>NC_072045.1:1732260-3147386 GCF_027791375.1 Indicator indicator | reverse complement strand
GGGGGGGGGGGGGGGGGGGGGGGGGGGGGGGGGGGGGGGGGGGGGGGGGGGGGGGGGGGGGGGGGGGGGGGGGGGGGGGGGGGGGGGGGGGGGGGGGGGGGGGGGGGGGGGGGGGGGGGAGGGGGGGGGGGGGGGGGGGGGGGGGGGGGGGGGGGGGGGGGGGGGGGGGGGGGGGGGGGGGGGGGGGGGGGGGGGGGGGGGGGGGGGGGGGGGGGGGGGGGGGGGGGGGGGGGGGGGGGGGGGGGGGGGGGGGGGGGGGGGGGGGGGGGGGGGGGGGGGGGGGGGGGGGGGGGGGGGGGGGGGGGGGGGGGGGGGGGGGGGGGGGGGGGGGGGGGGGGGGGGGGGGGGGGTGGGGGGGGGGGGGGGGGGGGGGGGGGGGGGGGGGGGGGGGGGGGGGGGGGGGGGGGGGGGGGGGGGGGGGGGGGGGGGGGGGGGGGGGGGGGGGGGGGGGGGGGGGGGGGGGGGGGGGGGGGGGGGGGGGGGGGGGGGGGGGGGGGGGGGGGGGGGGGGGGGGGGGGGGGGGGGGGGGGGGGGGGGGGGGGGGGGGGGGGGGGGGGGGGGGGGGGGGGGGGGGGGGGGGGGGGGGGGGGGGGGGGGGGGGGGGGGGGGGGGGGGGGGGGGGGGGGGGGGGGGGGGGGGGGGGGGGGGGGGGGGGGGGGGGGGGGGGGGGGGGGGGGGGGGGGGGGGGGGGGGGGGGGGGGGGGGGGGGGGGGGGGGGGGGGGGGGGGGGGGGGGGGGGGGGGGGGGGGGGGGGGGGGGGGGGGGGGGGGGGGGGGGGGGGGGGGGGGGGGAGGGGGGGGGGGGGGGGGGGGGGGGGGGGGGGGGGGGGGGGGGGGGGGGGGGGGGGGGGGGGGGGGGGGGGGGGGGGGGGGGGGGGGGGGGGGGGGGGGGGGGGGGGGGGGGGGGGGGGGGGGGGGGGGGGGGGGGGGGGGGGGGGGGGGGGGGGGGGGGGGGGGGGGGGGGGGGGGGGGGGGGGGGGGGGGGGGGGGGGGGGGGGGGGGGGGGGGGGGGGGGGGGGGGGGGGGGGGGGGGGGGGGGGGGGGGGGGGGGGGGGGGGGGGGGGGGGGGGGGGGGGGGGGGGGGGGGGGGGGGGGGGGGGGGGGGGGGGGGGGGGGGGGGGGGGGGGGGGGGGGGGGGGGGGGGGGGGGGGGGGGGGGGGGGGGGGGGGGGGGGGGGGGGGGGGGGGGGGGGGGGGGGGGGGGGGGGGGGGGGGGGGGGGGGGGGGGGGGGGGGGGGGGGGGGGGGGGGGGGGGGGGGGGGGGGGGGGGGGGGGGGGGGGGGGGGGGGGGGGGGGGGGGGGGGGGGGGGGGGGGGGGGGGGGGGGGGGGGGGGGGGGGGGGGGGGGGGGGGGGGGGGGGGGGGGGGGGGGGGGGGGGGGGGGGGGGGGGGGGGGGGGGGGGGGGGGGGGGGGGGGGGGGGGGGGGGGGGGGGGGGGGGGGGGGGGGGGGGGGGGGGGGGGGGGGGGGGGGGGGGGGGGGGGGGGGGGGGGGGGGGGGGGGGGGGGGGGGGGGGGGGGGGGGGGGGGGGGGGGGGGGGGGGGGGGGGGGGGGGGGGGGGGGGGGGGGGGGGGGGGGGGGGGGGGGGGGGGGGGGGGGGGGGGGGGGGGGGGGGGGGGGGGGGGGGGGGGGGGGGGGGGGGGGGGGGGGGGGGGGGGGGGGGGGGGGGGGGGGGGGGGGGGGGGGGAGGGGGGGGGGGGGGGGGGGGGTGGGGGGGGGGGGGGGGGGGGGGGGGGGGGGGGGGGGGGGGGGGGGGGGGGGGGGGGGGGGGGGGGGGGGGGGGGGGGGGGGGGGGGGGGGGGGGGGGGGGGGGGGGGGGGGGGGGGGGGGGGGGGGGGGGGGGGGGGGGGGGGGGGGGGGGGGGGGGGGGGGGGGGGGGGGGGGGGGGGGGGGGGGGGGGGGGGGGGGGGGGGGGGGGGGGGGGGGGGGGGGGGGGGGGGGGGGGGGGGGGGGGGGGGGGGGGGGGGGGGGGGGGGGGGGGGGGGGGGGGGGGGGGGGGGGGGGGGGGGGGGGGGGGGGGGGGGGGGGGGGGGGGGGGGGGGGGGGGGGGGGGGGGGGGGGGGGGGGGGGGGGGGGGGGGGGGGGGGGGGGGGGGGGGGGGGGGGGGGGGGGGGGGGGGGGGGGGGGGGGGGGGGGGGGGGGGGGGGGGGGGGGGGGGGGGGGGGGGGGGGGGGGGGGGGGGGGGGGGGGGGGGGGGGGGGGGGGGGGGGGGGGGGGGGGGGGGGGGGGGGGGGGGGGGGGGGGGGGGGGGGGGGGGGGGGGGGAGGGGGGGGGGGGGGGGAGGGGGGGGGGGGGGGGGGGGGGGGGGGGGGGGGGGGGGGGGGGGGGGGGGGGGGGGGGGGGGGGGGGGGGGGGGGGGGGGGGGGGGGGGGGGGGGGGGGGGGGGGGGGGGGGGGGGGGGGGGGGGGGGGGGGGGGGGGGGGGGGGGGGGGGGGGGGGGGGGGGGGGGGGGGGGGGGGGGGGGGGGGGGGGGGGGGGGGGGGGGGGGGGGGGGGGGGGGGGGGGGGGGGGGGGGGGGGGGGGGGGGGGGGGGGGGGGGGGGGGGGGGGGGGGGGGGGGGGGGGGGGGGGGGGGGGGGGGGGGGGGGGGGGGGGGGGGGGGGGGGGGGGGGGGGGGGGGGGGGGGGGGGGGGGGGGGGGGGGGGGGGGGGGGGGGGGGGGGGGGGGGGGGGGGGGGGGGGGGGGGGGGGGGGGGGGGGGGGGGGGGGGGGGGAGGGGGGGGGGGGGGGGGGGGGGGGGGGGGGGGGGGGGGGGGGGGGGGGGGGGGGGGGGGGGGGGGGGGGGGGGGGGGGGGGGGGGGGGGGGGGGGGGGGGGGGGGGGGGGGGGGGGGGGGGGGGGGGGGGGGGGGGGGGGGGGGGGGGGGGGGGGGGGGGGGGGGGGGGGGGGGGGGGGGGGGGGGGGGGGGGGGGGGGGGGGGGGGGGGGGGGGGGGGGGGGGGGGGGGGGGGGGGGGGGGGGGGGGGGGGGGGGGGGGGGGGGGGGGGGGGGGGGGGGGGGGGGGGGGGGGGGGGGGGGGGGGGGGGGGGGGGGGGGGGGGGGGGGGGGGGGGGGGGGGGGGGGGGGGGGGGGGGGGGGGGGGGGGGGGGGGGGGGGGGGGGGGGGGGGGGGGGGGGGGGGGGGGGGGGGGGGGGGGGGGGGGGGGGGGGGGGGGGGGGGGGGGGGGGGGGGGGGGGGGGGGGGGGGGGGGGGGGGGGGGGGGGGGGGGGGGGGGGGGGGGGGGGGGGGGGGGGGGGGGGGGGGGGGGGGGGGGGGGGGGGGGGGGGGGGGGGGGGGGGGGGGGGGGGGGGGGGGGGGGGGGGGGGGGGGGGGGGGGGGGGGGGGGGGGGGGGGGGGGGGGGGGGGGGGGGGGGGGGGGGGGGGGGGGGGGGGGAGGGGGGGGGGGGGGGGGGGGGGGGGGGGGGGGGGGGGGGGGGGGGGGGGGGGGGGGGGGGGGGGGGGGGGGGGGGGGGGGGGGGGGGGGGGGGGGGGGGGGGGGGGGGGGGGGGGGGGGGGGGGGGGGGGGGGGGGGGGGGGGGGGGGGGGGGGGAGGGCGGCTGTGCTGGCCAGCGGGGGGGGCTGCTGTGGGGGAGGGGGGGCGCGCGAGGGGGTGGGCGGGGGCTGGGGGGGGGCTTGGGCGGGGGGGGCGGGGCGGGCTGGCCGGGGCGGTGGGTGGGCTGGGGCGGAGGGCGGAGTGGGGGCCAGGGGGGAGGTGCGCGGGAGGCGGGTTGCGGAGAGGTGTGGGGGCGTGGGAAGGGAGGGCGCGCGGGTGGGAGCCGTGGTGGGGGCGGGCTGAGGAGGGAGGGGGGCTGGAGGGAGGAGGAGCGAGGAGGAGGCGGCGGGGGGGGGCGACGGGAAGGCGTGGGCGGGTGGGGGGGGAGGTGGAGGCTAGGGGGCGGGGCTGGTGGGAGCTTGGGGGGGGGGGGGGGGTGGGGGGGGGGGCGGGGGGGGGGGGGGGGGCGGGCGGCGGGGTGGGGGCGTGCGGGGCGGGGGGGTGGGGGGGGCGGGGGCGGGGGCAGGGGGGGGGGGAAGGGTGGGGGGGGGTGGGGGGGGTGGCGGGGGGGGGGGAGGGGGAAGGGGTCGGGCGGCTGGTTGGGGCTGGAGGGCTGAGGGGGCGCTGGGGGGCGCTGGGGCGGGGGGGGGGGGGGCTGGCGTGCTGGGGGTGGGGGAATGGGGGGCTGAGGGGCGGGGGGGCGAGGGCTGGGGCGGGGGCGGGGTGGCGGGGGGTGAGGTGGGGGAGGACGGGGAGGGATGCCGCCTAAAAACTGGAGGTGGGACTGGCGGAGGAAATGGTCCACAAGGTGTTGAGGAAAATGGTCTCCAAAGGGGTGAGGAAATTGTCTCAACGGGGTGAGGAACAACACAATGGTCACGAGGGGGTGAAGGAACATGGGGGACACATGGGGGTGAGGGCATGGGCCCAGGGTTTACTGTCCCCCCAGGGCCCCGGGGGTGGTCGGGGCACAGTTGGCCCAGTGGTGCTGGAGCAAGGTGGCCCCCCCCCCAGGGGGGCGAGAGGGTGACCATGGACCCAGACTGGCCACGAACGGGGGTGCGGGGGGGCGGGGGGGGGGGGTGGAGGGAATTTGGGCCCAGGGGAGTGAGGGAATGGGCCCAGGTGGGTTGAGGGAGATGGGCCCTGCAGGGGGTGGGGAAATGGGCCCCCAGGAGCGGGTTGGGGAAAAAAATTGGCCCCAGGGAAGAGTGAGTGAGGGAAAATGGCCCCAGGGAAGTGAGGCAAATGGGCCCCAGGGAGTGAAGTGGAATTGGCCCCATGGCGGTGAGGAAAATGGCGCCGGGCGGGAGCGTGAGGGAACTGGCCTCCAGGAGGTGGGGTATATGGGGCCCCCGGGCAAGGTGGCGGAAATGGCCCCAGGAGGTGAGGAAATGGGCCCAGGAGGTGATTCAAGGCCCCAGGGGGTGATTCAAGGCCCCAGGGGGTGATTCAAGGCTCCAGGGGGTGATTCAAGGCCCCAGGGGGTGATTCAAGGCCCCAGGGGGTGACCCAAGGGCTCAGGGGGTCAGGAAATGGCCCCAGGGGATGATTCAAGGCCCCAGGGGGTGCCCCACGGGCTCAGTTTCACTCCCAGCAGCCTCACTCCCACCACCCCCAGGCTGAGGATTCCCTCTCAGCCCCAAGCCCCTCGCCCCTCACTTCAGCACAGGGCTTTCAGCCCCCCTCAGCCTTGCCATGAAGCTGTGGGTCCCTGGGGAAGGCCCCAGCCCAGCTGAGCCCAGCACTCACTCATTGGCCTCAAAGACCCTCTCCTGCCTCGTGCTGTCTCCTGAGGACTCCGTCCTCTTGCGGAGCCGCTGGGGCCGCCGGTAAGGAGCACTCTGCCCCAGGACACTCTCATCCAGCTCCTTCTTCACACTCTCTACTCCCTGGGGAAGGAAAGAATATCCCCCTCAGGGCCAGTTGTTTTTCTCTCCTCTCCACCCTTTTCCAGCCACTGGAAATGGATCTGATCAAAGGGGAAAAAGCAAACCAGCCCCAAACCAAAGGGCCCACACTTGGCCGCGTGGCTGTCGGGGGCCCTGCAGCACCTCAGTGGTGCTGAGCTCTGCCCTGGGGATTGCAGCTGCTGCAGGTGGATGGGGAAGGGTTAAAAGCTCAGAGGAAGACCTGGGGAGGGTCTTGGTTGACAGCCCAAGAAGGCCACCAGCAGCCTGGCCTGGATCAGCCACAGTGTGGGCAGGAGCAGTGCCCCTGGACTCAGCACTGGGGAGGCCACAGCTAGAGTGCTGGGGTCAGGTTTGTGCCACTCGCCCCAGGAAGGACACTGAGAGGCTGGAGCAGGCCCAGAGAAGGGCAACAAAGCTGGGGAAGGGTCTGGAGAACAGGGCTGGGGAGCAGCAGCTGAGGGAGCTGGAGAGGAGGAGGCTGAGGGAGACCTCACTGCTCCCTGCAGCTCCCTGAGAGGAGGCTGGAGCCAGGGGGGGGTTGGGCTCTGCTCCCAAGGACAGGACCAGAGCCCAACCCTTCTTTAACTCTGCCACGGCAGGGGACTTGGAGCTGGATGACCTTTAAGGTCCCTCCCACCCCACCCCACCCCACCCCACCCCATGGCTCTGTCACTTCCACGTTTGGGTCCTACCCAGGGACAGGCCTCAGGTACCTGAGAAATAGCTCTGAAGGCTGCTGTCTTGCCCAGCTTCTCCCCTCCCTTGCTGACAGACTCTGCAGATTGCTTCGCAGTCTTGGCTGCTTCTTCCACCCCCTCCTTTATCCTGCGGCCGATGTCGCTCCTGCTGACCTCATCCAAACTCTGCAGCAGGAGCAGAGGGGAAAGCAAAGGCCAAGAAGGTCACTGAGGGCCCTCCCAGGTGAAGGCTGACTCCCAGGATGTCCTCTCTGGGGATGCTGAAGACCTCCTCAGGCACACCCAGCAAGGCGACCCAGGGCTGAGGTGATCACAGCTGCAGGGCACAGGGGAGACTCAGCAGGACACTGCAGAGTGCTCCAACCCTCCTCCTGGGAACACCTCTGGCCTCTCAGAGCTGCCCCCTCCTCCTGGGAACACCTCTGGCCTCTCAGAGCCACCTCAGGAGCTTCAAAACCCTCCTGGGAACACCTCTGGCCTCTCAGAGCCACCTCAGGAGCTTCAAAACCCTCCTGGGAACACCTCTGGCCTCTCAGAGCCACCTCAGGAGCTTCAAAACCCTCCTTGGGTACACCTCTGGCCTCTCAGAGCCACCTCAGGAGCTTCAAAACCCTCCTTGGGTACACCTCTGGCCTCTCAGAGCCACCTCAGGAGGTTCAAAACCCTCCTTGGGTACACCTCTGGCCTCTCAGAGCCACCTCAGGAGGTTCAAAACCCTCCTTGGGTACACCTCTGGCCTCTCAGAGCCACCTCAGGAGGTTCAAAACCCTCCTTGGGTACACCTCTGGCCTCTCAGAGCTGCCTCATGAAGTCCAGCCAGGGCAAGTGCAGGCTCCTGGCCCTAGGGAGGAAGGATTCCCTGCAGCAGGACAAGTGCAGCTCCGTGGAGAAGGACTTGGAAGTGCTGGGGGACAGTAAGTTGCCCATGAGCCAGCAATGTGCCCTGATGGCCAAGAAGGCCAATGGGCTCCTGGGGGCATGAGGAAGAGGGAGGCCAGCAGGGCAAGAGAAGTTCTCCTCCCTCCCTGCTCTGCCCTAGGGAGGCCTCCTCTGCAGGACTGGATCAGCTCTGGGCTCCCCAGCTCAAGAGGGACAGGGAACTCCTGCAGAGTCCAGGGGAGCTCCAGAGATGCTGAGGAGATCCTTGAAATGCTCCAAGGTCTCCAGAAGGTACCTCCCAGCTGCAAGCTGCTGCAGACAAGCTCTCAGAGAGCAAGCAGCAAGCTTCCAGTCACTGCTGAGCCAATGACTGAAACCCAAGCCAGAGCCAGGTGCTGGGAGTGGCTGGCAGGGCGCAGGCACCACCAGCAGCCCTTCCCTGGAGAGATTCCAAACCTGCCCTGGGCAAGCTGCTGGGGGTGCCCTGCTTTAGCAGGGGGGTTGGACTGGATGAGCTCCAGAGGCCCCTTCCACCCCCCCAGCCTGGGATCCTCCAACTCTTCCAGCCTGGTGCCACCTCCTGGCAGAGAGAGAACCTCACAGCAGAGCCACCAGGGAGCAGCTCCTTCCACAGCTGCCTTTTACCTCTTTCACTGTGCCAGTGATTTCCTCAAATTTCTTTTTGATCACCTCTGAGGTTTTCACTGTTTCAGACTCGATGGTTTTCTGTGGGAAGAGGAAAAAAAAACAAAATTCTTCCTCCTCTCCAGTCTCAGTCTCCCCTCTCCCAGCTCAAAGCCATTGTCCCTCACCCTGGCACTCCCTTGTCACAAGTCCCTCCCCAGCTCTCCTGGAGCCCCTTCAGGCACTGCAAGGCTGCTCTAAGGCCTCCCTGCAGCCTTCTCCAGGCTGAGCAGCCCCAACCCTCCCAGCCTGTCCCCACAGTGGAGGTTCTCCACCTCTCTGATCCTCTTGGTGGCCTCCTCTGGACCCCCTCCAGCAGCTCCATCTTCTCCTTGGACATCTCTTTCCCAGCTGGTCAGCTGCAGCAAGTTTCCCACTGCCATCCAGCTGAGTGCCCAGGCAAGGAGAGCCCCAAAGGAGGACTCACATATTTCCTCCTTGCTTCCTGGAGGGCATCAGACTCCTCCAGCTTTTTAGCCTCATCCCGGAACTTTTTGATGCTTTCTTTCATCTCCTTGTTTTTGGCCAGCTCCTGTTTGATGTTCTCCACAAAGCCTGAGATGAAACCTTTCCTTCCTCCTGAAGCATAGCATCTGGACTGAAGAGAAAATCATCACCAAGGTGTTGGGAAAGGCAGAGAGACAGGAGCAAAGGCAGCAGGGTTTGATTTCCTTCCCTCAAAGCACTCCTAAAGTATGGAACTGGGGTGGACAGCACCCAGAGAGCCTGAAAGGAGCAGCAGCTGTCCCTCAGAGCAGCCAAGTGCCTACCAAGGCTGGGGCTAAACCATGGCTCTCAGCACCACATCTGTGAACCTTTTAAAGCCCTCCAGGGGTGGGGATTCAGCCACCTGCCTGGGCCAGGCCTGGAGAACCCTTTCAGTGAAGAAGTTTCTTCTCAAGTCCAACCCAAACCTCTCCTGGGGCAACCTGAAGCAGTTTTTCCCTTCATCCTATCACTTGTTCCTAGTGACCCCAGCTGGCTCCAACCTCCTCTCAGCGAGCTGCAGAGAGCAGTGAGGTCTCCCCTCAGCCTCCTTTTCTCCAAGCTGAACAACCCCAAGTCCCTCAGCTGCTGCCCACCTGGCCACCACCCAGCTCAGCAGGGTTCATCAGATCGTGGAAGCTTTCACCCCAGAATGGGCTTCTCAAAGCCACCTCCCCACACCCAGCAGCTCTCCTCTCATGGGGAGTCTGAAATAAAACCTCTCAGCCATTCACCAACCTGGTGGAGCTCCAGCCCAGGCCTGCTCACCCCATATACTGTGCCCCTGGGGAGTGAGGGTCCTGGGTATCTCCTGGAGATGAGCCAGATCCCAGTGATGAGACATTTCTGCAAGGCAAATGGAAGGTCAGCTCAGCACAGAACAGCAGAAGAGCCTTGGAGAGAAGAAAAGAAAGAAGCCAGAAGCCAGCAGGCTGGGAACACATCCTGAGAACTACTGGAGGTGCTTTGAGAAGTGTCCTTCATGAACACCCTGTGGCTGAGCTGCTCCACAGCCATCTCCAAGCTCATTGTGGTGCAGCCAGAGGGAGGCTTTGCCTGGAAGCCTGAGCTCATCCCAACCCCCAGGCAGAGGCAAAGCCAACCCTGAGCAACCCCAGCCCTGAGTGATGAGAAGAGTCAGCAACTTCTCCAGGAAAACTGGCCCCAAAGAGAACTTTCTCCCAGCTAGGGAGGAAGCTCAGGACCCTGCTCTGTATATTTGTGTAGGGTGAAGTCAGAGACAGACACTTTTTGCCTCAAGTCACAGAGCAAGAAAGATGACAAGCCACAAATCCTTGCATCAAGGTGCCCATCCCTCATCCCACCCCAACAGCAGCCCATGCACAGCTGGACAGATTTGCCTTTAGCCCCTTCAAACGCTCCTTCAGCCAGCACCTAGCTCCTCTTTGCCATGTTTCTGGTGGTGCCCAGGGACAGTACAAGGGGCAAGGGGCACAAAGTGGACCCCAGGAGGTTTCATATGAACAGGAGGAGAAAATTCTTTGGTGTGAGGGTGCTGGAGGCTGCCCAGAGAGGTTGTGGAGTCTCCTCCTGCTGAGAGTTTCCAACCCCCCCTGGCCATTGTGCTCCTGGGCAAGCTGCTGGGGGTGCCCTGCTGGAGCAGGGGGGGTTGGAGTGGGTGAGCTCCAGAGGTCCCTTCTGACCCCTCCCTGCTGGGATCCTGTCATGGTTGTGACACTCTGGATGCTCTCAGACCGAGCTGGGCTAAACTGTCCCGAGCTGAGATGATGGTGGTGCAGGGAGGACACTGCGAGAGGAGCTTCCCCCTGCCTCAGACGCCCTCACCACAGGCCTGAGAGCAGAGCCAGGGCAGAGCTCAGCAGCTCCAATACCGCAGCAGCTCCGCTACCTCAGAGCTCCGCTACCTCGCTGGTTCTGCTGCTCCAACAGCTCCGGGCCTTCCACGGCACCGGTGCAGCCGGGTGAGAAGTGAGAAAGGAGGGAAGAGAACGGAACCGGCGGCTGGGCCACGCCGGCCCCGCCAAGGTGCTCAGCCCCGCTGCTCCCGCTCACGCCATCGCCATCCCCATCCCGCGCCCCGCCGATGCCTCCCTGCGCCCCAGCGCAGCCTCACGGCGCATCCGCACCCCGCGGCACCAGCCCGGCCCTCGGTGAAGGCCGCGGCTGCTCAGGCCGGGGCTGCTCAGGCCGCTCCACACTCACCCGGCAGCCGCCGGCCCCCGCCGCCATCTTCCCAGCACAGCTCGTGACCTTCGCGCCGCGCCGTGACGTCATCACTGCGCGCCACCCGCCGCCACGTGGCTGCGGAGGCCCCGGGAAGCGGCAGCGGCGGCAGGGACGCCCCCAGCGGGAGCTTAAATGCGGCGAGCTGGGCCAGGCCGGGCCGTAGCGCCGGGGGTGTTCCGGCGGCCCGGGGGGGTGGCTCTGGGGAGTGACTCTGGGGGTGTCCGGCGCGCAGGGCCTCGGCCTGCGGGCAGAAGCCTGACGGGCGGGTACGGTTCTAGCCTGCAGGGAAAGCCCCGGGCAGGGAGCTCAGGCCCCGACTCTCCCCCTTCAAGCCACCCCCACCAAAAGATAAACTATTTTTTTGTGATGCAAAACTATGCAGAATTCAAGGGTTTGTTTTGTTGGTTTTTTTTTTTTTCCCCGACGTATAAAACCAAGCCGTGAAGTCCCTCCTCCCCCAGCTTCCTCTGCCCCAGGGTAGAGGGAGTGTCAGGCTCCTGTCAGCGGTGCCCAGGGCCAGGGCACTGCGCACAAACTGGAACCCAGAAGGTTCCACCTGACGAGGAAGAGAAAAATTCTTTGATGTGAGGCTGCTGGAGGCCTGCAGTAGGCTGCCCAGTGAGGTTGTGGAGTCTCCTCCTGTGGAGAGCTTCCAACCCCCCCGGCCCTTATGCTCCTGGGCAAGCTGCTGTGAGTGCCCTCCTGGAGCAGGGAGGTTGGAGAGATTTTTCGATCCCTTCTCAGTTCAGGCCTTGAGAATGGCACTGACACAGCTGAAGGCAGAAGATATTTCTTTTATTATTTTAAAATACCTGCTAAGGGTATCATCAATAAGGCCTAGCCCAAGAAAGGGACATCCTCAGTGCCCCAAAACCCGTTCCAGCACCAAGCCACCTGCACAAAAGCATCATTTGTAAGACCCATTGCTAGGAGGAAGGTTCTCTCTCACCCCTTGCCAACACCAACTCCAGTTGACTGAGCTGTTTTTCCAGGGTGTGCTGCCAGTAATGGATGCACTACCTGGGCTCTTTAACTTGCATTTATTATCAAAGTCATACTGTTTACATCTGTAATGACAACGAGATGCCACAACTACAAAAAAAAGATTGTGCACAGTTGCAGTTTTCAATGCAAAAAACCCAGTAAAATGGCAAAAAAAAAATTTCCATTGTTAAAAAAGTAATTAAAATTACTCCAAGGAAAGCAACTGTTTGGAAACCACTTTTACATCCAGTCAAATTAAAAGGGTTAACAAGGGGGGAGGGGGGGAAGGAGGGGGAAGGGAGGGGGAAAAAAAATAAAACAACCGACCCAAAAATAATAAAAACAGAACAAAACAACAAAAAAAAATTAAAAGAAACAAAACAACCCCCAAATGAGAGAGTCAGGAAGCTGGGATCTGTGATTAAAAGGCAGCTGACTTTAGGCGTTCCTGTCGATCCGGACGTCGATCTCCCTGCCCCGCAGCTGGATGCCGTTCATCATGCGGCAGGCTCGCTCCGCCACCTCCGGGGACTCGAACCTCACCACCCCGCAGCCCTTGGACTTCCCATTCTCCATCTTGATGTCTGCGTACAGCACGTGGCCTGCAAAGGCACAGGAAAGGGGTGGGTGGAAGCTCCTGGGCACCCAGGTTGGAAGGGACCTCAGAGAGCCTTGGGCAGGATGCCTCTTGACTAGACTTGGATGCTCAAGGCCTCATCCGCAGCCTGGCACTGAACACCCCCAGGCAGGAGGCAGCCACAGCCTCCCTGGGCAGCCTGTGCCAGAGTCTCACCACCCTGGTATTGAAGAACCTCTTCCCAAGCTCCAGTCTAACCCTGCTCTGCCTCAGCTTCAAACCATTTCCCCCTTTGTCCTGTCTCTAGACACCCTCAGCAGAAGTCCCTCTGCAGTCTTCCTGCAGGATCCCTTCAGATACTCTGAGGTCCCCCTGGACCCTCCAGGTTGAAGAACCCCAACTCCCTCAGCCTATCCATGTCACACTCCATTGAGTCATGGTTCCTCTCTACCCCCACAACCTCCCTGGGCAGCCTGTTCCAGTGTCTCCCCACCCTCACTCTCAAGAATTTCTTCCTAGTCTCCAGTCCAAATCTCCCCTCCTCCAGCTTCAATCCATTCCCTCTCATCCTATCACTACAAGCCCTTGTAAGATACTAGTGTCAGGGACACACAGAGCCAGGAGTTAGTGTTTAATCCATTCACTGTCAGGGTAATTAGCAGTGATCAACTTACCACACTCATTAAATTTATCTTTCAGCATCTTCCATGTGAAATCAAAAGGCAGCTGTGAAAAGGAAGAGAGCAGATGGTTACTGAGGAGCTGGTGACAACCTGCAAGCACTTCCAGCTCTTCCAAACATCCCTTCCTGGGACAGCCACACCTCAGCCCCTTCACATGCAGCTGCAGCAAGCTGCTGTGCTGCTGAGGTGGCTTCCATACACAGACCCCACCCCAGCTCCTGGCAGCTCCCCACCTCAGGCATTCAGACTGAACTCAACCGAGCCCAGCAGGTCAGTGCCAGAGCTCAGCAGCTGGCAGGCAGGCAGGAGGCTACTCACATTTCTCACAAATATCTGACAGGCTTTCCTGGCCACCCCGGCTGCAGGTCCTCCAGTTCCTCCAAGGGAGCCTGCAAAGTTGCCTGCAAAGTTGCCTCTCTCCATGTCCATGGTTCTCTCGAAGTTGCTGCCCATGGCCAGTCCCATCCGCTCGATGCCAGCTCCCATGCCCTGCCCCATGGCCGGGCCCATGCGCTCCATGTTGGTGGCTCCGATGCGCTCCAGGCCCATCCTCTCCATGCCAGCAGCGCCCATTCTTTCTATCCCTATCCTCTCCATAGGGGTGGCACCTATACGATCCAAGCCAGCTGGCATCCTCTCTATCACCTGCCCCATCCCCGTGCCCATCCCGGCAGGGACCATTCTCTCCATGCCAATTCCCATCCTCTCCATGCCGGAGCCCATCCGCTCCACGCCCGCTCCCATTCTGTCCATGGTGGTGCCCACACGGTCGATGGCGGCTCCCATCCTCTCGATCCCAAAGCCTATGCCAGTGCCCATCCTCTCTATGCCAGTGCCCATCCTCTCGATGGCCGGCCCCATCCTCTCGATGTTGGGGGCGATGTGATCGATGCCCAGCGGGGCCATGCGCTCGATGCCCGACCCCATCCGCTCCACGTTGGAGCTCATCCTGTCCAGCACCAGCCCCATCCTGTCTATTTCTGACCCTACTCTTTCCATCCCGTGCCCCATTCCCGAGGGTATCCTTTCTATCCCCGCACCCATCCGGTCAATGCCGGGTGCCATCCTCTCGATCCCGGGGATGCTGGCATTTCCGCCACCTGCAACACAACACACAGATGGCTCAGAGGGACGACAAAGAAGCCAACACAAGCCTGGAGTTTCATCAGGGAATTGTTTGGGTTGGAAATGCCCTCTGAGAGCTAAGTGGGGAGACCCTGGAACAGGTTGCTCCTGGAGGTCATGGATACCCCCTCCCTGGACATGTTCAAGGCCAGGCTGGGTGAGGCCTTGAGCAACCTGGGCTGGTGGAGGTGTCCTTGCCCATAGCAGGGGGGTTAGAACTGGAGGATCTTGCAGGTCCCCTTCCAACCCAAGCCTTTCTATGAACCTAAGACCACCACTGCCATTAAACCATGTTCTGAATGCCTGCTGCCATCAAACACTTCATGTTCCCAAAAATAAGCCCTGTGACACTCAAATAACCTGGAGAGAATTTGCTGATCCTCTGCAGTTGAAGTTGCTGGCTCAAAAAGAACTGGGCAGAACCTCTGGGCTCTGAGCTGGAGCTGCTTGGAGACTGTTGGATCCTGCCTGAATGAATCACAGAATTGTTTGGGTTGGAAAAGACCTCTAAAATTGAGTCCAACTCTTGACCTAGGACCACCATGGCTACTAAACCATGTCCCAAAGTGCCATGGCTACAGGTTTCTTGAACACCTCCAGGCATGGTGACTTCACCACTTCCCTGGGCAGCCTGTTCTAATCCCTGACCACTCTTTCAGGGAAGAAATTGTTCCTAATCTCCTATCTAAACCCTCCCTGGGCCAGTGTCAGGCCACTCAGAAGACCTCCTGCATGCTGCATGCTTTGTTGCTGCAGAATATGAAGCCAAAGAGTCCTGTGGTTGATGACATGAACCACCCTGACTGCAAGACCTGATTTAGGGGAGCAGTCAGCCCACAGACTACAGCTGGGATGGAGAAAAGTTCATCCTTTCACTAAGGAGCTGGACTTCTGCTCACACTAAGAAAGCCTTCCAAAAAAAAAAACCAAACCTCCAGTTCTTCTCCTCTGAAGGCAGATGTAGAGCTGGGAGAAGGTGGCCAAAGGAGTATCTTGAATCTAATCTTAGCTGCTAGCTGTCTTGGGCAGCACACTGGGGATACACAGCAGGAGTAGTAATTTGGGAGCTGAAATAACATCCCAGATTGCTTGGCAGAGGAATGAATTCACATCCTCCTTGCCACATTAACTCACAGACTACTGCTGTTCAGGGAGGGAGGGAGAGGCTTTGACAAGAAAAGCCCAAACCTGAGAGCACTTCTTGCTAGAGCTCCAAGAACTCAAAACTCCACACCAGAACCACAGCAGGATGAGCTTTGTCAACTCACAAAGCTCAAAGAAATAGCAAGAGGTTGCCTGTGCCACGAAACACAAGAGGAAGTGGTTTGTGTCTGCTACAGAACATCCCTGGTCTGAGCTCTCCTGACTGCCACAGACTCCTTGAGTTCCTTCCCCAAATTTTGGGGTATTTTGCTGTTTTAAGAAGGATTTCAGCTATCAAACCAACTTCAGCAGTCTTTAAAAAAAAAATTAAACTTATGTTGAGTTATAAAATGCAGCAAGCAGGACTGCTGAGCTTAGTGTCCTTACTTATTCCTCTCTCCAAGGTCATTCCCATCTCATTTCTTCCAAATTCTCTCTCAGAACCTCCACCCATGGCATGATCCATCTCTGAAAAGATGAAGGTTGAGGTGTTCTTCAGGGTCTCTACAAACAGCTCCCAAGAAAGTTCCACTGACAGCTTGATCTCAGAATGGTTTGGGTGGGAAGAGACCTTTATGATCATGGAGCTCAACCCCTACCCAGCACTGCCAGGGCACCACATCTCCACAGCTTGGCAATCCCTCCAGGGATGGGGACTCCACCACTGTCCTGAGCAACCTGTTCCAAGGCTTGGCAATTCTTTTGGGGAAGAAATTGTTCCTCATGTCCAACCTAAACCTCTCCTGGGGCAATTTGAGGCTGTTTCCTCTCATCCTTTCACTTGTTCCTTGCTTGGGAGAGGAAACCCATCCCCACCTGGCTCCAAACTCCTTTCAGGGAGCTGTAGAGAGCAGGGTGGTCACCCCTCAGCCTCCTCTTCTCCAAGCTGAAGAACCTCAGTTTCCTCTCATGTCCCTTTGAGACCAAAAACCCAACAAAAAGAAGGACTTGGCTCAACATGGCCAAAGATGGAGGCACTTTCTGGGTGGTGAAGAGACAATACACAGCTCTCTCTTTCAAAACCATTCCCTCAAGGCGACCTGAGGGAATCCCTCATCTTCCACAGCCCAGAGGCTGTGACCAACCTGTAGGCACCACATCAGCTCTTAAAGCTTTAAGCTTTTCCAGTCAAAGCTCAGGAGAATCACTCAGCTGAGAGCCTCTTCAGTGCTTCACTTCCAGAGAACAGGAGTCAGGAGGAGAATACATTAAAACAACTCACGCCTACCACTCATTCGACCCATGTTCATCCCAGCTGGGAAGCGACCAATGTTCTCCATGCCACCAAAAGGACCTTCCATTCCTAAAAGGAAAAGAGCATTTCAGGGATTCTTTAGCAAGCTGCTCAGCTGCAGGCCACACTTCACCCACACAAGCTGCTTCCACACAGGTCAGCAAGGTTAACTCTGCAGCACAGACTGACAAAACCAAGCTGGGGTCAGAATTTGGTCCCAGCAGAACTCCAAGGGCAGGTGAAATAAGTTGGGTGATAAAACCACCAAAAAACCCAAACATTGGTCAGAGTTTGGCACAGAAGCATAAAATTGGTTTGGTTGGGAAGGATCTTTAAGGTCATGCAGTCCAACCATTCTCTAATTCTGCCAAGGCTGGGGCTAAACCATGGCCCTCAGCACCACAGCTCTGCAGCTTTGACAGCCCTCCAGGGGTGGGGATTCAGCCCCCTCCCTGGGCCAGTGGTTAAGAATCCTTTCAGTCAATAAGTTTCTTCTAATGTGCAACCTAAACCTCCTGTGGGACAATGTGAAGATGTTTCTCCTTGTCTCACTATTTGTTCCTTGGGACAAGAGCCCAACCCCACCTGGCTCCAGCCTCCCCTCAGGGAGCTGTAGAGAGCAATGAGGTCTCCCTCAGCCTCCTCTTCTCCACACTAAACACCCCCAGCTCCCTCAGCTGCTCCTCCCCAGCCCTGTTCTCCAGATCCTTCCCCAGCTTTGTTGCCCTCCTCTGGACCTGTTGCAGCTCTCCTCAATGTCCTTCTTGGAGTGAGGGGCCCAAAAGTGACCCCAGTGCTCAAGGTGCAGCCTCACCAGTGCTGAGCACAGGGGCACCATCACTTCCCTGCTCCTGCTGGCCACACCACTACTGATCCAGGCCAGGATGTTGTTGGCCTTCTTGGCCACCTGAGAAGCCTCAGGACAGTCAACCAACACTCCTAGGTCTTTCTCTGGGATATTAACCCTTCCCTATCCATCTACAGCAGTTGTAATGCTGAGGAAGGAACAAGTTAGTAGTAAATTGGTGAGGTTTTGAAGAGACACAAACCCCTGCTGGCCACACAGCCAAGTTTCTGTGTCTTTCAGGAAGCCCCAGCTATAGACAGGTCAAAAAAACTCTGCTTACCTCCCATCTTATTCATTCCAAAGCCCATGCCTTCCATTCCCATTCCTCAAAATAAAAGAGAAAGCTTTATGTAGCAGATTTAATTCTACCCCACCCCAAAAAAAAAGAAATTAAAATGCAGCCATTTAAGACTGGCTGCAGAAACAGAGACCACAGATCATGTCCAGTGCTTGGACTGAAGATCTGACCTGGGCTAACTCTGAGGAGATGGCAACATTCCTTCTGAGACAATAAAGCAGCAAAAAAGGGGGAGGGAAAAAAAAACAACCCAACAAAACAACAACCAACCCATCAAGCTTTTAGAAACTGAAAGCTGAATGTGTGCTACTTTTTTAGGTGGCTCTTGAGAAGTTGTGCTGTTTAAATATGTCCTAAAGAAGAAGATTTGCAAGCCCACTAAATGCAAAGTGTTTAAAAAGTGAGAGGTGGTTTTGTTTGGTTTGCCTTTTTTTTTTTTTCTCTCCTTTCTCAAGTTCATGGCTGGTTTGCAGTGTCTGCTGCTCATGCTCAAGAGTCAGAAAATGAGAGCTTGTGCCTTGACCACAGTGGGATAAAAATAGGGGAAAAAAAAGAATATAAAAAGAAAAATGATAATGAGAAGACTAAAACTGGAGCAGTTGGCTAAGTTCAAATTTCCATTAAATCAAACTCATGTGGTTTTAAACACTCCTGAGACACTTCCAAGTTTGTTGCTGTTGTTGTAGTGTAGGCAAAACAAAGCTAATCTAACCTTCTACACAGCTTAAAGCTCTCATGAAACAAAAGCATAGGAGTAATCTTCTTACCTCCAGGTCCCATGTTGCCCATTCCCATGCCTTTGTTTAAATGATTTGCATCAATAGGTTGACCTCCAGGTCCTAATCCCATTCCAATACCACCAAGACCATCTGAAGAAAATATTCAGATATCAAAAAGCCTTCTTTCCATAGTTTGACAAAACTGCAAGGTTTATTCTTAAAAGTTAGTGACTTCCATTCTCCAAAAAGCTTGCTGTGGCCCCTGCTGGGGGGGTGTGTACTTAAAGCATCCAAGTGTAGAGTAAATCCAGAGTAGATGTGTTTTGCAACAGACTAAAAACCTCTCTCAAGTAGTTAATTAAGTTTCTTATCCTTATCCATTTTCACAGAACCACAGAATTGTCAGGGTTGGAAGGGACCTCAAGGATCATCTAAGTTCCAACCCTCCCTGCCATGGGCAGGGACCCTTTCTACTACATCAGGTTGCCCAGAGCCACATCCAGCCTGGCCTTAAAAACTTCCAGGGATGGGAAAAGTTGGTTTGAAACTGACTCCTGAAAAATAAACTGGCTAGAACACTGCTTGGTTTTATGTGCAACTCCTCAAATCTAAGGAGAAGAGAGTGGGCAACTTAGTAGAGAGATCTTCTAAACCTTTGACCAGTATCACCCTTGGTTGACAAATGGCCTTGTTCCCACCTTTGTCAAGGTTCTTCCCATGGAGGTACAGAATTTCACCACAAAGTTCAACCTATCTGACAGCCACCTATAGAATTCAGAGCACACAGCCAGCCTCTTCTCTGAGCACAAAAAAAGTTTCATTAGAGTAGATCAAGCCCCAGGCAGAATTTGGAATCTTCCTGTAGCCAAAGGTATCCAGGATTGCCCCCCAGTCCGGAAGAAAGAAGAACAAAGCCCTGATGTTTTCTTTCAATCAGGAAGAAGAGAGATCTCTGCTTGCACATCAAACAGCTCAGCAGCATTCTTGGCCTAGCAGAAGAGGACTTCCTCATTTACAGCTCAGCATGGAAGCAGGAAACACTGAATCTTGTTTTAAAACAGGATCCCCAGCCCCACCCCAGGAAAGGCCAAGAAACAGGCATCTGCTGGTCACTGTGGGCTTTCAGAGCCAGAGAATCCAGTTGGAGCCCCACGACTTTCTCTTGGAAGAGAAAGAGAATGTTAGAGAAAGCCAAGGCAGCAGTAAGATCACCAACAATGCTGCTGCTGCTGAAGGCTTTGAGAGAGACAGACAGAAAACTCAACTAATTATAGGATGGATTGATTGGTGATCACCTCATTGGGACAGCTGGATTGATTGATTGATGGGTGATCACCTCATTGGGACAGCTGGATTGATTGATTGATGGGTGATCACCTCATTGGGACAGCTGGATTGATTGATTGATGGGTGATCACCTCATTGGGACAGCTGGATTGATTGATTGATGGGTGATCACCAGATTGGGACAGCTGGATTGATTGATTGATGGGTGATCACCTCATTGGGACAGCTGGATTGATTGATTGATGGGTGATCACCTCATTGGGACAGCTGGATTGATTGATGGGTGATCACCTCATTGGGACAGCTGGATTGATTGATTGATTGGTGATCACCTCATTGGGACAGCTGGATTGATTGATTGATTGGTGATCACCTCATTGGGACAGCTGGATTGATTGATTGATGGGTGATCACCTCATTGGGACAGCTGGATTGATTGATTGATGGGTGATCACCTCATTGGGACAGCTGGATTGATTGATTGATTGGTGATCACCTCATTGGGACAGCTGGATTGATTGATTGATTGGTGATCACCTCATTGGGACAGCTGGATTGATTGATTGATTGGTGATCACCTCATTGGGACAGCTGGATTGATTGATTGATTGGTGATCACCTCATTGGGACAGCTGGATTGATTGATTGATTGGTGATCACCTCATTGGGACAGCTGGATTGATTGATTGATTGGTGATCACCTCATTGGGACAGCTGGATTGATTGATTGATTGGTGATCACCACATTGGGACAGCTGGATTGATTGATTGATTGGTGATCACCAGATTGGGACAGCTGGATTGATTGATTGGTGATCACCAGATTGGGACAGCTGGATTGATTGATTGGTGATCACCTCATTGGGACAGCTGGATTGATTGATGTGATCACCTCATTGGACAGCTGGATTGATGGTGATCACCTCATTGGGACAGCTGGATTGATTGATTGATTGGTGATCACCTCATTGGGACAGCTGGATTGATTGATGGGTGATCACCTCATTGGGACAGCTGGATTGATTGATGGGTGATCACCTCATTGGGACAGCTGGATTGATTGATGGGTGATCACCTCATTGGGACAGCTGGATTGATTGATGGGTGATCACCAGATTGGGACAGCTGGATTGATTGATTGATGGGTGATCACCTCATTGGGACAGCTGGATTGATTGATTGATTGGTGATCACCTCATTGGGACAGCTGGATTGATTGATTGATTGGTGATCACCTCATTGGGACAGCTGGATTGATTGATTGATTGGTGATCACCTCATTGGGACAGCTGGATTGATTGATTGATTGGTGATCACCTCATTGGGACAGCTGGATTGATGGGTGATCACCTCATTGGGACAGCTGGATTGATTGATGGGTGATCACCTCATTGGGACAGCTGGATTGATTGATTGATGGTGATCACCTCATTGGGACAGCTGGATTGATTGATTGATGGTGATCACCTCATTGGGACAGCTGGATTGATTGATGTGGTGATCACCTCATTGGGACAGCTGGATTGATTGATGGGTGATCACCTCATTGGGACAGCTGGATTGATTGATTGATGGTGATCACCTCATTGGGACAGCTGGATTGATTGATTGATTGGTGATCACCTCATTGGGACAGCTGGATTGATTGATTGATTGGTGATCACCTCATTGGGACAGCTGGATTGATTGATTGATTGGTGATCACCTCATTGGGACAGCTGGATTGATTGATTGGTGATCACCTCATTGGGACAGCTGGATTGATTGATGGGTGATCACCTCATTGGGACAGCTGGATTGATTGATTGATTGGTGATCACCTCATTGGGACAGCTGGATTGATTGATGGGTGATCACCTCATTGGGACAGCTGGATTGATTGATTGATTGGTGATCACCTCATTGGGACAGCTGGATTGATTGATTGATTGGTGATCACCAGGTTGTGCAGCTTCAGCACACAGGAGGCTTGGTTCCCACATCCAAGGAACCAGTGTCTGGCTTCATGAACAGAATCAGTTCCCAGCCACACTTCAGGGTGTTGCTGTGTTTGAAGACACCAAACCTGTGTCCTCCCCACTTCCAGCTCCTCCCTTCCAACCTCAGACTCCTCCTGTTCAGTTCTTCAGTAGCTTATCACAGGATGGTTGAGGTTGGAAGGGACCTCTGGAGATCACCTGCTCCAACCCCACTGGTTCAAGCAGGGTTACCCAGGACCACATCCAGACAGCTTTAGAGTACCTCCATGGACAGAGGCTCCACAGACAACCTGAGGATTCCTCACAGGAAGGAGTCTCCTGTGGTTTGTTTGCTGCCTCTGGCACTGGGCACCACAAGAGCAGCCTGGCCCTCTCTTTATACTCCCTTCATGGTAAGAATCCTGAAGGCCTGAAAGACTCTCAGGTCCTCCACTGAGGCCTTTGAATTAAAGGCAAACCAGAACACCTCTATACAGGAGGAGGCACACTCTGCCCTACTGATGATTAATTAGGTTCCCATTAAATCCCACTATTAGCAGTGGTTTTAACAAGGCACTGGGGCCTCTGACTTGCAATTGAGAGATGTGGAAGCCTTGAGAAGATGAATGGTGCTGTTTTAAGACAAGCTTCTAGCTATGAGCTGAAAGAAGATCCAAAAAACCAAGACTGACCAGCTCTTCTTTGCCATTCCCCCTTGGACATTACTCAACCATTTGCATCCCAGCTTTCCAGAGTTTTACTGGGGCTGGGATTTAGGCCCCAGTTGTTGAACAGCAAAATAAAAAGACATAAAGAAGATGTTGAGGCATGGAGGAGAGACTTACGAGGGAGCTGTTGGGGTCTCTCAGGAGGGAAGAAATCTCCTTTGGGAAAGGCTCTTTCATCCTGAAGGATTCAATGCAGGAAAGGTTGTGAGAAGAGGGAGGAAATGTTTCTTGCCTTTTTTTTTTTTTTTAATTAAAACATAGAAACTTAAGGACAGTGAATATTTCATTAGTTTTATAGAATCACAGAATGGTTGTGGTTGGAAAAGAGCTCTCAGATCCTCCAGGTCAACCATTCTGTAACCCTAGCAAGGCTGGGGCTAAACCATGGCTCTCAGCACCACACCTCTGCAGCTTTTAAACACCTCCAGGGATGGGCATCCAACCACCTCCCTGGCCAGCCTGCTCCAGTCTCTGACAACCCTTGCAAGGAAGTTTCTTCTAATGTCCAACCTGAACCTCTCCTGGGGCAACTTGAGGATGCTTCATCTCATCCTGTCACTTGTTGCATGTCAGAAGAGCCCAACCCCCACCTAACTCCAACCTCCTTTGAGGGAGCTGTAGAGAGCAATGAGGTCTCCCTCAGCCTCCTTTTCTCCAGGCTGAATCACCCCCAGCTCCCTCAGCTGCTCCTCCCCACCCCTGTTCTCCAAACCCTTCCCCATCTTTGCTGCCCTTCTCTGGCCCTGCTCCAGCTCCTCAATGTCCTTCTTGGAGTCAGTGGCCCAAAAGTGAGCCCAGTACTCAAGGTGTGGTTTGAGTTGACCTCACCAGGGAATCAGGCAAGTCCCATATCTCCCTCCCATATTTTAACCCAACCTTGAATCCAGACATCACCCAAAGCAGCCAGAAGAAGCCACTCACCATTTTCACATGCATGGGTCTGTCAAACAGCAGCTGCCCATTGAACATAGCTTTGGGTTCATTAAGGATCACCACTCAGGAGCTAGAACCAACAAAGCCTTAAAGCTTGAAGTGATCTCTGAAGCAGAACAGAGACAGAAAAACCTCCCCTCTCCCAACCATCATCCAGAGTATTAAAAACCTCTGTCTTCACCAACACTAAAAAGCTTTGAGAGCCAAATAACTGAAGGCTAAAGAATGGCTTTTGAAACTTAAAAAATGAGTTAAAAATCCTTTTCTGGTTAAGAACACGTTCACCAAGGTGAACTCCAAACCATCCTTGGTGTGTACATGTTTCACCAAGGGACTTGAACCATTCAAATCATGCAAAAGCTCTCAACATTTCCAACTCAACAGATAATCAAATCCTGTTGCATGCCACATGAGTGAATGGTGTGGAATTTCTGTTAAATCACAAAGCTCAGCAGGTGCTCATGCAGAACGGAACTGGCATTCAAATATACAAATATGGGAGGGGAAGAGGGAAGTATTTTCCTCCTTTCCATATACAGCCACAAGCCCAGGTTGTGCACGCAGCAGGGTCTGCACTTGTTTGCTGTCTGGGTTGGGTTTTGTAGCCTGATGTAGTCAACCATGGCTTGCAGAGCACAAAGGAGCAGAGGAACAGAGTGGTGAAGCCACCCTGCACTACAGGTGGGTTTGGTGCACTCCTCCTCCCTTACAGAGATTTGAGATTAGGAAGAAATTGACAGTGAGGGTGGGGAGACATTGGCACAGGTTGCCCAGGAAGGTCATGGATGCTCCCTCCCTGGAGGTGTTCAAGGCCAGGCTGGATGAGACCTTGAGCAACCTGTCCTAGTGAGAGGTGTCCCTGCCCATGGCAAGGGGGTGGAACCGGATGATCTTTAAGATCTCTTCCAACCCAAACCATTCTCTGAATCCAGGAAATCCCTCAGGAATTCTATTTTATAGAATTCTATAGCTACAACCCAGTGGCAGAAGTTTACTGTGTGGGCTAAAACCATCTACCCAGAGATGGAAGAGAATCTGCTCGGGCAGAGCAAACAGCAACAATCCTGTCGGGATGGACTTTTTGCCCTCCTGCTTTCCACCACGATGGTTTGACTCTGTATGACACAGCAACATCCTCCCTTGCAACACTACAATTTCTATTGTAATTCCCTTGTTCTCCAGCTCCTTTTCCTGGTATCCCATCCCCACTCCTGGAGGATACAGATGGCCTGAACAGCCTCGATGGCTTGCTCAAAGGTGACGGTGCCGATGCCGCGGCTTTTGCCGTCCTTGTCCTCCAGGATGTCTGCCCGAACCACCACACCTGCCATGCTGAACACCTCCTTCAGCTTCTTCCAGCCAACCTTGTAATCCAGCTGCAAGACAAGTCAGATTGGAAGCATGAGGAAGAGTTCCTTCCCAAACCAGCTTCGGTGGTATCATGTTTCATTTCAGTATCAGCAATCCCTAGAAACACAAAGGATAAAAGCTTAACCAGCACAGAGAATCCCAGAATCCAAGCGTGCTGGGGTTGGGAAGGGACCTCTGCAGCTCATCCAGTACAACCCCCCTGCTCCAGCAGGGCACTCACAGCAGCTTGCCCAGGAGAACAATGGCCAGGTGGGGTTGGAAGCTCTCCACAGGAAGAGACTCCACAACCTCTCCAGGCAGCCTGCTCCCAGGTTCCAGCAGCCTCACACCAAAGTTTCTCCTCCTGAAAAGAAGGAACCTCCTGGGTTCCAGTTTGTGATCATTGCCTCTTGTCCTGTCCCTGGGCATCACTAAGCAGAGTCTGGCCCCAGCCTCTTGCCCCCCACAGCTCCTTTAGCTCTTGCTGAGCATTGCTCAGCTCCCCTCTGGGGCTGCTCTTCTCCAGGCTCTCAGCCCCAGGGCTCTCAGCCTTTGCTCCTCACAGAGCTGCTCCAGGCCCCTCAGCATCTTCGTAGCCTCTGCTGGACTCTCTCCAGCAGTTCCCTGTCTCTCTTCAACTGAAGAGGCCCAGAACTAGACCCAGTAGTGCAGCCATGGCCTCACTGGGGCAGAATGTTGCTGAACTTAATGCAGAGTTCTTTGCTTTGCTCACAAACACAGACAGACAGAAACAGAAAGGAGACTTGAGCAGCAGAGGCTCAGCCACAGACTTGTGTCCCAGTTCATCAGATTTAGCCCAGCTCAGAGCCAGGTGTGGTTCCTGGACCACACAGCACTTACATTTGCAACAAAGACAGTGCTCCCGAGCCTGCCTGCCTGTAGGGCATGAATGATCTCGTTGGGAATGTTGGGGTTGTTCAGGATACTGGGTGGGATATTGATCATGCCGGGGCCGCCGGGGCCTGGCCCAATGCCCATCCCACCAGCAGCTGCCATCACCTTCTGCATGGCTCTGCGGGCGTGCTCACCATCAGGGTCCTGCAGGGACAGAAAGGACAACCTCAGCTCCCTCTGGGCTCCACCTGTGGAGATTAGGGGCATGGCTAAATCCATCCCAAAGAAGAGAGGCTTTCCTTTGACCCAGGGCTACCTGCTCCAAACACATCTCCAGCCAACTACTTCATGCATCACTGCCAAACACTTGTTTGGTTTCTTTTAATCACTCCTCAAAAGTTAACAAATCGAAGTCTTCAGAATAAACCAACACTAAACCTCAGTCATATCTGTCCCAAAGTCTCATCTTTTCAGTGCCATTCTGGGTTTCATTTTGGAAGACACCTTCCACTAGCCCAGGTTGCTCAAGGCTTCATCCAACCTGGCCTTGAACACCTCCAGGGAGGAGGCAGCCACAACCTCCCTGGGCAACCTGTTCTGGTGTCTCACCACCCTCACTGGAAAGAATTTGTCCATCACATTCAAACTCCAGTTCAGCAGTAGGTGCATCTGATGGTTAAAAAAAACCAAAAACAAAACAAAAGCTTGAGCATTTATTTTTCACCCCTTTTTTGCCCATTCCTGAGTCAATTACTCTAAGCCAGCCATAAATCACAACCAAGAAGTCCCCTTCACCTTCAAAACTCAACATACTGAAAGAACAGATGCACGTCTTACTTCTTTCACTTTCAAAGGTCTTCCACCAAGGCTATGCTTGTTCAAAACCTCTGCAGCCTTTTTCATGCTCTCTTCCATCTTGAACTCAACAACACTGTGGGGACAACAAGACACCTAAGAACACTGCTCCATTTTTTTAAGGGCCTCCTTCTTTCTTTGCTAGAATATCAGAAGTCAACTTACGCGCATCCCTGGTGAGATGATTTCCCAGGCGAGTGAACAGGGAGGAGAGGAGGGAAGAAAGAAGAAATAAAATGAGTAAAAGCACACAAAAAACCCCCACACCACACCAAAAAGTTTTGTTGTTTGTTTTTTAAAAAGCCAAATCACATTAGTTAGCCCTACCAGTGACAATACCTGCAAGCCTCAGCCAATAAAGCCTTCAAAAGCTGCCTGCCATGTAACAGGATTAAGCTGTCACTTCTGTACCAAAGAGAGCTGAGTCCAGATTCTCCAACCAAAAAAAAAAAAATAACCACACGCTGCATGGGACCTGCACTCCTGTGTCACACAGCAAAGCCCTGCCCATAAGCTCTCACCCTAAAGCCATCTCCTTCAGGACAGTTAAGCATGGCTCCTGTTTTTTTTCCTCCCTGTTAAGATGCTGACTAAAGGACTTGGCTCCCTCTGAAGGCAATGGTTTAGGTGTAGGGCTGGACTGGAGGATCCTGGCACAGGAGGTGGAGTTTACAGAACCTGCTTTTTGCACCCTGGCCTTAACGAAAAGTCAGCAAACCACTACAGTGACGTTTTCCAAAGCACGAGGAGGACTTCTTCCATGACCACTCTTACCATGCTGCTAGGGTCCCTGGCTCCTCCAAACAGCCAACACCAACTGAACACAGTGGAAGACCACCCTAACTAACGCTGCTTACGAGGCCCCAGCCCACCTCCTCCCCTCCCCAGCAGCAGCTCTAAGCACTCCTGGGCCATGACCACTAAGCATAAGACGCTTCCCTGCCTCTCCTGACTTGCTTTGGTTCCACGCCACCATACACAAGTTACATTTGTCATGTAGAAAATCCACAGAAGAAATCTCTCAGACACTTACCCTTGACTTTCCTTCAGCGTCCATTAAGAGCTCCACGTATGTTACCTCACCAACTACAAATCAGATTCCAGACGACACATATACCAAGGGAGAAAAGCCAAGAAAACAATGGGAATTTAGAACAATCAACAACCGTGCATGGAGCCTCTGCCTTAAAAGAAAGCCCAGAAACACTCCGTGCTCTCTCCAGACCACAAAACTGGACAATTACAGGTATGCAGTAAAGGCTTCAAACAGTTCAAGCATGTTCTTGGTTCTCCTCCACTTCAAAAGCCAGCTATTGCCACAGTACAGTCTCCTTCAGCTTTAGTGCCCAGTCTTTACTTGAGGCAATCCAAATCCATGGGGAAGTCTGCAAGAGCAAGCTGCCTTCACTACTTTGCTGCCCAGAACTTCCAAGAGTTAGTT
The DNA here is from genome assembly GCF_027791375.1 of Indicator indicator. NCBI lineage: Eukaryota > Metazoa > Chordata > Aves > Piciformes > Indicatoridae > Indicator > Indicator indicator. The sequence goes on along the minus strand of NC_072045.1, from coordinate 3,120,037 downwards.
GCTTTCCTCTGCATTTCAACTTCCAGAACCTCAACAAACAGTTAGTTGCTTTCCTCTGCATTTCAACTTCCAGAACCTCAACAAACAGTTAGTTGCTTTCCTCTGCATTTCAACTTCCAGAACCTAAACAAACAGTTAGTTGCTTTCCTCTGCATTTCAACTTCCAGAACCTCAACAAACAGTTAGTTGCTTTCCTCTGCATTTCAACTTCCAGAACCTAAACAAACAGTTAGTTGCTTTCCTCTGCATTTCAACTTCCAGAACCTCAACAAACAGTTAGTTGCTTTCCTCTGCATTTCAACTTCCAGAACCTCAACAAACAGTTAGTTGCTTTCCTCTGCATTTCAACTTCCAGAACCTAAACAAACAGTTAGTTGCTTTCCTCTGCATTTCAACTTCCAGAACCTAAACAAACAGTTAGTTGCTTTCCTCTGCATTTCAACTTCCAGAACCTCAACAAACAGTTAGTTGCTTTCCTCTGCATTTCAACTTCCAGAACCTAAACAAACAGTTAGTTGCTTTCCTCTGCATTTCAACTTCCAGAACCTAAACAAACAGTTAGTTGCTTTCCTCTGCATTTCAACTTCCAGAACCTCAACAAACAGTTAGTTGCTTTCCTCTGCATTTCAACTTCCAGAACCTAAACAAACAGTTAGTTGCTTTCCTCTGCATTTCAACTTCCAGAACCTAAACAAACAGTTAGTTGCTTTCCTCTGCATTTCAACTTCCAGAACCTAAACAAACAGTTAGTTGCTTTCCTCTGCATTTCAACTTCCAGAACCTAAACAAACAGTTAGTTGCTTTCCTCTGCATTTCAACTTCCAGAACCTAAACAAACAGTTAGTTGCTTTCCTCTGCATTTCAACTTCCAGAACCTAAACAAACAGTTAGTTGCTTTCCTCTGCATTTCAACTTTCAAACAGAAATAGTTACTTCCTTTCCTCTGCATTCCAACATTCAGAACTTAAGCAAACAGCTATTTGCTTTCCTCTGGATTTCAATTTCCAGAACTTACACAAACACTTTGTTGCTTTCCTCTGCATTTCAACTTCCCAACAGGGAATCAGACTGAACCAAGAGATCACTCACTGCCTACTATTTATTTCAGCAGGTTTTCAGCCTTTTGTGAAGCCACAATCAAAGAAATGTTGGGGTTTTTTTTGTCTTTTTAAGCTTCAAGAAGTCTTTAAGGTCTGCCAGTGTTTGCTCTCACAACAAAAGGGCTGGAAAACTACACCTGCACTTTTCCTCACAAAATTAGGATTGCCTCTTCATGACCACATAACCATGGACCTCCAGAATACAACTACTGAAATGGCTGCTGCCTTTGAAGTGACTGGCATCCAGAAGAATCATCGAAAATAACTATTTCTGACCTTTTTTTTTGCCCCTGGTATCAGAAGTCTCTGTTTTGAAGTTCAAGCCAGAAAGACTCCACATGGCATTGTTTGAAAGGTGAAAAGCCACCTGTGTGGGAAAGCTTGACCCAGCCTGGATATCAACAGCACATTCTGAGCATGGAACTGGAGTCTCACACTCAAGAGTCCCATCTCTATTAAGAAAAAATAATCTTTATTTCTAAGTTAAAAGAATAATTTAGCAGTCAGCATTCCAAGCAAAGAGCAATTAGCTAGGGAGAACAAACGAACTTGGATCCATTTGTGTTTTTAATGAAGATGGTGTTTGGGACTGGGAGAGCCTCACAGGCAAGTCCCTTTGAAAGGGAGAGGGCAGAGTGCTCACCATTGATTACTTAGTCAGCTAAATAACATCTCTTGAAATAAAGCCTAACAAAATGAACCCCAATCCTGCAATCTGAACAGTGCTGAGTGTGCATGGAATTGCTTCTGAGTAGCAGAAGGGATTGCACTGCAAAAAGCCCTCCTGGCCTGCTCCTCAATGGCGCTTGGTGGCTGTGTACCCAGGCCAAACGTTCAGCATCCACTAAGCTGTTCTGAAGCCATCCATCAACAGCAGCAGCCAGTCCAGCCCAGCTGGGAGCAAGAATGTAAATGTCAGCCAACAGTTTAGGTAGGGAGACAACGAGTTCCCCCAGCTCCCTACAGCACAAAACCCCTGCATGGCACAGAGGCCAGAAAGTCACAGGGCAGAAATCTGTGACTCTGCTCCTAGTAATGCTGCTGAGCCCCAAGACTGAGGGCTCTCCTCTCCCAAACAATTCAGCTCCAATTCCTACTTCAGATTCACACAAACCCTTCCAAAGATGTCTACAAAGCTTGAATGCAAGGTATTCAAGAGAAATTAACATTTTCTTGTGGAGAAGAACCTCTGAACCTCGAGATTTGCAGGAGACTGTCGCAGCAGCCATTGGTTGTCACTTGGAAATTTCTACTGTGTGCCAGTTTTGCTCAGTGCTTCACAGTCAAGCCTTAGAGACACCTCTGTTAAAAGCTAAATATCCATCCTGAGGTGGCTGTGTTCCTTCTTAGGACACCTGAACCTCCTAAACCAGCCACATTTTAAAAAGCAGGGGGAAGGGAGTAACACAAATAGTGTTAGCAGCTCAGTATCCAAGACAGCAAGTCCAGAGTACACAACACCTCCAATCAAAATGCTTTTTCTGCACTTGAAAAATCATAAAACAATTCAATGCTTCTTCCAGGGGATGGTTTGAGGCTGGCAAAGGAAACTTGAAGCTGGGTAATGTTTATTTGGCTTTTTTCTAGATGCCAGCCCACAGTGCATCAGAAGATCACTGGAATAAAGCAGAAGAGCAGCCAAGGGCAGCCTAAGGCAGCTGCTGAGGCAATTACCCATGGAAAAGTACCCACAGCAGATGAACCTGCTCCAGAGGGCACCTACACAGTGATCCAGGCAGCTTTTCTTCCTCCTGGAGGAGTTGGTTTGGGTCAGGAAACTGATCCTGTAACCACAAGAGAAGAAATTCCACTCAAGCACAAGAGACTCCTACTTTAAGGAACTCAAGTTTCTTACTGGTCCAGCCTCCAAAGAGAGATAAAACTTGCAGAAAATAAATAGGAGGTTTCATCTGACCATGAGGAGAAGCTTCTTTGGTGTGAGGGTGCTGGAGCCCTGCAGCAGCTGCCCAGAGAGGTTGTGGAGTGTCCTCCTCTGCAGAGCTTCCAGCCCCCCTGGCCATTGTGCTCCTGGGCAAGCTGCTGTGGGTGCCCTGCTGGAGCAGGGGGGTTGGACTGGCTGAGCTCCAGAGGCTCCTTCCAACCCACTGCATGCTGGGATTCCCAAAGTTTATCTGCACAGAAATTTAAGATGTGCAAGTCAGGCTTGTCTGGTCTGTCAGAATTCTCCATCTGACTGCTCAGGCAGCTCAGGTAAGAACAGCCCTCTGGTGACCTGAGGCATGGCTCAGATGGACTCACCCAGCCCTGAAGACATGTCTGGGAAGTAACTGAACAACAAGCTCAGACATAAAGTCAACATGGAAGATTCCAAAGCTTGGCAATAGGATTTTAATAGTTAGCAACAAACCAAGCAGCTTTGAAAGGGGTGAAAGGTGCAGAGGCAAGTCTCAACAAGAGGAGGGGCACAGAAACTGAGAGGGGGGGAAAGCTTCATTCCACAGTTAGTTGGCTACAAAGCTGCTGAGGGGCCTGGAGCATCTCTGTGAGGAGAAAAAGGCTGAGAGCCCTGGGGCTGTTGAGCCAGCAGAAGAACAGCCCCAGAGGGAATCTGAGCAATGCTCAGCAAGAGCTAAAGGGGCTGTGGGGGGCAAGAGGCTGGGGCCAGACTCTTATCTGTGGGGCCCAGGGATAGGACAAGGGGCACACATTAGAACCCAGGAAATTCCACCTGAACAGGAGGAGAAACTTTGATGCGAGAGTGCTGAAGGCCTGAAGAGGTTGTGGAGTCTCCTCTGGAGAGATTCCAAACCCAGCTGGGATTCTATGAATTACTTCTTTGACCCATAGTGTCAAAGGTAAGCACTAAAGAGGAAGTGAAGAAGTTTACTGCAGCCACTGAGGAAGGCCAGTGCCTCCCCTGAAGGTCAAGAAAAACGGGGCATCTACTGAAATAAGGGGAACAAGTCAGGTGTGGCACAGCACTTCCGTGTTGCTTTACCATCCTTCTCTTTGTCCACCCAAAACTGCAGCCTGCAGGCCACACTGTGGCAGAATCATCAGCACCAAACCCGAGGGGACTCTCCAGTAGCAGCTCTCTTCAGGTAACTGGAGTAAGAGCTGTTAGCACTGGAGGGATACGAGCACTCAACTAACATCTGGGATGGAGGACGGTAGCACCTTTAGGAGGCCACAAAAGCTTCAAACATTTCTGGAGCTGGAGCAAGAGAGAAGGCAGCACATCAAGTTGAGCAGCTGCTGCTCCTCAAGAGTTTAGGCTGGGAGAGCTTTCTAGCTGCTTTTCCTCCCACATGTTCACAGGTTCAGGTTTTGACAGGAAGAGATCTCCAAGCCTGCTCTGTGCACTGCCCTATGTCAATGTGGGCACAGCCACATGAAAACAAACTGTCCCTGGGGTCTCTGAATGTGACATTGAGCCTGACTGCAGCTGCTGTCAGTACAGTTACTGCCTCATTTGACAGCTTTCTCCTTGTCATCCTGCTGCTCTGGGCAGGAAAAAGAGCTTAAAACACTAAGTACTGGATTACCCAAAGGAGAATCTCTCAAGCTCTTGTTCATGAGGTGGTATCACCTCACTGCTGCAGCTGCCATGAAGCACAACATGGCAGGGGGGTTGGACCTGATGATCTCTTGAGGTCCCTTCCAATCTCTGATATACTGTGATGCAACCCTTTTCCTTCAAGACAGAGCCATTTTGGAGAGGGGGACAGGTTAAGACATTCAATCATTTTGAGTCCATTTAGCTGCTGAAGAACTGCTCCTGCCTCCTCCTCCTCCTCCTGAAGCCATTCACCAATTGCCAGTTAGCAATGCAGCTTAACCACCTCGCTTTAAGCAGCGCCATGGGGATTTGTCAGCCAATACAGAGGAGTTTGAAACAAGAACATCTTTTCATGGCATTAATTACAACTCCATCCTACTGCATACCTGTAATTGAGTTTCACCACCAAACACACTGGAATGGCTGAACCAAGGAAAATTCCTCTTGGAGAGGCATCACCTTTTCAGACTGTAAGGCACCTGAGAAGAACCAGGTTGCAGAAAACACGAGCAAGACCTCCAAGCTCGTGGGCTCCTAACCCAATACTTACTGACACCAACCAGCCGAGGGAGGGGAACTCCTCCTCCTTCCAGCAACCTGCTGCTAACAGCTTAAAAAAAAAAAAAAAAAAACAAAAAACAAAAAGAGTCTTCACAGCTGCCAAGCGCTGGAGCAGTCACGGAACACCTATAGTTAACCCTTTGGGCTGCCAAACACCTTGGAAGGCTCGGCCTGGAAATTCTTCAAAACCCAAATTCTTGCAAACCAAAAGAATTCCGAGGTTTAGATTTCGCCACGGTCGCATTCCTGCTTCTCGGAACTACTAAAAGGACCGATGGGAGCGAGTCCAAGCACAGCACCAGAGCACCAATTGGGTTAGGAGTGGGTGGCTAATTGGGAGCGAAATCGCAAGCACGCAGCAAATCTAAACCGCTGGGACTGGTAACGAGCAGGCCCAAAAAACCACCAGCAAGGCTTCGCCAGGTTTAGCATCACAAAGCCCTGAGGACAGAAGGGAGAGGTTGCCATGTTCCCCTAGGAGTTATCTGCTGGAATGAGCAGCTGAACAGCAAGGCAGGAAACAATCTCACCCCGGACTCTTTCCATCCACGTGAACTGGAGAGAAACCACAAGACACTTGGAACGGAATTCAACACAGTGCTTAAAAATAATTAAAGACATCTAACACATAGAGATACGCCTGGGAACCATGGGGCTGGGGCAGCAAAGGGAAAGCAGAGTTTCAGGCAAGGGACTGTTCATAATTAGGGCCTGTTCAAGCAGCTTTTCAGCCTGTAACTCTTCACATTACAGAAAGCCATTGCTGAGTCTCAAAGCATCAACATTTCACAGCCTCTAATTATGGAAGCTTCCCAGGGCCCATAGTCCTGAAGTTCGTTATGCCAAGTCCCATTTGGCCTCCAAAGACAAAGCATTTTCAAACCCTTTGGAGAGTTGGTTCCCCATTGGTTAGGCCACACCTAGTGAAGACATGAACTCTCCTTCCTCACCTAGCTCAAATACAAGTGAGCACTGAGACCTTGGTGACTGCTGAGATGAATTTCAGAAGTGACCCACAAGAGGAATGGTTCTCTTAGTTACTCTGAACTGCCCTGGAGACATTTTAACAATGGAGAAGCCAAGCATTGTCTTGCCACTCCACCACATTGCCAAGGTGACTTGAAAACTCAGCAGCTTAAAGAAGTAACTCTACATTTAGACACATCGCCACCTGAGGGTAGTTAGCTCCACTTCATCATCTTCTCCAAGAGATGAAGACACTAAAGTCAGCAAAACTGAGGCAGCTGCCATTCACATGAGTCAGATAAATAGAAGTGAGGAAAGGGGGAACACCAGGAAGAGGATTTCCAGAGCCCTGTGTTGCAGCAGATGCCAAAGTACAAACCTGATGTTTCTGGTTTTTGCAGGTCACCCTTAAATACATTTTACTGCTGTCAAATAGCAGCAGGAATCTTTAGCTAAGCACAAGTCACTACACAGTGTGAGGACACAGCCAGATACACACACACACCAAATCAGTAGTAACTAACTACCTCCCTTACCCTAAAGACATTAAAATGCTTCACAAAGTCTTGTTGCATGTCAAGGCTAAAATCTGATCAAAGACTCAGTTTATCCCCTCTAAAAAAAGTACTCGTAGCTCTCCACTGAAGCACTATGCCAGCATGCCTCTAAAGAACTAAGCCATCTGGAAGGCTGCCAGGGAGCAGATGTTCTGCAACACCCAAAAAGGCTTCAAGAAAACCTTTTTACAGAGCTCATGTCACTAAAGTCCACCCAGAGCCTCCAACTCTTAAAAGATTAGACACACAGTGAGCCACCAGTCAGCTGACAGACATCCCTTGGCCACCTGAGCTGTACATTACCTTTCTCTTTGACCAGGTCTTTCAGAGACTGCCACTTGACATCAAAGGGGATGTTAGTGATAAAAGCTCGGTATCTTTTGGCAGGGTTGGCATAGGGCTCAAAGCGATTTCCTCCTCTTTTGACACTTTTCTCTTTCCTTTTCTCATTCTGGCTCGGCCGTTCACTGTCACTGCAAGCAAAGAAAGACAATCACACACATGAACTACACTGCCAGCCCACCCATGGCACACCAGCTCTGGAAACAGAGCGTGGTGCATGCTTAGAACTCCAGCAAAGGTTGCATAACTTCATCTGTTCAGGCTACTGGCAAGACTGGACACCTTCCAACCAGAGCTAGCCATGCAGGACCAGTGCCACAGGCTGTGCTGTAACAAAGACTTCCTGCCAGCAGACACCTTGTGCCATGAAGATCCTGCATCTTCTTCCACCTTTATTCAACACTGAAGCGTCTGATGTCACAAAAATCACAGAATTGGTTGGGTTGGAAGGGACCTTCAAGATCATCCAGCTCCAACCCCCCTGCCATGGGCAGGGACACCTCCCACCAGCCCAGGTTGTTCAAGGCCTCAGCCAGCCTGGCTTTGAACACCTCCAGGGAGAGGGCAGCCACAACCTCCCCCTGGACAACCTGTTCTGGTGTCTCACCACCCTTACTGAATCTCTAATACCTCCCAAGCCTTGGATCAGTCTCCTCATGATCCTACTCCAGACCAGATGGCCACCCTATTTATTTTCTCCTTAAACACCTTTAACTCCCAGAACTCCTTAAACTACATTTGTAATCTTTCACTAGAAGAATTTTAACAAAACTAATCCTGTACCCAACTAAACACCCAGGTCACTAACTCCTACAGGTCAATGACTCTTTCCTAACAACTCTTTTTTAAAATCCCTCCTACAATTAATAAAGGTTCTGCAAAACAGAATTCCAAAGCCTTTGAGCAGTCCAAATTCTTTTAATAATTTCAGAATTACAGCTCTAACAGGTCAGTAAATTGACAATTAGGAACAAAGATGATTTCTCAACTCAGATCAGGTCTTGCCAAGACACAACTGCCCCTGAATCACAGCATTTAAAAAAAGCAGGACAATGAAACACTGCAGCTTCAGCCTGACAGGATTTCCTTAACTAATCCAATTAGAAGCCTTTGTGCTGGTTGAGAAGATTTGCAAACACAGCTTTAGAAAGAATTCAGGAGAATAGATCAGTTAAATGCACATCTGCAACACTGGGGCCAGTTCTGAGCTCCCCAAGCCAAAGGAGACAAGGAACTACTGGAGAGTGTCCAGCAGAGGCTACAAAGATGCTGAGGGGGTTGGGGAAGCCAACAAGAAGAGGCCAACAGCCACCTCACTCCAGCCTCCTTTCAGGGAGCTGTAGAGAGCAATGAGGTCTCCCTCAGCCTCCTTTTCTCCAGGCTGAACACCCCCAGCTCCCTCAGCTGCTCCTCCCCAGCCCAATTCTCCAGACCCTTCCCCAGCTTGGTTGCCCTTCTCTGGGCCTGCTCCAGCCTCTCAACGTCCTTCTTGGAAGGAGGCCCCAAAACTGAACCCTGTACTCACAGTGTGGCCTCACCATGCCCAGAGCAGGGGAGCAATCCCTGCTCTGGTCCTGCTGGTCACACTATTGCTGATTCAAGCCAGGATGCTGGTGGCCTCCTTGGCCACCTGGGCACCCACTAAGTGATATTTAGCTGGCATTTTAGTCTCCCAAGTCAACTTAAAATCCCCTCAAGTATTGATATACCTGTAAAGAATTCAGTCAAGCCACAGCACCTTCTATTCAAGACCATGCTCCTTATCACACTCAGCATTATAAATCCTCCAGAAAGCAGAGGAAAATGTGTTGGTTTGTTTTTTTTTTTTTTTTTCAAACTGAGATAGACCATCATCACCTCATCAAATCATTTTTATCTCCAGTTAACTACAGAGCATGAGGCTGGCCTTGGCCATTCAGACCTGGCAGCTTCTGGGTCAGACAAGCAACAAGCCTGGGTGGGGACAAACCACAGCCCAACCAACACAGATGTGGAGCACACTTCAGGAAGAGCAGATAAGGAAATCTGACCTCGAGTCTGACATATTACTCACAGAGCATCAGGTTCAAAATGCTGATTGTTATCAACCATAGCATTTGATGCCTGGGGCCAAAAACGGACTGAGGAAATCATTGCCTTTATTTCACATTAAAAAGGCTTTGCTAACTATGAGCTCTTCCAGAATCAGGTTGGCATTAACACAGGGAACTCACAAGCAGTTCAAGCTTCTCCTGTTCATCACCCCCACACTTACAGACCAAGAATTGTAATCTCTGTCTATTCCTTTATTTATTTTCATTTCTGTAACATTCTACTGGCAGCCACACAACCCTCACACAGTGCCTGGCATCACCTTCAACCTCTCACTCTCCAAGCACTTACCTCAGAGATTCACAGCATGGGTTGGGTTGGAAGGGACCTTCAAGATCATCCAGCTCCAACCCCCCTGCCATGGGCAGGGACACCTCCCACCAGCCCAGGCTGCTCAAGGCCTCATCCAGCCTGGCCTTCAACACCTCCAGAGAGGGAGCATCCACAACCTCCCCGGGCAACCTATTCCAATTTCTCTCGTGTTCCTAACCCATTCCACAAGGAAATCATCAACCACCATAAAGAAGCACAGATTATAGAACACTTTGGGTTGGAAGGGGCTTTAAAAATCGAGTTCCAACCCTCCTCCATATGCAGGGAAAATGACTGCCCGAGAAGAGCTTTGCAATTGCACCCTGCCATTAACAAGAAAGGAAAAAAAAAAAAGCCAATTAACTTCACCTCTCTGGCACAGGTTATAGCTTTAGGGAAGGCTATAAGTCGTCCACTAAGGCTGTGCAGAAATATTTCCTAATCGGTATAAGCAAAACTTCCCAGGATGTCCCTGGGTGCTGTACCCCAGGCCCGCAGGACGAGGGATCAGCTCCTTCCCCGCTCCAATCTCTGAGAGCGGGAGTCTGGGGACTCACCCTCCCGGGGCGCCTCCGCGCCCACAGCGGATAGGCCGCGCCCAGGTTCCCGGGGCGAGCAGCGGCCCATGCCGTAGTAACGGCCCTGGCCTCCACCAACAGCTTCTCCCTACGCCGCGGCCCCGGTCCCGTTCTCGCCTCCACGGTTGGGCCCAGGCCAGGCCCGCGGCGCGCAGGCCGCATGCCGCGCTGCAGGCCCCGGCGGCAGCGTGACTTCACCGCGCCCACCCTACCTCTTGGGAGGCTGGTCCCCGGCACCGCCAGCCCCGTTAGGTGGTGGCGGAACCACAACCGTCGCCGGAGCCGCTGCCGGTTCCTCCATTTTGACGCCGGCATTTTCCATGGCCGCCGCTACCGCCGCCGTGGCCGCCATTTTCCCAGCGCTGCGCCTTTGTGTGAGCTGAGCCCGCCCCGAGCGCTGCGCGGGGCATGCCGGGACCGCGCCGGGCCGCGCCTGCGCGCTGCGGGGCCGCGCTTCCCGCGCGCAGCGGGCGCTAAAGCCGCGGCCTGAGGGGCCGTGAGGGGTTAGAACCGGCTTGGGGAGCCATGAGGGGTTGCTACCGGCGTGGGAGGTTTTGCTACCGGCTTAGGGAGCTGTGAGGGGTCGGTACCGACGGGAGGGGCTCGAGTCTCCTCTTGATTTGGGCGCACTGAAGGGCACTTACCCAACAAGATCTCCCTCTTCCCTCTCCAACAGCACTAATTTAGCTGTATTAGGGACAGTTAATTTAATGTTTTCCTACCCAGAAAACTGACCCGAAAATGCCTCATAGGGCAGAGCCAGCGGAACCTTTCTATGGGGCCCCGGCGCACCGACGGACCCTTAGCTGTGGGGCAGCGGTGGTGGGGGCAGAGCTCGCTGACAGGCAGTGAAGTTAGCCAATGAGAGTCGAGAATTCGCTCGTCTCACCAATGAGCGGCGGAGGGAGGCGGGGCTATATTCCGGGAAGTGCCTGGCGCTGCGGGGGGCTGTTGGTGTGTGGCAGCGGTGGCTGAGGAAGGTTGCAGCCATGTCGGAGCGGAAAGTGTTGAACGTGAGTTTGCGGGGGTTCCTCAGATGAAGGGGGGGCTGAGGGGGTCCCCAGGTCGGGCTGGGTCTGGGGAGGGGGTTCTGATCGCTGAGGGAGGTCCTCGATCGGTTGGAGAGTCCTGAGGTGGAGAGGGGGCTCTGGACCGTCAGGCTGGGAGGGGGGCGGTTAGGATGGGGATCTGCAACCTCGGGCCACCCAGCAGCACTTGAGAGCGGTGGTGCTTGGGAGGCCCTGGTCGGTTGGAGGGTACTGAGGTAGAAAGGGAACCTGAGACGACCCTCAGGCTAAGAGTGGGGCGCTTGGGTTGGGGATCCCCAGGCTGGGAACACCCAGCAGTGCTTGAGGGGGCTGGTAGGGGCAAGAGGCCCTAAAATCATGCAAGGGTTGGGATGGGCTGGGTCCGAGGGTGGACAGACAGACAGACACCTTCCAGTGCGTGGCTCTGGCAGGGAGTGGTGGATGAGGTTTTTGTGGGGTGCACTGGGCCGTGCTGTGCGGAGCTGGTCCCTTAGGTACAGCAGCTGGGACGCTGCTCACACTGCTCTGAGTGACCTCACAGCCAGCACACAGCCATCCCTGCTCTGTCTCTCTAGAAATACTACCCTCCAGACTTCGACCCAGCTAAGATCCCAAAGCTCAAGCTTCCAAAGGATCGCCAGTATGTGGTGCGGCTCATGGCCCCCTTCAACATGCGGTAAGAGAGGCAGGGGGAGAGGGAAGCTTGCTTGGGAGTTGTCTGTCCTCCACCCACTGCAGGAGAGCAGTCATTAGAGGTGACACAGACCAAAAGAAGAGGGGTGAGGGAGAGGGAAGAGATGCTGAGGGTGATTTTGGGGCTGTTTGAACAGTAGCATCAGGGAATGATAGAAATGAGGAGGGTGGAAGAGACCTTGGAGATCATCCAGTCCAGCTGCTCACCTAGAGCTCACAATGCCACCACTGCTGCTAAGCTGCTACCACTAAGCCACATCCCTCAGCACCACATCCACACAGCTTTTGAACACCTCTGGGGATGGGGACTCCACCACCTCCCTGGGCAGCCTGGGCCAGTGCCTGAGAACCTTTGCTGAGGAGGGATTTTTCCTGATAGCCAACCTGAAGCTCCCTTGGCACAACTTGATGCTGTTTTCTCTCATCCTGTCACTTGCTGCATGTGAGAAGAGACCAACCCCCACCTGGCTCCAGCCTCCTTTCAGGGAGCTGTAAAGAGCAATGAGGTCCCCTCCTCAGCCTCCTCTTCTCCAGACTAAACCACCCCATTCCCTGAGGGGGACAGCCACACTCCTACTCCTTCTTGGCCACCTGAGCTTTCAGTAGCTCATCTTCAGCCAGCCATCAATCAACACCCCCAGATCCTTCTCCACCCAGCAGCTCTTCAGCCACTCTGCTCCAAACCTGTAACATTCATGGGATCATTGTGGCCCAAGTGCAGCACTCAACACTGGACCTTGTTGAATCTCCTCCCATTGGCCTCAGCCTGGCCAGATCTCTCTGCAGAGCCCTGCAGCAGAGCCACCCAGAGAAAAGAAGCCTTGATCAGAACCTGGGCTGACAGGGACTGAAAAATCCCTTGGTTTTCTCTTGGTCTGCTTGTTATTATGGACTTGTCCTCCTGCTTTCCCAGCTGCAAGACCTGTGGTGAATACATCTACAAGGGGAAGAAATTCAATGCCCGGAAGGAGACGGTGCAGAACGAGGTGTACCTGGGGCTCCCCATCTTCCGCTTCTACATCAAGTGCACTCGCTGCCTGGCAGAGATCACCTTCAAGGTCAGGCCTCTCCTCCTCTCAGCTCTTCCTCTGCCTCCCTAGGGGAGGTTCTTGCAGTCACTGGGTGCTGAATCCCACGTGGAAAGGCTCTCCCAGCAAGGCCTGAGCCTGGGCCTGTTGCTTTCTGTTGCATCTTCCCTTTCCGTGGGTGTTGGTAGCTCTGAGGGGACTCAGCCCTCCGTGGGCTGGAGCTGGGCAGAAGGGCTGGGGGTGGTTGTCTTGCCCTGTGTGTGTGGCTGTGGAAGTGGCTGGGGCAGAACTGCCCTGGTGCCATGGTTTTGCTGTCTGGTTTCACCCTCAGACAGACCCAGAGAACACAGACTACACCATGGAGCACGGTGCCACTCGCAACTTCCAAGCTGAGAAGCTCTTGGAGGAGGAGGAGAAAAGAATGCAGAAGGAGAGGGAAGAGGAAGAGCTCAACAATCCCATGAAGGTATGAGATATGATCTTCTCTTCCCCCTCTACTCTTGCCTTAGAGAGATCACATCTGGAGTACTGTGTCCACTTCTGGGCTCCCCAGTTCAAGAGGGACAGGAAAATACTGGAGAGAGTCCACTGAAGGCTGCAAAGATGGAGTCAGACTCTTGTCAGCGGTGCCCAGGGACAGGACAAGGGCCAAGGGGCACAAACTGGACCCCAGGAGGTTCCATCTGACCAGGAGGAGAAACTTATTTGGTGTGAGGCTGCTGGAGGCCTGCAGCAGGCTGCCCAGAGAGGTTGTGGAGTCTCCTTCTGTGGAGAACTTCCAACCCCCCCTGGCAAGCTGCTGTGGGTGCCCTGCTGGAGCAGGAGGGGTTGGAGTGGCTGAGCTCCAGAGGTCCCTTCCAACCATTCTAGCTTCTGTGATTCTCTGCAGAGAGCAAACTCCTCTGCTGCCCTGGCACCAGGTGGCTTTGTAGTCATCCATTTAGTTCTGCAGGCTCCCAAGGTGTTGCTGTGCTCAAGGCAGGCAGCAGACAACTCTCTGCTCCCAGGAGGTTTCCTCCTGTGCTGCATCTTGTGACAGGCTGCATCTTGCCCCAGTTTTTCCTGTCCTGTTAATCCCCCAAAATGGTGATGATGATGATGATCCTCTTAGTGCTTCCTGCCCTGTACTGCATGGGGAGCTGGTGCTGGGGGTGGCTGGCAAGTTCTGCTACCTCACATAAGCCCAACTTAACCTCTGGTCACCCAGGTGCTGGAGAACAGAACTAAGGACTCCAAGCTGGAGATGGAGGTTCTGGAGAACCTGCAGGAGCTGAAGGAACTCAACCAGCGCCAGGCAAATGTGGACTTTGAGGCCATGCTGAAGCAGTACAAGGAGTATGAGGAGGAGCAGAAGCGCAAGGAGCAAGAGGAGGATGAGGAAGAGTTGAGGTGAGCAGCTTGGAAGGGTTCCTGGGGGGGTGACAGCAGCCATGGTGGATGTGACCAGGCTGGGCTGCATCTCACCTGCTCCTCAGCACCCCAGGAGTGTCCTGCCCGAGGGGCCTGAGGTCAGGGGAGCTGTGTGGGTGGGAAGTGACCTTAAGCAGGCTCTGAGGACAGTTTGTCATGAGACAGTGCTCAAGGAGGTGGAGTTGGAGGGCATTTGAGTACCACTGGCCCAGCTGAGAAGTGTCCTCCTGTGGAGAGAGAGCTCCTGCAGCTTGCTGAGGCTGCAGCCCTCAGCCTCTGAGCACTGCCTGCCCATGGCAGGGGGGCTGGAACTAGATGATCCTGGAGGTTCTTTCCAACCCTAACAATTCCATGATTCTATGAGCTCTTCTAAGAGCACCTGAGAAGCTGGATCCTGCTGACAGCAGACAGCACAGGGTGGTGCCCAGGCAGCCCTGCTGTCTGTGGTGGTGGCAGAGGCCACCTCTAACCTCTGTGTGTTGCCTCTCCTGCCAGAGCCATGCTGGAGCAGGCCCAGAACAGGAGGCTGCTGGTGGACTCTGACTCTGATGAGGAGCCTGCAAAGTCACACCTGAAGCCTGTGGCCAAAACTAAACCTACAGACATCTTGCAGGAGGTGAGTGAGGAGGGCAGGGGCTGCCCACAGCCTGCTGGAGTCTCCAGGCTGAGATTCTCTGCAGGGGTGGAGAGCAGCTCCCCTTGGCTGCTTCCAGGAGCCCCCCTGGTGTCTCTTGCTCTGTGTGCTGCTGGTTTTTCCCCTCCTCCTTCTCCCCTCCAAAGCCAGAGCACCCTCACACCTCCTGCTCTCCTCTGCAGGAGCCTCAGCCCCAGAGTAAGAAGCTGAAGACTGAGAGCTGGGAGCGCAGTGTGGGCAAACTGAGCAGCAAGGCCCAGCTGGCAGGGCTGGTGGCAGTGAAGAAGCCAAAGCCAGGCCCTGCCCTGCCTAATGGCACAGAGAGCCAAAGCACCACAGCCAGCACTGGTAAGTGCCCCTCTGGGGAGGGGGTGGCCCAGGGTGGGCCATGGGGAGGGGACTGGCAGCACCCAAGTGGTGTTTGGCTCTGTCTCAGAGCCTCTCAGGTCCTGCTGTTTGTTGTCAGGCCCTGGAGGAGCAGGGAGTTGTCCCTGTGTCCAGGAGATGTGCTGATGGAGATCTTCCTTCTTGGCCCTTGGTGGAAAGCCCAGGCCTTGGGGACAGTGTCAGGGCCACCCTTGCTGCTTCCTCCTCCTGTTGCCACAGGGCAGAAGCAGGAGGCTGCAGCTGAGGAGCACAGGGGCTCCTTGTCCACCTGCTTTCACCCTGGGTGGAAATGCAGGCTGGGAGGGGAGGTTCTGCTGGAGGTCAGGCTCTGGGAGCCTCAGCTCCAGCTGTGGGCAGGGTTGTGTGTCCACAGCAGGGTTTGCTGGCAGTGGGGAGGGCTCCTAACTGGTGCTGTCTGCTCTCTTCAGGCTCCTTCCCCACAGGCACCACCACCTCCTCCTCCCTGGGCTTGCTGGGGGCATATTCAGACAGTGAGGACAGCAGCAGTGAGTGAGGAGCCACCAAGCCAGCCCAGAGCTTGGAGCACAGGACTGTCCCCAGTCCCAGCTGGCAGCAGATGCTCTCCAGAGCCCCACAGGGAGCTGGCATCAAAGCCATCAGGGTTTCCAGACCATCTGGAGCCCTTCATCTTCACCTGCCCAGCCTGGGGGAGTGCAGCCATCCTCCAGCAGCTGAAGCACCACCAGCAGACAGAAGCCTGATAGCTCCTCACAGGACCTTAGATCACTGCTGCCTTGCAGCTGGTGGAAGGTTCTGACACTGTCCTAGGCTGGCTGTGCCCAGAGCCAGCTTCCAGCCAGTCCCAGCCCTGCACCTGGAATGTGGTTGGAACTACTGGGCCTGGCCAGGACTGTGGAGTTTCTCCATTCTGCCCTCAATCCCACACTGGTTGTGACTGGTTTGGGACATCCTGACCCTCCCACAGCAAGAAAGGCACTTCAGGGCCTTCCTTCCCTCCCACCCTCTGGCCCTGGAGGGAGGAGGATGAAGGCAGGAGCTCAGCACCCCTCTTCATGCCATGGTGGGACCTACCACCCCCTCTTCCCTGGTGTCTCCTGCCCCTGCTGTGGGGCTCACATCCCACCTGTGTGGGTTCCATCACCACTTCCCTGGCCCTGGGTGTCCAATGCCCCCTCTGGGGGGCTCAGATCCCACTTCTCTGGGGTGCCCACAGACTGGGGGCCTCTGGCCACATGCTGTGGGCCTGGCATTGTCCTTACTGTCATGCCAGCAGCCTCCACCCCCTGCCCAGGTCCTGCTGTGGCCCAGCAGCTTGGTGCCCAACCCTTCCCTGCTGCTGGATGGGTGCTGGGGTTTGCTCAGCTCCCCAGCAGCCACCACCCAGTAATAAATTGGATGTCTCAGAGCCAATTGCCTCTTCCTTCTCCAGAGCTGTCCCTTGATGGCCTTGGAGGTCTTTCCCAACCCAAACAATTCCATGACTCCAAGGCTGTCCTGTGTCCATCCCCTTGTACACCCAACTGCTCCTGACCACCTCCCCCTCTCCCTCTTTACCTGACCTCCTCCTCTCCCCTTCAACACCTCTGCTCCCCCAGGGCCACTGCAGCTCTTTCCTGCTCCTAAGCTCTGCCTCTCATCTCCTCCTTTCCCCCTCAGATCCACTCTGCTGCTCTCCTCAGCAGGGACACTGCAGCAGGCAGCCAGTCCCTAATCTGGGCCACATCTGGAAGCCATCCCTGGCACTCAGCTCTCCTCTCTCAGGCTCTGGTGTCCCTGAGTGGAGCTGCCAGCAGGAGGGGGCAGAGCAGCCCTGTGGTGTTTGCTGCCTTGTCCCCTGCCTGACCTTGCCCTGGGCTCTTGCAGCATGACAAAGGCGACAAGGCAGGCAGCGACCTGCCTCAGTCAGCACTTCTGTCAGAGGAGGGCACCTCTGCTCCAGGCTCCTCCAGTCAGATGCTGTCGGTTCTGTGTCCTTGCAGAGACCTGCAGTAAGGCCAGCAGGAGACCTGGGCTCTGGGGGACAGCTCCCTTCTGCTGGCAAGGCCCTGCCCCCTCTGCTGCCAGGACGTGGGAGTCTGACCTCCTTGTGCTGTCCTCTGCAGCCTCCTGGGGTTGGAGCAGTTCTCATCCCCCTCTGCTCTGCCTTAAGGAGTCCACAGCTGCAGTACTGAGGCCACTTCTGGGCTCCCCAGTTCAGGAGAGGCAGGGAAGTGCTGGAGAGAGTCCAGCAGAGGCTGCAGAGCTGCTGTGGGGCCTGGAGCAGCTCTGTGAGGAGCAAAGGCTGAGAGCCCTGGGGCTGAGAGCCTGCAGGAGAGCAGCCCCAGAGGGGAGCTGAGCAATGCTCAGCAAGAGCTAAAGGAGCTGTGGGGGGCAAGAGGCTGGGGCCAGACTCTGCTCAGTGGTGCCAAGGGACAGGACAAAGGGCAATGGGCACAAACTGGCACCCAGGAGGTTCCATCTGAGCAGGAGGAGAAAATTCTTTGTTGTGAGGGTGCTGGAGGCCTGCAGCAGCTGCCCAGAGAGGTTGTGGAGTGTCCTCCTCTGCAGAGCTTCCAACCCCCCCTGGGCATTGTGCCCCTGGGCAAGCTGCTGGGGGTGCCCTGCTGGAGCAGGGGGGTTTGGACTGGCTGAGCTCCAGAGGACCCTTCCCACCCCAGCATGCTGAGGTTTGGGATTCTGGGAAGTGTTTTCCTGAGCCATGTCCTTTGCCAACCAATCTTGTTCAC
Organism: Indicator indicator; assembly: GCF_027791375.1. Classification (NCBI taxonomy): domain Eukaryota; kingdom Metazoa; phylum Chordata; class Aves; order Piciformes; family Indicatoridae; genus Indicator; species Indicator indicator. Next base: position 3,102,122 of record NC_072045.1, on the reverse strand, counting down.
CCCAGAGCAGTCTGAGCTTTCTCCCTAGCACCAAGAAATGCTGAGGCAGCTGAATGCAAGCTCACACCCAGGGCTTGTTCTGGAGCTCTGACATTGCTGAAAGCAGCATTCAGCTTCCACCAGCACCAGACCTGATGCTGAGCCCTGGTCAGAATGGATCCCTGTCACTCAGGAACAGCTCCTGATCTTCTGTGCTACTCAGGTGATGAGAGCTGCTAGGGAGCAGCCGACAGGGAGCCTGGGTCCCCACTGCTGCTCCTCAGCAGCAGCTGTAGGAGAGGTGTTGGGAGGCTGTTTCTTAGAAAAAAAAAACCCTGGGCTGAGTGAGGAGAGGAGGAAAGGTGAGATAGTGGTAAAAGAGAACATTTCAGGCTTCCAGTGCTTAAAGGGGAAGAGAAGAAAGCTGGGGACAGACTTCTGAGCAGGGCCTGTCGGGACAGGGCCAGGGGAGGTGGTTTGAAACCCAAAGAGAGATTAAGCCTAGAGAGAAGGGAGAAATGTTTGCTGCTGAGGGTGGGGAGAGCCTGGCCCAGGCTGCCCAGAGAGCTGGGAGCTGCCCCATCCTTGGCACCACTGCAGGTTGTTTGGGGCTGTGAGCAACCTGCCCTGGCTGGGGCTGTCCCTGCTGGCTGCAGGGATGTCGGACTGGGAGAGCTTTGGAGGTCCCTTCCAACCCAACCCATTCCATGGTCCTAGGGATCTGTGCATTGTGTGAAGCCAGCAGTCCAGAGACATCCCTGAGCCTCCAGGGAGGAGGCTGAAGGCTCCTTCCAGCAGGGTGGCTGAGCTCTGTGGGTCAGCAGCCTTTCCCCCTGGCCTCACCAATCCATCCCTCAGAGCTGCTGGCAGCAGCTCCCAAGTGCAGCTCAGGACTCAGCAGTTCCACCTGGCTGCCCAGCTAAGCAGGCTGGCAGCTGCCCTGGCCCCTGGCTCCTGGGGCCCATTCCCTCTGCATGGGTTCCCTCCTCACTATTAATCATCCTGGTCCCTCCTGGGCACTCTGCCTAAACCAGCAGCAGTAAAACCCCCTCCAGATGATGCTGGGACCAGCAGCACTGAATGGAGTGGATCCCTGCAGTGGCTGTGATAGATAAAGACCAGAGCCTAGGTGATGCTGCATCCTCTGGCCATGATCCAGCAGATGCAGAAGCCAAGGTCTCATCTCCAGCCAGCAAATCACCCACCCCCCCCCCCAAAAAAAAAAAATCGATAGGACTCATCTCATTAATTGGGTGGGTAAAGAACCTTCCCCTGCACCCTCCTCTTGGCCATCCCTAACGCTCCAGAAGGACCTAGAGAGGCTGCAGAGGTGAACACAGGAGAAGCTCAAGAGGTTCAACAAAGAGGTTCAATGAAGCTGGAAGTGGGGAGATTCAGACTGGATGTGAGGAAGAAGTTCTTCCCCATGAGAGTGGTGAGAGCCTGGAATGGGTCCAGGGAGGTGGTTGAGGCCCATCCCTGGAGGTGTTTAAATCCAGGCTGGATGAGGCTCTGGCCAGCCTGATCTGGTGTGAGGTGTCCCTGCCCACGGCAGGGGGGTTGGAAGTGGATGATCCTTGTGGTCCCTTCCTGACTGATTCTAGGATTCTAGGATTCTAACCAAGTGCAAGGTTCTGCTCCTGTGTCAGGGCAGCCCTTGGTGTCAGCCTAGGCTGGGGGTGATGAGACCCAGAGCAGGCTTAGCCTGCAGCCTAGGGAGAAGTTCTTCAGTGTGAGGGTGGTGAGGGCAGATTGGGGCTGGAGAGGAGGAAGAAATTCTTGACAGTGAGGGTGGTGAGACTCTGGAACAGGCAGCCCAGGGAGACTGTGGCTGTCCCCTCCCTGGGGGTGCTCAGGGCAGGGCTGGGTGAAGCCTTTAGCAGCTGAGTCCAGCTGGGAGCTGCCCCTGCCCATGGCAGGGGGCTTGGTGCAGAGGAGCTCTGAGCTCCCTCCCCCCCCCCGATCCATTCTGTGCCCCTGGAGCTAAGGGAGGCAGGGAGCTGGGGTACAGGGGGGGTCACCCCTGGCAGCACTGCCACCAGACTGCCAGAAGCTGTGACAAAGCTTGGGGTTGTTGAGGGACAGAGCAGCCCAGGCCAGGTTTTCCTCTCCTCACCCCCTAATGACAATCAGCTCTTAGCTAAATTAAATCCTCCCCTCAGCACACCCAGCCCTGAGGGCAATTAAAGACTCTTAATGAATCCTCCTGCTTTTGGGCTCGGGCTTTGGAAAGCAATTAGCTGGCAGCAGATACAAAGGTGAACCTTGGAGCTTTGGAAAATGACACCAGCCCAGGCTCCTGCTGGGGGAAGCAGCACTGCTCTGGCTGCCCCTGAGAGCTTCACTGCATTCCAGAGTGGCTTGGGTTGGAAGGGACCCTGGAGCTCATCCAGCCCCTGCCCCCTGCCATGGGCACTGCACAGCTCCTCTTCAGAAAGGCTGAACCAAGCTTCCCCAGACACCAGCTCCTCATCTGCCACCTCAGCCCTCCTGCATGTGGGACAGGACAAGGGGCAGTGGGTTGAAGCCTGAGGAAGGGAGGTTGGGGCTGGAGAGGAGGAAGAAATTCTTGGCAGTGAGGGTAGGGAGACACTGGAGCAGGCTGCTCAGGGAGGCTGTGGATGTCCCTTCCTTGGGGTGCTCAAGGCCAGGCTGGATGAGGCCTTGAGCAACCTGGGCTGGTGGGAGGGGTCCCTGCCCATGACAGGGGGTTGGAACTGGATGGCCTATAAGGTCCCTTCCAACCCATTCCATGATTCTATGATCTTGAAGGTCCCTTCCAACCCAACCCATTCCTTGATGCTCTGATTATCCACAGCACCACACTGCTCTTCTCTCAGCAGCTTTGAGGCTCCATCATCCCATCTGGAAGATCCTGAAGGTCCCTTCCATCCCAACCCAACCCATTCCATGATTCTATGATCTTGAAGGTCCCTTTCAACCCATTCCATGATTCTATGATCATGAAGGTCCCTTCCAACCCATTCCATGATTCTATGATCATGAAGGTCCCTTCCAACCCATTCCATGATTCTATGATCTTGAAGGTCCCTTCCACCAACCCATTCCATGATTCTATGATCTTGAAGGTCCCTTCCAACCCATTCCATGATTCTATGATCTTGAAGGTCCCTTCCAACCCAACCCATTCCATGATTCTATGATCATGAAGGTCCCTTCCAACCCATTCCATGATTCTATGATCTTGAAGGTCCCTTCCAACCCATTCCATGATTCTATGATCTTGAAGGTCCCTTCCAACCCATTCCATGATTCTATGATCATGAAGGTCCCTTCCAACCCATTCCATGATTCTATGATCTTGAAGGTCCCTTCCAACCCAACCCATTCCATGATTCTATGATCTTGAAGGTCCCTTCCAACCCATTCCATGATTCTATGATCTTGAAGGTCCCTTCCAACCCAACCCATTCCATGATTCTATGATCTTGAAGGTCCCTTCCAAACTCCAACCCATTCCATGATTCTATGATCATGAAGGTCCCTTCCAACCCAACCCATTCCATGATTCTATGATCTTGAAGGTCCTTCCAACCCATTCCATGATTCTATGATCTTGAAGGTCCCTTCCAACCCAACCCATTCCATGATTCTATGATCTTGAAGGTCCCTTCCAACCCATTCCATGATTCTATGATCTTGAAGGTCCCTTCCAACCCAACCCATTCCATGATTCTATGATCTTGAAGGTCCCTTCCATCCCAACCCAGCCCGTTCCATGATGCTGTGATTTGTGCTCCTGCAAGCCCTGGGGGTCCCTTACACAAGGAGAGGCTTTTCCAGCATGCTTGCCTCTGGCCTGAGCCTGGAAGGGTTTCCAGGCTGTGTAAGCAACACCCCCAAGCCTGGGAAAACTCCTTGCAGATGTTGGGTTCCCCAAGGGTGGGCACAGCAGCAGCCTCTGGCTTGTGAATCTGCCAGGCCTAGAGAAGCTCCTGGGCAGGAGAGGTGCCAGGAGGAAGCAGGATAGCCACAAATGAGCAAAGCTCTCCCTGCTCCTCTCGGGGGTTGGATCCTGGGAGCTGTGAAGGCAGTGCCTGGCAGCAAATTAATTTGCTTTCCAACTTTCACAGCTTGTTTCATTTCCACAGATAATTAGCAGAAAGGAGAGGAAAATAAAAGCTTCCCTGGCTCTGCCCTGCTCTCCAGGCTGGAGCCATCCCTGCAGATGCCTTCCCTGTGCTCCTCTAATTGAGCTGGCACTGTCCTCAGGGCCAACCCCAGCCCACAGCAGAGGAGCAGCTCTGGCACAGCTCGGAGCAGCCCTGCCAGCAGCACCCTGAGCTGTGTCTTCGTGGATGGGTGGGAAAGAAGCCCCCAGGGAGGGACCTCACCTTGACCCTGCTCACCCCCACGCTGCTAGAACGAGGCCCCAAGGCAGAGTGGAGATCCTGAGAGGCAGAAGTGCTGTGTTTGAGCCAAGAGCTGCTTGGAGTGCCAGCAGCAAGGTCACAGAGCCCTGCTGCCACCCAGGCACCTCCCCCATGGCTGGAGACACCCTGCAGCAACCCAGGGGGCACAGAGTCGTGGAATTCACAGATTCAAGGAATGGGTTGGGGTTGGAAGGGACCTTCAAGGTCACCCAGTGCCAACTCCCTGCCATGGGCACCTCCCACCAGCCCAGGTTGCTCAAGGCCTCACCCAGCCTGGCCTTGAACACCCCCAGGGAGGAGACATCCACAACCTCCCTGGGCAGCCTGTGCCAGAGCCTCTCCACCCTCACTGGGAAGAATTTCTGCCTCACCCCAGCTGAGGTTCAGCAGCATTAGGACCATGACACCTCCTACAGCAGGGGTTTCAGGCTGACCCCAAGGAAATGGCCACAGCCAGGACCTCCTCAGGAGTGGCTCAGGCTCCCCAGGGCTGCCTGGGGGCATCTGAAGGGAATCAGAATCAGAGAGGAAAGAAGAGCCTGGCCCTGGGTGCACTCACAGAGCTGACCTCAGCTGGGCACAGAGGTCCCTCCTGCTGAGCCAGGCTGGATGGCAAAGTGGTTTTGTGGTGCAAACACAGCTGAGCAGGGAGCAGCTGCTGCCAGGGGTCCCTTGCTCCCAAGGCTCTTCCCTGTGGGAGCACAGAGCCTTTTCCCTGCGCTGGGCACAGCTCAGGACCACAGCTGGGCTGGCAGCCGTGATGGAAAGGAGCAAACAAAGCCACTCAGGGAGCAGATGGCAATAACAGTTCCACCAGAGCTACCTGGGCACAAGCAGCCTGGCAGCTGGGCAGCTGAAACCTGACCCTCTGCAGGAGCTGTTGTGCTCCCAGCATCCAGGCACCACTGAAGCCTGCAGAGCTGCAGGGGGGTGGTGAGAGCACAGAAGCTGCTGGAGCATATCTCAGGGGGGCTCAGCAGGGTGGGGAGGAGGAGAGCTGAGCTCTGTCTCAGCAGGGAGTCCTGGAGAGGATGGGAAAGCTCCCACCATGGAATGGTAGAAGTGGTGAGGCTGAGAGCTTTGAGATCACCAAGTCCAACCCCTCAGCCAGAGCTCCCAATGCCACCACTGCTGCTAAGCCACTACCACTGCACCACCTCCCTCAGCACCACACCCAGGTGGCTCTTCAGCCCCTCCAGGGATGGGCACTCCACCACCTCCCTGGGCAGCCTGGGCCAGGGCCTGAGAACCCTTCCTGGGAGGAAATTCTTCCTCATGTCTCACCTGAACCTCCCCTGGTGTAACTTGAAGCCATTTCCTCTCATCCTGTCACTTGTTGCATGTGACAAGAGCCCAAACCCCACCTGGCTCCAGCCTCCTCTCAGGAGCTGCAGAGAGCAGTGAGGTCTCCCCTCCAGCTCAGCCTCCTCCACCCCAAACCCCCCCAGCTCCCTCAGCTGCTCCTCCCCAGCCCTCTTCTCCAGACCCTTCCCCAGCTTTGTTGCCCTTCTCTGGACCTGCTCCTGCCTCTCAAAGTCCTTCTTGGAGTAAGGGCCCCCAAGACAAACCCAGGATTTGAGGTGCAGCCTCCCCAGTGCCCAGCCCAGGGGCACAATCCCTGCCCTGCTCCAGCCTCTCAAAGTCCTTCTCGGAGTGAGGAGCCCAAACCTGCCCCCAGTGCTCCAGGTGTGGGCTCAGCAGTGCCAGGCAGAGGGGCACCATCACCCCCCTGGACCTGCTGAGGGAGGGCATCCCGGTGCCCAGCCCTGCTGCCTGCCTGCTTCCCAAGCTGCTGACGGCCACAGCCTGACCTTTGCAGCACCGATCAGCCGGGCACGGAGCCGTGCAGCTGAGGAGCACAGGAGGGGCTGCGCTCCCCCGGCAGCCGCGGGCGCTGCCTGCGGAGCCCTTGGCACAGGCAGCAGCTCGGCAGCGGTCCCGGCACGGCCGCCTGCTGCCGCGCACCGGAATCACACAGAGACGTCAGAGCTCAGGCAGCAGCAGCCTGGCAGGGACCCTCCGAGGGCACCGTGGCCAACCAACCCCCCTGCAGGCAGCACCTCCAGCCGGAGCAGGCTGCTCAGAGCCACATGGAGCCTGGTCTTGAGCGTGCCCAGGGATGGAGCCTCACCCACCTCCCTGGAGGACCTGTTCCAGGGTGTCCCCATCCTCATTGTGCAAACTTCCTCCTGATGTCCAACCCAAACCTCCCCTGCTCCAGTTCCAAACCATTGCCCCTCGTCCTGTCCCCACAGCCCCTCCCCAGCCTGCCTGCAGGTCCCCTTCAGATGTTGAAATGCAGCTTTAAGGTCTCCCTGCAGCCTTCTGCTCTCCAGGCTGAACACCCCCAGCTCTCCCAGCCTGTGCCCATAGCAGAGGGGCTGCAGCCTCCTCTCTCCCCTCTGTTTGTGCCCCACTGACTCCTGCTGCTGCTCAGGGCATGCTGCCCATGAGCTGTTGCTCTTCTCATCCAGCCTCCTGGCAGCCAAGCATGGATCCTGCTGCTGCAGCTGCTGCAGGTGGGATCAGGAGTGGGAAACCAGCCCCCAGCTTTCTGCTGCCTGTACCTGCAGGAGGCTGGAGCAGGGCTGTGAGTCAGAGACAAGCAGCAGTTAGCAAAAGGCCCCAGGGCCAGGCAGGATGAGCAGTGGCTGCTCACAGCTCTTCATCTCAGTGATGTCCTCCCTCAGAGCCTCCTCCCTGTGTGCAGGGCAAGGGCATCCTGCAAATCTCCATGGCACAGTGCTCCTGGGGCAGGTTTTGTCCCTGCAGGTGCAGATGGCAGCAGCCCAACACTGCTGGCCCAGGAGGTTCTGCTCCATGAGCCCCACAGCACCATGGACACTCCTGGCCCTGCAGCTTCTGCTGCTCAGTGCAAGCAACCACCAGCTGAGGTGGGCATGGCTGAGAACCTGGCACTGGCTTTGGCACAGAGGCTGGCAGCTGGGCTTCTGTGGGGTAACTCTGTGTGAGACACTGGCACAGGCTGCCCAGGGAGGCTGTGGATGTGCCCTCCCTGGAGGTGTTCAAGGCCAGGCTGGATGAGGCCTTGAGCAGCCTGTGCTGGTGGGAGGTGTCCCTGGCCACGGCAGGGGGTTGGCACTGGATGACCTTGAAGGTCCCTTCCAACCCAATCCATTCCATGAACCTATGATCCCGTTCAGGAAAGCTGCTGTGACCTGAAAGCAGAGGTCCAGAGGCTGGGAGAGAGACCCTGGCAGCTGCAAACATCCCAGAGCTGGGGACCACCCCCAAGGTGATGTGATGGATGGAGGAGGACAGGTGAGGAGTCACTTGTCCCCAGCCCCTGCTCCTGCTCAGGGCTGCCAGCCCCCAGCAGCTGGATGAGCAGTGTGAGCTGGGGCTACAGCTCCCAGGGTGGGAGGGAGCTGAGCTGGGAGCCAGAGGAGCTCAGCACTGGCCTGAGCAGGATGTGAGTCACCATCCGTGGGCTTCAGGTGGAGCCGAGGGGAAGGGGCTGGGAGTGGGAGACAAAAGCAGGGATGGGAGACAAAAACAAGGACAGGAGACAAAAGCAGGGATGGGAGACAAAAGCAGGGAGTGGGAGAAGAAACCACTCCAGCTCTGTCTGGCAAGACCCCACTGGGAACATCTCCATCATGGCTCACACAGGTACCCAGAGCCAGCAGCCAGCACTGGGGCCCCAGGGGCCTCCTCTGCTGTCACCAGGGCTGTGCTGCCTCATTTCTCCTGCATTCCTGTGCTTCCAAGCACTGTGTTCTCCAGCCCTGTGCTTCCCCTATCCCTTTGCTCCCATCCCTGTACTTCCCAATCCTGCACTCCCATTCCTCCTGGGAGTGGGACTGTGGTGGGGAGAATGGTCCCAGGCAGCCCCCATGGGCCTCTGTGATGCCTGTGGGGTTCAGGGGGGCAGCTTGGCTGGCATCTCCTCTCCCTCTTGCCTTCTGCATCAGCAGGGAACGACAGGAGACCTCCCACACCAGCCTTGGCTGGGACAGCTGCAGCCCCCAGGGGGTCACAGCCACCCCGAAGTGGGAGACACCAAAGCCCTCACTGGGTGTCCCCAGCCCTTAAAGAAGGCAGCAGGAGCAGTGCCCACACCTGGGAGCCCCAAGAGGGGTCCGGGGCTGCCCCTCTTGCTTGGTGTGGCCAGCAGCTCATCACTGCCATCAGCAGCACCTGGGCCAGCAGCTACAAATAGCCTGAGGGCTGCAGAGGGCTTGAGGTGGATTTCTGTCTGGTCTGGGCTCATGGAGCAGCAGCTGGGGCCAGTGAACAGCCTAGAGAAGGTAGAGCTCCTGCAGGTGTCAGGGGGGCTGCTCCTGCTGGGCAGAGCTGTCTGGAGGGTCTCTGACTTTTCTCTCTCTGTCTAGGGGAGGTTGGTTACCTGCAATGAGTCCTCCCCCTCCTTCTCCAGAAGGTTCCTGTGCCAGCTCCTCCAGCTGGCTCCTGTCAAGTACCTGGTAGGTGGTGCTCCTGCTGCTGGGGCAGTCTGAGGGCAAGGGGAGAGATGGGATGAGAAAACCTTGAGAGCAGCTCCTTCTCTGCCAGATGTCCTCTCTCCTTCCAGCCTGCTCCCTCTGCCCTGTCCTCAGGGTCTGCTTGGCCTCTGCTGTCCTCCTCCTCCTCAGGGTCTGCTTGGCCTCTGCCTTGCTCCCCTTCTGCTGATGGCTGCTGCAGCATTCATGTTTCTGCAGGGAGCTCCTTAGGGGTGAGGTCCTCTCAGGGGTCCTGTTTTTACCTGGCTGAAGCTGGCCCCAGTCTCAGCCCCAGACTAGCACAGAGAAGGGCTTAAGAGTCTCTCTGAGGACTTTAGGTAGCTGGGAGGTCTCCATGCCCTAATGTCTCTCTCTTGCTTGCAGCTGAAGGTTCTTCAGAAGGCATCAGTCTGGGTTGGATTTGAGGCCCCTGTGGAAGCCCTTCTGAGCAAAGTTGTCTCCAGGCAGTCTCCCACCAGGCTCAGCCAGATGGCCAAGAAGCATCAGGAGCGACTAATGAGCCTTGTCCTCTCCATTGTCCCCACCAGGATCCAGAACATCCTGGGCTCCTACCTGCCAGCAGACTGGGACCACAGCAAGGTGCCCAGGGGTAAGAGCTGTGGCCCCCTGGGGCTGCTGGAGGCTTTGCAGCTAAGCAGCACAGAGCAGGACATCAAAACAGGTTGGGTCACAGAAGGGGCTGGGTTGGAAGGGACCTCAGAGATCATCCAGCTTCAACCCCCTGCCATGGGCAGGGACCCCTCCACCAGCTCAGGCTGCTCAAAGCCTCATCCAGCCTGGCCCTGAGCACCTCCAGGTCTGGAGCTGCTGTGCTGGGTGGTGAGCAGGGGAGCCCCCAGCTGCTTGGCCTGGGAGTGTTGTGATTGTGCCTCCTACAAACCCCTGCAGAGCCCCAGGAAGCTGCCCTCAAGCCAGGCAGCAAAGGGAACAAGAGGAAGAGAGAAGATGTGGCTGAGGAGGAGAGGGAGACATGGCTGATCCTGCTGGAGAGGGACCTGTTCCAGGAGGGCTCTGACTCTGAAGATGTCACCTATGAGGTAGGACCTTCTGGCTAAGGAGCTTGGAGGTGGTTGCTTGGCCTCTGTGTCTGCTCCCAGCCTGGGAGTGCCACTGCAGAGGAGCCTGTGCAGGGTCCTGGGAGGAGGTTTCCTTCCTCAGGGTCTGACAGTTGTGTGTGCCCCACAGCCCTTGGCACTGGAGCTTCCCTGGGGCTGAGGCCAAAGCTCCACAGGTTGGGTTGGGTTGGAAGGGACCTCAAAGCTCATCCAGCTCCAACCCCTAGGGACACTTCCCACCAGCCCAGGCTGCTCAGGGCCTCATCCAGCCTGGCCTTGAGCACCTCCAGGGAGGGCACATCCACAGCCTCCCTGGGCAGCCACAACTGCAGAGCAGTTTCTGTGCCACCCTTGGCTCCCAGTGCCATTGGGAATGTGCCTGGAGCATCCCTCTCCGTCTCTCCCTTTCTTCCTCAGCCCTCAGACATGGAAACAAGCAGTGAGGAGTACAGGTCCCAGAATGACACTGACCTGGAGTTTGAGCTGTAGGATGGGCTCCTGGGGGTGGAGGAGCTGCCAGGTCCCCAGGTGAGTGAGCCCCAGGCTGCTGCAGCCTTGGCCTTGGCTCTCTTGCAGGCTGGGGCTGGGGGATGTGGAGGCACAGGGGGGGTTGGTGTGGCTGTGGTGGGTGCCCAGGGCTCTGCCTAAAGCTTCCTCATCTCTCCAGGATGAGCAGGAACCTGGAGCCCCTGGACCTCTGCTGTGGCTGGAATGTGCTTGGCTCTCCTGGCTGTGGCCCTTGGTGGGGTGTCTCAGCCTCTGCTGTCTTTACCTTTGGAACTTTATAATAAATTCCTCTATTTTTTCACCAGAACTGGGGTGCAGTTGGCTCTCACTGCTTAGAGCTGCCAGCTCCTGCCTGGGCACCAGGTGGCATGGACCTGCTGCTGCTGGGGGAACCAGGGTCTGTGGTGCCAGTGGGGACCTTCCCTTCTGATCCCTCCTGGGGAGAAGATGCTGAAGCTCCTGGGAGCTGCTGACTGGAAGTGCTGGAATGTGATGGGAAGGAGGGGGTTGGAGGTGCAGGCTTGGGCTGGATGCAGCTGAGCTTCCATGGGGCATGACTTGAGTATGGCCAAGCTGAGAGGTCCTCAGATGTCCCTGGGCTGCAGAAGTGCAGGATGAGTGCCTCAGGACCTTGTGCTGTACCCTTGGGATAAACCCAACTCAGGTGGAGTCCTGAAGCTGCTCCTCAGGCTTCCCTGTGCCAATGTCCCTTCAATGCAGGTCTGGCTCTCCCTGGCACTGCCTGCAGCCACACCAGCACTGGCTGCACCCCAGCAAGGTTCTCCCTTCAGCCAGCTCCAGGAGCTGATATTGCAACCCCTGGGGATAAGCCTGGGCTGGGCATCAATCCAGTAGCTCCCAGTCTGGGTTTGAGGTAGCTCCCCCCAGCCAGCCCTTTGCCAGCAGAGATGAATCCAAGAGCCTTTGGTGGCATGGAGCTGGGGGAGGGCTTCTGCTGCTGCCTCCCAGGCTTGTGGAGATGAGGAGGGGCCTCTGCTCACTGCCTGGGTGGGGAGGAAGCAGCTGGCATTCAAGGAGGCTCTCTGAGCTCACCTGCAAATGGATTCTGTGCACACCCACCCGCCAGGAGAGCTTCCCAGGCCTGACTGAGGAGGAGGAGGAGACCTCCTCAGATGAGCATGGAGGAAGCAAATGGCTTGGTGGAGTAGAGTCCTGCCTGCAGAGCTGCTTTGTCCCAAGGTCATCACCTTGCCTCCAGCACAAGTAGGTAGGTGGTGCCTGGTTGTGCTGTCAGCAAGGCAGGGGGAGAGGAGGGAGCTGCTGGAGCTGCTGCTGCCAGCCTGGCAGAGGGGCAGGGGATTGTCTGGGAGCTGCCTGGGCTTGGCAGGAGCTGCTGGGAGCCTGAGGACTGTCCCCACTGCTGGGGGCAATGGGCCCCAGAAGAGGTGTTTGCATCTGGGCTGCATCCAGCTGTGGGAGGACAAGGAGGGGACAAGGCTTGAAGAGAGGCTGGGGGGGTAGGGTCTGCAGAACAGGGCTGGGGAGGAGCAGCTGAGGGAGCTGGGGGGGAGAAGAGGAGGCTGAGGAAGACTTCATTGCTCTCTGCAGCTCCCTGAGAGGAGGCTGGAGCTGGGGGGGGGGGGGGGGGTTGGGCTCTGCTCCCATGGAACAGGACAAGAGGAAACAGCCTCGAGTTGCATCGTGGGGCTTGGGGGAGGTTTAGGTTGGACATGAGGAACAATTTCTTCTCCAACAACTCTTGACCTCCACCAAGTCTCCCACAGCCCCAGGGACCACCTGGTGTGTCACCAGGGCCAGTGCCACCCTCCCCAGCAAGGGCCACCAGAAGAGCAACTCAGGTGAGAAAGAGGAGGATGGGGAAGGGGAGAGGGAGAGAAAGGAAAAGGTTAATGCAGTGGTAGGGGGAGGGAGAGGCAGACATGGAAACATGGCCCTGGGGGGGCTTGGTGGGGCAAGCAAAGGTGACCCTCACAGCTGGGGGTGTCCAGAGGACTGTGGAGAGCCAACAGCCTGCAAAGGGCTCCCTGCTGGACCTTGCTGCATGGCAAACAAATGCCTTAATTGAGGCAAAATGCTCCTAATTAGGATGAGCAAATCCAATTAGGAGCCCCTGGGCAGGTTTCCTTGGGCTGGTCTTTGGGAGGGTGGGGGGCTGCAGGAGCACCCCCAGGCCTGGGGCAGGCAGGGAATGGGGGGAGCATCCTCTCCTCCTCAGGCTGCTGGCTCTGAGCCCTGGGCCAAGCCTAATTAGGATGGAGAGATGGCTTTGGCAGCTGTGCCTGGCAAGGGTGAGCCAATGGCATGGTGCTGCCAGGGTCACTGTCATCACTTCCTGCCACACAGCTTCCCACTGAGCTCCTTCACAATCAGCTGCTAATAGAGAAGGTCACAAACCCCCTCCCAACCTTGCCCTAGGGCTGGAAAGAGCCTTTTGCTCTTTTCTACAAGAAGCAGAAGGGGGGAAAAAAAATCAGAATGGGTTGGGTTGGGAGGGACCTTAAAGCTCATCCAGTTCCAACCCCTTGCCAGGGGCAGGGACACCTCCAGCCCAGGCTGCCCACGGCCCCTGTGAGTTGGGGTTGTTCAGCCTGGAGAAGAGAAGGCTCCAGGGAGACCTTCTGGTGGCCTTCCAGTGCTCAAGGGGGAGAGCAGAAAGCTGGGGACAGACTTCTGAGCAAGGCCTGTTCTGATGGGGCAAGGGGGAAAAGGTTTGAAACTGACAGAAGGGGATTCAGGGTGGAGAGAATAGAGAAATTCTGGATGCTAAGGGTGGGGAGAGCCTGGCCCAGGCTGTCCAGAGAGCTGGGAGCTGCCCCAGCCCTGGCACCATCCCAGCTCAGGTTGTTTGGGGCTGTGAGCAGCCTGCTCTGGTTGGGGATGTCCCTGCTGAGTGCAGGGGGCTGGACTGGGATTGCTTTGAAGGTCCCTTGCTGAGTTCAGAGCTCCCTGTGCCCATGCTGCTGCCTCCTCACCCCCCTGAGCCCCCCTGCCTGCTGCTGCTGGCAGCTCTCACTGCTAATCTTTGCTTTATCTTCACACTGTGACAAGCAGCAGGAGCAAGGGAGCCTTTGATGTGTCCCTGGGGATCTGTCTGCAAGCTCCAGATGCTGGGAAGGGCCTGCAGGGAGGCTCTGGCCCTCCTCTAGCATGCAAGCAGCCAGTGCTGAAGTGCTGCAGCTGCCCTGAACCAGGCAGGGCTGCCAGCTGGTGCTGCAGCTGCACATCTGCATGGGCAGGGCACAACCAAGTCCCTTGGCTCTGCCCTCAGCCTGCTGCTCTCTCAAAGCTCTGGACAATGGATTTGTGCCTTGGCTGAGGGCACAGCAGGGTCCCAGCTGCACCTGGGGGCTTGCAGGCAGGACTGGAGGTTGGTTCTGCTTCCCTCAGGGAAGAAAGGTGTGGAGGTGGCACTTGGGGGCATGGTTAGTGGCCAGGGGTTGGTGGTTGGACTGGGTGATGGCAGAAGGCTTTTCCCACAGGAACATCTGTGTCTGGTAGAGCCCTGGCTCCTCTGTGCCACCAACCTGGGCCCAGCAGCTGGCTGACAGGAGCCTTACCCTTACCTCCTTGAGGCTGGGCTGGGAGCTGTCCTTGTCCTTGTCACCTCCCATTCTCCCCAAGCTGAGGTCCTGCAGCCTCTTGTTGAATGCTGAATCAACTCAGGGAGGGTTGGGGAGTGCCTGGATGAAGCTGGTGGGAGCTGAAACTTCCTCTCCCTCCTGGTGTGAGTCAGACAGCTCCTGGCTGTGCAGCTCTAATGCTCCCAGCACACTCCACTGCCCAGCTCTTTGTCTTCAAGAGCTTCCACTGGGGGTTGAGCTGTAGAGGCAGAGCCCACAGCCACTGCAGGAGAGCCACAGCTGAGTGTGGCCTCTCTCTCTCCTCTGGCTGTAGTTGACTTGAAGATCAGAGGCTGGGAGCTCTGAGCAAGGAGTGCAAGGATCCAGGTCTTGGTGTCAGAGAATTACAGAACTTGGGGCCATGGTTTTTTGGCCATGGTGGTGCTGGGTTGATGACCCCAGAGGGCTTCTCCAGCCCAGCCACTGGGCCCAGGCTTCATCCATCCACTCAAGCTCCTGCAGCTGCTGTGAGTCCCCAGAGGCATCTCAGGGGTGCAGGACAGAGGAGGAGCAGAGCTGTGCTCCAGCTTGAGCAAGCACCCAAGGCAGCTCCACCTCCCTGCCTGACAAAAACTGGGAAAGCTTTCCTCAAGGTTGGGAATAACAATGATCCATCTCAGCACTGCTGTCATTAATCCTTGCTAATTGTTTCTATAATTAAAAGCTCCCCTGTGTCTTGTCTCTCCAAGAGGATTGATCACAGCAAGGAGCACTCTGGCATGAGCAGTGCAGGGCTGGGGGCAGAACCCCTGCCCCTGGAGGGGCTCAAGAAGCCTGTGGCCATGGGGGTGGTGGGTGGCTGGTGGGAGGGGAAGGTCTCAGAGGGCTTTTCTAACCCAAACAACTCTTTGATCTTGGCCCTGCTCATGGAGGAAGTGCTGCAGGCTGCAGAGAGCTGACACAGGGAGCAGGGAAGGGGGCAGGATGGTCATGGTGGTCCCCTGGGCACAGCTTCCTCTCTCCTGCCAAGGGCAGGGCAGAAGGAGCTGAGTGCTGCAGGTCAAGATGTCTCCAGGCAGGGAGGCAGAGGGTGGCAAACATCTCTGCATCCATGGGCCAGGTCCAGGGTTTGTTTCCAAACAGTGTTTCTCTTCCATCCAGGCTGGGGGTGGATTTGTTTCCTACACAACTGAGACAATAATGTCCCTGGCCAGGTGCCAGATGCAGCATCACTTCTCACCTCCAGTGAGATGCTCCTCAAAATGTTCCCACAGCCTCCCTCCAAGCCAGTCCCTGCTCACCCAGAGCTCCCAATCCCACCACTGTCCCTGAACCACCTCCCTCAGCACCTCATCCACGTGGATTTAAACCCCTCCAGGGATGGGGGCTCCACCACCTCCCTGGGCAGCTTGAGCCAGTGCCTGAGAACCCTTCCTAATACCCAACCTGAACCTGGAGGCTGTTTCCTCTTACCCTGTTACTTGGTGCATGTGAGAAGGGCCCAACCCCACCTGGCTCCAGCCTCCTCTCAGGGAGCTGCAGAGAGCAATGAGGTCTCCCTTCAGCCTCCACCAGCCTCAACACCCCCAGCTCCCTCAGCTGCTCCTCCCCAGCCCTCTTCTCCAGACCCTTCCCCAGCAGCTCTGGACCTACTCCAGCTCCTCACTGTCCTTCTTGGAGTGAGAGGCCCAAACCTGCCCCCAGTGCTCAAGGTGTGACCTCACCAGCGCCAGGCAGAGTAGGACAACCACATCCCTAGACCCTGCTGGCCACACTCCTCCTGAGGCAAGCCAGGCTCCAAGCCAAGCTCTTCAGCCCTTCCTCACAGCCCTTTGTGTTCAAGACCCTTCCCCGCCTCGGCTGCTCTTCTTTGGAAGGCTGACTGCAAGCAAAGCATCTCCAGCGATCTTCGGCAGCGAGCTTGGAGCGGCTGGCAGGGCTGGGCTGGGCTGCAGGCAGGCAGGAGGCGCAGGGAGGGCAGCGGGGGCGGGCGGCAGGGGCGGGCAGCGCTCCGCACGCCGCAGCTGAACGGAGGGGAACGTGGGGGCTGCCTGCAGCAGGAGCAGCTTCCCAGCGAGCAGGCAGCGAGCGGCCGCCCCCGGCTCTCCCGTGTCGGGAGCGCTGGGATCCCACCGGGCACGGCTCCGGCATGGATGCGTAGAACGGGTTGGGTAGGAAGGGACCTCAAAGATCATCCAGGCAGGGACACCTCCCACCAGCCCAGGCTGCTCAAGGTCTCATCCAGCCTGGCCTTGGACACCTCCAGGGAGGGGGCAGCCACAGCCTCCCCGGGCAGCCTATGCCAAAGTCTCCCCAGTCCTGGCTGGAAAGGTTTTCTTCCTAATCTCCTGTCTCAATCTCCCCTTTCCCAGCCCCAGGGACCTCTCCAACCCCACAGTGTCACTGCACCAGGGTTGGGGACAGTGGGCTGTGCCCCTCTGCCTGCATGCTGGAGTCATGCCAGGGTGATACAAGTGGGGAGAAGCTGCACTTTGGGGTGCCAAGGGGGGACCTGGTCACAGTGACCTCGCAGCCAGGCAGTGCAGGCTCCCCGGGAGAGGGTCCCTCCAGGCTGGGAACCTGTGGATGGAGCTCATCCCTCCTGCCCTGTCAGCCAGGGGAGAGGACAATGTGGGCTGGTGTCCCCTTGCTGCCTCTGGCCATGCAGTGCCACTCTGCACTCATCTTCAGGTGGCTACAGAGCCACCAGCCAGGGGAACAACCTCTCCGTGTGCCCCAGAAGACATCAGGCACCCAGGAAAGAAGTACCCAGGGTAGGGCTCAGCTCCAGCAAGGTCCACCCCAGGGGGACAAGTGCTGGGGACAGTGCTGTTCCCAGGCCCTGTGGTTCTGCTGAGGCTTTGAGGGGTGGTGGTGATGGTGTCTGGGCTGCCCTCCAGCCATGCCCTGGGGTTGGTACTCCACCAAGCAAGGACTGGCTCCCAGGCATCTCCAAGCCCTTAGAGCATCAGTCCAGTGCCAAAGGGGTGCTCCCTGAGCTCCCCAAATGCTGCAGGGTCAAGCAGTGGCTCCTTCTGCACCCACCATGTGGATTGTGCCCCACTGGGCTGGCACCTTCCAGGAGTTATTTGAGGTGCCCTCAAAGTGAGTGGCCACCAGAAGTCCAGAGGCATCACATGGCTCCCACTGCTGCATCCTTGCAGGGGGGGTGGCTGTCAGCAGAGCTGGCAGTGCTGGAGTGCTGCATTTGAGCTGGCAGGGGCCCAGCATGTCCAGCAGCACTGGGGGCTGGCACAGTCCCCTGGTAGGCAGGGAGAGGCCCTGGCCCTGTGTTCTGCAGGGCAAGCTCCTGTGCCCCAGCAGGGCAGGGCAAACTGGGAGGCAAAAGGGACTCCAGCTCCCTGGTTGTTGGGATTTGTTTGCTTTCCCTTGGCACGTTTCAGCCACAAACTCTTTGGGCTTTTGGGTGTGAGCCAGAGCAGCTGTGAGGTTTTTTTTTTTTTCCCTTTCTTTCTCATTCCTCTCATGCTTGTTTCAAGGGTTGGTTTTTTTTTTTTTACATCATTTTGCTGAGTCTGTGTGAAAATGCTCCAGAAAGCAGAACACTTGTCAAGATGCTCTCAGCTCACCCCAGAACAGCTCCTCCAAAGGCACCCACCCCAAAGCACTGCACCCTGACAGCCCCAGGGCTTGGGGACAGGGACACCTCCAGGGTAGGAGGTGATGTTTGTGTTCCCCTCTGTGCCCAGGGGACAGAGGGGACCCTGCTGCATCCCCAGTCCTGGTCTTGAGGAAGAAGCAGAGTGTGAAGCAATGTGGTTTGTGGATCCTCATCATCATTTTGGAGGGGGACTACACTCTGCTGAGGGGTGGCAGGTGGGGGTAAAGCCCAGGGGAGCTAAGGGACCAGGTCCCAGCTCAGACACCAAATGCCACAGCTCCTGGCAGGGAGCAGGCTCTGGGTGCACAGAGGACAGAGAACCTCTCTGGTTTAAGGTCCTTTTTAATTAATGCTCATACTGAAACCAATCTGAGCAAGGCCTGGGGACTTGGGCCCATGTCCAGCACAGGGCTGTGGGGCTCCAGCTCAGGGAATCAGAGAAGGCAACCTCAGCCTGGTGCCTTTCCCAGAATCCCATCATGGAGAGGTGGGAAGGGACCTCCAGTCCAACCCCCCTGCTCCAGCAGGGCACCCACAGCAGCTTGTCCAGGAGCACAATGGTCAGGGGGGGCTGGAAGCTCTGCAGAGAAGGAGACTCCACAACCTCTCTGGGCAGCTGCTGCAGGGCTCCAGCAGCCTCACACCACAGAGGTTTCTCCTTTGCTCCCCACCTTTGTCCTGCTCTTTCGTTGAAGCCCAGAGTGATGCTCAAGGGACATCAAAGCTAACTGGGGTGGACCTGGAAGGGGAATGGTGCTGAGCTAAAACTCACACCACAGCCTCTTCCCTCAAGCTGCCTTTTCCCTTATCCTGGGCACAACTCCTCTGTGCCTTGGTTTCCCCCAGAGTGACATCCTGGGTATGGAGGGGACACGGTGACAACTTGGGTCCCTGCTGAGAGGCTTGGGGAAGGGCCAAGAAGCATGTGGTCCCCTCCAACCTGGGCTCCCCCCCAGCTTCCCCACTGCACTGCCAGCTCTCTGCCCTCCCAAATCCACTCCGACCCTGGCCAGCAGGCAGGAACAGCATCTCCCATCAGAGCACATCAGCTCAGCTGTCGGCTGCCAGCGGCGGGCAGGGCACGGCGGGGCTGAAGCAATCCCTCCTGTCCCCTGATTCATCAGAGCGCCCCGCGGAGCCGGGGCCGGGGGGGGCGGTGCTGGTTAATCGCCTCTGTGTTTTCCAAACAGCAGCTTAAAGACTCGGTTCAAATGAGCCAGAAACACCTTTTCATCCTGGGGAATTGAAGTGAGACGTGGGTTGCTTCTCCCTCCCCCCCCCCCCGCCCCCACCTCCTACCCCCTCCTCCTCCCCAGCCTCTTAAAAATACATCAGCTAAAGCAGTGGCAACGCTCACGCTGGGATGCGCTCGGCTCTCGTTAGGCAGATCGATGATTAGTGGTTAAAGCAGCGCTGAAATTCCTTCACAGCCATGTCAGCGTCCTGGGTTTTAACTGCAGCTCCAGGGATGAGGGATGGGAGTCCAATGGGAAAGCCTGAGGTGCTTGTGCCTGCAATGAGATGATAAATCCACATCCCGGAGCAAAAGCATCAGCAGGCAGCCAGAAATCTCCAGCAGCACAGGAGCTGGGCTGCAGCAAGGGGTAGAAGTTGCAAGTGGAAGCGAGAAGGCACCCAGGCTGGTGGCATTTCTCTTGGCAGCATCCTGCCCAGAGGGAGCTGATCCAGGCCAGCACATCGACTGAAGCAGCCGAGGAGTCCCTGCTGCTCCCCCCTGCTTCCTTCCCTCAGTTTCCCCAACCATGAAATGGAGGAGAGGCTGCCAAGCCCTGCTGGAGAACCACTGCCAGATGCAGAAGGTGTGATGGAATCGCTCAGGTGATGCCCTTTGGCTGCCACACAACAGGGCAAGGGTGCAGGACGCTCTGCTTCAGCAGCCTCTGTGCCCAGGAGGGTGATGCCAGTCTGGACCAAGCAGCCATGAAGGGAGAAGAGCAACAGCTCTGCCCTGGAAGGAATCAGGACTTGGCCTGGCTCAGCCCCAACGCCTAATTAACCAAATCAGCTGCGTTTGTGGGAGGCTTGAGCTGGAGCAGGAAGAGCTCCAAGGAGGAATGGCTGATGGTGAGCAACGTCTCCATGTGGGGGGTGGGAGGGTGCAGCTACTGTCCTGAGAGCATGGCGCCTTCAGGGCCCTGTCTGTGAGCTTGGCACTGCCATGAGGGACAGCAGCAGCCCACCGTGGGGGCACAAAGCCTGGCCGGGCTGGGGGATGTTGCTGGGGTCACGGTGCTGCCTGTGCCCTGTTTGTCCCAATTTCCCTGCTGGCTGGGGGGGAATGGCTGTGCTGGTCCAGAACCAGCTCCATGGGGTAAGCCTCTAGGGCAGAGGGGAGCTCGGAGTGAGGTGGGCACCTGGACCCTGTCCCAAGGCAGGGTGGCATGGGGCTGGGGGCGATGCAAGGCTGGTGTGGGGCTGGGGGACCCCAGGAAGGGTGGTGTGGGGGTACCAGGCATGGGATTTGGGGAGCTCAGGCAGGGTGCTGTGGGGTACCTGTGCACACTGGTGTGAGGCTGGGGTCTGCAGCAGGGTATTTGGTCATGCTGGTGTGGGGTCGGGGTCCCCAGTCGTGCTGGTGTGGAGTCAATGTCCCCAGACAGGGTGCTGCCGGGTACCTGGTGGTGCCGGCGTGGGGCTGGGGTCCCCAGACAGGGTACCCTGGGCTGGGGGGAGAGGGGGGAGGGCACCCCCTCCTCTTTGGGCACAGCAAAGCGGGGAGCGGACCCCCCGTGCCCTATCGCTGCGTTTCCCCGCGGGCTCTGCCCACTTCCCAGCCGCCCGCAAGCGCAGCCCGGGGCCGCGCATCGTCCCCGTCCCCATTTCCCATCCCTCCTCCGCGCTCCCGGGGCTGCGCGGCCGGGCCCGGCGGGGGGCGCGGGGGGCGGCTCCAGCCCCCGCTCCGCTGCCGCCGCCGCACGGCCAAGGCGGGGCGGGCAGCGGCGGAGAGGCACCGGCACGGCCGGCACCGCCGCCGCCGCCGGGGCCGGCCCGGGGTCCTTCCGGAGCTGCCAGGGCCGGGGTCTGTCCGAGATCCTTCTAGAGCCGCTGGGGTCTGTCCGGTGCCGCGGCCGCTGCCACCGCACCGCCCCCGAGGCTGCGGCTCTGCCCCCGCCGCCGCCACATGAGCAGCCCGGGACCCGGAGCTGATCGGTGAGTGCGGGGTCCCGGGGAATGGAAGGGGGCTGAACGCTGCCGGGTCGTGCCGTACCGTACCGTTCTGTGCCGTACCGGGCCGAACTGAACCGGGTCGAACCGGAGCCAGCCGGCACAGCCCGGCGGGGCACACACGTGGGTGCGGGGGGTGGCTGCGGAGCCGCCGCTGTCTCCCGGGGCCACCTTCTCTCTCAGCTGCCCCCGGGGTCTGCCCGCCCGGGGTCTGGAGCCCGGCGCTGCAAAGGCCTCTCCGTTCCCCACCGGGGGCTCGGCGGTGCCGGGATTTCAATGGCCTCAAGCAGGCGGACAGCTGCACCGGGAGGTCCAGGCTGGACCTGCCCAGCACCATCCTCCAGCGCTCTGCCCTCGGCGCCGGGGCTCCGGGACCCGCAGCGTCGCCGCCGAAGCTTTTCCCTGGCAGCCCCGAGCGGGTCTGAGCATCGCCGAGCATCAGGAAGGGTCTTCTCCCACCCCTCCTCGCCCCCCTCCCAGCGCTGCAGCTTCTCGCTGCTCACCCCCGCGGGGGGCCCTGCCTGCCCCTTCCCTTCAGCATCCCTCCAGGTTCTCGGCCAGGGTGGATTTTTCCTGCCAGAAACCGCAGGTTTGGGTTCAATGCAAACGTGCCCGGGGGGGAATAGAGCAGGCAGCAGGCACGGCTCCCGTCGCCCTTCGGGAGCGGCAGCCTGGCTCTTCCTACTCCCGATCCCGGGGACTTTTGTGCCAGTTTCTTAATCCACTTGCAAAGCTGGATTGAGCTAAAACCTGACAAAAGGTGCTCCAGTTCCCACGGCGCCCGCGCAGCAATGGCAGAGCAGCTGCTCTTTAAATTCCTGCCCAGCCTTGCCCTGAGACAAGGGTTTTGGGAAGGAGAGAAGAGCAAACAGGAGGAGAGAGGATAAGAGGAGCAGGCAGAGCTCCTGCAGAATGGGTTGGGAGCAGCCCAGTGCAGGGATCTGCAGCCTGGCAGCACCCAGAGTGTGCCTTTGGAGCCAGAACAAAGGGCATCTGCTGCAGGCTGTACCCCCAGGGGTGCAGCAGGATTGGGGGTGCTCAGTGGGGACCAGCCTGGGCCTTGCAAAGAGCTCCCACTTGCTGCTTAGTGTTGTGGCTTGGTCCTAGCTGCCAGCTCTCACCCCACCTGGGGTGTGCTGCCTGCCCTGCCTGGAGCAGACCACCCCCCTGGGCACTGGTTTAGCCAGGTCCAGCCCCACTGCTGGAGAGACCCCAGGGGAAAAGCTCCATCCAGAGAGGGCAAGTTCCTACAATCATCTCTGGATCAGGTCACAAGGAATGAAAAAAAACCTCTCAAAATTCTGATTTTTGAGCTGTCCAGCAGCTCCCAGCAAGCCAAGTGGCTACCTGGTGCCACACAGCCCTTTGGGCCTCTAAAACCAGGGCCAGATTCTGTTGCTGGCCTTAAAAATGCAGGTGGTGGAGCCCCACACTGACCCCTTGGGTAAAGGAGGAGGCCTTGGGGCTTTGTACCCCAAAGCTCTGCCCTTTGTCACTGCTTCATCATCCCTTAGGCTGCAGGATGGAAGCTGGGGGGGACCTCCCTGCACCCCCAGGTGTGGCAGTGCCACCTGTCCTGTGTGTGGGAGAACCACTCAGAGTGTGCTGTGGAGCTGCCAGCCTGGGACTGATCCAGGGCACTCTGAGCTCAGTTGGTATTCCTGTGCAGGAATAGGGAGGAGGGAGCAGAGGGAGGGAGCAGAGCTGCTGCCTCTTGCTGCTGGGGGTCTGGTAGGGCCAGGGGTAAGTTTTGGCTGGAGCAGCAGGGAGAGGCTGTTGTGGTTTTCAGAGGTTGCAAAAGTCTCATTTGGATGTCTGCAGCCTTTCCCCAGGTCCTCATCTGAGCTCAGCTCAGAGGAAGATGCTCTCCCAAGACAGCTCAGCCTCAGAGCAGCTGGAGAACCCTGGGAGCAGGGAGCTGACATCTCCCCAGCAGCATGGGGAAGCAGCTTCATGAAAAGTTGGGGGGGTTCTGGCTTCAAACCCAGCAGATTTCGGTGCTATCCTTCCCCCTTGGGAAGAGGGAGCTGGAGGAGCAGAGAAGTGAGGTCTGGGTTGTGTTTCACCCCTCTTGGGCTGCCCCTTGGCATCGATGCCTGGGGTGGGAAGCAGCTGAGTGAGGGACTCAGTGATGGCAGAGCCAGGACATCTCCCAGGCATGGCCAGATCCTGTACCACTTCCCACTGCTGCCAGGCTCAGAGCTTCCCAGGGGATGTGCTTCTGCTGCTCTCTGAAGATAGCAGGGCCAGGGGCTCTTTTTTCCTGTGTTTTCAGAGGTTTTTTGCTCAGGAGTCTCTGGGTTTGTTACCTGTGGTAACCCAAACCACCACATCCCTCACTCCCAAGCCCAAACCTCAGTGCTGGGCTGTGCCTCCCAGCATCAGCACAGCCCCAGTGATCCATCAGATCTGGAGCCCCGTGGTCCAGAGGGGCTCCTGTTTGCAGTCACAGTTTAAAAGCTTTAAATGGATGTGGCTGGAATCAATTTCTGCAACTTCTGGTTGTCGACTCTCTGCTGTTCCTCCCCTGCTGGGGAGCTGCTGGCCTCTCTCTGCTCAGGGAGAACCAAAGCTGCCCTCAGCAGGCGGCTTGAGGAGGACCTGGGCTGCTGCAGGAGTGCCCTGGCAGCCCCGGGGCTGGGAGCAAGCTGTTGGCATAGCCCCGGGGCTGGCACCGGGCATGTGTGGGCAGCAGTAATTCCCCTGCCGCCGGCTGGCTGCGGCGTGGGCAGCCCCCGTAGGATGCCTGCCCCCAGCAGCACCTCCCCAGGCACCAAATCCCACAGCTGGGACACCTCCCCAGGCACCCTTCACATCTGGGAGAGAAGGGACCTGAGGGCCAAGTGAGGCCATCCCTGAGCTTGTCCCCCACGCTGGGTGCCAGGCTGGGGAGCAGTGGCAGCATCCCTCTGACCCAAGCAGCTTGAGCCCAAGTGGTGAAGCCAGCTGTGACCCCAGCACTTGCCCTCCTCCTCCCTCCAGCACCAGCTGGCTCTGCCCAGCTCTTTCCTTGCTTTCCTGTCTTCCTCCCCTCCATTTCTTCTTTTTTTTCTTGCCATGCCACCATGAGCTTGGCTCAGCCCCCACCCCTCAGATGGGTTTGGAAAGCTGTGTCCCAGCTCAGAGCTGGAGCACCAGGGCTGATGGTTGGGTTCCTGATGAGCCAGGCCAAATAGCAGCAGCAGCAGCAGCAGTGGAGAGGAACAAGTGTCACTGAGGATGAACATGACAGCTCCCAGCATTAAGGTCTCACAGGCTTTGTGCTTTATTAAGCAGCAGTGAGTTCATGGGAAAGGACTTTGCCCTGCAGCTCTGGCTGTGTCTGCAAGGAAAGAGCACCAGGGGCTATATTTAGGCTGAGCTGTGTGCTGGGGAGGCAGGAGCAGAGCTGGGCATCCTCAGCCCCATCCCTGCAAGCCCAGGGAGGATTGGAGGGGGTGCAGGGGACCAGGTGATGGGAAGCAGCTCAGCTGTGAGATGGCTGCAGAAGGACAACCTATGGTGGTGCAGGGGGGGAGGGCTGCAGGGTTCCCCTTGCCTGTGCAGGGCCCTCTGTGGGGTCTTGCATGGCCAGACCCAGCTCAGCCATGGCCTGGTGAGTGTGGCATGGCCAGGGAAGCCCCCCCTTGAGCAGGATCCACCCCACCTGCAGCTTACTGCTGCTCAGCACCCACCCTGCCCCACCACATCAGGAGGCAAGGGGAAGCTGTGAGCCTGAGTGGGAGCTGATGTTGGCACCACCACCACCACCCCTGCCCTGTGCTGGGTGCTCCCTGGTGGGGTCTCCTCTCTCTGAACTGTGGGTTTGTGCTGATGGGAGCTATCTGACAGATCAATGTTTTATCTCCTTGCCTCAGGGTCTCCCTCTCCCCACCTCCCCTTCCTATTAAATATTCATTGTTCCTCCCAGATCCTGTTGCTAGAGGGGAGCTGGGAGAACTAAAGGAGGTTCTGGGGAAGGGGGAGGGAAAGTGTTTAATAGGATAAGGATAAAAAAAAAAACTTCTGAAACCAATGTTGTCCCTCTCACCACCTTGGGCATGTCTGAGCCCTGTCATGATGCAGGATCCTGATGCTCCCAGCAGATTCCAGGAGGTTGTGTGGGACCTGGGGGATAGCAGGAGAGGAAATGGCCTGAAATTGTGCCAGGGGAGGCTCAGGTTGGAGATGAGGAAAAATTTCTTTATGGGAAGAAGTGGTCAGGGATTGGCACAGGGAGGTGGTGGAGTCCCCAGCCCTGGAGCTGTTCAGGAAACCTGTGGCCAGGGCCCTTGGGGCCATGGTTTGGTGGCCAGGGTGGGGTTGGGTTGCTGGCTGGCCTGGGTGACCTCAGAGGCCTTTGGGTTCTGGTTGGACTGGATGCTCTCAGAGGGCTTCTGCAACCCAAACCCTTCTGGGACAAAACCACACCTGGCTGGGGCTTGGTGCTGACCAGAGCTGGAAGGTGCAGGGGAGGCTGGGACTGGGTTGTTTTCCACCCAGGGCTGCCTCTCCTCACAGCAGGCATCTGTCTGTCAGCCTGGTCTGTCAGTCTGCTGCCCCTGCCCACGGGTCCAGGCGAATTAAAGCCTCTGAGTGATGTGGTGCCCGTGGGCTGGCACCAGCTGGCCCCAGGGCTCCAGGCTGCTGCTCTGGGGGGAGGCTGATCTCCCAGCTCACCCTGCAGCCCCCCCCATGGGTGAAGGCAGCAGGAGCAGAGTCTGTCCTGAGGCTCCAGCCTGCAGAGAGTTGTTCTGTCTGGGAACCTTCAGGAGCTGGCCAGGACTGCTGGGACTTCAGTTTGTCCACGCCTGGCACCACGGTGCTGCTGCTGACCAGGCTCTTAGGTGCCACCACGACCCAGGTAAGGGACTGGGAACAGACTTTGCCATCAAAGGTCCCAGTGCTGGCAAGTGGAGCTGCTGATCCTGGTGTGGTTTGTGTGCCAGCCCCCCAAGGAGCTCAGAGCAGCATCACAGAGCTTAAAGAGCAACCAAACCTGCCAGGGGCTGCAGCAGGCAGAGGTCATCTGCTGGGGCAGAGCCTGTGGGGCAGCAGCTGGCAGTGGGGCTGGGGAGGGGGTGGCTGTGTGAGTGCCAGCCCTGGGGCTCTGCACACCCCTCAGCAGCAGCAGCAGCAATCAGCTTGCTGGAAGGTGGCTGAGGACAGCCTGGGCTCCCTCATCAGCCTGCTCCTGCCCTTCATTTGGCACCCAGCTGCCCAGCTGCAGGGGTGGTCAGGTGGCACCTTCCCCCTGCTGCTCCTTGGAAGCTTCCTGGGGTGATGTATCTGCAGGACAGAGCTGCTTCCAACCTTGGGGCACAGTGCTCTGCCTGGGCATGGATTGAAGCTGGGAGAGGGCAGATCGAGACTGGAGAGGAGGAAGAGATCCTGGACAGTGAGGGTGGGGAGAGCCTGGAAGGAACAGGTTGCCCTGGGAGGCTGTGGGTTGTGGATGCCTCCTCCACTGCTGGCCCAGGAGGTTCTGCTCCATGAGCCCCACAGCACCATGGACACTCCTGGCCCTGCAGCTTCTGCTGCTCAGTGCAAGCAACCACCAGCTGAGGTGGGCATGGCTGAGAACCTGGCACTGGCTTTGGCACAGAGGCTGGCAGCTGGGCTTCTGTGGGGTAACTCTGTGTGAGACACTGGCACAGGCTGCCCAGGGAGGCTGTGGCTGTGCCCTCCCTGGAGGTGTTCAAGGCCAGGCTGGATGAGGCCTTGAGCAGCCTGTGCTGGTGGGAGGTGTCCCTACAGCTGGGACGTGGAGCTGGCTGGTGGCTGAAGCTGGCTAGCAGCCACTTGTCCTGCTGCCCCCTTCCCATGTTCCAGAGGAGTTCCTCACCTTGGTGGAGAGATAAAGATGCTCCTGGAATCTTGAAAGCCCTCCCCAAAGCCCCTGGTGCTGCTAAGTGGCTTCTGCACCTCCTTCCCTGGCAGAGGCAGTGCCCTTTCAGAGGTGTTGCACACTCTGGTCCTGTCTAAATGTCTGCTCTCCTGGGAGCATCTTGTGGAGAGAGAGATCCAGACAGGATTCTGTCAGGAGGCAAAGCAGGCTGCAGCCAATCTGGGCAGCCCTGCACAGCACTGCCAGGGCCACGTGCTGAAGGCATCAGAAGGCTGCCTCTAAAAATAAGTGGAGGCTTCTTCTGAGTTGT
The DNA here is from genome assembly GCF_027791375.1 of Indicator indicator. Lineage (NCBI taxonomy): Eukaryota > Metazoa > Chordata > Aves > Piciformes > Indicatoridae > Indicator > Indicator indicator. The sequence continues at coordinate 3,075,219 of NC_072045.1, read as the reverse complement.
CTCCTTGGTGTCTCAGCTCATTAGGGAATCCTCCTGCCTGGGCTCCATCAGCTTCTGCCAGGCCTGGGAGTTCCCACGTGGGAGGCAGAGCGGAGTCCTGGGGCTGTGGTTGGTGAGGACTCAGCCAGGACTCAGGATGGGCTCACAGGGGTGGGGAGAGAGCTCCATGGGGAGGGCAGGAATGGCTTCCCATGGGTGGAAAGAGGAACTCCTGCCTCTGCTGGAAGCTGGCTCAGTCTTGCTGCTCCAGCATCCTCTCAGCTGCCCCCGAGACCTGGGGCTGTTGAGCAGCAGGAGATGCCTGAGGGGCAGCAGGAGATGCCTGAGGGGCAGCAGGAGATGCCTGAGGGGCAGCAGGAGGTGACTGAGGGGCAGCAGGAGATGCCTGAGGGGCAGCAGGAGGTGACTGAGGGGCAGCAGGAGGTGACTGAGGGGCAGCAGGAGATGCCTGAGGGGCAGCAGGAGATGCCTGAGGGGCAGCAGGAGGTGACTGAGGGGCAGCAGGAGATGCCTGAGGGGCAGCAGGAGATGCCTGAGGGGCAGCAGGAGATGCCTGAGGGGCAGCAGGAGGTGACTGAGGGGCAGCAGGAGATGCCTGAGGGGCAGCAGGAGATGCCTGAGGGGCAGCAGGAGGTGACTGAGGGGCAGCAGGAGGTACCTGAGGGGCAGCAGGAGGTGACTGAGGGGCAGCAGGAGATGCCTGAGGGGCAGCAGGAGATGCCTGAGGGGCAGCAGGAGGTGACTGAGGGGCAGCAGGAGATGCCTGAGGGGCAGCAGGAGGTACCTGAGGGGCAGCAGGAGGTGACTGAGGGGCAGCAGGAGGTGACTGAGGGGCAGCAGGAGGTACCTGAGGGGCAGCAGGAGATGCCTGAGGGGCAGCAGGAGGTGACTGAGGGGCAGCAGGAGGTACCTGAGGGGCAGCAGGAGATGCCTGAGGGGCAGCAGGAGGTGACTGAGGGGCAGCAGGAGGTACCTGAGGGGCAGCAGGAGATGCCTGAGGGGCAGCAGGAGGTACCTGAGGGGCAGCAGGAGGTACCTGAGGGGCAGCAGGAGGTGACTGAGGGGCAGCAGGAGATGCCTGAGGGGCAGCAGCTGCCAGGCACCAAAAGAGGACCCTGCCCTGGGAGGGCTTCCTGGGTTGGAAGCAGCTCCTCCAGGTCCTGCCTGGGGCCATTCCCAGCAGCAGTCTGCTCCTCACACAGAACCTTCTCCTCCCAGGCTTTCCCTCCCCACTTCTGCAAGCCCTCAGGAACATCTCCTGTGTGAGCAGCCTCCAGAGGGACACGGGGGGTGAGCAGCAGAGGCACGACCACCACGGGTCCCAGCACTGCTGCTGGGCTCTGCTGTGCCTGGTGGGTGCAGTCTCTGCACTGCCTGCTGCCCTGGGGGGGGGTCTTGGGGGCAGGTCCTGGAGGCTGAGCCACCGTGGTGCAAGGGGACAGCACAGAGCCTGCTGGGTGCCCTCCTGCTGCTTGCTTCTCCCCTCCACTCCTCCAGCTCTGTCCTCCTGCCTGTCCCAGCTTTGCTGACCCAGAAAACCCTGCTCTGGGTGCCTCCAGACTGCCAGAGCCAGCAGAATTTGTTTCCCAGCCAAACAATCTGATGGGATTAGGAGCAACTCTCTGCTGGATAATTCTCCATTAGGGCTGCTGATTGATTTTTCTTCCTCATGACTCCCCCCTCCCCCCCCTCCCCAGCTCTCTCCTCCTCCTCCTCCTCCTGCCTGCATTCTTCTCATGCTTGGTTTGCTAATTGCCTGATCAGTGGAGCCTGGTCAGATCAAGGCACAGGGACAGCTCTGGCCCCCTCTGACCCTCCCCTTCCCTGCCTCTTTGTTTCTGTCTCAGCTCCACTTCAGTCTCCTCCACTCCCCCAGTGTAAGCTGAGTTGTTTCTGCTGCCCTAGGCAGAGGGACAAACCTCCTGCTGTCACCACCCCAGCCAGGGAAGGTCCTAGGGATGTCTCTCCAGCTCCTCTTCATCACCTCCATCCCCATCCACCCCTCCAGGTCCTTTCCCACCGGGCAGTTTCCAGCCACTGCCCCAAGCCTGGAGCCTTCTTGGGGTGATTGTGACCCAGGTGCAGGACTGAGCCCTTGGCCTTGTTGAAACTCATCCCAGTGGCCTCAGCCATGGATCCAGCCTGGCCAGGTCCCTCTGCAGAGCCTCCCTACCCTCAAGGACATCAACACTGCCACCTCACTTGGTGTCATCAGCAAACTTCCTGATGGAGCCTTGATCCCCTGGTCCAGATCACTGACAAGATGTTGATCAGAGCTGGCCCCAGTGCTGAGCCCTGGGGAACAGGCAGAGCTGTTGGCATCTGCCTCCAGGGTGCCCAACCTCTGCTCCAAGCCCATACCAGCAGCTCTGGGTGGTTCTAGTCCCAGCAGAGCCATCAAGGCTGCTTGAGGGGGTTGGAGCCAGGTGGGAGTTGCTCTCTTCTCCCAGGGAGCAAGCAACAGGACAAGAGTTGCCCCAGGGGAGGTTTAGGTTGGCCATGAGGAAAAATTTCTTCCCCAAAAGGGTTGCCAAGGCCTGGCCCAGGCTGCCCAGGGCAGTGGTGGAGCCTCCACCCCTGGAGGTGGTTCAGAGCTGTGGGGCTGTGGTGCTGAGGGCCATGGGTTGGGGGTGCCCTGGCAGTGCTGGGCTAGGGCTGGACTGGGTGATCTTGGAGGTCTCTTCCAGCCAGCCCTGCTCCATGATTCCAGGATGAATTCCTGTTCCTGCTAATCAAGATCTCACCCACTTGATGCCCCAGGATGGAGGAGCACGTGGAGCTTGTGCTGGTGGAGAGCCTGGCACTTCCCTGGGCAGCCCTGGCAAGCTGGCAATGAGCTGAGGGAAGTGGCCCTGCTCGGGCAGGGGATGCTCTATCCACCCCCAGTGCCAGCCCCAGCACAGGGCTGCGTGGCACAGTGGTGTCTGCCAGGACCCTGGCACAGCCCCCAGTGAGCTTGGCAGTGCCACTGTCTGAGTGGCAGAGCCCTGGTGGGAGCTGCCTGTTCTGGAGAGAGCTTGGCACAGGGAGCGAGGGCGGCCGTGGGCAGGCAGCTGGCACAGCTCTGTGCCAGGACAGGGCTGGCTGCCACGGAACAGGCAGGCAGCAGCCAGCAGGCACCACTCAGGGTGATTCCAGCAGCGTTTGGCCACTGTTGGTGTTTGCTGGAGCTGTCTCCTCTCTCGTGCCCAGTCTGGCACATGCTGGCACAAGTGGCTGGCACTGCCACCTCCCTCTCACCTGTCCTGTGGGATGCTGATATTGTGCCCCCCCAAGGATGGGCCTGGCCAAAGTCAGGGTCCCTGCATCAGTTTCTGTCCTGTTTGCTCCCTCCCTACCTGGGGGTCTCCACAGCACCTCCCCTGGTGGGGAGGGGTGGCACAGGCTTGGCCTCAAGCAGCAGGGGTGGGGTTCTTGCAGGGGGAGGTCTCAGCAGCACCACTTTGCCTCCTGCAAGTCAGCACTGAGCTCCTGAGGCCAGGAAGCCAAATGGGCTGCTGGGAGGTATGAAGAAGATTGTGGGCAGCAGGTCAAGAGAGGGTCCCTGCCCCTCTGGTCTGCCCTAGGGAGGCCACATCTGGAGTCCTGTTCTGGGCTCCCCAGTTCAAGAGGGACAGGGAAGTGCTGGAGAGAGTCCAGGGGAGGCTGCAAAACTGCTGAGGGGCCTGGAGCAGCTCTGTGAAGAGCAAAGGCTGAGAGCCCTGGGGCTGAGAGCCTGGAGAAGAGCAGCCCCAGAGGGCAGCTGAGCAATGCTCAGACAGAGCTAAAGGGTGGGAGGCAAGAGGCTGGGGCCAGGCTCTGCCCTGTGCTGTCCTTCTCTAGGAAGTGGTGGTGTGAGGGAGCAAAAACTCCACCTGGCAGCTGGGGCAGGCAGTGGCTGAGCACCACCCTGCTGCTGGAGGCAGGGACAAAGCAGGTTTGGGAGCCACACATCCCGGTGGGGAGGAGGATGGAGAGAAGGCAGGAGGCTGTTCCTGAGGGCTCAGAAGTGGCCAAAGGTAGCCTGCACCCCCCTGCAGTGCCACAGGGCTTGCCTGGCTGCCTTCCCCAGCAGCCTGTTATTTTTAACAGTAAATTAAATGTGCAGAAGAGGCTTGGAGTGGAGCCCTTCCTGGCCTGGCTCCCCGGGGCAGCAGTGAGCTATTAATAAGCAGCACAGCTCAGCCTGGCTCAGCTCCCTGCTTCTGTGCCTGCTCCCCAGCCCAGATGGGCACTGGGGGGCCCTGCAGGGCACTGAAGGTGTTCACAGCTGGGGTGGCCTCTGCAGGATGTCCTGGAGTGGGCAGGGAGCCCCAGGAGCACAGCCCATCTCAGCCTCTTGCTCCAGAGCTCATGTCTGGGTTTGCTGGGAGGGGACTCATCCAGCACCCATTGATCCCCTCCTGCTCCATGGGGTGTGCTGAGGGTGGCAGGGCCATGCCCAGCTTCATCAAGGCACCCATGGGTGGGGGATGCTCTGCTTTGGCTGTGGAGCATGGAGAAATTCAATGACAGTCAACAAGGGCAGGTGTGGAGTCCTGCAGCTGGGGAGGGACAACCCCAGGGACCAGTGTGGGCTGGGGGCTGAGCTGTGGGATGGGGAAGGGACCCGGGGGTCCAGGTGGGCAACAGGATGAGCACAAGCCAGGCCCTGCAGCCTTTCTGCAGCTTCTGCTGGACCCTCTCTGGCACTTCCCAGCCACTCTTGAACTGAGGAGCCCAGAACTGGACCAAGGACTCCAGATGTGGCCTCACTTGGGGGTCTTAGATGCTTCGGAAGGGGTACAGAACGCTCCCCGGGGGCGCTGGGACCTTCCCAGCACCTTGGTTCCTGGTTCCAAGAGCATTTGCCAGTCCCAGTGACCCGGGGCTGGGTGGCACCTTGCCAGCCTGCCCCATCCTGCCTTCTGACTCAGTGTCTGTCCCCCCCCAGGCGCCTGGCAGCATGGTAGTGAGCCCCTAGGACCATGCCCTGCACCATGAAATGCTGGTTCCCGGTGCTGCTCCTCCAGCTGCTCCTCCTGCGCCCCCCGCGGGTGGGCTCCTGCCCGGCCCGCTGCGAGTGCGCCCCCCAGCTGCGGTCCGTGGTGTGCCACCGCAAGAGGCTGACCTCCATCCCCGAGGGCATCCCCAGCGAGACCAAGATCCTGGAGCTCAGCAAGAACCGCATCCGCTGCCTGAACCCGGGGGACCTCTCCCCCTACCCCCTGCTGGAGGAGCTGGACTTCAGCGAGAACATCATCTCCAACGTGGAGCCAGGGGCCTTCAGCAACCTCTTCCACCTGCAGACCCTGCGCCTGAGGGGCAACCAGCTCAAGCTGATCCCCCCGGGGGTCTTCACCAAGCTGAGCAACCTGACCCTGCTGGACCTGAGCGAGAACAAGTTGGTCATCCTGCTGGACTACATGTTCCAGGACCTGAGGAACCTGAAGAGCCTGGAGGTGGGTGACAACGACCTGGTGTACATCTCCCAGAGGGCTTTCTCGGGGCTGCTGGGGCTGGAGCAGCTGACCATCGAGAGGTGCAACCTGACCTCCCTCTCGGCCGAGTCCCTCTCCCACCTGCAGAACCTGGCGGTGCTGCGGCTGCGGCACCTCAGCATCTCGGCACTGGAGGAGCAGAACTTCCGGCGGCTCCCCAACCTCCTGCAGCTGGAGATCGACAACTGGCCCCTGCTGGAGGACGTCTCCCCCACCAGCTTCCAGGGCCTGAACCTCACCTGGCTCTCCATCACCTACACCAACCTGACGGCCGTGCCCGCCGCCGCCCTGCGCAACCTGCCCTACCTGCGCTACCTGAACCTCTCCTACAACCCCATCAGCGCCCTGCTGAGAGGCTCCTTCCGGGACCTGGTGCGGCTGCAGGAGCTGCACATCGCGGGGGCGCTGCTGGCCTCGGTGGAGCCCCAAGCCTTCTGGGGCCTGCGGCAGATCCGGCTGCTCAACCTCTCGGGCAACCTGCTGTCCACGCTGGAGGAGAGCACCTTCCACTCGGTCAACAGCCTGGAGACGCTGCGGGTGGACAGGAACCCCCTGGCCTGCGACTGCCGCCTGCTGTGGGTGCTGCAGCGCCGCAAGACCCTCAACTTCGACGGGCAGCAGCCGGTCTGCTCCTCCCCGCCCCAGCTGCGCGGCGGCGCCCTGCGGGACCTGCCCGACTCGGTGCTCTTCGAGTTCTTCACCTGCCGGCGGCCGCGGATCCGGGACCGGCGGCTGCAGCACGTAACGGCGCGGGAGGGGCAGGCCGTGAGCTTCCTCTGCCGCGCCGAGGGCGAGCCGGACCCTTCCATCTCCTGGGTGTCCCCCCAGCACCGCGTCATCACCGCCCGCAGCACCGGCAGGGCCACCGTGCTGCCCGGGGGCACGCTGGAGATCCGCTTCGCCCAGGTGCAGGACAGCGGCACCTACGTCTGCGTGGCCAGCAACGCGGGGGGCAACGACACCTACTTCGCCACCCTGACGGTGCAGGGGCGCCCGCCCGGCGGTGCCCACCCTGCCAATCGCAGCCTCTACCCCCTGGACTTCAACGACACCGCCCACAACGACACCCAGGTGCTGCTGAAGTTCACCCTGGACCTCAAGACCATCCTGGTGTCCACGGCCATGGGCTGCATCACCTTCCTGGGGGTGGTGCTCTTCTGCTTCCTCCTCCTCTTCGTCTGGAGCCGGGGCCGGGGGCAGCACAAGAACAACTTCTCGGTGGAGTACTCCTTCCGCAAGGTGGACGGACCCACGGCCACCACCGGCCAGGGGGGAGCCAGGAAGTTCAACATGAAGATGATCTGAGCCTCTCCCCCGAGGGGAAGCCGCTGCCTGCTGCCCGACCCTGGGCGTGGCCGTGGGGGGAGGCTGGCAGCCAGCCCCGGAGACGTCGCGGGGCTGGGATGTGTCCGAGGACAAGGCTGGAGAGGCTGGAGGCCACCGGAGTCAGCGCCACCTGGACTGCAGGGGGAGGGAGGGACTGATGACCTTGGCTGTCCCAGACCCCTGGGGAGCCCTTGGGATGACTCAGAGGTTGTCCAAGCTCCATGGTGAGCTCTTGGGGTGCCTCAGGAGCTGTCCCATCCCTGTGGTGAGCTCTTGGGATGACTCAGAAGTTGCCCCAGCTCCCTGGTGAGCTCTTGGGGTGCCTCAGAGGTTGCCCCAGCTCCATGGTGAGCCCTTGGGGTGCCTCAGGAGTTGTCCCAGCTCCATAGTGAGCCCCTGGGATGGCTCAGGGCTGTCCCAGCTCCAGGAGCTCCCTGTGTAGCCACCAACTATGCAAGCAGCCAAGAGCTCAGCAGCCTTGGGGCCTGGGAAAAAAAACAAACCCCACAAACAAAAAACTGCTTCCTGGGGTCTCCCTTTCTCCTTCTGTTTTTTAAGAGACTCTGGAAAACTTTCCTGGTGGTGGTTCCTGCTTCTTCTCTTTTCTTGTGGTTGAGTTTTTTTGGTCAAGTCTTCTTTTCTTTCCCTCCTCTTCCAATGAATTTCCAAGGGAGAAATCTTCCAGGGCGATGAGGTGCTGGGACCCCCAAGGGGAGGGCTCTCCCCAGGCCCCTTGGCAAAGCCAGACTGGGGCATGGCTGTGCCCTGAGAGCTTCCCATGGTTGGGTTGGAGATGTGGTGTCCAAATGTGGGTGCCTGGGGACAGCCCTGCACAAGCAATAACAACCCAGAGCTCTGGCAGCAAGGAAAAAGAGGAGGGGGAGGGGGGGAAGGCAAAATGACACTCCCCCCAAGGTGATGAAAATGAGGAGGAGCAGCCCCAGGGTGAGGCAAGGCCCTGGGTTTGCATCTGCTGAAGCCACCCTGGGGGTGAAGGTCTGGGGGGGTTGGAGCCACAGGGGATGCAGAAGGCACTTGGGGTCCATTCTCTGTGGCTTGCAGAGGGGAGGTCTGCAGGAGAGGAGGAGCTGAGGCTGTGCTGGGGGGCAGGCCAAAGAGCCCCGGGAGGGAAGAGGAACAAACAGCTCAGGAGCCACCAGGGAGGGCCCAGCTGGTGTGCACCCAGAGCCTGCTCCCTGCAGCTCTGAGGACCTTGGGTTCATGCCCCCCAAGTTGGGCTTGCTTCCCAGCTGCCACAGGGATGGTTCCCACCTCCCCTCCCACCCCTGGCATCAGCCTGGGGCAAAGCGGTTTGGGTGGGAGAAGGAGCAGGGCTGAAAGGGAAGAAGCTGGATGAGACCTAAATGGAGCCTACCACTGCTTCCTCCACCTCCTCCTCCTCTGTGCACCTCTGGGGGGTGCTGGGGGTCCTGCTCCTGTGGCACGTTGCCCCTCCTGGATGCCTCTTCTCCAGCTGGTGGTGATCAAGTTCCTCAGGCTCACTCTGGCAGCTGGAGGAGGCAACTGCCCAGCTCCTGCCAGGGGTCCCCAGCTCCTGCCAGGGGTCCCCAGGCCCTGGGGGCTGCTCTGCAGGCAGCAGCTCCTCAGAGGCTGGGGCTGGCACCCCCCCCCACCCCGAGAGCTTTACTGTGTGGGGCACAAGGGAGAGAGGCTCCTGGGGTCATGTCCTGCACCTGGTCCTGCACCCAGGGGTGCTGGGTGCTCCTCAGCTGATCCTCAGCAGGGAGAAGGGCAAAGGAGACAGTGGGCTCAGCACCCAAGGGGTTTAGCATCCAGTGGGCTCAGCACCCAAGGGGCTCAGTACCCTGTGGGCTCAGCACCCAAAGGGATCAGGACCCAAAGGGCTCAGCACCCAAGGGGCTCAGCACCCAAAGGGATCAGGACCCAAAGGGTTCAGCACCCAAGGGGCTCAGCACCCAAAGGGCTCAGGACCCAAAGGGATCAGGACCCAAGGGGCTCAGCACCCAAGGGGCTCAGCACCCAAAGGGATCAGGACCCAAAGGGATCAGGACCCAAGGGGCTCAGCACCCAAGGGGCTCAGCACCCAGCCCTTCTCTCCAAAGTGCTCCCCAGGCTGGTGCCACCTGCCTGGGCTGAAGTCAGTCACTGCCAGGGTCTGGCCTCCAGCCTGGGGGGGCTGCTCCCCATCTCCCCTCCCCCAGGGGGGCAGTGGCCTCTGTGCATGCCCTGTGCCCCCTCCCCAAGCTGTGCATGCTGTGTCCTGCTGGGGTCCCCCCAGCCTCACCCCTCTGCCCTTGGTCAGTGTCTGGGGGGGTGGTTATCAGCAGGGGGGGGTGGGAGGGTGGGGAGGGGGTAGGGCAGAGACCCTGACAGCCAGGAGCAGAGGCAGGTTTGGGCACTGCAGGCCTGGCACCATTTTCTATGTACCAAGCATGTGAAATGTATTTGCTGGGGGTTAAAAAAGAAAACAGAAAAGGAGATTTTTGTGGCTTCTTTGTTGTGGTGGGTTTTTTTCCCCTTCCCTTTCCCTTTTCTCCTCCTTGTGCCTCAACCAGGGGGGCAGGCAGAGCCCACAGCAGGGCTGAGGCTGAGCATGGAGCTGGGCAGGACCTGCCAAGGGTGGTTGGAGCTGCTTGCACCATGTGCAGGATTTGTCCTCTCCAGACCTGCTTCCAGCCCCAGGCAGCCCTGGGGTCCAGGCAGTCCTGGGGTCCAGGCAGATGCTGACTCCCCCCCAGAGTTCTGCTGAGGTTTGCAGCCCCTCAGCTGGGCACCAGCCCTGCAAAAGCCTCAGCAGACAATGCTGAAGCCTTCAGTGGGCACTCAGGTCCCTGCTAATAACTACTAAATGATTAATGAGTAGGTGGTGCCAAGCTGCCACTGCTATTAATCGATTATTAATTATTGATAGAATGTTCATAAGGATGCTCTGAAGCTGGAGGGTGCAAAGCTAAGCACCTCACCCCCTGCTTGCTGGGAAATTGGGGGTGGGGGATGCTTAAAGCAGTCCCACAGCCAAGACCCCTCTGGGCAGCCTGGAAATCAAAGGCAGTGAGGCTCTGGTTGGGGAACCTGAGGCATGGAGCAGCAGAAACAGGATGCAGTGAGCCAGGAGCCTGGACCCTCTTGGACCCTTTCCCCTTCCACCAGCCCCAGGGGACACTGAGCTCCTGCAAGAATGTTCCTGCTCCTCAGCCAAGCTGCCATCACCACCCCCAGGGGGAAGATTTAGAAGAGGGAGATTTAAGGAAAACATTTCTCACCCTGAGGGTGCTGAGAGCCTGGCCCAGAGAGGTAGCAGCTGCCCAGCCCTGGCACCATCCCAGCTCAGGTTGTTTGGGGCTGTGAGCAACCTGCCCTGGCTGGGGATGTCCCTGCTGGCTGCAGGTTGGACTGGATGAGCTTTCAAGGTCCCCTTCCCACCCAAACCAGGCTACAAGTCCCTGATTTAGAAGCTTTAAGACCATCAGAGCTGTGGCTGAGGTGCTGAGGGAGCCTCACTGAGCCAAGCCAGGCTCTGCTGGGCAGGGGCTGTGCTGAGCTTGGGGCACAGAGAGGAGCAGAGCTGGCAGCAGCGTGGGAAGGATGGGGTGGGGGGTGGTGGAGAACAGGCAGGTTGTCACCTCCCAAAGTCTTGCACATCCTCCCCAGGAGGCTGGTGCTGGATTCCAGCATGAGTCAGCCCCAGGAGGGGATTTTATCATCTCCAGCATAAGGCAGCAGACACCCAGCCAGCAGTGAGCTCAGTGCTGGGAAGTGGGGATTGAAAAACAGCCCTGAGGAAACCATGGAGGAGCCTGGGCTCTGCCCACAGAGGCTGTGGAGAGCTTCCAGCCCCCCGTGGCCATTGTGGGTCCCCTGCTGGAGCAGGGGGGTTGGGCTGGCTGAGCCCCAGAGCTCCCTTCCAGCCCCTCCATCAGAGTCTGGGGGCTGCAGCCAGCCACAAAGGCAGAAGGAATGGGAAGGCTCCACAAGATTGGAGGAAGCCAACCCAGTGCCCCCTGAAGGAGCCCCAGGTCACCCTGAATGTGCCCCAGGTCACCCTGAATGTGCTCCAGGTCACCCTGAATGTGCCCCAGGTCACTCTGAATGTGCTCCAGGTCACTCTGAATGTGCTCCAGGTGACTCTGAATGTGCTCCAGGTCACCCTGAATGTGCCCCAGGTCACTCTGAATGTGCTCCAGGTCACCCTGAATGTGCTCCAGGTCACTCTGAATGTGCCCCAGGTCACCCTGAATGTGCTCCAGGTCACCTGAATGTGCTCCAGGTCACCTGAATGTGCCCCAGGTCACCCTGAATGTGCTCCAGGTCACCCTGAATGTGCCCCAGGTCACCCAGAATGTGCCCCAGGTCACCCTGAATGTGCTCCAGGTCACTCTGAATGTGCCCCAGGTCACCCTGAATGTGCTCCAGGTCACCCTGAATGTGCTCCAGGTCACCCTAAATGTGCTCCAGGTTATCCTGAATGTGCCCCAGGTCACCCTGAATGTGCCCCAGGTCATCCTGAATGTGCTCCAGGTCACCCTGAATGTGCCCCAGGTCACTCTGAATGTGCCCCAGATCAGCCTGAATGTGCTCCAGGTCACTCTGAATGTGCCCCAGATCAGCCTGAATGTGCCCCAGATCACCCTGAATGTGCCCCAGGTCACCCTGAATGTGCTCCAGGTCACCCTGAATGTGCCCCAGGTCACCCTGAATGTGCTCCAGGTCACCCTGAATGTGCCCCAGGTCACCCTGAAGGTGCCCCAGGTCACTCTGAATGTGCTCCAGGTCACTCTGAATGTGCCCCAGGTCACCCTGAATGTGCCCAGGTCACCTGAATGTGCCCCAGGTCACCCTGAATGTGCCCCAGGTCACTCTGAATGTGCCCCAGGTCACTCTGAATGTGCCCCAGATCACCCTGAATGTGCTCCAGGTCACCCTGAATGTGCTCCAGGTCACTCTGAATGTGCTCCAGGTCACTCTGAATGTGCCCCAGGTCACTCTGAATGTGCTCCAGGTCACCCTGAATGTGCCCCAGGTCACCCTGAATGTGCTCCAGGTCACCCTGAATGTGCTCCAGGTCATCCTGAATGTGCCCCAGGTCACTCTGAATGTGCTCCAGGTCACCCTGAATGTGCCCCAGGTCACCCTGAATGTGCTCCAGGTCACCCTGAATGTGCCCCAGGTCACTCTGAATGTGCTCCAGGTCACTCTGAATGTGCCCCAGGTCACTCTGAATGTGCTCCAGGTCACCCTGAATGTGCCCCAGGTCACCCTGAATGTGCTCCAGGTCACCCTGAATGTGCCCCAGGTCACCCTGAATGTGCTCCAGGTCACTCTGAATGTGCCCCAGATCAGCCTGAATGTGCCCCAGATCACCCTGAATGTGCTCCAGGTCACCCTGAATGTGCTCCAGGTCACTCTGAATGTGCCCCACCTCACTCTGAATGTGCCCCAGGTCACCCTGAATGTGCTCCAGGTCACCCTGAATGTGTTCCAGGTCACTCTGAATGTGCCCCAGGTCACCCTGAATGTGCCCCAGGTCACCCTGAATGTGCTCCAGGTCACCCTGAATGTGCCCCAGGTCACCCTGAAGGTGCCCCAGGTCACTCTGAATGTGCTCCAGGTCACTCTGAATGTGCCCCAGGTCACCCTGAATGTGCCCCAGATCAGCCTGAATGTGCCCCAGGTCACCCTGAATGTGCTCCAGGTCACTCTGAATGTGCCCCAGGTCACTCTGAATGTGCCCCAGATCACCCTGAATGTGCTCCAGGTCACCCTGAATGTGCTCCAGGTCACTCTGAATGTGCCCCACCTCACTCTGAATGTGCCCCAGGTCACCCTGAATGTGCTCCAGCTCACTCTGAATGTGCCCCAGGTCACTCTGAATGTGCCCCAGGTCACCCTGAATGTGCCCCAGGTCACCCTGAATGTGCTCCAGGTCACCCTGAATGTGCCCCAGGTCACCCTGAATGTGCCCCAGGTCACTCTGAATGTGCCCCAGATCACCCTGAATGTGCTCCAGGTCACTCTGAATGTGCCCCAGGTCACCCTGAATGTGCTCCAGGTCACTCTGAATGTGCCCCAGGTCACCCTGAATGTGCCCCAGGTCACCCTGAATGTGCTCCAGGTCACTCTGAATGTGCCCCAGGTCACCCTGAATGTGCCCCAGGTCACTCTGAAGGTGCTGTGATGGTTGCAGCAGCAGCAGGAGGCTGTGTGGCCCTGCAGCAGCCCAGGGGCGTGAGGCCAAGCCTGCAGCTTCCTTGAGCCTTGAAAGAAGCAGGTTTTGAAAGAGCCTCCTCCTGCCTGCAGCCAGTTGTGCAAGGCCACTGCCAGCAGTGCCATGGCCACTGCTGGGGGAGCCCAGGATGGGGAGCAGGAGCTGCTGGCAGGCTGGGAGCTGGAGCTGGAGGCTTCCATGGCCCCACCGCTGCCAGGGAAAACTCAGAGGTAACAACTGGGGTCCAGAAGGGCTTCCCAGCCCCATCCCTGCAAGGCTGCTGCAGCTCCGTGCTGAGGCAAGGGGCAGGCTGCCCGGGGTGGGGGTCGAAGGGGCTGAGCCGGGCCGAGGAGGGACAGCGGGGGAGCTGGCACAGGGGGGATGTCCCCAGCACCCAGCAGAGCTGCGGTGGCTTCGGCAGCGCCGGCGGCAGCAGGGTAAGAGCTGCAGGCTTGGGGCCAGGATGGGGAAACGAAACCCCAAGTGTGGCTGTGGCAGCTCCTTCCTGCTGCTCCCCCCCCGGCAGGCTCTCTGCTCTTCCCTTCCCACGCACAGACCTCCTGTCCTGCCCCCCCGACCTAGCCCCGGGCTCTCCGAGGCTGTTCCTGGCCCCCAGACCTGTCCCCGGGCTCTCCGAGGCTGTTCCTGCCCCCCCAGACCTGTCCTCGGGCTCTCCGAGGCTGTTCCTGCCCCCCAGACCTAGCCCCGGGCTCTCCGAGGCTGTTCCTGCCCCCCAGACCTAGCCCCGGGCTCTCCGAGGCTGTTCCTGCCCCCCCAGACCTAGCCCCGGGCTCTCCGAGGCTGTTCCTGCCCCCCCAGACCTAGCCCCGGGCTCTCCGAGGCTGTTCCTGCCCCCCCAGACCTGTCCCCGGGCTCTCCGAGGCTGTTCCTGCCCCCGCCCCAGACCTAGCCCCGGGCTCTCCGAGGCTGTTCCTGCCCCCCAGACCTGTCCCCGGGCTCTCCGAGGCTGTTCCTGCCCCCCCAGACCTAGCCCCGGGCTCTCCGAGGCTGTTCCTGCCCCCCCAGACCTGTCCCCGGGCTCTCCGAGGCTGTTCCTGCTCTCACCCCACAGCGCTGTGCCCCCTTGCAGCCCCCCACCAGTGACCACAGGGCAGTCATGTCCCATCTGTACTCAGCCCTGTCCCTGCACCCCTGTGGGTGTGAACCCCCAAAGCAGCCCCCAGCCCTCAGGGTCAGCCCTAGGCCCCCCCCTCAGTGCCAGAACTGGAGTCCCTGTGCCACCAAACTTCCTCTCTTTCACCCCAAACCCTCTCAGCCAGGGCTCCCCTCCCCCCCCCCCATCCCCGAGCCCATACTTCCCTTTTCTCTGTATCCTTCCCCTGAGGGAGCACCAAAAGCAGTCAGACCCCCTCGGGGGGGGGTGAGCACTGACTCCCGGCTCCGTCCAGGGCCCTCATGCAGGCGCAAGGGGTGCGTGGGCGCTGTGCCAGCCTGGACCTGGGTGCCCCTGGACCCCCTGCCCCAATGCCGGACGCGCCGGGGGGCTGCTCGGCTCGACCCAGCTCAGCCCTGATCTACAGCAACGTTGGTGAGTGACAGCCCAGCCCTGACCCCTTGGGAAGGGGCGGCACAGACAGGGGGGGACAACCCTCACTGCTGCCCCCATCCTCACCCACCTCTGGGGCTAGAAAGTGTCCCTGGAGCAAAGGGCCGAGGGGCTCCTGCTCCCCCCCCCGCTGCAGCTCCGTCTTCTCCCCACCCCGGGGAAGCCTCAGCCCTGCCCTCTTCCTCTCTCCCCAGGAGAGCTGCGAGCCCACCTCGTCCCCTCCAAGGCCAGCCGAGGGGAAGGAGCAGGGAGACCCTCCCCTCGCCCTGCCCGGGACCCCCCTCCGCTTCCCAAGAAGCAGCTCCAGCGAGCAGAGTCCCTGCCGGAGCCGGGAGCAGCCCAGCCCTGCGGGGGGCACTCTGTGCCACGCAGCATCTCCTGCAGTGTGCCACAGCGGCAGGAGGGGGGTCCCAGCCCCAGCCTCATCTGGGGAGCCAAGAAGCTCCTGACCAAGTCCCAAAGCCTGCGGGAACCACTGGGCTGGAGCTGCCCAGCATCCAGCCCGGCAGGGTTCGGGATGGCCGATGGGGAGCTGGGGCAGCTCCTGGAGGGCACAGCGGGGGTGTGGGGGGTGGTGCTGGGGTGCCAGGAGGCCACCCTGGAGCGGCTCTCGGCTCGCATCCTGGAGCAGCTGGTGGGGCAGGAGGAGCAGCAGCAGCTGCTGGAGGCAGAGCTGGCAGGGAAGGGCTGGGCAGCCCTCAGCATCCTGCAGCCAGAGCCCTGCTGCCAGAGTGCCGACGCCTGGTACTTCCCGGTGGGCTTCCCTCTGGGGCAAGGCCAGCTGGTGCTGGCAGCCAAGGTAAGCTGGGCACTGGGGAACGTGCCCTGGGGGCTGCAGAGGGCACTGGGGCCTCGGGGGTGCAGGGCAAGCAGGAAGGAAGAGCTTTGGGTGTTCCACTGGCAGCTGGTGTGCCAGAGCTTCCCCTTGCTGCCCTGTGCCTGCTTCTGGGGAGGGAGGTGGTACTGGGGTGGGGTGGGGGGAAGAGGGCAGGGGAAACAAGGGGCAGGGAGATGAGGGGCAGGGAGATGAGGAGAAAGGAGATGAGGAGCAGGGAGATGAGGAGCAGGGAGATGAGGAGCAGGGAGATGAGGAGCAGGGAGATGAGGGGCAGGGAGATGAGGAGAAAGGAGATGAGGAGCAGGGAGATGAGGAGCAGGGAGATGAGGAAGGAGATGAGGGGCAGGGAGATGAGGAGGAAGGAGATGAGGAGCAGGGAGAGAAGCACAACAGCTTCAAGAGGTCCAAAGAACATTCCCGTGAGAATGTCACCATTGGATGAGATGTGGCCACCAGGAGCAGAGCCTGGAGCAGAGCTGGCTCCTCAGCAAATGCAGGATGAGACCCCCTGAAGCTCACCTCTGGGTTCCACCTTCCCTCTCCTTTCCCCCTCCAGTGGGTTTGGAGGGGGTGTGAGGAGCCCAGCACCGTGCATGGGTTAGAGCAGGGCTGGTGGTCCTGAGCCCAGCTGTTGGCTTGGCCCAGGACAAGGCACCCCAGGGCTCCATCCCCAGGCAGCTGCCCATGTCCTGTCTGTCCCCACAGGTGCCCAAGCCGTGCTGCAGCAGCCTGGGGGTGCAGAGCTCCCTGGGGGTGCACTGCAACATCCAGCGCCGGATTGGCCTCTTCACTGCCCCCCTCCCTGCGCAGCTGCTGCTGCCAGGCAGCCCTGGGCAGCACAGCCAGAGCCCTTCCAGGGCCCAGCCAGCCCAGCCTGCCACCCAGCCTGCCCTGCAGGTCCTCCTGTCTCCTGAGGTTCCTCACCAGACCCTGGCAGGCTTCGTGAAGGGCTCCCACAGCCTGCACAGGACCAGCCCCGGGCACTACGAGCGCCTGGTTTGCCTCCTCCTGCTGCAGGTCTGCATGGGGCTGGAGCACCTCCGGCTGCAGAACGTGGTGCAGGGAGACCTCTGCCCTGAGAACCTGCTGCTGGTGCAGTGCCCATGTCCTGCCCAGGGCCAGCAGGGCAAGGAGGTACCCCTGGGGCTGTCCCTCCCGAGGCTGCTCATCAGCAGCTTCTCCAGGGTTCAAGGTGAGCGCAGGCCTTGTTCCAGCAGCCAGGAGCAGGACTGGGCTGAGGGCTGTGCTGCACCAAGCTGCCTGCTGGCAGATGAGCTGAGCCTGGGCATGCTGATCCACCAGCTCCTGCACGTGGACATCTCCCTGGAGAACGCTTTGGGCTTCAGGAGCAACAGAGCCCCTGAAATCCCCTCCCTGTCCATCTACTCCAAGGGGCTCCGGCGCCTGGCCAGGCTGCTGCTCCACACAGACCCCTGCCAGAGGGTCTCCATCGAGCAGGCCAGGAGCATCCTGCAGGTCCTGCTCTGGGGGCCTCGCCAGGAGCTCTTTGCCAGGAGCAAGAAGACCCTCAGGCTGCTCCAGAGCTGGGTGCAGGCGAAGAGAGCTCTGCTGCTCCTGCACTTGGCAGAGAAGGCAGCAGGTGGGGAGGGCAGCCCTGGCCTGGAGGAGTGGCTCTGCTGCCAGTACTTCAAGGAGGTCACTGAGCACAGCCTCTACCAAGCCACCCAGACCCTCTGCACTCCCTAAAGCCAAGCTGGAGCTCAGCCCACCTGAAAGGCACTCCCCAAGCAGCAGCATGCCAGGGAAGCACCAGAGGCAGTGGCCACGACCAAAGCAGCTCCTCAGCCACCCACCCCTGAGGAGGTCCCAGCCAAGCACAGCCACACTGCACAGCAGTACTGCTCCACCTTCAGCAGGGGCACCCAGGAGGGGTTGGCTGCCCCTGGTGAGCTCCAGCCCTGCTCTCCACCCCTCCTGTAGTATCTTGAGCCACTACAAGATGGCAGCAAAGGCCCTGGCACAGCAGCAGCAGGAGGGACAATGGATTTGAGCTGGAGGAGGGGAGATTGAGACTGGAGATGAGGAAGAAATTCTGTAGAGTGAAGATGAGGAGACACTGGCACAGATTGCCCAGGGAGGTTGTGGCTGTCCCCTCCCTGGAGGTGCTCAAGGCCAGGCTGGATGAGGCCTTGAGCAGCCTGGGCTGGTGGGAGGTGTCCCTGGCCATGGCAGGGGGCTGGAGCTGGATGATCTTGAAGGTCCCTTCCAGCCCAACCCATTCCATGAATCCCTGAACCTTTGCTAACACAGAACCCCAGGATGTGTTCTGCTGTAGCCCAGGGCTGCCCAGAGAGGTTGTGGAGTCTCCTTCTGTGCAGAGCTTCCACCCCCCTCCCGGCCTTTGTGCTCCTGTGGGTGCCCTGCTGGAGCAGGGGGGTTGGGACTGGGTGGTCTCCAGAGGTTCCTTCCCACCCCTACCCTGCTGGCACTCAGCACCTCACCTGTGAAGCATCCTGAGACACAAGAGCAGGGATGCAGGGATGCCAATTCCCAGTGGAACTGCAGAGCCTGCTCCCTCCTGCACCCCAGGGAGGCTCTCACAGCACTGCTGGATGAAGCTCTAAGCCCTGGCAGATACCAACCACAAGTTCCAGAATCAAAGAATGAGCAACAACTTTCCATACCTGCAACCTTTAATGATTTTTTTTTGGGGGGGAGGGATGGGGGCAGAGCAGTTCCATGATCCAATCTCTTCCAAAAAAAGTGAAATTTGGGCTTTTTTTTGTTTGTTTTTCCAACAGCTTAAAACCAGCAATAAAAAAAAAAAGTAAAATATAAATTTTTCTTTTTATTTAGAATTAAAAGCAAATAACTTCAGTATCACAAACACAATATTAAACCTCAAGAAATGTAACTGCTGGAATTTGGAAGGGAAGAGAAATTTATTTGCACAACCACAACATGAGCACAAAATCCAGAGGGGGAGGGAGAAAAAAAAAGGAGGGGGGAAAAAGGGGAGGAAGGAGGGGGGGGGAAAAGGGGAGGAAGGAGGGGGGGAAAAAGGGGAGGAAGGAGGGGGGGAAAAAGGGGAGGAAGGAGGGGGGGAAAAAGGGGAGGAAGGAGGGGGGGAAAAAGGGGAGGAAGGAGGGGGGGAAAAAGGGGAGGAAGGAGGGGGGGAAAAAGGGGAGGAAGGAGGGGGGGAAAAAGGGGAGGAAGGAGGGGGGGAAAAAGGGGAGGAAGGAGGGGGGGAAAAAGGGGAGGAAGGAGGGGGGGAAAAAGGGGAGGAAGGAGGGGGGGAAAAAGGGGAGGAAGGAGGGGGGGAAAAAGGGGAGGAAGGAGGGGGGGAAAAAGGGGAGGAAGGAGGGGGGGAAAAAGGGGAGGAAGGAGGGGGGGGAAAAGGGGAGGAAGGAGGGGGGGGAAAAGGGGAGGAAGGAGGGGGGGGAAAAGGGGAGGAAGGAGGGGGGGGAAAAGGGGAGGAAGGAGGGGGGAAAAAGGGGAGGAAGGAGGGGGGGAAAAAGGGGAGGAAGGAGGGGGGGAAAAAGGGGAGGAAGGAGGGGGGGAAAAAGGGGAGGAAGGAGGGGGGGAAAAAGGGGAGGAAGGAGGGGGGGAAAAAGGGGAGGAAGGAGGGGAAACTAAAGATGTGGGAAGTGAACTTTTTCAACACCTCATCAGCAGAGCAGCTGGGTCACAAGGTTTGATAGAGAGTGAAGCTAGAGACTGGGATAGATGTCGACAAAACTCTTTGATAAGACACCAAGAAAGCTGTAAAGAGGCAAACATTGCAAATTTAGTCTTCTTCTGCTGAGTCTCTCTCAAATGTGTAGGCCATGAAGCAAGCATCTGGTCTCTTGGGGACAAGGGGATGCCCTGGTCTCACAATCTCAAAGCCCAAAAAGCTGAAAGTCCGGAGCAATGCAGCTGCAAAAGAGAAGAAAAACCCCAGAGGTGGTTGGAGGAGCTCAGGAGCAGCCAGCAGCACCCCGAGGGCAGAGGCCTCCTGGAGTGAAACCTACCTCTGTCATCTCTGTTCTTGTGGAAACAAATGAAGACGTGGTCAACACGAAGCTGTTCTTCAGCAAACTCCAGAAGAACTGCAAAACTGGCAGAGGAGGCAGCAGGGTGAGCAGGGCACTGCCAGGCCCCTCCTGCACCCTGCCAGCAAGGCCCCAGGAGCCCAGCTGGATGCAGACTTGGAGGCACAAGAGGTCAGTGGGGAGAGGCTTGAGCCAACAGCAGATCCCCCAAGCCCCCAGGTTGCTCAGGGAGGTGGTGGAAGCCTCAAGCCCTGGAGGTTTCTAAGGCCAGGCTGGATGTGGCTCTGAGCAACCTGACCCAGTGTGAGGTGTCCCTGCCCATGGCAGGGGGGTTGGGACCGGATGAGCCTTGAGGTCCCTTCCAACCCTGACAATTCTGGATTTTAAGTTGAGGCCTGAGCAGAGGGCTGGAGAACCTCCCCTATGGGGACAGGCTGGGAGAGTTGTGGTTGTTCAGCCTGGAAAAGGTTCCAGTGAGACCTTAGAGCAGCCTGAAGGGGCTCCAGGAGAGCTGGGGAGGAACTCTGGACAAGGGCTGGGAGCAACAGGACCAGGGGCAATGGCTTGGAGCTGGGTGAGGGGAGATTGAGACTGGGGATGAGGAAGAAATTCTTGAGAGTGAGGGTGGGGAGACACTGGAACAGGCTGCCCAGGGAGGCTGTGGATGTCCCTTCCCTGGGGGTGTTGAAGGCCAGGCTGGATGAAGCCTTGAGCAGCCTGGGCTGGTAGAGGTGTCCCTGCCCATGGCAGGGGGCTGGAGTTGGATGATCTTCAAGATCCCTCCCAAACCATTCCATGAACTTTTGGTAGTAGAACTACTTTGGGGCAGGAAGCAGAGCCAGGCTCTGCTCACTGGTGTCCTGTGACAGCACAAGGGGCACTGGGCACAAACTGGACCCCAGGAGGTGCCATCTGGGCAGGAGGAGAAACTTCTTTGGTATGAGGCTGCTGGAGGCCTGCAGCAGCTGCCCAGAGAGGTTGTGGAGTCTCCTTCTGTGCAGAGCTTCCAACCCCCCCTGGGCACTGTGCTCCTGGGCAAGCTGCTGTGGGTGCCCTGCTTGAGCAGGGGGGTTGGAGTGGGTGATCCCCAGGGGTCCCTTCCAGCCCCTCCACGCTGGGATCCTGAGGTTCCCTGCACCCACCTGTCCTTGCTCCCTTCAGGCAGAGCACCACTGGGGATTTCTATGTAGAGGTTGTTGCTGTTCAGCACTGCTCTCCAGCTGATGTGTTTGGCATCTGTGAGCCTTGACTGGACGTTGAGGACTCTGGTCCTGCTGTTGGATGGCAGTTCCTCTGTTACCTTCAGCCGATTATCCTGCAGCAGGGGCACACAGCACAGTCACTTCCCCTTCCCCCTGCAGCAGCCCCAAGGAAGCTCCCCCAGGGGCAAGCTGCTGCTGCTTCATACTCACCGAATAAAATAAATTAGCTGAAAGATTGTGATCCCTCTGACTATTCCCTCGCCCACCTGGGATCTTCAGGGGTGGGTGAGGGACATCAGGAGCACCACCGAGGCCCCGGACCCAGGTTACTACAGCAATGGAAGGGAACCCTGGAACTGGAAAGGGATCGGAGTTAGAGAGGCCGAGAGGTTAGGCAAAGCCCTGGGAAGCCTGGGCTTAAACAGCTCTGCCTGCCCCCTGCCCCCTAACCAAGGGGGCAAGAAAAGGAGCGGGGATGGGAGCAGTGCCCTGTGCCCAGGCCCACAGGGCTCAGCAAGCTGCTGCAGGGGTCAGAGGGCAAGACCAAACCTGGGTGGGGAGGGAAACCACTCTGGGCCTGAGCTGAGCACCCCAAGCTGCACCAGGGCCTGAGCTGAGCACCCCAAGCTGCACCAGGGCCTGAGCTGAGCACCCCAAGCTGCACCAGGGCCTGAGCTGAGCACCCCAAGCTCCACCAGGGCCTGAGCTGAGCACCCCAAGCTGCACCAGGGCCTGAGCTGAGCACCCCAAGCTCCACCAGGGCTCCAGCTGAGCACCCCAAGCTCCACCAGGGCTCCAGCTGAGCACCCCAAGCTGCACCAGGGCTCCAGCTGAGCACCCAAGGCTCCACCAGGGCTCCAGCTGAGCACCCCAAGCTCCACCAGGGCTCCAGCTGAGCACCCCAAGCTGCACCAGGGCTCCAGCTGAGCACCCAAGGCTCCACCAGGGCTCCAGCTGAGCACCCCAAGCTGCACCAGGGCCTGAGCTGAGCACCCCAAGCTGCACCAGGGCCTGAGCTGAGCACCCCAAGCTCCACCAGGGCCTGAGCTGAGCACCCCAAGCTGCACCAGGGCTCCAGCTGAGCACCCCAAGCTGCACCAGGGCTCCAGCTGAGCACCCCAAGCTGCACCAGGGCCTGAGCTGAGCACCCCAAGCTCCACCAGGGCTCCAGCTGAGCACCCCAAGCTCCACCAGGGCTCCAGATGAGCACCCCAAGCTCCACCAGGGCTCCAGCTGAGCACCCCAAGCTCCACCAGGGCTCCAGCTGAGCACCCCAAGCTCCACCAGGGCTCCAGCTGAGCACCCCAAGCTCCACCAGGGCTCCAGCTGAGCACCCCAAGCTCCACCAGGGCCTGAGCTGAGCACCCCAAGCTCCACCAGGGCCTGAGCTGAGCACCCCAAGCTGCACCAGGGCTCCAGATGAGCACCCCAAGCTCCACCAGGGCCTGAGCTGAGCACCCCAAGCTCTACCAGGGCCTGAGCTGAGCACCCCAAGCTCCACCAGGGCTCCAGCTGAGCACCCCAAGCTCCACCAGGGCTCCAGCTGAGCACCCCAAGCTCCACCAGGGCTCCAGCTGAGCACCCCAAGCTCCACCAGGGCCTCAGCTGAGCACCCCAAGCTCCACCAGGGCTCCAGCTGAGCACCCCAAGCTCCACCAGGGCTCCAGCTGAGCACCCCAAGCTCCACCAGGGCTCCAGCTGAGCACCCCAAGCTCCACCAGGGCTCCAGCTGAGCACCCCAAGCTCCACCAGGGCTCCAGATGAGCACCCCAAGCTCCACCAGGGCTCCAGCTGAGCACCCCAAGCTGCACCAGGGCCTGAGCTGAGCACCCAAGGCTCCACCAGGGCTCCAGATGAGCACCCCAAGCTGCACCAGGGCTCCAGCTGAGCACCCCAAGCTGCACCAGGGCTCCAGCTGAGCACCCCAAGCTGCACCAGGGCTCCAGCTGAGCACCCCAAGCTGCACCAGGGCTCCAGCTGAGCACCCCAAGCTGCACCAGGGCTCCAGCTGAGCACCCCAAGCTGCACCAGGGCTCCAGCTGAGCACCCCAAGCTGCACCAGGGCTCCAGCTGAGCACCCCAAGCTGCACCAGGGCTCCAGCTGAGCACCCAAGGCTCCACCAGGGCTCCAGCTGAGCACCCCAAGCTGCACCAGGGCTCCAGCTGAGCACCCCAAGCTCCACCAGGGCTCCAGCTGAGCACCCCAAGCTCCACCAGGGCTCCAGATGAGCACCCAAGGCTCCACCAGGGCTCCAGATGAGCACCCCAAGCTGCACCAGGGCTCCAGATGAGCACCCAAGGCTCCACCAGGGCTCCAGATGAGCACCCAAGGCTCCACCAGGGCTCCAGATGAGCACCCAAGGCTCCACCAGGGCTCCAGATGAGCACCCAAGGCTCCACCAGGGCTCCAGATGAGCACCCAAGGCTCCACCAGGGCTCCAGATGAGCACCCAAGGCTCCACCAGGGCTCCAGATGAGCACCCAAGGCTCCACCAGGGCTCCAGCTGAGCACCCCAAGCTCCACCAGGGCTCCAGATGAGCACCCAAGGCTCCACCAGGGCTCCAGATGAGCACCCAAGGCTCCACCAGGGCTCCAGATGAGCACCCAAGCTCCACCAGGGCTCCAGATGAGCACCCCAAGCTGCACCAGGGCTCCAGATGAGCACCCCAAGCTCCACCAGGGCTCCAGATGAGCACCCCAAGCTCCACCAGGGCTCCAGATGAGCACCCCAAGCTGCACCAGGGCTCCAGCTGAGCACCCAAGGCTCCACCAGGGCTCCAGCTGAGCACCCAAGGCTCCACCAGGGCTCCAGCTGAGCACCCAAGGCTCCACCAGGGCTCCAGCTGAGCACCCAAGGCTCCACCAGGGCTCCAGCTGAGCACCCCAAGCTGCACCAGGGCTCCAGCTGATCTCAGGACAACAATCACCCTGCTCTCACAGGTGCAGGATCCCATTTTCTGCCCATCTTGCTGTCCTTAAGTCAGCAGGAGCAGAGCAACCCAAGGATCATTTTCCTCCCTGTGGTACATGGCCCTGAATTACCTTAGACCTTCCCATCAGCACTCTTGGCTGGAGGTCAGCAAATGCCAGGGGACAGCCTCAGAGCCATCACTACCTCAAGCATGGAGGAGATGACCTCTGAGGACCCTTCCAATCGAAGCCATTTCTGTGACTTTTCACCACACTCAAGAAGGCAAAGAAGAAAAGAGGATTTGGGTTTTTTTTTTTGATTTTTTAACCTCAGGACCACAGCTGAGGAGCTGAAAAAAAATAAATCACAGACTGGGAGGGACCTTAGGTTGGAAGAGACCTCTCCTGCTGCTGCTCTTATGGCGCTCAGCTCAATTCAGAGCATTTAAAGATGGGAAAGAGAAGGAAAAAAACAAATCCTGTTTCTTGTATGAAGGCAAAGTTTTAACCCTCACCCCCCCCCGACCCCGCTGAAGAGAAAGGAGGCTGCCAGTGTGTGCCCTGAGCTTGAAGCAGTGCTGGCCCCTCCCTCTGCACCATCCTTCACCCTGCAGGCTCACTCCTCAGTTGCGTCATCTCAGCAGATGCAGCAAGCGAGGCCCTTAGGGAAATTTGCACAATCCTGTCCTGCCTCTGAGTGCCAGCAGCCATTTGCAAGAAAAAAAGAACAACAACCACCCCAAAAATCAGAATAAACAGAGACAAAAATAAGCCACCATTTTGCACAGATTCCCGCCAGCTTTAGCCTGGCTTTTTTTTTTTTTTTTTCCCCTCCTCTTTCCCCCCAACCCCTCCTTGCTTTGTTTTTTTTGTTTGGTTTTTTTTGTTTTTTTCAAGGAGCTTGCAAATTTGTGCTGGGGAAAAAAAAAAATGAAGTCCATCTTAAAGGTCAAATATTCTACCCTGGGAGGCGTTAGGCTGGCGAAGTTTGGTTGAAAAAGGTTTAAATGAGGGCAATCTGGATTCCATGAGGGGCCAAGCTATGGTTTTAGGCTCTCTGGAAGAGATCTGAGGGCTGCTTCTCCTCTCTCAGAGCTGCACATTCCTCACTAGCCTCACAATCACAGCTCTGAGCATGCACAGCACTCAATCCTTTCCCCATTTCTCCTTTTCCTCCAGGGAAGGCAGTGGAGAACCAAAGCTGCCTAAGCTCTGAACAGATTTTGGAGTGATGTGTGTCTGTGCATTTACTACTTTTTTTTTTTGGGGGGGGGAGAGGGGAATAACCTTTAAACAGCAGACAGCTAGAAAAACGACTCTCTAAACACAATTCCTGCCCTACACGGGAGGGCTAATCGTGGCTTCCTTCACACACAGCAGACTGATGTCCCACACAGCCATCATTTTACACCCTGATGCAGCTATTTTTCTTCCCTCCCAGCACCTGCCAGGGCTATTTAATCTTTTGGCTGGGTTTTAACAACTCTCCTAACACCCTTCGTGTTCTGCTTCAGGCTCGGCACCCTCGATTAGTTTTTCAAGGCTATCTACGACTACATAAGGAGATAACACCCTGCAATCCTTTGCCATCCTTGCCTGTTTGTTGGTTGTTTTGGGGTTTTTGTTTTTTTTTTTTTTTTTTCATTCTCCTGGTAGGAACAAAGGTACCCCCAGGCCCTGCTTCCAGCCCGGCTCTTGTCTCCAGGTGCCCTCCAGCACGTCCCCTGGGCTGGGGAGCGCTCAGGCAGCAGCCGCCCGCCCGCCGGAGCCGGGGAGCGCTGCTGGAGGCTTCCTCCCACGGTTCTGACAACTCCAGAGGCGGCTCCCGGAGGGCAGGCGGCAGCGAACGTGGCAGGGGCGGGAGGCAGCGTGGGGGTGAGGCGACCCCAGGGGGCAGCGGCTCGCCCGGGGGACGTACGGAGGTGGTGGGGTCGCGGGGGTGCAGCCACCGCTACAGCGGGCAGGTAGGTCAAAAAAAAAAAACCCTCTGTTCCCCCCCTTCCCTCCCCTTTCTGTCTGCGGGGGCCAAGCTCAGGCCGCAGCAGGGGGAGGAGAGGAGGCCAGGCCGCAGCGCCCAGCGCTGAGGAGGAGGCGCGGCCGCCCCTCCTCCACCCGCCACGGAGCTCCCCTCCCCCTGGCCACGGGGGGGGCGAGCGGCGCTTGAGGGACGAGGAGGACGAGGAAGAGGAGTATCAGGACTGGCCCTTGAGGAAAAAGGAGGACGCGGCGAGCGCCCAGCGGTGCGAAGGCTGAGGGAGGCCCCGGCCCCTCACCTGCTCTGTCCGGTACTGAGGCTCAGCACAGCGGGCATGATGGTGCTTTTATTCCCCTCTTTCTCTCTAGCGAAGCAGTGACTGTTGAGTATCCGCTGCAGGGAGGATTTCACCATCCGGCCGCTCTGGTCCGAACCCCGAAACCCTCCGCCGCCTCCCGCCGGCCGCTCTCCAGGCGCTGCTACACAAAATGGCACCCCGGCTGCAGTGGGTCCTTATATACCCTCCCCGGCCACGCCTCCTAGCAACAGCCCCGCCCCACCGGGCGGCCCCCGCCCCCCACCGGCGCAGGGCGAGCGGCCCGCTTGTCACTTAGAAAAATCTCGCTTTCCATTGGTTGAAAGGAGAGCGGGAGGCGGATCACCGAACTATTTCCCTATTGGCTAGCAGCATGAGAAGGTTCAGCATTGGTTAGAAGAGCCTAGAGACGAGGAGGGGGAGAATAGAGATTCCTGGTTGGCTACTCGCGCTGCAGATGGGCAGGGCTTGGCGGTGTTCGGCCGGGAGGCTTCGGCGCCGCTCCTCAGCGCTCACTTCCCCGACAGCCGCCGGTTCGAGTCCCGCGTCCGCAGCCCCGCCTGGCTGAGGTAAACTACGACGCAGGGGAGGGGCCAAGCCCGGCTTCGCGCATGCGCCCTGCGAGAGGAGGAGTGGGGAGGCGAGGGGCGCCCGGGGGGCACGGAGGGGTCGGGGTCTGTGTACGGGCTGGGCACCGCCGGAGGCAGCGGAGGGGCGGCCGCGGGGTCTCCTATGGGGAGCCCTGCACCGGGGAGCGTCAGCACCCTCCAGGCTGTCACCAGAGCCGTAAGGGTCCCCTGTGGGGATGGGCTGAGGTCGTGACCCGATTTGGGGCTGTGGCTGTGCTCCCACCTTTGATGCAACCTTTCCCTCGTCCCACCTTTTGCATTCATCCCCCGAGCTTTCCCCTCGTCCCCTCGCCGGCGTTGCCCTCGTCCCCAGTTTGCCTTGGCTCTGAGATTCCTTCACCTTTCCGTTTTCCCTTGGCTCCAAGTCTCATCTCCTCGTTTCCCTCCCGTGTGCAGTAATTTATAGCTGTGATTGCCTGGGGAACGGCTGGGGGTGATCTCTTAACTGGGACACAGCTCTGAGCTGCACCTGGGTGAGGTCCTCAATAACTCCTGGTGATGTAGATGGAAGAAGTTGAGCTGCATCCCACTATCAGCCATCCAGGAACAGTCCTGGGCAGCCCAGGGCTCTGCTTTTCATCCCCTGCATGGAGTTGGGAAGTCTGAACCTTGGGGAACGTGGTTGGGTCTCTCTGCAGCCCCACAGCAAGACCAAGGTCTGGAGGAAAGGATGAGGATTGAAAATTCACTGAATGGTTTGGGTTGGCAAAGCCCTCTAGGATCATCCACTCCAACCCTCAACCCGACCCCAACTGCCATGGCCACAGGTTTCTGGAACCCCTTCAGGGATGGGGACTCCACCACCTCCCTGGGCAGCCTGTGCCAGTCCCAGGCCACTCTTGCAGCAAAGAGTTTTGAATTGATGCTTTTCTGTGAACAAACTGCACCCAGGTCTGGTGTCCCCAGCATGAGAAGGACACAGAGCTGCTGGAGAGAGTCCAGAGGAGGCCACAGAGATGATCCAAGGGCTGGAGCAGCTCTGCTGTGAGCACAGGCTGAGGGAGCTGGGGGTGTGCAGCCTGGAGAGGAGAAGCTCCAGGGGGACCTCAGAGCTGCCTGCCAGGACCTGCAGGGATCCTGCAGGAAGGCTGCAGAGAGACTTTTGCTGAGGGTGTCTAGAGACAGGAAAAGGGGGAATGGTTTGGAGCTGAGGCAGAGCAGGGTCAGACTGGAGCTGAGGAAGAAGTTCTTCAGTGTGAGGGTGGTGAGACTCTGGCACAGGCTGTGGATGTCACCTGCCTGGGGGTGTTCAAGGCCAGGCTGGATGAGTCCAGTCAAGAGCTGTCCCCATGGCAGAAGGGTTGCAGGAGATGATCTCTGAGGTCCTTCCCAACCTGAGCCATTCTAGGATTGTATGAAAATCCCTTTTGCTGCTGCAGGTATCTGCACAGAGCCCCCACACCACCACCAGGCCATCAGCTTTCACCTCTCTCTCTCTGGCTGCTGGTTGATGGAGGGGAAGCTGAGTGCTGCTTTGCTGCATTACCCAGAGAGAGCAGCTCCAAACAATGGGATAGCTGCAATTCAGGAATCTCTGGAACAAATGAAGCACATCAGAGAAGATTTGAGCAATTCATGTTTTGTGTGTTGCCTTAGAAAGGTTTTTTTTTTTCCCCTCTGCTGATGGGGGGAAGGCTGGGAGGCTTTCATTAGCATTTGGTGAGAGGTTTCATTATCCCTCCCTAATGGCATTTATTATTTATGCAGCAAGCCAACTGTAATGCCTGAGAATGGCACCGTGGCACACCACAGCAGCTCTGCAGCTGCTTCCCCTCTTTCCTGAGGCATTTTGGAAGCAGCTTTGCCCCTTTGGATCCCTGGGACCTGGATGGGGCCAGCCTTCCCTTTTACAGCTGAGTGACCTCTGGAGAAAGGCTCTGCTGCTGCTCCTGCTGCTCTTGCAGGCTGCCAAAAGCCCAAGCAACCTGTCTGGGGGGTTGTGCATGAAGCTGTGGATTAGTTCCAGCTGCAGATTTGCTGAGGCAGCCTGGCTCCAGTTTAGCAGTGGCAGTGATTCATAAATCCTGCCAGAGCTGCCTCTGACTCACATGCCAGGGTTACCAGCTGAGGCACTTTGTGGTGCTGCCATCCCCAGCTGTGTGGGGTGTTTGTTTTTGCCATGATGACCCTGGGCAGAGCAGGCAGAAGGTGAACTCTCTGTCCATGGCTCAGTGGCTCCAGCTGCAGTCCTGGCTTGGCACCCTAGTTCAGCCCCATCAGCCCCTGGCATGTTGACTGAGGTGGGCTTGGAAGCCCAGCAGTGGTGAGCATCCATTTCTCCTTGCCCATGCCTGCTGTGGCACAGGAGCTCTCCACACAGAGGGAGGAGGGACAATTCTTTATTTATTATTCTATATTCCTATTGATTCTTCATTTAGGAGAACTCTTTACCAACCTCCCTCCCCTGTCCAGTGTCATTTCTAAACCTCCTTCATTTATAACCCTTCCACCACAGGTGACTCTTAAGTCCTACCCTTAAAGAACTCCAAGTTCCTTTCCTTCCAGGTAAGAGTTAACCACCAGGTCTCTAATTTTAAACCCTCCCTCACTAAAATCCCCTCCTTGGTGCCTTAGAATCTATTCTGATCTTTGTGGGCCATGTAATTAGAACACTTTTTTTGTCCCCAGCTGGATCAGCTCTCCTGGTTCCCTTTGTCACCCCAGGGAGGGTGACTTGATTTGAAGGTCAGGTTTCTTGCCAGACCCACTTGTGCCAGATGAATTGAGGATTTTTTTTTTCAGTGTTTCCCACTCAGGATTTCTTTTCCAAGGTCTTTGTGAGGACAGAGAGCAGCCCTGAGGACAGGGACTTTGGGGGTGCTGGCTGAGGAGGAGCTCAATAGGAGCCAGCAACCTGCACTTGCAGCCCAGCCCCAGCCTCTCCTGGGCTGGCCCCCAGCAGTGTGGGCAGCAGGGGCAGGGAGGGGATTCTGCCCTTCTGCTGTGCTCTGCTGAGACACCCCCTGCAGTGCTGGGGCAGCTCTGGAGCCCTCAGCACAGACAGGGACCTGCTGGAGCAGGGCCAGAAGAGGCCACAGCAGTGATGGGAGGGCTGGAAGCCCTCTGCTGGGAGGCCAGGCTGGGAGAGTTGGGCTTGGGCAGCCTGGAGAGGAGAAGGCTCCAGGGAGACCTTGCAGCAGGCTTCCAGTGCCTGAAAGGAGCTGCAGGAGAGCTGGAGAGGGACTTTGTACAGGTGCATGGAGAGAGGAGCCGGGGGGATGGCTTCAGCCTGGAAGGAGCTCGATTTGAGTGAGACATGAGGAGGAAACTCTTCCCCAGGAGGGTGCTGAGGCACTGGAACAGGTTGCTCAGAGAAGCTCCAAGCCTGGAAGTGTTGAAAGCCAGGCTGGATGGGACCTTGAGCAACCTGCTCCAGCAGGAGGTGTCTCTGCCCATGGCAGGGGGTTGGAACTGGATGGTCTTGAAGGTCCCTTCCAAGCTCAGCCACTGTGTGGAAGCCATCAGGGCAGCAAACATCTGGACCAAAGAAACTTTGGCTCTCTGCTTTCTCACTTGCACCCAGCTGGTGTGAGGAGGGCGAAATATTGACTGCAGATGAGGCACAGATGCCTAAAATGCTTTGAGGTCTCATTGTCTGCTGCAGGGCTGCTGGTGACCTGGTGAGGGCTGAGTGAAGCCTGCAGCTCCAAACTGCTGCTCAGCTTCCACAGAAAAACAGCACAGGGGGTGAGGGGAGAAGGTTTGAAGTGAGAAGGGGAAATGGAGGCAGGTTTAGCACACAGCCAGAGGTGAGCTGGGGCAGGGGCTGGCATCTCAGGCAGCCTTCCTGGGCAGGATGTCTGCTGCAGCAGTTTCTCTTCCCAGGTCTGTCACTGAGGAATGATGTTCCCCAAGCTGGATTTGGGGTTGTTTTTGTTGGTTTTTTTTTAATTGATCTTCCTCTGGCTGCTGCTGCCAGTGATGAACAAAATGGTCTGGAGGAATTCAGAGGTGGTTGCAAAACAAAGAAGTGGAAAGATTGCAACATCCTCCCACAATCTGATTTCTGTTTCAGTTAGGCTGAGCCAGCTCACAGCCCCATCCCCTCCTCTGCCCCTGCTGCCCTCCCCCAGCTAAGGAGAGATGGTGGAGGTTTGGTTCCTGCAATGGGGGCAGGACCACAGAGAGGAGTTCAGCTGGGAGAGGAGATTGTGGAATCCCAGCATGGAGGAGCTGGAAGGGACCTCTGGAGCTCAGCCAGTCCAACCCCCCTGCTCCAGCAGGGCACCCACAGCAGCTTGCCCAGGAGCACAATGCCCAGAGGGGGTTGGAAGCTCTGCAAAGAAGGAGACTCCACAACCTCTCTGGGCAGCTGCTGCAGGCCTCCAGCAGCCTCACACCAAAGAAGTTTCTCCTCCTGCTCAGGTGGAACCTCCTGGGGTCCAGTTTGTGTCCACTGCCCTGTCCCTGGGCACCACTGAGCAGAGCCCAGCCCCAGCCTCTTGTCCCCCAGCCTTTAGCTCTTGCTGAGCATTGCTCAGATCCCCTCTGGGGCTGCTCTTCCCCAGGCTCAGCACCACAAGAAGGTCTCCTTGGAGCCTTCTCCTCTCCAGACTGAACAGCTGTTAAGACCTGGGCAGGATCCTCTCCATCAGGAACCAGTTGGGTTTCTGCCTGCCCAAACATTTCTCCCAGCAGCTCATTAAAGTGGATGTGTTCCAGGGAGGCTTTCCCACCCCCCTCCAGCCCCCTCTCTCCCCCCCATCAGATCATTCCTGTGATAAGAGCATTACCCAGCACATTTTCCCATAAATAAAAGGCAGGAGCCCCGAGGGCAGGGCAGGTTGTTTGTAGCCCTGTGAGAAGTGAGATCCCACATTGGTCTGTGGGGAGCTGGGGGGGCACAGGGAACCAGCTCAGCCCTTTGCTGGCACTGGGAGTGAGGCTGAGAATGGCCTCTGGCAGCAGAGCTGCAAAGTGGGATTGCTTCCAGCTGCATCTCCGTGCTGCACTCTGCTTGATTTTGGGATAATCCCTGGGGATTCGGTGCTCAAGGGCCTGGGAGGGGGGCAAGAGCATGGAGCCAGGCTCTCCTCAGTGGTGCCCAGGGCAAGGGGCACAAAGTGGCACCCAGGATGTTCCATCTGAGCAGGAGAAGAAACTTCTTTGGTGTGAGGCTGCTGGAGCCCTGCAGCAGCTGCCCAGAGAGGTTGTGGAGTCTCCTTCTGTGGAGAGCTTCCAACCACCCCTGGACACTGTGCTCCTGGGCAAGCTGCTGTGGGTGCCCTGCTGGAGCAGGGGGCTTGGACTTGGGTGGTCTCAGAGGTCCCTCCCCTCCTCACCATGCTGGGGCTCTGTGGCAGTGCTGTGCTGCTGTTTCCAAGGGACTGACAGCAAACTGCTGCCAGGCAAAGCCAGCAGCAGGTTATCAACCCCCTCAGCAGTGGAGGCTTCAGGCTGAGGGCAGCTCCACTTCAGGGCTAGGATTTTCCAGGTTTCCCTGAAGGTTTCCATTTCTGGAGCTATTCTAGGTACAAATTAACTCACCCTGCCTCCTGCTTGCTCTTAACTCCAGAAGCAGCTGAGATCTGAAGGGTTCATTGCTTACCCTGCTGGGGAGGTGTGAGCTGGTGCAAGGCTCTGCAGTGCCACCCTGCAATCACCACATCCCAGCCTGGTTTGGGTGGGAAGAGACCTTTAAAGGTCACCCAGACCATCCCCCCCTGCAGCCAGCAGGCACTGCCCCAAGCAGAGCAGGCTGCTCAGAGCCCCAAACAGCCTGGGCTGGGCTGGTGCCAGGCATGGGGCAGCTCCCAGCTCTCTGGGCAGCCTGGGGCTGTAGGTGGCTCAAGACAGGGCTGGCAGTGGACTTGGCAGTGCTGGGTTGATGATTGTGTTTGATGATCTTAAAGGTCTTTTGCAGCCTAAACAGTTCCATGATTGTTTATCCTGCATCCCTGGCTGCCAACCATCAGGCAGCAGTGGAAGCCAAAGATCCTGGGCTGGATCCAGTGGGGCAGTCTCAGTCTGTCCTGAGCTCCTTAGGGAGGGCACCATCCATCACCAGCTCTCCTTCAAGGAACAGGATGTGACAGGAAGCACTGAGAGCCAGCAGGATGGTCCTGAGCTGCTGTCAGAACAATGTGCAGGGAGCAGCCTGAATCAGCTCCTGGGCTGGAGTAAGCACCTGGAAAAGCATCCCTGGAGAGAGCAGCAGCTCTGGAGCTGGCCTGAATCCACTCCTGGGCTGGAGTAAGCACCTGGAAAAGCATCCCTGGAGAGAGCAGCAGCTCTGGAGATGGCCTGAATCCACTCCTGGGCTGGAGTGAACACCTGGAAAAGCATCCCTGGAGAGAGCAGCAGCTCTGGAGCTGGCCTGAATCAGCTCCTGGGCTGGAGTAAGCACCTGGAAAGCCAACCCTGCAGAGAGCAGAGCCTGCTGAGGTGGGGGCAGCAGATGCTGCACCATCCCTGTGGCCACTGCTGGTCAGGGAAAAGAGGAGAC
This sequence comes from Indicator indicator, assembly GCF_027791375.1. Classification (NCBI taxonomy): domain Eukaryota; kingdom Metazoa; phylum Chordata; class Aves; order Piciformes; family Indicatoridae; genus Indicator; species Indicator indicator. Next base: position 3,042,369 of record NC_072045.1, on the reverse strand, counting down.
AAGGTTTAGATGTTTCAACTTCCATTGCTCCCTCCCAGTCCTTGCAGCTCCCTTTGGGGCTCTGACTTTGATGGAGTGGGAAGGGAAGGGAAGGGAAGGGAAGGGAAGGGAAGGGAAGGGAAGGGAAGGGAAGGGAAGGGAAGGGAAGGGAAGGGAAGGGAAGGGAAGGGAAGGGAAGGGAAGGGAAGGGAAGGGAAGGGAAGGGAAGGGAAGGGAAGGGAAGGGAAGGGAAGGGAAGGGAAGGTGCCAGCCACAAAGCTGCAGCCTTGCTGTGCTGGTCCTGGGGAGGGACATTCCCAAGCTCTCCTGGCTGCAGGGGCCTGGGGCTCCTGTTTTGGACAGGTCTGTGCTCTAACCACCCCCAGCTGTGCCTCCCCTAGCTGTGTGTAGGTTTGACCCCTGGGCAGGGGATGTCTGAGGTCTCAGAGCTGATCCTGGTTCCTCCTGAGGTAGCTGTGGGTGATGCTTAGAGCTGAGGAGATCCTTGCCAGGGGCTGAAGTGGCCTCTGAGTGGAGTGGGGACAGGGAGGGAGTGGAGGACAAGGAGGGGCAAGGGTTGTGGTGAGGCTGTGCTGGGCTTGGGGATCAGTCTGCTCTGCTTCAGGGCTTGGCCTCCAGCCCCCTTTGGGCTGTGGGGTGGTGCTGAGGGTGTCCCTGACACCCTGCCCCCCTCTAGAGCCTCTCAGCATGAACGTGAGACCAGCATCTGTCCTCAGCACCCTTCTCACAGGGAACCATCCTGCTGCCAGCTGATGTGTGGCTGGATGCCAGGGAAGGTCTCCCCTGTCTGTAGGGGGAGGGAGTGTGAGGGGAGGGGGCTGGATGCCAGGGGAAGCTGAGCCAGCAGCATGATGCTGAAGCAGGGACTGCTGCAAAGCCTCCTGGGCCTCCTTCCTGCCCCAGGGGAGATGCTGGCACCCCAGGGGAGATGCTGGCACCCCAGCAGCAGCACTGAGTGGTGCTTCCCCCTCCAGCCCCACGCTCAGCTTCCTCTCTGCCCAAGCTCCCCCTGTGCCCTCTGCCCTGCCCAGGGCAGCCCCAGGGACCCCAGGCACATCTGGGACTGGCTCAGCCCTGGCTTCAGCCACCCCCTGCCCGAGCAGGGAGAGGAGCTGGAGCAGGTCCCACCTGGTGGTGGTAGCATCTCCCCTGCTCCTCCTCCCCAGCACCCTGCAGCCTGGCTGCTCAGCACCGGCGGCTGCAGCAGGACTGAACTGGTCTCTGCATGCAGCTCAGCCTTGTCTGGTGGAGCAGCTCAAAGTGCTGCAGGGAAGCATTTTAACGATGCTCAGAGGTGCCCTGCACCCCTGGAACATTCCTGCTGCTCGCTCTGGGGGTGTGCAGCCTGCAGAAGAGGCTGAGGGCAGAGCTCACTGCCCTCCACAGCTCCCTGAGGGGAGGTCGGAGCCTGGTGGGGGTTGGGCTCTTCTGTCTAGGATCAGGGGATAGAAGGAGAGGAAATGGCCTGGAATGGTGCCAGGGGACGGTCAGGCTGGAAAGGAGGAACAATTTCTGTGCTGCAAGAGTGGTCAGGGATTGGCACAGGCTGCCCAGGGAGGTGGAGGAGTCCCCAGCCCTGGAGGGGTTCACGGAATGGTTTGGTGGCCATGGTGGGGTTGGGTTGGGGTTGGGCTGGAGGATCCCAGGGGTCTCTTCCATCCAAACAATTCCATGGCTTCAGGACTCTCTCCTTTGCTCAAGCAGCTCTGAAACACTCTTGTAGGGGAGCAGGAGGAGGGAGCTGAGTGCACCTGGCCTCAGAGCTGCTGCCTGCAGCTTCCTCTGCCATGCCCCCAGCCTGGCCAGGGCAGCAGGCAGTGACCTTTGAAACACGACTGAAACTGCAGCTGCACTCTGGTGGCCCTGCAGTGCCCTCCTGTCCCCTCTTCAATTCTCCCTGTCCCTCTTTTGGGAACAGCTGCTCTCATTTAGGGCCTGTGGAGCACCCAGCCAAAGGTGTCTCCAGCAGCAGGCTCCTGTGACCCTTGGCTCCCAATTCCCTGAGCTGCTCCTGGCTGCTGAAAAGGCAGCAGGAAGGTGGTGAGGGGAGGGAGGGCAGGAGCCAGGCTCAGCCGAGGTGTGGCTCCCAAGCTGGACTCTTCTGCAAGCAGTTGCTGACTGCAGCCTCTCTGCTGCCTTCCCCACAAACCCAGCAGCCTCTCCCTTCCCTCTGCTGGGAATGAGTTCAGTCAGAAATGAGGATCATGGAAGTGAGGTCATGGAAGCAGTGAGTTACGTGGAGGTGAGCAAATCCCACAGCATTTTTTCCATGTGAACAACCCTGGGGAGCCCTTTGTGGGTGCAGGTTGCTCTACCCCCCATGGGCATGGCAGCAGCAGAGGCACACTCAGGGCAAACGGCTGCAGGGAGCAGTGAGGTCTCCCTCAGCCTCCTCCTCTCCAGCTCCCTCAGCTGTTCCTCCCCAGCCCTCTTCTCCAGACCCCTCCCCAGCTTCATTGCTCCTCTCTGGACCTGCTCCAGCCTCTCAGTGTCCTCCTTGGAGGGAGGGGTCCCAAAACTGACCCCAGGATTCGAGGTGCAGCCTCAGCAGTGCCCAGTGCAGGAGGACAATCCCTGCTGGCCACACTGCTCCTGATCCAGGCCAGGCTGCTGGTGCCCCTCTTGCCCACCTGGGCACACCTTGGCACCCTGAGGCCCTTCTTCTGCAGGGCAACTCTCCAGCCACTCTGCCCCAAGCCTGTTGTGCCCCAGGAACTCCAACCTGTCCCACTGAGGGTGTGAATCCCCCTCCCTCCTGCAGCCACCACCTCCCTCCCTGCCAGGACTTACTCCCCTTCCCCTTCCCCACTGCTGCTGCTCCCTGGCCTGTTTGTGTCCTGTGAATTAGGGCAGTGATGAGCTTGGCATGGGCTCTGGAAGCTCTTCCCAGCAGGATCAGTTTCTCTCCCCTTTAATTAAGCATCACAGGCTCCTCATGAATCACCCTGCACCCTGGGAACCTTTCCTGCAAAGCCCTCATGGAGTGATTTATGGGAAATCTGTTGGGATGTGCAGAGCTCAGCCCTGCCCTAACCTGGGACACAGCTGCACAGCTGCTGTGGACCCTCTGATGGTGCTGGGTTTGGCTCTGCCCTGGGTCTGCAACCAGGCTGAGCAGGTCCTCAGTGCTGTGGCCAGCAGCTTGTTGAGCTTGGGCTGAGCTTGGAGGCTCAGCTTGGGCTCTGGAGGCTCAGCTTGGGCTCTGGAGGCTCAGCTTGGGCTCTGGAGCCACAGTTTGGGCTCTGGAGGCTCTGCTTGGGCTCTGGAGCCTCAGTTTGGGCTCTGGAGCCTCAGTTTGGGCTCTGGAGGCTCAGTTTGGGCTCTGGAGGCTCAGCTTGGGCTCTGGAGGCTCTGCTCGGGCTCTGGAGGCTCAGTTTGGGCTCTGGAAGCTCAGTTTGGGCTCTGGAGGCTCAGTTTGGGCTCTGGAGGCTCTGCTTGGGCTCTGGAGGCTCAGTTTGGGCTCTGGAGCCTCAGTCTGGGCTCTGGAGGCTCAGTTTGGGCTCTGGAGACTCTGCTCGGGCTCTGGAGGCTCAGTTTGGGCTCTGGAGGCTCTGCTTGGGCTCTGGAGTCTCAGTTTCAGCTCTAGAGCCTCAGCTTGGGCTCTGGAGGCTCAGCTTGGGCTCTGAAGTCTCAGTTTGGGCTCTGGAGGCTCAGTTTCAGCTCTAGAGCCTCAGCTTGGGCTCTGGAGGCTCAGCTTGGGCTCTGAAGTCTCAGTTTGGGCTCTGGAGGCTCAGTTTCAGCTCTAGAGCCTCAGCTTGGGCTGTGGAGGCTCTGCTCGGGCTCTGGAGTCTCAGTTTGGGCTCTGGAGTCTCAGTTTGGGCTCTGGAGGCTCAGCTTGGGCTCTGGAGTCTCAGTTTGGGTCTGGAGGCTCAGTTTGGGCTCTGGAGGCTCTGCTTGGGCTCTGGAAGCTCAGTTTGGGCTCTGGAGGCTCAGTTTGGGCTCTGGAGGCTCTGCTTGAGGGGCTCTGGAAGCTCAGGTTGGGCTCTGGAGGCTCAGTTTGGGCTCTGGAAGCTCAGTTTGGGCTCTGGAGGCTCAGTTTGGGCTCTGGAGGCTCAGCTTGGGCTCTGGAAGCTCAGTTTGGGCTGTGGAGGCTCTGCTTGGGCTCTGGAAGCTCAGTTTGGGCTGTGGAGGCTCAGTTTGGGCTCTGGAGGCTCAGCTTGGGCTCTGGAAGCTCAGTTTGGGCTCTGGAGGCTCAGCTTGGGCTCTGGAAGCTCAGTTTGGGCTCTGGAGGCTCAGTTTGGGCTCTGGAGGCTCTGCTCAGGCTCTGGAGGCTCAGTTTGGGCTGTGGAGGCTCTGCTCGGGCTCTGGAGGCTCAGTTTGGGCTCTGGAGGCTCAGTTTGGGCTGTGGAGGCTCAGTTTGGGCTCTGGAGGCTCAGCTTGGGCTCTGGAGGCTCAGTTTGGGCTCTGGAGGCTCAGCTTGGGCTCTGGAGGCTCTGCTTGGGCTCTGGAGGCTCAGTTTGGGCTCTGGAGGCTCTGCTCGGGCTCTGGAGGCTCTGCTTGGGCTCTGGAGGCTCTGCTCGGGCTCTGGAGGCTCAGTTTGGGCTCTGGAGGCTCTGCTTGGGCTCTGGAAGCTCAGTTTCAGCTCTGGAGGCTCTGCTTGGGCTCTGGAAGCTCAGTTTGGGTCTGGAGGCTCAGCTTGGGCTCTGGAGGCTCAGTTTGGGCTCTGGAGGCTCTGCTCGGGCTCTGGAGGCTCAGTTTGGGCTCTAGAGGCTCAGTTTGGGCTCTGGAGGCTCAGTTTGGGCTCTGGAGGCTCAGTTTGGGCTCTGGAGGCTCAGTTTGGGCTCTGGAGGCTCTGCTTGGGTTCTGGAGTCTAAACTTGGTCTCTTGAGTCTCAGCTTGGTCTCTTCAGTCTCGACTTGTGCTCTCAAGTCTAACAGCAGAGTCTCTTCCTCCCAGCATGTTTTTGAGCCCTGCCAGGGTTCATGGTGCCCTGGCAGTGCTGGGTTAAGGGTTGGATTTGATGACCTTAAAGCTCTTTTCCAAGCAGAACTGTTCTGTGGCTCTCCAGGGCTGTGTTTGTCCTGTCTGAGTGTCAGAGGTCCTCACATCTGTGCAGGGTCAGGCAGAGCTCTGCCATGCAGTGCCCATGCCAGCAGCAGGGCTGTCCCTGCCCACCAGCTCGTGCCCGAGGGGCAGTGTGAGGATGGGAAGCAGAGGACAGGAACTGGTAGGAGATCTCCTCTGGCTCACCTGGGCATATCAGAAGTCCTCTCCTGTGATAGGGATCCTGGTGCCATGCCCCAAGCAGCAGCAGCAGCAGCAGCAGGATGCCCTGCTCCAGGGGCAGGTCACATCGGGCTTGCAGGGGCTGAGTGGTTGCAGGCAGCTTCTCAGGGGTGAGGTGCAGCAGGCTCTGCCCTCAGAGGGGTGGCTGAAGGATGGGGGCAAGAGGAACCCAACCCCCCCCACTCTCTGGGAACCTCTGCTTGGCAGAGGCAAGCACAGGTCCAAGCCCACCAAGGCTGTGGGCTCACTGCCAGCCCTTTTCCAGCCCAGGCTGTCCTGCCTGTGCCTGCCACTGCTCTGCCCACTCACTCCTATTTATAGAGCTGCTTTCACTGGAGTCCTGAGCCTTGTAACCTTTCTTCCTGGAGGATTATTCACCCCTTGGACCTGCTGTGGAGCAGTTACTCACTGACACTCCTGCCCAGCCTGGCTTTGGAAGGAGTTCCCACGAGGCAGAGGAGAGTTTGGATCCTCCCCAGGGCCAAAGCCTGGCTCTGCCTGCTGCTGTGACCTGTCCCAGCTTGTCCCCTGGCTCTCAGCCTGGCTCTGTTGTTCATTCACCTGCAGAAAGGCTTTGCTGCCTTTGATGCTTCTCTGATGAGGTCATTCACCTCCCAGAGCAGGAGCAAAATGCTCCCAGTGGGATCCTGGCTTGGTCTGATCAGTTTCTCCAGGTCTCTTCCTCATTCTCTTGCTCATCACCTGCTGAGCCACCACAGCTTCTGTCGTTGGTCACTGCAGGACAAAAGAGCTCAGTGGTGACCACAGAAGAGTTTGGGGGGTAGGTGGGGTTTGGTCTTCCCAAGAGGGACCCTACAGCTGGACACAGGTCCCTGGTCCTTTAGTTGGGATGTCACAAATCCTTCAGTGATCACTTAAGGAATCCCTAGAGAGGAGATGTGAGGGCAGGAGCAGCTCTGCTGTGAGCACAGGCTGAGGGACTGGGGGTGTGCAGCCTGGAGAGGAGAAGGCTCCAGGGGGACCTCAGAGCTGCCTGCCAGGACCTGAAGGGATCCTGCAGGAAGGCTGCAGAGAGACTTCTCCTGAGGGTGTCTAGAGCCAGGCCAAGGAGGGAGAATGGTTTGCAGCTGAGGCAGAGCAGGATGAGACTGGAGCTGAGGAAGAAGTTCCTCAGTGTGAGGGTGGTGAGACTCTGGCACAGGCTGCCCAGGGAGGCTGTGGATGTTGGATGCCACCTCCCTGGGGTGTTCAGGGCTGGGTTGGATGAGTCCTTGAGCAGCAGAGCCTAGCTGAGAGCTGTCCCTGCCCACGGCAGGGGTTGCAGGAGATGATCTCTGAGCTCCCTTCCAGCCTGAGCTGCCCTGGGGTCCAGGGCCTGGCTGGTGAGCACCTTGCTGCTGGGAGAAGGCTGTGCAGCAGCTCACCCCTGCTCCTCTGCCCACTGCTGCAGCAGTGCTGCCATCTCTCCATAATTCCATCCCCACTGTCAGGAGCTGCTGCTGCCCTGAGCCCCCAGGCTGCTGCCTCAGGCGCTGGCTGGCTGCAGACGCCAGCGCGGTGCCACTGCCCCTGCACCTACCTGCCCCATCCTGGGGCACAGCTCATCACCCTGAGCCCTCCTTGTGCCAAGGAATACCAGACTGCTGTCGTAGATGATCATGGGAACTAGCTCAGCCCGTGCCAAAGTGCTGCTGGGAGCCAAGGCAGGAGCACAGAGGGGCAGATGAGCAAAGCCCTGGCAGGCAGCAGGCAGCAGCTCCTCCCTTAGTGCCGCACGAGTGGGTCCCGGGCAGGCTGCTGGCCACGGGTGCCAGCTGCAGGGAGCTGCTTTGGGCTGTGTGCCACGGGCTGCAGTGGAGTTTAATTGCTTGGCTGCTGACCATCAGAAGCCCAAAGCACTCTGGGGTGCTGGCTTCATCTGCTCAGGGTGCTTGGTGGGGGGCATGGAGGGTGGCTTTGGTCTCTGTCTGTCCTTGGCTGGAGTGTGTCTAAAAAGGGCAACCAGGCTGGGGAAGGGTCTGGGGAACAGGGCTGGGGGGAGCAGCTGAGGGAGCTGGGAGTGGTGAGGCTGGAGAAAAAGAGGCTGAGGGAAGACCTCATTGCTCTAGGACTCCACCAAAGGAGGCTGGAGCCAGGTGGGGCTTGGTGTCTTCTCCCAAGGAACAGGACAAGAGGGAACAGCCTCAAGTTGCCCTAGGGGAGGTTTAGGAGGGACATGAGGAACAATTTCTTCCCCTTGAGGCTTGTCCAGGCCTGGCCCAGGCTGCCCAGGGCAGTGGTGGAGTCTCCATCCCTGGAGGGGTGTCAGAGCTGTGGTGCTGGGGCTCAGCAGCTGTAAATCTTCAAAGAATGCTGAGCCCTGAGCACAGAGATCAAGGAACAATTACTGAGAGCAGCCAGGACCAAAAGCAGCCTCCAATGGGATCCAGCACCTCCTGTTCCTGCTGACCTGGATGCTTCTCCTTCTGCCAGGCAAGGGGAGCCAAGCCCCTGGAGGTTTGTGAGTTGGAGTATTCAGGTCTCACGTGGACTGCAGTGTGCCCAGGTTGGCTTCCATGTGGAGCAGCTCTGAGCACCTCTGGATCAGAGGCCTGGGTGAGCCCAGGGCAAGGTCCTCCCTCCCAGGGCACAGCTGTGCCCTGTGCTGGCTGCCAGCAGCCTGCTGGGACCTGGGTGCCACCCACCCATGTGTGAGCCCAGCTGCTGTGTGGGGCAGTGGGACCTGGAGCTGGGGACATGGGAAGGGGCTCAGCCTCTTGCTGAGTCCCCCCAGCATGGGCACCACTCCCCAGTGCCCCTGCAGTGCCTGGTGGGATGAAGTCACAGCAGCATCCAGCTTCCAAAAGGCTCCAGGCTCTTCCTGAAGGGGATTGCTCAGTTCTGCAATCTGCCCTGATGACAGAGGGCAGGAGCTTGCCAGGAGCAGCACAGCTGGCACACAGGAGATGTCTCTTCCCTTCCTGTAACTTCCTGAGGACTTCTGAGCAGCTCCAGAGCTCCTAGAGGGCCGTGGGGTTTGTAACCACAGGGAGAAATCATCTCCCCTGCTGCTGTGCTGCCAGCTCAGGGTGAGGAGGCAGCAGCTGTGCTTCAGCACAGGCATTGCACAGCCCTTCAGCATGGGCAGAGCTGCTGGGTGCTGGACCCAGCTAAGAGCAGTCTGGGGTCAGCAGAATCCTGCTGCCAGCACTGGGCTGTGCCCAGGTTGCCATGGGGACACCACTGCTTTTAGCCTTTAGCTGGTATCAGGAAGCAGGATGCTCTCTCCTGCTCTCCCTGAGAATTCACCTCTCTGAGATCCTCTCTTCCAGCCACCAGCCCTACTCCCCCCACCCCCGATGGTATCTCAGCCCAGGGGCAGCCTCCAACCACAGCCAGGAGAAAGGTGAAGAGCTCTGAGACACAGAGCACCCACACCAAGCCCATGCAGCACCTGCCCTGAGTGCCAGGGGCATCTCCAGCAGGCATTTGGTGCCAGCAGCCTGCTCTAGTTGCAGGTGGGTGCCTCAAGGGCTGGAAGGGCTCTTTCTATTCCCAGGCCTGATGGGACCAGGAGAGAAGTCCAGAGGAAAGCTCTGCAGCCAGCCCAGTATGCCAGGAGGTGTGGGCTGGAAGCTGGGGCAGCAGGAGACAACCAGCTGGCACCTCTTGGACCTGTGGCAGGAGGAGATGGAGTTGGACTGAGGCTGCTGTAGCAGGGAGGGGGCCTGGGGAAGAGGAGAGAGGGAAAATGAATCCCCAGAACCAACCTGTGCCAAAAATAATCAGTGACTAATTTGATGGCTTTATGGTTGCCTCTTAACTGCAGGTTATGAAAGATGAGGAGAAAGCTGAGGTCCTGGTGGGAGGATGGAGGAGGGTTGCCATGGAGCCCAGGGGATGCTGCAGCTCAGCTGGGTCCATCAGGACCACCAAGCCCATGGCAGAGCCTCAGGGGTGGCCAGTGGGCAGTGCCAGGGTGCAGTGTGGACAGAGGCAGCTGTGTGCAGCCAGAGGAGGCAGATTGGTGCTGCCAAGCCAGAGCTAGAGTCCAGGTTCAGCCTGGACCTGTGTGCAGCCAGGCCCCTGGGCACCTCCCTGCTGATTGCCCTCCCCAGTGGCTTTCTCTCCTCCTGGCCTCACCCTGATCCTGGTCCCCCCCTCTCTGAGCCCCTCCCAGAGCCTGGTCCCCTGCAGCAGTCTGAGGGATTTGGGAGGTTCTTTCGGTGAAGAATTTCCTCCTGAGCCTCCTCTGGCACAGCCTGAGGCTGTTCCCTCTTGCCCTGTCTCTTCTTGCCTGTGAGAGGAGACCAACCCCCGCCCGGCTCCAGCCTCCGTTGAGGCTGCTGGAGGGTGATGAAGTCTGCCCTCAGCCTCCTCTTCCGAGGACGATGTCCCTGCCCCGAAGCGCTTTGCCCTGCGGGCCCCAGGGGATTGCTGCTCTCTCCTCTCACCACCTCCTCAACCGGGCAGGTCCCGGAGCTGCATCCCCAGCAGCCGTGGGAAGCCAGCAGCTCCTCGTCCCCTCTGCTCCCGGCGCTCAGGGTGGGACAAACCTCACGGCAGGTGCCCTTGGGACCCCCGCGGGCACCTCGCTCAGCTCCTGCTGAGGCTGCCCGGGGCTGAGCTGCCTGCCGTGGGGCCGGGGCGCGGGTGCCCGGCTGCGGGTGCCTATTGGGTGCTATTTTGCTCGGCGGGTCGGCAGCTGTTGCTGTAAATTACCCTGGAGAGCCGGAGCCAGCCGGGGGCTGGAGGCGAGGCAGCGGTGCTGGTGCTGGTGGAGGAGCCCCAGGTATGATTTTTTTTTTTTTTCTGTGCCTTTTCAACCCTCTCAGTGAGGTGTGGAGCACCCTACGGGGCACCCCCACACAGGGCAGCGCTCAGCCTGCTGCCCACCGGCCGCGGGTTGGGGGGACGTGGGGCTAGGGGGGTGAGGGGGGGCTGCCACGGCCAGGGGGAGCAGGGCAGGCTAGGAGGCTATTTCTGGAAGTTTCTTTGATGTGAGTCAGCCTCAGTGGAGGCCACCTCGGGAGCTGGTGCGGGAAAGGTCCCAGCCACGGCAGAGCAGAGCTGGCTCCTCCTCGAGGGGCTGCAGCTCTGTGCCCGTGAGAGAGGACCTGGTGTGTGGAGATGGTGCCTGAGGGAGCGGGGCACAGGCAGTGCCAGGGAGGGGAGGGATGGAGGGTGGCAGGGAGGGAGGGAGGGATGGATGGATGGATGGATGGATGGCTAGCTGGCTCCTGTGCAGGAGCTGGTGTGAGCCAAGGGCTGGAGCTGGGCTCTGGGGTGTGAGTGAGCATGGCCAAAGTGTCCCTGGAGCTGGAGGTCATCCCTGCCCCGTGTGGCCTGGCAGGGGCTGTGTGCTTGGCCCATGGGCGCTGGTCCGATGGGAGCCAGCCCCAGGAAGCTTGTCCTGGCTGGGGATGAGGATCCACATGGGCTCTAGAACCCCCAGAGTCATCCACCCCCTGCTGGGATGCAGACCCTCATCTCCCACCCAGAGGGGAGCAGCCTCAGCCATGGCTCTGGTCAGCTTTGGGACCCATGGGGTGCTTGGCACAGGGGGAGGCTGGCTGCCTGCCATGGAGCCAGCATGGCAAAGCCTGGACATGCACCCAGGGCCTGGAGGTGATTTTGGCAAAGCCCAAAGGATGGAGGTGTGGGAAGCACCCTGCAGCCCTCAACAGGGAGCTGAGCTCAGCTGAGGACTGGGGCCCATGGACAGGATGTGGTGGGGCAGCAGTGTGCTGCCCAGCGCTGGCACCGCTGACCGCCTGGCATCTGTTCTGTCCCTCTCGGTTTAGTGAGAGCCCCTGGAGGTGCCATGGCAGCAGGTGCCTGTGAGGTGTTGGAGAAAGACTTGGGATGCCCTGAGGCCACTGACCAGCTGCCCAGGTGGGCAGGGAGTGCCCGGAGGCAGCTGAGGAAGGAGAGGACAGAAGGTACCTTAGGAGCTGCTGCCCAGGAGCTGCTGGCATGGCCCTGCTGGTGCCACTGCTGAGCTGCTTGAGGTGCCACAGGAGAGGGCTCAGCCTGGCAGAGGTGGCTCTTTGCAGCACCATCAAGTCATGAGGTGACCTCAGGCATCAAGGGGCACCCACATGGTGCTGACTCCACCACGGGCAGGGTGAAGAGGGTCAGGCTGGAGCCTTCCTCCATCTTCCTGGTGGTTATCTTGGCTTGGAGTGGGAATAGCTGTGGAGCTGGGAAGCACAACAAGCACTTGGGAGGGGAACACTTTGAGGAAGAATTCTCCAGCTTTGTGCTTTCCCTGGGGCTGGGAACACCCCAGGCCAACAGAACAGCAGAGGAAGGCCCAGAGTCATCATCACTGAAACAAACCCAAGGACTGAGTTTGGTTTCCTCTGGCAAGCAAAGACCTTGCAAGCTGCAGCTCCTCAGCCACAAATCTTCTTCTCATTCAGCTGCTTTGCTTCCAGACTCATGGCTTAGGCTTCCATCCTGCTGCTTTTTCACAGAGCTCCTTCTTCCAAGGGGGGAAAAAGAACCAAACCTGGCTCAGAGCAGTCAAAAGAATTCTTCCTCCTGCTGAGGGCTTGCAGGGATTTGGCATCCCCAGCAGAGTGAGGAGGTGCCAAGCCGGCTGAGGCCACATGGTGCTGGGACCTTGCTGGTGCTGGGACCTTGCTGGTGCTCCCTTGCCCCATTGCTCACCCCAGAGCCAGGGAAAGGGAAGCTCCCCAGGAGCCTGGAGTGCCCCCCAGGAGCCTGGAGTGCTCCTCAGGAGCCTGGAGTGCTCCCCAAGAGCCTGGAGTGCTCCTCAGGAGCCTGGAGTGCCCCCCAGGAGCCTGGAGTGCTCCCCAAGAGCCTGGAGTGCTCCTCAGGAGCCTGGAGTGCCCCCCAGGAGCCTGGAGTGCTCCCCAAGAGCCTGGAGTGCTCCCCAGGAGCCTGGAGTGCTCCTCAGGAGCCTGGAGTGCTCCCCAAGAGCCTGGAGTGCTCCTCAGGAGCCTGGAGTGCTCCCCAAGAGCCTGGAGTGCCCCCCAGGAGCCTGGAGTGCTCCTCAGGAGCCTGGAGTGCCCCCCAGGAGCCTGGAGTGCTCCTCAGGAGCCTGGAGTGCCCCCCAGGAGCCTGGAGTGCTCCCCAAGAGCCTGGAGTGCTCCCCAGGAGCCTGGAGTGCTCCTCAGGAGCCTGGAGTGCTCCCCAAGAGCCTGGAGTGCTCCCCAAGAGCCTGGAGTGCCCCCCAGGAGCCTGGAGTGCTCCCCAAGAGCCTGGAGTGCTCCTCAGGAGCCTGGAGTGCTCCCCAAGAGCCTGGAGTGCTCCCCAGGAGCCTGGAGTGCTCCTCAGGAGCCTGGAGTGCTCCCCAAGAGCCTGGAGTGCTCCCCAAGAGCCTGGAGTGCTCCTCAGGAGCCTGGAGTGCTCCCCAAGAGCCTGGAGTGCTCCTCAGGAGCCTGGAGTGCTCCCCAAGAGCCTGGAGTGCTCCCCAAGAGCCTGGAGTGCTCCCCAGGAGCCTGGAGTGCTCCTCAGGAGCCTGGAGTGCTCCCCAAGAGCCTGGAGTGCTCCCCAAGAGCCTGGAGTGCTCCTCAGGAGCCTGGAGTGCTCCCCAAGAGCCTGGAGTGCTCCTCAGGAGCCTGGAGTGCCCCCCAGGAGCCTGGAGTGCTCCCCAAGAGCCTGGAGTGCTCCTCAGGAGCCTGGAGTGCTCCCCAAGAGCCTGGAGTGCTCTCCAGCCCTGGGGTGTGTCGAACACCGCAGACCTCTGGGCACCCTCCAGGTTTCTCTCCCACTTCAGAGCTGGGCAAAGCCTGGAGTCAGCCCTGGGCTTTGCAGCCTTCTTGGGTGGCTTGAGGTCTTCTTGGAGACCTGCTTGGTCCACAGGAGCAGAAGCTTCTCCAGGCTACAGCCTGAGCTGCCTGCAGTGCTGCAGCCTCCAGCCAGGTGTCTGTGCTCTGTGCTCTTCATCCCATCTTGTGCCTTGGCAGGGAGGTCACTGTGCCCCTGGGGCACAGCTCCATGGGGGACACCCAGGCTGGTGACATTTTGGGGCTCAGCAGCCCCAGACCTGCCCTTACACCCCAGCCTTGCCCTGGGGGCTGGGGGTGGCTTTTTGCCTATCTTCTGAAGCCTCTCTCCAGGAGTGCCCCAGCAGTGCTGGCAGGGCAGACGTGACCCTGACGTCCCCACTCTGCAGGCTGGGGAGCTGGCAGGGGGACAGCCACCCGCCCACCCCCCACCCCTTGCTGATTGCCTCCTCCCGAACTCACCAACTGTGCTTTGTCTTGAGCAGATGCCGAGGCACCGGTGAGCAGCCAGGGGCAGAGCCACGGAGCCCATGTAAGTGTGGGGCACTGCCAGGGGGTCCCTGTGCCAGGGCAGGGAGCTGAGCGAGGGGGTGCCTGGTGCCCAGGTCGGGGGCTGAGCCAGGGGCTGCCCCACAGCCCAGGAAGGCTCTGGGGGGTGTTGCAGGGAGTCCAGCCCGGGGGAGCTGAAGGCCCTCAGCTGTTGCTGTCACAGATCCATGCCAGGGGGCAGCTCTGCCACTGACACCGAGCCAGCACCAGCCCTGCCACCAAATCCCCCACACCCAGCAGCAGTGAGCTCAGCCCCCAGCCTGCTGTGTGCCCCTCCTGGCATGGGCACTCACCAGCGAGCCTGTGCCAAAGCCAACTTGCTGCCCTCAGTAGGCTCTGTGCCTGGCCAGGCTGGGGCTAATCCAGCCCCAGAGGCTCCTCTGGGGGGAGCTCCCTCGAGGGGTCAGCAGCCAGCAGCCCACCCGTGTGTGCTGGGGCCCCAGCCAGGGCTCAAATCCTCAACCCCAGCCTGGGGTGAGGGCTGTGAGGCAAAGCCCAGGCTGGGGTGAGGAGCTTGGGGAGCCAACAGCCAGCCTGGTCCCCACCACTCGGGGCTGGCAGCAGCAGCAGCAGCAGCTCAGGGAGTCACAGATCAGGTTGGAAGGGACCCTCCGAGCTCCTCTTGTCCAAGCTCCCTGCAGTCAGCAGGGACACCTCCAACCAGAACAGGCTGCCCAGGGCCACAGCAAGGCTGATCTTGAACGTGGCTTCACCACCTCCCTGGGCAACCTGGTCCAGAGGCTGTGCTGGGCGGGGGCACAGTTGTGCTCCATGCCCCCTCCCAACCCCCCCAGCCACGCTGCTGCCTTCCCCCCCTCCCCGGGGCCATGCGATGCTCTTGCACCCCGGGCCAGGCTTGCACCGCTCCCTGCAGGAGGAGGCAAGGACCTGGGCTGGCAGCTGCGAGCAGGATCCGGCCGAGCCTGAGCTGAGCATGCCAGAGCCAGCGCCGCTCGGCGGGGACAAGAGAGCAGCGGAGAAGAGAGTGGAGAAGGTGGCAGCCAAAGGCAGCACTGCTGCGCCCCCAGGTAGGTGTGCAGGAAGCTCTTCTCTGCCCCCAAACGGCCACCCCAGGCTGGCCACCGGTGGCCACAGAGGTGTAGCCCCCGGCCTGCACCCCTGGCCAGTCCAGAAGGCACCACCTGGCCACAGAGCAGTGATGTGGGATGAGCTGTGCTCTCCACAGTCCCCGTGGAGATGGGGCCAAATCCTGCTCCTCTTCTTCTCCACCCTGCCCGGATCTGCTGCTGGAGGGGGGCAGCAGAGCCAGGAGCACAGGCAGAGATTTTCCCCCACTTGAGCTCCAAGATGTTCTAATACCACCGAGGCAAAAACACCTCGGGTGAGCCCCCAGGACACTCTTTTGCCCACCCCTGTGCTGCAAACTCCTTCCCCTGTGGTCGCAGAGCAGGCAGCTCCTGCCCCTGCCCTGGACCTGCTCTTCAGGAGGATGTTAAGAGCCCTTCCACCCCCACCTCAGAGCCCTTTGCCACTTCCTATTTTCCCCAGTAACTCTCTTTTCCTCGGGGGGTCCCCAGTCCCCAAGAGCCTCCCGGTACAGAGGAAGGTGGAGCCCCCTAGCCTGGACCCCGTGGAGGAGCCACTCCTCTGGGAAGGGCTCACCCTGAACAAGTGCATCCTGGTGGCCTCCATCGTTGCCCTGCTCAGTGTCACCTTCCAGGTGCTCCAAGGTGAGCTGGGAGCTGGGCAGAGGGGAGGGGGTGGCCAGGCCCTGCTGCCACCTCCTGCCTCCTCCTGCCTCCTGTCCTCTGCTCTCTTCCAGCACCATGCTCCAGGGAAGCAGTCAGCCGTGGCAGGCAGGACCCTCCAGCAACTCCCCTGCACGGTGGGTTTGGATGCTCCAGGCTGCCCCTGGCCTCCTGGATCCATCCAGCCTGAGACAGGGCATGGCCCAGGGTGGGGGTGGCCTTGAGTCCCCCACAGCTTGATGGTGACCTGGCCCTCTCCCCTCCCAGAGGTGGTCATTGCCAAGGAGGAGGAGGTGGTCCAAGAAGTGGTGACTGCTCAGCCTCCCCAGCCAGAGAGCAGCACGCTCTGGGACGGTGATGATGATGATGATGATGAAGATGACAGCGATGATGACAGAGTTGCTGACAGCAACTTGGTAGGGTCTGGGGGTGTGTGTTGGGGAGAACCTGCACCCTCAGGGCACCTCCTGTGGGAAGGAGCATCTGGTCCAGAGGGGAGGGATGGAGAGAGGGAAGCCCCTGGGCTTCATCAGCAGTGCCTGGTGCCCTCCATTCCCCCCACAGGCAGAGCCCTGGATCTTCAAGAAGTGGTTTGGCCGCTCGGCACCAGAGGACAAGGATGAGGAACCCATGGACAAGGAGCCTGTGGATGAGGAGGCCGAAGATGAAAAGCCCATGGATGAAGAGCCCACAGGTGAAGAACCCACGGCCCAAGAGCCCACAGAGGAAGAGCCTCCAGGTGAAGAACCTGCAGGTGAGGAACCTGTGGACAAGGAACCTGCAGACAAAGAGTCTGAGGATGAAGAGCCCGAGAAGGAAGAGTCTGAGGATGAAGATGAAGAACCCACAGATGTCCCCGAGGTACCAACAGCTGCAAGAGAGGTGAAGAAAAGCAGGGAGAAGGTGAAGGTGGAGAAGAAGGTGGAGAGGAAGGTGGAGAAGGTCCGGGAGCGGCGCGCAGCACAGGCGGAGCGCAGCGGCCGGCGGCAGGCAGCAGCCAAGGACAGGGCGCAGGGGGACAGAGCCAGCAGAGCCCCCAGGGCCCCCCGGGAGCCGGAGCTGCAGAAGAAGCGAGGCAGGGAGAGGAGGGAGAGCCGCCGGGAGCGGGATGAGCCCAAGAGGGAGGCGGGGAAGGGCCGCCCGGGCCGAGCCGAGGCGGCCAGGGAGAGCTCGAAGCGGGACTGGCGGCAGCAGAAGGGCAGCAGGAAGCACTGGGAGCCGGCAGCCAGCCCGGGCAAGGACCCTGCCCGGCCCCGGGAGGGCAAGAGGCGCGACTGAGGCTGGGGTGACCGAGGGGCTGAATGCAGGGGAAGGTCCAGCCCCGCCACCACCCCCAGCAAGACCACCTTGCCTGCTTGCCAGAGACAGCCCCAGGCTGGCAGCGTGGGCAGCACAGGATCGCTGAGCCTGGCACAAGCCTCTTTGGGCCCCCCTGGATTAGATGCACAAAGGCAGCCTGAAAGCAGCAGGGGGAAGGAGCTTCTCTTCATCTGGGCTTTGCTATCTCGGAACCACCTCCCAAGGGCAGCAGTGGAGTCCCCTCCACTGGGCAGTCTGAAGCCTCAGCTTGGCAGGGTGCTGGGCCAGCTCCCCTCAACTCCTCCATCACCCAGCAAGGTTGGAGCAGATGATCCTTGGGGTCCCTTCCAATCTGGCACTCTGTGATTCTGTTCCCCCACCCCCACTGCCATCTCTCTTGCAGCTCATTGCCACTCGTGGGGCGGCACAGGGGGCACAAGGAGCCCAGCACAGAGATTTTGTCTGCAGCCTCTTGCTCTTCCTTCAGCCGAGGGACTTATTCAAAGCAAACCAAGAGAGGAAGGAGGGGATGTGCTGGGGTGTGCTGAGGTGTAAGGAAGCCAGGCTGCAGCCTCGACCCTCCCTCAGAGGGACGTTGGAACAACCTCCAGGCCCTGGTGCGATTGCTGCAACGTGGCATGAAGCTTTGCTGGTCACGAATAAGGTCTGGAGAGAGCCCAGCACCCCAGAACCCCTCAGGCTTTGCCTCCAGAGAGTTGCTTTCAGGAAGGACGCAGGAGTGAATTTTGACACAGTGCTGTAGCCATTGCAGGAGACAGCCCCCACCCCGCCACCCCCGCCCCCTCTCTCCCCCCAGCCCCAGCCCCAGCCCCCCGCGGATTTCAGTGTTTGCTAAATCGGTGCCGGTCAAAAGAAACTGTTTCCATTTTTAATAAGGTGTGAAACTGAATGTTTTAACAAGAAAAAACCCACAACCACAAGAAAAAGCTCTTGGCCCTGGTTATGTTTGTGTGTTTTCTGTGCCACCCCCATCCCTGCTAACCCAGGTGCCCACATGGGCTCTGGCATGGGGACAGCGTGTGCCAGCCCCGCGGGGACATTGCAGAGCGCGAGGGATGGTTCTACCACTGGTGTGGCTGCAGCCGAGATGAGCCCAGGAGCTGTTTTCCATGGGTTTGGAGCTTGGTTTGGGACTGGGTGGAGCTGGGAAGATGATCCGGGGGCAGCCGGGCTCGGTGCTGACGCCAGCGGGGCCGCGGAGCAGGTGCCCTGGCACCAGCCTCTCCTCACGGTGTCAGCAGCTCAGATGCTGTAACAGGATCGCTGCCCTCGCTCAGCTCTCCCTCCCTCCCTCCCCTCGCCCCTGGCAGTGTCCTGGGAGCGAGGTCAGTGTGGGGTGACACAGACGTGACCCAGAAAATTGTCCCAGGCCACTGCCAGCAGCTCTCCCTGGGCCCTGGCTCCCATGGGGATGGATCCCCAGCTCAAGGCTGGGCTCTGCAGGATGGGATTTTGCCTCTTGTTCTGCTGTTGCAGGGGGAGCTGCGTGGCTGGCAGGGGCTTGCTGATGGGCATGGGCTGGCAGACAGCCAGAGGATGCTGTGAGTGAGGGGCACTCGGAGGAAGCAAGAGCCTCAGACATGGTTCTGTGGTGCCCTGGCAGTGCTGGGTTAAGGGTTGGACTCGCTGAGCTTAGAGGTCTCTTCCAACCAACATCAAGGAACAGAAGGTGAGGGATAAATAAGCTTGGTCCTGGCTGGATCTGCCAAGCCTTGCCCTCCTGTGATGCCCCCCACAGTGCCCATATCCAGCCCAAACCCCACCGTGGGCTCAGAGCCAGGCTGCAGCACACCTCAGGCATCCAAGCGTGGGGACTGGGCACAGGCAAACACCAGGCTGCAGAGCAGCCCCCAGGGACCAGCAGAGCTACAGAGGACCCCAGAACCAAAGCGACACAAACGAGGTCAACCGGAGTCGGGGGAGAGAAGGGAGCGGCAGGGGCGGGAAGGCAGCCCCCGTCTGGGCGAGCAGCTTCCGACAGCTGCGAGGGCAAACCGGGCAGGAGAGCAGGCTGAGGGGGCCGGGCAGGGAGCCGGGCACCTCTCTACCGACAGCCACACTCCTCTGCCACCATGTTGGGGAACTTGCGGACCTCCAGCCCCTGTGCAGAGAGGCTGATGATGAGCTGGTCGGAGTAGCGGACGGGCACGCAGCAGGGGGGGCGGTGCAGGGGCGAGCCCCGCTCCTGCATGCCCAGCAGCAGCACCGTGTGCGAGTAGTAGCTTGGCACACGCGTGGAGAGGGGCAGCTTGCAGGGCCCGTCGCAGTTGTTGGCGGCGTAGACCGTGGGCATGACGATGAAGTTGCGGTCGCGCAGGTCGATGGTCAGCTCCTGCAGGCGGCAGTGCGCCTGGTGCCGAGCGCTGCGGTTCTGCCGCAGGACCCTGCCCCGCTCCTGCCAGCGAGCCCGCACCGTCTGCAGCGCCTTCAGCAGCAGCAGGGTGTGCAGCTTCCCGGAGCCCGCCGGCAGCGCCGGGGCCGCAGCCTCCTCCGCCGACCCCGCCGGGAAGTAGCAGAAGCGGAGGAGCTGCTGGAGCAGCCCCGTGTTGGCTTGGAAGGCAGGGATGGCCCTCAGCTCCTGGATGAGCGCCTGCAGCTTGTCCGTCAGCAGCTGCAGCACGGTGCCCTCCGGCTGCCAGGCGCCCAGGTGCTGCTCCAGCACCGCTCCGCTGTCCTGGGAGAAGAGCAGCACCGAGGGCTCCTCCGACTGCACCAAGCGCTCCAGGGCCGCCTCCTCCGACAGGTTGAGCAGCTGGTGAGGGAGGGTCTCCATCACCTGGAAGTCCAGCCAGTGGTGGGTGCTGGGCTGGGTGGGTGGCTCGCTGGAGGTGCTCAGCACCTGCTGGATGAAGCGGGTCAGGACCCCCAGGAATAGGCTGCTGCCGTCGGCTGCTGGGAAGGAGCTGTTGGCTTGGCTTGTGGCCGTGGGGGGTGGCAGCTCCTCTGTCCCAGCCTGGGGTGGGCTGTCAGGAGAACACAGGGAGAGTCACAGGGTCTCCTTGTACCCCGGGGGTCCCACCAGGCCCTGTCCCACAGTATCCCCCCACAACCCCACAGCAGAAGGACCTCTCTTCCCACCCTGCCTCCCTGCCCCCTCTTGTCTCCCTGGTTGCAGGGAGGGCCACAGACCTGAGCTGTGGGTAGGGAGCCATGTCCACCACCCCGTCAGCAGAGAGGTAGGAAGAAGGGGCCAAGGCCACCTCCTCCTGCTGTGACTTGGCCAGCAGCAGCAGCACGGGGGTCATCCTGGTGAAGCATTTGTCATCAGAGCCAAAAAGGAGCTTTTGGGTCTCCGTGGGGGTGAGGGTGACACCTAGGGGGGAGAGAAGCAGTGAGGAGGGTGGGCTGGGGTCTCCCACGTGTGTGCCCACAGCCCCTTGTTGCAGGCAGGCTTGGGAGGATCCCAAACGCCCAAGTCAAGACCCAGAGGGCAGGGACACAGCTGTCCCGTGTCCCTACCTCCCTCTCTGCCACGCCTGATGTCCAGGGAAGCCTGGAAGCTGAGCTGCTCCCTGGTGTGGGTGATGGATGCCACAGCAGCTGCCAGGACCAGGTACTGGGTGGCCCTGGACAGGCAGAGGATCTGCATGGAGGCAAAAGACACGGGAGCAGCAGGGACGTGAGTGAGACATCATGGGGTGGGGACACTCAAGGGAGTGCCCTAAGTTGGTTCCTGTTGCCTCTTGGTCACCCAGCTTGCCACCCCCATCCTGGGCATCACCACCACGCTGGTGAGTTGGGGAGCAGTGAAATGGGAGGGGAGCAGAGAGGCTTCACCGCCCAGCCCCAGGCTGGGGCTGGCAGCGATGCTGCAGCTGATGCCCCCGGCCGGGGTGGAGAGCGGTGGGGTCGGGGCCAGGACCCCTCTAGACTGGGCTGGGCACCGCCGGCTGTGCCCTCTGGCCGTGCCGGGAGCTGGGGACAGGGTAATAGCACCATCTGCAGGCACTGCTCGGGCAGCGGGAGGGTACCGGTGGGCAGGGATGCTGGGAAAGGGTAGGGAAGAGACTGGGAAAGGGTGGGGAAGAAACTGGGAGGGGATGGCAAAGGGACTGGGAAGGATGGCAAAGGTGCTGGGCCAGCAAAGCCAAGCCTCCCTCCTCCCAGCTTCCCTCCACCCAGGACTGGACCCCCTCCCCCCCCATGGCCACCCACCTGCTCCTGTGCCAGCCCCGTGCCCGTGGCCAGCAGCTCCTCTGGGTGCCCAGCTCCTGGCCCTTCTCTGCTGCCCAGGTAGAAGAGCAGCAGGGCCCCCTGCAGCTCTCCCAGCGACTGTCCCACCTCTGCCTGGAAAACCAGCTTGAACCACAGCTTCACCTCGGCCTCCCACTTCACTGGAAAGGAGAAAATGGGCAGGGGGTGAATACCCCTGAGGTGGATGAGGAAGGAGCTCTGGGACCAAGCACTGATCCCACACAGTCACCAGAGCATCCAGGACAGGCCTAAGGGTGGAGGGACACAGCAAGTTCCCCTTCCCCAGTTCCAGGGCGGTGGGCAAACCCCTCAGCCCTGGTGGGCAGGGGCTGCCTCATCCCCAGAGCTGCTCTGGCAGATTTTCCTGGGCAGATCCCTGTGGAAATCTCTTCTCAGGGATGTTGTGGCTGTTGTGTCACAGCCTGGGGGTGAGCTGCTTCCCCAGCTGCCCAGCTCTGCTGACTTCAGCTGCAAACCCAAGATCTGGGAGGGAGGGAAGAGATTTCAGGAGAGAAACAACCACAACCCTCTTGCTGCATAGATCATACCCCCAGGTTGTGCCCTCCCTGCAGCACACCACGGGGAGGGGACAGAGAAATGGACACTGCTGGCCCTCAGGCAAAGCTGAAGCTACACAAGAAAGCTCTGGAGCAGGGCTCCTTGGCAGCACCGAGCTGCAGGCAGCTGGGCTGAGGGCAGGACCAGCCAGGACTCATCCAAGCTGCCCTTTCTCCTTTCCTGATCAGACAGAGCTGGGATGGGGCCCTAAGCCACAGCAGAAGGTGAGGAACACTGAGAGCAGAGCAGAAGCCACCAAGCCTGTGACACAGGCAGGGAAAAGGCACCTGAGCACCACCCAGAGAGCTTCTGAAACATGGACCCAGAAGGACATTTTCCTGCATCCCTTCTGCCATCTCCAGCAGGCCCAAGCCCACCACCTGCTGCAGGACAAGCAGCCAGCCCTGGGCACCCTGAGCCCTGGGCTCCCCCTGCTCCGTGTTGGCACAGGGGCTTCTCACCAACCTTCCTCCAGATGCAGCACAAGGACCCGGTCCTGCCCTGGCTCCACCGTGTGTGCATGGATGAGCTTCAGGGGCTGGAGAGCAGCAGCTCCCTGCCCGGCTGGGCAGAGCCCAAAGGTCTCCAGAGAGCTTCCATCCCAGCCGGTGCCTTGGCTCAGCAGCTTGATGAAGCTACTCTCGTACTGGGTGAGAACCCCCACGACTTCCAGGTGCTTGGAGCTCAGCCTGTGCTGGTCCATTCTCACCCTGCACACAGGTCCTTCCAGCCCACCCAGAGGCCACGGCTGCAGGCCGGAGCTGGCCCAGCCGATGGCTCCATCCTCAGCCACCCCCCGGGGGCACCTCGCCCCCGGTTCCCGCTGAAGGAAGGGACGAGCCGGAGCCGCCCGCCCGGACCCCGCCGCCGCGCCGGGTCCCTCCGAGCTGGAGTTCTCCCTCTTGCTCTGCTCCGCTCCGAGGCTCAGCTCCTCCAGCAAGCCCAGCTCCAACCTTTCCCCAGCTCTCCCCTTCCTTGGAATCGCTGCCGAGGGGACCAGCAGCACCAAGCAGGGCAGGAGCAGCCCCAGGGCAGCCTTCATCTTCCCTCCGCAGCTGCTGCCCTCGGAGCCGTTCGGAAGCGTCTCAGGAGCGCCTGGGTGGAAGGGGAGGATGAAGTCTCCTTTTGAAACACCGGTGGCCTTGAGTTGACAATGCACAACACCACCTCCCCAGAGGAGCTCCCCGGGGCTGTCCTGCTGCAGAGGAGGGAGGGAGGGAGGGTGCAAAGAAACATTTCTTGTTCTATTTTTGGGTTTGCATCCAGTATTGGAGATGCCTGTCCTTGACTTCAGATGTTTGCTCAAAGGAGACCTGGATCTTCATGGGGACTGGCATGTACTGGAACACCAGGAGGGAAGAATGAGCCAGACCAGGAGGAGGGAGATAGGGCAGACAATGGGCAGCAGCCAGCAACCGCGTGGGAAGCTGCTCCTGTCTGCAGTGAGAAACTTCCTCCCTCAGCTGGCACCTGCAGCTTGGAGAGGCCTCTCTGGCACAGCTCCTGAGCTCCAGGCTGCTTGAAGCTGTGAAGGAGAATCTCACCAGGTGCAGCAGCAGCAGGATGGCTTTGAGCACTTCAGAGGTGACTTAGAAAGGTTCACAGCACACTGTGAGGGCTTTTCCCTCCAGAGGCCAACACTCAGAGCTGGGAGAGCTTCTCATGGCTTGGATTCCTCCATCAAAGGGCCACAGCTGCAAGGTGCAGCAAGCAAGCCCAGGATGGGCTGTGAAGGGAGAGGCACCAGCCAAGAGCAAGCCCAGCTTGGGCAGCCTGGCCCAAGCAATGCCTCCACCCATGGAGCACCCTGCCCCAGTGCCACCTCTACCTACAGAGGACCCTGCCCCAGTGCCACCTTCACCCATGGAGCACCCTGCCCCAGTGCCACTTTCACCTTTCAGAGAGCAATGAGGTCTCCCTCAGCTTCCTCTTCTCCAGCCTGAACACCCCCAGCTCCCTCAGTTGCTCCTCCCCAGCCCTGTTCTCCAGACCCTTCCCCAGCTTTGTTGCCCTCCTCTGGATCTTCTCCAGTCCCTCAATGTCCTTTTTGGAGAGAGGATCCCAGAATTGGATCCAGTACCTGAGGTGTGGCCTCAGCAGTGCCCAGTTCAGAGGGACAATCCCTGCCCTGCTCCTGCTGCCCACAGCTTTTCTGAGGCAGCAGAGCTGAGGCTGATGAGGGAGCTAAGCTTTCAAGTCAGGAGGAGGGGAGCAGCCTGGAGATTTCCAATCCTTTGCCTCCTCCTTGGAGAATTTCCCAAGGGCAGCAGCCTGGGACCATTCTCTGTGTGTGAGGGCTAAGGAAAGGTGAACATAGGGCAGCAGAACACAGAGGAAGGAGAATGGAAACCTTTTAATGAATCTACAGGATTGGGTTGAATTCACCTAGAAAACAGCAACATTTCTCTGACTGCATAGAAAAAGATGGTAGCTGGAGGAGTCCAGCAGGAACAAGTCCAGGAGGGGCTTCAGTTGGAGGGAGGAGGAGGAGGGATGGTGCCTGGGCCCTCTGTGGGGAGAGGAGGCCTCATCATGGGTGGCAGAGGAGCAGGTGGGGGGACACCGGGGGCTGGTGGCAGCTGAGGTGGCACTGGAGGTGGTGGCACTGGTCCTGAGGGAGGCATAGGAGGCAGGGCCATGCCCCCTGGAGGGGGGGGTGGCAGAGAGTCTGGCAGGGGGGGCCTCGGGGGCAAGCCGTTGAGCAGCGGCGGCGGAGGAGGACGTTTGACGGTGGGGGGCCCTGGGGGCAGGTTTGGGGGAGCTGGAGGCTTCTCCATCTTGAAGTGGAATTGGAGGAAGAACTGGAGAGGAGAGCAGAGCAGAGAAGGGAAGAGTTAATCCTCAGGACAGGGCTGTGCCATCACACATCACACACCACGCTCCAGGAGCGCAGCTGAGATCTCTCCTGAGCTGCCACCCCCCCAGGTCACAGCTGCCTCAAGGCTTGCACCAGGACTGTCCCAGCACCTCCACCCTCTGCAGCCTGCCCTAGGTGCTCAGCTCCCTGGGATGGGAGTTCCCCCAGCTCTGCATTCATGATGTCCAAGGAGCCTGATGACAGGAAACACAGCAAGGAGCCACAGGGAGGGCACCAGGAGCCAGGGGGAGGACACATTCAGGCACTCTGGGCAGCCCTGAGGAGCACCTTGAGCAGCCCTGAGGAGCACCCTGAGACAGCTCTGAGGAGCACCCTGGGGAGCAATCTGGGACAGCCTTGAGGAGCACCCTGAGGAGCACCCTTCCTGTGCTGCCTTTCCCCAGAAGCTGCTCTGCCCTCCTGCTCCCCTTCCAACCCCCAGGCCAGGCTGTGCTGCTCCAGCTACCTGTTTGGTTTCCCTGTTCCAGTGGGTCCAAAACTTGCCTTCTGCTTTGTCGATCTCCCTGCTTGGCACCTGCAGCAGGAGGAACACAGAGCTATTATTAGCCCCAGCAGAGGAGCTCAAAGGCCCTTTTTTAGCAGCAGAGCCTTCAAGATAAGCAGAGCTGCTGCAGGCTTCTGAGCTGTGCTGCTCTCAGCTGTTGTTAGCCAGAGGTGGGGGCAGCACAAGGAATGAAGTTGCCTCCCTATCAGTCAAGGACAGAGGTGCTGGCAGAAAACCCTCCCTCAACATCTGCACAGAGGCTGAGAAGCAAAGCCCAGAAGGTTCTTTTCTGTGCCAGACACCAAGAATTTCAGTAGCTCCCCAGAGCTCTGCACACAGCCAGGTTTTTCTGCCAGAGCTTTCCACTGCTCCTCACTGGGGTTTAATGACTTCCAGTCAGCCTCCCCAGCCCTCTCCCACTCCATAAACCCCTGAAGGATAGAAGTGTGGAGGAAAGCTCACTGGGAATTCCTGTGCTGGAAAACATGGACAGTGTTCTCCTGGAGGGCATGAAGGAGAGTGTGGCCAGAAGGTCAAGGCAGGTCCTCATCCCCCTCTACTCTGCCCTGCTGAGGCCACATCTGCACTACTGGGTCCAGTTCTGGGCTCCCCAGTTCAAGAGAGATTGGAAACCACTGGAGAGAGTCCAGAGGGCTGAGGGGCCTGGAGCAGCTCTGTGTGGAGCAAAGGCTGAGAGCCCTGAGGCTGAGAGCCCTGGGGCTGAGAGCCTGGAGAAGAGCAGCCCCAGAGGGGAGCTGAGCAATGCTCAGCAAGAGCTAAAGGCTGGGGGGCAAGAGGCTGGGGCCAGACTCTGCTCAGTGGTGTCCAGGGACAGCACAAGGGGCACTGGGCACAAACTGGAACCCAGGAAGCTGCATCTGAGCAGGAGGAGAAACTTTTTTGGTGTGAGGCTGCTGGAGGCCTGCAGCAGCTGCCCAGAGAGGTTGTGGAGTCGTCTCCTGTGCAGAGCTTCCAACCCCTCCTGGGCACTGTGCTCCTGGGCAAAGCTGCTACGGGCACCCTGCTGGAGCAGGGGGGTTGGAGTGGGGGAGCTCCAGAGGTCCCCTGATGCTGCTGGTGCTGTGGGTGAGGGAGCTGCCCCCACCCCAGGCTCACCTTGAAGGCGATGGTCTCGTAGGGCTCCGCTGCCATCAGCAGGTACTGCCAGCGCCGGTCCGGGGGCTCGATGCGCTGCTCGTAGGCAGACATGAAGCGGTGCCTGGGCATGATGCTCTCTGCTATCTCTGGGTAATCAATCTGGGGGGTGGGCAGGGCAGCTGCTGAGGAGGACACCCCCTCCCCACTGCCCCCCTCCCAAGCAAATCCCTCAGCTAAGCAGCACATCAAGAGCTCAGGTCCCGACAGGACGCTTTGGTGCCACCAAAGGGAGCAGCTCAACCCCTGTGCCCACAGGGTTCACTCAGCAGGGCATGAGCAAGGCCAGGCCTGCTTTGATCTGCCCCAGAGAGCAGCATTTGGGTAACCCAGACAGCAAGGATTGTAAGAGAGCCCTTACCTGGAAGAGGAGGCTCTGCTGGCCTGTCTCAGGGTCTCTCTGTTTGGTCACTGTAATGAAAACCCAAGCAAGCTGAGTGCAGCACAGAGCAGGAGGGGACAGCAGCAGGACACACCCAGAGCTGCCACCAAAGAAGGGTCACAGGAGTCCTCTCCCACTCATCAAACAGAAAGTCAGGCTGGCTTTAACCAAAGCCACCACTGGGTTCAGTTCTGGGGCCCTCACTCCAAGAAGGGCATTTTGGGGCTGGAGTGGGTCCAGTGAAGGGCAAAGGAGATGGGGAAGGGTCTGGAGAACAGGGCTGGGGAGGAGCAGCTCAGGGAGCTGGGGGTGGTTCAGCCTGGAGGAGAGAAGGCTGAGGGGAGACCTCAGCAGCTCCCTGAGAGGAGGCTGGAGCCAGGTGGGGGTTGGTCTTTTCTCCCCAGGAATGAGGGCGGGGAGATAAAAAAACTCAAGTTGTGCACTGAAGGCCACAGGAAAACAATGAGGAATTGAGAGCAGAAGCTTGAGCTGAGTGATTGATGAGCATCAGTGGAAGGTGGCACAGCACAGGGCAAGGAGGACTGAAACAATGTCACCACCTCCTGCATGGCTGCTGACAGCCTGGCAGATACCCTACCCATCTGTGATTACCAGGGCAGCACTGAAGAGCTGGCCCAGGGGGGATTCAACCCTTGAAGGACATCAGGAGATAAACCAAATCCTATTCATGGCAGAGCTGCTCAAAAGCCTCAGGAATCACTGCCAGGCAGCCCTGAGGAGCTCTCTGGGGCAGCCCTGAGGAGCTCTCTGGGGCAGCCCTGAGGAGCTCTCTGGGGCAGCCCTGAGGAGCTCTCTGGGGCAGCCCTGAGGAGCTCTCTGGGGCAGCCCTGAGGAGCACTCTGGGACAGCCCTGAGGAGCTCTCTGGGGCAGCCCTGAGGAGCTCTCTGGGACAGCCCTGAGGAGCTCTCTGGGACAGCCCTGAGGAGCTCTCTGGGACAGCCCTGAGGAGCTCTCTGGGGCAGCCCTGAGGAGCTCTCTGGGGCAGCCCTGAGGAGCTCTCTGGGGCAGCCCTGAGGAGCTCTCTGGGGCAGCCCTGAGGAGCTCTCTGGGACAGCCCTGAGGAGCTCTCTGGGACAGCCTGAGGAGCTCTCTGGGACAGCCCTGAGGAGCTCTCTGGGACAGCCTGAGGAGCTCTCTGGGACAGCCTGAGGAGCTCTCTGGGACAGCCCTGAGGAGCTCTCTGGGACAGCCCTGAGGAGCACTCTGGGACAGCCCTGAGGAGCTCTCTGGACAGCCCTGAGGAGCACTCTGGGACAGCCCTGAGGAGCTCTCTGGACAGCACTCTGGGCTGAATCACTGCCAGGCAGCTCCCCTGGCAGGGCTGAGCAGTGGCAGACCCTCCCCCAGCCTCACCTTTGTAGCCTGGGCGGCCAATTTTCACAAACTTCTTCACCTCCACCTTGACCTTCTCTGGGGCAGGCTGGGCAGGAGCCTCCTTGGCCTCCTTGGCAGCTCTCCGGGCCCTGGGTGCAGGTGGGAGGTGCCAAGGGAAGGTTATCCAGGCTGAGGGAGCCTCCTGGATGCCTCCCCAGGGAGCAGGCAGTGCTGCACAGGAAGGACTGCAGGACCCCTGCTGCCTCCCTGCTGTGCACCACCACAGGCCAGGTGTGCCCAGACCTGCCCCTGCCCAAGGGCTCTCAGCACAACCACCCCCAGACCACCCTGGGGCCCCTCTCCCATCACAGCTCTGAGCTTTGCTTCTTGGTTAGCCTGAGGGAGTGGATTTTATTGGGATTGATTGGGTCCTGTTGGGATTGATTGGGTCCTGATGGGACTGGGTCCTGGCTGGGACTGGGGTCCCTGATGGGATTGGGGTCCTAATGGGATTGGGGTCCCTGATGGGATTGGGGTCCCTGATGGGATTGGGTCCTGATGGGATTGGGGTCCTGATGGGATTGGGTCCCTGATGGGATTGGGGTCCTGATGGGATTGGGGTCCCTGATGGGATTGGGGTCCCTGATGGGATTGGGGTCCCTGATGGGATTGGGGTCCCTGATGGGATTGGGGTCCCTGATGGGATTGGGTCCCTGATGGGATTGGGGTCCCTGATGGGGTTGGGGTCCTGATGGGATTGGGGTACTGATGGGATTGGGGTCCAGATGGGGTTGGGGTCCTGATGGATTGGGGTCCCTGATGGGATTGGGGTCCTGATGGGATTGGGGTCCCTGATGGGTTGGGGTCCCTGTTGGGATTGGGTTCCTGATGGGATTGGGGGCCCTGATGGGGTTGGGGTCCCTGATGGGATTGGGGTCCCTGATGGGATTGGGGTCCTGATGGGATTGGGGTCCCTGATGGGATTGGGGTCCCTGATGGGGTATGTGGGGTCCCTGATGGGTTGGGTCCTGATGGGTTGGGGTCCCTGATGGGGTTGGGGTCCCTGATGGGATTGGGGTCCTGATGGGGTTGGGGTCCCTGATGGGGTTGGGGTCCCTGATGGGGTTGGGGTCCCTGATGGGATTGGGGTCCCTGATGGGATTGGGGTCCCTGATGGGATTGGGGTCCCTGATGGGATTGGGGTCCTGATGGGATTGGGGTCCTGATGGGATTGGGGTCCCTGATGGGATTGGGGTCCTGATGGGATTGGATTCTATTTCCCCCAAAGCAAAGCAAACTGGATTGCCTAAAAATGAAACTCAGGAACACCTCCCACCCTGCATCCACAAACCCAGCTCCTTCCAACCAGGACCCATCTGGCTTTTAAACCTCTTCCCTCCCCTCCCTTCAGCAATCCCACAGCTTGGCTTTGGACTTCCAGCTCAAAATGGAGCTTCTTCATCTTGGGAGCAGACCTGGGCTGTACCACCTGGCTAACCCCAGGCTGTTCACCAGGAAACAAACACAGTGGAGGAACATCAGTTTGAAGTGCTCAGGAGAGCAAAGCTAGAAAGGAGAACAACTCACAGATTGGTTTGGTGCTTCTTGCCCTGGGTATGTGCTAAGTAACTGCCCTGGAATAAAACACAAAGCAGAGGAAAATGAGAAAGGCACCAAGCAGCAGCAGCTCAGGAGAGACACTGCTGGAGCAAGGCCACAGCAGTGATGGGAGGGTTGGAAGCCCTCTGCTGGGAGGCCAGGCTGGGAGTTGGGGTTGTTCAGCCTGGAGAAGGCTCCAGGGAGACCTTCTGGTGGCCTTGCAGTGCTTAAAGGGCTGAGCAGAAAGCTAGGGACAGACTTTTGAGCAGGGCCTGTTGGGACAGGACAAGGGGGGATGGTTTGAAACTGAAAGAGGGAGATTCAGAATGGAGAGAAGGGAGAAATGTTTGACACTGAGGGTGGGGAGAGCCTGCCCCTGGTTGCCCAGAGAGGTGGGCACACACCCAAGGCATCCCCCACCCATCACCTCTTCAATGCCAACCATCAGGCAATGCCCCAAGGGTCCTGCACTTGAGGCTGCTGCTGAGATCAGGGCCAGCAAGCATCCAACTCACCTCATTGTTGTGCAGGGTCAGGCAGAGCTTGCACTCATAGGAGCCCAGGTGGTTTTTCATAAAATAAGGGTCCTGGGAGGAGAATTATCCAAAAGTTACAAATAAAACTCGTGGCAAAAGAGCTGAATAACCCAAATCCTGCCCAGATTCTGCTGCACTGCAAGCACTGAGCTCACAGATCCAAATGAACAGCCCCACACTGCTTCAGGGCTACAAAAAGGGAGAGAGACTGCAGGTGAGAAACAGCAAAACAGGAACCAGGGCAAGAGGACTGAAATCATCCAGTGCCAGCCCCCTGAGCACACAGCCTGAGTGGTGTTTAAGATCCCTGCCAACCCAGTCTGTGACTCTAGGAAACGTTTCTCAGGGCATTCCACCCCACAGCTCCTCAGCCTCACTCCCTCCAAGCCCTTTCACTCAGCAAACTCTACAGCTGTGCCCAGAGCATTCTGCAGGAGTCCAGGAGCCCAGGGCTGCCCCCTCCAGGGCTGCCCCCTCCAGGCCTCACCTTGTTGATGTCAATGGTTTCCAGGGCCAGCTGCCTCAGCCTCTCCCGCCGGTCCCGGTTGCTTTCCGAGGCTGAGGCCACGCCTCCACTTCCCGTTTTGCCTCCAGGACGATGCTGGAAATCCATCCTGGGACCTTATGTGCTTCAGCTCCTTGCAGAGAAAAAGAGAGTCTGGAAAAAAACATGAGGGAAAGCAACGTGAGTGGTGAGTAACCCGGGGCTCACAGCACTGCTCAGCCCCTCAGCAAGGGTTAAATCCCCCCTGCCCAAATACCCTCAGCAAGGGTTAAATCCCCCCTGCCCAAACACCTCCAGCCACTCAGCAAGGGTCAAGCATTCCCCAACACCTCTGCAAGGCTCAGTCCCTTACCCCCAAACACCTCCAACCCCTCAGCAAGGGTCAAGCATTCCCCAACACCTCTGCAAGGCTCAGTCCCTTACCCCCAAACACTTCCAGTCCCTCAGCAAGGGTCAAGCATTCCCCAACACCTCTGTAAAGCTCAGTCCCTTACCCCCAAACACCTCCAACCCCTCAGCAAGGGTCAAGCATTCCCCAACACCTCTGCAAGGCTCAGTCCCCTACCCCCAAGCACCTCCAGCCCCTCAGCCAGCGTTAGGCCTCCCCTTCCTGAACACCCCTCAGCAGGGATCTCCCTCTCCAACCCTCCCCAGCCCCTCAGCAAGAGCCAAAGCTCCTCCCAAGCCCTTAGCGAGACCCAAAGCCTCCCCCAGACACTTCCCCAGCGGCCCCCACCCAGGCCCCCCTCCTCTGACGGACACCCAAGGCCCCCCCTGTCCCCTCCAACCCCCCCTTCCCTCCTGTCCGCCCCGGTCCCTACCGGGCTCCCCGGCCCCGCTCCACGCCTGCGCCCTGCGCCCCGCGCCCGCCGCGAGACTTCCGGCTGCGGCGAGAGAGCTTCCGGTTTGCAGAGCGCACTTCCGGCGCGGGGGGAGCGCTTCCGGGGCGCGCGCGGGCGGGCGGGCGGGCGATGGGGGAGCCATAGGAGGAAGGGAGGGAGGGCAGGGCAGGGCGGGGGGCGGCCTCGCCATGCGCTACAACGAGCGGGAGCTGCTGTCCCTGGCCCGGCAGCCCGCGGAGAAGGCGGCGGAGATCCTGATGCGGGTGCCCAAGAAGGGCAGCGGTGAGCGGGGAGAGGCTGCGCGGGGAGCGGCTGGGGGCAGGAGGCTGGCGGAGGGGTGAGGCAGGAGTGGGAAGAGAGGGATGGGGATAGGGATGGGGATAGGGATGGGGATGGGGATGGAGATACGGATGGGGATAGGGATAGGGATGGGGATGGGGATGGAGATAGGGATGGGGATGGAGATAGGGATGGGGATGGGGATAGGGATGGGGATGGGGATGGAGATACGGATGGGGATAGGGATAGGGATGGGGATGGGGATGGAGATAGGGATGGGGATGGAGATAGGGATGGGGATGGGGATAGGGATGGGGATGGGGATAGGGATAGGGATGGGGATGGGGATGGGATAGGGATGGAGATGGGGATGGGGATGGAGATGGGGATGGGGATGGAGATAGGGATGGGGATGGGGATAGGGATGGAGATGGGGATAGGGATAGGGATGGGGATGGGGATGGGATAGGGATGGGGATAGGGATAGGGATGGGGATGGGGATGGAGATAGGGATGGGGATAGGGATGGGGATGGGGATGGAGATACGGATGGGGATAGGGATAGGGATGGGGATGGGGATGGAGATAGGGATGGGGATGGAGATAGGGATGGGGATGGGGATAGGGATGGGGATGGGGATGGGATAGGGATGGGGATGGAGATGGGGATGGGGATAGGGATGGGGATGGGGATGGGGATGGAGATAGGGATGGGGATGGGGATAGGGATGGGGATGGGGATAGGGATGGGATGGGGATGGGGATGGGATAGGATGGAGATGGGGATGAGGATGGGATGGGGATGGGGATGGAGATAGGGATGGGGGTAGGGATAGGGATAGGGATGGGGATGGGGATGGAGATAGGGATGGGGATGGGATAGGGATGGGGATGGGATAGGATGGGATGGGGATAGGGATGGGGATGGGGATAGGGATAGGGATGGGATGGGATGGGGATGGGGATGGGATAGGGATGGGGATGGGATGGGAATGGGGATGGGATGGGATGGGATGGGATGGGATGGGGATGGGGATGGGATGGGGATGGGATGGGATGGGGATGGGATAGGGAATGGGATGGGGATGGGATGAGATTGGGATAGGGATGGGAAGGGGGATGAGGATGGGGATGGGATGGGGATAGGAATGGGATGGGGATGGGGATGGGATGGGATGGGGATGGGGATGGGATGGAGATGGGATGGGGATGGGGATGGGGATGGGATGGGGATGGGGATGGAGATGGGATGGGGATGGAGGATGGGATGGGGATGGGATAGGGATGGGATGGGATGGGATGGGATGGGGATGGGGATAGGGATGGGATGGGGATAAGGATGGGATAGGGATAGGGATGGGATGGGGATGGGATAGGGATGGGATAGGGATGGGGATGGGATGGGATGGGGATGGGATGGGATGGGGATAGGGATGGGGATAGGGATGGGGATGGGGATAGGGATGGGGATGGGGATAGGGATGGGGATAGGGATGGGGATGGGGATAGGGATGGGGATGGGGATGGGGATGGAGATAGGGATGGGGATGGGGATAGGGATGGGGATGGAGATAGGGATGGGGATGGGGATAGGGATGGGGATGGGGATGGGATGGGGATGGGGATAGGGATGGGGATGGGATGGAGATGGGATGGGGATAGGGATGGGATGGGGATGGGATGGGATGGGGATAGGGATGGGGATGGGGATGGGGATGGGATAGGGATGGGGATGGGGATGGGGATGGGGATAGGGATGGGGATGGGGATGGATAGGGATGGGGATGGGATAGGGATGGGGATGGGGATAGGGATGGGGATGGGGATGGGATGGGGATAGGGATAGGGATGGGGATGGGGATGGGATAGGGATGGGGATGGAGATAGGGATGGGGATGGGGATAGGGATGGGGATGGGGATGGAGATAGGGATGGGGATGGGGATAGGGATGGGGATGGGGATGGAGATAGGGATGGGGATAGGGATGGGGATGGGGATAGGGATGGGGATGGAGATAGGGATGGGGATGGGGATAGGGATGGGGATGGGGATGGGGATGGGATAGGGATGGGGATGGGGATGGGGATGGGGATAGGGATGGGGATGGGGATAGGGATGGGGATGGGGATAGGGATGGGGATAGGCATGGGGATAGGGATGGGGATAGGGAGGTGCTGCAAGAGAGGGCCTGGGAGCTCTGGAGGGCAGGACTGGTGGTACTGCAGCAGAGCTCTGAAGCTGGGGGAAGGTCTGGAGCAGGAATGGCACAGGGCTGGAGAGGGACTGGAAGGAACTGGGCGCCCTGGGGAGCAGGGCTGGTGGTACTGGAGAGTCAGGGCTGGCAAACTCCAGGGTGCTGCAGCTCTGGAGCAGGCTGCCCAGAGAGGTTGTGGAGTCTCCCTCTTTGCAGAGCTTCCAACCCCCCCTGGGCACTGTGCTCCTGGGCAAGCTGCTGGGGGTGCCCTGCTGGAGCAGAGGGTTGGACTGGGTGAGCTCCAGAGGCTCCTTCCACCCTCTCCATGCTGGGATTCCCCTGCAGGGTGAGTGCCCAGAGGATGCCCTTCCTGGGCAGGGTGGGTGTCATGAGCTCATCTGGGAGCACAGATCTGAAGTGCAGCAGGGCTTGGGTTGGGTTGAAGCCAAGCTGGGGGCTGGCACGGGCTGGCAGAGGCTTCCCCCAACCCTCCTCTCGCTGGCAGTGCTGAAGAAACGTCTTGTGAAGCTCGTGGTCAACTTTCTCTTCTACTTCAGGACAGATGAGGCTGAGGTATGGAGCCCTTCTCCCCCTCTCTCCCTTCTCTGGCAGTTGGCTGTGTAGGCTTTGCCCAGGGGCACAGTACCAGGCTGCTGGAGCAAGGACAGAGCCCTCAGGTTCCCTTCACTGACTTCCCCTCACAGCCCCTCGGGGCAGGACTGCCCACACCCCACTGCTTCTGCTCTGAGCTCACAGCAGATCTGCTGCACTGCAGCCAGCTCTGGGGCCTCCAGCACAAGGAGGACATGGAACTGCTGGAGTGGGTCCAGAGGAGGCCAGGAAGATGCTCAAAGGGGCTGGAGAACCTCCCCTGTAGGGACAGGCTGGGAGGGTTGGGGCTGTTCAGCATGGAGAAGGCTCCAGGAGACCTCAGAGCAGCCTCCCAGTGCCTGAAGGGGCTCCAGGAGAGCTGGGGAGGGACTTGTGACAAGGGCTGGGAGTGCCAGGATGAGAGGCAGGGTTAAGAAGCTTGCTCCAAGGGCTCTAGGCAGGCTCTGGGGGTCCCAGCCACTGGTGGGTGTGGGTTAAATCCTCTCCCTGTGGCTCTCTTCCAGCCCATTGGAGCTCTGCTGCTGGAGCACTGCAGGATCACCAAAGAGGAGGAAAATGTCTTCTCCATCAGTGAGTGCTGCAGTCCCTGCACCCTCCCTTGGGGCACAGAGAGCTGCCTGAGAGGAGACAGCTCACTGCTCACTGCCTGCTTTTGCCTCTGGCTTTGTGCAG
The DNA here is from genome assembly GCF_027791375.1 of Indicator indicator. NCBI lineage: Eukaryota > Metazoa > Chordata > Aves > Piciformes > Indicatoridae > Indicator > Indicator indicator. The sequence continues at coordinate 3,007,641 of NC_072045.1, read as the reverse complement.
TGGAGTCAGTGCCCCTCAGCCATGCTGCTGCTGCCTGGGCTCAGTGCCCCTCAGCCTTGCTGCTGCCTGGGCTCAGTGCCCCTCAGCCTTGCTGCTCCCTGGGCTCAGTGCCCCTCAGCCTTGCTGCTCCCTGGGCTCAGTGCCCCTCAGCCATGCTGCTCCCTGGGCTCAGTGCCCCTCAGCCATGCTGCTCCCTGGGCTCAGTGCCCCTCAGCCATGCTGCTCCCTGGGCTCAGTGCCCCTCAGCCCTTAAGCTCCTCAGCTGCCACTTGCAGCCTGGCCTGGCCATGCCCTGTGCCCAGCTGTTTCCTCACTGGCTGAAGCAGTGGCACAGCTGCATGGGAGGCCAGGAGGTGTGAGAGGAGCCAGAGCAGGGCTTGGTGCTGGTGGAAATCCCTCTGCAGGCAGCTCTGCTGCTGCTGCTGTGCTGCTGCCTCTCATCCCCACCAAGTGCTCCTCAGCTAAACCATCTGCAGGGCTGCCCCAGCCCTGTCCCCCCAGCCAGCCCCAGTGTCCTTGTGCTGGTGGCCAGGGCTGCAGCTGGCTGCTGCTGTGCTGTGCTTTGTGAGCAGCCTTTCATCCCCAGCTCAGCTCTGTGCCAGAGGTATGTGGCCAGCACAACAGGATGTGTCCAAGGCCATCTCTGTATCTCCTGGCCTGGCTGCTGGCCACAGCTGCTGCTCTGTGCTCAGCCTGCTGCTGTCCCAGCCAGGGGAGGTTGCTGCCTCCACAGGGCCCTCAGGCAGCCTGGACAGAGGATTCCAGAATGGCTCAGCCTGGGAGGGAGCTCAGAGCTCCTCTGCTCCGACCTCCTGCCATGGGCAGGGGCAGCTCTCAGCTTGGCTTCTCCAGGCCTCATCCAGTCTGGCACTGAGCACCCCCAGGCAGGAGGCAGCCACAGCCTCCCTGGGCAGCCTGTGCCAGAGTCTCACCACCCTCACACTCAAGAATTTCTTCCTCAGCTCCACTCTAACCCTGCTCTGCCTCAGCTCCAAACCATTCCCCCTTGGCCTGGCTCAGCAAAAGTCTCTCTGCAGCCTTCCTGCAGGATCCCTTCAGGTCCTGGCAGGCAGCTCTGAGGTCCCCCTGAGCTTTCTCCCCTCCAGGCTGCACACCCCCAGCCCCCCCAGGCTGTGCTCACAGCAGAGCTGCTCCAGCTCCCTGCTCTCCAAACAGACTTCCTGGAGTCCAGAATTCCAGACGCTCAGAATGCCAGGTGGGAAGGGACCTCAGGGATCCTGGTCCAAGCCTTCTGGGTACCAGAAGTGAGCAGAGGCTCTGAGGAGCTCTGGTGGGAGAAGCCTCCTGAGAAAAGTGCTCCTGGCAGTGCCAGTTGGTGCCAGGTCCTGTCCTGAGGGCTCCCTGCAGGCTGCCCCAGACCCTCAGCAGCAGCCTGGAGCTGTGGGGACTCAGGACCAGAGCTGTGGGGACTCAGGACCGGAGCCGTGGGGACTCAGGACCAGAGCTGTGGGGACTCAGGACCGGAGCTGTGGGGACTCAGGACCAGAGCTGTGGGGACTCAGGACCGGAGCTGTGGGGACTCAGGACCGGAGCTGTGGGGACAGGAATTAATGAAGTGTCCTCATTATGCCTGCTAAGGACCTAGGGCTGCACAGGGACTTGCTCTGTGCTCTGCACAGCACCACTGCCCTCCAGCACAGCACCACTGCCCTCCAGCACAGCACCACTGCTCTCCAGCACAGCACCCCAGCCCTCCAGCACAGCACCACTGCCCTCCAGCACAGCACCACTGCCCTCCAGCACAGCACCACTGCTCTCCAGCACAGCACCCCAGCCCTCCAGCACAGCACCACTGCCCTCCAGCACAGCACCACTGCTCTCCAGCACAGCACCACTGCTCTCCAGCACAGCACCACTGCTCTCCAGCACAGCACCCCAGCCCTCCAGCACAGCACCACTGCCCTCCAGCACAGCACCACTGCCCTCCAGCACAGCACCAAGCCCTCCAGCACAGCACCACTGCCCTCCAGCACAGCACCCCAGTTGCTTCCCTGGGGCCTTTCCCCACTCTGCTCCCTGAAGCTCTGGTGGCTGCTGCAGGGAGGCTCAGCCCCAGGCTGGCTGTGGTGCTCTGGTTCAGCTCTGGGCTGTCACAGCTGAAGCTCTCTTTGCTCTCTGAAGTTTTTGGCTGCCAGAAGCTGCCCAGTCCCAGAATCCCAGCATGGGGGGACTGGAAGGGACCTCCGAAGATCACCAGTCCAACCCCCCTGCTAGAGCAGGATAAATCCCAGAGGAACACCTCCAGGCAGGGGTTGAAGGTCTGCAGAGGACACTCCACAGCCTCTCTGGGCAGCCTGCTGCAGGGCTCAGAGTGAGGCAATGCTGGCAGCAGCTGCTCCAGGCCTGCTGGGAGGTCCCCAGGGTGAGGGCACTGAGGCCTGCCCAGGCTGCCAGCCCAGGCACAGCTCCCCTCAGTCACTCAGGGCTGCTCACTGGGGCCTGGGCAAGGACTTTGGGGCAGAGGCAGCTCTGGCAGGACCTCCCTTGTGAAGCCTTTCCCCTGGCAGGTTTCATCGAGGAGCCAGAGAGGAAATACTGCTTTGAGTGTGCCAGTGAGGAGCAGTGCCAGGAGTGGATTGAGGCCCTCAAGAGAGCCAGGTACTGAGCCCTGCTGCCAGCCCTGCTGCCAGCCCTGCCCTGGGCTGCTGGGGGGAAGGCTGGGGAGGAAGAGGTCAATGTCACAGACTCCTAGGTTGGGCTGGAAGGGAGCTCAAAGCTCATCCAGCTCCAGGCCCCTGCCATGGGCAGGGACACCTCCACCAGCCCAGGCTGCTCAAGGCCTCATCCAGCCTGGCCTTGAACACCTCCAGGCAGGAGGCAGCCACAGCCTCCCTGGGCAACCTGTTCAGTGTCTCCCCACCCTCACTGCAGGAATCTTTTCCTCTTCTCCAGTCTCAATCTGCCCTCTCCCAGCTCCAAGCCATTGTCCTTCATCCTGCCCCTCCCAGCCCTTGTCACAGGTCTCTCCCCAGGGGCTGCCCTCCTGGTGCTGCTCATGCAGCAACCTCTCAGCACTTCTCTCTTTCTCAAGAGCTTTTTGTTACCCAACATGGCAAAGCCTTGACCCAAATCAGTGCAGGGACCAAAGGCTGGGCCTGAGCTCCCAAGAGGGCAGACCTGAGGGGGAGCCATGGCTGGGGGCTGGGACTGCAGGAGCAAAAGAAAGGCCAAGCAGAGCCCTCCCAGCCCAGCTTCCCCTAGGCCCTGAAGAGCAGCTGGCCCCTGCCCACCCCCCTGCCAGCTCTGTCTCTGTCACCCCTGCCCAGCCCCTGCCAGCTCTGTCTCTGTCTTCCAGCTATGAGTTCATGAGGAGGACTTTGATCTTCTACCGCAACGAGATCCAGAAGCTGACAGGGAAGGTGAGTCCCAGAGCCCCAGAGCCACAGCCTTGGCTTGGGGTGGAAGGGAGCCTGAAGCACCTCCAGCTCCAGCCCCCTGCCATGGGCAGGGACAGCTGCCCCCAGCTCAGGTTGCTCAGGGCTGAGGCTCTGCAGTTGCCATCTCTGGAGCCTTCCCAGCCCCCCCTGGCTGTGTGCTGTGTGCCCTGCCCTGGGGGTGCTGCTCTGGCAGGGGGCTTGGCCTGGCTGATCTCCAGAGCTCCCTTCCCCTCCCCACGCTGGGGCTGGTTCTAAGATCCCTTCCCTGTGCTCCTCCTTGCTGCAGGACCCCCTGGAGCAGTTTGGGATCTCGGAGGAAGCTCGATTCCAGCTGGGAGCACCCAAGCAGTGAGCCCTGGGCTGGGCTGAGCTGGCCCTGGGCTCCCTCCAGAGGGTCACCCCGAGGCCCCCTCCCCAGGGCCAGCAGCAGCAGCAGCTGTCAGCAGTGACCAAGTGACTTTTAGTGGGGGTTTTATTTATTATTTTGTATGATTTTTGTAAAGGGAATTTGTGGCCCAGTCCCTCCCCCTCTGCCCCAGCTGGGGAGGGAGCCAGCCCTGCCTGCTGCCCCCAGGCTGTGCCAGGCTGGGAGCTGCCAGCTGGAGAGGTTGGTAAGGGGCTGGAGCTGCTCTGCTTCAGCTCCAGGCTGTGCAGCAGGTCAGAGCTGGGCATTAACCCTTCACTCCCTGAGCCACTGCTGCAGCTTTGCTTCCCTTTGTCATTGCCCAGAGACCACAAAACTGTGCCAGGGTGCCAGGGGGCTGCCAGGGAACAGGGAGCTGCCTCCCTGGGGCTCCTGCAATGAGGAGAAGAGGGCTCAGGAACATTTCTCCTCAGGCTCTACCCCTTCAGCCCTGGCTCTGGCTGCATTGACTGCCCAGAGCTGAGGGATGGGACTGCAACCCCCCCTGCACCCACAGCTTCCTGACTCCTGCAGCAGCTGCCCTGGAACCTGAGCAGGAAAACCTGCAGGAGAGGCCTCTGGGAAGGCCCCAGGTGACATTGTCAGAGGGTTGATGGCAGGAAGGGGCTTGGCTCATGGCTGGGGCAGGTCAGTGCAGCCTGAGGGCTTGGCTCTGAGCTCTGCTCTCCCCTGGTTCTCTAAAGGCTGCACAGCAGCTCCCCAGCTCCAGGTGCTGGGGGAGGATTTGGGTCTCTGGCTGCCAAACAAGAGCCTCCTGCAAGCTGCCCTGCTTGGCCCTCTGTACCCCACACTGCTGGGCACCAGGAGGGTGGCAGCTGCCACTGATGCTTTATTTTGAACCTCAAAGCCAAGATTGTTTGTTTTTTTTCCCCCTCCCTTTGCCCTCAGTGGCTCCAGGTGCTTGCTCCAGAGGTTACCAAAGGCAGCAGAGTGGCACAGCTGCCCTGCAGGGATAAGCTGAGGACAAGGTGGAAGCAGGGGACAGGATGAGTTAGGAGACAGATGGCAGCTGCAGGGGGAGCAGCAGTGAGGGATTAAACCCAGGCCCCCAGCAGGGCTTGGGGGCTTTAGGGAATTGGTGTCCTCAGCTGACCTCAGTGCATTATGATCCTCCCTCAGCACAAGGGCATGGCCCTGGCACACTGCTGGGGCAGGCAGCAGCTTTACCTGCTGCGAAGGAGAGCCATGGCTGCCCCTCAGCAGGGTCAGATGCACTGCAGGCTCCGTGGCAGCACAGCCAGAGCTGGGCTGGGGCAGGGCAGAGGTGCAGAGGGGGCAGGGGTCCTGCAGCACAGCCCTGCAGCAGCTTCCACCAGCCAGGTCCAAGGCCAGGGGCAGCTCCCCAGGCTCCAGCTTCGGTGCCTCCTTCAGTGTGCAAAGTCAGCCCTTGAGGAAGGGCCCAGGGCCTCTGCCAGCAGCCCTGGAGCTGAGCTGAGGCTTCCCTGGCTCTGCAGCCACCAAGCCTCAAGCTGCTGCCTTCAGCCCAGTGCCAGCATCCTCCTTGCACAGAGCAGGCACCACCACCTTCCCTGGGCACCAAGTGGGCATTACTGGGGTGCTACAGGAGGCAGGGGAGGGGTGAGCCCAACAGCTCCTGAAGGGGCAATGAGGACATTTCCTAAGTGAATGTAAGACAAATGCTGTGAAGAGCTCAGGGGCCAGCAGCAGGCCCTGGGACTGGCTTAGGTCTGGTTCTAGAGGAGCACTGGGGGAGGGTTCAGGGAATCCCAGGATGGGTTGGGCTGGAAGGGACCTCAAAGATCATCCAGTGCCAACCCCCTGCCATGGGCACCTCCCACCAGCCCAGGCTGCTCAAGGCCTCATCCAGCCTGGCCTTGAACACCTCCAGGGAGGGGACATCCACAGCCTGTGGGCAGCCTGTGCCAGTGCCTCCCTCCCCTCCCTCCCCAGCCTCTGCCCAGTGGGTTCAGGGCAGGGGGCAGGTGGTGCTCCTAGACCTGCAGCAGCTGCTGGTGAGCTGCAGGCAGTTGTTTGGTTTTCACACTCTGCTTACTCTGCTTTTTGTAGTGCAGGGCCCTGTGCCAGGGAGTGCTGGGTACAGCTGCCCTGGCACTGCCCTCAGGCCTTTTGTGTCTTGTACAGAAACATTTCCAATAAAAACCAATTCTCACCTCTGTGGCAGCAGAGTCCTCACTGAGAAACCAACAGCTGGGCTGGGCAGAGGTGGCTGCAGGGAGCTTGGGGTCCACTGCAGCCTCCCAGGGCCCAGAATCACTGCAGGAGCTCCAGGGAGCAGCTGCAGCTGATGTGCTGAAGAGCCTTCAGCCCATGAGGAGGAGCAGGGTGGCAGCTGGAGGTGAGGCTCCTGCCCTGGCTGGCTCCCTGAGGTGACTGCTGAGTGTCTGGCAGCCTCTTCCCAGCATCTAAAACCTGTCCAGAGCAACAAACACCGATCCACCCATGGACTGGGCCAGAAGGGACCTTCAAAGCTCCCCCAGTCCAAGCCCCTGCAGCCAGCAGGGACATCCCCAACCAGAGCAGGCTGCTCACAGCCCCAAACAACCTGAGCTGGGATGGTGCCAGGGCTGGGGCAGCTCCCAGCTCTCTGGGCAACCAGGGGCAGGGTCTCACCACCCTCAGTGCCAAACATTTCTCCCTTCTCTCCATTCTGAATCTTCCTCTTTTAATTTCAAACCATCCCCCCTTGTCCTGTCCCATCAGACCCTGCTCAGAAGTCTGTCCCCAGCTTTCTGCTCAGCCCTTGAAGCCCTGCAAGGCCACCAGAAGGTCTCCCTGGAGCCTTCTCCAGGCTGTCCAAGCCCAACTCTCTCAGCCTGGCCTCCCAGCAGAGGGCTTCCAGCACTGCCAGCACTGCTGTGGCCTCCTCTGGCCCTGCTCCAACAAGTCCCTGTGTGTGCTGAGGACTCCAGAGCTGGCCCCAGCCCTCCAGGCTCTCATTTCCTCCTCCAGCCCTGCCCTGGGGAAGCAGTGAAAGTCCAGACCAGCACTGTGTATTAAAATACAGACACTTTAATATAAAGACAAAAAACTCCAAAGCATCATTTCAATTACAAATCAAGGGGAAGGAGGAAAAAAAAGACACAAGAAATTAAGTGGAAGGAGGGGAGGGAAAAAACCCAAACAAACAACAAACCAAACAAGCCCAACCTCCCCCCCCAAAAAAAAACCTCTAACTCTTACAATGTGGAGAATTAGAAAGGCAGGGTGGAAATATATATATAATACATACATATATACAGAGCAGAATTCACACTAGGCTGGGGAAGAAGGCAAGGAAGGAAAGGAAAATTTAACCAGGAGATTAAAAAAAAAAAAAAAAAAAAGCAAAAGGAAAATCAAAACCAAACCAAGCAAAAAAAAAAAATATCCCCAAAAATAAAAAAGATAAATTAGGGGAAAATTTGGATTTTAAATAGTTAAAAAAAAAAAAAAGCTAAATTAGATCAATTAATTCCTAGTCCCTAGGGGGAAAAAAAAAAAAAAAAAAAAAAGAGATCTCATCTGACTGTGGTAAGAGAAAAGGGGAGGAAGGGGTTAAAAAAATAAAGGGGGGGGGAAGGAAACAAATCCATTGGCAAATGGATTTTAATTAGTAGTTAGAAGGTTACTAATCAATTCCTGAGCAACAGCAACCTCACCATCTCCTGCTTTCCCCATCCCAAGTCTCACTCAGCCAGGGCAAGGCTCTCATACTCCTTGAGAAAAAAAAATAAATAAATGGTGGAAGTAGAAGAGAGCCCCTCAGGAAGTGGAGTTTTGAGTTTTGTGCCACTGGAGCACTTTCAGGAGGTTAAAAAAGACAACAACCAACAGCCAAGCAGGATGGAGACAGCCAGAGCCACCTCCTCCTTCACTCCCAAGAAGCATTTTGACTGCACCAAGACAAGCAACCAGGTGGAGCTTGAGGAAGCCAAAAGGATCCCAGCTTGAGAACTTCAGGGTTAGCAGAGGTCAAACCTGGCCACTTGGAGCCTGGATTTGGCTTTCGGAACTATAAAACCTCCTCAGGAGGAGGATGTCCTCTGCCTGGAGGTGCTCCAGGCCAGGCTGGATGAGGCCTTGAGCAGCCTGGGCTGGTGGGAGGTGTCCCTGCCCCTGGCAGGGGGTTGGAGCTCGATGAGTTTTGAGGTCCCTTCCAGCCCAACCCATCCTGGGAATCTCTGCCCAGCAAATGTGCTGAAGGCTCCTGGCTTGGCAAACCCTGGAGCTGACAACCATCAGCTTTGGCCTCACCCTGCAGTGATTGCTTCCTACACTGACCATGCAAAAGGAGCACTCAAACATGGCACAAACACCTCTGGAGCTGCTGAGCCACCTCTTAGGACAGGCAACCTACAAAACCACTGCAGAGACAACCAGAAAGGAGAGGGGGAAGGGGGGGGAAGACACCAAAAAACCTCTCTTAAGATCCACAACCCTTCAGCTATTGGGATGCTGACTCCCAGCTGTGCTTCCCAAACTTCCTCAAGTCCTGGAGATTTTTTTTTCTTTCCCCTTCCCTCAGTGCTGCAAAGATAGTTCACAAAAACCCTGCCTGGTGGCTTCTCCCCCAGCCTCTGCTGCTGAGCCTGAAGGACTCAGCATTGGAGCTCCCAGGGCTTTTGTTCTCTCCCAGAGGTTTTTGGCGCAAGGCAGAAATTTTTCAAGCTAGTGGAGTTGGGGCAGAAAAAAAATCAAATCCCCCTCATGACTGATCTGCAGCTTTCCAGCCCCCCTGGAGTAAAAGGAAGCAATTTCAACACAAAGCAGAAGGATTTGATCACCCAAAGACACCTCACAAGGGCACCAGGACAAAGCCACCAAGCCCTAACCTGTGGCTCTTGAGCCAGCAGCACCCAGGGTGGGTGCTGGAAGGGCTCTGGAGCAGGGAGGTGACCCCAGGCTGGGAGCTGAGTGTTTGTGGCCATGCCCAGAGGGCTCAGCACCCACCCCAGATGTGGCCACAGGGAAGCCTGAGCCAGGAGGGGAGTCAGGATCAGCATCCTGAAGAGCAGCTCCCAGCCTGGCCCCTCCTCTGCCAGCAAGGAGGCAAAGCTGGAGCAGGGCAGCAGCTTGTGGAAGAGGCCAGCCCTGAGCTCCCTCCTGCAGGGAGCCAACCACAGCCACAACCTCCTGGGGAGCACCAGCAAGGCCCTGCTGCTCCTAGGAGCATCAACAGGGCACAGCTCCACCAGGTCCCTGTGCCCACCAGGTACCCAGAGCAGGTGTGGGGGCTGAGGGGAGGTGGAAGCACAGGCAGAGCCCTCAGCCTGTCCCACACAAACCCTCCCCTGACCCCCAGCTGCTGCAGACAGCAGGCCTGCAGGCACTGCTGCTCTCCCCTGCCACCCCAGCCCTCAGCCTCTCCTCTGCCTGATGGGAAGAGGCAACCTGCTGCTGGGACAGATCAGCTGCAGTCTCTGCTCTGCCTCCAGCTGGCAGGGACCTCACTCCCTGCTGGCAGCTTCCCCTTCTCCTCTGCCACCACAGCCACCACATGGGCTAAGAGCTGCTTCCCACCCTGGGGGCTGTCCAGGCTGCTCCACACCTTCCCAAAGGGCACTGCCACACCTGCAGCACACCAGGAGAGGATGCAGGGACACCTCCACCTCCTCCTCCTCCTTCACACCAGCTCCATCTCAGCCTCTGTGGCCTCCAGCAAGGGTTTCCCACTTTCTCCCTCAGCCACACAACAAATCTCCTAGGTGCCCCCCACCCCCCAGCTGATGGAAGAATTGCTGCTGAGTGACTCATCCCCAGCCAGTGACAGAGCTGAGGCTCAGTGCTGCTGGAGCTCTCCCAGCTCCTGAGCCTCCTGGGGTCTCAGAGGACTCAGCCCAGCCAGCTTCAGCTGGAGGGAGCAAAGCACCAAAAAAGGAAGAGAGTGAGGCTGCTCCTCAAGGCTGAGGGCTGCAGTGGGGCCAACAGCTTCTGCTCAGCAGTGCTCAGGAAGTTCCACACTTTTTTGGCAGCCTCGGTGCTCCAAGATGTCCTTCAGCTTCCTGACAAGTGCCCTGGCTGGCAGCAGTGGTGTGGAGGAGAAGGCAGGAGGGTGACAGCCACGACAGGAGCGGAGCAGGCAGGATGTGCTCACGCAGCAGGAATGCTCTCTGCAACTGCCTGCTTGGCTTCCACCCCTCCAAAGTAGCTTCAATTATTGAAAACAGGTTTAGACCTCTGCCCCAGCATTCCTCCAGCAGGGTCAGCAGGGGCTGCTTCTTGCAGCCAGATGGATCAGATCTCAACCTCTCCAAGCTCTTCCTTCCAGCCACCCTACAGCCAGGTGAGCACTTCCCCACCCTGCAGGCAAGAGCAGCACCAAGTGGAAGCTGCCTGAGGATGGCAAGGCCAGGCTGGAGGAGGCCCTGAGCAGCCAAGTCTCATGGGAGATACAAACCACAGGGTTGGGGATATGCAACTAAAGCTGCTGCTCCTCCAGCAGCTGCTCAGGCACAGCTGACTGAGGTACAGCCACAGCAGCTTGGCCACTTCCAGGCACCCAAGGATCTGGAAGAAGCTGGAGCTGCCCAACTGCCAGCCACAGAACATCTGGGCTACACTGACCTCCTGGATTCCAGGACATAAACTCTGTACAGCTTCTACTAGAAGCTACTCTAGAAGCTACTGGCTGGTGCTCAGCTCTCCCCCTCGGAGCACTTTTGCCCTTTCCCAGGTTTTTCACCTTGCTGCTGTGGCTCAGCAGGGCACAGGGCTGCCAAGTCCTCTCCCACAGGCAGAGCACAGGACAGATCCAAGCTGCCCCTCGTCCCCAGGCCCTTCCCTTCCCTTCCCAGCAGCAAGGTCAGATCAGCTTTCTGCACACAAAGGCTGCCCTGCCTGTGCAAGACACAGCTTGGGGAGCACCAAAAGAGCTGCACTTGGGCCTAAACCTCTGCTGAGGCTGCCAAGGAAGCTCAGCCCCACTGCTGCCCCCAGCATGGCTCAGCACCATTCCTCCTGGAGCCAGACACACAGGGCAGAGCCTTCTGCCTGCTTCCAACAGGAGCCCAACAGCTGCTGGGTTCAGCCCAGCTCTGTGCCTGTCAGGCAGGGGCTGCCCCCTTGCTGGAGGTGGGAGATGGCTGAGGGAGCACCAAGTGACCTAGAAGGGATTTGAGGACAGCAAGAGGTCCCTGCTGCCCTCAGAGCACCAGGGAGGTTCTCAAAGCCTTTCAGGGTCCTGCTCCTGCTCATTCTGCTGCTGCAGTTCCCCTTCTCTGTCTGCAGTTTCCTTTCATTGCAGCTGGGTCCAGCCTGACCTCCAGCCCAACCCCATTTCTACTTCCTGGATCCATCTTTCCCCTCACTTTTGTGCACTCAAATAAATAAATAAAGTAATAAAAAAAGGTCTTTACAACTTTCCTGTGCATTGACCAACCTAAAAAAGAAAGAATTAAACCCCCAAGGAAATGGAGATTTTTTTTTTTCCCCCTCATCCCAGCTCTATCAGCCCCAGCAAGCTGCTGCTGGGAGCAGCACAGACAGCACCACAAGGATTCACTGCAGCAGTGTGGCAGCCTGGGAGGCTCAACTGGAAGTGTTTTTGTGAACTACCATTTAGATCTAGTTAAAAAAAAAAAAAGAGCAAAGCAAGAGAGGAGAGCAAAGCAAGAGAGGAGAGCAAAGCAAGAGAGGAGAGCAAAGCAAGAGAGGAGAGCAAAGCAAGAGAGGAGAGCAAAGCAAGAGAGGAGAGCAAAGCAAGAGAGGAGAGCAAAGCAGCAGAGGAGAGCAAAGCAGCAGAGGAGAGCAAAGCAGCAGAGGAGAGCAAAGCAGCAGAGGAGAGCAAAGCAGCAGAGGAGCAAACTACACTTTGTCCATGAATGCACAGAGCTGAGCCAGCTCTCAGCCCAGCAGCAAACCCCTGGCTGCCCAAAACCTGACCAGCTGAGCACATCCTGCTGCCTGTACCAGGTCCAGAAGCATCAGTTCAGTCTTTCCCCAGTGCTGGCACAAAGGGCCTGACCAAGGCCAGGGCCTGCACCCCCTGTTCATATGCCAAGGGCACCCCCAAGAGCAGCTGCCAGCAAAAATTCACAGTGACTGGAGGGCCACCAGCACCTGCGGACGGCCCAGCGCAGCAGGTTTGAATGGGCAGGACTGGGAACTTCTCCTCTTCAAACCACACTGAGCTGGCCTGGGCCACCCCAGGGACTCCAGGTGCTGCTCCAGAGGTGGGGACTGAGCTCTCAACCCCAGCCAGGTCACAGAGCACCTGGCTCAGTCCACACAGCCCCAGAGCAGCAGCCGGAGAGTCGCCTTCTGCCGTGGCTCTGGCTGCTGGAAGCAGGGGAGAGGTTTCAGAGCTCTCAGGTGTGGGTGGGGTTGGGATATGAACAGAGCAAGGGGAGGAGGGGGAGACAACAAATAAATAAACTGCACTGAGAAGTGGGTTTGGCATTGGTCAGCCCTGCAAAATTCAGCACCAAGGGTTCAAACTTGGAGGCACAGTTTCCGAGGGGTGAAATAGCACCGGGAGGAGGCTCTGCCCCCACCTCTGCTGGTGGTGCCAACTCCTCTCTTCTTCAGAGCTACCAAACTGTCATTTCTTTCCTTTTTTTTTTCTTTTCTTCTTTTTTTTTTCTTTTTATGACTCTAGGTGGAAGCAAGAAAGTCCAAAAGAACAACAACAACAAAAATTCTTTTCACTTAAAAAAAGTAATCAAAAGATAAATATCTAAACTATCACCAATACAAACTGAAGCTTGAACCAGTTCTTTTGCCTTTTTTTTCTTTTTTTCTTTTTTCTCTTTTTTTCCCCTCACTTTTTTTCCTTTTTCCCCCCTCTTTTTTTTTCTTTTTTTCCCCCTCTCTTTTTTCCCTCTCTTTTTTTTTCTCCCTTTTTTTTCCCCTCTTTTTTTTTTCCTCTCTTTTTTTTTCTTTTTCTCTTTTTTTTTTTTTCCTTTTTCCTCACTCAGATTCACAGTAACAAAAAAAAGAAAAAAAAATGTAAAAAAAAAAAAAATCTTTGCTCTGTGGTTTAGGTCTTTGAATATTTTTTCTGTTGTTGGTTTTTTGTTTTGTTTTAATTTTTTTTTTTTTTTTGTCCAGTAGTAAGAGAGTAGAAACCCCTGCACAGGCCAGGTGAGCACCTTTCAGTGGAAGCTGAGTGAAGTTGGTCCACGTTGTCCTTGCATAGGTCACATTGGGTTGAGGTAGAAATCCTTTAGTTACCTGCACGACAGGAGGAGAGGAAGAGACTCATCTCAATCAAAGGCAGAAAGCTCCCAGGGGCATCTCTACCCTGCTCCAAGACCTCCTCCTCAGCCACCAAAAGGAGGAGCAGCAGCTCTTCACCCAGGTGCAATCACAAGGGATGCTTCCAAGAGAGGCAGGCAGGCAGCCCCCATCCTGGCTGCTTTCTGACACTGCCACCAGCTGAGCTCTGTGCCAGGCCTGGGCTGGGGGAGGGGAGAAGTGGTGCCCAGCTCAGTGCTTCACCTCTGCCCAGCACACATTGAGCTGCTTGGAGTTCAGGGCAGCCTGAGGGAGCACTGTTCATGGATTCATGGAATGAGTTGGGTTGGAAGGGAGCTCAAAGATCAGCCAGTTCCAACCCCCTGCCATGGGCAGGGACACCTCCCTCCAGCACAGCTTGCTCAAGGCCTCATCCAGCCTGGCCCTGAGCACCTCCAGGCAGGAGGCAGCCACAGCTTCCCTGGGCACCTGTGCCAGTGTCTCCCCACCCTCAGTGTCCAGAATTCCTTCCTCATCTCCACCCCACACCTGCCCTCCTCATGAGAAGCAGAGCAGGTTTGTTTCAGCCCCAGTTCCAGCTCTCAGCCTTGGCTCCTGACAGGCTCCAAGTGCAGGTCCCCCCAGCAGGCAGTGCCACAACTCAGCCACTGACCTGTGCCCAGCACTCACAGGGCAGGGGCACCACTGGGGTCCCTCTGCCAGACACCAGCTCCTGCCAGCAGCATTTCTGCTCCTCTGCTCCACAACCCAACTCTGTCATCCAGCTACTTCTCTCCTTCTGTCACTTCTGTGCCTCTCCTGTTCTGCTCAGAACCTTTTTGGGACCATCAGAGCTGAGGTTCAGAGTCCAACCCAAGATGCCCTCAGTCCCAGGCAGGCAGCAGAAGGCTTTCAGGCTGTCCTTGAGTCACTCACAGGTACCAAACCCCAGCCTGACCCTCCTCACCCCTTCTCCCCCATCTGGTTTCTTTCCAGCCCATTCTATCAGCACATCACAGCAGGTCTCTGCTGGCACACAGGGACCACAGCACTCCAAGCTCTTCCTCAGCCTCTCTTTCATGTGCAGAAGGATGCAGGTGGTACTTAGGTTGCTCACAAAAGCCCTACAGAGGCTCTGTGGGTGGCTGTGGAGCAATTTGCTGATGAAGACACCACAGAGAATGCAGAGTCAAGAGAAGCTCTCAGGTAGGTTGTAATTGAGTCATGTTTTATAAGCAGCATTCAACCACATTCTGTACACAGCTTTGGGAGCAGTGAACAGCAACAACATCACAGACCTACAGGAGAAGCAGGGAGGGAGCTCTGGGGCCTCACAGGCTGGTTGAGCTTTGCAAGCAAGAGGTTGGTACAGCAGGGTGCCCCCAGAGCCCTGGCATCAAGAAGAATCCCCAGCTCCAGGGTGGCACACTTGACTCTGGAGGTGCTCTGAAGACACTGAGATCCCTGCTTCAGGGTCTGGGTGAAGCAGGGACCAGTGCAGCCTGCAGACTGCCTGTGTGCCCACTCCCAGTCTGCCCAGTAAAGCCAGTGAGGGGCAGGTGAGCATCCAGCCAGCATCTGGGGGGGGCTCTGTGGCTGTCAGCCCCAGCAGGCAGGTCCAGCAAAGCTGCAGTGCACAGATTAGATCCCAGCCCTGCTCTGCTGCCTGGGGTTGCCTTCTCCAGGGATGGCTAAGGAGGGTCTCCTCCCCCCCTGCTCTGCCCTGCTGAGACCACACCTGGAATGCTGGGTCCAGTTTGGGGCTCCCCAGTTCAAGAGAGACAGGGAACTGCTGGAGAGAGTCCAGTGGAGGCTGGGAGGATGCTGAAGGGACTGGAAGCTCTCTGCTATGAGGAAAGGCTGAGAGCCCTGGGACTGAGAGCCTGGAGAAGAGAAGGCTGAGGGGATCTGATCAATATCTATAAATATCTGAGGGGTGGGGGGCAAGAAGAACGTGCCAGGCTCTGTTCAGTGGTGCCCAGTGATAGGACAAGGAACAATAGGCACAAGCTGGAACCCAGAAGTTCCACCTGGAGCTGAGGAGCCATTCTCAGATTCTCTGATGCAGGAGGCACATCAGCTGCACTGCATCTGCTCTGCAGGACACAGCTGCAGCTTGGAAGCTGGAGAGTTTTAACTCTGTGGCTGTCTGGAGCAGCTGCTGTGGGCTGACAGCAAAGCCAGGCCCACCACTGCCAGGTGCAGGCACAGAGCAGCACCAGCACACAGCCTAACACCCTGGGGGGCTTGTGGAGGGGCAACAGTCTCTGTCAGGGGACAAGGGGAAGAACTCTAAAGTAGGAAACCACCACTGCCAGGAGCTGTAGAAAACCACACTTGAAAAATAGACATTTCTGCAGAAATGAACTTTGTGATCTCCTGAGCACAACCTCCCTGCCAGCTGAGCCAGAGTCACCCAGAGAGCAGCCCTTGAGACATCCTGAGTGCCACAGCAGGCAGCACCAAGCCTCTGCCATCAGACATCCTGAGTGCCACAGCAGGCACCAAGGCTCTGCCACCAGACATCCTGAGTGCCACAGCAGGCACCAAGGCTGTCCAGCCTCTGCCACTAGAGATCCTAACTGCCATCCTAACTGCCACAGCAGGCAGCACCAAGGCTCTGCCACCAGAGCTCCTGACTCCCACAGCAGGCAGCACCAAGGCTCTGCCACCAGAGCTCCTGACTCCCACAGCAGGCAGCCCTGAGGCTCTCCACCCTCCGGTGCCCACCAGAGGCTCCTCCAGCGGCACGGAGCCCATCCCCACGCTGTGTCTGGAAAGCAAGCAGCATCAGTCAGCATCTGGTACCCACAGTGCTGGGGGCTGTGCTCTGGCCTTACCTTACAGCACAAGAACTGTTAGCTAAGCAAGCTCTTTATCGTGGCTTAACCCCCGAGAGGTGCGAAGCGTAGGGAGGCTGCATGCCAAGCGCCACCCACACGGCCGAGCTGCCAGCGGCGTCGGGCACGGCCTGTGCCAGCGCCAAGCGGGGCAGGGGAGGGTGATGGACTGTGAAGGAGGGGCGAGAGGCTTTGTGCTGGAGAGAAGCTAGCTTGAGAGACAAAGAAGTGTTAGCAGGCTGGCCAGGAGCAGCGGAGGAGGGCGGCAAGAACGCCTCAGCGGGCGGCAGGGAGGGGAGGCCCTGCAGGAGGGCAGGGTCAGGGTTAGGAGCGAGCAGTGGAGGGGGGGGAGGAAGGGAAACGTTAGGAGGGGGATGGAAAACAGATTGCACTGGAGCCCTGCTGAGGTGCTGAGCAGGTCTGCCCTCGCTGGATGTGACTGGATGAGAGGAAGGGGGTGGGAAGGATGAGGATGAGGTGCTGGCAGCAGCCTGCAGAGGGTTTAAGCTTAGCACTGTGCTGCTAGAAACAGCACTGCTGCTGAAAGTGGCTCCAAACGGATGAGGAGAGGAGGCAGAAGGCACCGCATGGTTAAAAATACCTGCAAACAGGAGAGAAAAACTCAGCTTCAGCAGGTGGCCTTGCACAGTCTCAACAGTGACAAGAGAAACAGACCAAAAGAAAGCAAAACAAACCAAACCAACCAAAACAAACCAAACAAAAAAGCCAAATTATAAGTTACAGCCCCAGACAAAAACAAAAATAAAGTATGCAGCATGAGAAGGCAGCAAGCAATGAAGAGAGAATGGGTGCAGGCCAGGAGGGACAAAAGGTTTCACACTTACCTTGCCTACTGCCAACCTCTAAATGGCCAGGCCCAAGAACTGGCAGTTCTAGAGCACACAGGCAGGCCTGGGAGGAGACTGGGTGGTCTCTAGAGTTGGTTTATCTGAAGAGTCAAAGTGCTGCTCTTGCCACCCTCCTGCTTCCCCACTTACAGGGCAGCAGAGGGGAGAGTCTGCATTTCCAGCCCATCTAAGTGCTGAGAGATGTGAGAGTTAGGATTTCCAGACATGGTGCCTGAGTGGCTATGGACAGGCAACAAAAAAATCTGCCTTGCCACTGAGCAATGGCAGGGTCAGGCTATCTTGTAGTGCTGCCAGCTTGTCTCCAGCTTGGGCCACAGAAGCCAACCCCTGCAGGATCCCAGAAGTGCAAGGTGCATATGGCATTGCCCTTTCTGGCAAAGCAAAGTCCAGTCAAGAGCCAGAATGCTACCCAGTTCCCAACACCCTCTGCTCTGCAGAGGCTCTGATCTTCTTCCTGGACCGTGCTAAATCCATTCAAGGCCTAATCTCAACCTTTACTCAAGTTGACAAGTTAAGAGATCCTTAACTTGGTACCAGTTCAAATCCTTTACCTGCAGGCAGACCTAAGTTGGTTCCAACACAGCCAACCTCTGACCAAGCAAACATTAGGAAATCACAAAGCCTGGGTGCATTCTCTCAAGGAGGTGAGAACAACAAGCTCAGCTAGCAGACAAAGCTCAAGAGATCTCCCTGGGGGGGACTGAACTCATCCTAGCATTTCCAAGAGAGAGAGAGAGAGAAAGAGAGAGAGAGAGGAGATTGGTTATGTGGGACAGATCTGCTGCACCTCCTGCAGCAACCAAAGAGGCTTTCAGCCCTGGAGAGGCAGCGTCAGACTTTCCTTCAGGCCCTGTCTTATACCAGAGAAAGAGTTCTGCCTACCTCCAACTGTTCCACCTGTAACCCCAGGTGAGAAGTTCCCCATAGTGTGAGAATTAGTCAGTCTGGTTGCAGCTGATGACACGTGGACCAGACTGGCAGCAGCTGGCATTGAGTTAAATAAGGACTGCAAGACTGAGGAGTTTGTCACCGAGTTGAGGTTTGCTTGCAAGGCCATGGAGCCCAGGGGGAACTGCGATCCAGTGCTCAGAGTGTTCAGGAAGGGGTGGTGTGTCTGCACAGACGATGCTGGGTTGCCTGCTGAAGAACCAGCAGGAGAAAGGCTTTTGCCATTCAGAAGGCCACCAGACGAGACAGCAGCAGAGATGAAAAGGTTGTGGCCGTTCTTGAACTCCACCTCTCGGTCCCTCCCTTTGCCGACCTTTCCGTTGTGCTGCGCAGAGCTCTTCTCCGAGGAGCCTCCCGCGCGGCCGCTGCTGTCGCTCAGCTCTTTGCCTTTGCCCCCTGACCGGGGCAGCTCCTCTCCTTTGGTGCTGCTCAGCCCTTCCAGCTGCCTCTTGTTCAGGAAAGGATTGGTCTCAGCCATCCCCACGTCTTTGCTTCGCTGAGACTGGAAGGGCAGGGAGCAGCTGGCAGGCGCTACCTCGGCAGCCTTGTGTGGAAGGGAAGCACCATCCATGAAGCTGTGCAGCCCCCCCTCAGCTGAGAGCCCCCCACTGTAGCTGAAGCCGTTGGTGGAGTTTGTGCTGGGGCTGAGCCCATCTGCCCCGGAGGAGGCCATGGCCAGGCTCTTCCTGGCGTGGGCCAGGCTGTCCTCGGAGGGTGGCCGGAAGGTGAACAGAGAGTTCTGGCCCAGAGCTGAGGCTGACTGCAAGGAGCTGTCTGTGGTTTTGGTCAGGTTGATGTCAGATATTGGTGAAAAAGTCGATTTCCATTTGCTGCTGTTCATGTTCTCGTTGCCTTGTGCTTGCTTCCTCCCGGTCAAGCTGCCGCCTGGTTCGGAAGAGAATTTCTCTGTCAAAACCCAGCACGGACTGAAGCTGCTCTGCAGGGGTCATGGACTGGGCTGGGGTGGAAGGGACCTCAGAGATCATCCAGCTCCAACCCCTGCCATGGGCAGGGACACCTCCCACCAGCCCAGGCTGCTCAAGGCTTCATCCAGCCTGGCCTTGAACACCTCCAGGGAGGGGCAGCCACAGCCTCCCTGGGCAGCCTGTTCCAGGGTCTCACCACCCTCACTCTAAAGAATTTCTGCCAGCAGAGCTCTGCTGTGCTCAGCAGCTCAGAACAGCCTCCCCCTGACCAACAGCTTCAGGCAGTGGCAGAGAGCCACCCCCAAGCCCAAGCAGTGCAGTAAATGACCAGCAGCCCTCACACCTACCGTTCTCAACAGTCTTCTGGGGAGATTTGCTCTCCAATGATATGGTTGCAATTTTCCTCTCGATTCTAGTGGGAAAAGAAAAAGGTTAGAGAGCCCTCATGGCAGACCTGTGGCACATTGACCCTCACAACCTAGCAGCCATAACCTCCCTGGGCAGCCTGTTCCAGAGTCTCACCACCCTCACACTGAGGAACTCCTTCCTCAGCTCCAGTCTCACCCTGCTCTGCCTCAGCTTCAAACCATTCCCCCTTGGCCTGTCTCCAGACACCCTCATGAGAAGTCCCTCTGCAGCCTTCCTGCAGGATCCCTTCAGCTACTGGAAGGCAGCTCTAAGGTCCTCCTGAAGTCTTCTCCAGGCTGCACACCCCCAGCACCCCCAGGCTGTGCTCACAGCAGAGCTGCTCCAGCCCTTGGATCATCTCTGTGGCCTCCTCTGGCCTCACTCCAGCAGCTCTGTGTCCTTCTCCTGCTGGGGACACCAGGATGGGAGGTGAAGTCTCAGCAGAGCAGAGTGAAGGGGCAGAATCCCCTCTCATGCCCTGCTGCCCACTACTTCCTAAACCTTCCCTCTTCCACTTTCAGCCACATTAAGATGCTTGGCCTTCTGGGATATGTCTCCAAGGGAAGGGAACAGAGAAGGTTTAAGGCATCTGTGCAGTATGGAGCAGTGCTGGCAGCTCCCAGGGCCAGCTCAGCCCTTGGGCAGGCCCTCACCTGCTGCTGTTGTGCTCATCTTCAGAGCCCTGCTCTTCATCAGAGGTGAGTGGGGAGTAGTGGACGCCGTTGGTCTGCAGGAGAGGCTTCTCCTTCTTCAGTACTGGGGGTTGGTCATTGTCCTGGTAAGGAACAGGAGAGTTCTTCAGGGAGTTTTCAGGAGAGGAAATGGCTGTTATTTCTAAAGGCTGGTTAATGTTATTGACCTGGGCAAGAAGGAAAGAGAGCAGTTACAGGTGAGAGGATCCCCTAAGGAGCAGCAATCTTGTTCAGGATATTAAC
The DNA here is from genome assembly GCF_027791375.1 of Indicator indicator. Taxonomy (NCBI): domain Eukaryota; kingdom Metazoa; phylum Chordata; class Aves; order Piciformes; family Indicatoridae; genus Indicator; species Indicator indicator. The sequence continues at coordinate 2,987,758 of NC_072045.1, read as the reverse complement.
AGCAGCCTTAGCTTCATAGATCAAAGAAGCACAGAATGGGAGGGGAGCCCTGGAGCTCATCCAGTCCAACCCCCTTGCCAGAGCAGCAGCACCCAGGGCAGGTCATACAGGGATGCATCCAGGGAGGGTTGGAAGCTCTCCAGAGAAGGAGACTCCACAACCTCTCTGGGCAGCCTGCTCCAGGGCTCTGCACCCTCACACCAAAGAAGTTCCTTCTCCTGTTCCAATGGAACCCCTGGGGTCCAGTTTGTGCCCACTGCCCCTTGTTCTGTCCTTGAACATCCCTGAGCAGAGCCTGGCTCCTGCCCTTCACATCTTCATCAGCATGAATGAGGGCACTTCTCAGGCTCCTCTGCTCCAAGCCCCAGCTCCCTCAGCCTGTGCTCACAGGGATGTTCCACTCCACTGCACAGAATGGGTTGGGTTGGAAGGGACCTTAAAGATCATCCAGTTCCAACTTCCTGCCATAGGCAGGGACACCTCCCACCAGCCCAGGCTGCTCAAGGCCTCATCCAGCCTGGCCTTGAGCACCTCCAGGGCTGGGGACTCCACCACCTCCCTGGGCAGCCTGTTCCAATCCCTGACCACTCCTGCAGCAACCAAATCGTTCCTCACCTCCACCCCCAACCCTCCCCTGGCCCAACTGGAGCCTATTTCCTCTTGCCCCAACTCAAAAGAGCTTCCCCAGGCCCTCCTGCCTCGCTCCAGCTCCTCCTTTTGGCCCTTACCATGGAGCTGATATTGAGTGGTGACCCTGATGGGTGTGTAAAGAGCCCAGAGACAGCAGGCAGGGATTTGCGTTTGGGGGAGACCCCGGAGGCGCTGCTGAGGGTCCCTGTGGAGGATCTCTTCCGCCGGCCTCGCTTCTTGCCGTCCTGCGCGGGGGCCTGGCCCGAGTCCAGCCGAGCGCTCGAGGGCAGGGGGCTGTGCTTGCTGGAAGGGGATTGTTTTACATGTCCTGCATTAGGAGAGATTGTAAAGATGATTCTTCTCTTGGCCTCGTTCTCGGGATCTGCAAAGGCTGCCTCAGGCTGCAGGTCCCCCTTTGTTCCTTCGGCAAACATCTTCTGAGCGTCTGCATACTGCAGAACCCCTACCAGGCTCTGGGCTGTGCCATTTAACCTGGGGCTGGTGGAGTGCTGGTGAGCAGGGGAGCTTTGCCCAGAGTTCCTCGACTGCATCATTAGCAAAGGATGTTGTGGAGTGGAACTCCGAGACCCTACTGAGTTAAAGAGACTCCCAGAGTCCTCCAGAGCTGCCTGGTCAACACTATGGTTACGATGGGCTGGGCTGTTTGCAAGGTTTCCATTGAGTGCCACGGAGCCAGAAGAGTAAGAAAAACCTGTTGGAAGGGAAAGGCATAAATCATTGCTCCTGCTGAGTGAGAGGTCACAGTGCTAGAGGGTTGGCAGGGCTGGGAGGGGGCAGAAGCTCTGCCTGCACCGCTGGATGTGTGGCACAGGGGGCACCAGGGGTGGGTGGCACAGGGGGCACTGCCCACCTGCTCTGACACAGGGCAGTTGAGAAGGTGGCTCTGTGCTAATGGTTTCACTCAGGGGTTAATGGTTTTCACTGCTCTTCTGCCAGGCCAGGAGAACTCCTGTGTGACATGGACCTGTCCTCTGCCCAGAGGCTGAGGGGATCCAGAGATTCCTGGGTTGGGTTGGGTTGGGTTGGGTTGGGTTGGGTTGGGTTGGGTTGGAAGGGACCTCAAAGCTCATCCAGCTCCAGCCCCCTGCCATGGGCAGGGACACCTCCCACCAGCCCAGCTTGCTCAAGGCCTCATCCAGCCTGGCCTTGAACACCTCCAGGGAGGGACATCCACAGTCTCCCTGGGCAGCCTGTTCCAGGGTCTCCCCTCCCTCACTGTGCAGAATTTCTTCCTAATGTTCTCCAGATGAATTTCCTACCTGTGAATGGGTTCAGTCCTCTTGTGAGGCCTTGTCTCTGGGCTCTCAGAATGGCAGGGGGAGAGGGGAGCAGGGTTTTGGTTTACCCCAAGGGGTTTGACACCTCATTGGCTTTACAGAAGACTTCAGCCAAGCCCTTTGCTAGGAGCAACACAAATCCCTGAGGTGCTGAGCACTGAGCACAATGCACTCTGCTGTAGCTCCTGCAGCTTGATCCTGCTTTGCCTGGGCCACAACATTTCCATATCCTGAGCAGCTAAATGCCACAATATCAACAGATGGGCAAGTCCAGAGCCAATGTCTGCACTTAAAGCTGTCCCTTCCTGCTGCCATTTGACCTTTCTGCCTACCCAGATACTTGTGGCTTTACAAATGCTCCTGATGGGCCACTGTGACCTGCATCAGGAAGTTAATGTTGCTGTTAAAAACACTCCACCAGCCTGTAAAATACAACATTTCAAGCTCACAGCATTAGCTATGCAACACTCTGCTGGTTTGCCAGGCTGGAGAGGCAGGAAAGTCTTAATCCAGAGAGGAAAATTAACCAAAGCAGCTGCTGCTTGTCCCTGCAAGGTGCTGCAGTGCAGCTAAAGGCACAGCAGAGCAGGACTGCAGGCCAGGATGCAAGCCAAGCTGTCTCAGCTCACCACCATCCATGGTTCTTTGGTCTCCTAACAAAACACTCCTTGATCTAGGCCTGAAGGAGCTGCCAAGGAGTGCTTGGAGCACTCTGACATCTGCTCTTTGGGTGCTGGCAAGAGAAGGCAGCTTAGAGGAGGCTGTTACCTGAGGTAGCCAGAGCCAGTGGCTTGTTTCCAGTAGCATTGCTTACACCATTATGAGAACTAGCACCAATCTGCTTGTCAAGTGTGGAGGAGTCTCTGCTCTGGTGAACTGGGCTGGGGGTGCTTCTCTGGGGGGAGAGAAACAGACATTTCAGCACAGGAAGCCAATAGCTGAGCCAAGATTCACATGCAGCAGAGTAAATCCAGCAGGGTAGGTGGCTCTGCTGCCTCACTGTCCCTAGGCTCTGCTTGTTCTCAGCAAAGCTCAGCTCAGGGTGGTATGGGACAACAGCAACACTGCCCACAGCAGATCCCACCAGAGGCAGATTGCTCATCCTGCCAGCTCTGCCCCAGCTCAAAGCCCACAGCTGGGAGAAGATCATAGATTCCACAGCATGAGACAATTCCAGCTTCCCAAACACAGGGAGCACACAAGCATCTGTGGATGGCTTCTAAACTGACAGCTCTCAAGTGAAAGCTTCTCAGGTCTCTGCTTTGGGGACAAAGTGAGAAACTGGGCCAAGCTTTGTTTGAAACTCCTCTGGCCCTGAAAGCAGCCTGGGTCACAAAGAGCTGGCCCCCAGCACACTGCAGTTGCTCTCTGCTGCTGCAGAGCAGGGGAGCACAGAGCAGGGGAGCACAGCCTGAAGGACCTGTTTGGGTTCATCCCACACACAAACCTGCTGGACAGCTCTGAGATGAACAAACTGAGGCACAAGGATTTGTCTCTCTCAAGGGCATGCAATGACTGAGGGGGGATTGTCTCCCTTCACTGCCACAGACTCTCAGCCTCTGCCTCTTTTCCACCCAGGCAGCTGCTGAAGGCAGCTCCTTGCCTCTCCTTGCTGGCCCAGACCCCACCACCACCCCAGAGGTCATCTACAGCCCACCAGCAGCCTCCCCCTGAAGCATCAGTGAAGATGAGCAGCCCAGGCAGGGTTCTGGTGCACCCCCCCAGTGCCCAGGGGGGTTTGCAGGGAGGGATGGGAAGTGTTGACAGTCCCTTACTCACCACCTTCTCAACACGGCTAGGGAGCACTACGCTGGCCAGAGGGATACTAACAGGGAGTTTGTTGGGCTGCACTGTGCTGAGAGGAATACTGATGGGGAGGCTGGTGATGGTTTCTCCATTACTCACAGAGCTTCTCTCTCTCAAAACCTGTAAATCAAAAGAGAAAAAGTGCAATTCTTAACCACAGAGAAGACCTTTGCAGCTCAGAGGTGTTGCTAACCAACAGCTCCTTCCTGCTCTGTGTTCCCTCTCCTTCTCCTGAGGAATTCCAGCACTGGGTGGTGACTTGTAAAGCAACATTTTTCCACCTGCAGAGTCACTGAATCACCCTGGTGCTGTGGTTCTGTCACTAAGGGCATCAAGTCCAGCCTTCTACCCAGCACCTCTTTGACCACCAAACCATGTCCCCAGGTGCCACATCTACTAATTTCTTGAGCACCTCCAGGGATGGGGACTCCACCACCTCCCTGGGCAGCCTCTTCCAACCCCTGACCACTCTTCCAAGGAAGAATTTCTTCCTAATGTCCAACCTAAACCTCCTCTGGTGCAGCTTGAGGCCATTTCCTCTTGTCCTGTCCCCAGTTACTTCAGAGAAGAGGCCAACACCAGCCTCCAACCCCCCCTGCCAGAGCAACAGGCTGTCCAGGATGAGATCCAAGTGCAGCAGGGTAGGTTTAGGTTGGACATCAGGAGGAAGTTCTTCACTATGACAGTGGTAAAATACTGGAACAGGTTACCCAAAGATGTGTGGGGACATTCAAGATCAGACTTGCTGTGGCCCTGTGCAGCCTGCTCTAGCTGGAGGTGTCCCTGCTGGGTGCAGGGAGGTTGGACAGGAGGAGCAGTGAGGGTGAGCTCTGAGGATCTCTTCCAACCTGATGCATTCTGTGGTACTTCTCACACCAAGCAGGGCACAGAAAGGGGCATGGCTGCATTCCCTGCTTAGGCCAAGGAAATTCCCTGAGCTCCTGGGTGCCACATGTCTGCAGCTGGGCAGAGCAGGGCTCCTCTCTTACCTTCTCAGCTGCAGTGGGTATGGCTGTGGGGGAGGAGGGCCGAGCCTCCTGAGGACTCAGCTTTATGCCATTGGAAAGAGCAGGGCTGGGATATGTGAGGCCATTCTCCTTGGCATGCTCAGCTCTGCAACACAGAAGCACACTCATTAGCACACACAAGTTAATGACTTCTCTCCCCTGGAGGCCCTCCCTGTGCCACCTCTGCTGCTTGTCCTCCAACAGCCAAGCTCTGAGTGCTGCCCAGGCAGGGTTAAAAAGGAGATGTGGAGGCTGCTATTGTGACAAAGCTGCTCCAGGCATGCCCTGCCATCTCCTCCCAGGTAACTAACAACAGGCCAAGAGGAAATGGCCTCAAGTTGCACCAGGGGAGGCTTAGCTTGGAGATGAGGAACAATTTCTTTGCTGCAAGAGTGGTCGGGGATTGGCACAGGCTGCCCAGGGAGGTAGTGGAGTCCCCAGCCCTGGAGGGGTTCCAGACCCCTGTGGCCATGGAAGTTGGGGCCATGGTTTGGTGGTCCTGGAGGTGCTGGGTAGAAGGTTGGACTGGATGATCTTAGAGGGCTTTTGCAGCCTTAATGATTCTATGATTCTATAAACCTCCACTATTAAGAATACTTCTCCACAACCCAACTAAACCTCTGCTCAAGACAAGCTCTTAGCCCTCCCCTTTCACAGAATGCTTTGGGTTGGAAGGGATCCTCAAGATCATCCAGTGCCACCATCCTGCCATGGGCAGGGACACCTCCCACCAGCCCAGGCTGCTCAAGGCCTTGAACTCCTCCAGGGCAGAGGCATCCATGACCTGGGAACCTGCTCCAGTGTCCTCACTCTCCAGAATTTCTTCTACCATCTCCAGTCTCCCCCTGCCCTCTTCAAGCTTCCATCCGTGCCCTCTCCAGTGCCCACTCTCACCTCTGTATCTCGCTGGTGGTTGCTTTCCCATTGACTCCATGGTCTTGGTTGAGATGTCTCCTCAGGGCTATTTTGGCTGGGGAGAACCTGGTGTAGTCAGGCAAGGCCAAGCTGCTCATCCTCTCTGCCTTCTGCCTGCTGCCGTGGTTGGGGGTGCAGGGCACGATCTCCTGCTCCAGGTGGGAGGTGCTGTACTGGGGGGTGTTCTGCTTGGATGAGGGCCTGCTGAAGCTGTGGTGGATTTCATAGGGAGTAGCATGGCCATTCATGGAGAGCTCAGGGCTCATGCCATTGATGTGGGGCATGGGGAACTTGGAGCACTCCAGCTCCAGCTGGAACCTGCCGTGCTCAGGCTCCGGGTCCCGGCTCAGGTGAGGCTTGTGGCGGAGCTGCGCTGCCAGGGACTCCTCTGAGGGGGTGTAGGACTTGAGCTGCAGCAGCTCCTGCTGCCTCTGGCTCTTCTCAAGTTCCACAATGCTGATCTTTAAATGAAGAGGAGCACAATGATTAAAACCCACACTTGCCAGAGACTCATGGAATGGCAGGGGTTGGAAGGGGCCTCTGGAGTTCATCCAGCCCAAGCCCCCTGCCAGAGCAGCATCACCCAGGGAAAGCAGAGCTCCTCTGACCCAAGAGTTTCACTTCTGGTCACTATGGCAAGGGACACTGTGTGGGAACTGATGGCTGAATCAGGACACCAGAGGACTCCCCTTTGCATCAGGCCATGAATAGAGAACAAGGATTCCTTCTCCACAGCCCTGCCAAGGAACCCATCAGGTCGTGGCCCCTGGCTCCTTGAGGGGCAGCCACAGCCTTGGCCATCAAGTTTACTAAAATCCTCTGAGATTCATCTTGGGGGGTGGAAAGAAGGGAAAAAAGCAAAACAAGCACCAACCCAGCGGAGCCTTTAACAGCACAGTCACATCCCCTCCCCTGGCCACTGCCCAAGAGCTGCCCCAGGCTGCTGACTCCCCGCCCAGGGCTGCTGACTCCCCGCCCAGGGCTGCTGACTCCCCCTTTGTTCCTTGCTCTCTACCTGCAGTTCCAAGCAGTGTTTTTGTTTCTCAGAGATCTGGTTCTTGAGTGCCTGCTTCTCTTTCAGCAGGTTCTCCAGTGACAGTGTTGACCAGTCCAGCTTCAGCTCCTCACACCTTGCCTTCAGCTGCAAGGACACCAGAGAAGAAGGTCAACAAGCACCTCCCAGACACCTTCACACCAGCAGACGTGGAAGCCAGGTGTGCACTCAGAATGGCTTGGGTTGGAAGGGACCTTCAAGATCAGCCAGCTCCAACCCCCTGCCAGGGGCAGGGTTCACCTCCCACCAGCACAGGTTGCTCAAGGCCTCATCCAACCTGGGAGAGGGCAGCCACAGGCTCCCTGGGCAGCCTGCTCCAGTGTATCCCCACCCTCACTGTCATGAATTTCCTCCTCAACTCCAGTCTCAGTCTCCCCTCTCCCAGCTCAAAGCCATTGTCCCTCGTCCTGGCACTCCCAGCCCTTGTCACAAGTCCCTCCCCAGCTCTCCTGGAGCCCCTTCAGGCTGCTCTAAGGACAGAGGTGAGGCCAGAGCCAGCTGGCACCTCAGTATTTTGTTAGAGGTCACCAGAGGAAGGGCCACCTGCCTGCCTTCCCCCACCACTGTCACAGAGCAGCCAGAGCAGCTGGAAGGTTTTTCATTCCTTCAGACACCTGGAGGCCAGGGGCAGCCCTCAGCTCCTGCCCTGTCCTTGCAGGAGAGGCACCCTGCCCACTTGGGTTGGCACACACCAGCTGCAAGCTCTGGTTCCTGAGTTCACTGTTGTCCTTCTCCAGCTGCTTGGTTTGTTCCTTCAGTTGCTGGTTGTGAGCAGAGATCTCCTTCTGAGCCTGGATCAGGTCGTTGTAGGTCAGAGCTTTAACTCCCAGCTACAGGATGAAGAGTGAGAAGGGGAAGAGATCATTGTTTGACTTCATCAGCCCCAAACCAGAGGCTGAAGGCCTGAAGCTGCTCTGCTCCTGCTTCCATCCCCAGAGTCTGCACACAGAGGAGCACAAGCAGCCCCTTCCCCCCAGCAGGGCTACCTCATCAAGCTTCTGCTGGAAAAGTCGTTTGATTTCCTCTTTCTGTGCCTGGCAGTGGGTGAACAACTGCTGTGCTGTGCCCAGCAGCTGAGCATTCTTCTCCTGGAAGAGAGCAGAAGAGCAAACAGACTTTGAGCATCTCAGCTGCAGCAGGGCTCAGCTTCAGGAACCTTTGCATTCAGTTTGGGGAGCAAGCTGGGAGGGAATCTCAGCTCAGACCAAAGGGAACCAAACTCTGCCTCTGTGAGCCTGTCTGGGAGTGGTCAACAGGTGCTGAAGAAAACTGAGAAGAGCTTTGAACCTCTTTGGTCAGCCTGAAGAAGACTCTAGGGGGACCTTGCTCTACTGGGAGGTGTCCCTGCCCATGGCAGGGGGTGGCACTGGATGGTCTTTAAGGTTCCTTCCAACTCAAACCATTCTATGATTCTGTGACCTCAGAGCTGCCTTCCAGTACCTGAAGGGATCCTCCAGGAAGGCTGCTGAGGAACTTTTGCTGAGGGTGTCTAGAGACAGGCCAAGGGGGAATGGTTGGAAGCTGAGGCAGAGCAGGGTGAGACTGGAGCTGAGGAAGAAGTTCTTCAGTCTGAGCCTCTGGCACAGGTTGCCCAGGGAGGCTGTGGCTGCCTCCTCCCTAGAGGTGTCCAGGGCCAGGCTGGATGAGGCCTTGAGCCTCTGGGCTAGTTGAGAGGTGTCCTGCATGGGCAGGTTGGTACTGGATGATCTTTAAGGTCCCTCCCAAACCATTCTGTGAGTCTAGGAAAACCTAAACCAACACTGGGCTCATGCTGACAGTGTCACAAAGCCCAGAGAGCAAATAAAAGCTCCCACAGGGGTTACCAAAAGCTGGAACTGGCCAGAAGCTCTTGCTGAGCTCTGTGGGGAAGGTTCCTCTGCCACAGGCAGAGTCTCTCTCATCAGGGCTAATTTAGAAAGCAATTAAATTCCTGATAATTGAGGTGAAGCACTGCGAGAAGGGAAGATGTTTAGCTGGGAATTCTCCTCCCTCTGCTGGGGAGATGGCTCCATAGCAGAGGAAAATCCCACACCTCCCAGCTCCAGGCTCTTCACCTTCCCCTTTCTTCCAGCCAAGGACTTGCTCAGTTCACCCTGTGCCCACCAGACCACTCTGGACATTATCAGGGTTAAGGATGCTCCATCAAGTCTCTTAAGCCAGTGGTGACAGCCTAAGGCTATTGAAGGGTGGGCAGACTCTAGAACAGGTTGCCTCCTGCCTGGAGGTGCTCCAGGCCAGGCTGGATGAAGCCTTGAGCAGCCTGGGCTGGTGGGAGGTGTCCCTGCCCATGGCAGAGGGTTGGAGTAGATGAGCTCTGAGCTCCCTTCCAAGCTGAGCCATTCTGGGATTCTGTGATAGCTGCTGGAGGAGGTTGACCACCACCACCTCTTGCTCCTGTGACCCAGGAGACATTCAGAGATGAAAAGCAGCTGCCAGCACCAAATGGGGCACCAGAGCAGGGTTCAGGACAGCAGCTTCCTGCCCAGGGACTCAGCTTAGTGTTCAAAACTAAGGGGAAACCCTAGAAAGGCTGAATGGAGCCTGATCAGGTGGAGGGGCAGCAGAGGCAGGAGGGGAGGTGCCTCTCTCCCAGTTACAGATGGGAAAGTGAAGCACACAGACTGAGGGGGCACTGAAACCCTCCTGGAACAGCCTTTTCCAGCTGGCCTGGTGCAGCACTGGGGCCAGGTCACACAATTCCCATCTCCAGCACTTCCTCCCCCACACAGTTGAGGTAATTTGGGTTAGAAAGGTGCAACCCAAGACCTACCTTTTCCTGCTCCAGTAACTGTTGCAGACTTGCTTTATACTGAGGAGTTTTCATGTATGCCATGAACTGCAGGTATTGGATCTTGAAAGAGTCTGCAAAACAAAGCAGCATTTGACACATTTCAAGTTGAGGCCAAGTGCAATGCTCTAATTCACCAACCTGTGCTCCCCTGGCAACTCTCCCCCCTTGGCTCTCTCTTGCTTTATGTGCTCTGGAAGTCAGAGCAAGCCATTAAAGATCAATTGAGAGCAGGAAAATCCATCCTGTGGTGCAAGTTGAACTCCTGGATCCATCAACTCCTCACCACAGGTAGCCCAGTGGAAGTCATGCACTGCACAGCACAGAGGAAGCTGATGGGGGTGGCATGGTGGAAAGAGGAGCTGAAGGGCTTTGAATGCCCTTGTGAGGAGAAACCCCAAGAGAGGAGCTGGCCCAGCCCAGCCCTCAGCACTCCTCCTCCCAGCTCACAAGCCAGAGCTTGCTGCACTCCTGCCAGCAGGCAGCTGCCAAGCTCTACCCCCCCGTTTCCTCTGCCCTCCAAGGAGCACTTGCTCCTCAGTGTCCTTCCATCCCATCTCTCACCTCCTGTCAGGCAATGAACCTCCCTTCATCCCCAGCCCTCACCACTGCTGCAGTCACAGGCAGCCCAAGCATGCACAGGATGGTGGCACACAGCACTGGGCAGCCAGGCTCACCCCAGCCGAGTGTCTCCCTCCCCAACAGGACAATGTCACTCTAAAGCACTCCTCTCCTGCCCTCCAGTCAGAAGTGTGAGGCAGCACAGCCAGAGAGCAGAGCTGAGGACATCACAGGTGCCCCTGGTCACCACTGGATGATTCCAGACTGCCTCATGCCCAGTGCCAAAGGACAGAACAGGTATGGGAGGGATGAATCAGAAAGAAGAGCCAAAAAGCCACCCTCCAAGCCCTTCCTTAGATCACCTCTTGCACCTGGAGCACATTTTCCAACCACACCACCTCTGGGACCTCCACAGTTCAGGCAGCACCTGACTGACTCTGCTCCAAGCTTTGCAGAGCAAATGGAATGGAGCTGCCCAGGACTGCCCCATTCCAGAGCAAGAGAAGGGTTTCACTTCAAATCAACTTATTCCTGCCTTGCCATTTCCATTTCCAGCCCTTTTGGGTTCCTCTTTGTTTCCCTTAGTGCCCAAAGAGAGCTGAAACGATGCCAAAGGCTAAACACGGGACCAGGAGAGCAGCAGGAAGCAAGAGGAGAACCTCAGGGTGATGCCAATGGGAGTGGGGAAGGAAGAAGCTCAGCACCAGCTTTGCCCTGGGGCTGACTCTCACAGAGGTGACAGGAGGGGACAGGAGAGCCTTACCTAGCAGCTTCTGTAGTGCAGGAGGGGTAGGTGTCACCAGCAGCTGGTTGGGTGAATGCCGCTGCACTTTAGGAGGTAGTTGGTAGAAGGGGCTGTGAGGTGACTTGTAGGCATCTGCAGGGACACAGAGACAACCTTCCAGCAAGGACAGCAGCTCTGCCAATGCAAAGCAACCTCCTCATGGCCAGGCTGAGCTCTGAGCTGCAGCAACAAACCCTCTGGAAGGAGATCTACAACTTCTCCTTGCAGCAGCAGCAGAGACAAAGCCCCCAGCTACAGCTCAGCCCCAGCTGCTGGCCAGGTACCTCCAGGCAGCCTCAACCCCCATCAGGGGCAGCCTTGCTCTGGTGGCCAGGCAGAGGTCATGACACAAACCCAAGCTAAACCCAGCAAGAGAGACAGAACCAGAGAATTTTGGTTGGAAGAGACCTCAGAGGTCACCCAGTCCAAGATCAACCCAACCCCACCATGGCCACCAAACCATGGCCCCAGGTGCCATGGCCACACATTTCTTGAGCACCTCCAGGCATGGGGACTTCACCAACTCTTCCAGACCCTTCCCCAGCTTCACTGCCCTTCTCTAGGCCTTCTCCAGCCCCTCAGAGTCCTTCCTGGAGCAAGGAGCCCAAAACTAAAGCAAACACTCCAGGCATGGCTGAGCACCGGGGGACAGCCTCTTCCCTGGGTCCTGCAGGCCACACTGGACCCTCGGATACTTATTGAGGGGAGTGTCCTTCCTCTGGCAGGCCTGAACTCACCCTGAGGAGAGGATGAAGCTGTCTGTGACACAGTCTGAGCATGCAGGAGCTCCAGTGCTGTTTGGCTCTTCTTGGTCTTGCGCTCGGTGCTGGCAGGGTTCATTTTCTTGGGCCGGCCTCGTTTCCTGCCTGCCATCTTCCTTCCTTTTTTACTCAGCTTCTTCTTCCTTGCTTTGGAGGGAGATGGCTTCTTCACAGCATTTGCTGCAGCCTTTTCTTCTTCAGCACCAGAATCCTAAAGAGATTTTCTTATTTTAGAAGCCATAAGGCTCTGGAGTTATTTCTAGCTGCAGGTGAAGGTTTCCTTTAAAGCCAGGATGGAGACCTCTGAGTGTTTCAGGGAAGGGAACTGATGCCTTGGAGTTCACTCCCCAGGGAAGCAAACTTGCCTGGGGTAAGGAGCTGCCCCCAGCCCCCAAGGAGCTGTGCTCATTCTCTTCTGGACTAATTGATTACAGAGAAGGAAATCTCTTATCTTGGCTAAGCAGAACTGATTATTCACCCTGCTTGACTACCACCATGGAGTCATGGAATGGGTTGGGTTGGAAGGGACCTCAGAGGTCATCCAGCTCCAGCCCCCTGCCATGGGCAGGGACACCTCCCCCCAGCCCAGGCTGTTCAAGGCCTCATCCAGCCTGGCCTTGGACACCTCCAGGTAGGAGGCATCCACAGCCTGTTCCAGTGTCTCCCTACTCTCACTGTCAGGATTTTGTCCCTAATGTCCTTCCCCTCAGTTCCACACCAAAGCTCCTTCAGTGTTTCCTGGTTTGTGCAGGAGCAGCCCCTGCATTGCTCTCAGCACCCTCTGAACTGCACTCAGTGGGTCAGGGCTGAGGGAGAGCTCTGTAAGGTGGTGCTGAAGGTGAGCCAGGGTGGGCACCCAACTGTTCCACTCCTCTTGCACCTCATGCTCTGCCCAGAATTCATGGTGCAGTCACCAAGTGCAGCTTTCATGAAGTCACTCCACCATCCCCAGCTACTAAACCAGCTTCCAGGGGCAGAACAGGGTCAGTGTCCCCCAGAATGAGACCTCTGCTGCTACAGATTATGCTCATGGACAGTCAAAGCAGGAAAGCAGAGGGGGTTCACCTTGTTCTCTTGCACCTTGGTTGGAGTAGTTGTGTTGCTCTTATTTTCCCTCTGCTGACGCCTTCTAGCTGCCTCTTGTTCCTCCTGGGGAAAGGTTGGAAAGACTCAGTCTTGCTGAGCCCCTGATCCCATCTGAGTACAGATCTCTGCCTCTTCCATCCTGCACTTGTGAAAGACTAACCCCAGAACCCCAGTGTGATAGGGCTTGGAAGGGACCTCTGGAGCTCATCCAGTCCAACCCACCCTGCCAAGGCAGGGGCCCCTGCAGCAGGGCACACAGGAACACCTCCAGAGATGGAGACTCCACAACCTCTCTGGGCAGCCTGCTCCAGGGCTCCAGCACCCTTAAGGCAAGAAGCTCCTCCTCATGTTTAGATGGAACTTCTTATGCTCAAGTTTGTGCCCATTACCCCTTGTCCTGTCACTGGGCACCACTGACCATAGCCTGGCCCCATCCTCCTTGAAGTACTGCTGAAGTACTGCTCAGCATTGCTGAGCTCCCTGCCTCAGGCTGCTCTTTCCCAGCTTCACAAGCCCCAGACCTCAGCCCTTCCCCATCAGAGACCTCCCAGTCCCCTCCCCACTCACCACTGCACCCTCAGTGCTCTCATCATGCAGTGCCCACCTAAGAGCACCCAACCTTTTGTCACCAGCAAGTGAAAAACCTCCCCTGCCTCTGGCAACACTCAGGGGGCCAAGGGAGTGAGGTACAAATCCTCCTTTGTCACTCTGCAGTGGGCTGCAAACATTCAGCCAGAGAGCAAAAGGAGATTAAACCTCAACCTCTTCCCTCATCCTGCCCCAGATCACTCAGATTCATGGAATGGGCTGGGTTGGAAGGGACCTTAGAGATCCTCCAGTACCAACCCCCAGCCACCTCCCACTAGCCCAGGGTTGATTTTCCATCAGCCCTGCTCTGCCCACCCCTCACCAGTGCCTGCACATTTCTGCCCAGGGCTGCTCTGTGTCTTGTGACTTTTCTACAGCAAGTGACTGAAACTTACCCTGAGTTTTGGATTTTTGAGACTAGAAAAATAGTTTTCAAGCTGCAAAGAGAAAGATAAGAGAAGGATTGTAAGTCCAGGCCAGATGAAGACAGCAGAACAAAGACTTAGCTTGAGACAAACACCAACTGCAGCAAGCCTGGCTGCTTCCTTCTGATGAGCTCCACCAAGAAGCCTTCTACCTCCTCTTTTAGCTGTGTGGCAGGACACAACCCAAGCCTCAACAAGGTTTTGTCATCTCCACTACCACTGATCCTTGCTTTAAGTCCCTTCTGCCCAGCCCTCCCCAGCTCTCCTGTACCCAGCTTCAGGCACTGGCAGCTGCTCTCCTCTTCTCCAGGCTCAACCACCCCAACTCTCCCAGCCTGTCCCCACAGGAGAGGTTCTCCAGCCCTCTGATCAGCTCTGTAGCCTCTTCTGGACCCACTCCAGCAGCTCCAGGTCCTTCTTGTGCTGGGATCAATGAATTAACAAAATGCCAGAGTGCTGTGTAAGAGAAGCAGCAGAGGCTCAGCCACGCAGTGTGAGCTGCACTCAGGCTGCAGAGTGTGCCCATGGCAGTCAGGTGTGTGCCAGGGAGCTGAAGCTGGCAGAGCCCCCCTGATACTCACTATGGTTCGGTCAATAGTATGCAGGTAGTACGAGACTGGCTTCCCGGTCCAGGACACGGAGCCCTTCAGTGGGGACAGCTCTACAACCCTCATTATAGTGCCAATATCTGCAGGAGGAAAGGCACAGTCAGGGACACAAAGCTCCTGCCATGTGCCACTCAGCTCTGCTCAGCCCAGCCCAGCCCAGCCAGGCAGCAGTGCAGGCAAGAGCAGAACACGAGGATCAGTGTGGGCTTCATAGATCCACAGCATGGGTTGGGCTGGAAGGGACCTTCAAGATCATCCAGTTCCAACCCCCTGCCATGGGCAGGGGCACCTCCCCCCAGCCCAGGTTGCTCAAGGCCTCAGCTTTCACAGAATCATGGAATTTGGGGTTGGAAAAGCCCTCTAAGATCTTCCAGTCTGACCAGCAACCCAACCCAACCGCAGCCCCAAGTGCCATGGCCACAGGTTTCTTGAACACCTCCAGGGCTGGGGACTCCACCACCTCCCTGGGCAGCCTGTGCCAACTTGGCTGTGTCTCAGAAACCTTTAGCAGGACCCCAGCAACACCACAGCTGCAGCAAGGGGCAGGATTTCATTAGGCAGAGGCAGGCCCAGAGCTCCACCAGAGCCAAGCCATGCAAACTGGAACTGCACTGGGGACAGGCATGGTTTGGATTTGCTTTCTTGCCTCTCATCTGTTTTGTTCCCTAGAATTAATAGGTAGGGGATGTGTCTAATCGGTTGCAGGAGCACCCAGCCCCTGAGCCAGCAGTGTGACTGCAGAAGAAATTATGGCCTAGTTCTAATTGAACAGAAACATCAGCCCAGAAGCAATCAACCAGCAAGGTTTAGGACTCAGCAACTTCCACCACTATTTTCACCACATTTTAATACTTTGTTTTGCTTTGGCCCAACTCTTTCCACATTTCCATTTCTTTTTTCCAGATGGAACTGCTCAGGATTAAAATGGTATTGAGGGAAAAAAAAAAAAACACCAAAAGGCTGCCTGCTTCTCAGAGCTTTCCCTTTTCCACTGTGTTCTGTACATTACTGAACTGTTCATATCTGAGATGAAAACATCAGCTGGAGAGGCAAGAAGTGGGACCTGGATCCTGATCAGGCATTAAAACCCCCACTCAGTAAATGGGAAAGCCTGCAGGGCAGCAGCAGAAAGCTGAGGTGGCAAAGGGAAAGCCTCTCCTCTGCACCTGCAAGGTATCAGAGTCCTGAAGTGTCTGGGGTGGAAAAGCCCTTTCAGAGCATCTACTCCAACCAATCTCTAACTCTCCCAAGGCTGGGGCTGAACCATGGCCCTCAGCACCACAGCTCCGGGGCTGTGAAACCTCCCCCGGGGGTGGGGATTCAGTCACCTCCCTGGGCAGCCTGGGCCAGGCTTTGAGAACCCTTCCAGTGAAGAAGTTTCTTCTAATGTCCAACCTAAACCTCCCCTGGGGCAGCCTGAGGCCATTTCCTCTCATCCTATCTCTTGTTCCTTGGGAGAAGAGACCAACCCTGACCTGGCTCCAACCTCCTCTCAGGGAGCTGCAGAGAGCAATGAGGTCTCCCCTCAGCCTCCTCTTCTCCAGGCTGCACAACCCCAGCTCCCCCAGCTGCTCCTCCCCAGCCCTGTTCAGATAATTAATACACTATGAATTGGAAGGGATAATAAAGGAATAATAAAAGAAAAAGGCAAACCTACCACTCAAGTTTCGACTGTTAATTCTGAAATTCAGAGGTGCAAAAGGTTTTGAGGACACAATTCTCCCACCTGGAAAAAAAAGAAAGAAAAAAAAAAAAAAAAAGGGAAAATAAATGGAGGAAAAGGAAAAAAGAAGAAAGAAAAAAAAAAAAGAAAGAAGAAAGAAAGGAAAAGCAAAATTGGAGCTGACTTCTAGAAACTTTTAGCTGTTTCTTCTAGAAATAACCACAGTGAAAGAACAATAACCCAGAGCAGCTCTAACAACACCTCCTAGGATGGCTCAGGTTGGAAGAGATCTCAGAGATCCCCCAGCCCTGGGCAGGGACACCTCCCACCAGTCCAGGCTGCTCAAGGCCTCATCCAGCCTGGCCTCCAGCACCTCCAGGGAGGAGGCAGCCACAGCCTCCCTGAGCAGCCTGTGCCAGTGTCTCCCCACCCCTAGACTGAAGAACTTCCCCACCCTCAGTGTCAAACATTTCCTCCTCAGATCCAATCTCTGTCTCCTCCTTCTCATTTGAAGCCATCACCTCTTGTCCTAGGGCAAAGCATTGAGTTCCTCCCACCCCAACAGAGTCCTTCCCATGCAGAGGTGCTGGGGGTGGCCAAGGAAGTAAAAATCCCAAGAGATAATCCCTGTGGTGCAGCCACTTGCCCACAAGGCAGGGAACAGCTCCCACTGCTCTGGTGTCTGTTGGTTGGAGCTAAGCTCCCTGTCAGCAGCAGCTGCCCCAGGAAGCAGGAAAGCCTTGGAGAAAGGATCTGAGCTGAATTTGTTACCTTCCTTCATGTTTGCAAATCTCTCCTTCAGTTGGTGATCCACCTCAGGACCAAAGGCAAAGTTATTCACAAAAATAACACTGAAAGAGAAGGGGGAAGGCAGTGAGGAGGGCCCAGGGGACACCCATGGCCACCAGTCCCAGCCACAGAGTCCCAGCATGGGTTGGCTTGGAAGGGACTTCCAAGATCATCCAGTTCCAACCCCCTGCCATGGCCAGGGACACCTCCCACCAGCCCAGGTGGCTCAAGACCTCTTGGAAGCCATTGAGGGCCCTGCACACAAAGTGTGAAAGCCTTTCAGGCAGGTCCTTTACCCCCAGCAGCTGATTTCTGTGCTAGAAATCCTGGAATGGCTCAGCTTGGAAGGGAGCTCAGAGCTCATCTGCTCCAAGCCCCTGCCATGGGCAGGGACAACTCTCAGCTAGACTCAGCTGCTCAGGGACTCATCCAGCCCTGCCCTGAACACCCCCAGGGAGGAGGCATCCACAGCCTCCCTGGGCAGCCTGTGCCAGAGTCTCCCCACCCTCAGACTGAAGAACTTCATCCTCAGCTCCAGTCTGAACTCTGAGAACTCCCCTCCCAGTGCCTCCACACATGAAACACATTCAACAGGGACACTGAGTTGAAGAGCAGCAGCCAAAGCTATTAAAAACCAGGGATGAAAAATGTTTATACACCAAGGAAAAAAAAAAAAAAAAAGAAGTTATTCCTGCTCTGCCTTGCTCTTGGAAATTTGGGAAACCCTGCCTGGCAAGTGAGGCTTGCAGGGGTTTCTTCCTCCTCCTTCCCACCATGTGCCAAAAAAAAAAAAAAAGAGGCCTTGCAGAAGAGCCAAAATGTACTAATGGGCCTAGAAAACATCTAGGAAAGGCAGGGGAAAAGGCATCACTTGCCAGATCCACTTGGATTTTTGCAGTGTTCCTTCTGGCACAGCACTCTGCAGGCACATGAGGAGCAGAGGAGCCCCCAGCCCAGCTCTGCCCAGCAAGGATCAGAGCCCCAAGGACAGCCAGAGAGCAGCAGCAGGGTGTGGGGCACAGCTCACTCCCACCTCAGCACCCAGCCTGCTGAACCCTGCCCTGGGACACCTCCCCTGCCCTGGGATCTTAATAGAATAGAACTAAAAATCCTCTGCACAGATCTTACCAGAACTAAAAATCCTCTGCACAGATCTTCACAGAACTAAAAATCCTCTGCACAGATCTTCACAGAACTAAAAATCCTCTGCACAGATCTTCACAGAACTAAAAATCCTCTGCACAGATCTTCACAGAACTAAAAATCCTCTGCACAGATCTTCACAGAACTAAAAATCCTCTGCACAGATCTTACCAGAACTAAAAATCCTCTGCACAGATCTTCACAGAATTAAAAATCCTCTGCACAGATCTTACCAGAACTAAAAATCCTCTGCACAGATCTTACCAGAAACAAAAACCCTCTGCAGAGATCTTCACAGAAATCAAGCTCCCAGGCAATCAGCTGCAATGAGTTCCCACTGACACTTGGAAGGGACTCCTGTGGGTCTCCTGCCCTTCCCTTTTCTTGCTTTGTTTTAAAAAGAAAGGTGATGCTGGCTGCCTGCACTGCCAGCCAAGACAACCAGAGGCCTGCCAGCCTCACTGCCACCAACTGCAGGGCTGTGCAGCACCAACAGAGCTTTCTCCTGGCTCTGCACACCCAGGATTTACACCTTGGGTACAGCCCTGGCTGCAGTCTCAGGGGATGTACATTGAAATCCATGCTCCCAGCCAGAGAGCAGGATGTAAAGAGGCCAAGGATAAAGGTTGGCAGCTAAACTTTGGGTATATGCAGTGGAAATTCTCTCTAACAAGCTGGCCAGGCTCCCAGTTTCCATGCTAGGGCCTCCCCAAGATGCAGCTCATAAAGCAGCAGGCAGCTGCTGGACTGTACCTTGTGTTTGCAATTCTCTCTCTCCACTCTTCTGAGAGGAAGTCACCTCGCTCCAGCTGGGGGAAGAACACAGAGAGCACAGAAAGACACAAAGGTTAACATTGCTCCTTCTGCCCCCTGCCCCTGCTCCTCTGGAGAGGCCCAAACAGGAGGTGGCAGCTCAGTGGTACTGCCACAAGTAAGGGCAGGTGAAGCCTGCAGGCAGTTCCCGAGGCAATGAAGCAGAGAATCAAGGAATGGGTTGGAAGGGAGCTCAAAGATCATCCAGCTCCAACCCCCTGCCATGGGCAGGGACACCTCCAACCTGGCCTTGAACACCTCCAGGCAGGGGACATCCCTAACCTGGGCAATCTGTGCCAGTGTCTCCCCACCCTCACTATCAAGAATTTCTTCCTCATCTCTGCAGAGGTTCCAACCCTCCCTGGGCATTGTGCTCCTGGAACAGGGGGGTTGGACTGGCTGAGCTCCAGAGGTGCCTTCCAACCCCTGCCATGCTGGGAAGTTACTTTTCTGCAGCCAGACACCATTTTACTGCAGGCAGACATCATTTTACCACCAAACAAGACCTGCCCTGGACACTGGCCATGGGCTGCAGCAGCTCAACCAGCAGCAGAACACTGTCCCATCATGATGATGACAGGAGAAGGTGGTGTGAGGGCTGGGGATGCTCAAGGGGAAGCTCCACAAGGCTCTGAGCATCCTGCTCCAGTGGAGGATGTCCCTGCTGACTGCAGGGGGGCTTGGACTGAATGACCTCTGGAGGTCCCTTCCAACCCAACCCATTCTGGGATTCTATGCACTCAATCTCTTCCCAGCAGTGTCCCCACCCCCATCCTGCTCCTCCTGTCTCCTCTCTCCTCTCCCTGTGCCACTTTAATCTCCTTAGTGAATAATGAATGGCAGGGCCCATCTGTAATGCAGATATTTTCATCTGCTCAGACAATGCAGCAGCTCTGCTTTAGCCACCAGGAGAATTAGCTGAGTGCTGAGAGCTGCCAGCTTGCCTTGCTGCTAAATTTAGAAGCCCAGCCAGGGTTTTGGGGTTTTTTTTAAGTCAGGTTTTCGGTTGAGGTTGGTTTTGTTTGTTTGTGGTGGTTTGGTTTTATTTTTAACAGATGAATTTGGAAAAAAAAAGCAACTCACTGGCATCTGAGCCCTGGCACTTGGCAGGTCACAGCCTGGGGGAAGCAACCTGAGCTAAACTCCAGCAGGCTGCAGTTACAGAGCAACAGTTGAGGAAGGTCAAGGCCCTGTGTGGTGGAGCAGAGCTTCCCTCTCCCCCCAGACAGCTTCCCTCTCCCCTGGAGAGCTTCCTTCCCCTCTAGAGAGCCTCCCTCTCCCTGGAGAGCTTCCTTCCCCTCCAGAGAGCTTCCCTCTCCCTGGAGAGCTTCCCTCCCCTCCAGAGAGCTTCCCTCTCCCTGGAGAGCTTCCCTCTCCCCCCCAGACAGCTTCCCTCTCCCCTGGAGAGCTTCCTTCCCCTCTAGAGAGCCTCCCTCTCCCTGGAGAGCTTCCTTCCCCTCCAGAGAGCTTCCCTCTCCCTGGAGAGCTTCCCTCTCCCCCACAGACAGCTTCCCTCTCCCCCACAGACAGCTTCCTTCCCCTCCAGAGAGCTTCCCTCTCCCCCAGAGAGCTTCCCTCTCCCCCAGAGCAGGGCTGGGAGTCTCTCTGGTAAGGCTCTGCCTGCCCAGTTCCACAGAGCCATAAATTCACAGGCAGAGAGGCTCCTTGCAGCAGCCTCCATGCAAGCTCTTGGCTCCCAAACCCCACTCCTTTCTGCCTCCCAAAGTACACTTTGGGTTATTTTTAGGTTCCTGTTCTCTGCAAAACATAACTGGAGGCAGGAATCCAAACCTCCAAAGCCTGGCACCATTTCAAAGCCACAGGGGACATGTGGAGGGCTTTTCAAACACCCAGGCCTGGAGTCTGCTGCTGCAAGAGGGCACTCAGAGGCAGCTGGGCCAAGCAGCTGCCTTGGCCTCTGCTCAGATGCACAGAACTCTCCAGGAAGGGAAGGAGAGTCACAGAATGGGTTGGGTTGGAAGGGACCTTCAAGATCATCCAGTGCCAACCCCCTGCCATGGGCAGGGACACCTCCACCAGCCCAGGTTGCTCAAGGCCTCATCCAGCCTGGCCTTGAGCACCTCCAGGGAGGGGGCAGCCACAACCTCCCTGGGCAGCCTGTGCCAGTGCCTCCTCACCCTCACTGTCAGGAATTTCTTCCTCATCTCCAGTCTCAATTTCCCCTCCTTCAATCCATTCCCTCTCCTCCTGTCACTCCAAGCCCCTGTCAGAAGTCCCTTCCCAGTTATGCCAAGGAGCCAGCAGCTGGTGTCAGGCCAGGAGAGGCACTGAATCTATCTTCAGGCATCACAACCAGGTGGTAGGAAACCAACCTCCCCCTTCAGACAAGAAGAGCTGCAAGTGCTCAACTCTCCCCAGCAAAGCAGACTGCAGACTCAAAGAGAAATTTCTCCTCTCCACACTCAGCAGAAAGCAAAGTTGTAAAAAGCAAAGGAAGCAGCAGAAGTGGATTGGTAGATCCCCAGCCCTGCTCCACTGAAGGAGCAGCCCCAGGCCCCTGGAATGCACAATCTGGAAGAGCTCTCTGCCTGCAGCCATCAGTCTGCTTTCAATCTTTCCCTCCAAGTTCCTCTCCTTGCTCTTTAAATGGCACAACTCAGAGCATCTTCAGCAACAATTCCTTTCATGCAGTGCCAGCTGGGTGACACAATGGAAAAATGCCATATGGCCACTTGAGAAGTGAAGCATTCAGAGGGTTGCCACAGCAGGAAAGAGTTAGCAGCCTCCTATCAAGGCTGCTCCAAGCCAGGCCCAGCCCCTGGGCCCCACAGCCCCGGGAAGAAAAATCCCAGCAGCAAAGGCAGCTCAGGGAGGAAGAGCCCCCAGGGCAGGTGGCAGTGCCACCCCCTCCAGCCTGCTCCCCAGCAGCACAGCTGCAGCCTCCTTCCCTACAAGGTGAAGGCCTCTGAAGAGCACCAAGGATGCCAGCAGACAGCAAACTGCCACCTGATGCCACACTGCTGGAATGCTGGGAGCCAGGTGCTCCAAAGCATCCCAGTGCCAGCGCAGGGATGGCTCTGTGCTGGAGGAAGTGAAGAGTCCCAGAATCATTTGGAAAGGAAAAGATCCTCAATCCCAACTGTGAACCCCTGAGGGGACCCAACCATGGCCTTCAGCACCACAAAGCATCCACAAAGCTGAGGTCTGCAGCTGGCCAGGTCTGGCCTGGGCTAGGCCAGGCTCCCACAGGGGCTCTGCAGGGTTCACAGCCAGCCCTGCCCAGATCCCAGAATTGGTTTGGGGTTGGAAGAGACCTTTCAGACCATGGAGCCCAGCCCAGCACTGCCAGGGCACTGCTTCAACATGTCCCTAACTCAAGCAGAGAGCTGCCCTGTGGTGACCTGTTCATTCCTCCTGCCCTAGTCCCACCCCCCAGAGCATCTCATTCCAATCCTTCCCAAATCAGGAGCAGCCACCCAGCAGCCTTCCTGAGCCCACAGCCCACACCTGACCTCCAGCTACAGTCTCCCTACCCTGATAATGGCTCCTGGAGTTCTCTGCCCTCATCTCACTGCCTTGGCACTCATCCAGAGCTCCAGCACCACACTCCCCAGCATCCCAATCCCTCACATCCCATCCCCCCACCACCTCTGCCAGGTGACCACACCTCCACCTGCCTGCAGAACCCAAAGCTTCAGCTTTTGTTCCTAGCAGGAACTTTCAGCAACCTGAGGAGGAGCTGCCATTTCCAGCAGCCTGCCCAGCAGAACCCCCACAGCATGGAGAGAAAGAGAGAGAGAGAGAGAGAGAAAGAGAGAGGTGGGGAAAAAACAAAAGGGATAAAAGGAGATTGAATGCAAACAGAAGACACATGGCAGCCCCAGCCAGCATCTGAGAGGAATAAATCTTTCAAGAGCTTCTGAAGGCCTGGAAGTGCTGCCAGTAACACCACACCACATGGTGAGCAAGAGCAGGAGAGGAGCCTGGGAGGATGTCTTGGAGAACAGCATCCTCAGGATGAAGGGAAGAAGCCAGGAAGCAGGTGTGGGGCTCATGCTGCTGCTTGGCTGCTGAAGGGCTGGAGAGGACTTTGCAAGCTCTGCACACCCAGGGGGATGACAAAGGTCTGCAGCTGAAGGGCACTCACTGTGTATTCTGCATGTTTTTTCCCATACCATTTCATCCACTTCCTGAACTCTCTGTCCATCGTCTGCAGGAGGCAGGAGAAACAAAAGCAGCTGTTAGAACATCTGTGCTCCAAGGGCCATGGCAGAGCAGGAGCTGCAGCTCTCAGTGCTCACTGCCACCAGAAGAATGCTGCAGAGCAGTCAGGCAGCAATCCTGGGAACTGTGCCTCTGAGGGTACCTCTGAAACTGACCCCTGAGTGGCTCAGAGCTCATCTGCTCCATGGGCAGGACACCTCTGCTGCTCCAGGCCTCATCCAACCTGGCCTTCAACACCCCCAGCCTCCCTGGGAAACCTGTTCCAGAGTCTCCCCACCCCCATTGTGCAGAGCTTCCTCCTGATATCCAACCTAAATCTGTCCTGCTCCAGTTTCAAACCCTTCATCCTACCTTACTGTCCCAAGGGACAAAAGCAGTGGCACTGAAACTGCTTCCTCCCTGCACAGCACTTAGCAGTAACCCAGCCCCACCAAGTGAGCCTTCAAATAAAGCAGACCCAGCCTCCTCCCTGCAAACCCTCCCTCTCACCTCAGCATATTTGGCTGGAATGTCAGCTTTCTCCACTCCATAGTGATGTTTGCAGTTTGTGGCTGCAGCCACTTGAAGCACCACCTGGCCCACACCTGCAGGAAAGGAAAAACACAAAGCTGAGGACAAGCTTCAGTAGAAAAACCACTGCAAGAATAGGGACAAACAAAGACCTGAGCAGAACTGCTTTGCTGGTTCTTATTTATAATGAGCAAGGAGGACAAAAGCTAAAGGGGTGGTCAGGAAGATGCTGCACTGGCAGACAGCACATGGGCAGAGATCCCTGGAATGGCTCAGGCTGGAAGGGAGCTCAGAGATCATCTCCTGCAACCCCCTGCCATGGGCAGGGACAGCTCTCAGCTAGACTCACCCAGCCTGGTCTTGAGCATCCCCAGGCAGGAGGCAGCCACAGCCTCCCTGGGCAGCTTGTGCCAGAGTCTCACCACCCTCACACTGAAGAACTTCTCCCTCAGCTCCACTCTAACCCTGCTCTGCCTCAGCTCCAAACCATTCCCCCTCCTTGGCCTGGCTCTAGACACCCTCAGCAAAAGTCCCTCTGCAGCCTTCCTGCAGGATCCCTTCAGGTCCTGGCAGGCAGCTCTGAGGTCCCCCTGAGCTTTCTCCCCTCCAGGCTGCACACCCCCAGCTCCCCCAGGCTGTGCTCAGAGCAGAGCTGCTCCAGCAGGCTGACATCTCACCAACAGTGCCAGGAAGGATGTCTGAGAGGTCTGCTTGGTCTGTTTAATCTTGTGAGAAAAGCAGGAGCCTCCCTGGGGATTACCTAGCAAAGGTGCTTAGGCTGTAACACAACCCTCCGCCCTGCTTTACTTTCCAAACAGCAATTTCCCCTCTGGTTTGTCTGTTTGTTTGTTTCAAAGAAAGCAAAAAACAAAGCAAAAAGTGGAGGGGGAAGAACCCCAAACCCTCCTTGAAGGTAGCAGTCACTTACCACTGCCCAGGTCAACAAACAAATCATCCTCTGTCATTTTAATTTCATCTATCATTTGGGCCACCAAGTCAAAGGAGGTTTCTCCATAGACCTCTGGGGAGAAGGGTTCATAGTTGTTGAGTTTCTCAGGGTCGGTCACGGAGTGGTTGTAGACCTGCTGCAGGATGTGCCGCAGGAGCCCGTTGGAGGGCCGAGTGTTGAGCTTCATTGGCTGGGTGGTTCCCTTCCACTGCAAGGAAAAGAGCAGAAGAAGACCTCAACCCAACCAGAGGATCACAGGTCACAGGGTGTTAGGGCTTGGAAGGGACCCCCAGAGATCATCCAGTCCAACCCGCCTGCCAGAGCAGGAGCATAGAATCCAGCACAGGTCACACAGGAACACATCCAGATGGGGCTGGAAAGGCTCCAGAGAAGGAGACTCCACTCTGGGCAGCCTGCTCCAGGGCTCTCTGACCCTCACACTCAAGAAGTTCCTCCTCATGTCGAGGTGGAACCTCCTGTGCTGCAGTTTCTATTCATTGCTCCTTGGCCTACCCCAGGGTGCAACTGAGCAGAGCCTGTCCCTGTCCCCTCCCTCTTGATCCCTGCCCTCACATATTTAGATTCAAGAGAATTGTCAGGGTTGGAAGGGACCTCAAGGCTCAGCCAGTCCCAACCCCCTGCCATGGGCAGGGACACCTCACACCAGAGCAGGTTGCTCACAGCCACATCCAGCCTGGCTGCAAAAACCTCCAGGGATGAGGCTCCCACCACCTCCCTGGGCAACCTCTGCCAGTCTCTCACCACCCTCATGGGGAAGAATTTCTTCCTCACATCCAATCTCAATCTCCCCATTTCTAGGTTTTTTTATAAGCATTTATTAAATCCCCTCTCAGTCTTCTCTTCTGCAGACTGAACAGCCCCAGGTCTCTCAGCCTCTCCTCACAGGGCCAGTGGCCATCCCCACCACAGGCCTGCACTGGCAGACAGCAGAGAAATTCCCTCCCAGCTGCTCTGCATTGCAGGATACTTAGGGGAATTCTCCACACCAGTGGCTGCTCTGTGCTGGGTCTCACCTCAGGCTCAGGGAGGGAGTTTCAAACCTCCCTGCTGGAAATTGGTGGTAAATTGGAAATTAAAGAGTTTGGGGCTGCTCAGTCTGGGGAAAAGAAAGCTTCAGGGAGACCTTAGAGCAGCCTTCCAGGAGCTGAAGGGGCTACAGAGAGCTGGGGAGGGACTCTGGATAAGGGTTTGGAGTGATAGGAGAGGGAATGGATTGAAGCTTGAGGAGGGGAGATTGAGATTGGGAAGAAATTCTTGGCAGTGAGGGTAAGGAGACCCTGGCACAGGCTGCCCAGAGAGGCTGTGGCTGCCTCCTCCCTGGAGGTGTTCAAGGCCAGGCTGGATGAGGCCTTGAGCAGCCTGGGCTGGTGGGAGGTGTCCCTGCCCACGGCAGGGGGTTGGAGCTGGATGATCTCCAGAGGTCCCTTCCCAACCCAACCCATGCTGGGATTCTGTGCCCTCTTTTGCTTCCTCCAGTTCAAGTCTTTACAGAGTTAAGAAACCCCAAAGCCTGCTCAACTGGTCTGAAAAGAGAAAACATTCCAGGCACTGCCAGACAGATCCCACAGAGAGCAGCTGAACTGAGTGGCAAGCAAGGAAATTCCTAAGCCATGGATCACTTCCACAACACACAGGAGACTTCATATGGATTATTTAAGTACCCATAAGCCAGAGATTTCTGCATGCAAATGTCAATCTCTGCAATAAATCCTTGGGAAACATCTCCACACTAAACACAGAGAAATGTTTTCTTGCCCCTGGAGGGGACTCAGTAATCTCCAAGAGCCAAATAACAGCACCAGAAGTGTGCACTCAAGGCTCAGAGCTTAAAAAGCTGCAGTCTGGGGAAGAAATTCTGTGGGTTTGGGTTTTTTTTTTCTTTTTTTTTTTTTTTCTTTTCTTCTTGTTAGAATGTGACAAACACCTTGAGTGCCCAGGTGTGAGCAGGAAAAAAAAAAAAAAAAGGTTTCATAGCAGATTTGAGTCCCTGAAAGCCTGGGGTGATGGAACTGGGTGAACATGGATGGTCCAGAGCTAGGGCAGCCAGCCCTGCCTGGGCACTGCCCTTGAGTGAAGCCAAGGCAGCTACAGGTGAGGCTTGAGGAGGGGAAATTGAGACTGGAGGTGAGGAGGAAATTCTTGAGAGTGAGCACAGGCTGCCCAGGAAGGTCATGGATGTCTCCTCCCTCCAGGTGTTCAAGGCCAGGCTGGATGAGGCCTTGAGCAACCTGGGCTGGTGGGAGGTGTCCCTGCCCATGGCAGGGGGTTGGCACTGGATGACCTTTAAGATCTCTTCCAACCCAACCCATTCCATGATTCTGTGATCTTGAAGGTCCCTTCCAACCCATTCTATGATCCTGTGACGATCCACAGCACCACACTGCTCTTCTCTGAGCAGCTCTGAGGC
The DNA here is from genome assembly GCF_027791375.1 of Indicator indicator. Lineage (NCBI taxonomy): Eukaryota > Metazoa > Chordata > Aves > Piciformes > Indicatoridae > Indicator > Indicator indicator. The sequence goes on along the minus strand of NC_072045.1, from coordinate 2,960,967 downwards.
TCCAGCACCTCATCTGGATCACCTTGAAGGTCCCATCCAACCCATTCCATGACTCTATGCAGCCCAGGCAGGCAGAGGGGAGGCCCAGGCAGGTGCAGGTGGCAATGGCAGGGGCACAGCTGGGTACCTACCAACTGATGGATGCTGTCGATGGCACGGTTGTACTTGTCACAGAGCCTCTGCATGCTTTCAAAGCTGGTGGGGAAGGAGAACACAGGGTCAGGCACAAGAGCAGAGCTCCAAAAGGCAGGCTGGAGAGGTCCAACCTTGTGCTTTCGTTGTCAGCACACTCAGTGGCTCCCCAGGGTTTGTTTCTGGCACAAGATGCAGTTACAGACACAGCTTTAGGAGCTGGGGTGCAGCTCCCTTCAAAGCAGCTCCCCAGCAGAGCAGGAGGACAAGAGAAACAATGCTGCTGGCTGTCAATTAAAGGAACAAGGATGGAACCTGCTGGTTCCTGCTGGTGCAGGAGGGTTGGGCTAGATGATCTCCAGAGGTCCCTTCCAATCCCTGTAATTGAACCCCCAGTATGGCTTAGCAGGAAGCTCTGCATCCTCATGGTCCGTGCTGCCCTTGCCATGCTCTCAGCTGCACAGCAATCCAGGACAGCTGCCAGCTCCCCCCACTCCCATCCCCTCTCTGAGAGCCTCACAGGAGATTTTCCTAGAAATTATTAACTCTGGGGCTGCAAATGCTGCAGAGCCAGGACACGACCTAAACCTTCACCCCCTCAGCCAAGCACAGTGGCTGCTGCTGGGGATTACTTACAGCCAGGCAGGGCAGATGCCTCAGTGACAGAAGCTGAGAGGATTAAATAAATTCATCTCAGGCCAGGGAAGAAAAGATCCTGCCAGGAACATCATCTGTTACATAACCAGGCCCACAAAGCAGCAGCAAATACAAAACAACCCAAGGAGTTACAGGACCAAGATCATTCAATCCAGGCCATCTCCTTCTTGTACCCAGGTGGCCATGGAGGCCACCAGCATCCTGGCCTGGAGCAGCAATGGTGTGGCCAGCAGGAGCAGGGCAGGGATTGTCCCCCTGAGGAGGCTGAACCTGAGGGTTCAGTTCTGGGGCCTTCACTCCTAGAAGGACAGTGAGGAGCTGGAGCAGGTCCAGAGAAGGGCAACAAAGCTGGGGAAGGGTCTGGAGAACAGGGCTGAGGGACCTGGGGGTGTTCAGCCTGAAAAAAAGGAGGCTGAGAGACCTCATTGCTCTCTACAGCTCCCAGAAAGGAGGCTGGAGCCAGGTGGGGTTGGGCTCTCCTCCCAGGTAACAAGTGACAGGAGGAGAAATGGCCTCAAACTGCACCAAAACCCCAGACCTCCAGTGACAGCCCAGAGCCAGGCCCTGCCTCTCCCAGCCTGCAGCTGAGAGCCACACTCTGCACCTCCATTTGAACCTGCCTGTGGACTGCCTCTCCCCAGGCACCTCCAAATGCCTCCTAAGTGCCCAGGGCAGTGGTAGGAACCCTCTGCCTTTGAGCCCTCCACCCACAGAGCATCCATCCCACCTGCACTGAGCAGGGCTGGGGAAGGTGCTGATGAAGGGCTCAGGGTGGCCACATTCCAAACAGGAATTCCTGGTTCCTCCAGAAGCAGAAACCTCCCTGTGCCATTCAGATTCCTATGGCTGGCCTGAGTCCAAGCAGGCAGATACTGATCATTGTTTGGGGCTGAGTAATCCCAACGTGGAGCAGAGCTCAGCTCTCTGCTGTGTGGAGTTTCCAATTCTGTCCTTAATCCCAGAGCCTTTGCCAATGTTGCTGTTACACACTTCCCACCAAAATAACTGCACAGGCTGAAGCCAGTTCTAAAAGAAAACTTCAGTTTGTAGTGGCTAAGAATAACCAAAGTGATTCACTGGGAATGGTGCTGGCCTGGCCTCCTTGGAGGAGGGGTTGGGGGGGGATGGAAAATGTTCCTCTCACCTTTTTGTATCATAGTCAATTAAAACATAGTTCTCCATAGCAAGCTTGAGATCTGGGATTTCTTCACAGACCCACCTAGGAGGAGAGAAGGAATCATCATTAAAAGCACCTCCAGTGAAGCTGGATGAGGGCAGCCTGGCTCAGTTCTAGACTGGCACTGCTCTGTGCTAGCCCAGCAGTCACAGATCCATAAATGGGTTGGGTTGGAAGGGACCTCAGAGATCACCCAGTTCCAACCCCTGCCATGGGCAGGGACACCTCCACCAGCCCAGCTTCTCAAGGCCTCATCCAGCCTGGCCTTGAACACCTGCAGGGAGGGAGCAGCCACAGCCTCCCTGGGCAGCCTGTGCCAGTGCCTCCCCACCCTCACTGCCAAGAATCTCCAATCTCAATCTCCCTTCTCTGGCTCCAATCCATTCCCTCTCCTCCTATCATGCCCTTGTCAAAAATCCCTTCCTGGCTTTCTTGTAGACCCCTTCAGGTCCTGGAACACTGTCAGGGGATGGCAGACAGCAGCTCAGTGGAAAGCTGCAGCAGTTTGCAGTTGTGCTGAATAAACAGCGAGGTGCCCACAGACATTGGCAGGAGCACAACGCTCTGGCAGTGGCACAACTTCAACCCAAGGTGATGAATGCATTCAGAGCCCTGCCTGATGCTAATCTTGCATGAAATGCAATGCACAGGGGCAAGATTTCAAAGCATTCTGACACTGAAAGGAGCTTTGACAAAGCTGAATGCAGAGAAGACACTTCCTGCAGTACCCCCAAACAATGCCACCAACCTCTGCCCCCACTGCAGCCAGGGCAGGCTCAGGTTGGACATGAGGAACAATTTCTTCCCCTTGAGGGTTGTCAAGGCCTGGCCCAGGCTGCCCAGGACAGTGGTGGAGTCCCCATGCCTGAAGGGGTTTCAAAGCCCTGGAGGTGTGGTGCTGAGGGCCATGGGTTGGAGCTGCCCTGGCAATGCAGGGTTCACAGCACTCATGAGCTGAACTTGATGATCTGAAAGGTCTCTGCCAACCCAAACAGCTCTGCCTCTCCTCTCTGGAGGAATGAGGCTCTTGAGCCTGCCCTACCCTTGCCCAGTGCTGGGTTAAAGGTTGGACTTGACCTTGGAGGTCTTTTCCAAGCATGCTGATTCTGTGCCTCTAGGACAGGGAAGGAACACTCACCGAATGGTCTCGATGATTTCATGAGCAGCATCATGGTGTTTGTCCTGAAAGAAAGAGCAAAGGGAAGGTTTCACAGAGCCATCAGCACTGCTGATTGCCACCCAGCCCATTAAACACAGCCCAATGAGCCCTCTAGGAAAAATCCAGGGCACTCAGGAAATGGATTTTCTAAGTGTCTATGGGCTAGCAGAAAACTGACATCTGGAAATGGCCTGAAATGGTGCCAGGGGAGGAGTAGGTTGGAGATTGGGAACAGTTTCTTTGCTGCAGGGGTGGTCAGGGATTGGAACAGGCAGCCCAGGGAGGTGGAGGAAGGAAGGTTCCTTCTCTGGATAGTTTCAAGACCCATCTGGATGCATTCCTGTGTGACCTGCCCTTGGGTGATCCTGGACTGGATCTCCAGAGGTCCCTTCCCAAGCCCACCACTCTCTGACTCCATGATCTGGAGCAGCTCAGCTCAGCTGCATCTGGGTCTGCTCTCAGAGTGCTGTCAGTAGCACACCCTGGTGAGCCTCCTGCAGCAGCCTGGCCACCACTCATGGAACACCCTCTGCAGCAGCCTCCTGGCTGAGGCTCAAGAAGCAGATCTGTTCTGCCTGCAGTCACGAGAGGATGCCATGGTGTGCAGTGTGTCACGCAGAGGAGCTCCAGTCAGCCCCCAGCTCTGCTCCAAGCTGTGCTCTCTCCCTCCTCCCCAGCAGGCTACGTGCTGCTTGCTGTTCTCCTGCAGCCTCCTTAGATTTATGATGTCTGAGAGGCCCTTGGAATCTTCTCAGCCACAGCAAATGAAGCTGTTGCAGGAGACAGGACCTTATCTCCTTGCTGTGCTCTGTGCACTAAGTATTTGAAGTAAAGAAGTTGCAGAACCAGCTGATATTAAATTACTGACAATGTCCAAAGCTGTTCACAACAACTTCATAACCCCCCCCCAAAACCCCCACCCTGAACAGACATTAAAAGTTGGTTATTGTCCAGCTGAACTTTAGAAGAAGGAGTTCTGTTTTCCACCTAAATGTTCAATTTCAACTTGAAACGTGAGCTCCCAGAGGGGGAAAAAAAAAAAAAAAAATCAAACCCAACCTTTTGCCAGAACATTTCATTGGAAAAATAAATGGAGAGCAAGCAGAGCTCTGCAAAGTGCCTGCAAGAGAAGGCAGGGCTCTGTGGAAGGCAGCAGAGAACAGCTCCACTCCTCTCCAGACTCAACAGCCCTGGGGCTCTCAGCCTTTCCTCCTCACAGAGATGCTCCAGGAACCTCAGCAGCTTCATAGCCTCTGCTGGACTCTGCAGCAAGAGAGACAGAGGAGCCCAGCCCTGCACACAGCACTCACTAGGGATGAGGAGAGGAGGAGAAGCTCCCTCAAGGTGCTGGTCACAGTTACTAAACCCATGAGTGTCCCTGGGGCTTGGAGAGGAACATCCTGCTTTGCTCAACTTCATTTCCCCACGTGCAGAGTGGGATCCTTGCAAGACCTGAGCTGTCCACACATTGCAACAGAGTGAAGGCAGCAGCAACCCCAGCCCTGCAGAGCTGAGGACACAAAAGAAATGCAGCTCCCCACACCCCTCATCCTCAATCAGCAGCTCTCAAAGCACCACAGGGAGCTTGGAGACCCTTCCCTGACCCCCCCCAGACAGGAATATGTCTGTGCACAGCTTGGACTACCCAAGCCCCAAGTGTCCCAGCACAGAAGCAGCTCTTTTGCAGAGCCACCTCAGTGCCACCAGACCATGCTTCCTCCCCCCACAACAGCTCAGTGACCAAAGCAGCTCTGCAGAAAGGTGCAAGCAACCTGTGGTCAGACAGCTGCAAAGCAGAGGTGCAGCAAGAGAGGTCTGAACAGGAGGTCTAGGGAGGGTCTCCTCCCCCTCTGCTCTGCCCTGCTGAGACCATACCTGGAATCCTGGGTCCCATTGTGGGCTCCCCAGTTCAAGAGAGACAGGGAACTGCTGGAGAGAGTCCAGTGGAGGCTGGGAGGATGATGAAGGGACTGGAAGCTATGAGGAAAGGCTGAGAGGCCTGGGGCTGAGAGCCTGGAGAAGAGCAGCCCCAGAGGGGAGCTGATCAATGCTCAGCAAGAGCTGAAGGGTGGGGGGCAAGAGGCTGGGGCCAGACTCTGCTCCGTGGTGCCCAGGGACAGGACAAGGGCCAAGGGGCACAAACTGAACCCAGGAGGTTCCATCTGAACAGGAGGAGAAAGTTGTTTGGTGTGAGGGTGCTGGAGGCCTGGAGCAGGCTGCCCAGAGAGGTTGTGGAGTCTCCTGCTCTGCAGAGCTTCCAACCCCACCTCGCACTTTCCTGTGCAACCTGATCTGAGTGATCCTGCTTTGGCAGGGGGGGTTGGACTGGATTACCTTCAGAGGTCCCTTCCAACCCCTAACATTCCAAAAAATCAGAATAAAAAGGGACATCTCCTCTTTCAGTGTCCCCCTGCTGAACCCAACCCATCCTGAGAAAGCCCCACCTGAGACAAGCTCAATACAAAGAAATCAGAGGCCACCCTCAGGGACCTTTTAATGACTCCCTTTAGATCCCAGCCCACTCCCAAAGCTTCAACCATCTAACAGAGGCTCCACTCCTGCACCAACAGAAGTCATTTGGATTTGCCCCACACATGATCTGTTTAAGTCACAGAACAAAGGAGGTCAGTCCCCTGGCCCCTGGGTTAGAGCACACCCTGGCTGCCTGCAGTGGCAGCCCTCTCCCCAGGCACTGTCCCACAAATCCAAAGCAGAGGATGCTCCAGCTGGAGCCAAGATGGTCAGCAGAAGATCAAAAAGATGGATTAGGAAAAGCCAATCAATCTTGCAGAAGGCTGGTGGGACAAGCACCTCTTTAATGTCCCTTAGGTTTCCTCCAGCTGTGGAGGATGAAAAGCATTTCTCTACCACCAGGAGAGGCCCCATGAGCTGCTGCAGCTGACTGGAGGCCAGGAAGTTCTGCAATATAAGGTTGGGGAGGCATTGGAAGAGGTTGCCCAGGGAGGCTGTGGATGCCTCCTCCCTGGAGGTGTTCAAGGCCAGGCTGGATGAGGCCCTGAGCAGCCTGGGCTGGTGGGAGGTGTCCCTGCCTATAGCAGGGGGTTGGAGCTGGATGAGCTTTAAGGTCCCTCCCAACCCAACCCACTCCCTGCATCTCTGAGTGCTGAACTTTCTCAGTTGCTTTCATTTGTGCTCAGTTGCTGTCTGTGTCCCCTCCATGGTTACAGACACCTGGAGGTGTCCCTGCCCATGGCAGGGGGGGGGCAGATGCTGTCAGAGGTCCCTCCCCACCTGAGCCATTCTCTGCTTCTCCATCACAGAAGCAGACTGGAACCTTCTCTGATGCTGAGCCCCAAGTGGCACTCAGGGCCATGGCTCAGTGCTGGGCTTGGCAGTCCTGCTTTGGGCTTTCTGAAGTTCCCAATGCTTCATTTAGCTGCACTCAGCACTTCCTGACATTTTTCATCTGCCATTGGAAAGTTCTTTCATTGGAGATGTTTAGGAAACTCTCATTCACTCCTGAACTGCAACCAAGCCTGGAGCAGGAGCTGTGGTGTTACTCATAGCTGTGCTCCTATCTCTGAAGCCATCATTTCCTGCTGTAAAACATCCTCACTCTTCCTATCTCTAAAAATAGAGCCTGCTCCGTTTGAGAGCTGCAGCAGCACGTGGGCAGCAGCAGCAGGGATTCAGTTTGATTTCTCCTTCCTCCTCACAGTCAGTTTTGTCTCATCTTTAATAATTTCTAGGCAGTAAATGTGATCTTCATGAGCCCTAACATCAGCTTCTGCTGCTGTGGAGCCTTCTGATAGGAAGGAGAAAATGAATTGGAACTGTTTTAAATATCCTGAGACTTCTTACGGTTAGCTCTGAGAAATATCACAGCATGGTAGGGGTTGGACAGGACCTCTGGACATCATCCACAGTGCCACAACCCCCCCTGCCAGAGCAGCACCACTCAGGGCAGGTCACACAGGGACACATCCAGGTGGGTCTTGCAAGCCTCCAGAGAAGGAGATTCATAGATCCATAGAATGGGTTGGGTTGGAAGGGACCTTCAAGATCACCCAGCTCCAAGCCCCTGGGACACCTCCACCAGCCCAGGTTGCTCAAGGCCTCACCCAGCCTGGCCTTGAACACCTCCAGAGAGGACACATCCAAAGCCTCCCTGGGCAACCTCTTCCAATGTGTCCCCACCCTCACTCTCAGCAATTCCTTTCTCATCTCCAGTCTCAGTCTCCCCTCTCCCAGCTCAAAGCCATTGTCCCTTGTCCTGTCACTCCAAGCCCTTGTCAAAAGTCCCTCTCTAGCTCTCCTGTAACCCCTTGCTCACCTTTGTGGCCTCCTCTGGACCCTCTCCAGCAGCTCCAGGTCCTTCTTGTGCTGGGAACACCAGAACTGGATGCAGAGCTGCTGGTGGGGTCTCAGCAGAGCAGAAGGGCAGAATCCCCTCCCTGTCCTGCTGGTCACACTGCTTTGGATGCAGCTCAGGACAGGAGACTCCACAACCTCTCTGGGCAGCCTGCTCCAGGCCTCCTCACACCAAAGAAGTTTCTCCTCATGCTGAGGAGGGAAGAAAAACCAACAGCTCATCCCTGGTCCTTGTGTTGATCAGAGCAGTACAAAGCTTTAAGCAGACAGTCAAAGGCTAACTCAAAACAGGAAGAAAAGCAGCAAGGCAGTGAGGAAAAGGAAAAAGCAAGAAGGAAGAGTACAGAAGTAGACATATGGCTGTCTGGGGAGCAGGGTGATTAAACCTCCCATAAATCCTGCACACCAAGAGGTAAGAGATGCTGCTGAAATTCCCAGGAGAAGCACAACTCAGAGCTGTCTGTGAGACCTGAAAGGAGAATCACCTCCATAGATATTGCAGCTGCCATGGAGGACAAGGGCTGGGGCTGCTGTGGTGGCAGGGACTGCCCCTGGCACACTGAAGGCTTTCAGCACTGTGTCCTGGGTGAGGCTGAGGCAGACAAATTGGAGCTGCCTGAGCTGGAACTTTGGCCAGGACAAGAGCATTCATCAAGAGAGGGGATCCTGCCCCTTCACTCTGCTCTGCTGAGACCTCACCTCCCATCCTGCCTCCAGATCTGCTGTCCCCAGCAGAAGGACACAGAGCTGTGGAGTGAGGCCAGAGGAGGCCACAAAGATGATCCAAGGATTGGAGCAGCTCTGCTGTGAGCACAGCCTGGGGGTGTGCAGCCTGGAGAGGAGAAGGCTCCAGGGGGACCTCAGAGCTGCCTGCCAGGACCTGAAGGGATCCTGCAGGAAGGCTGCAGAGGAACTTTTGCTGAGGGTGTCTGAGACAGGCCAAGGGGGAATGGTTTGGAGCTGAGGCAGAGCAGGGTTAGAGTGGAGCTGAGGAAGAAGTTCCTCAGTGTGAGGGTGGTGAGACTCTGGCACAGGCTGCCCAGGGAGGCTGTGGCTGCTCCCTGCCTAGAGGTGTTCAGGGCCAGGCTGGATGAGGCCTTGAGCAGCTGAGTCTAGCTGAGAGCTGTCCCTGCCCATGATGGGGAGCTTGGAGGAGATAACCTCTGAGGTCCCTTCCCACCTGAGCCATTCCAGGATCCTATGATGCTGATAAAAACATAAAAGGGAAGTAAAAAGCAGCAGTCTGGAGCAGCTCCTCTTGTCTTTCAAGTTACCTTTCAGATCATTTGGTTAATATGAATACAAATCAACCCTGCTGTGCTCTCAAGGCACAATACAAGCGAATAACTTTTGCTTTTCATCCAGAAATACCAAGGGGGAGAAAAAAAAAAAGGCATAAATGAACTGATGATTTTTGTTGTACCAAGGGGGCAGAGCCTGGAACAAAAGGCAGCCTGAAAGCTGAACAAGCAGCAATTGTCACTCATGGCCAGTTCCACTTGAAAGGCTGAAGGCCAGAAGAAGGCTGCTGCTGTTCTGCCACCACCAACCACCACGTGCTGCACAAGCCAAGGCTGCCTTCCCTCCTCGCCCTCTCCTCCCAGCAGCACATGGCTGGGCTGCCCTTGGCACTGGGGAGAGCAGAGAAATGATGTCACTGTGCCAGCTCTGTCATTTGCTTCTGTTTACTTGCTGGGCAGTGCAGAAACCCAAGCCCCCTGGAAATGACTCAGTCATGTCCCAGTTTCACACCACTCACTCTGCCTCCCCACACACTCCCTGTTGTTTCAGACCTGGGGAGGGCAGAGGGGTGTTGAGAAATCGGAAGTCTGCTGAAGTTTTCTTTTTCTTCACCAGGGAAGTTTCTCTAAGCCTTAGTCACCTCCACAAACATCTCCCAGCAGGCAGCATGGGCAGCAGCAAGCATGAAGTCAGAGCAAAGCTCCTGACCTCTGCCACCACCGCTGGATTTCTGGACGATTACTCAGGGGCTGAGGAGGTTTGGGGCTTTTTTTTTTTGGCCTGGCAGAGTCAGCTCAGCAGCTTCCTCTGCTCCACCACCCCCTCCTTTGTACGGCAGGGCTGCCCTGGGAAGGCAGCGTGAGTCAGATTACAGCTCAGGGCGGGGGGGAGGCTGTGAACTCATTGGGACGTTTTTTTTTTTCCCCCAGCCCAGACATTTTCAGCCATCCAAGTTCACAGAGCTGCCTGCCCCACACGCAGCCTCCCGACAGCACAAACACAGCCTCTGCCACTAGGCTCACGACTGCAGCAGCCTGCCCAGGTCCTCCCTCCCCCTCTGTCCCAGCACCGCACCTTCCCCCTCCGGCACAAACCGATCCAAAGGGAAACCACCAGCACGTGAAGAACGTGAGGCTGGTTCCCAGCAGGAGCAAGTGGCTGGGGGCCAGCAGGAGCAGCTCGTCCCGTACTGGATGGAGTACGTGGAGAGGAAGGGCTGGAGCTGTGCAGGGAGGCTGCGAGGGCTCCTGGCTGGGGGCCAGCGAGAGCAAGAGGCACAGGACCACCCCCAGCAGCAGCCTGGAGCTCCAGCAGCTCAGCTCCACCACTGCAGAGGCACGTTTAGGGCCAGCTTAGGACTTTCCTGGACTGTTCTTCCCCAGCTAGGGCACTTCAGCAGCAGCTCCCACACCTACCCCACTGCCTGGGGAGCCAAAGGGAGGCATCAGCAAAACGCTTCCCAGCGAGGCTGAGCGACACACACGGAAAGCACCGAACTGCCGAGCAAGGCTTGGTACCCAGCTCCGCCCTTCAGCTTGCATTTCAAAAGGGGCTCTCCCTGGGATCTTCCTGATCACTGCCTGCCCCTGGGCTTTCCATGCACAGCTTTGGGGAACAGCACAGGGCTCGGTCTTATCACACATCATGGGGGAGGAAAGAGAAGATAATAACCCCAGCCCACACCCACACTCTGCACCCTTCCACTTGTACAAAGTCCACTGCTAGCAGCTCCTACCCCCAGGTACTGCCCAGCAGCTGCAGGGTACTGCTTCCACACCACTCAACCAGGCAAGGAGAAATGGTTACCTTTAGAGCTGAGTGGAAAAGCAGCAAGGAGGAGGAACAGGGACACAGCAATGAATTATTCAAGCCAGACTTAATGTCACAGATGCTAATTTGGACGATTCAGCTCCAACAGCTCAGGGCAGAGGTACCTCAGCCTGGCAGGATGGGCACAAGGGCACAACCAGGATTGAACTGTGTTGGCACAGAGTCAAGAGGTCTGACATTTCCAGGCTGGACAACAGGAACTAAGTTGGTGGAAGAACCTGAAAGGAGGTTGGAATCAGGTGGGGGTTGGTCTCTTCTCCCTAGGATCAGGGGATAGAAGAAGAGGAAATGGCCTGAAATTGTGCCAGGGGAGGGTTAGGTTGGAGATGAGGAACAATTTTTTTGCTGCAAGAGTGGTCAGGGATTGGCACAAGCTGCCCAGGGAGGTGGTGGAGTCCCCAGCCCTGGAGGTGTTCAGGAAACCTGTGGCCATGGCACTTGGGGCCATGGTTTAGTGGCCATGGTGGGGTTGGGTTGATGTTGGACTGGGTGATCTCAGAGGGCTTTTCCAACCCAAAAAATTCTCTGATCCTATGACACCCAGAGCAGAATCCTGCTGGGACCCAGCATGGCTTTGCCTGCAGCAGCCTGGGCACTACCACACCACCAGTGCCCAGCCCTCAGAAGTCAAACTGGGAGGGAGGGGAACACACCACACAAAAACCTGGCAGGCAGGGGGGCTGCAGTTCTCTTTTGGGGAATGCCATTGAGCCCCAAAGGGAAGGTCTGCCAGGAGAAAAGAGCAAGGCAGGCAGATGTTGGAGGCTGCAATTTGCAAGGCCTTGCAGACTCCTCAGCATGACAGGCAGCCAGTCACCTGCAGCCATCTGGGTGAAGGACACAGTGCCAGCCTGAGCCACCCAAAGGCAGCACCTGGCTGTGCCCCTCGCTGGCAGCACTGACACTGACTTTGATCAGGCTGCAAGAGCCCTCTGGGTGCAAGCCTGGAGGAGAGGAGGTAACTGCAGCAGTGTCCTGGTGCTGAGGCAGGCGCTGGCAGGAACAGGCTTCTGCACACTGCAGGGGGGGTGCAGCCCAGCAGACAGATTTTGGTGACAATCAAGCTTCAGCAGCTCTGAAGCCTCCTGTTGCTTTGTTCTGTATGCAAGCAATCCCTCACTGGTGCCAGAGATGTGCCAGCAGACTGTGCCAGACCTGATCATGGAATGGATCCAGATTGCAAACACACAAAAAACCCCACCCCAACCCACTCCCCCCCACACCTTTTCCCACACAGGCAGGGGGGGTGGGACAGCTTCAGCAGGAACTGTTGTCAAGAGGAGTTCAAAGTACAACCTCAGACGCCTCACAGATTAGGCAGAACTTGTCAGGGTATGAAAAAAACCCTCCACTGTTCAAAGCTAATAAATATTCACAGTAAAAGGCAGAGACAAGAGAATGAACCAATTTAAGGACAGTTCTCTGGAATAAACCTAAATACCTGCAAGGCTTGGAACTGCCAGGGGGACCTCACCTTTTGTATCCATCTGATCTACCTCTAAGCACCAAGTTGTGCATGTCAGTAGTTGAAATTTGCCTACAAATGCCATCCCCTGTGGGCACTGGCCTATTGCAGACCACCAGTGGCTCCAGGGAGACCTTAGAGCAACCTTCCAGGAGCTGAAGGGGCTACAGGAGAGCTGGGGAGGAGCTTCTGACAAGGGCTGGGAATGTCAGGAGAAGAGGGAATGGATTGAAGCTTGAGGAGGGGAGATTGAGACTGGGGATGAGGAAGAAATTCTTGACAGTGAGGGTGGGGAGACACTGGAACAGGCTTCCCAGGGGGATTCTAGATGTGCCCTCCCTGGGGGTGTTTAACGCCAGGCTGGATGAGGCTTTGAGCAGCCTGTGCTGGTGGGAGGTGTCCCTGCCCATGGTAGGGGGGTTGGAACTGAATGATCTTGAAGGTCCCTCTCAACCTGAGCCATTCTATGGTCCTATGAATCATGAACCTAAATCCATCCACTCTGCTCCCTCCCAGGGTGAGCACACAACACCCTTCATGTATCCATGCCTGAAGCTCACCCAACACCAAAATTAGAAGTTTGAAGGCAGCATTGCTGGTCTCTGACAACCTCAAGCCAGCTAAAAACGGGGCAGGTAGGTGGGAGCCAGGAAGTTAAGCGGCACACAAAAGCAATCAACTCCCTCCAGCTCTGATGCAGCCGAGCACGCAGAGGAAAACCCAAGAGGTCAACATCAGAAAAAATATTTAAGTGAGTCATGAGGAGAGATTACTCACCGTGCACTTACTCAACTTACTCATCACAGCCTGCTCCGGACACAAGTGCTCACCCCTCGGCTTCATCAGCAACCCGGAGGCCTTTGCCGGGAGCCCAGCAGCAGGCGGGGGCCGGAGCCAGGCTTTCGGTTTCGTGTCTCAGCCAGCGGAAGGCTGGAGCTGTACCACCGCCGCTCTCCCCTCCCACGGCCCTAATGACACTCGGCAGGGAAAGAGATGTTTCACATCACCCTCCCCGGCTCCTTCAGCATCCCCAACAAGCAGCAGTTTGTCAGCTGAGCTATGATGTGTCTGAAAAGGACACACCCCCCCCCCCAGTTACACACACACATTTTGGCTATTCTGCAGGAAATAAGCAGCAGGCCTGCAATAAACGGAGAGGTTATCAACCCAGGCACCCATCAGCAGGAGGGATTAGCCCTCAGCCTCAGTGGTGCTGCTAATTTGAGGTGTAGTAAGAGCATAAAAATAGCCAAGTTACTCAAGAGGAGCTTACATCACGGCAAGCAGCAGGTCTGCAATGCCACTGAGCCTCTGCCGTTGGCAAAGCTGTTGCTGAGCCTCTGCCATTGCTGCCATCCTCACCAAGCACAATCAGCAAGGGCTGAGAGCTTCCACTCCCCTTTCCCTTCAGCTCCCTCTGGAAAAAGGAATCTCCCAGGACACCCCAGGAAGCAGCAAGAACACTGCTAAATAAAACTACGGGAAGGGTATTTATTCCCCCAGGTATCCCACCTTGCTTCCTAGGCACCGAGCAGCAGAGAGAGAGGCAGAGAGAGAGGTGAAACTAAGAAATGTTCTGCTTACGTCAGACAAAGCTGAGCTCTGAAACCACCGCGGTACAGGGACCCTGCTGCCAGCGCAGGGCTGTGCCAAGGAGCCAACAGCAGCCTGCGGCTCAGCAGAGCACAGCGGCAGCAGGGTCCCTCCGCACGGCGCCAGAGCGGCCAGCGGCGTGCGGTGCCTACGGGGGAGCTGGGAACCCACGGGGTGCGTGTGTGAGCCCACGGGGTGTGCGTGTGTGAGCCTGCAGGGGAGCCCACGGCGCCTGCGTGCCCGCAGGACAGCCCACGGTGCCTGTGTGTGAATTCACGGCGCCTGTGTGCCCGCAGGGCAGCCCACGAAGCATGCGTGCCTGCGGGGGAGCCCACGATGCCTGCGTGCCCAGACGCAAGCGCACGCCCCGGGAACACGCGGCGTGATCCTGCCCTCCCCAAAGCTGCAGCCTGGAACATTGATAGGCTCCAGATGAACCACAGAGCCACTTCTGTGTTTGTGTGTCCCCGCCACGCAGCCCCGTGGAAAAGATCTGCAGCCTAAACCAAGGAGCGGGTTTGACGGCAGCGCGGTTGGGGCTTGCGGTATTGCCTGAGGCAAGGCAGGGAGGCAGCTCCTCCGCCCGCTGCACTTGTGAGCAGGCAGGGAAAGAAAAAAAAAAAAACAATCTTGTTTTCTCTGCCATTTTCAGAACCAGCTGCTCGAGTTTGCCTAAAATTAAACCAAATCCTTCCTTCCCATGCCACAAACAGCATGAAAACAAACATTTGGGAAGAGGAGGAGGGAAGGTTGGAGGTTGTGATTTGTTTGGGTTGCTTTGAAGCTCTGTAGGAATTTTGGTCAATATCTCTAAGGGGGAGGGGAGGTTTGGATTTTGGGGGGGAGGGGGTGTTAAGTCTATAAGAATTTTTGTGACTATAAAAAAGGAGGGGAGAGGTTGGAGGTTGTGATTTGGGGGACTGAAGCCTGTAGGAAGTTTTGTGACTATACATAAAGGGGTGGGGGTGAGCTTAAAGGTTGTGATTTGGGGGAGTTTAAAGCCTCTAGGAAGTTTTGTGACTATACATAATGGGGTAGGAGGTTAAAGGTTGTGATTTGTTTTGGTATTTTTAAGCCTGCAGGAATTTTTGTAAAGATCTATAAAAGGGGGGAGGGGGGGCAGTAGGTTGGAGGTGGTGCTTTGAGGGGGTGGGGAGCTTGTGATTTGGGGGGATCTAAGCCTGCAGGAATTTTTGTAAATATCTATAAAAAGGAGGTGTAGGTTGGAGGTGGTGATTTGGAGTGGTGGCAGGGGGGGAAGGTTGTGATTTGGGGAGGATTTAAGCCTGCAGGAATTTTTATGACTCTACATTAACGGGGGGGGGGGGGGGGAGGGGAAGGGAGGTTTGTGATTTGGGGGTTTGTAGGATGGGAGGAAGTTTTGTGACTCCACATAAAACCATTAGGAATGGTTGCAGATGAATCCCCTAAGCTGTGTTCATCTTTAACCTCCGGCTTCACACAGAACCTGCTCGGAGGCAGGAGTTAAATGCTTGGTGACAGGAAGAGAACTGGAATTGGTCATCGTTCTACTTTCAGTTTCTGCAAAAAAATTTAAGCAAGAGCGCGCGCCCGGGAACGAACAAAAACACAACCGAATGACAGAGCTGCCCGGGCAGGAACGGCTGCGTTAACCACTGCCTGCTGGAGCCTTCCAGCTCCACCAGCAGCACAGCAAACCCGGCATCCAGGCAGGACGGGTGTTTGCAAACCCCAGAGACAGCCCCAGCACCCCAAAGGCAGGCTGGCTGCAGATAGGGAAGGGCAGAGTCATCTGCCCTGGCAACCCCCAAAGGCAGGCAAGGCTGCAGATAGGGAAGGGCAGAGTCATCTGCCCTGCCACAAGCGATATATTTCCAATCATTCACACACAAACACGTCACCATGGCCATGCCAGAAGCAAGATCAGCTGCCCCAGCTTGTGTCCCAGCATGTTCTCCCTGCACACGTACCAGAGAGAAGCCTGGAACACAAGGAACGCTCAGGCCAAGTAAAATAAGGTGGCAGGGGGGGGGGGGGGGGGGGGGATTTTTCCTCTTAGAAACTGCTCTCAAAGGGTGAAAATCCGTTCAAGGATTGGTAGGAACCCTGCACACACACCACAAAACAACACAAAACACACCACCTCTCCAGCCGTTTGCCTCTGGGGAGGCTGTCACTAATCTCAACAGGGACATTGCTATCAAGGTCACAGATCTCACTCGGGGCTCAGGAGAGGCTGGGAAAAGTCAGGGAAGTTGGGGAGGGAAGAAAAAAAAGAGAGAACCAACCCTGCCGCTGACGGAACTGAGCAGGGACAAGTGACATTTTATTTGAAAGCATGCGGATTACGGCTGCCATCAACTGCCAAAGCTGACTCGAATCCTGCTCAGCTCAGCTCCAAGGGCACCCCCGTTGGAGGGGAGCACAACCGACAGCACCAAGGCCACCAGCACCGACCGACGGCAAACCCTCCCCCCGGCTCCCCTGCCCCACAATTAAGGCTTCTCCCCTCTTTATTTCCACTCCCGCGGCTGGTTTCAGGGGACCACCCGAAGCCATCGGTAATTTCGGCGACGTTTAGCAGGCAGGGAAAAAAAAAAAAAAACAAAAACAAAAACCCTCCCGGCTTCACCCCGCTGGAAGCAGCTCCGGTTGTTAACCGGTTACACGAGCCGAGCTCAGGAAAACACGAAAACTTTTCATTAACCAGTCCTCCTCCTCCCCGCCCTTAAGTTTAGTCAACCAATTATAAAAAGAAATTGGGGATTTGACTTCCCGGAGAGAGCAGCGACACCCGGGGCTGGAGGAGCCGGCGGCTTCTTAACCCCCCAGCCCGCGGGCGTCGGGGGTGCCCCCGCCGGGGAAGCACTGCCGGCGAAATAACGCCGCTGGCTCCCGCTGCCAGCGAGGACACCATTAGCACAGCGATTAACAAGTGACAGAAAGCGGCCGGGGTGGGAGCTGGAGAGGGCAAGGAGCCGAGGGAGGCCAGCTGGGGCCGGCGGCCCGCGGGGCTGAGCGGGGCGGCCGGGCCCGGGGAGCGGGCGGCGCTGACAGGGAGCAGGGCAGGTGCCGAGCCGGGGCCATACTCACGTAGACGGGCAGCGGCCAGGGGTAGACGGCGGGCTCGGCTCCCACGGGCGACTTCAGCCGGAGCTCCAGCCTCTCGCCCATGTCGGCAGCCGGAGAAGGAGGCGGCGGCGGCCCCGCACCATGCTAGAGGGGCCGGCCGGGGTGGGGTGTGGCGGCCAGGCCCGGCCGGGGGCGTGTGCGAGGTGCGGCGGCGGCGGCGGGAGGGGGGGTAGCGGCGGGAGACGTGGGGAGGGCAGGCCGGTGCCGGCGGGGGCGCCCGCTCCCCTCAGCCTCCCTCTATTGTCGTTAGCGGCTCGCGGGGCTCTCCGGCGCCGCCGCCATCTTGGGCCGGCGTGAGGCGAAGCACAATGAGGCGCCGGGGCCGGGCCGGGCCGGGCCCGACCGACGCGCCAGACGCGGGGGGGCGGAGGCGGGCGCGGCCTCGCGCTCCCTCCCCCCTGTCCTCAGCTGCCCTCCCCGTGCGCGCCCCCGGCTCTGCGCGCCGCCGCCCCCGCGCGCGCCCGCGCTGCGCACCGGAGGGGGGCGTGAGGCGGGAGGGGGGGGGGGGGGTCGCGGGGGAGGGAGTAAGCGCGAGGCAGGCCGGGGGTCACGCGGGCCGCGGCACGAGGCGGCGGTGACACGCGCGTGCGAGGGCGAAGGGACCGAGCAGCCAATGGCAGGGACAGGGACACCCAGGGACAGGGCAGGGGCACCCGGTGTGACAGTGACAAGGGCAGGGGCACCCAGGGACAGGAGCAGGGGCACCCGGTGTGATAGTGACAAGGGCAGGGACACCCGGTGTGACAGTGACAAGGGCAGGGGCACCCAGGGACAGGAGCAGGGGCACCCGGTGTGATAGTGACAAGGGCAGGGACACCCAGGGACAGAAGCAGGGGCACCCGGTGTGACAGTGACAAGGGCAGGGGCAGCCAGGGACAGGGCAGGGGCAGCCAGTGTGACAGGGACAGGGGCAGGGGCATCCGGTGCAACAGGGAGAGGAGCACCCAGTGTGACAGGCACAGGGGCAGGGACACCCGGGGACAGGGGCACCGGCACCCAGTGTGACAGGGACTGGGGCACTCAGGGGCAGGGGCACCTAGTGTGACACTGACAGGGGCACCCCAGTAACAGCAGCTGCAGCACCTCATGTGATGGTTGAAGACTGGCAGGCAGTGCTCAGGGCAGTCTGTGCAAGGCTGGAGCCCTCTGTGTGATGGCACAAGGCTGGCATGCAGCACTCAAGTGTCCATGCATGGTGGCTGCCCCCCATGTGATGGCACAAGGCTGTGTGATGGCACAAGGCACAAGGCACACAGCACTCAGGTGTCTGTGCATGGTCGGTGCCTGCTGTGTGACACAGCTTGTGCCCAGTTCACTCACAGAGTGCCAGGTTGTGGCCCAGCCCTGCTGGGTGATGGAGGAGTTGAAGGAGCTGGCCCAGCACCCTGCCAAGCTGAGTCTTCAGACTGCCCACTGGAGGGGACTCCGCTGCTGCCCTTGGGAGGTGGTTCTGGTGCCCACCTGTCCTCAAGGGGAAACCTTCCCTCCTGGAGTCCCACCAGAAGCTCCCCAGCAGTATCCTGTCCCCATCACCCCTTGGCTTTGCCATGGGGCTCCAGCTGCTCCTCCCCAGCCCTCTTCTCCAGACCCTTCCCCAGCTTTGCTGCCCCTCTCCGGACCCTCCCCAGCACAGCTGGGTCACAGTGGTTTGCACCTTGACTTCAGGGCAGGTCTCTGCCTTCAGCTGAGCCCAGCAGAGCCCTCGGCCGGGGCCATGTCCCTGCTCCTGTCCCCTCAGCAGCTGCTCCCTCACCCAGA
This sequence comes from Indicator indicator, assembly GCF_027791375.1. NCBI lineage: Eukaryota > Metazoa > Chordata > Aves > Piciformes > Indicatoridae > Indicator > Indicator indicator. The sequence goes on along the minus strand of NC_072045.1, from coordinate 2,942,508 downwards.
AACGCCTCCACGGTTGGGTCCAGCTTGGCTGCTCTCTCCTGGTTTATTTCCCCCCTCCCTGCCTTTAACTGTCCCTACGTGCAGAAAGCTCCAGAACTGGGAAAGGTTTTCTAAAGAAAACACCAAAAGTCATCAAGTCTGCGGTGCTTAAACTGCTCTGACTGCCTCTTAACTAATCAATTCCTCTTTAATTAGCTCACCACCAAAATTCCATTACATTTAAATAAACAGACATGGCAGGAGCCCTCCCAGGCGCAGCAGGCTCCGTGTCAAGAATTCTCTTTGAGTTCCTTAGGTTGCCCTTTAATCACTTTGGCAGCCAAGTCCTTGTGTGGGCCAAGCAGGCTCCTAGGCTGCTGATAGAGAGGCTCCGAGGCTTTGCCAGGGTGGCTGCAGCCCGTGCCCAGCTGGCTGCTGCTGGGCAGTGCTCTGGTACCAGAGCTGGTGTCCTCTGGCAGGTTGTGTTTGAAACACCCATCCAGGCCAGGAGACCTTTGCTTATAGAATCAGAGAATGGTTTGGGTTGGAAAAGCTCTCTGAGACCACCCAGTCCAACCAGCAGCCCAACACCATCCTGGTCACCAAACCATGGCCCCAGGTGCCATGTCCACATGGTTCTTGGGCACTCCTTGGCATGAGGAACAACTTCTTGCTTGTGAGAGTGGTTAGGGCTGCCCAGGGAGTGGTGGAGTCCCCATCCCTGGAGGTGTTCAAAGGACAGCGCCAGGTTGGACTGGCGGAGGAAGGGGAAGCACTGTGCAGCTCCCTGCACGTGGCTGTGGTTCTGGGGCACTAGAGGAGGGAGATTTCCCTGGCAGGTGCCAGCTACGCCGTACGAGTGGTGCCCAGCCCTGCGGAGGCATGTGGGCAGCTGGCCAGCAGCTCCTCCTGCACCATGGCTCCTGCATCCCACACACACAGAAGCCTGGATCCCCAGCCAGGGTACTCTTCAGGAGGCAGGCAGTGAGAGGAACAGGAGTCCTGGCTCCTGAGGGCATGGAGGGCACAGGGTGGGCATTAATGCCCCAAGGACGTCTTGCACAAGCGATGCCCTGAGCACACTCTGCAAAGTGGGCAAAGGCACCTCGGGAGCTCATCCCCACCCTGGTGTTATCCCGACCACGGCTGCAGGGTCTGGTTGTGTATCAACCCTTGTGGCCAACATGGCTTTGGCACAGGGGGTGCATGGCCATGCCATGGGTGCCAGGGTGGGCACAGTGCTCCCGTTGGTTTCTCCAGGAACTCGCCTTTTAAAGCCAAGTCTCATCTTGGGTACTGACCCAGTTTAGTTGACAATAACAAGTCAGGTCACGAGGCAGGGGAACGCAGGCAAGCCTGTTCGCATCAGAGATCATGGCATGGTTTGGGCTGGAAGGGGCCTTCAAGATCACCCAGTGCCAACCCCCTGCCATGGCCAGGGACACCTCCCACCAGCTCAGCTTGCTCAAGGCCTCGTCCAGTCTGGCCTTGAACACCTCCAGGGAGGGGCCATCCACAACCTCCCTGGGCAGCCTGTTCCAGTGTCTGCCCACCCTCACTGGAAAGAATTCCTTCCTCCTCTCCAGTCTCAGTCTGCCCTCCAATGCAGTCAGATGAAATATTCCAGGCAGAGCCCTGGGCAATGACCACATAATGATGGGGCAGGATGCTGCTGGTCCTTAGGTCCATGGAATGGGGGGTGGGCCAGACCCTACTCTACCACCATCACCCCACTTTGACACCCCAGCCCTGTCAAAGCCTCCCTTCACTTTGGGTGCTCAAATCTTGCAGTTTACCAATTGGGGTCCCATGGGAAGGGGGAGAGGGGAGTTGCTGGTGCCCTTGGTGGTTTTTCCTTCTCTCCCCCTGAGGTTTGGAGCACAGCCAAGCTCTGTTCACTGTCTGCTGCAGGACCAACAAAGCCTGGGCTCAGCTCCTCTGCAGAGCTCCTCTCCCGGAGCAGCTGAGCTGCTTAACCCCAGCTGGAACCGCAGGGCTCAGCTCCTCCTCTGCCTTCCAGCAGCCCCGTGAAGGACCTTTGACGACACAAACACGACCCTGGCTGCCCGGAGCCTCCCTTCCCCTCCTCACAAGGTGGCCCCACGTGCAGTCTTCCAAGCCCCGTTTTAATTTCCTGGGGTCAATCCTGCCCCGTGGTGCTGGGGAGTTCCTTTCCACATGATGGAGCAGCAGCAGCATCTGTCCTTTCCATCTGTGCCAGCAGCTCCCTGGGCCAAATCTCTCCAGGGATGCTCCAGCTGCAGTTGCCACAACAACCAAATGATGCAACAGTTGCCTTGCAGGATGCAGAAGTGGTAACGCCAGGGACTGTGGTGAGCAAGAGACACCATGGCCACGCTGCTGCTGGCAGAGGTCTGGGTGGGACAAAGCCATTTTTGGTCATGAATGTTCCCTGTATGGACCTGAAAACTGCTTTGTTTGAGCCAAACCTGGGGACTTTTCTCCACACTGAGGAGTGGCTGCCACTGCCTGGACCTCATACATGAGGGGGACTTTTTACAAGGGCAGTTAAAAGTCCCTTTTTACAGGGACTTTTTACAAGGGCTTGGAGTAATAGGAGGAGGGAGAATGGCTGGAAGAGGGCAGTTTGAGACTGGAGAAGAGGAAGTAATTCTTGACAGTGAGGGTGGGGAGACACTGGAATAGGCTGCCCAGGGAGGTTGTGGATGCCCCTTCCCAGGAGGTGTTCAAGGCCAGCCTGGATGGGGCAGCCCAAAGGAAGGTGCCTCTGAACTGCCCTGGCTCTGTGCCCATCCATGGACTGCTGCCAGCCATGTGAGCTCGCCCATGTGCCATGAGTCACTGCTTGGCAGCACCCAGCCCTGGCCAGGAGCCAGGCGGTGGTGGGACATGGGGGCAAGAGTGTCCCCAGGGGCTGCTGCCCTGTGTGGGTGGAGGATTGCCCCAGTGGGTGAGCAGCAGCACAGACAGGAGACCTGGGAAAGCCCAAACCCAGCTGAGCTGGAGCTGAAACCCCCGAGGTGTTTCCCTGGCTGTAGAGGGCAATGTGCAGGCACAAGTGGTGGCTCTCACCCTTCCTCCAGCATGTGCAGCCCACCAAAATATGGGGGCTCTGCAGTTGGCTCACACCTCAGTCGCCCTTTTTTTGCCTCCAGCTCTTGGGGTTTGCAAGCTTGGAGCTGGCTCATGTAGGTGGGCACCTTTTGTCCCCACCAGAAAAGACCTCTACAGTCAGCAGGTCCAACCATCAACGCATCCCTTGGCCAGGGCCAGCACCCCCTGCCCTCCCTCCCTGCTCCACAGAAGGCAGCCAGGGCTGGGGGCACCCAGCACTGAGCTTTCCACAGGGTCTGTCAGGCTCTCTCCATCCTCCAGCTCACCAGGCTGTGCCCACTCCAGCCTGGCATCATCTGCAACCAGTTTCCAGTGAGGACTCAGAGGTGGCATTTTTGTGCCATGGTGTTTCATCCTCTGGCTCCATCCCTCCCCCAGCGTGGCACCATCCCTGCCCCATCCAGCTCTGTACCCCGATTTCAGAGGGGATCATGGGGGCTGGGAGGGTGGGGGGGTGAGTGGGTTGTGCCAGCTGCACTTGCAGTGTAGTACCAGACCCAAGTCAACCACCACAGGGCCTGGACCAGCCAAAGGCAGCTGTGGCACAGGCAGCTGCCTGAATGGGTCCCTTGTCCCCACAGCGCCAGCTGGCCCAGTGCCCTGCTCTGTGCCTGGCCCATGGGGGCACCAGCTGCCCCTGCACCCAAACACGGGGCACCCATCACCCACACCCTAACATGGGTGTCCCAAATGGGGGGCACCCATTGCCCAACCGTGGGGCACTCGTCGCCCAAACATGAGCGCCCATCATGCCCACCCAAACATGGGGCACCCGTTGCCCGCATCCAGACAACGCCCACCCACCCCCAAACACAGGGCACCCAGCAGCTCCACCTAATCGCGGGGCCCCCTCACCCAAGCACAGGGCACCCCTCACTCCCACACCAAACGTGGGGCCCTGTCGTCCCCCCGCGACTCGGGGCACCGTACACAGGTCCCTGTCCCTCTCCCTGGCAGGTTCCGCCGTGTCCTGTCCCCGTGTCGGTGTCCGTGTCCCCCCTCCGCCTCTCCCGGGCCGCTGGCGCCATCTCGCGGGCACCGAGCGGCAGGCGGCGGAGCGGGGCCGGGATCGCGGGAGTTGGAGGGGTGATGGAGCATCGCGGGCACCCAGACATGGGCACCCGAAGGTGTCCTACCCGGGTATGGGGCGCCCCAGCATGGGCATCCAAACGCGGGCCGATTCGGGAGCTCTCCCGTGGCACAGCATTCCGTAGGGATACGGAAAGCCACCTGTGGAATCGCCGCCGGAACACCAGGAGGTGGCGTCCTGGGGTTTGATCGTTTGGGAGCTGCTGGAGCCGGAGGAGGCAGCGAGGTGGGAACTGGCAGGGCTGGAGATGCTACCTGTGGGCATGTTAAAGGGCAGCTGAGGTGGGGGTTGGTCCCCTCTCCCTAGGATCAGGTGACAGAAGATGAAATGGCCTGAAATTGTGCCAGGGGAGGGTTAGGTTGGAGATGAGGAACAGTTTCTTTGCTGCAAGAGTGGTCAGGGATTGGCACAGGCTGCCCAGGGAGGTAGTGGAGTCCCCAGCCCTGGAGGGGTTCAGGAAACCTGTGGCCATGGCACTTGGGGCCGTGGTATATAGTGGCCGTGGTGGGGTTGGGTTGCTGGCTGGACTGGATGATCTCTGAGGGTTTCTCCAACCCAAACCATTCTGCGATTCTGTGAAAAAAGATCTCCTGGCCAGGGTGGGTGCCCGGAGCCTCGTGCCCATGACTGACACGTCCGAAGTTGGGCTTTAACGATTGTCAGACATTAAAGCTGCCCATGGGAGCTGCCAGCCCCACGGAGGGACCCCGGCTCCCTATAAGGACAGACCTCGCCCCCATGGAGGGACTCCAGCCCCACCCGCGTCCCCGCCGCCCGTGCCCGCGCTCCCCCCGCCACGTGGGAGCTGCGGGAGGGCCCGGCGGGGGCGGGACTTCAGGGGGCGGGGTCAGAGACAGCGGTGACGCGTGCGGGGATTAGGCGGGAACTGAGCGGGGCCTGGCTCGTGGTAGGCGTGACTAGGGCAGGAGCGGGCGTGGCCTGAGGGGTTAATGGGCGTGGTCGTGGCGAGGAGCGCGCGCGGGGGGCGGCCCGGGGGCGGGGCCAGGCGGGGCGGGGCGGGGCCGGGCCCTCAGCTGACCGGCCGCCATTTTGTCAGGCGCTGGGAGCCCAGGCGCAGGCCGGAGCTGGGGTTGGCGGCCGCTGGGCCGCCCCTGCCTGCCTGCGCCGCGCCGGGGGTCAGCACCGGCAGCACTGCCCCCACTCAGCCCTGCCGCCCGGCCCGGCATGTGAGCGGCCCGGTCCCGCTGCTCTCCCCTGGCTCTAACGGTAGCAGCCGCCGCGGCGGTGTCCCCCACGGCTGGGCCCTGCCCCTCAGCCCCGAGCGCAGGCCCCGCGGCCCGGCCCCGCCGCCGCCGCCATGGCGCTGAAGATGGTGAAGGGCAGCATCGACCGAATGTTTGACAAGAACCTGCAGGACCTGGTGCGCGGAATCCGCAACCACAAGGAGGACGAGGTGAGCGCAGGGACTGCCCTCGGCGTGGCCGGCTCCCCTGGGCTGCGGGCTGCGCTTCAGCCGGGGCTGGCTCGCCACAGCCCCCCGGTGCTGGCTCTCACCCCTTTGCCCCCGTCCGGCGGCTCACGGAGGGTGGGCGCCTGCCTCCTGCCCGCTCCCCGCAGGGAAGGCTGCGCCAGGCCCGGCAGCAGCTGCTTGCCTTGGCCGCCCGGGACGGGGGATGTGGTGTGGGGAAGGGGGAAGCGGGAATCAAAACGAGGAAGATGTCGCTGGGGTGTAGGCCGAGAGGGAAGGGCCGTGGGAGACCAAAGAAGCGTTAGAGGAGCAATGAGTTGAAAAGGAGGATCAGGAGGGGTCACACTGGGTGCTCCCTTTTCTCATTTAGGGTGTTGAGATCCCTGACGTGGATAGGTGTAAAAAGTAGAGGAATTCCTTCTTGTTTGCACTGCTGCAGTGCATTATAAGTAGTTTTCATGATAAAGGTGCACAGGAAAGCTGAGTTCAGCCCTAATTCAGCTTTCCCATTATCCGTGTGGCACACCTGGCTAAAGTGCATCCTCCTTGCTTCAGAGCTACTGCAAGCAGAGAGCAGTTGGATGTCTTGGCCTGTTAAACTCCCTTTTACTAGAGGCATGTGATGAGGAAATTAGTATGGGTGAAATAATTAGTGCTCAGGAACATGTTCTGTGAGACCTGCCTGGCTGAGCTGTCAGGTGGTAACTGGGAAGTAACGGAAACTGTGTGGCCAGCAGGGCAAGAGAGCTCTCTTCCAACCTGGCCTTGAGCATCCCCAGGCAGGAGGCAGCCACAGCCTCCCTGGGCAGCCTGTGCCAGAGTCTCACCAGCCTCACACTGAAGAACTTCTTCTTCAGCTCCAGTCTCACCCTGCTCTCCCTCAGCCTCAAACCATTCTCCCTTGGCCTGGCTCTAGACACCCTCAGCAAAAGTCTCTCTGCAGCCTTCTGGAGGATCCCTCATTGATGGGAAGCAGCTCTCAGTCACTGCTGATCATTTCCTGCTTGTCAGATGTGTTCATATCTGCGGGGACCTCATTATTCCACCCACTGTCAAGTGGCTCTGGAGCTGCCATTGTTAATTCTTTGAGCCTGTGAATGACAAAGTAGGAAACAGAAACAATGCATAGAAGAGGGTTGGGTGAGGAGCTCACACACGTTGGTGAAACAGCAGGAGTGGCCTCTCAGGTGGCAGTGTCAAGAGTGTCCCTGCCCTACCTGCTGTGTCACAGAAAATGAAGGGCCTGGAGCTGTGGAGCACGAGCCAAGATGTGGCTGATTACAAACAGAGCAGCTGAGGCTTTGCATTAGTGCTGCCTTTCATTAGCTTCTTGCTTTCTCTCTGTTAAATACTCTTTAATTGACTGTGGCATTAGTGGGGCTAAAGCTGTGTGCCCAGGCCAGATCCTTTCCTGCCTTCTCTGCTGAGGGTTGACAGGGTCCATCCAGGGGGGTTTGACAGGGTCCAGCCAAGTGGCTTTCTGACATGGGACATGCAAGATGAGGCTCAGTCTGGGCCTGGGCAGCTTGATCTAGTTGGAGGTGTCCCTGCTGACTGCAGGGGGCTTGGACAAGGTGAGCTTTGAGGGTCCCTTTCAACCCACTGCAAACTGTGAGTGGCTCAGTAAAAAGTCTCCCCAGGTTGCCCAGGGGGGAGGAAGAGCTCTCTGCTGCCTCATCCTAAGAACTGGAGTGATCCCTCCACTGTGGTCCACTCCTCTGTGAGGAGCCAGAGCAATCAAAGTAGAATAAAGATCCTGGCTACAATTTTGTCCTGTGGTCATCTCCAGAGGGCTGCTTATTTGCTGCTTTTTGCTGCAGCTCTCTCTGTCCTGCTGCTGAGTGCAGAAAATGAAGCCTTTTTTGATGTCCTCTCATGTCCTCAGTGCCCACAAGAAGGGACTGAGAAACCTCTTCCTCTGCCATGTGGGTTAGGTACAAAGTTTCTTCTTTCTGCTTCAGTTTCTTCCCCTAGAAGCAGCCTTTGGTGCTGTGTCCTGCTTCTGGTGTGGTGTGAGGAGCAGCCAGGGCAGCATTGGATGACATGCAGCAGAAAGGCCAAGTCATGGGAGCAGTTACAAAGGGGCATTTGTGTTCCTTGGCTTAAGGGAAAAAACTTCTGACCCTTCCTGCTGGAGACCAGGAATGCTTCAGACTCTGCAGGGGAGTTTGCTTGAGTCCAGGTGGGGGGGAGAGTGAAGATGAGTGAGGTAGAGGGTGCAGACCAGAGCATGGGTGGTGCTGGTGGCAGAGCCCCATGGAGGTGATTCACAATACCTGAGGGCAGTGGGGAGTGCTGCTGAGTCCCAGGGCTGGGAGGAGCCCTCTGAGACCACCCAGTCCAACCAGCAACCCAGCCCCACCACGGCCCTAGGTGCCATGGCCGCAGGGTTCTTGCACACCTCCAGGGCTGGGGGCTCCACCACCTCCCTGAGCAGCCTGTGCCAATCCCTGACCACTCTTGCAGCAAAGAAATTGTTCCTCATCTCCAACCTAACCCTCCCCTGGCACAATTTCAGGCCATTTCCTCTCTTCCTTTCACTTGGGAGAAGAGACCAACCCCTACCTCACTCCAACCCTGTCAGGGAGTCCTGGGGAGTAAGAAGGTCTCTGCTCAGCCTCCTAGTTGTCTTTTTTGTCCATTATTTTTGTGGAGTTTTAGCCTCTTCCTTCATCTTCTGTTGTGATGTTCCCTTCTGAACTGGTTCCAGTCAGCTGGTACCCACATACCTGCACATCAAGGGTAGCTACCAGGAGGATGGAGACTCCCTTTTCACGAGGAGCCCCATGGCAAAGCCAAGGGGTGATGGGGACAGGATACTGCTGGGGAGCTTCTGGTGGGACTCCAGGAGGGAAGGTTTCCCCTTGAGGACAGGTGGGCACCAGAACCACCTCCCAAGGGCAGCAGCGGAGTCCCCTCCAGTGGGCAGTCTGAAGACTCAGCTTGGCAGGGTGCTGGGCCAGCTCCTTCAACTCCTCCATCACCCAGCAAGGTTGGAGCAGATGCAGAAGAATTTGCAGAGGTTTGGGGTTTTTTTTTCTTTTTTTATTGCATGGTAATGTGAGAAGAAACCAAAAAGCCCAAGTGTGAGTACATCTTGGATTTGCAGGGAGAAGCACTTTCATCTGAGGCAACTCCCTGCTCTCCAAAGTTGCCTGCTTGGGTCTGATGTAGAGAGCACAGGCCCCTGAGGATTGTTTAATTGCTGTGCAATTAAATGAACAAATAAGTGTGATCAGACTGGAGACTGCTGATGGGAAGGGACTGAGCAGGCTGTAGATGTATTAAGGGATTTCTCTGGAGCTTTGCTGGTGATTGATTTATGTTGGACTGCTCTGGGGTTTGGTGTCACAGCATGGTAGGGGTTGGAAGAGACCTCTGGAGCTCATCCAGGCCAACAGGGCACCCACAGCAGCTTGCCCAGGAGCCAGGGGGGGTTGGAAGCTCTGCAGAGAAGGAGACTCCACAACCTCTCTGGGCAGCCTTCTGCAGGCCTCCAGCAGCCTCACACCAAAGAATTTTCTCCTCCTGTTCAGGTGGAACCTTCTGAGTTCCAGTTTGTGCCTATTGCCTCTTGTCCTGTCCCTGGGCACCACTGAGCAGAGTCTGGCCCCAGCCTCTTGCCCCCCACAGCTCCTTTAGCTCTTGCTGAGCATTGCTCAGCTCCCCTCTGGGGCTGCTCTCCTCCAGGCTCTCAGCCCCAGGATTCTCTCCTGTATTTATCACTGCCCAGAATAATTAATTGCATTGCTCTTGGATCTTCAGGCTACCTACAGGATGAGTGAGTAAATCCCTGGAAAGCTTGGTAGCCAAGACAGGTTAGAACTGGTCCAGCAGCCGTGGCAGCCAGCAGCTGAGGCAGAGATAAGCCTGGCTGCTCCAAATGCCTTGCAAGTTGTGACAAGTCTGAGCTCTGTGTTGGGTCTGCACCGTTCCCTGGGGGCTGCTGCTGAAGTGAAGGCTGTGCAGTGCCTCTCCTCATGGTCCCTGCCCTGCTGCTCTGCTCTGCTCTGCTCGCTTTGTGGTGGTTGTGAGGTGCACACCATGTGGGAGCCTGTGCCTTGGAATTGGCTTTTTGCTCAGCTGTGGAGCAGGCTTAGTGGAGAATCTTCTTACTGACATGAAATGGTGAGGCTGGGAGGGACCTCTGGAGCTCACCCACTGCAAGCCCCCTGCTCCAGCAGGGCACCCCCAGCAGCTTGCCCAGCAGCACAATGCCCAGGGGGGTTGGAAGCTCTGCACAGAAGGAGGCTCCACAACCTCTCTGGGCAGCTGCTGCAGGCCTCCAGCAGCCTCACAGGGACAAAGTTTCTCCTTCTGTTCCCCTGGCACCTCCTCTGCTCCAGCTTGCCCCCAGTGCCCCTTGTACTGTCCTTGGCCATCCCTGAGCACAGCCTGGCTCCAGCCCTGCACATCTTTATCCCCAGCAATGAGGGCAGCCCTCAGGCTGCTCTGCTCCAAGCCCCAGCTCCCTCAGCTCTCCTCACAGGGAGATGTTCCACTGCCTCCAGCAGCTTTGTGGCTCTGGGCTGGACTGTCTCAAGCAGTTCTCTGAGGTCATTCTTGAGCTGAGGGGTCCAGAACTGGACACAATATTTCAGATCTGGCCTTAGCAGAGCAGAGGGGAGGAGAACCTCTCTCGACCTACTCACCAACCCCTTTCTGATAGACCCCACGGTGCCCTTGGCCTTCTTGGCCACTTGGGCACACTGCTGGCTCCTGGGCATCCTGCTGTCCACCAGGACCCCCAGGTCCCTTTCCCCAGAGCTGCTCTGCAGCAGGGCAGGGCAGTCCCCACATGAGCTGATGGGGACATTTGCCTATCTAGGCTTCTTCCAAAGTCAGGAGGTGGCAGCTGATCTGCCCTGTGCTTGCAACAGGATCTTCTGCTTGAGGCACAAACAAATGGGAGAGTTGCTTCACCTCCCCAAGGTGACCTTGGTCTAACCTCCTTTGGTGTTAAGCAGCCTGGCTGTGTCCCATGGCTGGTGTCCCACAGGTGCTTTTCTTTAAGGTGATACAAAAGGAAAAAGAAAAAAAAAAAGAGGAAAGGGGTAGGAAGGCACCCAGCTGGTGGTGGCTTCCTGGATGCTGGAGCAGTGGGCATCCTCCTCTCATGTGAGACAGTCATGTGCTGGTGCTCAGGGCTGCAGAAACTGATCAATCCTCCAGTGCTGGAGGCAGAGGAGCTGTCAGGCTTTGTGCTTGTTGCAGCTCTTCCTGTGCTGTGTGCACTGCAGACTGGTTCTGTGCAGTCACACCTCAGTGTCAGGTCCCTGCTCCCTGAGGCTCAGCCTGTCCTCGAGCAGGGGCAGCATTCACTGGCACTTGGCTGTTTCACTTTGCTCCTGCCTTAAGTGACAGCTTTGGATCCCAAACCTGCTGCAGCAGTCCCAGTGGATCAAGGCTGGATCCTGACAAGGAGAATTCTGCTGCAGTTCAGGGATTCACAGAATGGGGTGGGTTGGAAGGGGCCTTGGAGATCATCCAGCTCCAACCTCCCAGCACTGCCCTGCAGCTCCTGGCTGCAGACTGGCAGCTTTGCCATCACTCCAGGCTCTCCTCTCACCAGTGGCTCTTCCTGTACCAGCACTGCCTCTTCATTGCCTCCTGGCTGGGAGTGTCCAGAGTTCTATAAATGTGGTGACTTAGAAGTGCCTCTTGGTTGAGTGGCCAAAATGGGTGAGCCTCTGGGGAAGGTGTCGCAGGATTAGTGAGGAATGGAGAGCTGAGGGAGAGGAAAATGCAGGCTGCCAGCAGAAAGGGACTCAGAAGAGTTTTCCCTTGCTGTTCCTTTCTTCAGGAGATATCAAAAACATTTAAGGAAAACATGGAAAGGGACTAGAGCTGGGGAAGGGTCTGGGGAACAGGGCTGCTGGAGAACAGCAGCTGAGGGAGCTGGGAGGGTTCAGTCTGGAGAGGAGGAGGCTGAGGGAGACCTCATTGCTCTCTACAGCTCCCTGAGAGGAGGCTGCAGCCAGGGGGGTTGGGCTCTTCTCCCAAGGAACAGGACAAGAGGGAACAGCCTCAAGTTGCCCCAGGGGAGGTTTAGGTGGGACATGAGGAACAATTTCTTCCCCTTGAGGGTTGTCAAGGCCTGGCCCAGGCTGCCCAGGGCAGTGCTGGAGTCCCAGTCTCTGGAGGGGTTTCAAAGCTATGGAGATGTGGTGCTGAGGGCCATGGGTTGGTGGTGCCCTGGCAGTGCTGAGTTGCCTCCTGGTTCTGGCCACAGAGCCTGAGGACCCTCTGGTGCTGTGCACTGAGGAGCAGTGCTGAGCTGCCTGACCAAGAGGTGGCAACAAGATACAGAGGGGAAGGATTCTGTGACACTGCTCCTGCCTGCTCTGCTGTGTGCATGAAATATTCAGGGGCAGGCACAATGTGTGTGGAGATAGCTGTGTGGTGCTGTCCTTTCAGCATCTCTGAGCAAGGCTTTCTTTGCTCCTGTCAAAGGGGTTTGGTGTAGTTTATATTTGAACTCCCATGGGACTTGTCTGGATCTGAAACATTCTCATCAAAGGAAGGATTGAGAGGGGGGAGAAGGGAAAACCACTGAAGAAACATCTCCAGGAGCTGAAGGGAGGCTGCAGAGAGACTTTTGCTGAGGGTGTCTGAGACAGGCCGAGGGGGAATGGTTTGAAGCTGAGGCAGAGCAGGGTCAGACTGGAGCTGAGGAAGAAGTTCTTCAGTCTGGGGCTCTGGAACAGGCTGCCTAGGGAGGTCTCCTGCCTGGGGGTGTTCAGGGCCAGGCTGGATGAGGCCTTGAGCAGCTGAGTCTAGTTGAGAGCTGTCTGTGCCCATGGCAGGGCTTGGAGTAGATCTCTGAGCTCCCTCCCACCCTGAGCCATTCTTGGCTTCCATGATCTTGGTGTAGTTTGGTTTCGTGATAAGGTCGTGCTGAGCACCTTGGTCACAATCCAGTGCTTACCTGCACCCTGTGTGAGACTTGGTGCTTGCAAGGGATGAGTTCTGCTGCTCCTCCCCACGGGGGCCCAGCAGCCTGAGGGAGCAGCACAAATGTCTCTGTTTGTGGCCCTCAGGCAAAGTACATCTCGCAGTGCATCGATGAGATCAAGCAGGAGCTGAAGCAGGACAACATCGCGGTGAAGGCCAACGCCGTCTGCAAGCTCACCTATGTAAGTGCCTCCCTGGCCTCTGCTGGCCTGGGGTCCTCATTCCTTCCTTTCCTGCTGCCCAGGAGCTGGCCCATGCTCTGAGCATTCTCTCTTCTTCCACTGCTCTCCTGTTGCTGCCCTCAGAGGCTGTGTGTTCCCAGCCTGTACTGCCTCTGGTACTGCTCTGCTTCACTGGGATAGGTGAGGAGGTTCATCCTCCTGTGTGACCTGCTCTGGCAGGGGGCTGGACTCTATAGATGATCTCTAGAGCTCCCTTCCAACCCCTGCCATCCAGTGATTCAAAGCAAATCCAGTTCTCACGAGCTGGCTTTGGCTGGGTTGTTTCTTACCACACAGTTAACATTTCCAACTGGTGTTTGTTTCCCTGTGCACAGCCCTCTGAGAAGGACAGGGAGGGAAGTCCTAGTTAAGAATCAGTTTTGTGGTTCTGTTCTGGGCTTGATTTTCAAAAAAAGCCAGGAAAAAAACCCTCCAGACTGCTGCTCTGTGCCTGGAGTGGAGGCAAAGCTTGCTTCTGGTGCAATCCAAGGCTTCTTTAACTTACTACAAGTGGCTTTTAATGGAACATTACTCATCAGCTTGAGATATCTTTAGAGTATTGTTGCTGAACTCTTGTTCCCTCTTCAGTTTTGACCTATTTACTTGAGTCTCTCATTTCAGAAGTTTGTTATCTTGGCTTCTCTGCTCACAGTTACAGATGCTGGGCTACGACATCAGCTGGGCTGCTTTCAACATCATTGAAGTCATGAGTGCCTCCAAGTTTACATTCAAAGTGAGTTCTCCCTCTGCCTGCAGCTGAGCTGGATCAAAAGGAGGGTTGTGGGGGACAAGAGAGGCTGGGGCCAGGCTCTGCTCAGTGGTGCCCAGGGACAGGGCAAGGGGCACAAACTGGACCCCAGGAGGTTCCACCTGAGCAGGAGGAGAAATTTCTTTGGTGTGAGGCTGCTGGAGGCCTGGAGCAGGCTGCCCAGAGAGGTTGTGGAGTCTCCTTGTGTGGAGAGCTTCCAACCCCCCCTGGCCATTGTACTCCTGGGCAAGCTGCTGTGAGTGCCCTGCTGGAGCAGGGGGCTTGGACTGGCTGAGCTCCAGAGGTCCCTTCCAGCCCCTCCATGCTGGGATCCTGTGAAGCTGCTTTGATGAGGACAGACATTATTTATTTTATCCCCAGCATGTTACTTGCCTCAGGTTTTTCTGTCCTGCTGCCATGCCTCTTCTGTGACACAAAGCTCCTGCCCAGTTGCTCAGCTTTTGAGTACTGCTTCTCAGGCTTCCAGTTGTTTGTCTGAACTTCAGGTGTTTTTGTTCTCCTTGCCTTTCCCCAGCGCATTGGGTACCTGGCTGCCTCTCAGTGCTTCCATGAGGGAACTGATGTCATCATGTTGACTACCAACCAGATCCGAAAGGTAAACCTTTGGACTTCCTCCCTGCCAGTCCACTTCCCTGCTTGTCTTCTCAGAGCTGTGCCCAGAGTTTCTCTTCTAGCAGTGTGAGATGTTTAAGTGGAGTTCTGTTTGCTTGGGTTCCTCTTAACTTCATAAGGTGAAGGGTTAATTATGAAATATTTAGGAGCTATCTTCAGGCTCCCTTCTGCTGTCTCCTAGCAGCTCCTGGGGTGTTTTCATCTCAGTGCATGGTGACCACAATAACCTTTAAAGGCAAGGTCCTGCCTCTGGGCCAGGCCAACCCCAGACGTAAATCCAGGCTGGGTCCAGAGTGGGTTGAGAGTAGCTCTGAAGATGTTGGTTGAGGAGAAGCTCCCCAGGAGCCAGCAGTGCCCTCATGGATCCCAGCAGGCAGCTGTGTGCTGGGCTGCAGCCAGGGGAGTGTGGGCAGCAGGGCAGGAGGGGGGATTCTGCCCCTTGGCTCTGCTCTCACCTCCATTCCTGCCTCCAGTTCTGGTGTCCCCAGCATGAGAAGGACACAGAGCTGCTGGAGTGTGTCCAGAGGAGGCCACAAAGATGATCCAAGGGCTGGAGGAGCTCTGCTCTGAGCACAGGCTGAGGGAGCTGGGGTCAGCTGGCTCCACAAAACCCCTGCTGTGGTAATGGCAGAGCAGGCTTTGGGCTTGTTTGGTTTAATCATGGTGTCAAAATGGTGAGGAGTGATGTGAAGCTGTGCTCAGTGTTTAGTGCACTCAGGGCTCTCATGTTCATTTTCAGAGAGCTTTAGCACTTCAGGGTTTTTCCAGAGTTACTGCCTTGCAGGATTATTTTTCCCACTCTTCAGATTCCAGAGATATTTTTAAAGCTCTGCACTTGAATTCTTATTTTTAAGTCCCACTGCTTTAAAACTTGACTGATCCAGTACAAGCTGTGCCTATAATTTTACCATCTGAATAAAAATGTCTTTTACTTGCTTAAAAAAGCTCAGTGGGGTGTTAGGCAGTAGCCAGCCTAAGGAACTGGGGCTCTTCCCTTTATCTTTTAAGCTGTTCTGCTCTGCCAAGTGCAGCATTTTAATCATGTCCATCCAGTTGCTTTATTAAGGAGATTTTACTCCCCTGAACTGCAGTCCCTGGGCTGTTTCTTGTCTTTTCTGCCTGAGTTTTTACTTCAAGGCATAAACAAAGATGAGGCTTTCCTGTTTAGTCATCTAGCAGTTTTGAGAGGTTATCAGTTCTTCAGATACGTTAAAGCCAGAAAGAATGCAAAGGATTTTTTGTTCCTGAAGAAGAGCTGAAGGCTGTGCTGCCAACCAGCCAGACCTGGACAGGCTGGGGAGAAAGGGAATGAAACCCAGGATGAGTGTAGAGTCCTGCATCTCTAGCTGAGAGGTGGGGAGGTTGAAGGGGATGATCTCTGAGGTCCCTTCCAAGCTGAGCTGTTCTAGGATTTATGGATTGAAAGTTGTGGTGCTGGCAGCAGCCTGGAAGGAAAGCTCTGAGAGGTTGAGCTGAAGAAGAGTGGCTGCTGCCAGCTGGGTCTGCCAGGGCAGGGTTAATATTTAATGGCAGCTTTTGCAGGCCTTCAGAAATGTTTTGTGCTCACGTCTTGAGCTGTAAACACTTATTCCTAAAACACCACCCCAGCTCCTCACTGCCTTTGTGTTCCTCTCACCCATCTGTTATTTCATTCTGATTCCTCATGCTCCTCACCAAACCCCAGGCTGCTCCTCAGCAGGTGCTGGAGACCTTTCCTGTTCATAGTTGCTGTATTCCCATCGAGTAGAAGTTCTGCTTCCTGTCTGTTAGACTGAATAAAACTGGTCTGAGAAAAATTTTCTCAACATCCTGCTGTGATCTTAAATTTTTGAGCCTCTTTTTCCTTTTCTAGGATCTGAGTAGCCCTAACCAGTATGATACTGGAGTTGCACTGACTGGCTTGTCCTGTTTTGTTACTCCAGATCTTGCCAGGGACTTGGCAAATGACATCATGACACTGGTGAGTTGAGAAGACCTCAAGAACTTTTTTTTCTGTAGTGAAAAAAGTATTAAATTGTTCCAATCTAGTAAATATCTGTTGCATTTAGACCTGTTTGGTGATGCTTTGTTCTTGGGGAGTCCTTGCAGACCTTAGTGAACTCAAGAGGATTAACTTGAAGATTTCTGTTGGGTTTGGTGATGAACTGCAGGATTCTCCCCTCAAAGCTGAGTTTTTGTAAAGCAGCAATTTGGTCTCCCAGAAAGAGACTTCAAGGCAGACATGGACATAAAGTCCTTGGGAAGAACTCTGGAAACACAAATTTGCTAAATTGCCCAGAGCCAGCTGTGTCCTGGGCTGGCCCCCAGCAGTGTGGGCAGCAGGGGCAGGGAGGGGATTCTGCCCTTCTGCTGTGCTCTGCTGAGACACCCCCTGCAGTGCTGGGGCAGCTCTGGAGCCCTCAGCACAGACAGGGACCTGCTGGAGCAGGGCCAGAAGAGGCCACAGCAGTGATGGGAGGGCTGGAAGCCCTCTGCTGGGAGGCCAGGCTGGGAGAGTTGGGCTTGGGCAGCCTGGAGAAGAGAAGGCTCCAGGGAGACCTTCTGGTGCGCATTGAGGACTTCAAAGAAAGCTGGGGACAGACTTTTGGGCAGGGCCTGTTGTGATAGGATAAGGGGGGATGGTTTGAACTCAAAGAAGGAGATTCAGACTGGAGAAGGTAGAAATGTTTGACACTGAGGGGTCAGAGTCTGGCCCAGACTGCCCAGAGAGGTGGGAACTGCCCAGTCCCTGGAACCATTCCAGCTCAGGTTGTCTGGAGCAGCCTGCTCTGGTCAGGGATGTCCCTGCTGGCTGCAGGCTGGACTGGATGAGCTTTAAAGGACCCTTCTAACCCCAACCCATTGTAGGAGTGTGGTTCTAGGAGGCTGACTGCAGTTGTTGCCCCCCCAGATGTCCCACACCAAGCCCTACATCAGGAAGAAGGCAGTGCTCATCATGTACAAGGTGTTTCTGAAGTACCCAGAGTCCCTCCGGCCTGCGTTCCCTCGCCTCAAGGAGAAGCTTGAAGATCCAGATCCTGGTGAGGAGGTTTTAATAAATGACTTCTGCTCCAAAGCATGGAGCTCTGGAGGTGCATCATATTCTGGGTACCAAGGGCTGGAGCAGCTCTGCTATGAGGACAGGCTGAGGGAGCTGGGGGTGTTCAGCCTGGGGAAGAGAAGACTCCAGGGGGACCAACAGCTGAAGGGATCCTCTGGGAAGGAGTTTTCCTGAGGGCAAGGGGGAATGGTTTGAAGCTGCGTGGTGGGTTGGTAGTGAGGCTGAGCCATTCCTCTTGGATGCACCATCAGAATCTTCAGCTGCTTTTTGTGGCAGGGGTTCTGCACCAGAAGCTTGAATTGCAGAGAAGGCACTGAGGAGGTTCCTGCTTTTCCCTTCCTGCCTCCCAGGTGTCCAGTCTGCTGCAGTCAATGTCATCTGTGAGCTGGCCCGGCGCAACCCCAAGAACTACCTTTCCCTTGCTCCTCTCTTCTTCAAGTTGATGACATCATCAACCAACAATTGGGTTCTCATTAAAATTATCAAACTGGTGAGTGCTCTGCATTGTCTAGAGGGTTGGGGCCCTCGTGGATTGGCCTTGGGGCCAAAAGTAGATTTGCTTGGACACAGAGTTCCTGTTAAACCCAAATGGATAGAAACCAGGAATGCCCTCAAGTGATCAAAGAGAGAAAAATATTTTGGTAGAGCTTGGTTTAAATGTAAGGAGCTGCAACCTGAATCATGTTCTTGCACTGTGGAAACCAGCTGTTGAATCACTTCCTTCTCTGTGCTTCTTTTCTCACTAGTTTGGTGCTCTTACTCCATTGGAACCTAGGCTGGGGAAGAAACTGATAGAGCCTCTGACCAACCTCATCCATAGGTGAGGACAACAAATGGGTTCAGCCAGCACTGGTGAGGAGTCTGCTGGGCAGGAGCTGGGTCTGCAGATGTATTGGCTTCAAGTATCAGAAGATGGTCACATCAGGACTGCTTCTGAAAAGGCTGAGTGAGGCAAAACATCTCTGCAGGTGTCTGACTCAGCATGAATTCTCCAAAGCATTCCTGAAAGCAGGAGCAATTTGCTTTCCCTTTAAGCTACAGATGCCCATGGAGAGTGCCTTACAAAATGCTCAGCTTTGGGGACACTGAAGGTTCTCCACCTGCACTGCTCACCATGAATGTCTTGACCTTGGGTGGAGGATTTCATTTGCTCCTTGGATGAGATTGCTTCAGTGCTCTGTCACTGGTGCTGAGGTTTTGAATTACCTCTTCCTTCCTCATTCCCTGTCTTGCAGAGCTGCTGCTTTGCTGCTTCCCCAACAAGATGATGATTTGTTTTCTTTAATCAATCTGTAGCCCTTCTTCTTCCCCAAACAGTTTTTAAGTGAGAATGATTTGATTTGAAAGTAAGATGGAGCAGAGGAGCTGAGGTTTTCTGGTGTGATTGGAGGTGTTAACTACCTCTAGAATATCACTGACAGCTCTTCAAAACCTGCTGCTTTTTATTCCTTATTTAAAATACCTGCTTTCTGTTTCAGCACCTCAGCCATGTCTCTCTTGTATGAATGTGTGAACACAGTCATAGCAGGTGAGAGCAGCCAACACTTGGTGAACTTTGGTAGCAATTAACAGCAGCTGCAAACCTTGGTTCAACTTCCTCTTTCCTAACTGGAATAAGGCTCCTAGCAAGCTTGGATTTGTGTTACTGTAGCTGTAACTGGAATCCTTCTGTTGGCAGGAGGGAGGCTGAGTTCCTATAGCTTTGTTGGGCTGGTAGAGGATGAAAGAAGTATGGGCAGTGCAGGCTTAAGGGGAGTATGGGCAATGAGGGATTATTATTCCAGGGAGTCACTGTTACTACACTGAGTGATGATTATTCCAGTTCAGGTGTCCCCAGCATGAGAAGGACTCAGAGCTGTTGGAGTGAGCCCAGAGGAGGCCACAGAGATGATCCAAGGGCTGGAGCAGCTCTGCTGTGAGCACAGGCTGAGGGAGCTGGGGGTGTGCAGCCTGGAGAGGAGAAGGCTCCAGGGGAACCTCAGAGCTGCCTGCCAGGACCTGAAGGGATCCTGCAGGAAGGCTGCAGAGAGACTTTCGCTGAGGGTGTCTGAGACAGGCCAAGGGGGAATGGTTTGGAGCTGAGGCAGAGCAGGGTTAGAGTGGAGCTGAGGGAGAAGTTCTTCAGTGTGAGGGTGGTGAGACTGGCACAGGCTGCCCAGGGAGGCTGTGGCTGCCTCCTGCCTGGAGGTGTTCAAGGCCAGGCTGGATGAGGCCTTGAGCACCCTGGGCTGGTGGAAGGTGTCCCTGCCCATGGCAGGGGGTTGGAGCTGGATGACCTTGAAGGTCCCTTCCAGTCTGAACCCATTTTGTGAATCCTCCTCACAGACCCTTCAGAAGTGCAAGCAGGCAAACATCAAAGCAAAGTGAGCTTCCCTTGTGAGCTGAGCCAGCTGGTGACCCTGGGGGGCTGTGCTGTTGCCTTCCTCCAGAGCACACCAGTGCCTGACTCTGTCTTGTCTTGCAGTGTTGATCTCTCTGTCCTCTGGGATGCCGAATCACAGCGCCAGCATCCAGGTACGGTGCTGGGCTGCTGGCTGACACCACCTGGAGAAACTGGGTTGTGCTCTTCCGCCAAGAGTTAAAAGCTCCCCTGAAGGGCTCCTGCAGACTGAAGCATTTCCTAGATCAGTTCTCTCACTTCCTTTGCTCTAGCATGGATGTCCCCTCTCTGGAGGTGTTCAAGGCCAGGCTGGATGAGGCCTTGAGCAGCCTGGGCTGGTGGGAGGTGTCCCTGCCCATGGCAGGGGGTTGGAACTGGGTGGTCTTGAAGGCCCCTTCCAACTTAAGCCATTCTGGGAATCTATGAGGATGCAAATTCCTCTCATGTAGAGGTTTTTCTTGCTCTCTTACTCAGCTGCTGCTGCCTTTTCTCTGAAATCTGTTAATGCAAGCAGCCCCCTGACCCCCAGGTGTGGGTCAGAATGCTTCCCTGTGTAACCTTCATGAAGAGTTATTTTAATGAAGACTTTGAAGAGTTATTTTAATGAAGACTTTTAAGGCTTGGAATAAGCATGGCCTGCTCTTTTTTCCAGCTTTGTGTTCAGAAGTTAAGGATCCTGATAGAAGATTCAGACCAGAACTGTAAGTATGTTGCTTGGCTTCATGGAAGCTCTTATCAAGCAGCCAGTGGAGAGAAGCTGCAGCAGTTTGAGAGCAGCCAGCTGGTTCTGTAGCTGGTTTAGTGCTGTAGTGCCTGCTGGGCTCTTTCAGGTGGAAGGGGTTTTGATAGAGCTTGTTGATGAGAAGCTTTGTGAAAGCAAACGAGAGGAGGAGGGTGGTGAAATACTGCAACAGATTGTCCAGGGATGTGGTTGAGGCCCCCCATCCCTGGAGGCATTTGAGAGCAGACTTGATGTGGCCCTGCTTGATCTAGTTGGAGGTGTCCCTGCTGACTGCAAGGGGGTTGGACAAGATGACTTTTGAGGGTCCCTTCCAACCCCATGCCCTCTGTGGGGTCCCTTCCAACCCCATGCCCTCTGTGGGGTCCCTTCCAACCCCATGCCCTCTGTGGGGTCCCTTCCAACCCCATGCCCTCTGTGGCTTGCTGCTGTTTGTAAATCTAAAGCAGTTCCTTTGCCATGCTCTGGGCTTTGCCTTTCTACAACCTGGCTGCTCAGGAAGCAGTGAAGGGTGTTGGGCAGGGTAGGTGTGATACTAAAATGCAGGAATTCCTTATTTTAGTGCCTGTGAAGGGCTCTGGGAAATCCCTGCTTTGTGCAAACCTTTTTCCTGCCATCTAAAAGTCTCACACTGCGAAGAGGACTCCTGCTTCATGCACCAATCTCAGTGCTTTTCAAGCTGTGTTCATCCTGGGCTGCCTCTTCTCAATACCCATAGTTTCTATCCCTTAAATAGATGTTTTTCCATCAATAATACATCTTGAAGTGCCAGCAGAAGGTGATGAAGGTGCCCTGTGTAGCTGCATGTCTCTCTGTGGGGTCACAGAAAGCCCAAACCTGTGATGTGCTCAAAGATTTTCTCCCTCCTCATAGATGTTTTTGGGTTTTATTCAAGTGCTGAGTGCTCTTGGCATGAAGATTTCATGCTCAGCCCAAAGCAATGTTTCTATATGTGGAAAGAAGCTGTGTTTTGCCTTTCACAGTGAAGTACCTGGGGCTGCTGGCTATGTCCAAGATCCTGAAGACACATCCCAAGTCAGTGCAGTCTCACAAGGACCTCATCCTGCAGTGTCTGGATGACAAAGATGAGTCCATCCGGCTCAGAGCTCTGGACTTGCTCTATGGCATGGTGTGTTCTACAGCTCTTCCTTCTGCCTTCCACCCCCTTGACCCTTTAGGAGGCTGATGTTTAAGAAAAGCATTCAACTCCCTCTTCCCCCTCTCCCCAGCAGCCTTCTGATGGTAACTCTGATGCCTTTACTGGCACACATGGCAAGGGAAAGTTCTGGCACAGCATGAGAGAGCTTTAAAAGCTTGGATCCAGGCTGTGCAAGGAGTGTCTGAGTTCAGGCACTGTGGAAGTCACCCAGGAGGCTGCTGCTTTAATGCCTAAGAATTTGCTGCTCCCTCCAGCCTTCATCTAGGCTCAAAGTGGAGCAGCCACAGGCATGCTGCTGGGGTCTGTGCTGCTCTCAGTCCCAGCCCGTGCTGCAGCACACCACAGCTCAGGTTGATGTAAGTTGTGCAGCCTGGGAAACAGACAGGAGCTCTTTGAAACAGCAGCAGAAGGCAGCTTGAAGCTGCTCTGTCATCCAGTTTGCCTCTCACTGTACATTTGTCATGGCTTCTGATGACATTTGCAGAGCCTCCCTGTGTCTGCTCTCTCTCAGCTGCCAGCCTTGGGCACACATTCAGCACCTGCCCAGTGTGTAATGGGGGCAAAGATTTGGGCTCTAAAGGGGCTGTGGCTATGATTTATAGAGTGCCCTTCACCCCAGTCTGTGCCACCCCCTTCCCCATGCACAGCCTGGTGCTGGCCCTGCTTCAGTGACAGCAGTGAACAGAACCAAACAGGTTCCTGTTGTGATCGTGGCCAAAGCTGGGGCCTGGAGAGGTCTCTCTGATTTATTGCTAATACACAGAGCTGGCAGTTGCTTTAATGGAGTTAGGACAAGTTGTCTTGGTGAGACACTGCAACAGGCTACCCAGGGAGGCTGTGGATGTCCCCTCCCTGGAGGTCTTCAAGGCCAGGCTGGGTGAGGCCTTGAGCAGCCTGGGCTGGTGGGAGGTGTCCCTGCCTATAGCAGGGGGTTGGAACTGGGTGATCTTTGAGGTCCCTTCCAACCCATTCTATGAATTAGCAATATGGGAGATGGCTTAGATGTGTTTCAGCCCTTTGATAACTGTTATCAGGTATCCAAGAAGAACCTGATGGAGATAGTGAAGAAGCTGATGATCCACGTGGATAAGGCAGAGGGCACGACGTACCGGGACGAGCTGCTGACCAAGATCATAGACATCTGCAGCCAGTCCAACTACCAATACATCACCAACTTTGAATGGTCAGTGCTGCTCCTCTGTCAGCTCCTGAGCTCAGCAGCACCTCTCCTGCCTGCCCCTCTGCTGAGAGCACTGCACCCCTGTCCCTCTCTGTAGGTACATCAGCATCCTGGTGGAGCTGACCCGCCTGGAGGGCACGCGGCACGGGCACCTGATAGCAGCCCAGATGCTGGATGTGGCCATCAGAGTCAAAGCTATCCGGAAGTTTGCAGTGTCTCAGATGGCCATGCTGCTGGACAATGCTCACCTCATAGCCAGCAACACCCAGAGGAATGGCATCTGTGAGGTGCTCTATGCTGCTGCCTGGATATGTGGGGAGTTCTCTGAGTAAGTGCAGACAGAGCCTGGAGTGCTCTGAGAGGCTTCGTTTGGATGAAGGCTTTGGCCACTGGAATGTAGATTGAGGAGGAGGAGGGTTCAGGGCTGGAGCACCTCCCCTATGGGTACAGGCTGAGAGAGCTGGGGCTGTTCAGCCTGGGGAAGAGAGGGCTCCAGGGAGACCTTAGAGCAGCTGGGAATGGGCTTTTGACAAGGGCTTGGAATGGCAGGATGAGGGCTTTGAGCTGGGAGAGGGGAGATTGAGACTGAAGATGAAGAAGAAATTCCTACAGTGAGGATGGGGAGACACTGGAACAGGTTACCCAGGGAGGTTGTGGATGCTCCCTCCCTGGGAGTGCTCAGGCTGGATGAGGCCTTGAGCAACCTGGGCTGGTGGAGGTGTCCCTGCCCATGGCAGGGGGTTGGCACTGGATGATCTTGAAGGTCCCTTCCAACCCAACCCATTCTATGGATCTCTGAATGCTGAACTTTCTCAGCTGCTGTCTTTCATCTGTCCTCAATTTCTGTCTTTACAGGCACCTCGAGGAAGCAAACCAAACCTTAGAAGCAATGTTGAGGCCTAAAGTGACAACTCTGCCAGGCCACATCCAGGCAGTTTATGTCCAGAACATGGTGAAACTCTATGCCTCCATCCTGCAGCAGAAAGAGCAGGCAGGGGAGAAGGAAGCAGCTCAGGAAATCACCCAGCTGATGATCGAGCGCTTGCCTCAGTTTGTGCAGAGTGCAGATCTGGAAGTTCAGGAGAGGGTAAGAGAATCAAATTCCTTAGGAATTTGTCATCCTAAGTCTCTCCCTTGTTTTGGAGCATGCATGGAATTTCTGGTGTGCTCTGTGCTTGGTGTGACTCAGGGAAAGAGAAGCTCTAGAAGTAGGATGGGCAGAGTGGGGACATTTCATGCCAGAGCCCAGGTCTTACCTCAGTTCCATGCAGCCCCTGCAGGGATTTCGCTCCAAACAACTTCACTTCAAAATTCTCACATCTCAGTGAGGTAGCTGAGGCTGCAACAGGCTGCCCAGGGAGGTTGTGGATGCCTCCTCTCTGGAGGTGTTCAAGGCCAGGCTGGATGAGACCTTGATCAACCTGGGCTGGTGGAGGTGTTGCTGCCCATGGCAGGGGGTTGGAGCTGGATGGTCTTTGAGGTCCCTTCCACCCCAACCCTTTCTATGAATAAGGACACAAAAGGGACAGAGCCTGAAGAGGGGGTAAGATGTTAACGCTTGCTCTAAACCTGCAGTTCAAGCTGCTTTTCTTCATTCTCTTCATGAGGCAGAGCAGTTTTCTGCAGACTTTCACTGCAGTTGTTTTTTGTTTTTTTCTTTGATTCCATTTGTTAATAGCAATTCTGAAATTACTTGTGCATTGCTTTTTAGGCTTCTTGCATCTTGCAACTAATCAAATACATTCAGAAGCTACAAATCAAAGAAGTCCCTGTAGCTGAGGAAGTCATAGCTCTGTTTGCTGGTGAGCTCAACCCTGTGGCTCCTAAAGCACAGAAGAAAGTCCCAGTTCCAGAGGGGTAAGGTTCCTCCTCCCTCCCGAAGCCTTATTTAAACTTCTCAACTCTGTAAACATCAAAGCTGAAATACTCAGGGGTACTGATCCAGGCTCTTTGTTTGCTGCAATTCTTTCTTCCCAGCTTGGACCTCGATGCCTGGATCAATGAACCTCCATCAGACAGCGAGTCTGAAGATGAAAAGCCCAAAACAATCTTCCATGATGAGGAACAGAGGCATTCCAGGCACAGACAGCCAGAAATAGATGAGGAGGAACTGGCCAGAGTGAGTGAATGCTGAAACACTTCTGCCTTTGTAATGGAGGAGTGGTGGTGGTGTGGGAGCCGCTGAAGCAGGAGGGGTCGTGGGGTGGTGTGGGAGCCGCTGAAGCAGGAGGGGTCGTGGGGTGGTGTGGGAGCCGCTGAAGCAGGAGGGGTCGTGGGGTGGTGTGGGAGCCGCTGAAGCAGGAGGGGTCGTGGGGTGGTGTGGGAGCCGCTGAAGCAGGAGGGGTCGTGGGGTGGTGTGGGAGCCGCTGAAGCAGGAGGGGTCGTGGGGTGGTGTGGGAGCCGCTGAAGCAGGAGGGGTCGTGGGGTGGTGTGGGAGCCGCTGAAGCAGGAGGGGTCGTGGGGTGGTGTGGGAGCCGCTGAAGCAGGAGGGGTCGTGGGGTGGTGTGGGAGCCGCTGAAGCAGGAGGGGTCGTGGGGTGGTGTGGGAGCCGCTGAAGCAGGAGGGGTCGTGGGGTGGTGTGGGAGCCGCTGAAGCAGGAGGGGTCGTGGGGTGGTGTGGGAGCCGCTGAAGCAGCAGGGGTGGTGGGGTGGTGTGGGAGCCGCTGAAGCAGCTGGGGTGGTGGGGTGGTGTGGGAGCCGCTGAAGCAGCAGGGGTGGTGGGGTGGTGTGGGAGCCGCTGAAGCAGCTGGGGTCGTGGGGTGGTGTGGGAGCCGCTGAAGCAGCTGGGGTGGTGGGGTGGTGTGGGAGCCGCTGAAGCAGGAGGGGTGGTGGGGTGGTGTGGGAGCCGCTGAAGCAGCTGGGGTGGTGGGGTGGGGTGGGAGCCGCTGAAGCAGCTGGGGTGGTGGGGTGGGGTGGGGTGGGAGCCGCTGAAGCAGCTGGGGTGGTGGGGTGGGGTGGGGTGGGAGCCGCTGAAGCAGCAGGGGTGGTGGGGTGGGGTGGGGTGGGAGCCGCTGAAGCAGCAGGGGTGGTGGGGTGGGGTGGGGTGGGAGCCGCTGAAGCAGCTGGGGTGGTGGGGTGGGGTGGGGTGGGAGCCGCTGAAGCAGCTGGGGTGGTGGGGTGGGGTGGGGTGGGAGCCGCTGAAGCAGCTGGGGTGGTGGGGTGGGGTGGGGTGGGAGCCGCTGAAGCAGCTGGGGTGGTGGGGTGGGGTGGGGTGGGGTGGGAGCCGCTGAAGCAGCTGGGGTGGTGGGGTGGGGTGGGGTGGGGTGGGAGCCGCTGAAGCAGCTGGGGTGGTGGGGTGGGGTGGGAGCCGCTGAAGCAGCTGGGGTGGTGGGGTGGGGTGGGAGCCGCTGAAGCAGCTGGGGTGGTGGGGTGGGGTGGGAGCCGCTGAAGCAGCTGGGGTGGTGGGGTGGGGTGGGAGCCGCTGAAGCAGCTGGGGTGGTGGGGTGGGGTGGGAGCCGCTGAAGCAGCTGGGGGGGTGGGGTGGGGTGGGAGCCGCTGAAGCAGCTGGGGGGGTGGGGTGGGGTGGGAGCCGCTGAAGCAGCTGGGGGGGTGGGGTGGGGTGGGAGCCGCTGAAGCAGCTGGGGTGGTGTGGGAGCCGCTGAAGCAGGACGAGTGGTGGGGTGGTGTGGGAGCCGCTGAAGCAGCTGGGCTGTAACCAGGGAGCCACTTTGTGTTTCTGTGGCTTGAGCTGCCATCAAAATCTGGGCTTTGGGAAGTGGTCTCTAGGCTGCAATTAAAAAGCAGGAAGGGTGCTCTGGGGAGTACCAGTGACAGCAGCACCATTGCTCCTGGCTTAGGCCTCATCCTGTCACTCAGAACTGCTTCATCATCCACCAGCTACTCCCCTGTAGGCTTTTTGCAAGGAGTTTTGTATTGTGAGAAGCGAGGGAGGGTGCACCCCACACTCCTGCCTTTCATCTCCCTTTGCTTGCAAACAAACCTTCTGACTCCCAACTGTCTTTGGCGTTCAGCGGCGAGAGGCCCGGAAGCAGGAGCAGGCCAACAACCCATTCTACATTAAAAGCTCTCCTTCCCCTCAGAAGGTGAGTGACTCCCAACTAAAACATCTCGATGACTCTCAGATCATGGTGTGAAGGCTTTGCTGCAGCTTCCTTGGGGACAGCTCTGATCCTTTCCACTGCAGTTCTGATGGTCTAGTGTATGGACTGCAGTGGGTTCCTACGAGTGGTTTTAGGAGTCTTAGGAAGTGACCTGATGGCACAGGAGCAGGCAGCTGGCTGAAGGAAGGGGTGATTGGCCAGCTGCCATCACAGAGGGCTTTGGAACACCATGGGTTAACTTGTCATGGAAAGCATAGTGTTTGTCTGTCATAGAATCAGAACTGTCTGGGTTGGAAAAGCTCTGAGATCACCCAGTCCAGCCCTCAACCCAGCCCTACCATGGCCACCAAACCATGGCCCCAACTCCCATGGCCACAGGTTTCCTAAACTCCTTCAGGGCTGGGGACTCCACCACCTCCCTGGGCAGCCTGTGCCAATCCCTGACCACTCTTGTAGCAAAGAAATTGTTCCTCATCTCCAACCCAACCCTCCCCTGGCACAATTTCAGGCCATTTCCGCTTCTCCTATCTCCTGATCCTAGTGAGAAGAGCCCAACCCCCACCTGACTCCACCCTCCTTTTATAATAGTTATGAGCTGGCTTGAAAATCCACTCTGCTACTACCCAGCATTTCCATCCCTAAATTGTCCTCACTTCAAAGGTTAAACTGCTTGAATTTGAGATTTTTTTATAGAGATTTGTATCTGGCAGCGCTCAAAATGCAACCAATTCTCATTTCCCCAGCGGTACCAAGACACTCCAGGTGTGGAACACATCCCTGTGGTCCAGATTGACCTCTCTGTCCCCTTGAAAGTTCCAGGTAAGTGCTGCTGATTGCTAAATTAATCTCAGGCTGCACTCTAGAAGTTGCTCTGTCACCCACTGACCCCTCTCTATCAGAGAAGGGGTTTGGGAAAAGGAGGCCTGAGGGTTGCAATGAAAATGGATTTAATGAAACAGCAGAACTGAGGCAATGCCAAGATCAAGGGTGTGGAGTTCTCAGCACAGCCAAGGGTGCAGCAGCCACACTGAACAGGAAGGAGGAGAAAGAGGAGCAGGGTCAGGAGGAGACTCCAAGCAGGAGGTTCCTCTCTCCTCAGCAATCTTCCCCCTTTGTACTGAGCAGGATGTTTCTGAGCTGGGATACAGCCAGAGCCAACCTGGGTCACCTGTCCTGGCAGACTCCAAACTGCTCATGGCCTGCAGACCATGGCAGGCCTAGGACTCTGTCCCAGCAAACCCAGGATACCTTTGTGATGTGGACAAGCACAAGGGAGCAGGGCAGAGCTGTGTCATGTTCCTGGAGAGAGGAGGGCTGTGTGAGGTGATGTGGGAGCGCAGAGAGATCTTGGTGCTTCTGGCTGTGAGAAGCTGCCACAAGGTTCTCTCCTCACATCACTGTTCCAGCGATCAGTGTCGGCTGTGGGCTGCAGCCTGACAACAGCTTGGCTTCCCCCCCAGGAATGCCCATGTCTGACCAGTATGTGAAGCTGGAAGAGGAGCGAAGGCACAAGCAGAAGCTGGAGAAAGACAAGAAGAAGAAAAAGCAGAAGAAGGAGAAGAGAGGCAAACACCATCGGCACAACTCCCTGCAGACAGAGAGCGAGGAGGACATCGCCCCTGCGCACCGCGTCGACATCATCACCGAGGAGATGCCAGAGGTCAGCCTGGGGTGCTGCAGGGAGCCGGGGGTGCAGCCTGGGGTGCTGCAGGGAGCCGGGGGTACAGCCTGGGGGTGCTGCTGGGAGCCGGGGGTACAGCCTGGGGTGCTGCAGGGAGCCGGGGGTACAGCCTGGGGTGCTGCTGGGAGCCGGGGGTACAGCCTGGGGTGCTGCTGGGAGCTGGGGGTGCTGCTGGGAGCTGGGGGTGCTGCTGGGAGCTGGGGGTGCTGCTGGGAGCTGGGGGCGCAGCCTGGGGCTGTTGCAGTGAGCTGGGGGCGCAGCCTGGGGCTGTTGCAGTGAGCTGGGGGCGCAGCCTGGGGCTGTTGCAGTGAGCTGGGGGCGCAGCCTGGGGCTGTTGCAGTGAGCTGGGGGCGCAGCCTGCCTCCTGCTCTTCAGGAACCACAGCAAGGTTCCGGTTGTGAAGGCTCTCTAAGCCCATCCAGTCCAACTGCTGACCTAAGACCACCAAACCGTGGCCCCGACTCCCATGGCCACACAGTTCTTGAACACCTCCTGGAGTGGGGACTTCACCACCTCCCTGAGCAGCCTGTGCCAATCCCTGACCACTCTTGCAGCAAAGAAATTTTTGCTCCTCTCCAACCTAACCCTGCCCTGGCACAATTTCAGGCCATTTCTTCTCCTTCTGTCACCTGAGACTAGGGAGAAGACCCCAACCCACCCCTGGCTCCAGCTTCCTCTCAGGGAGCTGCAGACAGCAATGAGGTCTCCCCTCAGCCTCCTCTAGGCTGAACACCCCCAGCTCCCTCAGCTGCTCCTCCCCAGCCCTGTTCTCCAGACCCTTCCCCAGCTTGGTTGCCCTTCTCTGGACACATTCCAGCCCCTCAGTCTCTCAGTATCCCCCCAAGCATTCCCAGCCAGTCTGTGTTGTGCACTTCAAGAGCTCTGATTTCCTGCAGAGCTTATTTGATGAGGTGGTCCTAGGCTGCTCCTCAGAGAGAGAGAAATGATTGTCCTTTTGTGCCTAAAAAGGCAGAAATTGGCATTGAAGCTGTAAAAAAAAAAAAAAACACAACAAAACAAACCAAACAAACCCAAACTCCCCCCAAATCAAGAGAACAAACCCCACCCATCCCTGCTATCAGAGTGACACTCTCCAAGTAGCTGCTCCATGTATTATGCTCTGCTGCTTCCCTTTGCCAGGAACTTGCTGTCTAGTCAGCAGGTTTGCAGCTGATTGTAATTAGTTGTTCATGCTGATGCTGGAATCTGTGTTGGTTCCCAAAAGTTCCTTTAATCAAAGCCCAGCAGCAGCAGTTCAGAGGCTGCTGTCCATGAAGAATGGATTTTTCTGGTCTTGATTCATCCTGGCACTGTTAACTTCCTCTGCCTGCCAGCAGGCTGGGCTGACCAGGCCCCAAAATGCTTTCTTTGGGTGATGCAAAGCTTGAGTTTGCCTGTGGTTTGCTGCCTCAGGGGATGTCCTCTTTCCTCTCTCCTGCAGAATGCTTTGCCCAGTGATGAAGATGACAAAGATCCCAATGATCCCTACAAGGCACTGGATATAGACCTGGATAAGTAAGTGCCAGTTTGGGATGAGGATTGACTGAACTGCTGCCAGAATGCAGAGGGGCAGGGCTGGGCTTGAAGAGTGAAAAGCTCTACCTGCAGTGAATGAGGTGAAGAGAGTGAAGGCTCTCCCCATGCCTTGGATGTAACCTTAGCTGATGATCCAGGCTTGGGTTCCTCCTGCACTGATAAAAGCAAAGCTGCTGAAGTGTTGGTGGGGGCAGGGGAATAGTTTTGTGTGGCTGAAAGGAGCCTGTGAGCACAGGCAGCACATCTGGGGGCAGATGTTGTGGGTGCACCAGCAGCTCTCTGTGACAGGTGCTCACCTGTGGCCATCCCAGAGCTGTTGGAGCCATGGTGTGCTCTGCATGGTGAGCAGTGACAGCCCCTTCCTAGCATCCCCACTGCCCTGTGGGCACTGTGTGCTTCCACTGCTGAAGTCTCCTGTTCTGATACCACCAAGGGACCTGCAGATCACAGCTCTCTCCAGACTCTGGTCCCCATTCAGCTGCTGGAGCTGCTTCCAGTGCTTAGCACAGCAGACCCTGCCTGCTGCTGTGTGATGGTTGGCAGTGGGCTGTGAAGTGCTGCACATCAAGAGTTGTTTTAGTTGTTTTAAATCACCATGCTACAAACAATGACTGGTCCATGGGTGCCTCCTGTCAAGTTCTGAAGGCTCCACAGGCACATGTGTGTCTGTGTTTAATAGCTCTTTCTGGTACTTTAAAGTCTCTGCAGTTTTGAAATCTGTAGAGCTTTGGCCCCTCAGTACCTTGCAAACAAAAAAATTGATAGAATGATAGAATCATTTGGACAGAAGAGACCTTCAAGGTCTGGTCAGGTCACCACCAAACCACATCTCCATGCTTCAGAAACCCTTCCAGGGATGGGGACTCCACCCCTGCCCAGGGCAGCCTGGGCCAGGCCCTGACAACCCTTCCAGTGAAGAAGTTTCTTTTCATGTCCAACCTAAACCTCCCCTGGTGCAACTTGAGGCCCTTTCCTCTTGTCCTATCAGTGAAAAAGTGAAAGGAGAGTTACTGGAAAGGTTTCTTTTGTCACATGCTGCTCATCTTCCTCACAGCCTGCAGGGCACAGATGTTTCAAAGACAATTTCTGACTCCAGACCTGCAGAGCAGGCTCTGGCTGCTGAGCTCCAGGAAGCATCTTTGGACTTTGGTGTTGTTGCCATTCATTCTCTACCCATTTCACAGGAGGGGCTCTGCTCTCTCACATTTTCTCATGTCTCTGTCCTCTCTCTCTCCCTCTGCTTGCTCTGCTCTGTGTCATGCTCACACACAGTCTGGTTTCAGGGAAGCCTTCCAGGTAAGAATTGTTCACTGAGTGCTTGATCTCCTTTGTCAGGCTGGTTGCTTTCAGGCTCTCTGCAGAGGGTTATGGTCTCTTTTCTTTTTAAGACCCTTAGCAGACAGTGAGAAGCTGCCAGTGCAGAGACACAGAAATGTTGAGGCCCTGAAGTCACCAGACTCAGAAGCTCCTCTGGTAGAGAAGAAGAGCAAGAAACCCAAAAAGAAGGAGAAGAAACACAAAGATAAAGAGAGAGAAAAAGACAAAGGAAAGAAGAAAGAGAAAGAAAAAAAGGTGGTGGAGGAAGAAGAGGAGAAAAAGGTGATGCTCCAAAGCTCACCTCATTTGGGAGCAGGCTGCCCAGGGAGGCTGTGGCTGTTCAAGGCCAGGCTGGATGAGGCCTTGAGCAACCTGGGCTGGTGGGAGGTGTCCCTGCCATGGTGGGGAGGTTGGAACTGGATGGTCTCTGAGGTCCCTTCCCACCTGAGCCATTCTGTGATGGTTTCCCTTTGTCTGTGACCCATGGGGCAGCCTGCACTTGCTGTCAGCTCTGTCCAGCAGTGGAAATGGGCTCAGAGGCTGCAGTTAAGCTTCTTGAGCTCCTGATTTTGTACAGCCTCTGTTCTGGAGCTGTGCATTCCCATGGAGACTCGGGGAGGCTCATTTGAGTTGGTTGAAAGAATGCCATCAGCACAGCCACAAGGGTTCTGTTTTCTCTTGCAATTCAGGGAGAAGATTTGGATTTCTGGCTCTCCACTGCTCCACCACCTGCTTCCAGTACCCAGCCACAGGTAAAGATCTTGCCACAGCCCAGGAAGCTTCCTGGTTGCATCTGAGCTGGGCTCAGGGTGCTTTGTCATGCTGCAGGAGAGGCTTCATCTCATCTTACTGCCATGGAGCAATGACATTTTATCTTCCCAGGTCACAGCCACTGTAATGGGAAGTCTCAGGCTCATTCTGCTGTGATCAGTGGATGGAGATAGAGCTGCAGCTAGAGGCTGGGTGGATTTTAATACAGCAAAGCCCAGCAATAATATTACTGTGTGGCTTTATTTCCTAGTGTGAGCTCAACACTGGCAGTGTTGATAGATGGGAGAGACAAAGGCTGAAAGAAAAAGCCTCATGAATTTTGATGGGAGATTTGAGAGGAAGAAATAGGGAATCTAGGGGGCTGGATTCCTTGGAGGAGATCTTTTATCTTGTCCTCAGGTGATGATGTTTGCTGGGTTTGATACCTTGACAGCCTGGTGTCCTGTTGGGTATCACAGCTGGGGTGGGAGGGGGTCAGTGTCCCTGTTAAGATTCCTTTTGGTGTGGGATTCAGTTCTTTCAACTGCTTTCCTTATAATCCTTCTGCTAATCCACTCAGGGAGAGCCTGAAACAAGTGCTGCAGTGGTTGCTGAACCTCAAGAGGTGAAAAAGGAAGAAAGGGAAGAGCAAGAAGAGGAGGAGGATGATGAAGGAAAGGTAAGGGGTGCAAGCTGCTGTCATCTTTGGTCTTGTATTCCTTAAAGAGAAGCACAGAGGAATTCCCAGCAGCACCCTGCTCAGTGCAGTGCCCACCTGCAGCCAGGCAGCAGTGGGGTGTTGGATCCTTGAGGAGCTCTGAACACATAAGGGAGGTTTGGCTGTTCCTGGAGCTTAGGGAGCAGCAGTTGAAGCTGAGCTTCCAAACAGCTGAAGAGGTTTGGCCTCCTGCTGATCCCAGGGTGCTTTGAGTTCAGCTGCTGTCAGCTGAGTGGGGAGCAAGACTTCACTGCGGCTCAGCACAGGGTGAGGACTGGGGTTTAAGGCTCTGGTTTGGGTTTCTGCAGCAGCAGAAAGCTTTTTGTTCAGTCCAGGAGGCTGCACAGAGTGAGAGTGGAAGGGTTGGTGGAGGACTCATGATGTAATGACTGTAGAAATCTAGGGTTTCTTGGAGGGTTTGCTGTAGTTACTTCTTGTTCTTGGTAGAAATCCTCCAAGCATAAGAAGAAAAAGCACAAGAAAGAGAAAGAGGAGAAATCAAAGGATAAAAAGAAATCCAAGAAGAAAAGTCACCAGAACAAGGAGGAGACTGCAGAGTCGGTGCAGAATGGAACACTAGAGGATGAGCCACTACCAGTGAGTAGCTGTGCACTGCCAGCCCTGGCCTGGGGCAAGAGGCAGGAGCTGGGCTGTGTTGGGAGCAAGGAGGGGAGCTGGCAGCTGCTCCCAGAGCAGTTTGTGTGCCCTGACTGGGATTTCTCTCCTGTGTTGCAGCCCATGTCCAGCTACCGCCTGCTGGCTGAGAACCCATACATCAAAATGGTGAGTTTTGGGGGAGGGGGGGGAAGAGGGGCTCCCTGGGTAATAGAAGAGTGACTTCATGTAGGACAGACTTTAGCTGAAGAACTGCTTAAATCCCAGGAGGCAGAAACCCACCAAAGCTTTTCCGTTTCTGAGTGGAACTTCCTTTGGATGTCCCTTTCAGCAAGTTTTGAAGCTGCTCTTTTCCCACCACTTAGCAGCAATATGGAGCTGATCCCCATTCTGCTTTTCGTTACCAGATTGCCCTCTTCTTGAAGCTTGCTTTACCCTGCTGCTGTTCTGGTGTGGTGCTTTGCTGTTGGAAAGCCCCTGGGATGATTTATTTTGTCCCCCTTCTATTTGCAGACCTACGACATCCAAGGGAACCTGCAGCACGACAGCCAAGTGACTGTCTCAGTTATCTTTGAGAACAAAAGCTCCAGTTTCCTCAAGAGCATGGAGCTCAACGTCCTGGACTCTCTCAACACTAAAATGCTCCGACCTGAAGGATCATCAGTGCACGATGGGATACCTGTGCCCTTCCAGCTACCCCCTGGTACGAGCAGCTTTGCCCAGCAGGGCTCTCGGAGCGTGGCTGGCCCTGCACTGCCCTCCTGTGGCAGGAGTTGGTTGAACTGCTTAGAGATCCACAGAATGGGGGTTGGGTTGGAAGGGACCTTCAAGATCATCCAGTTCCAACCTCCCTGCCATGGGCAGGGACCCCTCCCACCAGCCCAGCTTGCTCAAGGCCTCATCCAGCCTGGCCTTGAACACCTCCAGAGAAGGGGCATCCGCAGCCTGCCTGGGCAGCCTGTTCCCACTAGAGCGGGTTGCTCAAGGCCCTGATGCCCCCAGGAAAAAGCAGTGGGGAGGAATGTTTTGGGCAGACATCTTGAGGCAGTTCTTGGCACAGAGCTGCCTGCTGAAAGGGAAACATCAAACCATGAGAAATCAGCTTGGCTTGGGAAGCTCCCTGGCAAGCTGGATGTTCCCTGCTTCAGTGCACTGCACTGGGATATCCCTTACCTCCTCCATAACCTCCCAAGTGCTGCACTACTCCTCATCCACAACAGGACTTGTTTGTAACTCCTCCAACCACACAGGAAATGTCCATTTGGGTTCCAAAATAGTCACTGCCCAGAGCTGAGCTGCTGCTGGCTGCTTCCTTCTGTTCCTTAGCTACAGAAACATTTCCCTGACCTGACTTCTCCCTCTCCTCTCTTCATGCTAGGAATCTCTAATGAAGCCCAGTTTGTGTTTACACTTCAGAGTATTGTTATGGCTCAGAAGTTGAAAGGAACCCTGTCCTTTATAGTCAAAGTAAGTGCAGCTTCAGACTCTGCTCTGCTTCCTTTGCAGCTGCCCAAGGGAGCTTGCTGGGGGTGGAAAGCACTGCTTCAGAGCTTTGGGGGTTGGGGACATCAGCTCAGCCCTGCTGCACCAGCCCATCCTGTCCTTTCTGACATCACATCTCCTGCAAAGAGTGTCCCTAAGCATGTCCCAGGTTGGCATTCCTGGCAGTGTGTGAACAAACTCAGCTAGAAGGTCACTGCAGGGCTGCATCTGCTGGGGAGGTGCAGCTGGAGAGAGGGAGGCCACCCAGGGTCTGCTGCTCCTGTGCTAGGTTATCCAGGTTCCAGCTGGACACTGCTGCATGGGACAGGGCTGGAAAAACAATCAGAGGAGTTAGAGAGAAGGATGGAAACCCAGGAGGAGAGTGAGGTTAGCTGGAGGCATTGTTTGATAGGTACCTACCTGTGTAAGGCTGTGGCTTCCTGAGCTCATTTAAAGAAAAGTTATTCATGAAGGAGCTGCAGGAACAGCTTGAGGCAAGTGAAGGGAGACACTTTGGCTCCTTGTGAGTCAGCCATTAGCTTAAAAATAGTATCCCGGTGTGATTTTGTGTGGAAAAGGAGCATCCTAGTACATTTTTTATACTAAAAAGAGCATCCTGGTGCTGCTTTCAGTACCTAAATGAGTTCTCTCCCAGGTTCTTCTTGTTCCACCTGGGAAACAGTGAAGTGCAGAAGCACACTTCCAGCTGTGAGTTTCCATCCAGTCTGCTCAATTTGCAGCAGAGGGCAATCAGCAAATGCAGCCCAGGCCCTGCAGCTGTGTCCTTTCCCTGCTCTGGGTGCACCTCCCAACCTACCTGCCCCAGGTCTCTCCAGGCTCGATGTAGCCTGGTGGTGGTCATCAGACTTGATCCATCAGGCCCAGCCAGGGCATATCAGAGGGAGCTGAAGCCTGAAGTTTGGAAGTGGGGGTGGTGCCTCCTCTTGCTGCCTCAGGGCTGCCATTCATCTCCTTTCCTTTGACCTGTTGCAGAATGATGAAGGTTCAACCCATGACAAACTAGATTTCAAATTGCACTTCAGTTGCGCCTCATACTTGATCACGACGCCTTGCTATAGGTAAGTGGCCTCTAGGGAGCACAGCACAGCTCTGGGGGCTTCTGCTGCCCATGGGAGGCTGAGCTTTGGCTGCAGGCCACCTCTGCATGCTTCTGACT
Source organism: Indicator indicator (assembly GCF_027791375.1). Lineage (NCBI taxonomy): Eukaryota > Metazoa > Chordata > Aves > Piciformes > Indicatoridae > Indicator > Indicator indicator. The sequence goes on along the minus strand of NC_072045.1, from coordinate 2,906,524 downwards.
TGGGCTGCTCCTGCTGGTTACAGTTGAGTTGTCTCAGGGCATGTTTGGCTGCTGAAATCTGTCCAGTGACTGACTTGGAGGAGCTGTCTGCTCTGCAGGCTGGTGTGAAAGGAGCTCTGGTTGAGGTACTCCAGGGAGTCTCCTGGAGCTTGGCAGCACCTAAGTGCATCCTGAGGTGTCTCTCAAAGTCTGCATGGGGCTGATGGTACAGGTTTCAATGGAGCTTTCCAGCACAGATGTTGATTTGTTTCCTTCCTCTTCTACAGCGATGCTTTTGCCAAGCTCCTAGAGTCTGGAGATCTGCACATGAGCTCTATTAAAGTAGATGGAATTAGCATTTCCTTCCAGCATCTACTGGCAAAGATCTGTTTTCATCATCATTTTTCAGGTGAGTCTTCCCTGATGCAGAACCTTCTGCACAAGTCTCTGCTCTGCTTGCTGAGCTCAATGCTCCCCAGCCTTAGTGACAGGAGCAGCTGATGGCCAGATTGGATCAATCTGGGAGAGGCTCTTCCTGCTCTGTACTACCTTGGTGTCCTCAGAGCTCCTTCTAATGGACTCTCCTGTCCCTGTGGCTTCCCTCCAGCCCAGCAAGGCATGTGGCAGGTACCACAGGGGCAGCTTGCTTAGAGCTGGGGCTGCAGGTGCTCTCTGGAGGGTGTTTGCTCCTCAGTGCTCCAGCCTAGCTCCTCCCCTGGTGCTCTCCTTCAGGAAGTTTGGATTTCTTAATTAAAACACAAGCACTGGCTGAAGCAAAGCAAATTGCTCTTGTATCTGCTTTAGACATTGCCTGGCTGGAAGAATTTCTGGGCAAGAAATCTGCATTTGGTGGTTTGTGGCCACAAAACATTTGCAGCTCTCTCAGAAGCTAACTCCAGTGTTGTGAAGCAGCCCAGAGAGGAGCCAGGCATCATCTTAACCATGACCTCCTCCTCCTCCCCTCACTCAGTGGAAGCTTCTGTTCCTTCAGGCCAGGCAAAGCAGCTGTTCCTCAGCATGGGGAGCAAGGGCTGTGTTAAGAGGTGCCCCCAGAGTCCCCCTAAACAAGAGCTGTGCTTCCCTTGCAGTGGTGGAGCGTGTCGACTCCTGCGCCTCCATGTACAGCCGCTCCATCCAGGGCCACCACGTCTGCCTGCTGGTCAAAAAGGTGAGAGCTCTGCCACTGCCAGGACACCTCAGAGGGTCAGGGAAGCACAGAATGGCTTGGGTGGGAAGGGGCCTTCAAGATGATCCAATTCCAGCCCCCCTGCCATGGGCAGGGACACCTTCTGCTAGACCGTGTTGCTCAAGGCTTCATCCAACCTGGCCTTGAACATCTCCAAGGAGGAGGCAGCCACAACCTTCCTGGGCAACCTGTGCCAGTGTCTCACCACCCTCACTGGGAGGAATTTCTTCCTAATCCCCAGCCTAAATCTCCCCTTATCCAGCTTGAATTCCCAGAAGCCTTTTCATCTTCTCAGCAAGGCAGATCTTCCTGCCTGAATCACCCAGGGACACCAGGGCAGAGTCACAGTGACAGGACAAGAGGGAATGGATTGAAGCTTGAGGAGGGGGGGTTGAGACTGGAGATGAAAAGAAGAGGAAGAAATTCTCTATAGTGAGGGTGGGGATACACTGGCACAGGCTGCCCAGGGAGGCTGTGGATGCCTCCCTGGAAGTGTTCAAAGCCAGGCTGGATGAGCAACCTGGGCTGGTGGGAGGTGTCCCTGCCCATGGCGGGGGGGGCTGGAAGTGGTCACTGTGCTGCTGCCAAGCCTGTACCTCCCTGGGGATTTCTGTTGTACATCACATCTCTGGAGGGTGGCAGCAGCACCCATGGCTTCCTCAGACTGACCTCTTGGTCCCATGGAGGCTCCACCTGGGAACTGGAAATAAAATCATCCCTGCTTCGAGGTGGAGCTGATGGATTCCTTCTCTTTTTCCTCCCAAGGGAGAGAACTCCATATCCATAGATGGGAAATGCAATGATTCCACCCTGCTTAGCAACTTGTTGGATGAGATGAAAGAGACATTGTCCAAGTGCTGAATATTCCTTCTCCAGTATTCCAAGACCCACACCTGAGATGTAAAGATGAGCAGACCCAAGTGTTAAGTTCTCCCTGGTCCGCATGTTCTCCCCTGGGGCTCCTGCTGCTTTTCAGTTCCCTCCACCACTCTTGGCCCTTTAGACATTCTAAAGCTGGATGTTTCCCCTTTTTATTTTGGTTTCTTTTGTTGATTTCCACCCTTTTTACAAGCTGTGGTGTTAACCCTTTCTAGCCCAAAGAGATCCTGGTGATGTGACTGGAGGGGTGGGAGGGAGGGAGGGGGGGAGCTATTTATTCAGCAGCTCATGGGGATGCCATCTCCTCTCCATCTGTGGGGGGCTGGTGGATGAAGCAGGATCTTGGCACCAGTAGCACAGAGCCTGCTGCTTGTGCTTGCTGCCAGGGAAGGCTGATGTGTGATCCATAGCCATGGAATTGTGTCTTCAGGGCTGCTGTAGGTGATGTATATTTCTAGCAGAGGCTGGTGCTGGACCTAAAGGCCTCTTGGATTATTTGTTTTTTGTTTTTTATATATATGATTTATTATTATTATTATATCTCAAGATCTATTGTGATCAGCATATAAACATCCTCCCTGTCCTTGAGCTAATCCCAGTGGGCCCTGTGAGCGCTGGGGGTGTTGTGAGTTTCTGTCTGTAGTAGTTGCCTTGAGCCTTAACCTCCTTCTCATGACAGCTGAAAGAGTCAAGAGGGAATGCATGGGACAGGCTGGAAGTGTGGTGCTGTTTGGTTCTCTGCCCCTGTTGACCACCCCCTGCAAATGGAGGCTGGCAGGCCTCTCCCCTTCCAGCAGTCCCTGCTGAGAGTTTTTTTTTTTTCTGAGTCCACTTCAATTTCACATTCCTGAGAGGTTAGAAACTGGAAATCCCAAGGGGGGTCTGTTCCTGCTTTTTGATCACTTTGCTCACCAGAGGAGGTTCACCACTACCAGGTTAGTGACGCCCCCACCTGTGTCATCCCCCTGTGCTCCCAACACTTGCAGGTTCAGCCCTGTGCCCTCCCTCTGTGCTGTGAAGTCAGAGATGTTGTGTTGTCCCCATAGTGTCCCATGGCCCTGCCCTGGCAGCAGTGGTGCAGATTCAGCAGCAGAGGTGTAGCCAGGTCCCTGCAGCAGGGCTCTCCCCACCTGGCTGGCAGGATGAGGAGCTATGGACTCTTATCTGCAGCAGGTCCCTTCAGAGGGGAGAGAGAGAAGGTCCACCCTGCACTGTTGAGGCCTTGTGGACTCCCTGACTGGAATGGGATGTCACCAAGTCCTTCACAGAGATGCTTCATTGATCAATGTTCTCCTCCAAAATATCTTGCTTTCAATTTTTTTATTTTTTTCTCCCCCCACCCACACTTATTTCCCTTGCTGTTAAGAACTCACCTGAAGAGTTTTGCCTTGAGGCACAGGTCAGGAACTGCAGGTTGCTGTTCTCAGATGGGTCCCCAGGGAGGGGTTGGGTTGATCTGTACCTCTCCAGCACTGCCACCAACCACTCCAGCTGTCAGCATCTGAACAGGGAGCAGAGTGAAGTCTTCATCTTCCTCTTCAGGTGGGTGTCCTGTCCTCTAAGCTCTTCACTCCCTCCTCACATGAGAGGCTTTCCATGAAGGCTCAGCTTCATGTTCTGAGGCCACTGCTGTGCTGCAGGGATTGGTTTGCAGAGGCAAATGGGAGTAGGTTTTGGTATTGGTCAACCTCCCTTGGTTAGCCACTTTGTGTGTTAGACAGCTGAAGATATTCAAATTGTCTTAAAGGATGCTGGTCCTCAATTAGTGGTTTGGGGTTTTGGTTATCTTATTTTTTTTTTTAAATCCATGAATGAATACTGTCACTTTAGCATGTAGAGTCTTCTCTTCCAGAATCCTGTGCAGTGATTCTAGACTTTGGAAACTGTTATGATGTGTTACAGTCACAGATTTATTTGCTATCAACATTCCCTAAAAGACAAAAAAAGACAAAAAAAAAAAAAAAAGGAGAAAAAACCCAATATACCACAAGCTGCTGTAATGATTTTGTGTCAAGATGATCCAATAAACTTTCAAAACAAAGGTCAAAACTAGTGGGTTTAGTAACAGTCCTTCAGGAAGTCTCTTCCACTCTCTGGGCTGAGAGGGAGGCACCCTCAGCAGCTTTGCAGATGGCACGGAGCTGAGTGGTGCAGTTGATGGCATCCATGGGGAGCTGCAGAGGTGGGATGAGAGCAGTGGGGAGCTACTAGGAGGCACTGGGCAAGGCTGCTGCTGGTACTGGGATCACAGCATTGCTGGCCGATACCGCAGGGCGTGGTGCTAGTGTAGGGCACTGGGAGCGCTGGTCGCTTCCTAGGGGCGTTGGGCGGTGCTAGGGGCACTGGGGCGGTTCAGGCGCAGGCCGCTAGGGGGCGCTGGAGGGTTTGTGGACGTGGTTTCGCCACTCTGCAGCTTTCTATTGGTCGCTACGTCAGCCAATGAGGTGCCGCCGGGCGGTGCGCGGGGGAATTCGAACGGGCGGGGCGGGGCGAGATGAGCGGCGCGAGGCGGCACGAGACGTAAGGGAGGGGGCCGGGAGGGGGAGCGGGGACACCGGGACCGGGGCGAGGGACATCGGCACCAGGGGAGACAGCGGTACCGGGAGTACGGGGACTGGGGACGCGGGAAAGGGACATTGCACCGGGGAGAGTGGCACTGGCACCGGGGGTGGATTTATACCGGTGCTGGAGAAGACGGGGACGTTGCACCGAGAAGGGGGGCTACCAAGCACGGGGAGGGGCACCGGGATCGGGGGGACGGGGAATCAGGACCGGAGAAAGGGATATCGCACCGAGGGAACAAACCGGGACGTTGCACCGGGGTACGGACTTGTCCCGGCGTGGGAGGGAACAGGGACTCTGCACCGGGAAGTGGGACACCAGCAGCGAGGGGAATGGGGATGGCGAAAGGGACATTGCACCGAGGGGACACCGCACCAGGGAGGGGGAGCTGCTGGCACTGCAGGGCGGGCACGTGGGGTTCTGGTGCAGGCCCTGGGATGGGCACTGGCAGGGGAGGGGGCACTGGCGGGGGCACAGGAGCGTCCTGGCCCTGGGGAGGTCACAGTTTGGGTGCCTCAGCTGCATGGCTCTGAGCCAGAGGGGCGGTGCCCGGGGGCGAGGGGCTGGGGCACAGCCCGGTGCTAGATGGCACTGCTGTGACTCCCGGGGGAGCTGCTGCCCACGGCCCTGACCCCTGGCTGGAGTGGGGCTGGGGGTGAAGCTCAGCTGCCCGCCCCAGGTCCTCCGCGGAGCTGCTCCCGCTGCACGTCGCCGCGTCCCGGGGGTGCTTCAGATGCCTCCAGCTCCTGCTGAGGAAGCAGCGGCATCCGGAGCGCTCAGCCCAGGTCAGTGCCCCCAGGGACAGCTCTGGGGACAGGGGCACCACCGTGGAGCTACTGCCTCTACTGCGACCTTCGTCACTGCTGGGGTGGTCCTGGCAGGGCTGTGTGACCCCACGATGGGGACCTAGCCGGGCTGTGTCACCCCATGGTGGCCCCAGCGATGGTGGCAGCAGCATCTGCTCCCTGCAGGATGGAAAACCAGCTGTGGACCTGGCACTGGAGCAGGGCACCCAGAGGTGGCACTCACATCGTGCCCAGGATGAGCCTTTCATGCAGGGTGAGCTCCCCAGGGTGTTCCCTTGGCCAGGGTGGGTGTTGAGGGGGCTGATCAAGCCCCCCCAGCCTGGGTGTGACACCAACACCCATCTCTGCCCCCAGACCCAGGGGGGGCCAGGTGCTCCCTGTCCTTCCTGACCGAGGATGGCAGCACTGGCAGCATCTTCCCCATGGATGGGCTCCTGAGCAGCACCCGCAGGTCCCTGCTGGAGGAGATGGAGGGTGGCTGCTGTTTGGGGGACCCTCCACTCTGGCAGGAGTGTCCCCCACCCTTCTCCATCCCTTCCTTCACCTCATGGCCCCACACTGACCCCGGGGGCCCCCCGCAGCCCCTTGCCTCCAGCACACTGCTTGTGGCTGAGGATGGGCCTGGGGAGGGACCCCCCCAGGGCTGGAGGGTGGGGGGAAGGACATGGGGTCCCCCCTGGCCTCTCCTTGAGCCCTGTGCTGGGGGCAGCCCTGTCCCCTCTTCCCAGCAGGAGTTTGGTCCCAGTGGGTCCCTGAGCTCCCCACATCCCCAGCGTCGTGGCAGGGTCCTGGGGGCTGATGGGGGGACACCCCCCCGGGCTCTCCATCTCTGCCGAGGTGGCCTCAGCAGCTGCTCTGTGACATGCCAGCACCCCAGGGATGGAGACAGCCTGGGTCCTGCGGCTCAGCACCATCCTGGTGTCCCCCAGGGACCACCAATGAGATGGGCAGGGCCAGGCAGTACCACCCTGGGTGCCACTGGCCTGGGGATCCCTCTGCTGGAGGCAGGGGCCAGGGGCTGGGACCCCAGCAGCCCTGGGGACAGCAGCGGGGACGGTGAGGTCTTTGTCAGTGCCATGGAGACCCTGGAGCCCAGCAAGGCTGGGGGGTGCCAGGGGGCTCAGCACCACTGCTCCCCCCAACCCTCGGCAACCAGGGAGCCAAAGCCAGGGGAAACCCCTGCCCCAGAGGGAGCTGCCCCCCTGGAGCCGCCCCCTACCAGCCCCCCAGACACAGAGCAGGGCCAGGGTGAGGATTTGGGGAGGGTCTCAAGGGCAGTCCCTCACTGTGGGGAGGGCTCAGGGGGAGGTGAGACAGGGAAGCTGCTTGCCCAGCTCCAGGGGTGCAGCATCCAGGACAGCTCCCCTTGCACCCCAGAATCCCGTCTCAGCTCCTTCATTCTTGCCTCTGGGGATGTGACCCCCCAGGGCCAGGGGTCCCCCGGGCACTGCCACATCACCCCCCGCACCAAGAGCCGCCTGCGGGCCTGCGCCCAGCGCTTCAGCTCCTCCTCTTCTTCCTCCCTCTTTGATGAGACGTTGGAGATGCCCCGGAGGCCCCCCAGGCTCAGAGCACCCCAGGGTGTCCCCAGGGGCCCTGCCACCACCTCGGGGCACTGTGGTACCCTGCAAGGGGAGGGTGGAGAGGGGACAGCCTCTTTGGATGACACAGAGATCCTCCCCAGAGCCCCCAGCCAGCCCAGCTCACCCCCGGGGGACAGCAGCTCAACCAGCCCCACGGTCCTGCTGGCTCCTGGGGACCCCCAGAGCTCCCCATCAGACACTCGGGGCTCCTCCAGTCCCACAGTGCTGCTGGTGCCTGGGGACCAGGACTCCCAGTCAGAAGCTCCACGTTCCCCCCATGATGTTGGCGATGCCAACCTCAGGGTGCTGGAGGGCGGCTCTGGGTGGCAGGACCCCTCACCCTTAGGGCCACAGCCGTCCCCGTGTCCCCGTGGGAGCTTCAGCCACCTCCTGGCTCCACATCTGCTGGGCAGCACCGCGGTGGGACCGGGGAGCTCGGCCAGGCTGCTGTCACCCTCCAGCTGCAGCGGCTCTGAGGAGCCCCTGGAGGATGAGGAGCAGGGACAGGCACCCACCAAGCAGCACAGCCCTGGCACAGAGGCTGCCGCCAGCCCCAAGGATGCCCCAGCCCAGGACAGACACGTGTACCCGGTGCCACCAGGGCGTCTGTCGGACGCAGCCCTGCGGCGGCGGCTGCAGGCGCTGGGGCACAACCCAGGTCCCATCACGGAGCTCACTCGGGGGCTCTACCTGCGACGCTTTCAGGAGCTGGCGAGGGCACCCCGGGGGCATCGCGCAGGTGAGTCCCGGGGATCCCCCACCCTACCTGGCCAGCCCGCGGGTGCCAGCGTGGGGCTGACGGAGCTCCCCGGTGCCAGCACGGGCACCGCAGGCAGGGCACAGCCCCGAGCTGGTGGCTGCGCTGAGCACTGGGCAGGTCCCCGACTGCACCCCGGACGAGCTGGTGCTGGCCCAGCAGTTTGACCATCCCGGCCGCGGCTGGCACCAGCGGGAAGGGCTGGGCAAGACCAGCTTCAACTACCTCCTCCTGGACCCCAGGTAGGGCCCTGCCACCACCCCGTGTGTCCCCTGTGCTCCGGGGTGTGTGGGGGGGTCCTGATGGGGGGGACCTAAAGCTGGGGGTGCGCACCCCTAGGACCACCCAGAACCTGCCGCTCCGCTCCCACTGCCTGAGCCCAGCAGAGTGCTTCAGGACCTTCGTCCAAGCCATCTTCTACGTGGGCAAGGGCACTCGTGCCAGGCCCTACCACCACCTCACCGAGGCACTGAGCCAGCACCGCGCCGGCACACAGAGGGTGGGGTAGGCTCTGGGGCTGGGGGCATGGTGGTGGGCACGGGGGGACTGTACTAGGGGCTTGGACCCGTTGTGCTGGGCATGGGGGGGCTGCACTGGGGGCTTGGAACCATAGTGGTGGGCATCGGGGGGCTGCTCTGAGAGGCTTGAAGTCGTGGTGATGGGCAAAGGGGCTGGGGGCCACAGTGATAGGCATGGGGGGTTGCACTGGGTGGTCACGGTTGAGGTGTTGGGCATTGGGGGGCTGAGGGGCCATGGTGATGGGCACGGGGGCCTGCACTGGGGGCTTGAGGCCATGGTGCTTGTGCCCTCTGTCCCCCAGGGCTGCCCCAAGGTGCGGCGCATCCTGGAGATCTGGGCGAGTGGGCAGGGCGTGGTCTCCCTGCACTGCTTCCAGAGCAGCATCCCCGCAGAGGCTTACACACGGGAGAACTGCCTCGTGGAGGCTCTGGGTGAGTGGGCACAGGGTGCTGCCCAGCGCCCCCCTCTCCTGCCACGGCTCCTGGCATCGCCTCTGCTGCCACTTCGACCCCCTGCATCCCTCTGAGGGAGCCAAGGGGACACAAAGTGGCCATCCCGGGGGCACCTGGGGACTTTGGGGGCCGTAGTGCAGGGTCTGGATGCAACCTTCCCAACACCATCTCCTGTAGGAAAAGCTGTCTGGGGGTGGGTGCTGGTGGGGGGCAAGGTGCTGACCCCATCCCCAGGGGGCTGTGGGTGCTGACCTCATCCCCACAGGGCTGCAGACCATCACCAACCAGCGGCAGGGGAACAGCTATGGGGCTGCTGCTCGCTGGCCGGCAGAGCGGCGCCGGCGGCTGGGGGTCCACCTCCTGCACAGGGCCATGAGGATCTTCCTGGCCGAGGGCGAGCGGCAGCTGCGACCCGCGGACATCCAGGGGGGGCGCTGAGCACCCTGGGGGGATGATGATGATGCTGGGCTGCACCCCCACCCCTGCCTGCACCTCACCAAGGAGGTGGCTGCAGTGCTCAGGTTTTATGTCGTGAACACTGGTGAGGATCTCTCTATTTTTCTAGCTCCCTAAAGGGTGATGAAATAAATCCTTTTATTTTTTTTTTTTTGGTGTTTGTTTTTTGGGGGCTACAAAATCAAAGCTGTGGGTGCTGGGAATGGGGGCTGTGGGTGCTGAGCCTGTCCCTGTGGCTTGGTGGGTACTCAGCCTGTCCCAGCAGGGCTGTGGGAGCTGAGGGGGAGGGAGCAGGGATTGGGAGCTGTGGGTGCTGATGGGGAGGTGGGGCTGTGGGCTTGTGAGTCCTGACCCTGTCCCTGCAGGGCTGTGGGTGCAGGGGTGGAGGTTATGGGTGCTGACCCCATCCCCACAGGGCCGTGGATGCTGTTTGGGAGCTGAATCTGGGGGATGTGGGTGCTGACTCTGTCCCCATGGGGTTCTGGGTGCTGCTGGGGAGCTGTGGCTGGGGGCTGTAGGTGCTCAGTTTGTCCCCATAGGGCCATGGGTGCTGTTGGGGATCAGGAGTTGTGGGTGCTGACCCCATCCCCACGGGGTTGTGGGTGCTGTTGGGGAGATTTCTGCCTGTGGGTGATTTCTGGCCTCCCCTCCCCACTGCCATGCTCCCAGTCCCCAGCGGTCTCTCCCCAGCATGAGTCAGGGCATGGCTGAGAATGTTCCAGGGCTTTACTGGCTGAAGTGGCACTAGCACGGCGCAGGGCATGGCACGGGGGTGGCCTTGGCATGGGCACAAGCAGCACAGACTCCGTGGCAAAAGAGAGGTTGAAGAGCTGTGGTCACCAGCTGGGCACCCGTGGTGGCCTGGAGCTGGTTAAGGTGGGGGCTGGGAGGGGGTTGACACAGCAGGGGCAGAGCCATGTGCTGGGGGGGGCTGTTTTGGGGGACCCTCGTTGCAGATCCTGGCTGCACTGTGGGGTGTCCCCTGGGCAGGGTGGGGGTGGGATGGGGCTCGTGAGGACCATCTGAATCCAGGGGCATTAAAATTCTCATTATGAGACAGGTTCCAGGGGGCAGGGGCAGGGGCAAAGGGAGGCTGCCTGGGGACACTCCTCACGTGGGGGTCCCCTTCATGCCGGGGCCACCTCTGAAGGATCCTTCCTCTTCATCACTCAGTTTGGGAGGAAGATGAGCTCAGCCTGGAGGAAGGCTCATTGCAGGTGAGTGCCAGCTCTGGTCAGAGCAGCTCTGCTGAGCCAGGAGCCCCTGGAGCCAACCTGGGGTGTCCCAGAGGGACAGTGCCAGCCCCGTTTGGGGCCAGCAGGGACTGGGTGGGACGTGGGCCAAGGGTGAGCGTGGGGCTGATTGTTTCTTTGGTTTAGATGGGGGGAGAAGAAGAGGAGAGGAGAGGTGGGGGGGGAGGCTCCACTCTTTGGAGTAGGGGGAGGCTGGGGCCATCTCCTCCCAGCTTGCTCAGGCTCCCACCCATCCCAGTGCAGCTGGGACCCCACGGACCCCACACAAGCACCCAGGTCCTTGCTCCACACTTCTCAGGTACCTTCTTGGTCCTGCCCAGCTCCAGGCAGTGGGGTGTGAAGCACAGAGGGCAGGAGGTGATGTGACCAGAGGGCTCTGCACAGAAGGGTGTCAGCAGGTGATGAGCTGTTGGCCCTCGTGGCTTTTCTTTGTCACTCCTGTGCTGCTCCAGGAGCTCACAGATCCACACAGGAATCACCACTGGGAGGGGGATGATGCATTGGTGGTCTCCCAGAGCAGGGGGGTGGGCATGGTCTCAGCAGGGATGGGGTCCAGAAGCGAGTGGCAGGTCCTGGTGTCTTGGAGGAGCTCCAGCTGGGAAGGGTGAGTGGAGTGGGAGCTGTGGGAGGTGCTGAGTGGTGCTGATGGCTCTGAGCAGCAGGGGGCAAGCACAGGGGGCTGCAGAAGCTGGCACTGAGGCACCTAAAGCGAGGGTGGCTGGGGACAGACGGTGGCACCAGGGACAGCTGGGGTCTGGCTTCATCCTCCCCACCACAGCAATCCCAATCCCACCGTGGCGTGGGAGCTGCTGGTCCTCCTGGCCGTGCCCGTGGGGGGCAGGTCACCTCCTCAGCCTCATCTCCTGGCCAGGCAGAGAGCAGCAGTGCAAAGCAGATCCTCACCAGCACCAGGCTGGGGCCACTGGAGGTGGCTGCTGGCCACACTTGGTGGCCTCGTCCCTGTAGACAGCTCAAGCGAGGCAAATCCACTGCTGAGGCCAAGGAGCCTTTGGCTTCCCCTTAAAGCAATCCCAGCTCAGCTCCTCACTGGCCGGGAAGGCTCCGGGGCCGATGCCCTCTCCCTGGAGGAACCTCTCTCAGTTCTTCCATTCTGCCGCGGGGGGCACCAGACTCCCCCCAGCCCCCTCCTCTCCGTCCCCGGGAGGTCACTGCGTGAGGAAAAGAAAACTACAAAGAGACAGGATGAAGACACTCCAGCGGCTGCCAGGCCCTCCCCGAGGGGACAGGGACGAGGGCTGCCATGTCCCCACTGCTGGCCCCGCGCACCCCTGCCCGGGCGGAGCCTCCGCGCTCCTCCGCCAGCCTCCGATCCGGCCGGGAAAGAAAACGAGCTGAGCTCCCGGCAAGGGCAGCCTCCAGCGTGCCCCCTCCGCCCTCACAAACCGTCCTGAGCTCCTGAACATCTCTGCCGTCAGAGCAGCCCAGTCACCACCTCCTGCTGCTGCTTTATTTCTTCTCCCCTTGCCCGTCCCCAGCTGGCGTCTCGGGCTCCCACAGGACGAACTCGTGGAGCAGGGTGTTGACCGTCTCGGGGCACTCCATCATCACCATGTGGCTGCCCTCATCAATCACCTTCAGGAAGGCAATCAGCAGGATCTGGAGGAAGGTGGTGCAGGAGACAATGTCAGGAGGAGCCAGGGTCATAGATTCACAGAATGGGTTGGGGTGGAAGGGACCTTCCAAGACCATCCAGCTCCAGCCCCCTGCCATGGGCAGGGACACCTCCCACCAGCCCAGGCTGCTCAAGGCCTCATCCAGCCTGGCCTTGAGCAACTCCATGCAGGAGACATCCACAGCCTCCCTGGGCAACCTGTTCTGGTGTCTCCTTACCCTCACTGCCAAGAATTTCTTCCTCCTCTCCAGTCTCAGTCTCCCCTCTGCCAACTCAAATCCATTGTCCCTCATCCTGGCACTCCCAGCCCTTGTCCAAAGTCCCTCCCCAGCATTCCTGGAGCCCCTTCAGGTACTGGAACTCCCAGCCCTCATTCAGCCCCACTCAGTCCCATACCTCAGCCATTCTCTGGTCCTCCTCCACTGGGACGAACTTGTCATGCATGCCATGGACCAGCAGCACGGGCACGGCCAGCTCGGCGTGGTAGACCTCATCACCCTCTGGCCAGTACTGGCCACTCATCATGGCACGGAGCACGAAGGAGGACACGTTGAAGGCATTGCCTTCCTTCAGCAGCTGCTTCTCTTTGGCACCTTGGCGAGCAAAGCCAGCCCTGTGGGGTCACAGAGTGGGTTGGCTTGGAAGGGACCTTCAAGATCATCCAGCCCCAACCCCCTGCCATGGGCAGGGACACCTCCCATCAGCCCAGGCTGCTCAAGGCCTCATTGAACCTTTTGTCCCCTTAGCAGGGGGGTTGGACTGGATGACCTTGAAAGGTCCCTTCCAACCCAAATTATAGATTCATAGAATCCTAGAATGGTTTAGAAGGGAGCTTGAAGATCACCAAGTGATCTTCAGTGCCAACCCCCTGCCATGGGCAGGGACACCTCCCACCAGCCTAGGTTGCTCAAGGCCTCATCCAGCCTGGCCTTCAACACCTCCAGGGATGAAGCATCCACAGCCTCCCTGGGCAGCCTGTGCCAGGGTCTCAACACCCTCATAGCAAAGAACTTCTTCCTGAAGCAGTGGTTGGATGTGGTGGCTGGAAGCTGTGGTGGCTGGAAGCTGTGGTGGCCAGGGGACAACCCTTCCCAGCACCATGGTGCTGTGCTGTCCACTCACTTGAGGAAGCTCCATGCCAGGCAGGGGGACAGGCAGTGCAGCACACAGGTGGGCATGTTGAAGATGGAGCAGAGGCTGGGCTCCAGCGCCGTCGGCCCCCCGCCGTTGATCATGATCACCTTGTGGACCAGGTCTGGGTACTCGTGGGCAAGGAAGGTGCAGAAGGACACCCTGCAGGGAGAGGCAGACATGGGGGCCCTGCTCTGACCCTGCGGCACTGGAGGATGCTGCATGCCAAGGTAAATCCCAAAGGTCTGTGGCTGGAGTCCAAGCTCCATCCCCTCCTTTGACCTGTCCAAGCCCTCTCTGGGGGACACCAAACCAGACAGATCCCACAGAGCCCAGGCAGAGAGGTTGAGCTTGGGGTCCCACAGCTGCACAGAGCAAAGCAGGGGGGCTGGGACCCATGTGGGTGCTGGGACCTGTGTGGGTGCTGCCATCCTGGACCAGCCTGGTCCTTCTGATCTGATGCTGACCAACTCAGAGCCTGTCTCCAGCTCCCTCTGATCCCAGCCCTGCTTAGTCTCCATCTAATTGACTTTCTTGGGCTTACTCTATTTATAGGCTGTGCTCTGCCAGCTTCCCTCTGCAGGACAGGCTCTGGGATTAGCTGGGCCCAGGAATGGACACCAAGAGGATGTAGGAGATCAGAGCTGAGGGATAAACCCAGAAACCTCACGCAGCTTCCTAGCTCCTCAGGTCCCAAAAGGGAAGAGTTTGTTGGGAATTTGCCACCCAGGAGAGAACAGGGTGGGGATGAATCCATCCCTTGGCTCCTGGGATCTCCTGGTGCCTTACTTGTATGAGTGTCCTTCACCAGTGTCCCTCACCCACAGGAGTGTCCCTCACCCATATGAGTGTCCTTCATCCATATGAGAGTTCCTTACCCATAGGAGTGTCCCTCCCCCCAGGAGCATCCCTGCCCCCCAGGAGCATCCCTCACCCATAGGAGTGTCCTATCAGGATGTTCCTCCTCTTGGCATAGCGTTTGAAGACAGCTCTCATGTCCTCTGCCAGGGCGTAGAAGGTGTAGGCAGCAGCGATCTGTGGAGCAGAGCTGCAGCCGTGTCCGGCCAGGTCGGGAGCCACCACCTCATAGCCCAGCTTGGTGAAGAAGTCCAACTGCTCCTTCCAGATGTCCAGCGAGCCCCCCACGCCGTGGATGAAGAAGAGGACCACGTCGCTGTGCGTCCCTTTGCAGCTGGTGATCTGCTTCTTGCAGTCGATGTTGACGACTTTCTTGGGCTTGCGCTTGCGGCGCCTGCCGCTGCCCCCGGCCGCTGCCGCCGCCGCCGCCTCCCGGGTGCCGCATCCCGGAGAGCCAGCAGCACCCTGCGCAGGGCTTTGCCCAGCCACGTCGGACAGCTCCAGCTCCACGGTGCTGTTGGGCTCCCCCGAGCCGTTGTGGCAGTGCAGGATCTCGGAGCGGACGGCGTCGCCCAGGTTCTCGATCACCAGCTGCCCGTTGCGGTAAACGGTGATCTTCCGTTTGCAGTGCACCGTGCCCCGCTCCGGGCCCCCGGGCTGGCTCTCCTCGGCTCCCTCGCAGGCTGGGCGGCTGGGTGCGCTGTGCCTGATCCGTAGGATCCTCCCCGGCTTCACCTCCATGAAGCTGTAGCCGTTGGTGGACTCAACGCTGTCCAGCGGCCCCACGGCGTTGGTGGCTTTGCCCATCAGGCAGCACAAGAACCCATCGGTGATGCTGTTCAGCATTATGGTCCCTGGGAGGAAGGCAGGAGAGGAGGAGGAGGAGGAGGGGCAGGAGAAAGGAAGGGGTTAATGAGCAGCTCCAGCACTCAGCAGGGTGTCCTGGTTGTGACACAGGGGACTAGGGACAGCCTCATCCCCATGCTGGCCAGGCACAATGAGTCAGGAGTGGTGTGAACCACCAGCAGGACCCCTCCAGGGGGAACCCTCCAGCTGGACCCCACCAGCACTCCCTGTGTCCCAGAAGGCTGAGGACACCTCAGGCACCCAGTGGGGCTCTTGGCTGTCACACAGGGAGCCAGGGACAGCCTCATCCCTTCCTGCTTTGCTGCCAACCTCAGGGCTGAAAGTGCCTCTGGGGACACACCAGGAGGTGCATGTGGGGCTCCCCAGAGGCACAGCCCTCCTGAGCCACCTGGGCCCAGTGCTCCTGCTCCCAGTCCAGCTGAGTGTGGCTTTGGCCATGTCCCCAAGGTGGTGGCAGGGATGTGGCCCAGCCAAGGCTGATCCAGCAGAGATGAAGCTGAGTGGCTGCAAAGCTCTGCAGTCCATGGCACGCACCCATGGGCCTCCAAGGAGGGATCTGCCATGGGTGAGGGAAGGAGCAGGCAAAGAGAAGGTCACTTGGGATGGAAAAAACTCCTTCTGGCCCCAAATCTGGAGCTAAGGGAAAGATTCAGCTGTGGAAATGCATTACTGATCCCAATTAAACATGGATCCATGTGGCTGCTCCAAAGCACCACCACTGGCAGCCGGAGGTGGGAATTACAGGGCTGGGAGGTGAAGGTTTGAATTAAAGTCCACAAAGGAAGGCTGAGAATAACCCAAGAGAGCTGGGAAGAGGGGTGGGCAGTGACCCAATGTCGACTTTGGGGGGTGGGAAACCCCCTCCCCACCCAGCACCACAGGGGCAGAGGGGATGTGTTGTCCCCAGGGCTCAGTTCCTGATGTTTGGTCCTCCAGATGCTCCTGGGTGAAACAGGGAGGGCTCTGGACACTGGGACCACCAAAACCAGGCAAAAGCAAGGCCAGACCTGAGCAAGGACAATGCAGGAAGGGAAGACTGGAGGCACTGTGCCAGGAGGGGAGCCTGATGCCACCCTGGTGATGCTGGAGTGGATCTCTGCCCACCCAGGCTGGCAACCTGATGCCCTTTTATGATTGATGAAGTGAAACCTGGTGAATTATTGATGTCAATGGACAATGGGAGCTGCAGTGGGCACTGCTGAGGAGCTGTTCCTGCCCAAGGGGATGGCAGCTGTGGGTACCCACCACGAGCTCCATGGAGAGGATGAGGAGGAAAAGAACATTCCCAGGGTGGGAATTGACCTGGAAATCCCAGACCTGCTTCCAGGAGCAGCTCCCTAAGCTCCCAGAACAACCCTTCAGAGAGTCACAGGAGGGGATGGGTTGGGAAAGCCCTTTTGGATCCAACCAGCACCCAACTCTGCCAAGTCTGGTGCTGGTCCCTCAGCACCACAGCTCTGCTGCAGCTCTGGCAGCCCCATCCTGCACCTGCAGTGGGTTTGGTTCCCCCAGGGCTCAGCCTGTGGGACATGGATGTGGTTCTGCCCTTTGATGTCCATCAAGCCTCCATTTCAGCAGGTACTAATCATCTCCATGTGGATTAGAAACAGGACTTGTGGCCAAACCACCTCGACATTGATTAACTTCTGGGGATTAACTCAATCAGCCCCTGCTGGTCATTTCCAGAATTGATTTGCTGGAAGGCTCTGGCAGGGAGCAGCTCTGCAGGCAGCTCCAGGAGCCCAGGCTCAGGCCATGGAGCCACTCGCCAGCCTCAGAGGCTCTGGGGATGAGCCCAGATCCTGCTGCAAGAGAAGGCAGGGCTGGGCTCCCCAAACTGGGATGCAGTGGACATAAAACTGGAACCCAGGAAGTTCCATCTGAACAGGAGGAGAAACTTTGGTGTGAGGCTGCTGGAGCCCTGGAGCAGGCTGCCCAGAGAGGTTGTGGAGTCTCCTGCTCTGGAGGCTTTCAAAAGCCACCTGGCTGTGTTCCTGTGTGACCTGCTCCAGACATCCCTGCCTCAGCAGGGGGTTGGAGTGGATGACCTTCAGAGCTCCCTCCCAACCCCTGCCATGCTGGGAATCTGTGCTTCTGTGAATCCCCCAGCAGTGAGCACCTTCCAGCCAAGCTGTTTGGTGGGGAATGGAAGGACAGGAGGTGAAGCAAGTTGATGCCTAGGGGGCTGGGTACCAAAACACTTCTGTCTGCCACCTCCCACACCCCTCCTCCAGCCTGCCACGGCAGCTGAGGCAGCCACAAACACCCAGGGATGTTCCCTCAACAGGAGATGAGAAGGGCTGAAGATGAAACCAGATGGAGGCAAAGAACTTTGCAAAGATGCTGGTAACCATGGCAACGAGCTGCTTCTCCCCTCCCCTCCCCCCCTTCCATCCCAGCTCCCTTCCATCCCCACCCCAGCAGAGAGCAAGATTTCAGCACCGCTTACATAAGGGCAGGCACAACAATGAGTCAGGAGTGGGGTGAACCACCAGCAGGACCCCACCAGAACCAACCCACCTGTGCCCTGCCAGCCTGAGGACACCTCAGGCACCCAGGGGAGGTCCTGCTTGTGACACAGGGGGCTAGGGACAGTCCCAGCCCCATGCTGGCCAGGCACAGAGTCAGGCATGGTGTGAACCACCAGCAGGAACCCACCAGCAGGAACCCTCCAGGGGGAACCCTCCAGCAGGAACCCTCCAGCAGGAACCCTCCAGGGGGAACCCTCCAGCAGGACCCCTCCAGCATGAACCCTCCAGCATGAACCCTCCAGCAGGACCCCTCCAGCAGGAACCCTCCAGCAGGAACCCTCCAGCAGGACCCCTCCAGCAGGAACCCTCCAGCAGGAACCCTCCAGGGGGAACCCTCCAGCATGAACCCTCCAGCAGGAACCCTCCAGGGGGAACCCTCCAGCAGAAACCCTTCAGCAGGACCCCTCCAGCAGGAACCCTCCAGCAGGAACCCTCCAGCAGGAACCCTCCAGCAGGAACCCTCCAGGGGGAACCCTCCAGCAGAAACCCTTCAGCAGGACCCCACCAGCACTCCCTGTGTCCCAGGAGGCTGAGGACACCTCAGGCACCCAGTGGGGCTCTTGGTTGTCACACAGGGAGCCAGGGACAGCCTCATCCCTTCCTGCTTTGCTGCCAGCCCCAGGGCAAAGTCCAAACAAGGGCAGAAAGTGCCTCTGGGGACACACCAGGAGGTGCCTGTGGGGCTCCCCAGAGGCACAGCCCTCCTGAGCCACCTGGGCCCAGTGCTCCCAGTCCAGCTGTGTGTGGCCATGGCCATGTCCCCAGGGTGGTGGCAGGGATGTGGCCCAGCCAATGCTGATCCAGCAGAGAAGAAGTCAAGCAGCACAAATCCTCACAACCCCTGGCACACAGCAGCCCTGAGCTGGTATCTCCCAGAACATCACTGCTGCCCCCACAAAACAGTTCCCAGCAGAGAGCAGGAGGCTCAGTGAATCCAGGAGAAGGATGAGGAGTTATCCATGAGGAATATTCCAGCTTCACCTCCCCAGTGCTGTGCTGTACAACCCAAGTGGGGATAAAAAAACAACTTCCTGACCTACTTGGGGCTGCAGCAGCTCGGGTTTGATGCAACTTGACAGCTCTGTGTCACAGCTGGAGGAAAATGGGATGAGATGGGATGGGCAGGCTGCAGAGTCCAGTGGGAGAACGTGACAGGCAGCCAGGCAGGGCTGGCACAGAGCCTGTGGGGCTGGCACAGAACCTGTGGGGCTGGCACAGAGCCCATGGGGATAACACAGAGCCCATGAGGTTGACATGGAGCCTGTGGGGCTGAGGCACAGCCCATGGGGTGAGGTATCAGGGCAGCTCTCACCCTACCTCCACCCCAAGGATGTGCCAGCAGGGTGTGGGCACACTTACACCACACTAGGATGGTCCAGCTGAGTTGGCTCTTCCCTTGCCCTGTTCTCCTCTGCCCTACACAGCCTCTTGCTCCTGTTCCTGATGTCCCAAATAGCCAGGGAATGACAAAAAGCTCCTCCTCATGTCCCTTTCCTGCTGGGAAGACCTTGAATTATGGACCTGGAATGTTTCTCTATGGCAGCCCCCAGCCCATTCTTCACTGCAAGAGGGGTCAGGGATTGGCACAGGCTGCTAGGGAGGTGGTGGAGTCCCCATCCATGGAGGTGTCCAAGAAACCTGTGGCCATGGCACTTGGGGCCATGGTGTGCTGGCCCTTGTGATGTTGGGTTGAGGGTTGGATGTGATGATCTTAGAGAGCTTCTCCAACCCAAACCATTCTCTGATTCTCTGATCCCTGCCAAGAGAAGTCCCTAGCAAGGATTTGGCTGCAACAAACAAGCAGAGAGCATCGTCTGCCGCAGCAGGAGCAGAGATCAGCTCCAGAGCTGCCAACCACAAACCTCCTCATCACCCAGCCAGTCCTACCAGCACCCAGCACCCATCCCTCTCCCTGCACACAGCCCTGGAGCCTTGCAGGGAGTAGCTGGGACTTGCAGCCTGCTAATTCCTTGCAAATCCTTGGAGGAGAGGAGGTAGAGAGAGGCGTGAGCCATGCCGCAGCCAGGAGCCAACCTGCCATCAGCATTTGTTCAGCTCTAATCCCTTCCCCGTGGGGCTGGGGAGTGTTAATGATGACACACGACCCCCCTGAGGAATGGCAAATATCATTATGCCCTTCCCAGCCTTCCCCAGCCACTGCCTCTCAGCACTGAGCAAAACAGGAGGAGAAAAGCAGCTGGTTAAGCACCGATCCCAGTTACAGGCAGGGAAATGGTTCTGCTGCTGAGGTTCAGTCCTGCAAAGTGAACTTCCCTCTGGGGGGGTGCTGGGAGAAGCCACTTCAGCTGCATTCCCTCTGTCACACCTGGATTTATCCTCTTTAACCTGGATTTCTTCTGGTTTACCTCCATTTATTCTGTTGTTATAGCTCCATTTATTCTGTTATACCTCCATTTATTCTGTTACCCCTGGATTTATTCTGTCACCCCTGGATTTACTCTGTTACCCCTAGATTTATTCTGTTACCCCTAGATTTACTCTGTTACCCCTAGATTTACTCTGTTACCCCTGGATTTATTCTGTTACCCCTAGATTTACTCTGTTACCCCTAGATTTACTCTGTTACCCCTGGATTTACTCTGCTACCCCTGGACTTATCTTGTTAAACCTTGATTTATTTCATCATCCTTCAATTTATTCTGTTCTGTACCTGGGATTCCTTCTGCTGCACCTGGAGTTCTTCTGTTTAACCTTGATTTATTCTGTTGTTATACCTCATTTTATTCTGTTACCCCTAAATTCAGCCTGTCACCCCTGGATTTAGTCTGTCACACCCAGATTTACTCTGTAACTCCTGGATTTACTCTGTTCCGCCTCGATTTATTCTGCCACCCCTCAATCTCTTCTGCTCCACCTTGCTTTATTCTGTTCCACCCTGCATTTATGGTTCCATCTGGATTTCATCTCTCCCTCCTGGATCTCTTCTGTCCCTCCTGGCTTCCCCCTCCTGACACAATTCCAGCAGCTTTACCAGGACACTCAGGAGGAAGCAGCCAGGAAAGCTTTTAGCAGTCATACAGATGAAAACCAGCAGAGACAGCCCTGAAATCCTCAGCCTGGGGATGCAGCCTCCCAGGATGGGGAGAAGTGGTCCCCAGGACTTCACCAAGGGCCCCAAGGGATGCAACCAAATTGTGATGAGTCAAGAAAGGGGACGGCAGGGCAAGCAGAGCATCTGCAAGCCACCAGCAGACCCTGGCTGGCTGCCTGCCACACGTCTCTCTTGAGGAAGGAAGAAGACCTTGAGAAACAAAAGATTATGCAATGCCCAGCGGAGTAACCTGTGCCTGACCTCCCCGCGCCGAAATCCTCCTTCAAACCCCTTTTCCCCAAACCTCCTCGTATCTGCCAGGGGATCACCTCCCCAGCTCCCACCGCAGAGCAGCAAGCAAGCAAAGCTCGGTCGGATTCCTCCAGCAGCCAGCTGGAAGAAACCATTGCAAGGAGGCAGGAGAAGCAGCGAAAACCCTGCCCCCTTCGCTGGGCAGCGATGCGTGCAGGTGCCCCCCATGGCTCTCCAACCCCCTCTTCCCCTCCCCCCCAAAAAAAATCGAAGCAGATTTGAGCTGTGCACATAGCAACAGCAGGGCTCCGAGCGGCAGCCCAGCAATCGGGTCTTGCAATTGCATCACGGCAGAAGCCACCAGCCTTGAAGTTTCATCTCCAGGCAGGTTGGTTGAAACCCCCCCAGGCTGAATCGATCAGGCGTTACCGATGCCCCGCCGGGCTGCCATCTCCCCTTCTCTCCCTGCAATCCTACCTGACATCCCTCAAATCACGGCTGGCGGCTTCAAAACCTCCCCTTTCCTCCCGGTGGTTCTAAGGTATTTTGGCCATTTTGCTCCCCGCTTCTGCACAGCACCTTCCCCCCATTCCCCCTCTTCAGCGTATGTCCTACCTCAGGGGAGGACAAAGAGAGGGGAGCAGGAGCAGACGCTCACCTCATTTATTGACAAAGCTTCTCAGGGCTCCAAGGTGGCGATGGAAAAGCTTCGATCTTGCAGGAGAAGGAGAGGGAGCGATGGCTGAGGCGGTGGGAGCCGGAGTGGGATACGGGATGCCAGCGCTGGAAGGCGGCTCGGCTTTTCCAGCTCCTCCGATTACATTTTTTGTGTTGTTGCTGCCTGGCTGAGGGGGGGAGGATGGGGGTGATGCCTTCAGCTCAGCGCATCTTCAGCCCGCAGCCTCCTCCTGCCATCTTCTCCCCATCAGCAGCTTCATAGCTGAAGCTCTGGGGTTTGGGGGAAGGTGGGGGGAAGGTGGAGGGGAGGGGGGGGGGGGGGCTATTTGTCCTTGTAGTCTCTAGCCATAGAAAGCCCCTGAAATCCCTCCTAAAGAGGAGGGCTCTGGCAGTGACGGACAAGGAGATTTGCCACTCAAAGCCAAGCCCAGCGCAGCCCCGCGCCAGCCCATGGGGGGCTGCAGGATTCGCCCTGAGGATTTTTTCCCCCCCTTCCAGTAGGGGATCAGTGACCAAATTCCTTTATTTCTTTTCAGCTTTTTTTCTGTCCGTTCTGGTGTTCGGGGCTTCTCAAAGGTCATAAACACGACAGTGCTGTGAGCTCGACGTGGGTGATGCGACCCAAGACCGTCAACTTGTGCCCCCCAGGGACTGGAACAGGAGAACAAACATAAAATTCCAACTATCTCCTGGGGCTTCTTTGGTTTTTTTTTTCCGCAGCTGTGGGGTTGGAAGGGCTGAAGCCACCTTCCCTCACCCTGCCCGGCTGGGTTCTGGTGGGAGCAGGGCAAACCGGGGCAGAAAATCCCCGCAGCTGGTGCTGGCTCCCAGCAGCACAGCCAGGCTTGGCTCCAGCAACGCAAGCTGAGGGGTCTGCTCCCTGATCCCAGCAGGCAGCGAGGATGGCTGAGATCCCTCTGATCCTCTGACACCCCAGCCAGCCCTCATCCTCCTCTTCCTCCTCCTCGTCCTCCTCCTCCTCCTCGTCCTCCTCCTCCTCTACCCTCTCCTCTTAATCCTTCTCCTCCTCTTCCTCTTGCACCTCATTTCCCTGCTCAGGAGCAGGCAGAGGCTGCTGCTGTAGGTCCCTTGGCACATCCTACCTGCTGCTCTCTCTTACCTACACAGGTTAGAGAATGAAGGTCCAGTGACCCCCCCTTAGACTGGGAGCAGCACTGGGTGTACTGGTGACTCCCATACTGGGGGAACTGGATGCACCAACAACCCCTGTACTGGGAGCACTGGTGACCTCCAGGCTGGGACAACTGGGTGCATTAGCTAACCCTGTTCTGGGAGCATTGGGGTGCACTAATCACCCTTATACTGGAAGCACTGGTGAGCCCCACACTGGGTGCATTGGGTGCACTAGCAACACCCATGCTGGGAGTGCTGTTGAACCTCATACCAGGGGCATTGGGGTGTGC
The DNA here is from genome assembly GCF_027791375.1 of Indicator indicator. Classification (NCBI taxonomy): domain Eukaryota; kingdom Metazoa; phylum Chordata; class Aves; order Piciformes; family Indicatoridae; genus Indicator; species Indicator indicator. Next base: position 2,883,666 of record NC_072045.1, on the reverse strand, counting down.
TAGCAAGCTCACCACTGGGAGCAGTGGTGACCCCCATACTGGGAGCATTGGGTGCAGTGGCAACCCCTGCACTGGGAGCGCTGTTGTCCCTCTCCATTGACTGGGAGCACTGGTGACTACGGCAGGGCCGAGCTTCCCCGTTGCAGGAGGCCCCGGCGCCCGCAGACCCCGCGGGGGACGACCCCGGCCGGGCCCCGCGGCCGTTGCCATGGGAACAGCGCTGCATTGCCTCAGGACCACGCATCCCATCGTGCCTTGCGCCAGGCTGCGCGCGCCGCTGTGCGCATCCACTTCCCCTCCGGCCCCCAGAGCCAATAGGAGGCTGCGGTGTGGGCAGGGTGCTGCGGTGGGGACGCGCGGAGGGCGATGGCGGCGCTAGGCCGCGTCGGGTGGCGGGCTCTCGGGGGCAGGTAAGGGCGGCTGCTGGCTGCCCCGGGAACGGATGAGGGTGGCGAGGAGCGGTGTCACTTCCCTCCCGGGGAGGGATAGCGGGCCCTGGGAGCAGGGCGGGACGTAGCAGGGTCAGTCGTGTCCCTCACGCAGCGCACTGACCCGGGGGGAGAGTGGCTGGAAAGTGCCAGGTGGAAAAAGAGCTGGGGGCGTTGGTTGACAGCAGCTGAAAATGAGCCAAAGTGTGCCCAGGTAGCCAAGAAGGCCAACAGCATCCTGGCCTGGATCAGGAATAGCGTGGCCAGCAGTTGCAGGGAAGTGACTGTGCCCCTGTACTGGGCACTGAGGAGGCCACGTCTTGATTCCTGGGTTCAGTTTTGGGCTCAGCTCTAATAAGGACATTGAGGGGCTGGAGCGTGTCAGAAAAGGGCAAAGAAGCTGTTGAACGGTCTGGAGAACAGGGCTGGTGAGGAGCAGCTGAAAGACCTTGGGTTGTTTAGTCTGGAGAAAAAGGAGTTGAGGGGTGTTGCATCAGGGGAGGTTCAGGTTGGACATGAGGAACAATTTATTCCCCAAACGGGTTGCCAAGCCCTGGCCCAGACTGCCCACTGCAGTGGTAGAGTCCCCATCCCTGAAAGGATTTCAGAGGTGTAGAGATGTGGTGCTGAGAGACATGGATTAGTGGTGACTTGGCAGTGCTGGGTTGGACTCAATGATCTCAAAGGCCTTTTCTAACCAAAACAATTCCACGATTGTATAGCTGAAGAAAACCCCTTGATTTTTCCCCATCAGCAGCACCTCTAGGCTCTCTTCTCACTTTCTGTTTTGCTTCCTTTTTTTAACCCTTTTCCCAAAGGTTTTTCCTGCTGCAGCCTTCCTCCTCCTACCCTCTCCAGCTCCGAACGGCCTCGATTCTCTCCGCTTCCCTGGAGCTGCCTTTTAGGAGCCAGCTTTCCTTGAAGCCTGCAAGTGGCTGCCCCACGCTGGCATCTCCCTGGAGCCTGCAGCAGGTCCGCAGCAAGGCTCGTGGCAACGAGTATCAGCCCAACAACCGCAAGCGGAAGCGCACCCACGGCTGGATCAAGCGCATCAGCACCCCGGCCGGCATCGAGGTCATCCTGCGGCGCATGCTGAAGGGCAGGAAGTCTCTGACCCACTGACAGCCCTGCCCCTGGGGCTGCTGGGCTGTGGGGAGAAGCCCCAAATTGAGCCCCTCCAGCTGTGGTGGCTTTGGAGTGACCTGGCCTGAGTGGTTGTGCCATGAGGAAACTGTGAGTCAAGACTGCTCCTCACGCTGCTCCCGCATGTGAGGCTTGAGGGTGGCCTGTGAGGGCTTTGTTTAATGGCTGCTCTTCACATTGTAAATGTGTTGCTGCTTTCTCGGTGTGATTTGAAGATAAACTTGTGAAAACACAAGCTGGAATTAAAGCCCTGAACTTCCTGTGCTGGTTGTTAATGCCAAAGTGAATGAAGAGAGGGAGAGTTGAAGCACTGGTGGGGTCATGGCTGCTAGGGGGGCTTTGGAAGGATGGAAGGAGCATGGGATTAGCCCTGAGGCTAGAGGGAAGGTTGGGTTTAGCTCACACCCACCGAGCTGGCTCTCTCTGCCTGCTCTTCTGTCCTCCTAAGATGCTTCAGTGCCTGGGGCCTGGCTCTTGGCTGCAGCCCTGGCCTGATGACAGGATGGAGAGGAGGTAATGGGGAAGAACAACCTCCTGGCTGGTGTCCTGCCAGCGCTGCTAATTAACAGCGTTCATCATCAGCGTCTTCATTAGGCAGCTGAGGTCAACAGAGGCATGGACAGCATCTCCCAGCATGCCCCGCGGCCGCTGCCACATCCGGGTCCTTGCGCGCTGCACCCGCCCTCCCCCTTTCCTGTCTATTTCCTGCCTCAACCTAACCCTACGCTTATCAGCGCGGCTGTGAACGACGGGCACAGCGCCCAATAGAACACGAGAGTGGCGCCACGCAGACCAATGGGCGCGGGGCGGGGCGGGCAGCGGAGGCAGTGGGCGGGCTGAGGCGCGGCTCCTCACGGCTGGCGGCGGTGAAGATGGTAGGTGCCCCCCACCCGAAATGGCGGCGCCCCCGGGCCCGCTGTTGCGACGGGAACGCGGCCTGTGGCCCTTCCCGGCAGCTGCTGCTGGTCGCGGCCCGCTGCCCCGCCCAGCCCACGAAACGAGGGCCCGCGGCCCTACAGGGCCCGCACCCTCCGGCGTTCGCACCCAGGGAGGGCCTCGGCGGAGGCGGGAGAGTGGTGGCACAGGGAGGGCCTGGAACTGGGCACGCCGAGATGTGGGGTACCCCACCCTCGGGGACAGGGGGTGTGGCGGGGGTTGCTACGCAGCGAGCCGGGGGTGCCCCAGACCCTGAGGGCTGTAGCACCCCAAGATGGCGGGGCCCCCCGCAGGAGGGTGCGGACACCCTAAGCTGGGGATGTTCCCCTCCTCTTGGGGTGGGGGGATGAGGGGAGCTGGAGCGGTTCCCTTATCGGTGTTTCGGAGAGGCTGTGGTACTCCAGGGTCCGAGCAGTTCCTCACCACGGCCGAAGGGTGAGGCTCTCCCTCGGCATGGGAGATCTTCCGCACCCTGAGGGGCAGGAACAGCGGGGGCATCCCCAGGGTGCTGGGCGTTTCCTCCACCCCCAAGGCTGGGGAGCAGAAGGGGGAATTGGGGACCTCCGAGGTGCGGGGTGCTCCCCCGTCCCCAGGGGTGCCCTGCACTAAGGGCTGGAGGTTGTTCGGTCCTTTCTGTGCCCCTTGAACAGCAACAGGCACTCGGTCTGCGGCTTGAGCGTTCGGCAGCGGTTGCCATAGCCGAGAGGGTTCCAGGCGGTCTCCCTCCCTTGGCAGTGACGTAATTCCTGAGGGAAGAGAGTTTTCCTTCCGCCCCCCCACAGGGGAAGACCGGCGATGGCCCTGCGGTCTCCGGGTACAGCCCTACCGGGGCTGAGGGTTAGGTGGCCATTCCCAGGCCTGCGTTAGTGGTTTCCTTCTAACCCCTGCCCACGTGTGTGTGCATCCTGCTGAGGCACAGCCCTGCCTTCACCAGCTCTGTGCTGGCCCTTCTCTTTCTGAGCCTTATTCCTGCTCTTCCTTCCAAAAGCCGACAACAGGGTGCTTAATTGTGTGGATTTTTTTTCCCCATCTTGCTGCTTTTAGGTGGGGGCTGTCACATTCCTAGGGAGCTGAGCACCCTTGTTGATACAGTGGATGCATCTTCTCTCTCCCTCACTTCCTAAACCTTACAAGGAAGCAGTGCTGTTCCCTCTGGTTGCATCATTGCAGTTCGAGTTGTTGGGTTTCCCCCAGTTTGCTTTTCCCCCCCAAAGAGAAATGAGGCAGCTGCTGGCTTCAGGATTTGCTCTTTCATTTCCACCCAGGCCACTCCAGCTTGGCTGGGACAGGCTTTCTTTGGTTAAAGAGTGGCAGAAGGCTCACAGAGAGGACATTTCATGTGACAGTGGCCAGGAGGTGTGACTTGGTGTGCTGGGTGTGCAAACAGCAGAGACCTGCTGGGGCTTATTTACCTGCTGCCCTTGGAGCAGCTCAGGATCTTTGCACTTGGAGTGGTGTCTCATTTTCAGTACCCAGGACTAGGACTCCAGGCAGTTCCCCTGAGAGGGCCTTCTGACCAGGTAGAAGCTGAAATGTGCATGTGGCAGCTGGGTGGTTGTCAGCAGAAGGATGTTGTGTGCCACTGGTTGAACTGGTGATGAGTCCTTAACCTGCTGGCTGGAGCCTAGGCTGGAAGAATGTCTGTTTCTTGTTGGTTTAGTGTTGCTGTTGTGCTCTAACTGGGCAGTGGGCATGGCTGGTGGGGCCTGAGCTGGTCTGCCCAATTGATCTGCCTTGGTGAGGCCACGTCTGGAGTCCTGTGTCCAGTTCTGGGCTCCCCAGTTCAAGAAGGACAGGGACTTGCTGGAGAGGGGACTGGAACATCTCTGAGCGGGAAAGGCTGAGTGAATTGGGGCTGTTTAGTGTGGACAGGGGCAGCCTGAGGGGGATCTCAGCAGTGCTGATCAATACTTCAAGGGTGGGTGTCAGGAGGGTGGGACCAGGCTTTTCCCAGTGGTGCCCAGTGACTGGCACAAACTGGCACATCTAAGGGGCTCTTCCAGCCTCTTTCCAGGGATATGTGGGCTCCTCTGCCAGACCAAATTCCTGGCTGGAAAGTTGGGAATAGTCTGTTTGAGCAACAGTTTTGTTGTGAGTGGTGATTGAACCACTTCCAGCTAAACCTGGAGTTGTTTGTTGCTGGACCAGTAGCCTTGGTGCCTGCAGGGTCCTTCAGAAACAGGGGGAAGTTGGGCCAGGCTGATAAGGGAGTGATAAGGATTGAACATCTGAGGCCATCTGGGGCTTTTATTGCTGTCTGGAGCTAGCCTTGATCTGTTAACTGGGAAAGGGAAAGAGTAACTGGTTTGATCTGGTGTCACATTCAAGGACTTCAGTGGAGCTGGGACAGTTCCTGGTGTGCTGTTGTGGTTTGTGCTGACTTCTGCTCTGCTTGGAGCAGTGTTTGTGTGGTGCACGTCTTCCTCCTGTCAGCACTCACCCAGCTGGACACTTAACCACTTTTTAACCACCTAGAGACCCCCACAAATGAGTTCCTGAACTTTAGGGGTGTCAGAAACCAACAGCAGAAGCTGGGGGTTGGCTCTGTTGACCAAAGGCATTTTAGAGCAGGTTTCAGTCTCACTGGTGGGGACTGAGCAGCATCCTTCAGCTTTTCCTGCAGCTTTTAATGACTTGAGAAACTCCTTGGGAGAAGCAAAAAGCAAACAGCAACCAGAACCTCCCTTTTTTTCTATCCTCACCTCCTGTTTTTTGTTTGAATTCTGTGTCCTTTTAGGCTGATTTTTTGAAAGGATTGCCTGTGTACAACAAAAGCAACTTCAGCAGATTCCATGCTGACTCTGTATGTAAAGCATCAGTAAGTATCACCACATCCTGCTGCTCTGGGGGAAGCTTTCCTCACCCTCCTCACAAGGATACAAGAGGGGAAATAAAACTCCAAAAGGAGGATTTTAACTCTTCACAAACACTTCTCACCACAGCTGGTGGCTTAGGAGGTGAGATTGGCCAGGAGAACTTCCTGCTTGCTTTGAGGAACGTGTCCTCACCTCAGCCAGACCATGAGTGTGGTGCTTCCTTATAGACACCTGCTTCAGTAATCCTCTCAGGGCCTGAAAAACGTCACCAAAATGACCTTTCTCCTGGAAATGTGTGTTTAAAAAAGCTGCAGCCAGCAGTGTCACATGAGAGGGCAAATTGTGGTGTTGGTGAGGAGGTTTGGGTTGGGTTTGGGTTTCGCTGGCTGTGTGCTGTAACTGTTGCAATTCTCCTACAGAACAGAAGACCATCAGTATATCTTCCCACCAGAGAATATCCCTCTGAACAAAGTGAGTCTGGCCCTGCTGACAGCTTTATTCTGCTCTAAGATTATAAAAATCTGCTGTACACAAGGGGTCCCTTCTTTGAAACTCCAGCTAAGGTGGTGGGTAAGGGGTGACCTGCTGGGAAGATTAGGACCTGGGAGTGCTGGGGACGATAAGTTGCCCATGAGCAATGTGCCTTTGAGGCCAAGAAGGCCAAAGGTCTCCTGGGGGGCATGAAGGAGAGTGTGGGCAGCAGGGTGAAGGAGGTTCTCTTCCCTCTCTGCTCTGCCCTGGTGGAGTACTGGGCCCAGGTTCTGGGCTCCCCAGTTTAAGAGAGACTGGGAAATACTGGAGAGAGTCCAGTGGAGGCTACAAAGCTGCAGAGGGGCCTGGAGCAGCTCTGTGAGGAGCAAAGGCTGAGAGCCCTGGGGCTGAGAGCTTGAAGAGCAGCCCCAGAGGGGATCTGAGCAATGCTCAGCAAGAGCCAAAGGGTGAGGAGCAAGAGGCTGGGGCCAGACTCTGCTCAGTGGTGCCCAGGGACAGCACAAGGGGCAGTGGGCACAAAGTGGCACCCAGGAGGTTCCATCTGAACAGGAGGAGAAAATTCCTTGGTGTGAGGCTGCTGGAGGCCTGGAGCAGGCTGCCCAGAGAGGTTGTGGAGTCTCCTTCTGTGCAGAGCTTCCAACCCCCCTGACCATTGTGCTCCTGGGCAAGCTGCTGTGGGTGCCCTGCTGGAGCAGGGGGGGTTGGACTGGCTGAGCTCCAGAGGTCCCTTCTGACCCCTCCATGCTGTGCTTTGGGGGTGTTGTTAACTCTCCAGTGACATGTTGGGTGCTGCTGCATTCTCACTAAAGAGCATCAGGCTTGGGCTGGGAAGTGAGTTTTGCACTATTTGAAGCCTTTCAAATGACCTCAGTGTGTTTCTCTCTCTTTCTTTTTCCTCCTGGCAGTCATAGTCACAGAAAAGACAAATATTCTTTTGCGTTATTTACATCAGCAGTGGGACAAAAAGGTAGGTGAGCAGAAACACTGCTGCCTGGGGTTGCTGCCTCAGGCTAACTGAACATCAATCCCAACCAAAATATTGGCAGAATAACTACGAGCAAGTATGAAGAGCACCTTAGACAGTGCAGGGAGGCTCTGTCTGCACACTTGAAATAAATCCAAACAATCTTTATTTCCAGTGTGAGGGAGGTGAACTCCATGTTTAACCCACAGCTTGGGTACTGCATCTCCCAGTTCCTTTGTGACCTTGGCAAAAGGATCTCCCTGTGCCCCAGCAGCTGCTTTACAGCCAGGGTGAAGCTGCTCCTGTGTTGGGGGAAGGGATGAGTTTGTGCAGGATGTGAAAGCACCTTGGCTACAAAATCCAAGCTCTTCTGTTGGGAACACACCAAGCAGCATGCTCTGTAGTGGGGGGAACTGGGGTGTCTGGGCTGGAAGTACTTGGAGCAAGACAGTAACTTGGAATGGAGATGTGGAAGCAGTGAGTGTAGCCTTGGGCTGAGGACAGGGTGGGGAAGAACTTGGAGGGGAAGTAAAATTATAAAGACCCCTGAAGCCAAAAAGGAAGTTTGGAGAGTTCAGGGCCTTGGCAGAGCAGGGGCAAAGTGACTCTTCCTCTGCTGGTGCAGTGCTGGAGAGCTGGAAATGAAAGGTGCTGAGGGGGCTTTGCTCTGCCTTTGAGGGAGCTTCCCTGTGGCTCTTGGGGCTCTGCTGTGCCTTTGGGGGTTTCACTGTGGCTTCCTCTTGTCCAAACAGAATGCAGCCAAGAAGAGAGATCAAGAGCAAGTGGAGATAGAAGGTGAGAACTCGGCCCCCCCCCGGAAAATCGCTCGGACAGACAGCCAGGACATGAATGAGGACACTTAAACTCTTGCCTTGCTCCTCTACAACTTTGCAGGCGCTTCCTGTTTTGTCTCCAAGTGTGTAAATTCTGCCCCTCTCCCCACATCTGTCCCCTCCTCCACAGCCCAAGCCACTTCTGACTTTATAGGAGCCAACGTATTTATTTGAGTTTTTTTTTTCCTTTTTTCCTTCTCCCTGTTTTATTTTGGGTTGGTTTGTTTTTTTTGTTTTTTTTTAATTTATGCCTAAACCACAGAGCAGTGGTGGAACAATCCAGTAAAAACATGGAGTAGAACCTCCAGTTCCTCCTTTCTATAAAGCATACCCTGTCACCTGCACAGATCTGGGGGGAATCTGTTGCTCATCAGCCAGGTCTAATTTGAAGGAGCCTGGGGAGAAGCTGGGGGGTTAGCACAGAACCCTTCCATGCTCTCAGCCTTCTGATTCCTCTACCCAGTGACATGATCCAAGTGGTTAACCCCTCCTTGGATGCTCCAACTCCAACCCTAAGTGTGTGGAGCTCATAATCCAAGTGGTTGACTCCTCTTTGGATGTTGCCAATCCAAGTGCTTAACTCCTCCTTGGATATTCCAACTCCGACCCTAAGTGTGTAGAGCACATGATCCAAGTGCTTAACTGTTCCTTGGATATTCCAACTCCAACCCTAAGTGTGTGGAGCACATGATCCAAGTGCTTAACTCCTCCTTGGATCTTCCCACACCAACCCTAAGTGTGGAGCTTCACTTCTTTTCCTTTTTTTTTAATTTTTCTTGGTCTCAAATATTCCAAAACTGGCACTGCACTTAAAAACCACCCCCTCACCCCCAGTCCTGAGTGTCACTTATTATTCTGTCAGTCCCAGTGGCCACATTCTCAACTTGGTCGTCCAGTTGTGTTCTCTTTTTTTTCCCTTTGGGCTGCTCTGGGCCATTTGGCAGCTCACATGGAGAATTCAAAGTGAAAGCTGTGTGGCTTTTGTTGTTCTTCACTTCTCCTCGTCTCTTGGGTCTGGAATGGACTGAGCTGTGCAGCCTCTCTGCTGGAGCAGAGGTTCCTCCTCATCTCTCCCCAAGTGGTCAAGCCGTGGCTGATGGGATGGAGTTGGGTCAGCAGCATGCAGGCAGCTCCTGGCTGGAGGAGTCTAGGAGCACCACAGGTCTCAGCTGCCTGTTCTCAGTGATGGTACCTTGTCTTTTCCTGCCATATCAACAAGGTTGGAGTGGAGCCCAGGACTTGGAGTTGATCAAAACATGAGCTTCCATGGTCTCTGAGGAAGACCAATCTCTTTTTGGACTGTGACAGTTCAGTGCCTGTTGCCTGTAACCCTTCACTGAGAGCCCACATGAGGACCTGCAGATCATCAGGTGGTGGATTCAGAGCTTCAGAGACTGAAAGGAAAGGAGCATGGTGGCCTGAAGGGGGCAGGGAAGGTGTTAGCTTAGTGATGATATCTTGTAGGCTTTCCCAGGAGCTGACTCTGCTCTGTGGTAGCTGAAATTGTTGCATCTGTAGCTGTGGGCTTTGGGTTTCTTTCCTCCTCCTTGACAAACCCTCCACACCAACCTTTAGTTGCCAGAGCTCCTGGCTACAAACCTCGTTCTGCACAGCCCCCAGCTTGGAGGGTTCCTGCTGTCCCCTTCTGGGGCCTCCTCAGCCACGTGGGGGGTGTGCCACGTGCCCAGGTTTGGGGACAAAAGGGAGAGGAATGGTGACAAGCAGCCATGGGAAGGCAGAAGCTGAGGAGGAGCAGGGCACAGCCCACGCTGCCATTCTAAACCTACCTTAGGCACCGAGTTTCTGACGCAGTGAATTATTTAACTTTTAACACCAAGTAGTTTAGACCTTTGTATCTGCCTCTTAAAGACCAAACACCTGGATTTTGCTACAGCAGTAACCTCCAAATCACTGGAATGTCTTTAAAGATGCCAACTGTGTTGGTGAAGATAAAACTGTCCTTGGGCTTTTTTGTGGTGATTTTTTTTTTTTCTCTCCTGGGCGTTGCAGGACCTCCCTCTGTTCTGCTGCCCAAACAAAAAAAGTGTCAAACAGGGCAAGGTGTGGACTGGGGAAGATGCTGTGTTTGCATCTGGCCTCAGCAGGGATGGCCTGAGCTGGAAGTGAGCTCCCAAGCAAAGGAATGGGGACGTGCAGCTGGTGGTGAAGTGTGACCAATGTGTGTGTTTCGTAGCCAAGCTGGAGAGCTGCAGCCTTGCAGTGGTGTCTGTGCAGTGCTTTGTCAAATGCTGTGTAATTCTGGATGGCTACAGCAAGGGCTGAGCTCTGCTGACTTCTCTGCCAGACAGAGTCATGTCCTATTAAAGAGAGTTGGCAGTTCCTTCCTGTGCTGAGCCCCCTGTCTCTGTGCCCTCCGTTGTCTTGGTGGCTCCTGGCAGCCTCTCAACTCTTGCAGCCCTCTTTAGGAGGTTAGAGGGAAGTTGCCTTTTTAACCTGAATCTGAAGTGATGCAGAAGCAAAGCCTCCAAGTGACCTAAGGGAGCATCGAGCTGCTGGGCTTGGTTTGGGCTTGGTGGCTGTGTACAAGCTGCATGGATTTGTGATGCCCACAGGGAGGCTTTCATGTCCCATCCTATCTGGAGTGAGAGCTCCATCCTTCCTCCATCCTTCCTCTTCCAACTCCTTCCTTCCTCCCTCCTTCCAGCTCTTTCCAGTTCCTTCCTCTCTCCCTTCTTTCTCCCTCTTCTCCTTCCTCCAGCTTCCCCCTTCTTCCTCTTTCCAACACTCTCCTTTCTTTCTCTCACTCCTTTCTTCTGCCATCCTCTCCCAACTCCCTCCTTCTTCCCTCCTCTTCTTCCTCCTCCAGTTCCTTTCTCTCCAGCTCCCCCCTTTCTTCCTTCTGCCATCCTCTCCCAACCCCCTCCTTCTTCCCTTCTCTTCTTCCTCCTCCAGCTCCCTGCCCCACACCACTGCCACCACTTTTCAAGCCCTCAGTCCATGTGATCCATGGTAAGTGCATCTGGTTTGAACATGGCAGGGAAGCTCTTACTGACCTAACTGTGACTTCCTGGTGCCTTGAAAACAACGAACCCCATTAAAAACCCCAAACCCTGGGTTTTTCTGCCTGCACTTTGTCCAATTCCTCCAACCTCCAACTCCCTCATGACCCTCGGGGCCGGGGTCTCACTGCCTCCGGTACTAAAGGTTTAGTTTGGTAAATGAAAACTGGTCAGGGATCAGAGTTTTGGGGTTGGGGTTTTTTTTCTGTTGTTCAGAATGGTTCATCTGTTCTTGTTTTGGGGGTTGGATGATGATTCCAAACAGGAGCAGAGGGTCCTGGCTGAAGAGCTCTGGAGCTTGTACCCAACACAAACTGGGCAAAGTTAGGGCATTCAAGAGTTAAACTCTGCCCTTTCTGACAGCAAACCACAGGGATGTGCAGAGGTTTAGTGAGGGTAAATTGGTCAGGCACTGGCACAGGCTGCCCAGGGAGGTGGTGGAGTCCCCAGCCCTGGAGATGTACCAGAAGCCTGTGGCACTTGGGGCCATGGTTTGGTGGCCATGGAGGTGGTGGATTGAGGGTTGGGCTGGATGACCTCAGAGAGCTTCTCCAACCCAAACAATTCTCTACTTCTAACACCAAAGCTTTAGTTCTTGGTGAGCTCCTCAGCAGTGGCCTCCAGGGCAGATTTGGGAGTGATTCCTGGGGGTGCTCAAGGCCAGGCTGGATGAGGCCTTGAGCAGCTGAGTCTAGTCTAGAGGTGTCCTTGCCCACAGCAGGGGGGTTGGAGGAGATCATCTCTGAGAACCCTTTGGCTTTGTTTCTAACCTGCAGCCATCAGTTGTCTGCCCACTTTTTTTCTGGGGGGGAGGTTCTGTGTGTACTAAACCTGCAGCATTCAGAGGGTTTTCATCTGGCTTCATTCTTCCTCTCCCCAGCACCATGGGCACATTGGTGGAGTTCACCCTCCTGGAGCTATCTCCAAGAGCTTTAGAGGGTTGTGAGAAGGTTGAGTGTGTCCCCAAATGTCCCTTTCCTTGTCCCCCCCCTGCCAATAACTTTTTTATCTCCCAACACCTCAGGCTTGTTGAAATATATTTTATTTTCAATTGGTTTTTGTTTTGTTTGTTTGTTTGTTTTTTTTAATTGCATTTCTGCAGGTTTTACAAAAATATGACAAAATAAATTAAAAAGAAATAAATAAACCAACCCCCCCCCGCCACCTCCCCCCCCCCCCTTCATTTTCTGTCAAATTCCAAAGAAAGAAAAACGCAGCAAGTGGGGAAAGGAAAAAAAAAAAAAACAACAACTAAAACCAAAAATACTTCCAAAACCCAAAAGCAAAGGAAATTAAAACAAATTCTTCCCTCCTTTTGTCCTGGAGCTGCAGGCAGCTGCTTGGAGAAATCCTTTAGAGGGAGAGAGAAAGGTTTAAAAATGCCCTGGGCTCAGGGAGGGACTGGGAGCTACTGGGGGGGCGCTGGGGGCCCTCCCCTGCAGGAGCTGCTGGGAGCAGGACTGTCAGGAGGGAAAGGGGGAGGCAAAGAGAAATCCTCTCCTGGAGGTGCCAGCTGGCCCTGACCAGCCCAACCCCAGCAGAGCAACAATGAAATGGAGCCAGGGAGGGTGCTTGGCACTGCTGCCCACCAGCCCTGCCCCAGCCTGCCTGTGGAGGGTTCTGCAGAGCCCCCCAAGGCTGGGCAGGTGCCAGGCGGAGGTGGGGGTGGGTGTTGGGGGTTATGAGGTACCCCTCCATCCCCCCTAGCCAGGCTGGGGGGCGTTCTGCCATCATTCAAGGTGCTGCTCCCCTGGAGCAGGGCCCTGCTGGTTTCCGTGGGCTTCCCAGCACCATCCTGCCCCAGTTTCCCAGCCCCACAGCTCACTGCTCCTGTAGGGTTGTTTGGGGTTGGGTTTTTTTTGCTGGTTTTGCCCCGGAAATCTCTCCCCAACCCCTCCTGCCTGAGCGAGGCTGGGCTCTGAGCTCTGCCCAACCTCCAGGGCTGGCTGTGGGGACAGCAAAGCTCAGGACTGGCCCCAGCTGATGTGGGGATCATTTTTGGGGGGGCCCTCAGTGCTCTTAACCCCCAAAAGCCTCTCCCCACCTGTGCTGGACCATCTGCTCCTGAGCAGAGCAGCAGCTCAAGCCTCTCCTGCCCTTATTGCTGTAAAAAAAAAATGGCTTAATTCAGAGGAAAAAAAAGGAATACTATTATGGGATGTGTGGAAAGAGATTTTGGGGGGGGGGGGAGGGGGGAACCAACCTGACATTTTTGACAGCCCAGGCCTCGGGGACAGAGGTGTGCACAGACACCCCTCTGTGTGTGACTGCCTGGGCCAGGCACAGTGATGGGGCAGCCACTTGGGTGTCCCCCCAGCCCCTGGCAGCCCCCCCAAACTCCAGGCAGCCCCCCAGTCTTGGGCAGCCCCCCCAGCTCTCCCCTTGCTTTGGAACTGGTCAGTGGCAGGCAGGCAGAGCACAGAGCTCGTGCCAATGAGGGCAGCAAGGAGCTGGCAGAGTTGGATGTCCCCAGCCCAGGTCACCTACAGGCACCACATTGTGGGGGTGCCACCACCACCACACTACCCCCCCCCCCCCAAATCCTGGCCCCCTAAAGCAAAGCAGCACTGCTGAAAAGCGAGGGGCAGCCACATTGCAGCCCCCTCCCCACAGAGCTGCAGCTGGTGAAGCACTAAACCTAAACCCAGCCAGGGCAAAACCTTTGCCCCCTGGCAGAAGCAAAGCTGCTCCCACACCCCCCTCCCACCCCATACCCTTGCCAAGTTTACCCCCCCCCCCTCCCCCTTTGCCCTCCCCAGCCCTGCTCCTTCTCCTTGGCATGACCTCCAAGTGCCTTATTGCAAAAATAATTCCACGGAATCGGAAAGCAGAGAAGGGGAAGGGACCAGCCCGGCTCACGTTGCAGGCGCTGGGGCTGCTGCCTGCACCAGGCTGGGCTCTGCCAGCCGGTGCCAGCTCTTGCCTCCATCACCTGGAGCCACTGGATGAAGAAGGGGCAAGAGAGTCGCTCACTGTTGGGGTTTTTTGGGGTTATTTTAGTGCAAGAAACGCTGCCCATGCATGAGAATCCAGGAGGCTGCAGCTGGCTGCTCACCCCCAGCCCTCCCAGCCGGGTTTCGGGCAGGAGAATGTCCCGGAGCTGGGACGAAATCCGTGTGGAGGCTGCCAGGAGTGGGATGGAGCAGGACATGTCCCCGGTGCCAGCAGGGCACCGGGTGATGGCTGTAGGCAGGGGCTGTAGGCACGGCTGAATCAGGCTCCTGTCACCGCCCTCGCTTCGTCCCTCCGCGGTCGGCAGGATGGTCCTGGTGGGTCTGGCAGCACCAAAGCTCTTCAGGTTGGATCATAACATCTCCTTGTGGTGGTGAGCGCAGCGTCGGTGGTCATGGGGGGCTCATGGCACAGAGCCAGGGCAGGAGGTCTCCCAGCCGTAGGCGTGCAGGAAGGAACTCGTTGGGATGCTCCATCCAAAGCCACCACTGGATCCAGCTGCTGCTCCCACTGCTGGGTCTTTGTTCACGACGAGTCCTTGGTGCAGGATGTGGCCAGATCCCCACTGCAGCTGGAGAGACGATGGGACCCAGCAGAGGGTCTGGAAGGATGCGAGGGGACGCAGCAGGGGACAGCGAGGGAAGGCGAGAGGGAGAGGATGTCCCGCGGCTGCCCGGAGGAGGGGAGAGGGCAGTCCCGCTCGCTCCCGCTCCCCAAAAAGCTCTGGTTAGAGTTTGTAGCCCCCACTCTCCTCCTCCACACGGCTTTCTGGCTCCTCTCGGGGCCCCTCCTCCGGCGCCCCGTTAAGATGCGATTTGCTGGGGCCCGGCCGCTCTGCCGCCTCCGCCGAGGGGCCGGGGCGCGGCTGGGGGGAGGCGGTAGTGGCCGCGGCGCCGTTGCCCCCAGCCCCTTCGGACTTGCCGAAGTTGAAGAGCTTGCTGGGGTTGAAGGGCTTGGTGGGCGACTGGACCTTCTCGGTCCCCGTGTCCCGCTTAGTCTCGGGGGATTTCAGGAACTTGAAGCTGAGGAAGCCAGGGAGTTTGTTCTCGCTGCCCGTCGGGGACTGGGGGGACCTGGCAGTGGCGGTGCCACTACCCCCGGCTCCCCCGGAGAGGAACTTGCCCTGCAGAGGGATGATTTGCTTCAGCTTCATCACGTTGTTGGTGGCCAGGAGGGAGCTGGGTCTCTTGGGCTTGTCGGAGCCGTGCGAGGAGCCCCCGGAGCCCTTCCCTTTGCTCTGGCTCTTCTCGTGGGCCGGGTCCTGCCCGGCGGCCTCTGCCTTGGCCTCGTCGCGGCCACTCTCTCGCTCCTTGCGAGCCTGGTACTCGGCGTGGCGCTGCCGCTCCTCCTCCTCACGCTTGCGCCGCTGCTGCTGCTGGAAGTGGTGCTGCGCCTGCCGCTCATGCTTCTGCCAGCGGAGAGCACATCAGCCCCGGGGGCACCTCGAGCAGCCCACCGGCCCTAGAGACTCCCCAGGAAACCCGGCGGCCGTGAGGACACCTTGAGGAGTCTCTTGGAGACACTTCAAGAAGTCCATCAGCCTAGGGAATGTCTTGGGGAGTCCACCAGACTTGGGAAGTCTATCAGCCTCAGGGACACCTCGGGGAGCCCACTGGCCCCAGGAACACTCTGGGGAGTCCATCAGCTTCAAGGATACCTTGGGGAGCCCAGCAGCCCCAGGGAAACCTTAGGGAGCCCACTGGTCCCAGGGACACCTTGGAGTAGCCATCAGCCTCAGGGAGACCCGTGGCCCCAGGGACAGGGAGTCCCAGCTCTGTGCTTGGCCCCACGGATGGTCCCATCCCAGCATCACCAACCTTGAAGGCCTCACGCCGCTGGTACTCCAGCTTGGCCATCTCCTCGGCCACCCAGGCAGGGATGTCAGGGATGGCCACTTGGATGATGTACTTCAGGAGCAGGGCAAAGTGCTGTGGGGGGGACAACATGGACCTAGCTGAGTATCTCCAGCCCCGTGGGCACCACCATCCCCTCCTGAGGTGCACCCCATGAGGGAAGGGTTGGGGGGGACGACAGAGAGCCCAAACAATAGCACCCAGAGGTGGGATTCTGGACCCCACTGCCTGCAGGTGGCCACGGAAGGGTCAGGGCTGGGACCTCAGGAAGGGCCTGTGGGGACCTTTGGAGCCAAGACAAGACCTTAACCCACAGCAGGGTGGGTGGAGATGACGGCACAAGCCCCTTACCTCCAGCACCACCACGGAGATGATGGCTCCCTCGGGGCTGAGCCAGGGGAAGAGGCGCTGGAGCTGCCCACACTGGGCGATCAGGTAGCAGTTGACCACGATGGCCAAGACACCCATGGCCTCCATCACCTTCTGCAAGAGTGAAAGCGCCAGGGGTGAGCCTCTCCGAGCCAGCCAGGGTCCCCCAGTGCCCTCTAGTGCCCCCCGACCCACCTGCCACTGCCCGATGCTCTCCACCCGCTGGCCGAAGGGGCGCTGGAGCCCTGTGCACAGCTTGAAGGCATCGCTGCGGATCTCGATGATGTTGTTCACCAGGGCACACATGGCGGCCAGGGGGAAGGCAGAGGAGAAGAGCACCACGTAGCCAAACTGGATGAACATCTCCTGGTAGTCCTGGAAGGTGTCCTGAGGAGGAGGAGGAGGAGGCAGGACGCGTTGTAGCGGGGCTGGGGAGGGGGTGCGATGCACCTCGCCAAACCCATGGCCACTTCCAGGGCTCCTCACCTCATACTTTTTCATGCAGCTCTCCACTTCTGCCTGGGTCAGCTGCGTGGAGTAGTCCTCCTCGGGAGGGTCGATCCACGACGCCCGGTTACGCCTCCGCCCTTCCTCCTCACCTTCCTCCTCCTCCCTACTCTCAGCCCCTCTCCTCCTCCGGCCGGCCCGTGGGACCGCCGCCGGCTCCGCCGCCTTCACCGGGCTGCCGGGGGGCCCTTCGGCCTCCTCCTCATCCTCACACAGCTCGAAGACGGAGGCAGGGTCCATGCCCTTCTCCACCATGGTGGGGCTGCCCTCCTCCAGGAAGCTGTCGTCCTCGGGGCCGCAGTGCTCGGCGCTGCGCCGCTCGCCCCTCTCGATGAAGCTGACCCTCTTCAGCTTCAGCCCGCAGTCCAGGGCGCTCTCCGAGTCCGAGTCCGACTCGCGCCGCTCTTCCTCCTCCTCCTCTTCCTCTGGCACCCCGCAACCCCCATTTAAACATTTCTTCTCCCCGCGGGACCCCTCGGCAGGAGCCGGGGGGCGGCGGTGGGGAGCGAGCAGGCGGAGCAGGGTGTGGGCGAGCTGGCGGAGGTCGCGCAGGCTGAGGTCCCCCCGGCGCAACCGCCGGTAGAGGTGGGGCTGGGACACCTCCCGGACGTTCTGCAGGAACTGGCGGGTGATGAGCAGCGTGGCCAGCATCTGCGTGGGGACACGGGGCGCGGGCTGTCACCCGGGGAGGACTTGGAGGGGGACAGCACCCAAGGCTGTCCCTTTGTCCCCATTGCTTGCCCCCCCGTGAGGTGTCTGCTCCTCCCCAGGGATGTGCTGCACACCCAGGCCTGGTGTCCCCCATCCTGTGACTCCCTCATGGGTGGCAGCTGATGGGATGGGGCTTCAGGTGTGCCACCAGGGCTGGGGACACCCATGTCCCTCCCAGGGGACCCCGGGGTGGGGTGTAGTGGGGGGGAGGGGGGTGCCCGTCCCACCCCTCTCCCTGCTCCTACTTTGGATACTCCCAGTCTCCAGCAAAAGCCCAGGAGGCCCTTAAAGAAGATGAGAGAGAGGTGGAGGTGGAGGAGGATGAAGGGAAGGAGAGCCTCTTTAAGCTGACGCACGAGGCTTTGGGAGAGAGAGAAGATGAGCAGGAGCTGTGGAAGGGACAGAAGAACAGACAGACAGACAGACAGAGAGAGACCATGAGCAGCAGCAGGAGCTGGGGGCCCTGGTGCAGCCTCCGGCTGGGAGCACAACCACCAAGGACCATGGTAGGGACATGCAGGGACAGCCTCCTAGGGTGGAGAGGGCTGGGGTGGTGGCAGGGGTGGGTTGAGGACATCTGTCTGTCCATCTGGGTGATGCCAGGGAGGGGCTCAGGCTGGCCCTGCAGCCCCCCCCCCCCCGGGCACAGCCCCTTACCTCCTTCAGCCTCTCCATGTCTTTGAGGTAGAAACCGATGTAGAAAAGACTCAGGTATGAATTCACAAACTGAAACTGTGGGAGAGGTGAGCTGGGTGAGTGCAAGGGGGCTGCTGGGACCCCCCTCCAAGTCCCTTCTGTACTCCCTGGTCCCCTCTGCCCCTCTCCCAGCTCCTCAGCCCCCTCTCACCAGGACGATTTTGATGATGAGGTGTTTCTCGTAGGCACTCTGCAGGCGATAGTTCTCTGCAAAGCACAAGGGGAAGGTGGGATTCAGGGGAGGGATTTGGGGATGGGTCCCAGCAGCCAGCCCTGCTAGGAGCACCCCTGGGTGCCACCCCCACTCACCCATGTCGTTCAGCCAGTAGGCAATCTTCTTGTAAAGCTCATCACAGGCAGTGACGATGACAGCCAGGGCGATTTTGGGGAGGAAGCGAATGATGCGGGGAAGCTCCTGGATGCTCAGCACGAATTCCTGTGGGAATGGGCTCAAGGTTGGCACGGAGGGGAGGGGTGGCAGCTCCTGGGTAGTGGGGGAGGGTTAGGGGGTGGTGGGATGAGGACCCACCTGGAGCTGGAAGCAGCCCAGCATGAGGAGGAAGACAAAGGAGAGGCAGACGAGGCAGACAGGGAGGCTGACCAGGCACTGGAAGAGCAAACGCTTCCAAGGGGGGTAGTAAAACTCCTCAGTGCTGGTCACGGGGCTGATCCTCTTGATGCCCTAAAATGGGGGGGTGAGGGGGGGATAGGAGGGGGGTACACAGCACCGTGTGACCCTCCCCACAGTGAGGAGCTCTGTGGCATCCTTCCATGACCCCAGCACCTGTGGGAGGCAGTGCAGACCCCCATGGGTGGTTTGTCAGGGTCAGGGAGTGGAGGTCAGCTGGAGCCCAGACCTGGTGAGAACTCCTTCAGGAATGGGAACCCCTCCCCCACACCCCACACCCCTCCCCCCAGTGCTCACCCTGAACTGGGGCCGGGGCTCCTCGATGGACTCAGCTGGGGTGTCCAGGGTCCCCCATTTGTAGGCAAACTCAGCCCCACGTCGCTTCCACTCCTCCAGGAAGAAGGTGGCCCAGATGACATTGAAGATGGCGAAGACCACACAGCAGATGTCTTGGCTGGTCTGTGGCATGGATGGCACCAACTGCACTGGGGTCGGTCCCCTCCTCTCCCCAGCACCCCCCACCCCTGCCCCCCACCCCTCCACCCTTCCAACTGTGGGATCTTCCCCCAGCACCGTGAGGGGTTCCATGGTGGAGCAGCACCTCCCAGCTCGGCAGCAGCTGCAGGGTAACAGCACCAGAGGGAAATCCCAGAGCAAGGAGGGGTGGGAACCCCCCCACCATGGCCCCCGAATGTGGGGGTTGACCCCAATTCTTGAGCTCCCCACCCCTCACCTGGTCGCTCTCAGTGAAGGTGTAGAGGATGGAGCCGAAGACTGCAGGGTAGACCATGGCTGAGGTGTAGAAGCCCAACCAGGCGAAGTACAAAGCGATCTTCACCCCGAAGTAGTCACAGATCTCATCTGGGGGGGACAAGAAGGCTGTGAGCCTTCTTGAAGAAGGCTGGGACCCTCCCAGACACCCCCAAACCACCCCTCTGACCCCTTACCAAGCGGCTGGGCCTCGCAGATGGCTTGCACCCAGGACTTCATGAGCCTCTTGAGGATCCTCTGCTCGTGCAGGGGGAAGAGCTGCTGGATCACTCCACGGGCTGCCAGCTCCGGGACTGTGGTGAGGGGCAGGCTGTGGGGGCACTGCCAGCCTGCCCTGCCCACCCCCCTACAACCATGCATGCCCCCAGAGAGCCCTCGAGCGGTGGGGTTTGGGGCAGGGACAATGAGCAGAGTGGGTTTGGGGAGGTGGGGACACACTAGGGGTGTGTGCCCAACCCTGGCACTACCACTGCGCACCCACTTTGGCACTGCCCTGGGGATGTGTGGTGAGAGGGGACCCTCAGTGGGTTTGTGTCCTCCAGGGCCACCAAGAGGGCAGCAGTGGGGTGGCAGTGCCATGGCAAGCTGTGCCAGGCTGTGCCATACTCACTGATGGGCTGCCCCTCCAGGAAGTGGATGTTGTGCAGCGACTCTCCCTGCTTGGCACGGAGGTTCTCCAGCCAGTACCTGATGATGTTCTGCCGTTCCTGCAGCACCACAGCAGGGCTGAGCCCAGGCTGATGGTGCCACTGCTCAGCCCCCAGCCCCTTTCCTGCCACACACATGGCCCCAGGCCCTGCTCCTCTTCCCAGCCCTGCCTTGTCCCCCATTTTCTAGGGGGTGGCCGGAACAGTGTCCAGCTGGGCTGGGGCTCCCTGATACCATTCACAGGGAGAGGGAGAGACAACCTGCAGACCTCCATGTCCCTGCATCCCTGCACCTCATCCCTGCCCTCCACCCCCACATCCCTGCATCTCTGCACCACATGCCCACATCCCTGCATCCCCACCCTTCATCCTCACTTCTCTGCATCCCTCCATCCCCACATCCTCACATCCCTGCAGCCCTGTCTTCCATCCTTATTTCTCTGCATCCCTGTGCTTCACCCTCACATCCCTGCCCTACATCCCTCCCATGCATCCTCACTTCTCTGCATCCCTCCATCCCTCCATCCTCACATCCCTCCACGCCTGTGCTCCACCCTCCCATCCCTGCCCTGCATCCCCACATCCCTGCAGGTCCCACCTGAGAGGTGAAGAAGTAGAGCTCGTTCTCGATGTTCTCATAGATGTAATCCTCCTCGCAGGAGAAGCTCCTCATGCCTCCCCCGAACTCTGCCTTCACCGGCTTCCGCAGCCCGATCTCGTCAGCCCCACGCAGCAAGCTGCAGGCAGAGGGAGGGGACACGGCTGGGCACATGGAGCTGGGCACAGAAAGGAGGTGTGGGCACGGCCAGGGGACCTTTACCTCTCGTAGGTGGCGGTGACGAAGAAGGCGTAGACGCGAGTGTGCTTGTGGTGCCGCACCTGCACGATCAGCTCGGGGATGCCCAGGCGGATGTGGTTCAGCAGCCAGAGCAGAGTGTGGTCATCGGTGGTGTCTGCATGGCACCAGTCAGCGAGGGTCCAGCACAGCCCACCCCAGGCCCCATCCCTCCCTGTGTCCCCCATCCCTCCTCATGTCCCCCATCCCCATCGCAGCTCCATGCCACCATCCCAGTGCCCACCCCAGCCCCCATCTCTCCCCAAATTCCCACCACCACCACAGCTCCATGCCACCATCCCACATCCCAATGCCCAGACCAGTCTCCAGCCCTTCCAAATTCCCCTATCTCCACTGCAACTCTGTGCCACCATCCTGGTGCCCATCCTAGTCCCCATCTCTCCCCAAATTCCCACCACCACAGCTACATGCCACCATCCCAGTGCTCCACACTGGCACTGCCAGCACCCACCCGGGCACCCTGGGCTCATTTCCCTACCCGGAAAGGTCATGAGCACGTCGCAGTTCTCGGTGGGCACCGTCTTCATCCAGGCCTTGTGGGACATGATGTAACGCCCAGCCTGGAGCAGCCGCTTCCCGAAGAGCTTATCTGACAGAAGGGGGGGTGGTCAGCAGCTGGGGGACCCTTTCGGACACCCCCAAACCACAGCCCAACCATCCAGCCCCCGAGGCGCCAATGACTCAGCTGCCGGCGCCTGGGATGGGTGCAGGGACCCGCGGCGTGTCCCCAGCAGCGGCCATGGCAGCAGGTCCCGGCCCCTCACTCCCGGTGACGCTGGCCCTTGGCTCAGGTTTCTCCTCCGGCAGCTCAAGATGCCCAAAAAGGCCCCAACAGCTGCTGGGGAGGAGCTGGCAGCATGTTCCTGGCACCCCTGAGGTGCTGGATGCCCTGGGGTGCCCCCCGCTGCTGCCCCGCTGCTGTCCCCCGTCTGCCCCCCAGCAGCCGCTCACCTCTGCCCGCAGCCCCTCGCCGGGGCCGGGATCCGGCAGGGCCTCGGCTCCGGGAGGTGGGAAAATGCAGGAGAAATGGGGAGAGCAGGAAAAAAAGCAGCCGGTCTCCATGGAAACCTGGGGAGGCCCCGCGCCGCCGCGGATGGGGACGGTCCCCAGGGTCCCCTTGTCACCCCTTGGCTGGGTCCCACACAGGGACGTGGTCCCCGTGCTGCTGCAGGGTGCCCACACCTTGGGGACAAAGCTGTGCCCATGCCCAGTGCCCCCACTGCACCTGCCGGGGTCGATGGGGACTGGGATCACCTCAAAAAGCTGGCAGGGAGAACAGGCTGAGGGTCCCCAAAGCTGGGTGCCCCCGGTGAGACCTCGTTTCTCCCTGCCACACCTCCTTGCCTCAGTTTCCCCTCCTCAGCCACGGTGGTAGAGCCAGGACCGGTGCCCAGGGAACTGTCACAGCCTCTCCGGCTGCCCCAGGGCTGGGAAGGTCCCAAGGCTCCGGAAACGTCGCTCACACCGAGCCCCGAAAAACAGGAAACACCAAACCCGTCCCAGAAGCCGATGCCAGGGGATTCACCCCGGCCCCAGGCACCCCCGGGCACCCCTGAGCTGGGGCAGCAGAGCAAAGCAGACCCCAACAACCAGGCTGAGACCTCACAAACTCATCACTGAGCTGATTCAGGAAGGGGCTGCAGCGCCAGGCTCTGAAAGGCTTCCCTGTCCTGGCACCGTGGGCGACAGCCGGGGATGATGCCAAGCTGCCAGACAGCCACCCCCGGAGCAGGCCCAGTCCTGCACCCTGGGGCACATCCCACTGCCAGGGTGCCCATGGCTTGGCCACGCTCACCAGGCAGGGTGAGCTCACCCACCCTAAAGGATTTGTGGGGTAACTCCCTTGGGAGTGTGGGCACTGGGGGTGTCCAGCGGGTGGGCACAGCTAGGCAGTGGCAGGAGCAAAGGAAATTGGGGCAATGCCAGGTGGGTGCCCACCGTAGTGCCCACCCCGAGGCCTCAGCTCTGGGTGCAGGAAGCTTTTTCTCACCCAAGGTCAAAGATGTGGCTGGGCAGCAGAGGGGTCCCCAACACCTCTCCTGACCCCCCCACCAGAGCATGGGGTGGGCCACATCTTACTCACAGAGTCCTTGTCACCTCGCTGCCACCAAGAGCAGCCCCCTCCTCCGGGCACCCAGTGCCATGACTAAACTGGCATGAGGGGTCCACCAGTGGAGTGCAGGGATAGAGCCCCTCCCCAAGCTCACTCCGTGCCTGTCTCTCCCGATTCCCCCCCCCCGGCTTGTCCCCGTGTCCCCCCGTACACGCTGAGCCGTGCCGCTCACCTTGGCTCTCCGGGATAAGGTCACCGGAGCCGCAGCGTGCGGGGATGGGCAGGGCACTGCCCTGCCGCCGAGCGGAGCCCGCGGGCACCAGGGGAGGAGGCATTTGGGGGTCACATCCCAGGGGGGGACACAAAAAGTGGGTCACCCTCCCGCTGCCTGCTGCCTGCACCGCCCAGCCCTGGGGACGCCAACCCGGCCATGGCCACGGGGGCGTCACCTGCGCCCCAGGGCCACACCAGGGAGAGGGAAGTGGGACCCCAGCCCCAGCCTGGGGACCCAAAGTCCCCATCCTGCATCGTTGCAGCTGCTGCGGGATACGGAGCTGGTCTGGGAGGGGGGGGAAGAGGCCTGGCCAGGGTTGGGGGGGCGCGGACAGGGGGTGCGTGGACCCGGTACGGGGGAAGTCACCGGTGCGTCTTTGGGGACCCCATCGCGGGGGGGACGCAGACCAGCCTGGCTTTGAGGCGGGGGGGAGGGACACACGCACGACAAGCGTGATCCCCGGAGAGCCACAGAGCTCAGGGCCGGGGCAGAGAGGGGTGGTGGCTGGGGGGGGCCACAGAACTGTCCAGCAACCCGGAGGTGGTATTCAGGCCCTCACCGGGACAACCGATTCCCCCCCGCCCCATCCCCGGGCAGCCGCATCCCGCGGACATCCGCAGCCATCCGCAGGGACCTGCCCCCCCCCCCATCAACATCATCCCCATCCCCGCCCCGCAGCCGCCGCCCGCTGCCCCGACACCCCCCTCGAACCCCCCCACCCTCCATTCCCAACCCCCTCCCGGTGCCACCGTACCGAGGACTCCGGTTGGAGCCGCCGGTTCCGCCCGTTCCTCCGGGAGCGGGGCCCGGGGCCGGGGCCGGTCGCCGTCCTGCGCTGACACCGGCGGCTCGGGCATGGTGCGGGGCTCCGCGGGGATCCGGTGGCGGGGATCGGTACATGGGGGCCACAGCGGCTCCGGGCTCGGTGCCGATGCCGGTGCCACCGGGACGGAGAGAGGGAGGGAGGGAGGAAGGGAGGGACAAAGGCGGCAGAGGGAGCGAGCAGCTCCCGGCCCCTTTAATTGTCTGGTTGGGCGCCGCCGGCTCCCCAGCGCCCGTCGCACCGGCCACGCGTGTCCGGCCGCGCCCCGTGGGGGGGTTCTGCGGGGAAACAGAGCGGGGGGGAAACAATAACCAGTATCACCCACGGCCACCCCCCGTCCCCGGGGCTGCCCGGCATCATTCCTCCTCATCATCACTCCCGACCAGCCCCACGGGACCACCCCACATCCCCACTATCCGCCCCCCCCCCCCCCCCGGCATGGCAGTGGAGCTGTCCCATATCCCCCCCCGGGCTGCCCCATGGCCCCAGTAAAGCCCCCCACCCCCCCCATCATCACCCCTGCCTCCCGGGGGTGTCCCACATCCCCAGCATTTCCCCACTCTCGGGAGCGTCCCACATCCTCATCATCCTCATTATCCTCATGGCCCCAGCATCCTCCTTTCCCTCCTCCCCGGGGCTACCCCCACGTCCTAGCATCCTCGACCTCCCCTGTGTTCCCCAAGCTGGCCCCTGCATCCTCGTCCCCCTCCTCTTTGCTGCCTGCCCCCCACATCTGCCTTCTAGACACCATCCTGCCCTCCCCAGGGTTGCCCCACATCCCCAGCATCTCACCCCCTAACTCGGGACAGCCTCACACCCCCAGCATCTTCCCCATCCCACCCTGGGTTACCCCCTCCACCTTCACCCCCCCTCTATCCTGCCCATACTCCAGAGACTGACCCCCTAGACCCCCACTTCCTCCTTGGGGCTGCCCCACATCCCCCCTAAACCTCCCTGGTGCCCTCTCCCACCCCAGCCCGGTGCCAGTCCTAAGGCTCAGGCTGCTCCCTGGAGCTCCCAGAGCAGCAGGGGGGATCCTGGTAACCCGAGCAGGGCCACACTGCTGCCTCTCTCCTTGCCTGACCTTTTGGGGAGTCCTCCTCTTCCCTCCCTGCCTCCCAAAAAGACTCCAGCCCTGCTCACTCAGAGGGGGACCCCCACCCAAATCCCCCCACAGGGCTGCAGGCTCATGGTGTGCAGCACAGCCCAGACAGAGTCTATTTCAGGGGCGGGAGGGATCCCTTGTGCCAGGTCCTGCTTCCCCCGCTCCCCCAGCTTTACACACACCCGCAGCTATTTTGGGGCAGGGGCTGGGTGCCAGCACTGATGAAGGGTGAGACGAGGAGCTGTCCCCTCCTCTGGCAGCTGGAGCAAGGGGGGGCACACACACAGGCTGGCACATTTCCCAGGCCAGGCTTGGCCACTCTCCCAGTCTTGGCTGGGCATACAGTGCACCCCACACCCACGCAGGGGGTCCAGCAGAACCTGAACCACCCCTCACAACCCTCCTGGGACCCCCCAGCTGCTGGCTGGGGAGGGGAAGTCTGAGTCCCTCCGCAGTGGGGGAAAGGAAGGGGCACAAGGAAAGCTTCTGCACCCCAGGGTGCGGAGGGGGTGACCTGGACTCTGGCCTGGAACCCTGAAGGGCTGTGGGTATGGAGTGAGTGCACCTGAGGACCCCAAAAGCCCCCATGGGGATACTACCCACCCCAGCCCCAAAACTGGAGCTTCTCCTCACTAGGTCTCCTCCTCGGGCTGCTCAGCATACAGAGCATGGAGGGAGTCGAGGGTCTAGGGGATTTAGCACAGGGAGCAAATGTTGGGGGCTCCAGCATCCCTGCCTGCATCCTAGAGGTGCTTGCATCCTAGGGATTCCTGCATCCCGGCCACGCCGCTTGCTCGTCCCTCCCCGCTCCAGTGCCTTTGTCTCCATGGTCATCAAGTGCTGTCCCACATCCCCCATCTCCGGACACGGACTCACCCCCTCACCCCCACAAGTTTCGGGTCCTGCAGCGCTAGTTATTTTTAGGGTGCAGCCGAGGCGGGGGTCTGAGGTTTCCAGCTGCACCAGGAAGGGGGGCACGCTGCACCCCAACACGCTGCAACGGAGCAAGGGTGGGGGGCGAGTAGAGCCTCTCGGGAACGGACAGGGGGCTACAGCCTAGCAGTACTGCCTGCCTGGGGAAGACAAGCAGGGACCCCCCTCTGGGGGTGGGAAACAGAAAGGAATAGACAGTGCCAAACCCACCGTCGCCGGGCGGAAGCGAACGGCTCGGAGCGTCAGCGGAGTGGGGTCATGGCTGCTTCTAACCAATCAGAGATGAGCGCTGGACATAAAGCCCGCCCTCCCGTAGGAGCGAGCCAATAGACGTGCGCGGGTGGGCGGGTCTAGGCGCCTGCGCTGAAGCACCGCAGCACGAGGGTGGCCCCAAGGCTGATGGCGCTGAGCGGGGCCCTGAGCGCGGCTTGGCCGAGGTGCGGGCACCCAGGGAGGGGGCTCCTGAGCCAGGGGGGATGGGGAGGGGTGCAGGGGGTGCACCCCAGCATCTTGGGGGGCGTAGGGAGAGGTCTGCATCCCAGGGCCCAGTGGGAGCCTGCTTAAGGTGTGGGCTGCACACAGAGGGGTCCCGGGGGTGATTTGGGGGCGGGTCTGTGTGCATCCCTGTGCCCTCTCTGCCCTGTCTGGGGGCATGTGTGGAGCGGTTGCCTCCTCCATAACCTAACCCCTGCACCTCTTCTCTAGGCTGCTGCCCCGCTGCAGGTGGGCACAACACCTGAGCTCCGCGGCCTGGGGGGATACCATTTTCGCCCTCTCCTCGGGGCATGGCCGCTGCGGGGTTGCCGTCATCCGTGCCAGCGGGCCGGGCAGCCGTGGGGCACTGCAGAGCCTCACCGGGCACCTCGAACTGCCCCCACCCCGCGTCCTGGCCCTGCGGCGCATCCGGGACCCCACCACCGCCGAGACTCTCGACCGCGGACTCGTCGTCTGGTTTAGAGGTGAGGTTGGCATCAGGTTTTCATGCCCGGTCAGGAATCGTGGTGCACGGTGGATCTCTTGGTGTTCACTGTGGGTCTTAGTGCTTGGTGAGAGACCTTGGTTCCCAGTGTTGGGGGGCTCTTGGTGCCCAGTAAGGGGTCTCAATGTCTGCTGGATGTCCTGGTCCCCAGAGGGCATCTTGTTGCAAGCCCTGCCCTGGTGCCCATCCAAGCCCTACCCCAACCCCGCAGGTCCTCAGAGTTTCACCGGGGAGGACTGTGCCGAGCTGCACGTGCACGGGGGACCGGCGGTGGTGAGCGGAGTGCTGCGGGCGCTGGGTGAGCCTCCTCCCGTCCCTCAGATCCTACCCCTCGGGGTGGGTGCCCCTAGGCTGGGTCTGGGGGGCTCACCCCGGGGCTGGCAGGGCGCTTGCCCGGGCTCCGTCCCGCCGAGCCCGGGGAGTTCACTCGCCGAGCCTTCCGCCGGGGCAAGCTGGACCTGACCGCAGCCGAGGGCCTGGGTGACCTGATCCGGGCAGAGACGGAGGCGCAGCGGCGGCAGGCGCTGAGGCAGATGGAGGGGGAGCTGGGTCAGCTCTACCAGCACTGGAGCGAGACCCTTACCCAGGTGAGGTGGCAAGATTTGGATCTGGCCGCTTGGGTCCCCCTGCTGGCACCTGGTGGCTTTTGGCCAGGAGTCATGGAATGGGTTGGGGAGGAAGGGAGCTTGAAGATCAACCAGCTCCAACCCCCTGCCATGGGCAGGGACACCTCCCACCAGCCCAGGTTGCTTAAGGCACCACCAGCCTGGCCTTGAGCACCTCCAGGGAGAGGGCAGCCACAGCCTGTTCCAGTCTGGATTGTCCCTGCTGACCCTCCCCCTGTTCCCAGGCTCTTGCCCACCTTGAAGCCTACATCGACTTCAGTGAGGATGACAACGTGGAGGAAGAGATCTTGTCCCAAGGTGGTGAGGGCTGGTGGGGTGGCCAAATGGGGGGGGGGTGTCGTGGGACACTGTGTCCTTGCTGTGCCCCTACCCCTAACACTGCCACATCTCTGCCCACAGTGGCTGCCACCGTGCAGGCCGTGGAGAAGGAGATTGGTGCCCACCTGCAGGATGGGCGCCGTGGGGAGCTGCTGCGGGGAGGGGTCCATGCCGTCATTGCCGGCCCCCCCAACGTGGGCAAGAGCAGCTTGCTCAACCTGCTGTGTGAGTGGGGTTTTGGGGGGGGGGTCCTGGACAGGAGTCCCCTTTGCTGAGGATGGCAGCCACCAATGCCAAGAGCGCAGTGGGGGGGTCCCTGGCATCATCCCCTGAGCCCTGTGTGGTGTCCCCCCCTCCACAGGCCAGCGCCCGGCAGCCATTGTGTCACCAGTGGCAGGGACCACGCGGGACGTAGTGGAGGTGGCCCTGGACATTGGGGGGTACCCCCTGGTGCTGAGTGACACAGCTGGGCTCCGCCATGCCACCGACCCTGTGGAGCAGGAGGGGGTCAGCCGTGCACGGGACCGGTGAGACTGGGGCTGGGGGTGGCAGGCCGGGGGGGTACCCCCCTGCTACAGACTCTGGGGTAGCTGCCAGGTGGCAGGATATGGCCCCTTGCCCTACCCTGCCACCCCCTCTGCCTCTCCAGCCTGCAGCAAGCAGACCTGGTGCTGGCTGTGCTGGATGCCACTGCAGTGCCCAGTGAGCCAATGGGCCTGGGGGATGCCCTGGGGTCCTTTTTGCCCCCCACTGCCCCTCCCTGCATCTTGGTGCTCAATAAATCTGACCTACTGCGGGGGGCTGAGGGAGCCCTGCGTGCCACTTGTGCCCAAGGGGACTCGATGCCCCCCACCACCCTCCTCTCCTGCAAGACAGGCGAGGGGCTTGACCACCTCCTGGAGCTGCTGGCACAGCAGCTGGCACAGCTGTGAGTACAGGGGGAGCACTGGGGGACACACCAACCACCCCTCCTGGCTTTGGTTGGGGTGTACTCCAGGCTGGTTTTAAACACAACCCCCCCCCACCTACCCTTCAAGGTGTGGAGACCCCCTGGCAGGCTCACCCAGCCTGACGCAGAGCCGGCACAGCCTTCACCTGGGCAACTGTGCCACAGCCCTGGCACGGTACCACCAGGAGTGCCAGCATGATCTGGGGCTGGCAGCTGAGCAGCTGCGGTTGGCACGGCGGCACCTGGGCCGGATCACCGGGCACGTGGGTGCTGAGGAGGTCCTGGACATCATCTTCAGGGACTTCTGCATTGGCAAGTGAGGGGCACAACGAGGAGGTGCTGCCCTGCTTGTGGTGCCACCAGCATCAAGGACCTTGGGCAAGAGGGTGGTTGGCTGGGTGCTGGCATTAAACCATGGTGCCTTCTGCTGGCTCTGGTGTCCCCCTCCCTGGTTCCCAGTGCTGGGACACAGTTTTCCTGGCTGGGGACAGCACAGCCTGAGCCCCAGACATGGGAAAAAAAAAAAAAAAAACCCACTGGGAGAGGTTTCCTGGCCAGGAGGACAAACAAGGAGCTGTAACCACGGGAAGGGAAAAGCCACCTCAGGCTTCCCCACTCCCTGGGGCATCCCCACCCTGAGCTGTGACACAGGGGCTGTGGAGTTCAGCATCCTAATGGATCCATCTGGGCACTCCCAGCCTGGAGAGCTGTGGGCTCCCCCTCCCCCCCCCTCTCTTCCACCCACCTGGCACCTTTGGGCAGCTCTGGGCTCTGCAGCCCTTCTACTCTCCCCCTCCCCAGCTGGGGCTCCCAGGCTTTGGAAGCTCCTGGTGTCTTCCCAGATTATTTATAGTGGAGATCCTCTGGTGCTGAGCAGGTCTCCCCCAGCCCCAATGCAGTGGGGACAGCAGGGCCCCTCTTTGTCACCCCAGCACCAGGGGCTGCCAAGGGCTAGGAAGGGACAAGGGGGACCCAAACCCATCCTTGGGAAGCAGAGGGTGGTGGTGCCTGTACCCCATGGGGGATTGTGGCACTGGGGACCCAGAGGGGACTTGTGGGGTTCCAAAGAGTACCTAGGGATGCAGGATGGGGATGGAAAGGGCCATGAGGACAGGAGGGACCTGAATAGGACCTGGGGGTGTGGGATGCGGAGGGAGGGGATTGTGGGACCCCTAATAAAATCTGGGGCTGTGAGATGGACGGGACTGTGGCGACCCAAATAAGATCTAGGGGTGCAGGAGGGGGATGGAGGTGACCATGGGGACCCAAACAGGACCTGGGGGGTGCAGGACGGGGACTGGGACACGCTGGGAACGCTACGTGCCAGCAGCGAGGTGCTGGCGGTGGGAGATGGCGTGCGGGGAGCCCGGCGGGCAGGAAGAGCTGCTCCGGCCAGGAAGCAGCGGGAAGCGAGGCTGTAAATCAGCGAGCGGCAGGCGGTGATTAATCGCCGCCTCCTGCGCCCACCGCGGCGCCCTGGCCCCGCGCCTTGGCGCGTCCGAGGGGTCCCGTGGCAGGATGGAGCTGCCAGGACTTCGGCGGCCAAGGGCTTCCCACTCTCTCGGCCCTCACGCATGGGAAGCCAGGACGGGATGTTCCCAGCCCCGGCTGTGTCCTCCCGTGGATGTCACACTCGTGGCGAGTCACGGCGGTGCTCAGTTGTATTCACAGCTGCCAACCGTGCGGGTGCATGCGGGGGGGGGGGGGAAGAGGTGAGGAGGAGGACAGGGAGGGAGACCTCCCCCCCCAGCTCCAGCCATGCTGCTGGTGCCCATCCTAGGGTGGAGGGAGGATGAGGGTGGTGCCAGCTGCTCGCTGCCGGTTAGAGTTTGCCGTCCGTGCTGCTGCAAGCACCTCCTGGGCTCTTCCTTGGGTGCCTCACTGCCGTTCTCCGTGCACTGTTCGGCTCTTAGCCACTGGGGAGAAGGCAGAGTCAGACCCTTGGCCCCTGTGCTAGCCCCCCTACTCCTCCCTCAGCCCGCTGGCTCCCTGCACTGTGTCCCACCCCTCACCTGGGGTTCCTCAGGGTGGATGTGTACTGCTCCATGATCTTCTGCACCGAGCGCTGGATCTCCTCTGCGTTGATTTTCCCTGGTGGGGCAGAGCAGTGGGGGCTGAGCCAGGCTGAGTGCTGGTGGGGTGGGGGTGGTGGGGTGCGGGTGGTGACCCCCAGCAAGCTCCTCTCCACCCAAGCACTCACCCATGTTCCCGAAGATGCCCTGGTTCCTCAGGGCATCCGTGTAGGAGCTGGTGCTGGCAAAGGGTCCTGGCCGCCCCACGCTGCCTGGCACCCGTGAGCCTGTGATGTCGAAGAAGACATCCATCTGTGGGGGAGAGCAAGTGATGGTGCTCAGAACTCCTGCCCTGCTGAGCACAGCACCTCTGGGTGAAGGGGACCCTAGGGTGGTGGTGCTGCAGCAGCAACCTGTCTCTGCCCGAAGGGTACCCACAGCAAAAGCAGCCACAAAGAGGAGTTGGCAAAAGCTCCGGTGCAGGTGGAGGATGCCCAGCCTGGTGTTCTGCCAGCACACCCATGGAGTGTGCCCAGGGACCTCCCTGTGTCCTGCTAGCTCCCTCACCTTGGACCCCAAGCAGATGTTGAGCTGCTCCTTGAAGTACCCAGCCTGTGCTGCCGCCTTGCCCTTCTCCTCCAGCTCCTTGCCGAGCCTCTCCTTCTCCGCCGTCAGCTGCTTCTTCTCCTCTTGGCCGCCCTTGACTTGCTTCTCAAGGTCCTGCAGCCTCTTCAGCAGCTCCTGCTTCTCCCTAGAGCAGTTGACACGGCACTGGAGCACGTACATGTCACACACACTCTTCCCCACGTACTTGGTCTCCCGTTCCTGCTGCCAGAGGAAGAGTCCTTCTGTCCTCTGTGCCAGCCAAGTGACCTGGTCGTGGGCAGCTTTGCAGCTGTAGGAGCTGAGCATGTCCTTGATGCGCTGGAAGGTGTAGCTCACATCAGACCTCAGGGAGCCACACTCATGCTTCAGCAGATCCATCTGGGTTTCTGCAGACTTGTAGTCGGTCCTGGCGGTGAGAAGGTCCTGCTGGCACTTCTCCAGCTCCTGGGTGGCTTTGCTCAGCGTGGCACCACCTTTGCGGGTGTTTTCCTCCAGCTCCTTCATGGTCAGGCTGGTCTGGTCCAGCTGGCTCCTCGCTAGAGCCTTTTCAACTGCAGGGAGAGGAGGAACATGGGGTTGAGGTGCATGATTTCCCTCCCCCATGACTCCTACCCAGCCTGGAATTGTTTGGGTTGGAAAAGCTCTTTAAGGTCATCAAGTCCAACCAGCCACCCAACACCACCACGGCCTGAAGTGAACACCTCCAGGTGGGTGATAACTCCACCACCTTCCTGAGCAGCCTCGGGGTGACACCCCAGCCTGGCCTGGGGAGGGGCAGACCCCCTGCACAGCTGAGGATGGATCCCTGAGGTGTCCCCAGGGGGCTGGGAAACAGCAGGGGGAGGCTCTTACTGTTGCAGCTGGCATTGATGAGGCTGATGGTCATGTGGCACTCATCCAGCTTTGTCTTCTGGAAGTAGATGATCCTCATCATCTCCTGCAGCTGAGTTGGAAGGAGGAGAAAGAGGAATGGAGGGGGTCAGAGCATCTCACAAGGACCCCTCCCACCATTACCTTGCTCCCCATGGGTGATGGAGAGGGCAGGGACAATGAGGAGGGCTGTGAGATTGGAACCCCCCTCAAGCAGTGCCTGCATCGGGGATGCTGGGCATGAGACCCTCCCCTGGGGCTGGGGCACACTGGCATCACCAGCAGGCTCTACCCTCCCTCCCCTGCCTTCTCATCCATCCCTGCTGACACTCGTGGGGCTGAAGCAAGAACCTGGTCACTGGTGGGTCACCAGCACCCCGGGGTGGGGGTGTTGGGGTGGGGGCTTTTCCTTGCCTCCTCAAGAAGCACAGCTCACCTTGGGGATGGGGTTGGTACCCTGGGTGCTGTTGCATTTATCCAAGTCTCTCTGGACCTTCTGGAGGAGGACCTGCAGGCCTTGCTTGTCCTTGAGGGTGGCGTTGAGGGTGCGAGTGAGGTTGAGGTTCCTGGCACTGAGGGTGATGATTTTGCTGTAGCTGTTCTGGACCTGCTCCTCCATGGTCCTCAGGTGTGTGTCGGTGCCAGCCTGTGCGTTGCCATACACCATGAAGAGCACCAAGCCCAGGATGATGAGGAACTGGATGAGGGAGGTGAAGAGGAAGATGTACTTGATGTAAAAGCCACAGTCCCTCTTGGGCATCACCTCTTTGGCTTCCAACCCAAACTTGGCCATGGCGTAGCTGCTCTTCTCCATCCCAGCCAGGCTCTGAGCACTCTGCCCACCCGCGGCAGCTCCTTTCAAGGGGCTTGTGGTGGGGTGGGGCTGGCTCCCAGCACTGTGTTTATATTGCTCCAGTTAATATTTCCTTCTGCTGGGCTCCTTCCTGCTGCTCCGGATGCCTCCCACCGCCGGGTTATCACCAGGCAGCTTCTGTTGGCAGCAGGACCTATTGTTCCCCTCTGGGAAGGGATTGGGATCATGCTCTCCCCCCCTTCCCTCTACTAGGGCCTGGTGCTACCCCCCTGGGATCAATTTTCACCTCAAAATATCCCCTGGCAGAGCAGGCACTGGGGGTGCCCAAGGAATGAGTCTCCAGGGTGAGCTGTGGTCCCAGGTTTCACCAGCTGGGTGATGGAGGAGGAGGAGGAGGAGGATCCCACCACTGGCACCAGGCAGCCCCAGGTTGGTCTTGGTGCCATGTCCTCGTGGTGGGATGGTGACATGTGAGTCACCACAGGAGCCAGCTGCTTGCCAGGTTGGTGGCACACAGGGACTGATGCTCCACATCTGCTCTCCTGCACCTTCTGGGCAGGGGAAGGACATGGGCAGGCCCTGGCTTGCAGGCAGGGTGGCAGTGGGCTGAGGGTGATGCCACGGGATGAAGCCACCAGTGGGAAGCTGCAGCTGACACCCTGCAGAGCCACTGTCCTGCTGCGGGCCTTGAGAGGCTCCTCCTGGTCTCTTTCCCTTGCTGAGGACATCCCTGGTGGGCTGCTGCTGGTGGAAAGGAGCAAGGGGCAAGCCCAGAGCCCTTGGTGCCTGTGGGCAGGGTCCCCAGACTGATGAGGAAGCCCTGGGTGAGCACATGGAGTGTGGGTGGCCCTGGCACCCTGCAAGGACAGCCACCCTTGCCAGTGTCGCTGCCAGTGGGGCTCACCCCAGCTGGACATGGATAGTGGTGGGTTTGCAGCCATCACCCCCATCCCGCTCCAGATCTGGGGTCCCCTGGGCTAAGGGGGGAGCCTGGGGGTGAGGAATGACCTGGGGACAAACTGGGGCATGGAGGGGAGGACAGTGCAGGGAAAAGGAATCCTAGGGGCTGCAGGGATTGGAGTGGGGAGGGGGAGGCAATGCTGCTCATCAGACCCTCACCAGCAGTGAGCACAGAGGGAGTGTCTGGGCTGCAGGACCAACACCCCCAGACCATATTTAAAGCCCACCCGTGGCCATTGCCACCCTGTCCCCATCCCGTGAGAGCCCTGGGTTGTGGTGGAGGTTCTGCCTTGTGCCCAGGAGCTTTCCCCTCTCGCCCAGCTCTGCAGGATGCCCAGCCCGGGATGGAAAGAGGCTGGCTGGAGCTGAGGGGTGCGGGGGGGGGAGACACCAGGAGTGTGACCCCGAGCCGCTGGCTGCTTCCTGCCTGCTGGCTGCGCCGCGGTCCTGGGGGACCGGGAAGTGTCTGCGATGGTCGGGATGGTGTCGGTCCCAAATCCATTCTCAGCTACTGGCGTTTCCTTCCTGAGCTGCAAATAACGGTGAGTCACCCCCCCTCGCCCCGCCCCCCCTCCCCCCCCCAGCCCCACCATGGGGACGCTGCCGGGGCTCTGCCAGAACCCCCTCTCCCCTCCCCATCCCAGGACCCCAGGGTGTTGGTGCCTTCACCAGCTGGATGATCCCAGCAGCAGCCCAACCCCCAGGGCTGCCTGAATCTTCCTGGGGACACTAATGGGGTGTCCAGCCCCTCGCCCTCACCCACCCAGCCCCTCTCTCTATCCCATTTTCCAGTTAACCTCCTGGCTCTGATTAATCCATCCCATGCCAAGGGCTCTTGTGTTGAGGTCAAACCATGGGAATAGCTTTTTCCCAGTCTTCACCCTGGCCTCAGCTGCTGTAGATTTGGGGTCCTCACTTTGGGACCACCAAGTTGGAATGGAGGGGTGGGAATGGGGCTGGTGTTCACCCCCACCCCCCCCCCCTCCCCCCAAGGTGGCATCCACATCCTGAGGAGCTCCAAGATGAGAACCATTGCCCAGGGGGTCACCTCCCAGAGACACTTCCACCTGGCAAGCCTCCTGCCAGCACCTTCCCCAGCCCCCCCTGAGCCTGGATGGGGGGCAGAGAGGGGCATGGGGGGGGGGTGCAGGCAGGACGGGGCCGGATGCCTGCCCTCTGCACAGGATACAGTGGTGGCCACGGCAGGAAAATCCACAACTTTCCTGGAAACCTTTCTTCAAAGAGGAGCAAAGAGGCTGGGAAGCGACAGCAAAACAGCAGCAGCTGCTGAGCCCTGTCTGTGCCCCCACCCCAAGCCCAAACCTCGGCCCCACATCCCTGATTGGGCTCCCCCACGGAGGTTTGTGGGGTCCCCGGCGGAGGCAGGTCCTGCCCTGGCAGCCAATGGGCACAGCGGTGGCAGAGCACAGTTAGGGTCCTGGAAGGGACTGGGATGCCTGAGCAGGGCTGGGGGGTTGGGGGAATGTCTGGGATCAGGGTTGGGGCACGGCTGGGTTTGGGGGTAGCAAGAGGATGGGCAGACTGGTGGCACATGGTGACAGCTTTTATTATGCCTGCCCAGTCTTGCCAGCTCCTAGGAGCACGTCGGGAATGTGGTGATAGACTCTAGAGCAGTCGGTGAGCAAACCAAGCCCTGGAATGGGCTGAAACTGCCCCAAAAGCTGAGCCAGTGAGCCCTCCACTCCTGCTGCACTGGTGGCACTGGGACACGCGGTGGCATCGGGATGCGTGACGGGATGGTGACAAGCAGCAGGGTCGGGACATGCGGTGGGGTCGGGAGGCAGGGTGGGATCCGGTGGGATGAAGCCGCACGGTGCCCACCGGCATCGTCCATCCGGTGAGACTCCAGCGAGGCTGAGCCGCTGCTGGGTCCCAGTGCTAAGGGGCGCTGTGGGACTGGGAATGCTGGGGCTCAGCTGCATGAGGGGGGGCCCAGCCTCCCGCACGGAGCGGGTCTGGGGGCTGCGGGGCTTCAGCTCTTCCTGCAAAAGAGGGGAGGGCAAAGAGTGAGGCCCCCCCCAGGTCCTGCTCTCTTGGGGACAGCAGTGCTGATGGCACTGGGTGCCTGTGAGCACCCAGCTGGCTGCACCAGGGAAGCCTCCTCCCCCGATCAATGCCTGGGGGGTGTCGTATCCCCCCCCCCCCCCCAATCCAACCACGCAGCACCCATAGAAAGTACCGGGACGGGGGGCACCTGCGCCCAGCTGCTCGGCCCCTCGACCGGCGCCGCATCGCCTCCACCTTGGCCGCGTAGTCTCGTCTGGAGGGGCAATGGAGCCGTGCCAGGGGGGTCCCTGCCACCAGCATGGGGGACAGAGGGTCCCCAGGGGGAGGGATGGATGGGATAGAGTGACAGAGGGGCTGGGACCAGGCTGGGTGTGGGGCTGGGCTGGGTTGAGGTGGGGTTCTCAGCCCATGGTGGGTGACAAGGACCTTAGAGGGTGCTCAGCCCATGGGTGACAAGGACCTTACAGGGTGGCCTCGAGGTCTCTCTGTCTGGCCTGGCACTGGTCCCCTCGTGCCCTCAGCACTCGCTGCTGCTCCACTGCCATCTCCAGCTGCTGCTGTAGCCTCTGTGTCCGCTCCTCGCCCCGAGCCAGCTCCTCTGAGGGACAAAGGGGGACAGTGGGGTCACCCACCCCCCCTGCTGGGTGGGTGCTGCAGCCCTTGGGTGTGCTCCTGGAGACAGAACTCACCTTGCAAAGCCACCTTGCCACGAGCCAGCTCAACCCTCTCCCGCCGCAGGGCCAGCAGCTCGTCCCCCAGTGCCGTCACGTTGGCCTCCAGCCTGGCCTGGGCACAGGGGACACGGTGGGGTGGGACCAGGTGTGAGCAGTGTCCTCTCATCTCTTCCATCTGCTGCTGGAGCTCTGCCCCTCCTCAGCCCTGCCCAAGTCCCTAAGCTGTCCTCATGCTTCTGGTGACTTTAGGTTCTGTCATGTTTCTGGAAGGGGTCAGGACGTGGCTTGGGGGTGCTCAAAAGGGGTGTGGCACTTGGGGGCACAGTTCAGTGGCCATGGTGGTGTTGGGTTGAGGGTTGGACTGGATGAGCTCAGAGGTCTTTTCCATGATGCTGTGAAAATCCCTTCCCTCCTGGAAGGGCCTGGGCTTGGTGAGGACACTGACACAAAGAGATGGCACAGGAGCCCCAAGCCACCTCATGGGTGCCACCATGGGTGCCTGGAAGGAGACAAGGCTCCCTCCAACCATGTCCCCAAGAGGCTGCAGAGCCCAGCCCCGCTCCCAGCGCCAGCCCTGGGAAGCTGGAGAACTTTTCCAGCCTCTCCAGGCCATTGTTTGGCCGGATGAGCCCAGAGGGGCGGTGGGACCCAGCTCTTCCTCCAGGCTGCGGCTGTGGCGCGGGGGCCAGGCCCTTTCCCAGCTGGGGCCACAGCTAAAAATACTTGGGAAGGGAGAAAATGGCAGCTCCAGCCCAGCTCCAGCCCCCGTGCTGCCCTGGGGTGGGATAATTACATGGATGAGGTGCAGCTTGGGCACAGGCAAGCGGGCACAGCAGGAATGGGAATGTGCCAAGGGACGGGGAGCAGCCAGAGCTCCCTCCTTGGAGTGTCCTATGCAGGAAGGTTGCCATGAACCCTGGGGTGCTGCCAGTCCCCCCATCACAGAGCTCTTTTCCTGTTCCCAGCTCATCTTCCTGTTTGCTCTCCAGGGGTTGCCCAACGTCAGTGCTGGAGGCTTTCCATGGCCCTGGCTGGAATTCCCCCAGGAATGAAGCATCATGTGGTGGAGGATCCATCCATGGAGACATTCGAGGTCAAACTTGATATGGCCCTGAGCAGCCTGCTCTAGCTGGGGATGTCCTTGCTGACTGCAGGGGGGTTGGACAGGATGAGCTCCCAGATTCCCTTCCAACCTGATGCACTCTTGGATTCCAGGAATCTCCAGCTCTGGAAGCTCAGGGTATCTCCAGGGATGGGGATGAGGGCATCCCAGGAGACTGGTGTCAGCTTGGCCAAGGGGATGCTGAGCTCCCCTGGAAAGTCCTCACAGATCCACAGAGTGGGAGGGGACCCTCCAAGCTCCTCTTGTCCAAGCCCCCTGCAGCCAGCAGGGACAGCTCCAACTGGAGCAGGCTACCCAAGGCCACATCAAATCTCCACCCCAGCATCACATCGAGGGTGGCCAAGGAATCCACCTCCCCCATCCCCACCAGCACCTACCGCCCGTTCCTGGCAGGATCCCAGGCTGCCGTTGACCTTCTTGCTGTCGCCGTGGGCCCGGGCAAGCTCCCTCCGCAGGGCATCCTCCAGCCGCGCCGCCGCCGCCGCCGCCCGCTGCAGCCGGGCTCGTTCCCGTTCCAGCTCCTCCAGGCGGCTCCCCAATTCCCGGCTTTCGTTGGCCGCCCGTTCCCTGCATCCCCGCAACTTCCCCACGGCCTCCGCACGCCAAACCATCACGGCCACGGCCACCGTCACCGCCGCCACCAGCACCAGCAGCGCCGCGCACAGCCCCAGCACCTTCAGAGTGGCTTTGGGCACCGCGGGGTCCATGCTGGGAAGGTGGGGAGGGGACGCAGACTGCCTGGGTGGTGGCTGTCCGGGATGTGGCGATGTCCCCAGGGCAGGTCACTCCCTGGGTCGCTGTAATTACCACTTGTGGCCTCTGCTCACCGCTTCAGGCTGCGGCTTCTGGCAGGGCACAGCCCAGAATAGATTCTGTTTGTGCTGGAGGTTGGTGGCTGCTCTGCTCCTGTGCCCAGCCGCGGGTCACAGCTGCAGGGACACAGCAGTCGGGGGGCTGAGGGGTGGTGGAGATGCTGAGGTTGCCGACAGGTCTGGTGAGGAGCAGCTGAGGGAGCTGGGGTGGCTCAGCCTGCAGAAGAGGAGGCTGAGAGGAGACCTCATTGCTCTCTACAGCTCCCTGGCTGGAGCCAGGTGGGATTGGGCTCTTCTCCCTAGGATCAGGTGACAGAAGGAGAGGAAATGGCCTCAGGTTGAACCAGGAGAAGTTTAGGTTGGGCATGATGAACAATTTCATTGCTGCAGGAGTGGTCAGGAGTTGGAAGAGGCTGCCCAGGGAGGTGGTGGAGTCCCCATCCCTGGAGGGGTCCAAGGAACGAGTAGAAGTGGCACCTAGGGCCATGGTTTGGGGGCCATGGTGGGGGTTGGGTTGCTGGTTGGACTGGGTGATCTTGGAAGGCTTTTCCAAACCCAAACCATTCTCTGACTCTTCCCCAAGGTGGGGTTCTGGCAGCATCCCTTTGCCCCTCCTGTGCAGCAGGGTCAGGGGTCCAGGTCCCCAGGAGCTGCTGGAGCAACAACACTGAATTGTCACAAAGGTTCTCATGGAGGTTGGTTAAAATGACCAAAGAATCAGCCCAGGCCAGGCTGCAGCTGGGGGACTTTTGGGTGTAGCTCCTGGTGCCACCCTCCCTGCCACTGCTACTGTGCCAGGGAGCCAAGCTCTGGCAAAGATCCCTGGCATGGAGCACCCCAAGCCTAGGGATGCTCTGGTTGTATCCTGACCCTCAGCACCTCCTCTCTCCACCTACTCCAGAAATAGCTGCTCCACTTTCAAGATTGGATTGATTTTTTCCCCTGCTGCTTCATGTGCTAGAAAATACCAAGAAAAGGAAAAAGAACAAAAAAAAGCCCTGAAATGAAAAAAACACCCCAAATATTTACCAAATTTGCAGCTTCTGAGCCAGATTTCAGCTTCTGGAGAGGTGCAAGGCGCTGGCAGGGTGCTGAGCTGGTGGCATCCAGCCCCTGGAGATGTTGTTGTTATTATTTATTGGCTGAAGCCTACAGAGGAACAGATCCCAAAGAGTTCAAAAATAGCCCAGAAAAGGGGAACAGAGATGTTTTTATTATTATTATTGATTTTATTATTCTTATTTTCCAGCCCCAGCTGCTTTTGAACAACAAGAAAACGGAGATGCAGCTCCTAAAAAAAAAGAAGAAGAAAGAAAGAAAATAAAAATATCTCAAAAGCAACTGGGAGAGGAATGTGTTTGGATGAGGGCAGCTCCAGCGCCATCCCAGCAGCATCTTGACTCCAGCTCGGTGCTTCCAGCAGCTCTCATTCCCTTTTCCCACTGTTTTCCCCTCCAATCCCAGCTTCCAGCAGCCCCTTTCCCCTGATACCCTCCCAGTGTTCCCTCTCTGAGAAGGCTTTTGGGGAGGGGTCTATCACCTCCAGCTCGTCCCCGTGTTTGAGGGTTGGTTGTTTTCCTGCTCCTCCCGCAGGTTATTCCCGGAGGGAATGCCGGGAGTGGAGCAGCTCCTCTTGGCCAGACGGCCTGGAATTCAGCAGCTGCATCCAGTTTGGCCCCACCAGCGCGGCACAGACGGGGAGCTGGCACCTCCCGTGGCCCCCCCGTGGCTGGATGCCCAGGGATGCTCCGGTTTGGGGTCCCTAGGGGCTCTCCAGAAGCCCAGGGATGCTGCAGATGCTTGGGAATGGTCTGGATGACCTGGAGATGCTCCAGTTTGGAGTCCCCAGGGATGTTGCTGTTTGGGAATCCCCAGGGGTGCTCTGGTTTGGGGTCTTCTGGGATACTCTGGATGCCCAGGAATGCTCTGGATGATTTAGATTTGTAGGGAAACTCCAGTTTGGTCCCGTCCTCTGGATTCCTGGGAATGGTCCTGTTTGAGGTCCCTGGGGATGCTGCATTTTGGGGTGCCCAGAGATGCTCTGGAAGCTCAGGAATGCTCCAGATCCCTCGGGATATCCCAGTTTGGGGTTCCTGGGCATGCTGCTCTTCGAGGTCCCCAGGGATACTCTGGTTTGGGGTCCCCAGGGATGCTCCAGATCCCTGGAGGTGTTCTGATTTGGGATGTCCAAGGAAGCTCTGGAAGCTCAGGAATGTTCTGGATTCCTGGGAATGCCTCAGTTTGAGGCTGCTGGGGCTGCTGTTGTTTGGGATCCCCAGGCATGTTGTGGTTTGGGGTCCCTGAGGATGCTCCAACTTAGGATAAGGGGCAAAGGAGACCCCTCTGCACCACTCCCTGGAGCTGCAGCTCCGGCAGGATGCGGCCCCTTGAAGCAGCAGTGCTGGGTGTGGTGCAAAGGAGCGAAGCCAGCGAGGAGGGAGCACATTTGGGGGTTGCTGGGGGGGCTCTGCCTAGCACAGGGGCTCAGCTCCCGCTGTGGCAGTGATGTTCTGCACCCCACACCTCCATGGCTTGTCCCTGGGGAGGTGATGGAGCACCCCTTGGGGTTGGGGAGCTCAGCACCTTGGCTTTTCCCTTTCCCCTTTGCCTGGGGCTGTTCCCTCCCAGCCTCTGCCGTGGGTTTCTCTCCTGTTTGGGGTTGGCTTTTGGGCTGCTTTGCTTTTCTGATTTTAATTTCAGCCCTGTCATTACATTTTCCATTATTTAACAAGAAAAGAAAAGGCAAAAGCAGCAGCAGCAGCTTCCCAGGGCACTTTCCAGCTCCCAACTACTGCTGCTGCTCCAGAGCAGCTTTTGTTCCAGGCCAGCACTGGGAACGTGCTGGTGGGGAGCAGCCAGTGACCCCCCCACCCCCCTTTTCCTGGCTCCCTCCTCACTGTGGGGCCAGCTGAGATTTTAAGGGATGCATCCTGAAGTGGGGATGATGTTGGGAGGGTGCTGAGCAGGTTATGTCCTTAACTGGGATGGGAACTGCTGGCTCCCAGGTTCCTTTCTCTCTTCCCTGCTGCTGGATGGGGTGTGGGGCAGGGGGGAACAAGAAGCAGTTGAACTGCCACCTCCCTCCCCCCCAACCTTTCTCAGCACTGTGGGGCACAGAATTTGGTCCTCATTGTGCCCCCTCGCCTGCATCCCATGGTCCTGCCATCCAGGAGGAATCTCAGGATGCTTCCAGCCCTGTCTCTGCCTCCCAGACACCTCCAGAGCAGGATGGGTGCACCAGAGCTGGGTAAAAGTGGGGAGCAGGGCAGTGTGGCACCCACACGTCACCCATGACTGGCACCCACTTCACCCCATCACCTGCCCAAAGCTGGGGGGGGATCCTCCCTCCATCCCCAACCTCCCTCCCTGCCTGGTGTGGAGCTGAGCCTGGAGCCTCCCTGCTGCCCAAGGGCTGAGAAGGCTTCAAAAAAGAACAATTTTGACCTCCAAAACTGCTGTAGTGCAGAAACACTTCGGTTTCTCCACCCCAGACGTGATGTGAGGGCTCCTTGGGGTCCCCCCCCCCCAAGGTACCCCTTTGCAGAGCTCCTGTGGGACACTCAGGGCTGCTTCCTGGTGGCTTCTGCTTGACGAGTAGCAGAATTCCAGACAAATCCCATCCAAACTGGCAGCCTGGGATGCTCAGCCCAGGGCTGGACCATGGAGCTCAGCACTGCCTGGAAGCTGGGAGGGGCTAGGGGAGGTTTATTTTGGTACCTGATGATGCTCCACAGCACATGGCGGGGGGGGGGTGTGTGTGGAGTGGGTCTGGGTCTGGCCCCAGCTAACACAGAGAGAATTTGGGGCCACGAGTGGGACCAAGAGGGTCCTTGTCCCCAAGGCTGGAGGGTGCAGGACCCTCAGGATGAGGTTTGTGAGTTCAGTGCCTGCCTGGAGGGTCCCACACCTTGCAGGGGAAGGATTTTGGCGGCAGCCCCCAGCCCAGCCCCTGACCCTGGGATAATTTCCAGCCCTCGGGAATGTGGGGCTGGGCTGGACACCCAGCATGGACCTCCCACATCCCTGGCACATCCCTGTGTGTGCCCTGAGCTCCTTTCCCTGTCCCTGGGTTCCGGGGGGTGGGGGGGGAGTGGGGGTGGGAGCCTTTGGCCACCCCCTGGGCTCTGCCC
The DNA here is from genome assembly GCF_027791375.1 of Indicator indicator. Classification (NCBI taxonomy): domain Eukaryota; kingdom Metazoa; phylum Chordata; class Aves; order Piciformes; family Indicatoridae; genus Indicator; species Indicator indicator. The sequence continues at coordinate 2,840,955 of NC_072045.1, read as the reverse complement.
TGCACCCATCTCTCCCAGAGCCTCGATGCCCAGAGCACCCCTGGCATGCTGCTGGGGCCCTGGCTGGTGCTGGGATGGGATCTGGAGCAGGGCAGGGGCTGCAGACTGGGGGGGTTCCAGCTGGCTGCTTTTTGTCCTTTTCAGCCCCATTTTTCTTGCTGATGCCATAAATAGCAGCAGAGCTGCTTCCATCTGCCCTCCCCACACAGCTGCCTCTGACCAAGCCAACCAGATGGTGGAAAACAGCCCTGCCCCCTGGCATTTCCCCTGGCATCGTGGCATCTGATGTCCTGGCACCCTGACTCCCTGAACTCCCTCACAGCTTGGCACTACCACCAGCTATGCCCACAAGTGACCATCCACCAGCTTTGCCCCCACGGTGGGGGATGTGGCTCCCAGTGGGGCAGCACCCAGGCAGGCAGCATCCAGGGATAAACAGCACCCAGGGACAAGAACCCATGGGCTGGCAGCACCCAGGGACAAGCAACACCCAGGGACAAGAACCCATGGGCTGGCAGCACCCAGGGACAAGCAACACCCAGGGACAAGAACCCATGGGCTGGCAGCACCCAGGCCCAGGTGGCAGCCAGGATATTTTTTTTTTGGGAGGGTGGCATCCCCATGATGGGGTCCCAGCATTTGGGGTGCCTCATGCTGTGGCATCAGCCACTTGAGATGCCAGCATCTGGCCGGGGTGGGTTCCCATCCAGGCAGGGTGGGAATTGGAGCTGGGATTTGGCCACTGGTTCGGCAAACACCTTCCTGCCTCCACTCCTCCCCCCTCCCCGCGCCGCCGGGGGCTCCGTGTCCCCTTTGATCTCTGGAGCAGCCACATCCAGCGGGAGGGTGACAAAAATGCTGTGGTGTGGCCAGCCCGGGGTTGTAAAAGGGAAATTGTTGTGTCGGGAGCAAGGAGGGGGTGGTGGTGGTGGTGGATTTGGCCTCACAAACCCATGGTGTTCCATTACAGCATCCACTGGGAGCTGTGGGTGGGAGGGGGCACGGGGCGGGGGGGCGCACACACGCGCCTGTGGAACCACCCCAGAGCCATGAGCCAAAGGGGACAGACAGACAGCAGATGGACAGAGGGATACACTGCTCATCACCCCAGCTGGGAACACCCAGTGGGTGCTGCTTGGGGTGGGGGGGTGGGGAAAAAGGATGGGGCTCCCCCCGCGCCCCTCCCCCCCATGGCTGCCACGTCCCCCGGCCGCAGGGAGCTGGCATGGATTCCCCCCCCACCATTGCCAACTGGTTGAACTGGCCCCAAGGCAAACAGAACAGGAGCAGCCAGGACGGTGCTACCGTGCAGGGAGGGGGAGGAACTGGGATTTGGGGAGAGGGAGGACACACACAGAGATCTGGGGACCCCCCTCCCCAAATCCCCCCAGGAGAAGCCCAGCAGCCAGGGGGGTGTGGACACAACTATATTTTGGTAATAAATAATGTACAGATCCCTGGGCACTGCTGCCAGGGGGCACCTCCTACCACCACAACTCCCCCCCAGCCCAAGTGCACCCCAGGACTTGGCGGGGGGTGTCCCTGCACTTGGGGAAGGGGGGCGGAAAATGAATTTTTGGTGGTGGTTTGGGGGTTTTTGATTGGGATAAAGGGCAAGATGCTCCCCGAGGGTGGAACAGGGCTGGTGGCAGCAGAGTGGTGCAGGGTCAGGCTCAGAGCTGAGCTTGGGTGCAGGTAGTGGAGGCTGAGCCTGGCATCCCAGGTGCCCTGCATTCTGCCAAGCTCCTGTGCCCATCTGGAGAGCTGGCATCATGGCAGGAGAGCTGGTACAACAGTCAAGAGGGCTGGTACCATGAGTGGAGAGCTGGTGTCATGACCAGAGAACTGACACTGGCCAGAGAGCTGGCAGCATGGCAGAGAAGCTGGTACCATTGCTGGAGAGCTGGCACCACACCATTCCAGGGCAGAGCACACAGGAGGCTTTTTTCCCCAAAAAGATGCCCTACTGGGCAGCGATGCAGTGGACACTGCCAGCTCCTGCCACCCTCAGCCCTCACCAGCCCTGGCACGGGCACACAGGAGTTCCACCATTGGGCTTGGGGCAAAGTGCCTGGCAGGGGACCCCTCCCCATCCCAGCCCCTTCCTCTATTCTCTTCCACCCCCTCTTTTATTCTATTTTATTTAAATAACCCCCGTGGGGCCACGACTCTGCTGTTGGCACCACTGGCACCACCAGCAGTACCACCACCACTGACACCACCAGCAGTACCACCACCACTGGCACCACCAGCACCGTGGTCCCCAGGGGCTGAGCACCAAAAGCTGCCCCACACAGGGCTGGGGGCAAGGGCAGGGACAGCACCTGGGTGAGGGGAGAACGGGCAAGGCTGGTGGGGGCTGCCTGCTGTCACCCCCCTGCCTACACCCCAGCAGTCCCTGCCCCCCCTGTCCCCGCGGCAGGAGGGTGCCACCCCACGCGTGTCTCCTCCTTGGCAATTAATAATGAGTAAAAGCGACGGGGAAGAGGAGGGCAGAGCTGAGCCAGGGAGGGGGCACGGGGGTGGGGCGCACCGCGGTGCTCAGGACTGCCCCCGCGTCTGGCCCACCCTTTGCCGGCTGCTGGGGGTCCGGCGGGGGGCCGTGGGGGCTGGGGCACCAGAAGCGAAGTCCATGACGTCGGGCGGAGCTCCGCGCATCCCCCCAGTGCCCATCTCTCGCCGGATCTCATCCAGGGCCTCTGCGGGCGCCGTCAGCAGGCGCTGGAAGAAGCTTTCCCTGCCCGCCGGCCGCTCCTGGCAGGTGAAGGTGACCGCGGTGCCCGCGGCAGCCTTCATCTCCCGCGAGAAGCCGTCGGAGGTGCCGTCGAAGCAGCGGCCGATGGCGATCTCCTTGGCCAGCCGCGGGTTCTGGTCCGTCACGGTGTAGATGCCGTAGTTGTGCCCCAGGGGGTCCACGGGTGCCAGCATGCTGAAGGCGGCCGTGTGGTTGTTGTCCGCCACGGGCGGGTGCCGGCTCAGGTAGTCCCGCAGGAGGCCGTTGACGGAGCTGCGGTGGCAGCTGCCTTGGGGGACGATGGACACCAGGGTGCGATCCACCAGGCTCTGGTCGAAGAGCATCCCGCTGCACTTGAACTCCACGCAGGCCCCCGAGGTGTTCTCCAGCATCATGTCCCGCACGCTCCGGGTGTCCCGCAGCCCGTAGAGCTGCCCCCGGGTGCGGGGGTGGCTGCCCCCCACGTTCCGGGACCTCACCATGTACTCCTGCGGCCCCTCGATCTGCACCTTGATGAAACAAGCCCTGAACTCCTGGGGGTTGGGCCACCACGAGAGGTAGTCGCCGGTCCAGGAGGTGAGGTCGCTCTCCTTGAAGGGCACCACGTTGTACTCGTACTTGTCCACCTCCACGCGGTAGAAGCGGAGGTGGTTGGCGCCCACCGGCGCCTGCTCGCACTCCTGCAGGCTGCGGTAGGGGTACACGGGGCCGTTGGTCTCGTCCACGTTGTTGGGGTCGGGCTTGGCCACGTTGATTTGGAAAACTGTCTTCTTTAGGTCGGGGTTGTCGTGGTCCGACCGGCGGTAGCCCAACTTGCCCAGGTAGGGCTGGGACACCCCAACGGCGTTGGGGTTGAGCTTGGGGCTGGAGGCCACAGCCTCCAGCTCCTCCCCGCCCAGTGTGGCGGTGACATAGGCTGAGTAGGCATCGGGGCGCTGCCCGTCGCAGAAGGCTGGCAGGCAGGCGCCGTTGGGCCCTGTCACCACGCTGTCGAAGCGCCCCCAGGCCCGGGGGTTGGTGGGGTAGCCGGGCTGGGGCTCCAGGTTGATGAGGCTGACGACCACCCCTTCCAGCTGCTCGTAAGGGTTGAACTTCTCGTTGCTGTAAGCCCTGACCTTCACGAAGCAGCGGCGGTCCTCCGGCACGTCCAGGTTGAAGAGGCGCCGCTCCCGGATCTCCAAGTTGCCTACCAGGAAGGTCCTCTCCTCCCTCTTCCTCCGGCTCCTCTCGGCCGGCCGGAGGACTCCTTCCTCCTCCCACAAGCCCGTCTCAGGGTTCAAGGACCACAGCTTCATCTTCTGCAGGTGCTCCGGCATCCAGACCTGCCCCGCGTCCATCCGCACCTCCACCGGTCCCGTCTGCAGCGCGGCGCCGCTGCCCTGCTCCCGGAACTCCACGGCGAACATGCCGTAGGTGCGCAGGGGGATGATGTCCCCCTCGGCGTCGGCGAAGCTCAGGTCGCTGGAGGCGGCGCTGGCCGTCGCCATGTCCCTGGGGTCCAGGAAGGTGACGCTGGCTTTGACCGTGCCGTTGAAGACCTCCCCGGAGGGACGGAGGAAGGCTCCAGCGGGAAGAACGAGCTCCCCGACGGGCTCCCGGCCGCTGTCCTCCCCCAGCGGGATGGCGTTGAGCCGGCTGCCGTCCAGCTCCACTGGCTCCTTCTTCCGCAGCATCTTGACCTCCTGGTAGACGGCGCCGCCGCGGCGGTTGAAGGGCAGGACCTTGACGGCGTCCACGAACCTCTGCTGGCGGTCCACGAAGCGAACCACCAAGCGCTGGGTGTCCGGCGGCACTTCGATGGTGAAGGAGCCCTTGTAGCCGGTGAAGCCAACCTTCCGCCCGCCCAGGAAGATCTGCCCGAAGCGCAGGGGCTCGCCCGTGTCGGCCGCCATCACCCGGCCCTGCACCAGGACGCGGGGCTGGGCACAGGGTCCGCAGCCACACTCAGCCACCACCTTGATGGGCAGCGAGAAGCCTGCGCAGGGGACGTCCCTCAGCTCCATCCTCTGCACGCCGCAGCAGCGCCCCGCGTCCGCCCCGCACTCCGAGTGCCCGCCCATGCCGCTGGCACACGGGGCAGGTGGGCAGCGACCCACGTTGTAGTACCGGGAGCCGGTGGCATCTTGTGGGCACTCGCTGGGCAGCTCCACCAGGCTGGGCTCGGGCTCTGACTTGCAGCTCTGCTGGCCCTGGGCTGTGGGGGACATGGAGGGACACACACGGGGGGTTAGGGTGGCATTCCCCCCGCACAGCCCATGCCAGTGTGGTGGTGGTGAGGGTGACCCAACCCATCCTGCCCTCACCCAGCACCGTGAGCTGTGCCGGCGCAGATTTGATGGCTCCAGCCTCGCTGCTGGCTTTGCAGTGGTAGGTGCCAGCCTGCTCCAGTGCCAGCCCCTTCAGTGCCAGGCGGCTGCTGTAACCATGCACCTTCCTCTCCAGCAGTGTCCCATTGTGGTACCTGTGGGGATGGGCACAGTGAGGATGTGGCCAGGGCTGCCTTTCCTCACCAGTCTCAGCTTTCCAGCACCCAGACTTGGCTCACCAGTAATACTTCTTGGGCACGGGGGTGCCCGAGGCTTTGCAGCAGAAGGTCACCTCCTGCCCAGCCACCCGCACCTTGGCCTTGGGGTGCAGCACCATGTAAGGCTTCTCTGCAGGGGCGGAAGGTGGCAGAGGGTACAACGAGACATGGCAACCCCCTTCAGGGAGCTCCCTCGAGGGGTGCTCAGCTCGGTGCCCACCCCATACCATGATGCTTACCCAGCCTCTGCAGCACCACGTGTGCCACAGCCACACCAGAGCCGTTGGAGATGATGGGTGCCAGTCCCGGGGCGAAGCCCTCCCGGTGGGCACTGACATTGGCAGCAGTGTCCTCACACAGCCCCGTCACAGTGAAGTGCCCGCGGGCATCGCTGCGGGCCAGGGGCACCAGGGGGTGGCCCTCCAGGTAGATGTGGGCATCCGGCAGTGCCGCGCCGGCGGCGGAGGTGATGGTGCCCTGCAGTGTGTGCTCAGGGCAGGCTGCGGGGCGGCACCGGCGCTCAGACCCTACGGCCATGGGCACGGCCAACAGCGGGGCCAGGCGGGTGAGGGGCACTGGGGAGGGTACCTGGGCAGGGCGTGGGGGGGCATTTCTGCACCTCGGAGGGGCGGCCGCTGCATGGCACCTTCTTGGCTTTCCTGCAGCTCCGGCGCCGGACCCGGGTCCCGGCGCTGCCACAGCTGTGGGTGCAGGGACTCCAGGTGCCCCACTCCGTCCACACTGACTCTGAGGAGAGATACCAGGTGGGCATCGGGCACCACACTCCCCACCAGCCCCCAGCCCTGGGCGGCCACCAGCTGGGGAGGCTCCATCCAGCTGCCTGTGCCCATCTAGATCCATCTCACTGATGCCAACAGCCCCAGGGGCCGCTCACTGTTGGCAGTAGGGGTCATGAAGGGAGGTAGGGGAGGGACTGGGGGGGCACTAGGGGCCCTACCTGGGCAGGGGCCGGCACTGCATGGCTGACGCTCCACAGCTTTGCCCTTGCACTTGAGCTCCTTGAGGGCAACCACCAGTTTGGCATTGACACAGCGGCGAGTACGGCTCTGGATGCCACTGGTACCACAGGTGCTGCGTGAGCAGGGGCTCCAGGAGGACCAGTGAGACCAGTAGATGTGCTCTGGGGGGGTGCAGAGGTGTTAACTGGGGACCCACCACCCGCACCCAGCTCCATGGGTGACTCCGTGCCCACGAGATGATGCCCAGCATCATACACCCAAGGGGTGACTCCTGGAGTAGGAGGGCCTCTGGTGTAGCCACAGCTCCAGCAGCATCCAGTGGGATGCAGCAGGGTGGGTGACAAGCACAAAAACGGGCATGGAGCCTCCCCCCAGCAAGGTGCCAGGGGGTGAGGTGGGGCATGGGATGGGGACAGGCACTCACCCAGCGGGCAGAGGAAGCGGATGTGGTAGTTGGAGCAGGTCTTGCCCTGAGGCTGCTCCTTGTTGAGGCACTGAAAGCCCTTCTTGGGGCTGAGGTGCACCACCTCACCCACCTCCTCAGGCAGTGCCCACTCAGTGGTGCGAGCCTGGATGGCCACTGGCCGCTGGCAGACGCGCCCACGATAGTAGAAGCGGATGGCAGCCAAGCTCTCGTGGTCCCCATCCCCACCAGGGTGGTCGATGTTGAACCAGGATGTCCACTCAGCTCCTCTGCCTGGGGTGAAGAGAGCCCTGAGCTCATGGGTGAGGAGCAGCCCCAACAGCCCTGAGCACCCCGAGGTGCCATCAGGCCTGGGGGCAGCTTGGGCACACTGAGGAATGAAGCGTGAGGGGATGGAGGGCAACAGGGGGTGTGGGGTGGACATCACATCTCTGCTGTGAGGGTCACTGATTCGCATCGCCCCAGGCAGCCCCTTTGGGGTGTCCTGGATGCCAGCTAGTCCTGTGTGGGGCTTGGGGGCAGCCATACCTGCCGTGTCCAGGTCGAGCTCTGCCAGGCTGGGGGCTGCTTTCCAGGGCTTGGCTGCTGCTCCGCTCTTGCCCGGCTCCGAGTCATTCTCCAGGGGCTCTGGGAGAAGCACAAGGTGACAGCAGCCAGCACGGGGGCACCTCCTCCCCGGGCACCACGCAGTGGGCACCACCCCTCCACCAGCAGCAATCCCATGGTGGGGGGAACTCAGCCGTGCCACTTCCTGTCCCCTTCCCTGGTTGGCAGGGAGCTGGGGGGCAGCAGGGACCTGTCACAGCCCCCGCACGTGGAGGGATTTTGTCCCTGGACTGGGGACATTCCCAGCTCAGTCTCACGCAGACGCTGCCCTCGGCACCTTGCAGATACCCCCAAGGGGCTGAGGGTCTCATCGGGGCCGGGGGACAAAATCCCCATGGAGCAGCCAGGGTGGCCGAGGCTTCCCTCAGGTGCTGAGCCCTCCGGTGCCAGAGCTGGTGGGGGCATGGCACGGGGCACGTCCCTGTCCCTCCGGTGACACAGCCACAGGGAGAGCAAAGCCACCCTGAGCCTCACCAGCAGACGCCAGAGGGACTGTCCCCAGCTGTGTCCACAGCCTTGGTACACCTCTGAGCCTGGCACACCTCTGACCCTGGCACACATCTGTCCCCCAGCACACATCTGGCAAGTGCTCAGCCCCCATCCTCATCCTGCCCCTCCAGCCCCAGGGAGGGCAGGGATGCCAGCGGCACGGGTGCTGGGTCCCCATGCCACGGTTAGACGGCAGCCCCGGTCTTACCTGATGCCCTGGCACCATGTAGGGTGGCAAGAGCCAGGAGGGCCAGCGCCAGCTCGCCCATGGCTGCCCGGGCAGGTGGTGGCAGGTCAGGCGGTGACTGGGAGCGCGATGGCACCGCGGGGCTATATAGGAGGAGGCCTTTCCCCCTCGTGCCGTCAGACGGCAGAGTCCTGGCACCCGCAGCCGCCGGCGCTGCTGGGCCTGGCAGGGTGCCGGGGGGGGGGGGGAGCGGGAAGGAGCCTTCGCTGCGGCGCTCATCATCGCCCCAGCCCGGGAAACCTGAGGGCTTTGTTTGTGCAGAGCTGCTAAAATTGGATGCGTTTGGGAATGCGAAAAAGGGAGGGAAGGGAAAAAAGCGGCGCGAGCCCGGCCCCGGCGCTCCTGCGGTTGGGGTCAAGGTGCCAACGTTCCCCTGGCACCCGCCGGTGGGGGCCGGTGGGCGCCCGCGCCGTGACCTGGGCCACGTGTGGGGTGTGCCGGAGCTGCCCGGGGCCGAGCGGCGGCTGAGGCCGGGCAGAACTCGGTGCCCCCATGGCCCCCAGCTGCCCCGTGCGAGGTGCCCGGTGGCACTGGGGTATGATGGGGAGGGGGAGGGTGACAAACTCCCCCCCCCCCCCCAAGTGTCACCCCAATATCCCCCCAGCTGGGGACTGCCCCATGCAAAGTGCCCAGTGGCACTGGGGTGTGCTGGGGAGTGGGAGGGTGACAGAGTGAGGACCCCTCTCCCCCCTCCCAGGGTGACCCCAGAATGCCCCCCAGCTGGGGACTGCAGCCCCCTCCCGCAGCCCCGCCAGCGGAAATCCCGGCGCATTCCCTGCATTCCCCGGAATTCCAGCTGCACCGTGCTGGGGGGAGGCAGCTCCCAGCGCTCCGGGGGGGGGCGGTTAGCAGCACCTTCTCCACTGGGACAGGTGGGGACGGTCCCCAGCAGCGGCTTGTCCCCACCCTCCTGGTTAATTAACCACCCCGTAGCCAGGGGACTGCTCCTGGGACCCTTCCCCAGCATGTTGAAAGGTTTCAGATTATGGGGATGGTGTGGGGACCCCACAGCCACTCGTGGGCCACCAGTGGCTGCCCATGTCCCCGGTCACAGCAAGTCTGTCCCCAAAAGCAGGTTGGTGACAGGTCCCAGAGCGTAAACCACGCGTAGGGGGGCTCAACCCATACAGGAGCCAAGCCCCCCAGCACGGATGGCACATGGGGCCGGGCACAAGCCCCCAGCCCAAACCCTCCTAGTAGGTCACCATCCCTCACCCCATGTTCCCACAGAGACACAACCCCCAGGGAAGAGCCACCAGAAGCTTTTATTCCCGGGGGGCTGCCAGGGCCACCACGCACTCAGTGCCAGGGTACTCAGGGGGGTTGAGCTCAAACTTCTTCTGCACATCGTAGGGGAGGAAGCGCCCAGCCACGAAGTGCTGGCGGCCCAGGAAGCGCCGGGCACACTGCTTGGGGGCTGACAGTGACACCAGGACGTCGGGGCTGATGCCACCACTGCTGCCAGCTTCCACATCCCACCCTGCCAGGGAATAAAACCCACCGTGAGGAGCCAGGGCCGAGGCCGGGCACATCTCAGTGTACCCACGGCCCCAGCTGCCCTGCAGGGCTGCAGAGTACAAAGTGCCCTGTGGCACTGGGGTGGGATGGGGAGGGTGACACAGTGAGGACACCCCCACCAGGCTAACCTCAAACCCTCTTCTGTGTGCAGCTGGGGACTGGTCATGGTGGAGGGGTCCCCAAGGGGCAGGGTGGCAGCTCTCAGCTGGTGGGAGGGGTGATTGGAGATGGGGAGGATGGAGCAGGTGCCTCCCCCACAGGGTGGTGGAGATGGGTTGGATGGGGTTCGTGTCCCCCCACAGTGGGTGTCCCCTCTCGGTGGATGTCCCCCCCACAACACCAGCGTCACCGTGGTGGCTCCGGCTGTGTTTTGGCATCAGGTTGGGTTTTTCTTGGTGGGGATTCACCAGCGGCCGTGCCGAGGGCTCCTGTTTGCTCCTGCGGCTGGTGGAGGCGTGGGGGGGCGGGGGGAGGACACGCGGCCGGGGGGGGTTGATGACAATTCCAGGCCTGGCCACCAGACACCAGGGTGTTTGCAAATTACATCATGTCTCAGCGCCGGGAGTTTGTTATTTACCGTGGATGCCCGGAGTGCATCTGCAGAGCCAGCCCCAGCGCCTGGCAAGGGGCTGCTGGCCTTGGGGAAGCGGGGCGAGAAAAGTGGGGGGGTCCCCAGGGTTGTCCTCAACCCTGGGAGGACACCATGGGAAAACAAAGTGGGGGGTCCCCAGGAAGGAAAGTTGGGGGTGGTCCCCAAGGTTATTCTTACAAGGGAGGGCAACAAGGTGGGGGAAAACCTGGGGGTGGGTCCCAGGGTTGTTGTTACACCATGAGGAAGCAAAGTGGGGGGTCCCCAGGAGGGAAGGTGGAGGGGGGAGACTCCAGGGTTGTCCTCACTGCGGGAGGGCACCACTGAGCAGGGGGGCAGGGGGGAAATGGGGAAATGGGGGAGTCCCCACGGTTGTTCTTACACTGGGACCACGAGGAGACAAAGTTGGGGGTCCCCAAGGGGGAAAGTGGAGGAGTCTCCAGGGTTGTTCCCACCCTAGGAGAGCATCAGGGGACAGCCATGATGGTGACCCAGGTGAGAAGCCTGAAGGGTCCCATCCGGGCTGGGGGTGCCAGACCTGAGGGCACATCCAGGCTGACGATGGGGATCCGGACGTGCTTGAGGGTGGCCAGGATGGCGGCGCAGGGCTCCCTCCCCTCGCTGGCCTCCGCCTCGGCGCCCAGCACTGCGTCCACCACGGCGTTGTATGCATCGTTGATCAGCTGCACCTGGGGTGGGGTGGGGTGGGAGTGGGAGGTGACACAGGGGGAGCAGAAAGTCCCCCCGAGAATGGGAGAAGGCACAGAGCGGCACACAGGGATCCCCTTCTCCATCAAGAGCCTCACCTGGAACTGCTGCCAAAAAACATCCCCCCCATAAACTGGGGCCAAGGGTTGGGGGGAGGGGGGGCAGGACGCGAAGGGGGAGCGGCGGCAGGGCAGAGCGCGGAGTGGCAGAGCCCGGGGGGGCAGAGCCCGGGAGGGCAGAGCCCGGCACGCCGAGCTGCGTGGCCCCGGCCAGGGCAAGGCTTTCAGGTCGCATTCCTGCTACCGCCGAGCTGCGGCGCTGCCAACAACAACAGAGCCGGCGCTTGGCGGGGCCGCGGCAGCAGCCGCTGGATTTCATGGCATCCCCGGGCTGCCGGCACAGGCAGGGGTGAGGAGGGATGGGGCGCGGGGGGTGAGGGGGAAGAGGAAGTGAAGGAAAAGAGGAATAATAAACCCAACCACGTCAGCTGGGGGCGGTGAAGGTGATGGTGGTTTTGGTGGTGACAGCAGTGGTGACGGTGGTGACAGTGGTTTTGGTGGTGATGGTGTTAATGGTGATGGTGTTAGTGATGATGGTGGTGGTGATGGTGGTGGTGGTTTTGCTGTTAATGGTGGTGGTGATGATGCTGATGGTGGGGGTGATGATGGTTAGTGGTGTTGATGGTGGTGATGGTGTTAATGGTGATAGTGATGATTGCGGTGGTGGTGTTGACAGTGGTGGTGGTTTTTGGTGTTAATGGTGGTGGTGATGATGGTTTTGGTGGTGATGGTGTTAATGGTGATGGTGTTAGTGATGATGGTGATGGTGGTGGTGATGATGGTTTTGGTGGTGGTGGTGTCTGCCTGGGGCTCACCTCGGTAGGCAGGTAGGACAGGAAGGGGATGTCCATCTTCTCACACTGAGTGGTGAAGTCGCGGTAGAGGGGGTCCGGGGAGCGCTTGGGGTAGAAGATTGTAGGTTCATAGTCCTGGGGGTAGAGAGCAGAGGGGGTGGATGAGGTGGTGCAGACTGTCACCACTCTGGGATGAAGAAGAGGAGGAGGAAGGGAGGGAGGTACCCACAAAGATCCGCAGGTGCCGGGCGCACACCAGCCCAATGGCTCCATTCTGTGCTGGGCCGCAGACCACCAGCACCGTTGGCTGCCTGCGTGGCAGCGACGGCAGAGGGAAGGCCTGAGGAGAAGAGGAGGGGAACACTGTGCCACCACCCAGCCCTGTCCCCACCCTGGCACAGCCCTGGGGAGGGCACCCAGAGCTGGGCATGGGGCAGGGGCACTGGGGGTTGAGGGGCAAATGAATCCATAAGTGGGGATGTGCTGCTGGGCAGGCAGCATGGTGGGATGGGGATGGGCACCATATCGGACTGAAGGTGATGCCCAGGGTTGGGTGCAGTTGGTGCCCATGGTGGGATGCAGATGGTGTCCACAATGGAATGAGGATGATGTCCATAGGGGGATGAGGATGGTGCCCATGGTGGGATGAGGATGATCCCTGTAGTGCAGTGCCAACAGTGCCCACAGTAAGGTGAGGATGATGCCCATGGTGGAATGCTGACAGTGCCAACACTGGAATGAAGATGATGCCCATGGTGGAATGCCAAGAGTCCCTGCAGTTGGATGAGGATGGTGCCCATGGTGGGATGGGGAAGGTGCCCAAGGTGGGTTGAGGACGATGCCCAGGACAGGGATGATGCCCATGCAGGACAGGGCTCCTGGCCAGCAGGCAGGGAGGTGGCGACACTGCACACAGCAGCAGCTGCCCAGGGAGGTTCTGTTTATCCCCTGACAGGATTTTTCCTGCTCTCAGAGCCTGGCTCCTGTGCCCGTCCGAGCGCCAGCGACCCAGCGCAGCAGGGCCCAGCCAGAGCTATGCTTGCCTGGCCCTGGTCCTGCCCCAGTGCTGCCCATGCTGCCAGCTGCCTCCTGGGGACATGCCAGGAGGGCACAATGCTGGGGACCCTGAGCTGGGATGCCCAAGCTGGGGTCCATGGATGATCTCTTGGGCTCAGCCCCATCAGGAGGAAAAGGAGGAAGAGGATGCTTGGTCCCAAGAGGAGGATCCTTAGCACAGCTGGCAGTGGTGCCAGGGATGCTGCCATGTGGGGGTCCCTGAAGGGGTGGCCAGCCCCATACCATGGCATCAGGAGCAGCCCCGAGGCAATCCCAGGATCCAGAAAGCTTCCGACACCCAAATATTTCCCTGCTCAGGAAACTCCTCTGCCCTTGGAGCAGGGGAGGGCAGGGTACAGCCCAGACACCTCCGACGGAAAAGCTGAGCCAGGCGGGCAAGGAGCTCCTGGGCTCCAAGGCACAAAGCTGCCCTTGATGCTGCCTCCTCCTCCTCTTCCTCACATCCAGCCTCAGCCCCCAGTTCTCCCAGCAGTGGGGCAGCATTGCTAAGGCATGGGGGGGCATGGGGAGCCCCCCAGTATCTTCCTTCCTGCACACAAGGGCAGGCAGTGCCTGGCATTGACAACACCACAGGGAGGGCTGAGCATCCCCTCCCCTGCCATGTACCCCCCAGCCCCAGGTGAGCAAAACTCACCCCAGGGGCAGACAAAGAGAAGCCACTCGGGAGGGGCTAAAGCCTTGGCAAGGTTGGAGCTTCTGTCCCCTTTGGGGTCTGCCACCAGCCCTGGCTGTCCCCTGGCCCCGTGGTCTAGGGCAGGATGGACACCAGGGCTGGCAGAGGGCCAAGGCGAGGGTGGGAGAGCGGCTGGCAGAGAAGCCCCCAGCCCCAGCGCGGTGTCCCCAGCCCTGTTGGTCACCTCACCTTGGTGACAGCCATGGCACAGGCGTGTCCCCAGATCTCAATCAGCTGCTGCCTCCCGAAACGGTAATCCTCCAGCAGCTCCTTCTCGATGGCCTCAGCCTCTGCCCTGCTGCAGGGGGAGCAGACAGCGGTAAGGACCACGGCGCCCCCCACCTTTGGCACCAAGCCCCTTGGGACCTCTCTCTGCCCCTGGTTCTGGGGCGGGGGACGCTCGGGGGCACCTGGCCGGTGGGCTGGGGCCTTGTAGGGTTGAGGGTGGGGTCGGGGCTGGGGACACTCAGGTGTGGGGGCTCAGCACCGTGGGGTGGGGGCTGCATGTGGTGCGAGGCGCAGCTCTGGCAGCGTCCCCGGGCTGGGGGGGCCGCGGCTGTTACATAAAAGGGAACAATGCTGCGGTTGTTCCTCCACTGCCCAGCCCAGGAGCTGGCAGGGCCGAGGAGGCTCCGGGTTGGACAATAATTGCTCACATCTGTTGGCTCACCTGCACCCAGCGAACAGCCTCTGCCGGATCCGGCCCCACAAGAGGCCAACATTAGGATCCTGGTGGCCCAGGGATAAAATCCCACAGCCCCGTGGTTGAAATCGGGGTGCCCCAGCCCTGGTCATGCTGTTTTGGGGGGGACACTCACATCTTGCTGGGTCCCCAAGGAGGGGACCTGCTGTCCCCCTGACATGTGCTGCGTGTCACCGGCTCCAGGGGCTGGTTATGGGGCTGGGGTCCTGCTGAGTCCCTGGCTGTGGGGTGGTCCCACACTGTCCAGGCTGACCCCGTGGACCAGCCATGTTCCCTGGTGTCCTGGCAGGTCCCAGAGCCCCCATGCCCAGTAGAACCCACACCAGGCTGTCCTCTGAGTGTCCTGGCAGGTCCCAAGGACCTCCCTCAATTCCCTGCCCACCCTGGCTCAACCCCCCACCTCCTGCTTCCCGTTCCCTGGCTCTCCTGACAGACGCCAGAGACCCACCATGCCCTGTTGGCTTTGGCAGATCCCAGAGACCCCACAGACCCCTCCCCTGGCCGTGCTGACAGATCTCATTGACCCCACATCCTCTGGCTGACCCTACAGGCATCCCCCCAACATTCGCACCCCCCCGCATGTCCTGGCAGTTCCCCAGGTGCCCCCAATACCCTGGTAGATCCCCATAAAAACCCGATCCTGCCCCATCGTATCCCATCTAGCCCATCCTATCTCATCCATCCCCACCCATCCCATCCCATCCCATCCCATCCCATCCCATCCCATCCCATCCCATCCCATCCCTGTCCCCAATCCTTTGGTGCCCTCTAGTGAGTCCCAGCCCAGCCCCAGCCCCACCGCCGGGTCCTGTGGGCAAATGAGAGGGGAAAAAAGGCCAAAGCCAGCCCCCTATGCCCCCCACCCCGGTGCCAGCGCAGCTGTGTTGTTGGTCACCCAACAAAAGACACGTCCGGGCGCTGACACCCACCCCCGATCTGCTCCGGGAACATTGTCCCCTAATCGCTGCTGGCAGCAAAACCTGGGCCCCGGCCCGGGCTGGCTCCCGCTGTCCTGGCACTGTCCCCAGCGAGGGGGAGACACACGTCGCGGGGCTCCCAGGCTCCTGGCTCGCTGCCCGCATAGCAGCAGCATCCCCCGCAAATGCCTTGGGGTGGGGTGCAGGGAGCCCTCCCCGGGGATTCGTAGGTTGGGTTTGGTGTAGGGCCTGGGGGGAAATACCCCTCAGAGCCCAGGAGAGACCCTGTGGAGCCCACTCTGTCCCAGTTCATCCCAGTTATCGGTGTCCCCCGGAGGGGACGGTGGGCGGCTGCTGCGGCAAGGACCTCACGGGGAGCAGAAGAGCTGATGGGGGGCGCGGGGGGGGATGTTTCAAAAGCATCCCTCCTGTGTGTCCGTCCGTCCCCCCCGTTCCCTGACCCCAGGAACAAGGCACGCCGGGCTCTGCATCCCAGCTCCATATTCCGGCTCTACATCCCAAATGTGCTTCCCTGTTTCACATCCTGGCTCCGTATCCCAGTTCCACATCCCAATTGTGCATCGTTCTCTCATATCCCAGCTCCATCTCCCTACTTCACATCCCAACTGTGGATCTCAGTTCCACCCTTCGGCTCCATACCCCAGCTCCGCATCCCGATTGTGCATCCCTGTTCCACATCCCAGCTCCCTGACCGCTGCTCGGTCCCTCCCGCGCCCATCTCGGCTGCGGCACCGCCGCATCCCCACCGCGGGACCGTCCCTGCCCGGGAGCAGGGTGTCCCCGTTCCCCGCCCCGCCACGGCCGGTTCCCCCGCGGCTCCGCTCGGCGCTGGGGCCGCTGCCGGAGCCGTCCCCGCCGCAGCCATGGAGATCCGGGATGCGGTTGCTCTGGCAACGGAGGCTATTTGGGTACCGGCCCCCCTAGCACCCCCCCGCCCCCCCCCCCCAGCTCGGGGGGTGCGAGAAGCCGAGGAAGGGGGAAATGGACTCGGGGGTACCAACCGTCCCGGGGGACACGCGTGGGGACAGCGTCGGGGCACGGAGGTGACGTGTCCCTGCCCAGAGAAGCATCACGGAGTGAGCAGGAGCGGACCCAAGGTGGGGGTCTCGGGGCAGCGGAGGGTCCTGCCTCACCACCGGGACCCCCAGTACCCTCCTCGGGGTTTCCCCCGCGTCTCGCGGGGAGCCGACACTGGCCACATCCCTGCAGACAGCAGGGACCAGCCCAGGGTGAGCCAGAGGAGGGGACCTACTGCGGGGGTCCCGGTGGTACCGAGGAGGGGGGAACCCTGGCAGCCCCGGTGCAAGCGCACGGTGAGTGGCAGCACGGGGGAGACCCCGGTATCCATCCCCCCCCCCCCGCCAGTTGTCAGGGCTGCCAGTTCTCCCCACACACGGGACGGGGAGGTGGGGGCTCCCGGTGGGGGGGGGTCCCGTTCTCACCTGAGGTACCGGGGAGGGTCCCGAACGGGAGCGGTCGCAGAGCTCATAGCGGGCAGCAGAACGAGACAGCGAGAGCGGTGGCAGCGCAGATCCCGCCGCTGCTTAGCGGTGCCGCCCGGGGGAGGTGGCTCCGGTTTGCCCCCGCCCCGCTTGGCCCCCCCACCTCCCGCCCCCAGCCTCTCTCCATCCACCGGGAGCATCGTCCCGGCCCCCAGCCCGCCCCAAGCTCCCCGTTAGCCCACAGTGACACCGGGAAGTCCCTTTGCCCCTTCCCCCGAGCAAGGGGAATGCACCAAAGACCCCACACGGGTGGGTTTCAGCTTCCCACGCCCCAGGGGTAGGCTACATCTGGGGTCAGTGACTGCAGGGCAAGCTTGGAGTGGCCCTCACTGACCCCACAGACCCTTTGCCAGAGCTCAGAGTGGTTCCCCCTGACCCTCAATTACCTTCAGGACTCAGAGGGCCGCATCCCCCCTGCAGGACACAGGCAGGGTTGGCAGTGTGGGCACCCAAGCCCCACTTGGCTGGTTGTGGCACAAACCCTCCCCTGCCCCCAGTCACCAGCAACCTATAGCAGCAGCCCCCAACCCCAAAATCCCACCCAAGCCACAGCCCTGAGAGTCAGACCCCGGGCCCCCTGGATGGGCTGGAGCAGGGAAGAGCCACAAACAGCCCAGGGGTGTCCAAAGGGGCCAGGAACACACAGGAGACCACATCCAACACCACAGGGCAGGGGGGTTTAATAACAGGAGAGTGGGACAGGCAGCTGGGGTGGTGCCAGAGGGGACAGTGCCAGGGCTGGTGCCATGCTCAGACGTAGTACTGCAGCCCAAACTTCTCGTTGTCCAGCTCGCTGGAGGGGCGCAGGTAGTAGAGCTCATCCGCCGTGGGGGTCACCCAGCGGTCAGTGTGGAACCGAGATTCACCCACCTGGCAAAGGGGGAGAGTGCTGGGAGGGGCTGGGGGGACACAGGGGAGCAGCCCTCCCGCCCTGCCCCCTCCCAGGTGCATTGCCTGCAGGGTGGGCAATGAGCTTCACCCTCACGCTGTGCTTCCAGGGGTGGCTGCTCCACGGCTTCTGAGCTTTCCAGGAGAACCAAGGTGGCCCCAAACCCACCAGGATGGTTTGGTTCCTGCCCCAGCTGCTTCCTGCTCCAGCTGGGTGCCTGCCCCAGGCTGGGGTCCTGCTCCCATAGTTAAGGTTCTTGCCCCTGGGGTTGGGGTCCTGCCCCGGGTGCCTCAGGGATCACTGACGGGCAGCCTCCAGCACAGCACCTCCCAACCTGGGGAGTCACAAACCTTCCAGCCAGGAACATCCTTCATGATTTTGGCCTCCTCGTCCAGGTTCTGCCGCAGCAGCCGCAGGGTTCTGCGAGAGAGGGGGAGGCTGAGCCCCGAGCAGGGGGAATCGTTGCTCTGTGAGGGTCCCCTCGGCCCAACCTCCCCTCCTTCGGTACCTGCGGTCCGACTCCGCCTGCAGCAGCGGCATCAGCGCAATCCGCGACTCCAGCTCCTCGATCAGCAGCCGCCTGCGGCGGGACAGGGCCGGGGTTAGAGCCCTGGGGGGGGCTGTAGGGGAGCACTGCGGGGGCCGAGGAGGGGTCCGAGGATGTGGGGAGAGCAAATCCCGGGCAGGGAACCGCGGGGCGGTTGCGGGACGGCGAGGAGGAGGCAGGAGAACCGGTGAGACCCAGGGGGTAGCGTAAGGGAAGCCGGAGCTGGGGCAAAGAGGAGGCGGGGAGGGAATCGTGGGAGGGGAAACCGGGAGGGGCGGAGCGATAAGGGAGGAAAGTCGCGGGGTGAGACCGGGGGAGACCCCGGGACGTGAGGCGGCACCTGCGCTCCCGGTTCCACTTGACAAGGGTGTAGTAGCCCAGCAAGAGGCTGCCGATGCCAATGGCAAAGAGGCTGTAACCTGCACGGCGAGGGTGGGAGAGGGAGAGGGTGAGGGCTGAGCACCAGAGGCACCGGGGGACGCCGGTCGGGCCGGGCCGGGGCTCTTCGGCGGACCTCTCGGGCCCGGCCCCCGGCCCCGCTCCCCGGCCGCCGCCCACCTGAGAGGCCTCGTCGGGGGAGGTGCCTCTTGTAGTCGATAGGTCCGTACCCCCCCGGCGGGGCCATGTCCTGCTTCACCTTCGGTGCCGCCATCCCGCCGGCCGCGCACGACGTCACTTCCGACGCGCGCAGCGGAAGTGCTCTGCGGCATCGTCACGTGACAGACACCCCCAGGCCCTCCAGCCGCCCGCCCCCCCCCCTCCCCCGCCCCGGGCGATCGCCGCCGGCAGCATCTGGAAGGGCAGCGCCGAGCTGCGGCCGGAGCGGCGGAACTCAGAACCCCCGCAGGGAGGGGCTGGAAGGGAACCTCTGGAGCTCACCCCCAGCAGCTTGCCCAGGAGCACAGTGTCCAGGGGTGGTTGGAAGCTCTCCACAGAAGGAGACTCCACAACCTCTCTGGGCAGCTGCTGAAGGGCTCCAGCAGCCTCACACCAAAGAAGTTTCTCCTCCTGCTCAGGTGGAACCTTCTGTGTTCCACTTTGTGCCCCTTGCCCTGTCCCTGGGCACCACTGACACTCCCGTGTGCAAATGTGCCCCCAGAAGCTGCACCCAGCAGTGAACATGCCCTGGGCAGTGTTCCCCCCACCCACAGCCCTTCCCACCCCAACCCCCCACAGCACGCAGCCAACCTCCCCAGCTCTAGGGGTCCCAGGAGTAGGGTGAGGACCCCCCAGGAGGGTTTTTCAGCCGCTTCAGATCAGGGTCACTTGTGCCTTAAGCTCTAATCAGCAGCCATAATCCCTCAGATGCAGCAAGCACTTAATGACTTGGCAGATGGCAAAGCCAATGCCACCCAGTGGGATGTTGGGTGGGGGGCAAAGGGCACCCTAGCAAGGGGGGATGTTTGGGTTGAACCCCACAGCAGCAGCTCCCTGCTTTTGCTGGTGCTCCTTTGCTCCCAGATAGCCATGGGATGGGGGAAGGATTCCTGCCCCCCTGCGCAGGGAGGCTTGGCCAAGAGAGCTGGGGGTGAGCCCAAGGGTGTCCCACGGTCCTCACAGGACACATGGGAAAGCCTCCTGATCCTTGTCCAATCCTGAACCAAGGTCTTCCTCTGCATCTCAGCCCTGGTGAGGCCACATCTGGAGAACTGGGTGCAGGTCTGGGCTCCCCAGTTCAAGAGACAGAGAACTGCTGGAGAGAGTCCAGAGGAATAGCCTGGAACAGCTCTATGAGGAGCAAAGGCTGAGAGCCCTGGGGCTGAGAGCCTGGAGAAGAGCAGCCCCAGAACAATGCTCAGCAAGAGCTAAAGGAGCTGTGGAGGGCAAGAGGCTGGAGCCACACTCTGCTGAGTGGTGATCAGGGACAGGACAAGGGGCAATGGGCACGAAGTGGAGTCCAGGAGGTTCCATCTGAGCAGGAGGAGAAACCTGCTGGAGGCCTGGAGCAGGCTGCCCAGAGAGGTTGTGGAGTCTCCTGCTCTGCAGAGCTTCCAACCCCACCCTCGGGAAGCTGCTGTGGGTGCCCTGCTGGAGCACAGGGGGTTGGAATGGGTGAGTTCCAGAGGTCCCTTCCCAGCCCCTGCATTCTCTGCTAAATTAGATTCTTTAAAAACAAACAAACAAAAAAATAATCAAATCAAAAGCAAGCACACAGCTCCCACACTGCAACACAGCTTTCAAATGAAAATCCAGGGTTTATTTCACAAGTTGCTAAAATCTAAGTACAATAGTTGTTGGGTTTGGGGTTTTGTTTTTTGTGGTGTCTTTCATTATTTGACTGTATTATAAAATCCTGCAGTTGCAAGGTCTCCAAGAAAGGTTAATTATGGCTTGCAAGAACCAACGCTGCTCTAAACCCTCTCCCCAGGAGAGGGGGGAAGCAAGCAGCGCCCGAGCAATGTCAAACCAGCTCATGCAGCAGCTCTGCAGCGAAGCAAGTGGAGGGGTTGGGGGTGGGGTAGGGCCAGGACACCCTGCTGGATGCTCCACCTGAAGGAGAAGAGGAGGTTTGTGTTGCAGGGCAAGACCGGGGAGCAGCACCTTCAGGGTTGGGGTGTGAGGGAGTCTTAAAGTAACAAACAGAGCTTTGATTTGTGTTGGAATTCCAGAAGATCAAGGAGGTGGCTGTGGGACAGTTCTGGTGGCACAACTCAGAGCTCCTGGGGGAGTCTCCCTCTGGGACAGCTCTGGTGGCACAACTCAGAGCTCCTGGGGGAGTCTCCCTCTGGGACAGCTCTGGTGGCACAACTCAGAGCCCCTGGGGGAGTCTCCCTCTGGGACAGCTCTGGTGGCACAACTCAGAGCTCCTGGGGGAGTCTCCCTCTGGGACAGCTCTGGTGGCACAACTCAGAGCCCCTGGGGGAGTCTCCCTTTGGGACAGCTCTGGTGGCACAACTCAGAGCCCCTGGGGGAGTCTCCCTCTGGGACAGCTCTGGTGGCACAACTCAGAGCTCCTGGGGGAGTCTCCCTCTGGGACAGCTCTGGTGGCACAACTCAGAGCTCCTGGGGGAGTCTCCCTCTGGGACAGCTCTGGTGGCACAACTCAGAGCCCCTGGGGGAGTCTCCCTTTGGGACAGCTCTGGTGGCACAACTCAGAGCCCCTGGGGGAGTCTCCCTCTGGGACAGCTCTGGTGGCACAACTCAGAGCTCCTGGGGGAGTCTCCCTTTGGGACAGCTCTGGTGGCACAACTCAGAGCCCCTGGGGGAGTCTCCCTTTGGGACAGCTCTGGTGGCACAACTCAGAGCCCCTGGGGGAGTCTCCCTTTGGGACAGCTCTGGTGGCACAACTCAGAGCCCCTGGGGGGCAGGAAGCTCACAGAGGGCAGCAGGAGAATGAAAGCAAAGCTTTGGTCTTGGAAGAGTGGCCAAAGCCTCTCCTCCCTCCTTCACACCTCCCCAGGGATTTAAGCTTTAGGTTGTAGCCAAGGCTGAGCCTGTTCCAGCCCAGGGAGCTTTGCTCTGGGGTTGTTGGGGGTTTAGGGTTTTTTTGTTAGATTTTAAGGGTTTTAATTTTGGGGGGAGGGGGATTGGATTTTAAAGTTTTGTTTGCTTTTTTTTAGTTTTTTGTTGTTGTGCTTTGATTTGTTGTTGTGGGTTTATTTTTTTTCTGTGTTTTAAGGTTTTTGTGGAGTTTTTATATTTTTGGTCAGGTTTTTAAGTTTTTTTTGTTGGATTCTAAGGTTTTTGTTTGGTTTCTTTTTTTTCCTTTTTTTTTTCATTGAGTTTTAAGATTTTTTTTTTAATTGGGTTTTAAGATTTTTTTTTTAATTGGGTTTTAAGATTTTTTTTTTAATTGGGTTTTAAGATTTTTTTTTTAATTGGGTTTTAAGATTTTTTTTTTAATTGGGTTTTAAGATTTTTTTTTTAATTGGGTTTTAATATTTTTTTTTTAATTGGGTTTTAAGATTTTTTTTTTAATTGGGTTTTAAGATTTTTTTTTTAATTGGGTTTTAAGATTTTTTTTTTAATTGGGTTTTAAGATTTTTTTTAAATTGGGTTTTAAGATTTTTTTTTTAATTGGGTTTTAAGATTTTTTAAAATTGGGTTTTAGATTTTCTTAATTGGGTTTTAGATTTTTTTTAATTGGGTTTTAGATTTTTTTTTAGTTGGGTTTTATATTTTTTTTTAATTGGGTTTTAGGTGTTTTTGGTTGGGTTTTAGATTTTTTTTAGTTGGGTTTTAGTGTTTTTTTTAATTGGGTTTTAGGTGTTTTTGGTTGGGTTTTAGATTTTTTTTTAGTTGGGTTTTAGTGTTTTTTTTTTTAATTGGGTTTTAGGTTTTTTTGGTTGGGTTTTAGATTTTTTTTTAGTTGGGTTTTAGTGGGGTTTTTTTTAGTTTATTTTTTGTTGTTGTGGTTCAATTTTTTGCTTGGGTTTTTAAGTTGTTTTTTTTGTTGCTGTTGTTGCTGTTATTGTTGTGTTTTTTCCTGCAGGGAGGGGACCACAGAGCTGGGGGAGGAGGAAAGGTGGAAAGACCTTCTTTGAACAGCTACCTAACCTTAACCAGCCCAGTCCAGAACCATTTGGACCCCAAGGGAAGGAGAAGTTCTGGCATTTACCACACCCAGCCTTCTCCTGGGGCATTCCTCTCTAACTTTACACCAACAGACAGGCAGGAAACACCTCCAGAAGTTATCTGCAACTCTCCAGAGAGGGAAAAAAAACCAATGTCAAAAGCAGTTTGAAGCCCTGAGCATCCACCTGCTGTTTGCTGCTTCACTCCTAAAGCCTCCCAACCAATTCTGCTTGTGAGCTTTGATTCCATTCTGGTCTGGCTTTGCTGGGGGAGCAACCTTGGTGAGGCAGAGTATGTGCAGGTTCCCTTTTGTTTTAAGTTCTACACCTTCAAAAGAAGCTTTGTCTGGGATTTGAAGGTTTATTTTAAGTCTCCCCTACCCATTGTGCTGGAATTCCAAGCTCCAAGCTGCCCCCTGGATTTAGGGCAGAGGGGGAGGGAATCCAAAAAGGTTTTGACAAAGCTTTTAAACCACCCAAGTTTCACTCTTCTGCTCCTCCTCCCAGCCCCATCAGCTGAAGGGAAAGCTTGGGAAGCACTGGGAAGAACCTGTGGAGCATTCAGGCTTCCAAAAGGACATCTGGAGAAGGTTTATTTTTTGTGATTTTTTTTTTTTTAATCCAAACTCTTCCCTGGTGATTTAGCAGCACCAAAGTCCTCAACAAGATAAAAACAGGCAGAAGAGGGGAGGGAAAAAAACCCCAGCCCTCAAAAAACCTCCACACAGGTAAAGAACTGAATTAAATTTTTTTTTCCATAGTATTTCCAACTGCAAAAATAAAATGCACTCCACTTCTCTTTCTCTCTCCACATCTCCCCATCCAAAGCATCTCAGAAGGAAACAGACCCAAATGTGACCCTCAAGCCAACCTCCTCTCATCTCCATTTAGCTCTTAAGAGACAAAGAGAAACCAAACAACCCCAAAACCCAAACCAAAGTTTCCAATGAGCAACCTCTGAGGGGTTTTATGCAGCAACAGAGACCTTTTTTTTTTTGTTCCTTTTCCTGTTGGTTGCAACCAGGTTGTCTTCAAGCTTACAGAACAGCTCTCCCAAGTGCCTAAATATTGATATTCACACAACAACAACAACAAAGAAAGGGGCGGAGGAGGGGCTGAAAAATGGAAATTTTTTGTCACTAGGCAATTTAGATCCAAACTGGGGGGAACACAACCCTGTCCAGGGCTTGGTTTGGGGTTAGGTCTAACAGCAGCTAAGAAAATAGAATCAGCATTGGCTGAAGAGTTCCCTCCCCCCTATTTTTTTTTTTTTTTCCTTCTTTTATATATAGATATCTATAGATATAAATCTTGCCAAGAATTCTTATCAGCACTAAGACCCAGCACTGATATGCAACATTAAGTAGTATAAGGCATGGATTGCTGCCACTGGAAATTCACCTTTTCACTTGGGAGAAGCACAGGGGGAAAGGGATGAGAAGGAAGAAAAAAAGAAAACCAAACCAAAGCAAACTGGACCTAGATGGGTTTGGGTTTGTGGAATCCTCCCCCTCCTTCCCCTCCAATATATCAAACCTCCCCCTTCCCCTCCCCACAAAAACCCTGCAGGGCTGCCCAAAGCTCTGGTGGAAAGGCTGTAGTGCCAGACAGAGGAGCATGCTTGGGGTGCCTGAAGAATGAAGCTCTGGAGGGATCAGGGTAGGGAAAGTCCTGCCCCCACCCCCTACCTCCCCTCCAACATGCCCAAAGCAGCTCCTTCCTGGTGGGTATGGGTGGAGGAAGGGAGCCTGAGCCCTGAGGGCACCTCCTGCTCCTCTGCTCCCTCCACTCTGATTGCATTCAGCTTCTGCAATTCCTCCTTTTTTGTGGTTTGCTTTTCTTTTTTTTTATTATTAATTTTTTTGTCTTTTTTTATTTTTAACTTTTTTTTTTTGAGTAAAACTGCTCAGAACAACAACAGAAAAAAAAAAAAAAACAACCAACCAAAACCCTCCAAAAGGAAGAAAAGAAAAATAAAATAAGAGAGTCAAAAACCAGTTCCACTTTGAAGTCTCTGGGAACATAGGAAAAGGCCCAGGCCCAACAACTGCTCTTTTGCTGAATTCCAAAGACCAACCAAAGGTGGTTTTGTCTATTCAGTAAATTAAATTTGTTGTATTTTTCAGACTACCAACAGTTCCAAAGTCTATTCCAAAACCAGAATCCAACCAAAGTTGAGAGACTCTTGCAACTGGTTCCCCACCATCACGGTGGCAGCCACAGTCCCTTAGAAAACAAAAATAAAAGCAACAACAGGAGAAAGAAAAACCAAAAAGGAAGGAAACCAAAACCATACTCAACTGGGCTGTGAGTTTGCACTTCTTTATCATTAGGAGATTGTGAAACATCATCAGCTGGAGGCTGCCTTCCTGATTGGAAGAGGGGCAGGGAAGAAAAAGCAAACATCATCTTGGCTCACTAAATGCATCTGCAAAGATCGGGGGTTGAAATTTCTCTCTCTCTCTCTCTCTCTCTCTCTGTCCTCTCCAACTGCTATCCAAAGGCCACTGCCAAGTGAAGCCTTGCGGTGAAGTCGTGGAGAAACCAAAGGCAGAGAAGTCATCTGGGGGTGGTCCTCTTCCTCTGGGTGACTCTTCCCCCACACCCCTCAACAACAACAAAAAATATAAGAGTAATTCCAAACTAAATATGTAAAGCCAAAAAAAAAAAAAAAAAAAAAAAGAAACCAGAGGATTCTTCCCCTTCCCTGGCAGCCTTCGCCATCAGTCCATCAGCCAAGGGAGCTGCAGTCTGTCCCCCACCCGCGGGGACAGCTCGGTGGGATCGGGAGTGGGGCTTCTTGCATCCTAGAAAGCCTTGGGGCATATCCAGCTGGGATTAAAGCAGATTCCACTGTACTGTGGTATAAAAAGGATGGCAGAAACAGGAAAGTCTTCCTCCTCTGGGGTGTTCCTCTGCATTATTTCCACGTGGCAGACTGTGGGATGGAGCGGGGAGGGATCATATCCAGGAGGTACTCGCGTTGGCGGTCGACGGCCGAGGAGGATTTGTGGACAGCTAGGCTGGGATTGACAAAGGGCAAAGCCCCACCTGGGAGGGGAGAGGAGAAGGGTCACAGTGTGAGACAAACCTGAGACAAACTCACCCTGCTCACACCACAGCCTACCCACAGCAATCAGCTGAGCACTGCTGGCCAGCAAGAAGATCCCTTCAAAGCTCCCAACAGCATCCAAACAAAGAGGACCAAGATTCTGTACCCCAAAATAAGTCCCTTCAGTGCTTAAAGGGATGAGCAGAACGCTGGGGACAGGCTTTTGAGCAGTGCCTGTTGTGACAGGACATGGGATGATGGTTTGGAACTGAAAGAGGGAGATTCAGACTGGAGAAAAGGGGAAATTGTTGATGCTGAGGGTGGTGAGAGCCTGGCCCAGGCTGCCCAGAGAGCTTGGAGCTGTCCCATGCCTGGAACCATTGCAGGTCAGGTTGGTTGGGGCTGTGAGCAACCTGCTCTGGTTGGGGATGTCCCTGCTGAGTGTGTACAAGAAACATTTAGGGCCATGGTTTAGTGGCCATGGTGGTGCTGGGTTGATGGTTGGATTGGATAACCTTGGAGACCTTTTCCACCTGAAGCAGTTCTAGGATTCTATAAACCACCAGCAGCACTGAGAGCAACACCTTGCTTGGTGCTCTGATGCAGGAAGCATTGAGGGGAAGCCATCTTTACCCAGAAGACTGTGGATAGAGGGCAGCAAGGATGAGGGCAAGGAGAGACATTGGAGAGCAGAAAGCCCTACCTGTGCTGATGGGAGTCTTCTTCCAGGCAGCAGCACTGCCCTTGCTGACAGCTCTCTCACCATGCTTCCCTGGCCTGCTCCCCAGGCCTGCTGCAGAGGCATTCTGCAACTTGGGGGACTGGCTAAATGCATGCAGCACCCCTCGGGGAGCTCCAGGACCTCGAGACATCTGGCTGGAACTCTGGCAAGAGAGCAAAGGGTGAGGCATGGCAGCTTTCTGCCCCTCAAACAACCACAGCCCCTGGTGGGGCTTTGCTGCCCCTCTGCCCCTTTCTGGCTGCACAGCATTGTGAAGAGTTTCAGGGCACTGGAACAGGTTGTCCAGAGGAGCTGTGGAGGCTCCAAGCCTGGAGGTGTTCAAGGCCAGGCTGGATGAGGCCTTCAGCATCCTGTTTCAGTAGGAGGTGTCCTTGCCCATGGCAGGGGGGTTGGAACTGGATGCTCTTTAAGATCCCTTCCAACCCAAACCAGTCTGGGATTCTCAGTCCATCACAATGACACTCAGAAGACCACCACATTCTTCTGACTATCAGAACTTCAGTACCAGCCCCCCACCTTCCAAACCCCACTGTGACCAGCCTGGATTTGAGCTCCCACTCAGCCACACCCCCACTGTGGAGCTCAGACAACAGCCAGTTCCCACCTCAGCTCCGTGCCTGCACACCACAGGACCCCTCACCCCCACCAGCAGCGATGTCTGGGGGGTTCTGTACCTGTTTGAGGGAATGGTGCTGCACGATGGAGTCTGCCTTGGTCTGCCCAGGGGATGCAGCCTGCTGCAGTATCCTCTGCTCGATCTCCTGCTCCTGCTGCAGCGCTTTGACGAAGGCAGCCTTCAGCCGGTTCGTGTGCTCGGCCTTCAGGGCCTTCTTCTGGTTGGAGGTCATGCAGGTCTCACACATGATGGTGCCATTCTTCTCCTCCCTCCAGCGGCAGGTGAAGTCAGTCTTACACTGAGCACACAGGTAGGGCTCCCGGGAGGAGACAGCCACCGAGACTTTACCTGTGGGGCACAACCAGCGCAGCTCAGCTCAGCTCAGCCTCAGCACAGCTCAGCCTCAGCTCAGCTCCAGCTGCAGCTTCCAGCAACAGAGCAACTTGAGGAACCTCACCCAAGCCCCACCAGAGCAAACCCTTCCAGCCACAACTCCTCAGCCTGAAGCTGCTTGCATCATTCAATCTTTGAACTCCTCACTTCAGTCAGTGTCTGTGTGTCCAGCACAGACTTCTTTAGATGCTGGTTAGAGAATTTGGTAGGGATGGACAAAGAAGTGGTTGAGGCAGTTGCCCTCAGTCCCAAGAAGGATACTGAGAGGCTGGAGGGGGTCCAGGGAAGGGCAACCAAGCTGGGGAAGGGTCTGGAGGAGCTGGGGAGGAGCAGCTGAGGGAGCTGGGGAAAAGGAGGCTGAGGGGAGAACTTCTCAATTTCTACAGCTCCCTGAAAGGAGGCTGGAGCCAGGTGGGAGTTGGTCTCTTCTCCCCAGGAACAAGTGACAGGATGAGAGGAAATGGCCTCAAGCTGCCCCAGGGGAGGTTTAGGTTGGTCATGAGAAGAAACTTCTTCACTGGAAAGGTTCTCAAAGCCTGGCACAGGCAGCCCAGGGAGGTGGCTGAATCCCCATCCCTGGGGAGGTTTCAAAGCCCCAGAGCTGTGGTGCTGAGGGCCATGGTTTGGCCCCAGCCTTGGCAGGGTTAGAGAACAGTTGGAAGATCTGAAAGGGCTTTTCTGACCCAATCCATTCCATGCCAGGAAGTGAACAGCTCTGGGGACAGTGAGATGCACTCAGAAACCCTTCCTGTGCCCAAGCTCTGAGAAATCAGAACCTTTTCTTTTTTTGTCTGATTTTTTTAGACTCTTAAATGAAGCATTTTGGGGATTCTCCAAGGAAGTGAAGCCTGGATGTGAGAGAGTGTGACAACTGAACCCTGAGGCACCCCAAACCCCTTGCTCCCTGCTACTGAGGGCAAGTCCAGGTGGCAACGACTTTCTCCTCAACCTGGAGGAACATTTTTGAAGCTCATCTCACCTTGAGTCTCCAGCAAATTCTGCACAACTTCTTCCAACCCAACTAAGTAAATAAATTCATTGTTAGCTGCACTGGGCAGGAAGTTCATCTCTGGTGCAGGAGGCTTGGGAGGAGGGATCTCCAAGAGTGTCTTCTCCAGCTGCTTCCTCAAGGCAAGCTTGGCAGCGGCTTGGCGGCTGGCCGGGGACTCGTTGGAGTTGACGATGGAAGCGGCGCTGGTGGTGGTGGCGTTGGCCTGAGCAGATGTCACTGTTGTACCTTTGATTGAAGTGGGGGAAGCCTGGGAGGAGACAAGGACACAGCTCAGGGACCAACAGCAGAGGGGGTGGCACTTTGGAGGCACCAGCTGGGAGGGAGGGAAGCGGCACTGGCTCTGTCTGCCTGTGGCCAAGGTTGGCTGCTGGGGTGGGGCTCAGCTGGTGGCCTCCAGAGCTTATTGCTGCATCTGATTGCCAGCAGTGTGCTGCTGTTGGCCAGGAAGGTCAATGGTCTCCTGCGGGGCAATCAGGAGAGTGTGGCCAGCAGGCTGAGAGAGGTTCTCCTCCCCATCTACTCTGTTCTGCTGAAGCCACAGCTGGAGGACTGAGTCCAGTTATGGGCTCCCCAGTTCAAGAGAGTCAGGGAACTCCTGGAGAATGCCCAGCAGAAGCTGGGAAGCTGCTGAGGGGCCTGGAGCAGCTCTGTGAGGAGCAATGCTGAGAGCCCTGGGGCTGTTGAGCCTGAAGAAGAGCAGCCCCAGAGGGGAGCTGAGCAATGCTCAGCAAGAGCTAAAGGGTGGGGGGCAGGAGGCTGGGGCCAGACTCTGCTCAGTGGTGCCCAGGGACAGGACAAGGAGCAAGGGGCACAAACTGGCACCCAGGAGGTTCCATGTGACCAGGAGGAGAGACTTGCTTGGTGTGAGGGTGCTGGAGGCCTGGAGCAGGCTCCCTAGAGTGGTTGTGGAGTCTCCTTCTGTGCAGAGCCTCCAACCCCCCCAGCCACTGTGCTCCTGGGCAAGCTGCTGTGGGTGCTGCTGCTTTAGCTCAGTGTGTTCCTTTGAAGGGCCTCAAACCCCCCTCCCAGAACTCACCTGGGGGATGTTGACCAGCAGGCTGGTGTTGGGGACGTTGGCCACACGGATCAGGCCCTGCTGGATGATTCTCTGCCCCTGGATCTGGACGCTGGGGACCGAGGCGCGTGGCGCCAGCAGCAGCGGAGGGGGCCCCGTGCTGGAGTGCTGTCGGATGTTGTGGATTTGCTGGGGAGACACAGACACGGGCTGCTGGGATGGGTGTGGGGAAGGAGGTTGAGAGTGGAAGTTGGGACGGGATGATGTGAGGCAGGCAGGGAGTGCAAAGAGTCGAGAATGAAGATCCCTGACGCTGTGGGAAGGTCCCACGGAGAGAGGTGCTCCTGTGTGAGGCCACCAGTGACAGCCACAGCAGCTGTGACAAAGGATCAGGGAATGCTCTGGGATGGAAGGGACCTCTAGAGGTCATCTAGTCCAGCCAAAAAAACCCTAAGTTTCTGAGACAAATCTCTTGCAGAACACACAGTTGGTTTATTTTAATGGCAAAGGACCTCCAGAGGTCCCTTCCAACACCTCCTTCTGGAGAGAGCCCTGCAGGGACAGGATGCTGGGGGATGGCTTCAGACTGGAAGAAGCTGGATTGAGATGAGACATGAGGAAGAAATTCCTCCCCAGGAGGGTGCTGAGGTACTGGAACAGGCTGCTCAGAGTTGTGGAAGCTCCAAGCCTGCAGGTTGGATGAGGCCTGGAGCAACCTGGGCTAGCGGGAGGTGTCCCTGCCCATGGCAGGGGACTGGAACTGAATGATCTTGAAGGTCCCTTCCAGCCCAAGGCATGCTGTGACTCCATGATTAAGGAACTTATTTCTCAGCAAGAGGTTTTAGAGGTTCCTGAGGAGCAGCTGGAAGCTGGAAATGAACTTTCAGAAAGGCAAAGGAGCACCACAGGACTTCCTTTGTCCTTCTGGGACAGCAGAACACACAAACTGGAGTGCTGCAGGATCCTTGTTGTGGGTTAAGCAGCAGCAGCACCTCTGGCTGTGTTCACTCCAGCAAGAGCTCCTCCAGACAAGCAGAGATGACTGAGGAGGGAGCTGAGGTGCTCTCAGGGGAAGCAGAGCAGCAGACACTCACCTGTGCTCCTCTGACCAGAGGAGGCATCACTATCTGTGTGCTCTGCTGGCTTCCTAGCTTGGAAGAACTCTGCTGCCCTCCACGGACCAAGGGAGGAGGGATAACAGTGCCTGGCAGACGTGTAGAGGAGGTCTGCAAAAGAGAAAAAGGGGTTCCTGAGGTGGTCTCATCCTGCTGGAGCTCCAGGCCATGCTCAAGCAGCTCCTGAAACCTCAGGCAGCCATGGAGAGGTAGTGGCAGCCTGGCTGCCTGCTCAGGGACTGTTCTCTCTCATCCTGCACGGAACTGCAAAGGTAAAGAGCAGCTCTGGGGGACACTTTCACTGCCCTCCCACTGCTGGGACACACCACAGAGGCACAACAACCTGGGGAAGAGGAGGAGGAGGGAAGGGGGGACACAATGCAGCTCTTCTCTCTGGTTGGTGGGATGGATGTGGGATCTGTTTGGAGCCAAGGGCAAGGCTGGAGGAGACCAGAGGTGGCCAGGCTGGTGCAGGCAGTGTTCAAAATAATTAATAAAAGGGAAAATAAGAAGTGAATTTTGGCAGGGAGTGAGGGAAAGGGGAAACACAAAGTGAAGTCTTCCAGAAGAAGCATGGGGCAGGGGAGTTGGAGATGCAGGAAGGTGGGGAAGGGAGCACTGGGCACCTGTGTGTGTGGGAAGGGAAAACAGAGACAGGAAAAGGGGAAAGCTTTAGAAAATAACAATGGGAAGGGAAAGGAATCAGGCCACAGAAGGCTGAAAAGTTGCTGCCCATGCCTTTTGGGGCTGCAGATTGCATTAAACCCTCCAAGCTCCTCATGATGCTGTGCAAGGTGCTGGGGTCCATGCACCACTGCCAGCCCTGCACACCACCAGCACTGGGTGATGGCTGCTGAGGAGCAGCAAAGCTCTCCAGTGGCTCCATGCCCCTGGCCACCTCCCTCACTCAGGCCCCCAGATGCTCATCACTGTGAAGACAAAACTCCTGAAAGCACCAAAGCTGCCAGAGCTGAGCTCCCAGCTGCACACACAGCTCCCTGCTTTGCTGCTGGGGAGCTAAATCCACTCTGGGTTTGCCTTTCAACTTGAAGGCCAAATGTTCACTCCACTTCTACTCCAGGTGTTCACTCCTACTCCCATGTCCACTCCTACTCCAAATGCTCACTCTTGCTCCAGATGTTAACTCCACTCCTACTCCTCAAACGTTCACTCCTACTCCAGATGTTGGCTTCTACTCCCAGGCATTAGTAGAGGTTTTAGAGTCAAGCCAAAGCAGCTGGAGGTTAATTTGCCCAAACACCAAAAAAAATGAAGAGAAAAGAAATCCACTTCTGGCTCCTCAGCTGCCAGCTCTCTGCTCTGTCCAACCAGAGTTTCACTGAAGGGTAAACTCTTGCTCCAGTTCCTCTGGAAGTGCTGTCCCTGCCCCAAGGAGGAGGTGACTCCAGCTTGCACTGACTTTGGGGAATGTTTCCTGAATGGAGAGCAAATGCACCACTCCCCTGCCCCTTCCCTCAACTACAGCCCCCTGGAGGGGGATCCTGAAACCAAGAGTTGCCATTTTTCAAGGGGAAGCATCTTTGTGCTGAAGCAGTTTGAGGTTTGTTAGCCAATAACCCAAACTGGTTTCAATTCCAAAGTGAAACCAGAGCCTGGACTCCAGATCCAGGTGAGGCTGACAGATGTCAATCACCTCTGGCTTTGTTTTTCCCTTCCCCAAGGCTTTGCAACATTTCATTTCATTTACTCTGAACCAAGCTCTTTCCTGCCACCAGGAAGAATTTCTTCCCCAGGAGGGTGGTGAGGCACTGGAACAGGTTGCTCAGAGGAGTTGTGGAGGCTCCAAGCCTGGAAGTGTTGAAATGCAGGTTGGATGGGGCTTGGAGCAAGCTGGTTGGTGCCTGGACTCGATGACCTTGAAGGTCTTTTCCAACCAAACCAACTCTCTGATTCTCTGGTGCAGGAGCAGCTGTCCCTAACCATGGAACTGGGTGATCTTGATGGGGCTCTGAGCAACCTGCTGTGGCTGGGGATGTCCCTGCTGGCTGCAGGGGGTTGGACTGGATGAGCTTGAAGGTCCCTTCCAACCCAAACCATTCTATGCTCATGTGCCACACAGCCACCAAGCCATCAAAGGATCTGCCTGGCTCTTAATTAACCTCACTGGGGGCACAATTAAGTCTCTTGAAGGTACAGTGAGGAGCTGCCAGCAGCTCCAAGGCATCCTCCTTCACCGAAGGTCCTTAGTCTTGGCATGGATCTAGTCACCAGCAGAGTGGATCAGGAGGATCAGCCACTGAAAAATAAGCTCAGGAGAGTCCTCCTGCTTGCATCTCCCACTCCAGTCCTTCTCACAAAGCTTCTAGTGGGGTTTTGGGGAAGTTCAAACCAAAAAACTTCCCCCTGGCACCAAGCCATGAGCATGAGGGGACTGCCTGCCCTGTCCTGTGCACCTTGTCCTCTGCTCCATGCCCTGAGCCTGCCAGCCTGGCCCTCCCCACTGACCTGGAGGGTTGGCTTGCCAGCAGGAACACTCTGCGGTCCCCGCACCAAGGGCGGAGGGGTGGCCACAGCACTCCCAGAGGAACCAGCAGGCTGGAAGAGGAGAAAAAAAACCAGAAAGAAAAGCAGAGGAGGGGAAAAGTGTCAGCAGAATCACAGCAGCTAAGGTAACAAAGAGAGTTTTTACCTCCTTGCAGCTCAGCAAGAGAAATCTCCAAGGGTTGTGGCTTTCCCCCTCCCCCAGGCACCTCAACATGCATTTCTGGGGGAAGGGATTAGGAAGTGAGGACAGAGGAGAGTAAAGCAGGCAAGTAAGAGGCCAGGCAGCAAGAGCAGAGCAGGGTGGGCATCTTGCAGCACTCTCAGCTAAGAGCCCACCTCACCCTGACCCACCCTCATCACCACCCTCACCTCATTTCAGTGAGACCCAGTGATGGGATGAGGGCAGTGGATGCAAACTCAACCCCAGGAGGTTCCACCTCAACAGAAGGAGAAACTTCTTTGTTGTGAGGGTGCTGGAGGCCTGGAGCAGGCTGCCCAGAGACCTTCAGCAGGCTGTGGAGTCTCCTTCTCTGCAGAGATTCCAAAGCCAGCTGGATGTGTTCCTGTGTGCCCTGTACTAGGTGACCCTGCTTTGGCAGGGGGCTTGGACTTGGTGATCTCTGGAGGTCCCTTCCAACCCCTCCCAGTCTGTGATTCAAGGATTCTAATGAGCTTCAAGCATAATGCAGAGGGAAAAGAAGAAGCAGCAGCTGGGGACAGGTCCCTTCACCGTCCTTAGCTGCCTCAGACTCATGGCTCAGTCAAGCAGTGCAGGTACTTGGCAGCAGTTTTCAGCATCAGCTGCTGAAGCACTCAGAAGCCCAGGAGGAAGATGCCAATCAAACCACCAAAACCAGCCCTGGGAACTGGATCAGCACCCAGCTGGACTGGGAAGTGCACTGCAGCCTGCACCTCATGCCCAGCACAAAACCCAGCACCCCAGCTGCAAGATGGAAGGGTTTAGGTGGCCCCTGACAGCAGGTGGGGGCTCACCAACCTCCTCTGCTCTCCTCCTGCCACCCCCCACCTCCAGCCTGCAGTGCCAGCCTGAGGAGAGTGCTGGGGAACTGCTCTGGCACCAAAACCAAAGTGGATTTTTAGCTGGGTTCTGCTCTCCTCCCAGCACTCTGCTGCCAAGTGAGATGGGTGAGGAGAACAGAGGAAGAAGGGATCTCAGGGTGGGAGGTCTGAACCATTCCTTCCACAGGCTGCTGGGATTTTGGGGACGCTGAAGCTGCCTGGTGACAGCTGGAATGCAGAGCTGGGCTTCTGCCATGCAGCACAAAACACAGCCCTTGGCCACCAGCTCCCAGAGCCTGGGCTTCAAACATCTGAGCTCTGCCTGTCAGCAAGAACCTCCTCCAAAGGTGTTCAAGGTCAGGCTGGATGAGGCCTGGAGCAACCTGGGCTAGTAGGAGATCTCCCCTGCCTGTGGCAGGGGATTGGAGCTGGATGATCTTTAAAGTCCCTTCCAACCCAAACTATTCTACGAATCTATGAAAAACCTAAACCAGGCTGAAGGACCCAAACCAAGCTGGCCCACCCAAGCCAGGCTGGCCCACCCACCATGCCATCAAGATTTTAGGACAAGGGAGATGCTTCCTTCGAGAGCTATCTTATGCTGCACAGCTTATGACAGCTGCCACCACTACTGAAATGTTGTCCCCTCCACCTGCAGAGCTGAGCTGCTGAGCACCTGCAGGCAGAGCAGTACCTTCTGGGCAGTGGCCTCCTTCTGGATTTGGCTTTGCCGTAGCTTTTTCAACAGGACCAGCTTGGCTTCCTCTAACCGTAGCTCCTCCTTGAGCTGTTTGATCATCCTCTCACGCTCCTCAGGGCTGCTCTTCTGCAGGGCCAGGGGTGGGCAATGCAGCAGGAGAGAAGACGACATCCAACAGGTTAGGAGAAGAACTCACAGCATTGGAGAAGACTGGGAGGGGATCTCAGTAATGGTGATCAGTATCTGAAGGGTGGGGGGCAAGAAGGGGGCAGGGGCTGTTCACTGGTAGGACAAAGGGACACAGGCACAGAGTGGAAGCCAGGAGGTTCCATCTGAACAGGAGGAGAAAATTCTTGGGTGTGAGGGTGCTGGAGCCCTGGAGCAGGCTGCCCAGAGAGGTTGTGGAGTCTCCTTCTCTGCAGAGCTTCCAACTCCACCTGGAGCTGAGGAAGGACTTTTGACAAGGGCTTGCAGTACCAGGATGAGGGACAATGGCTTTGAGCTGGAAGAGGGGAGACAGACTGGAGATGAAGAAGAAATTCTATAGAGTAAGGGTGGGGAGACTCTGGAATAGGCTGCCCAGGGAAGTTGTGGATGCCTTCTCCCTGGAGTTGTTCAAGGCCAGGCTGGATGAGGCCTTGAGCAAGCTGGGCTGGTGGGAGGTGTCCCTGCCCATGGCAGGGGGGTTGGAACTGGATGATCTTGAAGGTCCCTTCCAACCCAACCCATTCTGTGGTTCTATGAAGAGTGTCCAGCCTCACCATCAGTGCCTCTGTGTTGGTCTCTTTCAATGCCAGTTTGGTTAAACCATTCATTCTGGGGCTGGAGGGTTCGTTGTCAGACAGCACGATGACGTCCGGGGAGGGTACTCGCTTCTCCCTCTTCACTTCACTGCAAAGCCAGAGCAAGAGAGGCAGAGGATGAGTTAAGGAAACCAAGAACCAGCCACTGCCCACTGCCAGATGCCAGCATGGCCAACCCAAACCTCTCCACTGTGGGGGAGCTCAGTTTCTGCTCTCCTTCGGGCTCTTGAACTTCCCAGGACCAAACTTGTCCAGGCTGCCCAGGGCAGTGGTGGAGTCCCCATTCCCAGAGGGGTTTCAAAGCTGTGGAGGTGTGGTGCTGAGGGTCAGCAGTGAACCTTGGGTTAATGCTTGGACCTGATGACCTTCAAGGTCTTTTCCACCTTAAACAATTCCATGGATCTATGAAAAACCAGCTTAAAACCATTCCCTTTTGCAGGTGAGTGGCAAAGCTGGAGGGAAGCTGTGGAGTGTCCTCTAGAGGGCATAGCAAACCAGTGAACCACAGCCCTCAAACTGGGCTGCTTCCCAGTTCAGAGAGCCACGGGGGAAGCAGTTCCAGTTTGTTCCTGCATCTGAAGGCACCAAACTGGCTCAGGTCACTCTTAGCAGGGAAATAACAAAGTCAGGCCAGGCCCTGACTGGCTCAGGAGCCTCCTCCTGATGGAAAGGGAAGGCACCAGCAGGATGAGCCCTTTGGAGGGGACAGCTCCATGGGAGGGACTGAAGGAGTTAGCTGCTGGCTGCTCCTCCTCAAGCTCTGTGGTCAAGTCCCTGATGAAAGTCATGGACAGCTGAGCTCCCTGAAAAGCTGAGAATTCCAAAAAGGTGGAGATCTGAGCATCCCTGCAGCAGCTCACCAAGGCTTAACTCCCCCCTCCAAGCAGCCCACCCCAAGAGCTGCAAGGGTCACCCAGGAGGGGCTGCAAAGGCTTTGATGTGGCTGCAGATGACAACTGGCACCAGGCAGGCTTGGTGCCCTCCCTGGGCAGCAACCAGCAGCTGGTGGGAGGGGGAGCTGCCTCCGGAGCCATGCTGGAGCTGCCCTCACCAAGCTGCTCCAGACCAGCTTCCCTCTGCCCAGCTTTGCTGAACCTGCTCCAGATGGCAGCACCCAGAGCAGGGCCACCACCAGCTCATGTGACACCCCTGGCACGTGACCTGGCACGACAGAAACCATGGCAACAGCCTGGCAACGGCTGGGCCCAGCCTGACCTTCATTTTGTGAGGTGAGGCTCAGGTGCTGCTGGAGAAAATGGAGTGGCCATGCCCAAGGGTCTCCATCACCCCCCTGGCTCCTTGCCAAGGGCTGCCTGGGGGAGTTCAAGAGAGTAAGGGAGAAATGGTCAAGAAAAGCCCCAAAAAACCTGCCAGGAGAGCTGGGCAGGGCTGCTTCCAAGGGCAGGCAGCAGGGCAAGGGATTGAAAGTGGAGCAGGGGAGAGCCAGGTTGGACATTAGGAGGAAGTTCTGCACAATGAGGGTGGTGGAACAGTGGAAGAGGCTGCCCAGGGAGGTGGTGGAGGCTCCCTGCAGACATTTAAGGTCAGGCTTGACGTGGCTCTGAGTAACCTGCTCTAGCTGGGGTGTCCCTGCTGACTGCAGGGGGGTTGGACAGGGTGACCTTTGAGGGTCCCTTCCAAGCCCCTGCATTCTCTGATTGATGTCCTCAGCAGCAGGACCATGTGGTGAAGGAGGTGGCACAAGGCTGAACTGCAGCCATGCAGAGGAGGCCTCTGCCCACCAGCCCTGCAAAGAGGAGCTGGCTTTGCTCTTTTGTTACCCTGTGTGGAGCAAGAAATCCAAAGCAGATGTCTCCAAATCAAGCAGACAATGGAAACATCACCACTTGCAGCAAAATCCTGCCACCAGCAGCTCAGAATTCAGACTGAGTGCCCCCAGCCTCTGACCTTCATCCTCTGAAGCCATCAGGCAGCTCCCTCAGCTAAATAAAGCCTTGGTTCCATTCTTCTCCCTTCAGCTCTCCTAAGTGCTGCTGTCTCCAGCATTTGCTCTCTGTGCTGGAAGATGAAAGCTGCTGCCCAGTTACCCCCAGTTAGGCATCCCCAGCCCTAAACCACACTTTAATAGGGACCTTGCAGCAAGTCAATCAAGCACAGACCTCCCAAGGTCCTGAGAACACTGAGAAAATGGTGCAGTGGTGGCTCTGGTGGAGTTAGATAATGGTTGGACTTGATGCTCTTGAAGGTCCTTTCCCAACCACAGAGATGCTGCAAAACCCCATGGCACAAGGACAGTCATGGCACAGTGGCCAGGAGCTTCCCTCAGGGTCCTGGAGCATCCTGGAGCAATCAGAGCACAAGAGGGACTCCAGGCAAAACCAACCCAACCCAACAGCCACCTGCCCATGGCACACTGACTTCTGTGTTGGTTTGAAGGAAAGAGGAGGCTCAGGTAGCTGAAGCCAGCCCTGGAGATCTGCTTCCACCTAGCTGGGCCAGAGGAAGTCAGGAACTTTTTGTCTTGCTGACACCTCTGAGGGGGTGGAGTCTCCTTCTCTGCAGAGCTTCCAATGCCCCCTGGCCCTTGTGCCCCTGGGCAAGCTGCTGTGGGTGCCCTGCTGGAGCAGGGGGGTTGGACTGGGTGGGCTTCAGAGTGAGGGTGGGGAGACTGTGGAACAAGCTGTGGCTGCTCCCTCCCTGGAGGTGTTCAAGGCCAGGCTGGAGCAACCTGGGCTGGTGGGAGGTGTCCCTGTCCATGGCAGGGGACTGGAACTGGATGATCTTCACATCCATCCCAGTCCATTCCATGGTTCCATGACTCTCATGTGCTTAAGGGGAAGGGAACATCACAGGAGAGAGGGAGAAGAGAGCAAAGGGAAAGCAGAGCTTGACAGCACAGTAAGAGGTCAGGATCCAGCTCAGTTTGGCAGATTCCACCCCTCCAGCACCCATCCTGATGTAAATCAGTGTCCTCACAAGCAAAACTTTTACCATCCCACTTCAAGTGAGCTCTGGCTTGCAGGAGAAGGCTTCTTCTTCCTGCCATCCCTTCCCAGAGTGGGACTGGGATAATGACATAGCAGCAGAGCCAGCTCTCAGCAACACCAGGCAGAGAGGAGCAAGAGTTTGGTTTGGCCTTGTGTGACCTCTCCTCAAAAGCCTCCCACCACTACAGACTTGCTTCTGTTTCTTCTGGCACCAGCAAACCTGCTCAGAGCAGATCCTATTTTAAAGTTTGACTTCAAGGTTTAGAAGGAAAACCAAAAAAAGCCACAAAAAGCTGCAGATTTTGAAGCTGAAGCAGAGCTGTTGGCAGCTTTGTGCTGTCTGGATGGACATAAACTGATGTGAGGGAGAGAATCCAGGCAAGGGCTGGAGCAGCTCTGCTCTGAGCACAGGCTGAGGGAGCTGAGGGTGTACAGCCTGGAGAGGAGAAGGCTCCAGGAAGACCTCAGAGCTGCCTGCCAGTACATGAAGGGATCCTGCAGGAAGGCTGCAGAGAGGCTTCTTATGAGGGTGTCTGGAGACAGGCCAAGGGGGAAAGGTTTGGAGCTGAGGCAGAGCAGGGTTAGAGTGGAGCTGAGGAAGAAGTTCCTCAGTGTGAGAGTGGTGAGAGTCTGGCACAGGCTGCCCAGGGAGGCTGTGGTTGCCTCCTCCCTGGGGGCGTTCAAGGCCAGGCTGGATGAAGCCTGGAGCAGCTGAGTCTAGCTGAGAGGAGTCCCTGCCCAGGGGGATCAGCTTGCAGTAGATCTGAGCTCCCTTCCAACCTCAGTCAGTCTAGGATTCAATCAGCTCCACAGGGATCACTGCTGGGCCACCTTTTCCAAGGCAAAGATGATGTTTGCAGTTCTGCAAGCATGAAGTTGAAAAGCCCAGACCCAGCCAGCACTAAGCAGCTCTACCCAAGAGGTCTGCAGAGGCTGAGGGCTCTCCAGCAATCAGCACAACTGCTTTAAAGACATAGCTCTGGTGAGAGCTGGCACTGAAACTGCTCTGAAGATCAAAGGTTGGGGAAGGTGAATCCCACGGCTCAAAACCCACACAACAGAAGTCCTTATGAAATGAAGATCCACCTCCCCTAGCAGTGCCAAGTTTATTCTTCTGGAGGAAAAGGAACCAGACTGGTCCTGAGACAAGAGGCCTCCACCTCAGACTGCACTCACTTGGAGGTGTTTGCATCCCAGCTGCTCAGTGCCACATTCCTGCTCCAGGAGAGGAGCTGTGCAGGGACCATGGGCATGGGCACCATGCAGGAACAGACCCCAGAGCCTGGGAATCCTGGAATGGCTCAGGTTAGAAGGGACCCTAGAGATCATCTACTCCAACCCCTGCCATGGACAGGGACACCTCCACCAGCCCAGGTTGCTCAAGGCCTCATCCAACCTGGCCTTGAACACCCCCAGGGAGAGCACAGCCACAGCCTCCCTGGGCAGCCTGTTCAGGAGTCTCACCACCCTCACTGTGAAGAATTTCCTCCTAACATCCAGAATGGAATTTTGACTCCAGCTGGTGCTGAGGAGGGGATGGGTACAAAATGAGTGGAAGAGTTCCAGGAGTAAGGAATCTGGGCCATGGGGAGCTGGAGCAGTGCAGGTCTGAGGTGTGAAACTGCAAACCCAAGATCTTATCAAGTGC
This sequence comes from Indicator indicator, assembly GCF_027791375.1. NCBI lineage: Eukaryota > Metazoa > Chordata > Aves > Piciformes > Indicatoridae > Indicator > Indicator indicator. Next base: position 2,800,871 of record NC_072045.1, on the reverse strand, counting down.
TGAGGAATGATTGTGTGGAGGGGTGCAGGGGTGTTTCTGGGTGATGCCTTTGATGTTTGATGGCAGTTCCTCCCTAAACTTTAACCAACTTCTGCTGCTTTTCCAAGAGACATTAGACTGCAGGAGCCTTGCTCACCACATCCAAACAGAAAACAAGAGCTCCTCCACCAGCCTGGGAGAAGGGAGGTGACATCTTCCAGCTTTCTCCATCAAGCTGCTGCCAAAGGGACAATGAAAAGTTCAGAAAGTCAAGGAATGGTTTGGGTTGGAAGGAACCTTGAAGACCATCCAGTTCCAGCCCTCCTGGCAAAGACATCTTCCACTAGACCAGGTTGCTGAAGGCCTTAAGGGAGTCAGCCTCACCTGGAGATGCTGCTGTGCCAGGAGAAATTAGGCTGCAGTTAAACCTCTGGTTAGCCAACCAGAAGCTGTTCTTCTCTCCCAGCTCAATCACACCCAAACATCTCTTCCTGACATACATCTCAACCAGTGGCTCAAAAGTGCATCTCCTGCCTTGGCCACTCTCCTATTCCAGAAGATGTTTCTTCCCTCAGCTGCTCAGCAGGCACCAGGAGGGAAGTTCCACAGGAGCAGCTGTTGAACCTGCTGTGAAGAGCCAGAGCTGTGCCCACCACACCTCAGCTTTTCAGCAGGCAGAGAACTTCTCCCCTAAGCACCATCAGCCCAGACATCTCCCTCTGCTGCTGGCCCAGACCTTGGAGGGGAGATTTGGAACTCACCTTTTTGAGGTACTCATGTCCACAGGCTCATCTCCAGTCTGCACCTCCACTTTGATGGTTGCTTTCACCTCTCCACTTTTTAACAAGCCTTGCACTTTCCCAGCTCCTGGATCTGTTTTGATTTTCATGTCTCCTTCAGCATTTAAATCTGTGGCTAAAAGTCCTTTCTCCATTTTCAGTTTCTTACTGTCCACATCGTTGTGAGGGACCTCACGTTCTAAGGCTCTTTTTTGACTCCGTGTCCTGCATGCTTCCTCTGTCATTGTGAGGCTCTGGGTGAGGGGAAGAGGGGAAGAAGAGAGAGGAGACAACAAATGAGTTAAGTTGGACGAAAATCCTTCGTTTCCAAAGAGGACAAAGTCCAGCTTGCTGCAGAAGAAGCTCAGGAGGAGCAATAAAAAGGTCTGCAGGGTGCTCAACCCACCCTACCTCCAACCCTGCACCCAGCAGCACCCTACTCACACTTTATGTTGAGCCAAACCAATCAAACTTCCCCCCCAAAACCCCCAAAATTAAACCAAGGAGGAGTCCAAAGCTCTCCTTGAGCATCAACAAGGAGGAGCAAGAAGAGAAAGCAGCATGGAGGGAACAATTCTTTGATGGGGTAGGGGAGAAGAGGACCCTAAAGGACCTCTGCACAGCAAGGGGGGGAGGGTGGTGACAACCTGAAGGATCTCTCCACGGTGGGGAAGAGAAGACCTAAAGGTTCTAAAGGACCTGAAGGACCTTTAGAACCTTTAGGTCCTCTCTCCCCGCCATGCTGGGACCCCCCCTCCTTCCCCAGACTGCCCCAGCTCTTGACAGCAGTGGAGTTAGGACTTTTTTCTCTCCTCCTGGAGCAGCAGCCAGGCTGTTCCCAAGGCTGAGGGAACCCAGGATTGTTAACCCCTCAGCTGCTGGAGCCAGGAGGGGCTGGGGGGAGGAAGCTGGTGGTGGTGCTGGTGGGGTTGGGACACCTGGAGCAGGGTGGTACCTGCAGCCACCCATCCGGCGGCTGTGGAGCTGAGTCAGGCTTTGATCCCATGACATCATTGGGCTCCACATGACCCTTCCCAGGATGCAGCCTGCGAGACAAAAGCACTTTCCAGAAACCAGTCTGAGCCGGCAGCAGGCAGCAGGGCCAACCCCGGCACCAGCAGCATCCCTCCTCCTCCTCCTCTTCCTCTTCCTCCCTGGGCAGCCGCTCTGCCCCTTGCACAGGGTGCTTGGGGGCCACCGGGCACTGAAGGAGGTGACAGAGGATGGGACGTGGGGAGAGGCAGAGAAATGACACAGGCCTTCCCCTCCCCCTCTTCCTAATTTAATTAATTAACTCCTTATTAACCCTTGCAGTGCTTTATGTCCCTTATTTATTTATTTATTTGTGGTTTTATTTATTTATTTATTTCCAGCCTTCCTCCCATCCGGTTTGCTTTGGGGTGTGGGGAGAGGCAGAGAAATGCCACATCCCACCCCTGCCCGTGCTAATTTAATTAATTAACCCATTATTAACCCTTTTATTAATTTATGTATTTATCAATTTATTTATTTCCAGCATTCCTCGCATCTGGTTTGTTTTGGGCTGTAGGGAGAGGCAGAGAAATGCCACACAGCCCCCCCTTCCTAATTTGTTTTAATTAATTAACCCTTTATTAACCCTTTCATTTATTTACTTTATTTAATTTATTGATGTATTTAGTTTGTTCTTTATTTATTTATTTCCAGCCTTCCTCCCATCTGGTTTGCTTTGGGGTGTGGGGAGAAGCAGACAAATTCCACATCCCCCTCCCTTCCTCATTTGTTTTAATTAAGCCATTATTAACACCTCTATTAATTTATTTCATTTATCTATTCTTTTATTTAATCAGTCATTTATTTAATCATTTAGTTAATCATTTGCTTATTTATTTATCCAGTTATTTGTTTATTTCCAGCCTTCCTCCCATCCGGTTTGCTTTGGGCTGTAAGGAGAGGCAGAGAAATTCCAAATCCCTCTCTTCCCTTTTTTTCCCCCCCCTTCATTAATTAACCCATTATTAACCCTTGCATTTATTTATTTTGCTTCCTAATTTTTTTTAGTTAATTAACCCATTATTAGCCCCTTCCATTTATTTCTTCATTTATTGATTTCAAGCCTTCCTCCCCCATCCGGTTTGCTTTGGGGGCGTGGGGAGAGGCAGACAAATGCCACACTCCTCCCTCTTCCTCATTTTCTTAATTAATTAACCCATTATTAACCCTTTTAGTTATTTATTCACTCATTTATTTCAAGCCTTCCTCCCCCACCTGATCTGTTATGAGCAGCCTTCCAGCACCTGAAGGGATCCTACAGGAGAGCTGGGGAGGGACTTGTGACAAGGGCTGGGAGTGCCAGGAGGAGGGACAATGGCTTTGAGCTGGGAGAGGGGAGACTGAGCCTGGAGATGAGGAAGAAATTAAAGTCTTTAGAGTGAGGGTGGGGAGGCTCTGTAAGGATGACCCACAGCCAGTTCTCAAGTTTTATGGAAGGTTCTGGGTTTTATTACAAGGAATGGCAGAGCGTGGGGTGGAGCAGCCAGGATCTGAGCAGCAAAGCCTCAGCTGAGGGCTCTTGCTGTAACAGATTAACCACCAGGACCAATTCAAAGGCACTTTAGGGTGGCCCATAAAAGACAGGCAGCTCCTTGGGCGGCAGCTCATGGCAGTGGTCAGCCTGAAGCCTGCTCAGAAATTCCTCCATGCAAAGATAGCAGGGAAAATCCCCAACCCTCCCCAGCTCAACCTATTTATGCCAGCCCAGCAAACACCACGTGTGCCTGGCATGCCACCTGTGTGCTTCCCATGGGGAAAAGGGGCACAGCTCTCCTGCCATCCTCTAAAGCCTTCCTCCCTCCAAAGAGGGGAGCAGCAAGACCAAGCAGCCAGCCCTGGTTTAACTCAGGCAGTGCCTTTTCCAGCAGGGCCAGGAGGCAGCTGGTGCCACACAGCCCAGCAGCCACCAGGTCTGGCTTGGACCACAGCAGGGAGAAGTGACAAAGGAGGAAAAAACTCCCAAAAAGTGGGGAAATGAATTCTCTCATGCCGATTTTTCCAGATGTGAGGTCCAGCCTGGAATAAACTCAAGCAGCTGCAGAAGCTGTGCCCAGCTCACCCAGCTGCTACCTGACCAGGGCAACTGAGCAGGTTTGATGCAGCAGGGAACACTGCCAGGGTGCACAAAGACAAAGCCACACTCAAAAACCCACAGCAGCACTGCTGGTGAGGACACCTCCACTTCCCCCCACCACATCCAGAGTCATCCACGTCACCTCCTCTCCTGCTCCTGATCTAGAACTTCCTCCTACAAATGCCAAGGAGCCCCTTCTCCCAGAGCAGCTCTGCACAGATGGGTGGTTTGAAGTGAAAGGGAACTGAAGTTAAAGCAGATCCCAAAGTTGTGCTGGAGCCATCAGCAGTGCTGGTGAGGCTCTGGCAGCAGATATGGGCCCAGCACAGCCCAGTTGCAGCCAGGCTCCAATCCCACTGCAGCCACACACTGCCCTGTCAGCTACATGATGGGATCCTCTCTTGGGAAGCCAAAAGAAAAGATCAACAACCCTCTTCCCCAGCATGAACTGGAAACTTTCAGAGCAAATGAGGGGGGGAAAAAAGAAGAAAAAAAGGGAAAAAAAAAGGAGGCGGAGGGAGAAGGGAAAAAAAATAAAAATAAGAACAAGAAGAGAAGGAAAAGAAGTGGGAGGGAGGAAGGGAGGAAGAAAAGAAGAGGAGGGAAAAGAAATAGAAAAAAGGAGGGAGGGAGAAGGAAAAGAAGAGAAAGGTAATGAAACAGAGAAGAAAGAAGAAAATGAAGAAAAATAAGAGAATAAAAAGATAGTGAAAAATAAGAAAAAATAAAAAGAGAAAAGAAAAATATAAAATAAAAAGAACAAAAAGAAAAAGCAGGAAAAAAATTAAAAAAAGATGGAAAGAAAGACAAAAAGAGAAGAAAAAGAGAGGCAAGGGTACAGAGAAGGAAGCAGGAAGGTTAAGGCACATGCAGAGCCCCTCACTAAGTCCCTTCTGCAGGCAGCTGGCCACAAGCAGCCCCCCCTGTGAGCACAGCCCCTGCAGCCCCCTTGGACTATCCCCAGGCACCCTCCTCACAGCACCCCGGAATTAATTTCTCCTAGCAGGATGTAAAAAGCTGCAATGGGAGGTTTCAGCTGAGCTTATTTTCTTGTTATGCTGGTTGGTTTTTTTTTTCCCCCCCTTGTGTCCTCATTGATCAGGAAGCCAGAAGTGAGCTCCCCTGGGCCAAGGCAGGAGAATGCTGCACGCTTGCCTGTGTGTCTGCAGGGTGCTCAGCTGCCTCCATGTGCACACCAGGGAAGTGAGGACCCTCGTGTGGAGGGAAAGAAACTTCAGAAAGCCAACCCAAAAGTTTAGAAAGCCAAAGGAAGGAACAGATCTGTTTGTTCTGAAGGGCTACACGAATGCAGCAGCAGGAAGAGAAGGACACTGAGTTACTTTGCAGGTTGGGAAAGCAAAGCAGCAGCCTGCTGCTGAATTCAGCTGGGCAACCCCAAACCAAAAATCCATCCCTTGCCTGGTGAGGTGCCAGAGCAGCCAGAGGTGTGGTGCTCATTTTGTCCCCTCAGCCATCATCATTTCCATCCCAGCAGCAGAACTGCCAAGTGCTGAGCCCCCTCCCCCCACCCAGAGCAGAAGGGGGGTGAGAGGAAAGGGTCCCTGCGGGCAGCCCACCCCCCTGCTCCCAGCAGGGAGAAGCTGCCAGTGGCTGAGGTGGCTGAGCAGTGCAGCCCACCAAGGGTTAAGCCCTGCCATTTTGGTGCCATTCACTGATATGTCCATTAAGGGTGTTACATAACAAAATGGCAGCTCTTAACCCTTCCCTTGCCAGGCTGCCACGCAGCTCAGCTGCCTCTGCTCACCCAGCTGGCCACCACCACGCCTGCCCAGCTCTGCCTCTTTCTCTCTCTCCCTGCTCTTGCTCCTCTTTTTCTTTCCCTCTTCTTTAAGCATTCAAGGGAAAGGGAAACAAAACAAAACAAAAAGATCTGAGTTTGCTTAGAACTTCACCACTTGCAATTAAAAAAAAAAAAAAAAAAAGAGAAGGAGCCCACAGAAGTTTGCTCTGTGCCACAAAGTGTTGGGCATCTGGAGGCAGCAAAGTTCTCCTGAGCAATCCACCCAACCAGCAGGGAAGCAGTGATTCAGGGAGATCAACAACCCCCCCAGAAAAAAAAAAGCAGCTGAAGTGTGGGGTGAGGGGAGGCCAGGCTGCCCCAACAGCCAGGACAGCCCCAGGCTGCTCTCAGCTTCAGAGAGGAGCACCTGCAGCAGCTCCTCTGCACCTCCAGCCTGGCAGGAGCTGCCTTTTCTTTCCAACACTATTGCAACTGGTTGTAGTGCAGTAGGAAACGATTCAGCCCGAGCCTGACCAAATATTTACTAAAATGAAGAGATAAACATTTGCAGAAAGGAGCTGAAGCCCAGCTCGGAGCACCACAAACAGCAACTTGAGTTATTTGGCCAGAAACGGGGACTTTGGGAGCTGAAATCTCACTGCTCTGAGGAGTCCCCCTCCCGTTTTGTGTCAACTCACCTTCAAAACAAAACAAACCAAAACCAAACCAAAAAGCTCCAAATGCCTCCTGGCTGAGCTTGGCTCCGTTTCTCAGCCTGGAGTTTCCCCCCTAGCCGAGGGCTCTGTGTGACAAAGAGAGGAGCATTCACAGCTCTTCACAGAGCACTCAGTGTGCCACACAGATCATGTTCAACGTGTGGCTGGAGCTGCAAGAGAGCTGCTGCCTGCAAAAATCCAGCTCAGTTTGCTACCTTCTGGTTCAAACCTACCAGAAAAATGTAAGCCAAAAGCAAAACTTTAAGCAAGCAACTAAAAAGCCTGCAAGGAAGTACCAGGGGGGTTCTTCCAAATGCCTTTTCCCAGCCTTGCTGTCTTTAGTTGGGATGATCCAGCCTAAAAAGCATCCAACCTTCCCTTCCCAGTCCTACCACAAGGACACTGATTCCCTCTGGCTCTCCATGGAGCCTGATTCCCAGCTGCAGCTTTGAGGATCAAACTGCATGGTCCGGGATGGAGCTGGCTCATTGTCCCCCTTCCTCCCTGAGGGAAAATCCAACCACCCTCAAAGGAGAATGAAATCCAAGCCCTTTTGTTAAGGGACAGCAGCTATCCTCTGACTCCACCTCGGTGACCTCCTGGCCAAGAAGGTCAATGGTCTCCTGAGGGGCATTCAGAAGAGTGTGGCCAGCTGGTTGGGGAAGGTTCTCTCCCCCTCTACTCTGCCCTGCTGAGGCCACAGCTCAAGTACCAGGTCCAGTTCTGGGTTCCCCAGTTCAAGAGGGACAGGGAAATACTGCAGACAGTCCAGCAGAAGGTCAGGAGGATGCTGAGGGGCCTGGAACATCTTTGTGAGGACCAAAGAGAGGTCTGGGGCTGAGAGCCTGGAGAAGAGCAACCCCAGAGGGGAGCTGAGCAATGCTCAGCAAGAGCTAAAGGAGCTGTAGGGGACAAGAGGCTGGGGTCAGACTCTGCTCAGTGGTGCCAAGGGACAGGACAAGGGCCAAGGGGCACAAACTGAAACCCAGGAGGTTTCTTCTGAGCAGGAGGAGAAACTTCTTTGGTGTGAGGCTGGTGGAGGCCTGGAGCAGGCTGTCCAGAGAGGTTGTGGAGTCTCCTGCTCTGCAGACCCTCCAGCCCTCCCTGGCCATTGTGACCCTGGGCAAGCTGCTCTGGGGGTTGCAGAAATGATCAAAACACACAGAAAGGCTCAAGGGAGGAACTTCTGTGCCTTTGCTTTTGCTTCTCCTCTTGTTCCAGACCAACAACATTGTGCAGCTGTTGTGACTGCCCAGGTAAAGGGAAGTGAAAGTTCTCTGTCCCTCAGCAAGCCAGAGACATTCACCTGCTCTGGAGCAGGGACCAAGTGCTCAGTGAAAGGAACCAAATTCTGAGGTCAGTTTAATCTTGGAGCTCCTCTACAGCTCCTCCTTGTTCTCCTGGACAAGGCAGCAGCTGAAGGTGCAGAAGACCACAAGCCAGCCCCAGCCCCAGCCTCCCAGCCCATCTCCACATTTTCAGCACTAAACAGAGGTGTGTGGACAAGACCAGAGGCTCATCCCCCCCTCATTCACTGCTCCTACCTGTCAGGGAAGTTCATGGGTTCCACGTGGGGTCCTGACCAGGTCCAAGGAGTCGCAATAGACTGCAGCGACGATCCTGAGGGAAGAGCCAAGGGCAGGGTTAGGGCACCTGGGCTGATGGGCACCAACCACCTCCACCCAAACCACACTCACTGCTGACACCTTACCCTGGTACCTGTGGGAAGGATGAGAAGCTGCATCCCATCTGAAGGGAAGGAGCTGGGTCTGAATGCTCAAGTTAAACAAAAACAAAGCCCACAAAGGTATTCTAAAGCTCCAGCTTCTCCTGCTCCCCACAGCTTCAGTCTGTGTGTGGCCACTCAACACTCCAGAGGAACCCAACTGCTTCCTCCCAGCTCTGCTTGATCCAAACACCTGCTGGAGCAGCATTCCCATTCCTAACCAACAGTTCCCCTCAAGGAGGAAGAGACCTTCAAGACCTGCATTTGTCCCAGTGGGCAAGGCCACAGCAGCTCACTGCAGGCAAGTCCTCAAGCAGTCACTCTGCCCCCTCCCCACTGACTTCTTGGCCAGAAGCAGTAGGGGTCCATGTGTGCAGGTAGGAGAGCACCACTTGGAGATACAGAGAACCAGAGAGTCACTTCTGCTGGAGAAGCCCTTTCAGATCCTCCACTCCAACCAGTCCCTAACTGTGCCAAGGCTGGGGCTGAGCCATGGCCCTCAGCACCACAGCTCTGCAGGGATGAGGATCCAACCACCTCCCTGGGCAGCCTGCACACACCATGCAGATACCCAAACCTTCTCCCTCCCCATGGACACACCAAGGGCAGACAGAAACCCACAGCCAGCAGCCACTGGTCAGTCAGAAACACAACCAAGTCAACCAGCAGCCACCACTCCAGCAGCAGGTCCACACTGCCACCATGCCAGTGCAGCTCTTGGGGCAGCTGGCAGCAGTGCTGGGCTGGAGGTGGAGCAGAGTAATTGATGCACTTTGGCTGCCAAGACCACTCCTTGGAAGCTCAGCCTCTTATTTCTGCTAAGCCACCAAGAACTGAGTCATTTCCCTCCTCCAAAAGTTGCAGGGTGATTTTGGCCAGAAGGCAGGACAACAGCTCACCAACTCCTAGTCTTCTCCTCTGGCTGGGGGACAAGGGCTCTGACACCCACCAAAGCATCACTGTCCCCTCTTTGGCCAACCTCAGAGGTGACCTTGTCCCAGAAGCTGGCAGACTGTGCCCAGTACAGCTCTGGTTTGTCTGAAGCAGCCCAAAAGGTTGCCACAGGTTAAGGGAATGGTGCAAAGTGCAGCTCTAGGGACATCATGAAGGGACCCAGCACTGTGCTCTGGGCCCTGATTTAGCTCTCTAGAGGGCAGGTCTTGCTAATTGTAGCTCATCCTATTAGTCCTAATTAGAAGCCCATTGAAACCCATCCCAGTAGCTACTTCAGGACCATCCACAGGGCTATAAAAGCCAACAGCTAGGGCAGCACTTCCAGGCTGCTGCTCACACATCTGGCCTGGAGATGAACAAACACTTCCCCATGGCTGGAGAGGAGGATGAGGACCACACACAGCACACACCCTGACCTGGGTGGTGACAAATGGGACAGCACAGCTTCTCTAATTGGCAGTTGTGACAAGCTGTAACGCTGCTGGGGTTGGGGGATGTGTGGATAAGTAAAAATCATTTAAAAATAGGAATTCTTCTGCCTGCTCAGAGAATTGCTGAAGGGGGCTGGGAAAGGTCATAGTGGGAGGGTCACAGATTGCATTGGGTTGGAAGGGACCCTCAAAGGGTATCTTGTCCAACCTCCCTGCACTCAGCAGGGACACCTCCAACTAGAGCAGGCTGCCCAGGGCCACAGCAAGTCTGATCTTGAATGTCTCCAGGGATGGAGCCTCCACCACACCCCTGGGCAAGCTGTTTGTCCTTCAGGAGCAGCTCTGCAGGAGCTTTGGCCAAAGCTGGGAGGAGGGCACAAGGCAGCCCCAGCATGGGGGGGGGGGAAGGTGGGGGGCCAGTGTTCTACAGAAGGATTTTCCCCTCCCAAAAAAGGGACGTGGCCACATGAATGAGCTGGGCAGAACCCTCAGAGCTCTCCCCAGGCCTGGGGGCTCAGTGGAGATTGTTCCTCCTGACCTGCCCTGGAGGTGGGCAGCTGAAGGCAGGCAGTGGTGCTCCCGAGGCTCTGGGCAGCCTCTGTTTGTAATGAACCTGTGCAGGGAGCACCCCCAGCACCGCTGCCAGGGGACCAAACCAGTCTGCATCTTGTGAGCACACCACGGGAGCAGGTTAACTGCTTCAGTGCCACACCACAGGGGCACCTCTCCTGCTGACCCACATTCACTGCATGGAAGTTTCCACTGCCACCCAACAGCTGCTGGTGAGGAGCTGCTGGGGAAGCAGCAGGCAGCACCATCCCCATCCTGCTCCAGCCCTGCCTCAGCCTCTCCTGCACCTCCTAGATGGGAAGTTTCCTTTCACAGCTTGTGCCACCGAGGCAAAAGAAGGTTAAGGTGCTCAAGGAAGGGTTTTGAAGCATGAATGCTGGCAGCAGCTGCTCAGGGAAGCTTGCTGGAGGGAAGCAATCCCACAGTGGATGATCAGGAATGAAACTGCCCAAGCAGCAGCTCTAGGTCTTGGCAGCACAGCCACCAGAAGTCACAGAATGGGTTGGAAAAGCCCTTTCAGATCCTCCACTCCAGCCATTCTCTAACTCCACCGAGGCTGGGGCTGAACCATGGCTCTCAGCACCACAGCTCTGGGGCTCTGAAACCCCTCCAGGGATGGGGATTCAGCCACCTCCCTGGGCAGCCTGGGCCAGGCTTTCAGAACCCTTCCAGGGAGGAAGTTTCTTCTTCTGTCCAACCTAAACCTTTCTGCCCTGTTGGGAGGGCTGAATGAACTGCTCAGCAGGCAATAAAAAGGAATCCGTTTGAATTCCAGGGACTACCTTCTGACTCCTGTGTTCAGGCTTTAGCTTCATAAATATCTTTGAACACAAGAGTGAAGTCTTCCAGGACTTCATTGTTCTAGGAGGAGAGCTCAGAGTGGCAAATCTGGGGGTCTTCAAGCACCAAAACATCAGCTGAAAGCATTTTTGTGTGCTCCAAAACCACAAATTCCCCTGCACACAGAATCAGGGAGTTGTTTGGGTTGGAAAAGATCTCTGAGATCATCCAGTCCAACTGTCCCATACCTCAGGACAGAAATGCCCAGGGCAGGTTTCCCAGCCATGGGAACAACCACCATGGGGTGGGAAAGCCCTTCCCTGCCTTCTCCTCCCCTGACCCAGCACACCTTGGGATTTCTCCAAATATCCAAACGTTGCTTTTGAACTCCTGTGAGCTCAAAGGTTCAGGTGGAAGCTCCTATCCCCCCTGCATCCCCATCCTTCAGCTTTAGCCTCTCCCCAGCAAGATGCTACCTCCTAGGAAGGCCAAAAGCTCCTTTCAGATGCTCATTAATGCCCTTTATTGTCCACAAGTCAGATTGCAAATCAAACCTGTTACAAATTAAGAGTCTCTCCCCTCCTCACTCCTGGATTCCAGAGGGAAAACAACAGAGGACTCCCTCGCCAGCCTCCATCCCAGGCCATGCACAGCCCTTCCTGTGGCACTCCAGGGAGGCTGGCAGGAGCTGGCAGGGCCAGCAGGGACCCTCTGGTTAAGCTGGGGGGCAGAGAGGGATCAGAGCCTGCGCCAGGCGGTGACGGCAGCGCCAGAGCCAGCAGCAGAACGTCAGAGGGAGAGGACAAACTGCTCCAGTGGCAGCAGCTGCTCTGCCAGCACCTCACCCTGCACAGCCCTGCTCGGGGGAAGGCTTCGCTGCCCAGCCTCTGTTCTGCCCTAGAGGGGGTCCCAAGGGCTGGCAAACCGCAGGGAGGAGCACAGAGGGCTCCAAGGAGAGACCTTCCCTCTGCCTCTGGAGCTGTGCTGCCTGCACCTCCATGCAGAGCTGGGGGCAGGTCAGCAGAGTCCCAATGGGAGGGGTTGGAAGGGACCTCTGGAGTTCATCCAGTCCACCCCCCTCACCAGAGCAGCATCACCCAGGGTAGGTCACACAGGAACACGGCCAGGGGGGCCTGGAAGCTCTGCACAGAAGGAGACTCCACAACCTCTCTGGGCAGGCTGCTCCAGGCCTCCAGCAGCCTCACACCAAAGAAGTTTCTCCTCATGCTGAGGTGGAACCTCCTGTGCCCCAGCTTGCCCCTGTTGTTCCTTACTCCTGCTGCAGTAATTAGCGTGTTTTGGAATGGTGCATTTGGGGCTTGCTGTCCTCTGCTTCACCACCACCTGCTGCAAGGAGGCTTTGCTGTGCTCTGCAGGCAGCTTGGGCTCACCACATGCCACTGGCTTGAACTGGGCAATCTGGCATCCACTAAAACCCAGCAGCTTGATGCATCCTCAGTAATTTAGAATCATTCTGGTTGGAAAAGACCTGTAAGACCTCTGAACAGGCTGCCCAGGGAGGTTGTGGCTGTCCCCTCCCTGGGGGTGTGGATGAGGCCTTGATCAACCTGGGCTGGTGGGAGGTGTCCCTGCCCATGGCAGGGGACTGGAGCTGGATGAGCTTTGAGGTCCCTTCCAACCCATTCCGTGATTCCATGATTCAAGTCCAACCACCAACCCAACACCACCTTGGCCACTAAACCATGTCCCAGAGTGATTTACCCCTACCTGGCTTGCAGCATCAGCTCCTGAATCACAGCAGCAACCTTTTTCTTTTTAACCTTTTTCTTTCAGTTGTTTTGGGGGAGCTCAAGATCCCATCCTCCCCTAATGACACCTCCTTAATCTCAGCTGGAGGAGTGTGTTAATAACCCACAAGCTCCCAATTTTGTGGCAGCTCTATCATTTCAAAAGCTAACCAGGGTGTTTGTGTGTGTGCGTGTGGAGGATGCCACCCCTCAGAGAGCCAAAGAAGGCAATGCCATGGCAGGCTGGCAGGGACCCAGCAGCCACACCTATTTACAGGGGAAGCCAAGCACAGCCACCATCGTTAATTAATTCAGAAGCCTCAGCACACAAAACTTGATCTGGATGCAGAGGAGCATCCCCCACCTGAGATCAAAGGCAGCACTGAGCAGCAGCAGCCACCTCCACACAGCCACGGCTGCAGCACAGCCCAGGCTGTGGGGCTGAGGTTTGGTCTCTGCTCCTGCAGCTGGAAGGGAGAAGGAGCCCAGAGCTGATTGTTATCATCCAGGGGATGGAGCTGAGGGGCTTAGCCTGCAGCAAGCCTCAGCACTGGCAACAAACCTGAGTCACTGAATGGTTGGGGTTGGAAGGATCACGTAGCTCCAACCCTCCTGCCACGGGCAGGGACACCTCCCACAAGGAGCCCCTTCCACAAGGAGCCCCTTGAGCCAGAAGCAGCAGAAAGCAAAGTGGAGCAAGACAAAACTCAGCCTCAGTTCTCTGCATGGAAACCAAATCAAACTGGCACCAAACCCAGAGGGGACTCCGGGTAGAAAGCAACCAGAGGTGTCCCAACCACACCAAAGAGCATTTGGCAAAGATCTTACCAGCTCTGTGGATCTCAATGTCCCCAGGGATCAACAGCAATATTGAAATGAGCCTCACTGAATGACTGCTGGAGCCTTCATCATCATCATCCTGTGGCAGCTCAAAGCTCAGTGACCCAGCAGCTCTCAGCTGGCAGGAGTCAACTACTTCTCTTCCCCAAGCCACTTCTATCACTGCCAGGCCTTGGCTGCTTCTTCAACCATCAGCTCCTGGTTTCAAACCAGGTGTTGGTCCCACAGAAGGAATGGACACATCCCTCTCTGACAACCTCAGCTGCAGGGAGGAGAACAAGCAGGGGACTCTTAAAAACCTTCCACAGGAACAGAGGAAATCGAGGCTGCAGGGAACAAGTTTGAGGTGTGCTCAGCCCCCAGCCCAGACCCCAGCTTCCTGCAGTGCACCAGGGTCTGGTCACAACCACAAAGCCTCCGATAGCTGCTTCAAGATGTCAAGCAAAAAGTTCACCTCCTTGAGAAGGTGAAGAGCTGTAGAACTCTTCCCACCACACAGCTCACAAGTGCCACACACCAGACCCCCCAGCACTACACTTCCCACCTCACATTCAGAGTCACAGAATCATTCTGGGTGGAAAAGCTCTTCCAGATCTTCCAGCCCAATCATTCTTTGACTCTGCCAAGGCTGGGGCTAAACCATGGCCCTCAGCACCACAGCTCTGGGGCTCTGAAACCCCTCCAGGGATGGGGATTCAGCCACCTCCCTGGGCAGCCTGTGCCAGGCTTTGAGAACCCTTCCAGCAAAGAAGTTCCTTCTCATGTCCAACCTAAACCTCCCCTGGGGCAACCTGAGGCCATTCCCTCTCACCCTATGGCTTGTTCCTGGGGAGAGGAGAGCAAACCCTACCTGCTCCAGCCTCCTTTCAGGGAATTGTAGAGAGCCAGGCCAGTTCTGGGCTCCCCAGTTCAAAAGGGACAGGGAACCACTGGATAGAGTCCAGTGCAGGCTCCAAAGCTGCTGAGGGGCCTGGAGCAGCTCTGTGAGGAGCAAAGGCTGAGAGCCCTGGGGCTGAGAGCCTGGAGAAGAGAAGGCTGAGATGGGACCTGATCAATGCTCCGCAAGAGCTAAAGGACTTGTGGGGGGCAAGAGGATGGCACCAGACCCCTCAGCACCCCCCAAGCAGAACACCACTGATGCCATGTCACTCTTCAGAATGAGCCCCAGCCAATGGTGAGTCTGTGCTGGGTGTGGGGCTCGATGTGTTTGGGGACACACACAATGGCACAGCCCCTAATTCTGCTGGAGCCAGGATTTGCCCAGATCCTATTAAAGATGAATGCCTGCAGTTTACCTCCTCTAATTCTTGCAAGCATTTCCAAGCTCGTGATCACACAGGGGGGGTTCAGAAACCAACAAACTGGGCACGGCTACCAGGGCAAGGAAGCTGCTCCTGCTTCCAGCAACAGGGAAATCAGCAGGGGCCTGAAATCCAACAATTCCACTTTCTGACTGATTTTTGTTATCTGGAAAGGCTTCAGGATTTGTAGCATTTAGCAAAGCAAAGAGACAAACCACTGCTGAACACCTCCAGTGAGGCCTCATCCAACCTGGCCTTGAACACCCCCAGGGAGGGCATAGCCACAACCTCCCCTAGGTAACCTGTTCCAGTATCTCCCCACCTTCACTGTAAGGAATTTCCTCATCTCCTGTCTCAAGCTGGGTCCAGCTTTTTGATTTAGCTCCAGCTGTGTTCATCCAGGATGCAGCCCAAGTCAGAAGGTGATGCATTAGAGAGCAAAAGCAGAAGATGTGAAGAGCTCAAACTGATCCCTTTCAGGCTGCAGCAGAGTTCACTACAGGGCACTGCAAATGAACAGGAAAACTTCATTCAAGTTCTTAGTCACCTCCTAATTGTTGGAGGGATTGGAGAACAACTCTTCTTCCAAACATGACAGCAACAAAGCTTCCACTGAGAGCCAGAGCAGCTGGAGAAACCAAACCTGCCTACAGACAAGTTGTAGCCAAACTGCCTCACCTGGAGAGTCATCCCCAAAACCAGCCATGGAAATAGCAAAATATCATTTGTGGTGCTTTGGGGAGAGAAAAAAATGGAAGAAGGATGGAGGGGAGATAGAAGGAAAGGAAACAAAGCAATAGCAGAATGAAGAGAGGCTGAAATGATCACCTCAGAGTGAAAACAGAAGGTAAAATAAAGGCTTTAGTAGGAACACAGAAGAGGCTGAGACAAACTCAGGGATGTGGAAGGGAAATTGCTCTCCGATACCTGAAGAGCCTTGAAGTCCTGGAGCATTTCAAGCCTCCACTCCCATGACTCACTTCAATGTTGTGCTTAAAACAAGCTGCAGGAGACTTCCAAAGGGGAAAGGACCCTCGGGACAGGTCTGGACCAGCAGCTCAGTTGGTTTGTGCACAAAGCAGAAGTTGGAGGGAGGACCCAAAGAGTCTGATGGGTGTCCAAGGGCTGTCCAGGAGGAGAAGCAGAAACTGAGCCTTCATCAAAAGAAAAGCCAAAAGCAACAGGTCCCACCACGAGCTTCGGAACATCTGGGCACAAGGGGCACAGACCCAACCCTGCCACTGGCAGAGGCCCCCCACTGATAAGAGATCTGCAGAGAGAGGCTGCACAGAGCTCAGAAACTCACTTGGCTTGTGAAGATCAAAGACACCAAGTCCTGAACTGTGCACACAAGAGCTGGAGTGAAGCCCCAGCTTCCCCCGGTGCAGGGGGCTGCCAGCTCCCCACCCTCACACCACTGCCGCTCCTTGCCCCCAAGCCTGGCCTCCAGTGCCTGGGACTGGCTGTTCAATTCTCCTCTGCCAGACTTCCCAGTTGTTTGCATTTCCTAACACAACAAACTGCCACTGCAGATCCCAAGGTGAGCCTGATGACTCCTCTTTCCCTCTCTTCTCATCTGGAGTCCTCCCAGGAATTCTCATTTGGAAAAGGCGATGACATGGAATTAAATCACTGCAGAGATAAAAGCTAAAGCAGACAAAGATGGAAATAAAAGGAATTGCTGGGACAAGCTACATTTGGGATGATTCCTTTGCAACACCTCCCTGGAGGCGTTCAAGGCCAGGCTGGATGAGGCCTTGAGCAACCTGGGCTGCTGGGAGGTGTCCCTGCCCATGGCAGGGGATTGGATCTGGATGATCCTGCAGGTCCCCTTCCACCCCAACCCATTCTATGGCTCTATGCACTCAGCTTACACCCATGGGACAGTCATGGAGAGGCTGAAGTGACTTCCTCCAAGCAATATCAAACTTCTCCTCCAGAGAGGACAGGGGAGCAAAGGTAAAGGTGACAAGAAGCCACCACAGCACACAGGACACCAGCAGGTCCTGAGCAGTTCCCAAGGTGGACTGACAGAGGGAGATTGCCCATCCCCTCCTCTGAGTGAGCAGCACAGGAGATCCAGCAACTTCTGACCAGCCCCATCCTGTGCTCATGCTGCAAGGTGGAGCTGTCAAAGCCTCCTGAGAGGAAAGACAAGGAGGAGAGGAAGGGTTGCTCCAGCTGCACCTAGTGAAGGTTTTCCATGTCCTGCCAGCAACACTCAAACATTTTCCCTTAAGGACTTAACACAATCAGAAGTGAGCAAAACTTTCTTGCTGCCCCTTGATTTTATCCCATCCAGCACACATGGCTCCATCAGATGATTTTTTTTTTTCCCTCCACACACCCTCTTCACTCCACAGGAGTGAGCTGTGCCCATCAGTTGAGAGTCAGCTGCAACAGGAGAGGAGCATAGCGGACAGCAGGCTCCAAAGCCCCAGCTCCAGCATGAGGAGCTCTGTAATTAAGAGGTGGGAAAGCTGTCCAGGACAACCCCTCCCTGCCCCATGGTAGCCACATCTCCTGAGGTGATGGTGAACAGGTCACAGGGACACAGAGGGAAATGCTGCTGGGTAAACACCAGCTGTGTACTGGTGCCCCACTGGAAAGCCTCAAGACCTGACACAGCAAGAAGACAAACACCAAGGAATGCAGCCAAGGGCACGGAGAGGCAGGGATGGGGGTAGGGGGCAAGGGGGGAGGAGTGCTGACCAGCAGAGGAAACTGCATTAATAAACCTGAACCTTTGTTCTGTCCCTCACTTGCTTGGGGCCATTCCCTCCTTTCCCCCACCTGAAAATGGAGAAGGTTCAGCTGACAAGGAGGGTCCTGGTGTGCAGAGGGCAGGGAGGTGGAGTGGGGCTGAGCAGGTAGAGCAGATCACAGAGACAGGAACAACCCCACAGAGTCCAGAGGGTGCACAAGGAATAAAGCAGGACCCCCCACTGGAGGATCAACACAGAATCATAGAATGGGTTGGGTTGGAAGGGAGCTCAAAGATCATCCAGCTCCAAGCCCCTGCCATGGGCAGGGACACCTCCACCAGCCCAGGCTGCTCAAGGCCTCATCCAGCCTGGCCTTGAGCACCTCCAGGGAGGGAGCATCCACAACCTCCCTGGGCAACCTGTGCCAGTGCCTCCCCTCCCTCACTATCATGAATTTCTTCCTCCCCTCCAGTCTCAATCTCCCCTCTCCCAGCTCAAAGCCATTGTCTCTCATCTTGGCACTCCCAGCCCTTGTCACAAGTCGCTCCCCAGCTCTCCTGTAGCCCCCTTCAGGTACTGGAAAGCTACTCTAAGGTCTCCCTGGAGCCTTCTCCAGGCTGAACAGCCCCAACTCTCCCAGCCTGTCCCCATATGGAGGTTCTCCAGCCCCTCTGAGCATCTTTGTGGCTTCCTCTGGACCCACTCCAGCAGTTCCATGTCCTGGTGCCCCCAACACAAGAACTGGACACAGTGCTCCAGGAGGGATCTCACCAGAGCTGAGCAGAAGGACAGAATCCTCTCCCTCATCCTGCTGGTCACTCTGCCTTTGCTGCAGCCCAGGACACAGTTGGACACCCAGCAGATGTCCAGTTCCCCAGGTGAAGGGATGCCATGGAAATGCAGAGCCAAGAGGAAGGGGAAAAGAAGGCCAGAAAAGGCTAACGAAAGGATCCCAGGCCAAGGCTTTGCACCAATCAGTGACAGTCTGGGTGCACAAATGAGCAGGATGCCTACAGAGAAAGTGTCAACCCCCAGCTACTCAGCTTTAAGGGCACAGAACACAACCAAGCAGCACAGGGAGAGCAGGGCCAGGCTGATGGAACCACATTTCCCTGGAAGCCCAAGGAAAAGGCTGCTCTGGAGTCACCCAGTCCACCAGTGGCACATTCTTCTCTTAGCAGTTATTGTGTCTAATGCCAGGAGGAGAGGGCTGAGTGCTCACAAACCATTTTTCCTCCCCCCCCCCCATCCTCTCTCACAATCAATAAAATATGCTAACGACATTGCACTTCCCAGAGTGGGCCACAGAGCATGTGCTGAGCTACCTCCAACACCAGCAGCTCCACACAAAAGCAAACGTTACTTCCCCAAGTCTATAAATAAATCCACCATATTTGCAGCTCCCACAGGCTCCAGGAACATTTGGAGTGAAAAGAAACAGAGAAATTAAAAAAGAAAAAAAAAATTGACCACAACACACAAACAGACACCACACAGTGTGCTACAGGCCTGGGATGGTTGGTGTTGAGAAAGGGAAAAACTGGAAGTCAGAAGTGCCTGGAAGAGGGTTGTGATGTTGGGTTACTTGAAGAGGATGGAGAAAACCTCCTTTTAAAGTTGATTTTTCCTTAATTTTGGTACCGAGAGCTCAGCAAGTGCATCTTCATAGAACTATAGAACAGGAGGGGTTGGAAGGGACCTCTGGAGACCACCTAGCCCAAAGCAGGGCACCCACAGCAGCTTGCCCAGGAGCACAATGGTCAGGGGGGGTTGGAAGCTCTGCAGAGAAGGAGACTCCACAACCTCTCTGGGCAGCTGCTGCAGGCCTCCAGCAGCCTCACACCAAAGAATTTTCTCCTCCTGTTCAGATGGAACCTCCTGGGTGCCAGTTTGTATCCACTGCCCCTTGTGCTGTCCCTGGGCACCACTGAGCAGAGCCCAGCCACATCTTCTTGCCCTCTACCCTTTAGCTCTTGCTGAGCATTGATCAGGTCACCTCTCAGCTTTCTCTTCTGCAGGCTCAGCAGCCCCAGGGCTCTGTCTTTCTTCACAGCAGAGATGTTCCAGACCCTTCATCATCCTCATAGCCTCTCTCCAGTAGTTCCCTGTCTCCCTTGACCTGGATTTTAACCCACAAGGGGAATGCACAGACTGGGTGTTTGCTTTCCAGCTTTGTTGTCAGGACCATTTTGAGCAGCACGTAGACCAGGATTCAAAACCTCTGCATGTCACACACACGAGCACAGCACTAAGGAGCCAAAGTACCCAAGCCTGGGCAGAGCTCACAGTTCACATCTGCATCAAATCCCCTGAGTTCTGCTGCCCAAAGGTTTGACTTTTCAGATGTGCAAGTGCACTGAGTAGCTACTATCAGTGAGGAGCATCTAGAGATGGCATCTAGAAGTTTGTGGTTCAAAACATGCCCAATGAAAACATCCTAAATTTAGTCAGCACTACAGCATTTTCCACTCAGATGTTAGACAGAGGGTGACTGCTCTATCCAAGCAGGAAACATGAGCTGGGCTGACCACTGCAGCTCTCACCAGTTCCATCCTTCCCATCCCCTTGGACCAGATAGGAGGAAAGGACCTGAAATTGCACCAGGGGAGGTTTAGGTTGGATTTAGGCAAAATTTCTTTGCTGCAAGAGTGGTCAGAGATTGGAACAGGCTGCCCAGGGTGGTGGTGGAGTCCCCATCCTTGGAGGTGTTCAAGAAATGTGTGGCCATGGCACTTAAGGACGTGGTTTAGTGGCCATGGTGGTGCTAGGTTGAAGGTTGAACTCAATTACCTTAAAGGTCTCTTCCAACCAAAACAATTCTATGATTCTATGACTCTGGGTTGGTTGGTGCCTGGACAGGGCCTCCACACCATGGACACCACTTCAAGAGGCACCACTGGAAACCTAAGACATCTCAAACATGGCATCATCCTTTCTGGCTTGATGTCAGAAATCCTTCCCCCAGCACTACCCAAAAGCCTTCAGAAGCTGCCTGCCTTTTATCCCAAGCATCCTTCCTTCTCCTTCCCCCCCTTCCAATGGCAGAGTAGGAGTGATTCAGGAATGCGTCTAGCCCCCAGAGAAGGGTAGGGCTCATGAAGAGCACACCCAGAAGTGTAAGACCATAAAAGAGTAAGCCCAGAGTCCCTTCCACCACTACAGTTCCTCTGACAGCAAAAGGCTAATTCCAGTCCAAACCTGAGGCTGTGCAGAGAGGACCTAAAAGGTCCCAACACTGGGCCTGATGTCTGTGTGCCGCCAAAAAGCGTCCCCAGTGCTTCCCCTCACCTCACATAAAGCTCACAGGATACACCAGTGCTGCCTGAACTGGAACCAGTGACTGGATCCAGCTCCAGTTGTGACTCCCAGTCTGTAATTACCCCCCAGAAGTCATAAGGCAGCTCTATGAGGTTCCAGCATTAGCACACTGCCACTGCATCATCTGCCAGCAGTGTTGCATCATCACCCCCTGATGTCACCTCATGACTATGTAACGCTCTTAGGGATGGCATTAGCTGCTCCTCTGCTCTTCCCCCTCTGAGGAAAGAGATTTGGCTCCATCCATCCTGCTCCATGGCTGGATGCAGGGTGAGCAGAGATACAACTCAGTCTCTTCCAGCAGGACTCACCAGGCTGGTTTGTATCTCCAGCACTGAACTTGGTCCTTCTCACACTCAAAGTCCAACCAGAGCCTGCTAACTGCTGAGAAGGCTGGGGAGGGAGTTCTGACAAGGGCTGGGAGTGACAGGATGAGAGGGAATGGATTGAAGCTTGAGGAGGGGAAATTGAGATCACAGATGAGGAAGAAATTCTTGACAGTGAGGGTGAGGAGACACTGGCACAAGATGCCCAGAGAGGCTGTGGATGCTCCCTCCCTGGAGGTGTTCAAGGCCAGGCTGGATGAGGCCTTGAGCAACCTGGGCTGGTGGAGGTGTCCCTGCCCATGGCAGGGGTTTGGAACTGGATGATCTTGAAGGTCCCTTCCAACCCAACCCATTCTGTGAATCTATGAACCTTTGCTCTTCTTCCAAGGAACAGTCAGAAGAGCATCAGGCTGCTGCTTACCCACAAAGGGTGTCACATGCTGAGCTGTGCTTTCCCCCCTGATAGCCAAAGGGAGGAAAAAAGCCCAAACAGAACAGTTCCCAGCCCCCAAAGCAGCACATTTTATGATCCTGTCTGAGATACTCAGCCACAGAGCCTCACTGCCTCCAGGACATCACACTCCTGGTTTTGTCCAGAGCCTGACAATTCAGACACACCAAAGCCTGTGCCAGAGGGGCAAGCACTGGAGCCTGATCTCCAGGAATGCAGCACTCCCTGCATGTGCCACTCTCAAATGGCTGCAAGGTGGCTCTTGGGGACAGCATCCCCACCCATGGCCAGCTCTACCCTCCACATACAGTGTGGTCCCCCTCTTACAGCAGGGGGCTATGGGCCTCCCCATGGAGGAGGGATTCAGTGCTGCATCACTGCCCCATCCCAGTGGGCACTACCCCAAGACACTGTGGGACCAACCTGGTGGTCACCAGCTCCAGGTCCACAGAGCAGCACAACACCCAGGAGGCCACCAGAGAGCTCAGAGCCAGAAAAAGCTCTCCACGTGCTGCAGATCCCTTTATTTCTTACTCTTTCCTGCCTCTGGTCCTCCATCACCTCAGCCTCTCTGCTACCAGCACATCTCCTACACTCCTGCTTCTTCCTAGCCAGGGCTCCTTCTGCTCCCAAGGCTGGTCAGTGGTTTGTCTGGAAGAAAGCAGGGTTCTGCTCTCTTCTCCAGCTGATGTTGGGCAGCTCCCTGCCTGCTGGCATGGCTGGGATTCCCAAAGGCCCCTCTCATTTCACTTCCTGTGTGACTGTCTCCAGAAGCAGCTCTGCCACCTCAGCTTCCAGCCGCAGCCACAGCCGGGCAAGGAGGAGAGAAACCTAACCTTAAACACCTGCAAAAGAAGCTGGAAAAAGCAGGATTTGGGCCATGCCTGCCGTGGAGTGTGCCAGTACTGTGTGCCAGTCACTGTCCTGGGGACAGGGCTTTGCTGCATGAAGTACAAGAGGAGAGCTTGGGGTGGCCAGAAAGGGCCAAGTGAAAGTAAAACCTCCGGGTAAATGTAAAATAAATACAGAGCGAGCAGATGCTCTGCAGAGGGAAGTGTGAGCAGCCGACCCACGGCTGCCCCAGCCTTGCCCAAAGCCAGGAACCAGGCAGTTTCCAGTCACCGGGCCCCGGCTCCTCCACCAATCCAGCAGCAATTCCCGGATACCGGGAGCACGATGCATGCCTGGACAGCGCCGGGGACTATCGCGACCGGGGCCAAATCCTGCCCGGTTCCTCTGGCAGGGACGTGCAGGAGCGGAGCAGCCCGAGGCAGGTCACCCAGCGAGCCCCGGGCCGATAACCCCGTTACCGACACGGCACCGGGGGCCGCAGCCCGGTGCACCTTGAGCCGCGGGAAGGGCGGGCGGGGACTCTTATTGTGACACCGGCCGCAGGCTGGCCGCCAGCCGGGCCAGTGCCACGGCGGGGGCTACCCAGGGCGGGGGCTACCCGGGGCGGCCGCTCATCCCCCAACGCGGCCCCCGCGGGGCCGGGCCAGCCGCCTCGGTGCCACCTGGGCGTGGGGGGCAGCGAAAGCCCGGGCAACGAGGGGGTGCTCCCAAGCTCCGCGCCCTCGCCGAGAGCCGGCCCGGAGGAGGAGGAGGAAGAGGAAGCAGCACGGCGGAAAGCCCGCAACAACTTTCCGAAACAAACGCCTCACAGGCTGCTGAACAAAAGCCGGTGGCGAGCCGGGAAGCTCGGCCCCGGGCTCGGGAGAAGCGCCGCGCCGCCAAACTTTTGGCTTTACCGTCGAGGATGCATGTTAAGAGCCCCGCTTGCCCCATCCCCCCCCGCTGGGCACGGGCACCGACTCCTTCCCTAGCAGGCGTTAATCCATCGGTCCGCCCGCCGCCGGGGAGCTGGACTTTGCACTTTTCCCGGGGTAGGTGAGGGCTGCCCCTCTGTCCCCGCAGGACCGAGCTCTCCCAGGACTGCCCCGGGAGCTCGCACGCATCCCCCGGCCGCTGCCTGGCACAAATAACTCAGCCGCCGCCTCTCCCTCCCCAAGACAATAAACCCAACGAGAACTTTTAATCTAGGAACTCACACGCCGCGGCACCTCCCGGCCGATCCCCGCGCATCTGGGTGCTGCAGGTGCCGTTTTCCCGGTCGCCGGTTGGCTTCGCCCCGTTCCTCGCCGCCCCCTTTTCCGCGCTGCCAAGGGATCCCCCGGCTAATCCTCCCGGCCGTGGCTCCCCTTGCCAAATAATGCGCTTCTCACACATGGAGTCTCGGCGTCACTCGGCGGAGCATGCGCACGGCGGGGCCCGAGCCACGGGGCGGCCAGTCCTGCGCAGCGGCGGGGCCGTGACCGGCGGCAGGGGCGTCAGGAGGAGCAGCAGCAGTCAGCAGCGGCCGCACCGCAGAGCGCAGGGGCCCGGAGCCGCTTCCGGGCAATGGTGGAGCAGGTTTGTGACCCGGGGCACCATTGGCCGGAGGGGGTCGCGGCACAATGTCAGGCGGGCGAGGATTGGCTGAGCCGCGGGCGGGGGGCGCCACGGCGGGGGCCGCGGGTCCTGCAGCGAAGCTCCGGGGCCACGTGGAGCAGCAGCGACGGTGGCGGCAGCGGTAGGAGCGACACCACCGCGGCCTCCGTGCCCCGGGCCGGGCGGGCATTGTTCTCGGAGCGGGCGGAGGGGAGCTGCCGGAGGAGCTACGGGGCCGGTCCGGCGGCAGGACCTTCCGCTGACACGGATTGTTCTAGGGACCCGTTTATCGTTTTTCTTCCTCAGCGTCTGCAGGCGCTGATGAAGGGAAACGGATAGCAGCGGGCTGGTGCCGGGCTCCGCCGCTCCCGGCTGCCGAAAGATACCACGCAAAGAGTAGTACGGGAGCCAGTCCAGGTGGCGTATTCCGGGCAGAGATATACCGAGACTCGGAGACCCGGCTACCGATCGCGGGTGGGTGGGTGGCCGGCGGGGAGACACAGGCTCGGCCGGACTCTGAAGTCGCTCTTGCAGACGGTAAAGTCTGAGCGACACCATCTGAGCTCCACAGGCTCAGGAGAGAGATGCTCTGAGCAGCCAAAACTTCGACACAGCTAATTCTGAGAGCCTCCGGGTAGCTTGTACTAGTGACAGCTCACAGCGGCTCAGGGGGCAGAAAACAGCCTGCAAATACCTTAAATACTCAGAAATCCAACTCTTGGCCATAATAGATCAGGTAACCATGAGGCTAGAAACCAAACCATCCATCTACAGTCCTTCACGGGTGCACAGAGATCCTCCCACAGACCGAGGACTTACAAGCATCAAATAAGCAAATGCTTCAGAATGGTCTGTGCCTTACGACCAGGGACTGCTTCCCCCCTGCCTTTTAATAAAGATTGGCTCCTTTGGGGGGCAAAGTTCCAATTTGAGCAACGAGCTGTTGCTGGGGGATGGTTTGCGTGGAGCATCAATGATTCAGGCACCGGGAAGGTGCATCTGCGTTGTAATTGCTTCATAGAGACAGGAGCTGAGGTTATTTCAGTGACAATAGACTGTGGCACCTTGGTGGCTCCATCAGCAAAGAGAAACATGGATACCACGGACTTGGTATTCCTAGGAATACAGAGAGCCTGAAGGAACCAGCTCGCAACATCCTTATGGGAACTGCTGAAATGAAACTAGTCCTGCACTGCTTCTGTGAAACGGTAGCAAATTCAGAGCAGAAGTTAAATGAATCTGCCTGGATCTGCCAAATTCTGAAAGAGTTGGGGGCTGGGGAAGAATTTTGGAGGTGGTGTTCATCTTGTGTTCACACACAAGTAAAGCTGACACTGCTTAGGGCCAAGAGATCAGGAAGAGTCACTGATAAATGCTATTAGTTCTGTTTGGATTAGAAACATCTCTGCCATGTGGAGAGGGTTTGCCAGGAGGAGAGGATTGCTACACTGTGGTCCCCTCTCCTATTTAGAACAGCACCAAAACATCTCCACAGCCAGCTGCCAGCACACCTTTGATCTGAATATTCTCCTTTTGGGGACTCTGCACCTTCTAACTACTGCTCAGGTGCTGAGCATCACCAGAGTGAATTCCCATCCCTGGAGGTGTTTTAGAACACCCAGCAACAGAACAAGAGGAAACAGCCTCAAGTTGCACCAGGGGAGGTTTAGCTTGGACATGAGAAGAAGCTGGTTAAGCCCCATCCCTTGAGGGGCTTAAAAGCCCCAGAGCTGTGGTGCTGAGGACCATGGTTTAACCCCAGCCTTGGCAGAGTTAGAGAATGGTTGGAGAGGAGGATCTGAAAGGGCTTTTCCAACCAAAGCAATCCTGTATTACACCTTGATTAAAAGAGACAATGTTCTATCATTAACATTATTGGATTTTAATCTCAATTAAATGCTACATTTAAATTAAAATCCAATAGTTTAAAACCAGAGAGGCCAAACAGCCACACTTCTGCCAGTCCCTTCCTCACCAGGCACTGACTGCTGCCCAGTACAGCAATGCCAGCAGGCTATTGCCTCACCACTGCTCACTGGGGCCCTGATTAAAGCCTCTCCACGGACTGAAGGGAGCAGGAAAGCTGGCGTTTAGCTGGCACAGCCTGGGGTGTGTCACCAAGGTGACAGTGCTCAGAGCAGGCCATCAGCTGAGCTCTGCTGCTGACACTCCCAGCTCAGTGCCTGGGTGGCTCCCGGGGGAAGCTGTCCCCAGCAGCTGTCCCAGCTAGGCTGGCAGCACACAGCACCATGCTCCTGTCTTGTTTGTGTCAGCCCTTTCCATCTTGAGAGAGGTGAACTACAAAGATCCAACCAGCCAGTGGCCTTCAGTACCCATCTGGGCATGACTGCCATTTGAGAACGGGCACAAACTCAGCAAACTGCAGGAACTCTGATAACCCAAACTGATGTCACACAGCCTTGGCTCTACTGCAGCCCCCCCCCCCCCAGCACAGAAACAGCTTTTTGCTGGAGGCACAAAGCCCAACTCTGAAGTTGTTCTTCCCGAGGCGCTTCCCAGGAGCATTCCAGACATGAAGTCCAGAATATGGACCAAACACTTCATCCTTTCTGGACCCACCTGGAGGTGTTCCAGGCCAGGTTGGATGAGGCCTTGAGCAATCTGGGCTGGTGGGAGGTGTCCCTGCCCATGGTGGGGGGTTGGGGCTGGGTGATCTTGAAGGTCCCTTCCAACCCAAACCATTCTATGATATTTTGATACTCCACTAGCTACCCTCATCATAAACACCCCACCCAATCCAGCCTGCAGCAGGAAGCTCAATTTTACTGCAGCAACAGCAAAATTTGGTATTGAGAGCGAGAAAAAAATCCCCAAACAGTTCAGGCACAATCCTGACTGTCCCTGAAGGAGGAATGGGAAACGTGATTAAGCCTTTTCTCAGTGCTCATCAGAATGTAGGTCAAAGAAGAAGGAGGAAAGCTCAAGGCAGATCTGGTAGACTTGGTCATCTCCCTGCAGCCAGCAGCAGATGCAAGCTGCATGGGAACATGCTAATGTTGGCCAACCAAACAGGCCAGACGGGTTCTGAGGCACAGCAGCAGATACAGGCTGCAGGGAAGGCAGAGAAGGCAGCTCTGAGGTTGGTTTGATGGTCCAGAGGACCAAGAGATCAGTAGCACAGGTATTTCTGAAAGCTGCATGGCACCAGTGCCCTTATCTCTGCTGGTCACCTGATTTCCAGGCTCCAGAAGAGAGCTGAGGGCTGAGTGTGCTGACCTGGAGTCTGCCACAGGGACAAAGCACACCACGGTCCTCTAGTTCACTACCAAAAGCAAACCTCAACCCCTGGCACAGCATGGGCCTGGGGGTTTCTCTTCTACATTGCTGGCTGGAAATCTAAGAGATCAGACTAAATCAGGGAATGAAAAGGGTTGGAAGGGACCTCTGGACATCATCCAGTCCAACCCCTCTGCTAAAGCAGGACACCCACAGCAGCTTGCCCAGGACACCTGGGGGTCATGGTGGCATTCATGGGATCACAGAAGGGGTTGGGCTGGAAGGGACCTTCAAGATCATCCAGCTCCAACCCCCTGCCATGGGCAGGGACACCTCCCACCAGTTCAGGTTGCTCAAGACCCCATCCAGCCTGGCCTTGAACACTTCCAGGGAGGAGGCATCCACAACCTCCCTGGGCAGCCTGCTCCAGTGTCTCCCCACCCTCACTGTCAAGAACTTCTTCCTCATCTCCAGTTTCAATCTCCCCTCCCGAGCTTCAACCCATTTCCTCTCATCCCATCTGGATCTGACCACCAGATCTGTTTGCTTATCTCCCACCCACTGGGAGTGACATCTCGATGTGAAACATTTTCTGCAGAAGACCAGGATGCAAGAGGGAAAAGAGGCAAAATTCCACCATCTAAGCAGTGAGGTGAATGACCCTGAATAAAAATGGAAATGAATTTTTCTGGAACTGAAGGAAAGGAAAGATGAGTTCTTGAGGCAAGGGGGAAAGCAGGGGATGCAAGCCAGGCCCTGCCTGGCCCAAGATGGTGCCTCCAGTGTGTTATTATCTGTGCCTAATTAGCCCTTTGATGGTTGGAAGTGGCTACATTGGGAGCTTTGCTCCAATTTCAAGCAGTGCTTCATGGACTATCGATTTTGCTCGGCAGTGGGAGAGCACAAAGTTCACCCAGCCCTGCTGTTGTTCACAGACCTGCCACAGAACATCTCAACCTGCTGAAAACTGGTCCACCACCAGTGCCTGACTGGGATCAGTACATCTGGTGACCTGCAACTTAGGACACAAATTGTTTTGCTGGCAAACAGTGAGTCAGACCAGGGAGCCATTACTGGAGGGACTGGCTGTAAACAAGCACCTCTGGCTTGTTTGCTGCTCATTGCCACGTGGCTCATCAGCACTTGACCCTGATTAAAAGAATTAACTAGTTGTAGAAAACTCCATAGAGTTCCAGTCCCTGGGTGCACATCCACAAAGAGATCAGCTCCTGCTGGTTGGATCAATCATGGTATAAGCCCGAGAAGCTTTTTCATCTGGACCTGCCAGCCTGTGGTCACTGTCACATCTGTGATACACCAAGAGAAATCCAGGAGCTCCCAGGAACCAAAAGAAATCCAGGAGCTCCCAGGAACCAAGAAATCCAGGAGCTCCCAGAAACCAAAAGAAATCCAGGAGCTCCCAGGAACCAAAAGAAATCCAGGAGCTCCCAGAAACCAAAAGAAATCCAGGAGCTCCCAGGAACCAAGAAATCCAGGAGCTCCCAGAAGCCAGAAGAAATCCAGGAGCTGCCAGGCACCAGAGAAAACCCAGAAACCCTCAGGAACCTCCCTGCTTGTATCATTTTATGCACAAGAGAAACGTTGGTCCAAGAGTCTCTTCTCCAGCATGGAATCCTTCCCTAGCTCAACTCTGGGATATGTGGCAGCAGGGGGGAATCTGCCATGCTTTTGGAATGCCACTAGGGCTGTGCCCCGTTCCAGCTGTGCACTCAGATGATTTTATTACTGTCTGCTAATTTTCTCTCTTCTTACCCCCACCCACTGCATTTCAGCTCCCTCACTGGTGAGCTCTTCACCTCCCAGAGCTACAGGAGCTGTGCTCCTAGCCTGTGTGCTTTTAGGCATGAAGGGCAATGCTGAACACTTCCAGGTGTCTGTAACTTTTTAAGTTGCCTCCTGATTAAAGAAGAGTTACTTACTGATTTACATGGAGTGTCTGTGTCCATATATTCCGAAAGCCCAAGCGTGAAGGCAGGAGAACAGTTCCCACCCCACTGCTATGGGGAAGTACTTTTACATTTAAAACATTTATACCATCTCCTCCAGCTGGAGACTGGTTTGGTCCTCACTGCCCCACAAGTTAGAGGTAAGGGGGGAAATATAAAAACTACCCCAAAAACCTGCTAGTTTTAACGAAATGTGGAAGAGGAATGACCAAAAGCTCTGTTTGTGTTACCTCATCTTCTCCAAACCCAGCTTTTGTCCTTGAGGGCACCAGAGAGGCTGCTTGGTGTGCTTTGGGTGTTCAAGAGAGACAGGGAACTACTGGAGAGAGTCCAGCAGAGGCTACAAAGCTGCTGAGTGGCCTGGAACATCTCTGTGAGGAGCAAAGGCTGAGAGCCCCGGGGCTGAGAGCCTGCAGAAGAGGAGCCCAGAGGGGATCTTCTGGATACTGAACAGCATCTAAAGGGGGGAGGAGGGGAGGCAAGAGGATTGGGCCAGGCTCTGGTCAGTGGAGCCCAGGGACAGCACAAGGGGCACAAAGTGGACCCCAAGAGGCTCCATCTGAACAGGAGGAGAAAGTTCTTTGGTGTGAGGCTGCTGGAGGCCTGGAGCAGGCTGCCCAGAGAGTTTGTGGAGTCTCCTTCTGTGCAAAGCTTCCAACCCCCCCTGGCCATTGAGCTCCTGGGCAAGCTGCTGTGGGTGCCCTGCTGGAGCAGGAGGGGTTGGTCTGGGTGATCCCCAGAGGTCCCTTCCCACCCCCACCACGCTGGGAATCTGGGATTAAGCAGCAGCTCTGAAAGTCGTGCAGCATTGTAGATGCCAGGATTAAAACTCTGCTCTCTCTCCCCCTGCCATTGAGACATCCCTGCTCGGGTGCTGCTTTCAGGAGCTGTACCAAAGGGTTTGCCTTTCAGAGGCAGCTTGGTGCTGCTCAGCTGAGCTGTGCATTTCCAGGTGATCAACCCAAAAGGGGCAAGAGCTCAGAAGTGTTTTCAAGCAGGGTTTGTGTTCATCTCCAGAGTGGCTGGGCGATGGCAGGGGGTGGCTGTCGCTGCCTCGGGGTTGTCACTGCTAATAACACATCATCATTAATCAGATCTGAACAAACCCCCCAGTCAGTGTTTACCAGTTGGCAAACTGGGCAGAGAAAAGGCTGATTGAGGAAGGATTTGTTTTTACAGCTCAGACCTGCAAAGGAAGTGTTTCAGTGCAGGGAATGCCTTCCACAAGGTAAGTGGGTTTGGAGCTGCAGCCTGAAGAACTCCACCTAAATTCCTCAGCCCCAGTTCAGCAATTCCCAGTAGTTTATTCCCTCAGTCCAGCATCTGAACAGATTCCTTCTGGAGATTAACCCACACAATCAGAGATCTGTCTGCGTGGCTGCTGTGACATCCACCCTCCTCTGTGGTTTAACAGCCTGGGGCTGGCTGAAGATCCTTAAGGATGGGCTAACAGGAACCAAGAGCTGATGGGATGGGGTCTGTATCAATTCTCTGCTCTGCCTGTGCAAGACCTGCAGAGTCTGGATGAGAATACAGGACTCTGTCTGGTTCCAGAGCAAAATTCTGGTGAGTTTTTCTACAGATAAGGAACCAAATCAGTGTAGAGGGGGGTTTGATTTAGAGACAAGCAAGCATCTCAGATCTGCTTCGTCCTCGTGTCCTACATGAGGCCATTGTGCTTAGCAGGGTGGTGAACACAGGAGGCTCTTCAGTGCTGTGCAGAGCACCGCAATGTCTGCTTCCATTAAGATCCATCCTGTTAACCCTGGGCACCCACAGCCACGGCAGGATCATGACAAACTCCATCCTTAGGTCTAAATAGGACAAAGTAAGATGATTTTGCAAAACAAATGCAGCATCTTCTTCTCCAGCTTCCTGACTCAGTCTTACTACTGCATCCAGTCCTGGTGCCCCCAGCCCCAGAGGGCCATGGAGCTACTGGAGTGGATCCTTGCAGCCCTCCAACAGCTCCCAGAGGTGAATGCAAGTTTACCAGTCCAGCCTCAGCTCAGCCTGCTCTGACTGGGGCTGGTGTTTCTAAAGGGTGACTCCCCCAGTCCTGTGTCCCCTGTCTTTCTGAAGGACCTGCCTGGGTGGCTGGAAGATGCTGATGGAGCCTGCCCATAAATGATGTCACAAGTAACAAGGTTGATGGGAAGCCAAAGGTCTGTGAAGCACAGGCAGGTTTCACTGACTGCATTTGGGAAGCCTCTCTCTTTTTATGAGGATTGTGAGCCTTACTCCATGTTTACTACCTGTGTTTGCTATGACTGTGCTCCTGGCATGAGATGTTTCTTCTCAGCACAGAAAACTCAGCAGACTTTCCCCAAACTAATGCTAACTTGGGGTCTATGAAGTCTCCTCTCTTCCCCCAACAGCTCTGTACTAGGTCAGTTCTGTAACCTGCTTTCCTGATGAAAATTAGATTCATTTCTAAATTTAGGCTGGATGGGATCAGTCATTACTGGCTTATTTATTTCAGGCAGATTTCAAGGGAAAGGGATTCACAAAGCTTCTTGCTTTGAGTTGACAAAAGTCCTGGGTTCCAGTTTGTGTCCCTTGTCCCTTTGTCCTATCACTGGGCCCCAGCCTCTTGCCCCCCATCGTTTAGCTCTTGCTGAACATTGATCAGATCCCCTTGGAGCTGCTCTTCTCCAGGCTCTCAGCCCCAGGGCTCTCAGCCTTTGCTCCTCACAGAGCTGCTCCAGGCCCTTCAGCATCTTGGTATCTCCTGCAGGGCTCCCTCCAATAGTTCCCTGTCCCTCTTCAACTGGGGAGCCCAGAACTGGCCCCAGCACTCCAGCTGTGGCCTGACTAGGGCAGAGTAGAGGGGCAGGAGAACCTCCCTCAACCTGCTGGCCACACTTCTTCATGCACCTCGGGAGAGCCCTGGTCTTCATCAATGAAGGCTGCTCCATCTGAGGTTGGTCCTTCATCTCCAGATGCCAAACCCTGCTCTGGGCCTGTAGGGCCACCTGTGACCAGGAGGGAGGAGAGACAAGTGGCACAGGACGAGCCCCAGGGCTCCAAGGAGCAACCATCTCCTTGTTTGCTAGCAGCATAGAAAGGACAGCCCAGTTCTTATCATCAGGCCCTCTGGAGATTTGACATCCTTGGCATTGTATCCTAAGAGGAAGGAAATTTCTCACTTCCCCAGCTAGTCCAGTTATATAAATCAATTGTTGAAGGATATTTTAACTGGTCTGCAGATGGGGACTGAGGCAACTGTACTGGGGCTCAGATGCTCTGTGGAGACACTGAGCTCTGCATGAAAACTACAAAAGCTTTGGGATTTCTCATGGATCCTGTGCACCTGCACCGAAAAGCTGGGGAAATCCAACAGCTAGGGAGAAATCCTGCTGGAGTTCATGCTGCCAGCCATGATGCCAAGGCTATTCCCTGCCTCTGGAGCTGTCTGATGGGGTCTTTCTGGACCCAAAGCCAAGGTGTTGTCACCAAACACTGACCATCTTCCTCTCATTTGCTCCAGCTTCCATCACTTAGCAGCTGGGCAGGTGGCTTCAGCTGCAGAAAGGTGAAGAACTTCTATCTGTAAGGTGGGGGTTAGAAGAGGGAGCTTTCTGCTCACAGACAAGTTTCTTCTTGCAGGACCCTCTGAAATTGTTCATGGCAACTGGGAACAAAGATGTTTAAAATGAAGCCAACTGGGAAACATGAAATAGCCTGCAGCACTTTGCTCACTTCACATAGGAGCCCATTGGACAGCAGGGTTTAAGAACCAGGGGCACACACAGAAGGAAGTTTGGCTCCATTTGAGTGCTAGCACAGAATGGAAGGGGTGGAAGGGACCTCTGGAGATCACTGAGTCCAACTCTCTGCCAAGGTAGGGCCACCTAGAGAAGATCACACAGGAACACATCCAGGTGGGTTTGGAATGACTCCAGAGATGGAGACTC
The DNA here is from genome assembly GCF_027791375.1 of Indicator indicator. Lineage (NCBI taxonomy): Eukaryota > Metazoa > Chordata > Aves > Piciformes > Indicatoridae > Indicator > Indicator indicator. The sequence goes on along the minus strand of NC_072045.1, from coordinate 2,767,852 downwards.
CACCACCTCTCTGGGCAGCCTGCTCCAGGGCTTCATCACCCTTAAATTAAGAAGTTCCTCCTAGTGTTCAGGTGGAAGTTCTGATGTTCAAGTTTGTGCTCTTGCCCCTTGTCCTGTCACTGGGCACCACTGACAAAAGCCTGGTCCCATCCTCCTGACCCCCACCCTCTGAGTATTGATCAGCATTGCAAGATCTCCCTGAGCAGACATCACCTGCTGCACCCTCTGCAAGACTCAGTCCCTGCTTGCACAGCCTGCATGCTCAGATTGGTGTAAGGAACCATTCAGCTTTTGAGAACCTCACTCGAAGTCATCTGTACCACTCAGACTGAGATGAGAAGAAAAAAAAAAAAAAAAAAAAAAAAAAAAAAAAAAAAAAAAAAAAAAAAAAAAAAAAAAAAAAAAAAAAAAAAAAAAAAAAAAAAAAAAAAAAAAAAAAAAAAAAAAAAAAAAAAAAAAAAAAAAAAAAAAAAAAAAAAAAAAAAAAAAAAAAAAAAAAAAAAAAAAAAAAAAAAAAAAAAAAAAAAAAAAAAAAAAAAAAAAAAAAAAAAAAAAAAAAAAAAATAAAAAAAAAAAAAAAAAAAAAAAAAAAAAAAAAAAAAAAAAAAAAAAAAAAAAAAAAAAAAAAAAAAAAAAAAAAAAAAAAAAAAAAAAAAAAAAAAAAAAAAAAAAAAAAAAAAAAAAAAAAAAAAAAAAAAAAAAAAAAAAAAAAAAAAAAAAAAAAAAAAAAAAAAAAAAAAAAAAAAAAAAAAAAAAAAAAAAAAAAAAAAAAAAAAAAAAAAAAAAAAAAAAAAAAAAAAAAAAAAAAAAAAAAAAAAAAAAAAAAAAAAAAAAAAAAAAAAAAAAAAAAAAAAAAAAAAAAAAAAAAAAAAAAAAAAAAAAAAAAAAAAAAAAAAAAAAAAAAAAAAAAAAAAAAAAAAAAAAAAAAAAAAAAAAAAAAAAAAAAAAAAAAAAAAAAAAAAATAAAAAAAAAAAAAAAAAAAAAAAAAAAAAAAAAAAAAAAAAAAAAAAAAAAAAAAAAAAAAAAAAAAAAAAAAAAAAAAAAAAAAAAAAAAAAAAAAAAAAAAAAAAAAAAAAAAAAAAAAAAAAAAAAAAAAAAAAAAAAAAAAAAAAAAAAAAAAAAAAAAAAAAAAAAAAAAAAAAAAAAAAAAAAATAAAAAAAAAAAAAAAAAAAAAAAAAAAAAAAAAAAAAAAAAAAAAAAAAAAAAAAAAAAAAAAAAAAAAAAAAAAAAAAAAAAAAAAAAAAAAAAAAAAAAAAAAAAAAAAAAAAAAAAAAAAAAAAAAAAAAAAAAAAAAAAAAAAAAAAAAAAAAAAAAAAAAAAAAAAAAAAAAAAAAAAAAAAAAAAAAAAAAAAAAAAAAAAAAAAAAAAAAAAAAAAAAAAAAAAAAAAAAAAAAAAAAAAAAAAAAAAAAAAAAAAAAAAAAAAAAAAAAAAAAAAAAAAAAAAAAAAAAAAAAAAAAAAAAAAAAAAAAAAAAATAAAAAAAAAAAAAAAAAAAAAAAAAAAAAAAAAAAAAAAAAAAAAAAAAAAAAAAAAAAAAAAAAAAAAAAAAAAAAAAAAATAAAAAAAAAAAAAAAAAAAAAAAAAAAAAAAAAAAAAAAAAAAAAAAAAAAAAAAAAAAAAAAAAAAAAAAAAAAAAAAAAAAAAAAAAAAAAAAAAAAAAAAAAAAAAAAAAAAAAAAAAAAAAAAAAAAAAAAAAAAAAAAAAAAAAAAAAAAAAAAAAAAAAAAAAAAAAAAAAAAAAAAAAAAAAAAAAAAAAAAAAAAAAAAAAAAAAAAAAAAAAAAAAAAAAAAAAAAAAAAAAAAAAAAAAAAAAAAAAAAAAAAAAAAAAAAAAAAAAAAAAAAAAAAAAAAAAAAAAAAAAAAAAAAAAAAAAAAAAAAAAAAAAAAAAAAAAAAAAAAAAAAAAAAAAAAAAAAAAAAAAAAAAAAAAAAAAAAAAAAAAAAAAAAAAAAAAAAAAAAAAAAAAAAAAAAAAAAAAAAAAAAAAAAAAAAAAAAAAAAAAAAAAAAAAAAAAAAAAAAAAAAAAAAAAAAAAAAAAAAAAAAAAAAAAAAAAAAAAATAAAAAAAAAAAAAAAAAAAAAAAAAAAAAAAAAAAAAAAAAAAAAAAAAAAAAAAAAAAAAAAAAAAAAAAAAAAAAAAAAAAAAAAAAAAAAAAAAAAAAAAAAAAAAAAAAAAAAAAAAAAAAAAAAAAAAAAAAAAAAAAAAAAAAAAAAAAAAAAAAAAAAAAAAAAAAAAAAAAAAAAAAAAAAAAAAAAAAAAAAAAAAAAAAAAAAAAAAAAAAAAAAAAAAAAAAAAAAAAAAAAAAAAAAAAAAAAAAAAAAAAAAAAAAAAAAAAAAAAAAAAAAAAAAAAAAAAAAAAAAAAAAAAAAAAAAAAAAAAAAAAAAAAAAAAAAAAAAAAAAAAAAAAAAAAAAAAAAAAAAAAAAAAAAAAAAAAAAAAAAAAAAAAAAAAAAAAAAAAAAAAAAAAAAAAAAAAAAAAAAAAAAAAAAAAAAAAAAAAAATAAAAAAAAAAAAAAAAAAAAAAAAAAAAAAAAAAAAAAAAAAAAAAAAAAAAAAAAAAAAAAAAAAAAAAAAAAAAAAAAAAAAAAAAAAAAAAAAAAAAAAAAAAAAAAAAAAAAAAAAAAAAAAAAAAAAAAAAAAAAAAAAAAAAAAAAAAAAAAAAAAAAAAAAAAAAAAAAAAAAAAAAAAAAAAAAAAAAAAAAAAAAAAAAAAAAAAAAAAAAAAAAAAAAAAAAAAAAAAAAAAAAAAAAAAAAAAAAAAAAAAAAAAAAAAAAAAAAAAAAAAAAAAAAAAAAAAAAAAAAAAAAAAAAAAAAAAAAAAAAAAAAAAAAAAAAAAAAAAAAAAAAAAAAAAAAAAAAAAAAAAAAAAAAAAAAAAAAAAAAAAAAAAAAAAAAAAAAAAAAAAAAAAAAAAAAAAAAAAAAAAAAAAAAAAAAAAAAAAAAAAAAAAAAAAAAAAAAAAAAAAAAAAAAAAAAAAAAAAAAAAAAATAAAAAAAAAAAAAAAAAAAAAAAAAAAAAAAAAAAAAAAAAAAAAAAAAAAAAAAAAAAAAAAAAAAAAAAAAAAAAAAAAAAAAAAAAAAAAAAAAAAAAAAAAAAAAAAAAAAAAAAAAAAAAAAAAAAAAAAAAAAAAAAAAAAAAAAAAAAAAAAAAAAAAAAAAAAAAAAAAAAAAAAAAAAAAAAAAAAAAAAAAAAAAAAAAAAAAAAAAAAAAAAAAAAAAAAAAAAAAAAAAAAAAAAAAAAAAAAAAAAAAAAAAAAAAAAAAAAAAAAAAAAAAAAAAAAAAAAAAAAAAAAAAAAAAAAAAAAAAAAAAAAAAAAAAAAAAAAAAAAAAAAAAAAAAAAAAAAAAAAAAAAAAAAAAAAAAAAAAAAAAAAAAAAAAAAAAAAAAAAAAAAAAAAAAAAAAAAAAAAAAAAAAAAAAAAAAAAAAAAAAAAAAAAAAAAAAAAAAAAAAAAAAAAAAAAAAAAAAAAAAAAAAAAAAAAAAAAAAAAAAAAAAAAAAAAAAAAAAAAAATAAAAAAAAAAAAAAAAAAAAAAAAAAAAAAAAAAAAAAAAAAAAAAAAAAAAAAAAAAAAAAAAAAAAAAAAAAAAAAAAAAAAAAAAAAAAAAAAATAAAAAAAAAAAAAAAAAAAAAAAAAAAAAAAAAAAAAAAAAAAAAAAAAAAAAAAAAAAAAAAAAAAAAAAAAAAAAAAAAAAAAAAAAAAAAAAAAAAAAAAAAAAAAAAAAAAAAAAAAAAAAAAAAAAAAAAAAAAAAAAAAAAAAAAAAAAAAAAAAAAAAAAAAAAAAAAAAAAAAAAAAAAAAAAAAAAAAAAAAAAAAAAAAAAAAAAAAAAAAAAAAAAAAAAAAAAAAAAAAAAAAAAAAAAAAAAAAAAAAAAAAAAAAAAAAAAAAAAAAAAAAAAAAAAAAAAAAAAAAAAAAAAAAAAAAAAAAAAAAAAAAAAAAAAAAAAAAAAAAAAAAAAAAAAAAAAAAAAAAAAAAAAAAAAAAATAAAAAAAAAAAAAAAAAAAAAAAAAAAAAAAAAAAAAAAAAAAAAAAAAAAAAAAAAAAAAAAAAAAAAAAAAAAAAAAAAAAAAAAAAAAAAAAAAAAAAAAAAAAAAAAAAAAAAAAAAAAAAAAAAAAAAAAAAAAAAAAAAAAAAAAAAAAAAAAAAAAAAAAAAAAAAAAAAAAAAAAAAAAAAAAAAAAAAAAAAAAAAAAAAAAAAAAAAAAAAAAAAAAAAAAAAAAAAAAAAAAAAAAAAAAAAAAAAAAAAAAAAAAAAAAAAAAAAAAAAAAAAAAAAAAAAAAAAAAAAAAAAAAAAAAAAAAAAAAAAAAAAAAAAAAAAAAAAAAAAAAAAAAAAAAAAAAAAAAAAAAAAAAAAAAAAAAAAAAAAAAAAAAAAAAAAAAAAAAAAAAAAAAAAAAAAAAAAAAAAAAAAAAAAAAAAAAAAAAAAAAAAAAAAAAAAAAAAAAAAAAAAAAAAAAAAAAAAAAAAAAAAAAAAAAAAAAAAAAAAAAAAAAAAAAAAAAAAAAAAAATAAAAAAAAAAAAAAAAAAAAAAAAAAAAAAAAAAAAAAAAAAAAAAAAAAAAAAAAAAAAAAAAAAAAAAAAAAAAAAAAAAAAAAAAAAAAAAAAAAAAAAAAAAAAAAAAAAAAAAAAAAAAAAAAAAAAAAAAAAAAAAAAAAAAAAAAAAAAAAAAAAAAAAAAAAAAAAAAAAAAAAAAAAATAGAGACTCAAATCTACAGCTGAGGAGAATGCTGCCCACTAAACCCACACATTTCCCTCCATCCAACTTTGTGCTTGGTGCAGTCATGAAAAATACTGAAGCGTTGCAGACCATTTTCTTTGCATTTAACAGCACTTTGCACTCAGCCAGCTCCAATAAAATACTTTTCCCACTGATTCCTGAGGAGTTAAAGCAAAAAGAAAAGCTTTTTCTTCCCTTAATTCATTTCCTTCCCTTTTCTTCCCTTACTTCCTTCACCCTTCCCTTTTCTTCACTGCTTTCACTCTTTCCTTATTTCTTTCACCCTTCCTTTTTCTTCCCTTACTTCCCTCACTTCTCTCTCCCTTCCTTTTCCTTCCCTTAATTCCTTTACTTCCCTCACCCTACCCTTTCCTTCCCTTAATTCCTTTACTTCCCTCACCCTTCCTTTTTCTTCCCTTACTTCCTTTACTTCCCTCACCCTTCCCTTACTCTTTTCTCCTTTGAAATTGGCTCCTCAATTTGCTGTGAAGACTCAGACCTTGTCAAGTTAGTTAACTCCTTAATAAACTCCCAATATTTTTTTTTTACCTCCAGCAACTGGCACAGCTTGCACAGAAGGGCCAAATCCTCCCTTCAAGCTCTCTTTAGCTTTTCCTCCCCAGTTACAATCACGAAGACAAGGGGGGGAAAAAAAAAAGAGTGGAAGGCAGCTAGGAAATTACTAATGAATTAAGATTTTGGAAGAAACCCTCCAGATCCATTCTGTGAAAGATGGCAGATGGCTGGGGGGGTGAGGAGAAGGTGGTAGACCACAGACAGGATATAACTTTATTTTCAACAGAGCTTGTCTTGCGTACAAACTAAATCCCCCAGCAGAAGGAAAAAACCCAACCCCAAAAGTCATACAGAAAGATAAAACACTGCCAGGAAAAGAAAAGCCAGCGAGGCAAAGGCAGTTGTGGTGCTTTCAGATGGGTGCAAACGAAGCCTCTTTTGCACACACACACAACCTCCACACATCTCTAGACACAGGGGTTATGAGGACTCCTCTTTGGGCATCAGCCCCACTTAAATCACCTCCATCTTTAAGCCGTGCTGTGAATTCAACCCATCTGGCACTCTCCAGCAAGCAGCCAGGTTTTGGGTTGGTTTGGTTTGATTTTTTTTTTTTTCTGTTGTTCCTGCTTAGCAGGTCCCCTCGGTTAAGTGACCTCACCCTGCCTGCCCTCACCCTTTGAATCCCGGGGATGCTTCATCCCCCCCTACAGCAGACCTTCCGAGGGCGGTTTTGGTGGGTTTTTTGTTGGATCAGAACTTTGGTGCCACTTTTCCCTGGCAATGGACATCTCGTCCCCATCCTCCCCCCCCAGCACTCAGGAGTCCTGGTTACCTTCGTTACCCCCCCAACAAAAACCCAGCTGCTCCAGCAGCACCTCTCCCCCTCCTCACTCCTCCCTGCAGCACACTCCGGAGTTGCTGATGGCCAGCCCGGGGCTCGCCGGCCCCCCAAGTTGCGTCCCGGATGCCCCATCTTTAGCATCGGTAGTTCCCTCCCCTCCCCCACTTCCCCTCCCCCGCCTTCCCAAGTCTCTGGGACTCATAATCTGGCTTTGCTGACATGCTCTGGTAGCTGTGCCTATCGGGCAACTCCCAGGATGCACTCTCGCTCCTCCCTGGCACCCCCTCAGCCGTGCCCACCCTCCCCTGGTACTTCCCCAACCCTTATTTCTTGCCCCCCCCCCTCCCCTCCCATCTTCCCCCCAGGTCTCTCCCCACACACAGAGCCAACTCCCCCCCCCCGCCCCCTGTTTTGTGGCTGCCCCTCCCAGTCCGGTCTCCCACCGCGGCCCCCTCCGGGGCCTTCCCCTCCCCCGCCGGGCCCGCCTCAAGCCCCGCAGCCCGCGGGGCGCCCACGCCGGTACCCCCCAGAGGAGCCCTGTGTGTGTGTGGGGGGGGCACACAGACGTACCTCACAGTGCCCCCCTCCCCCTCATCCCACACCCCCTTCCCCCCCATTCACCACCCTTCATCTCCCCTCCTCGCCCCTTCCCCTCAGCCACTCGCCCCCTCAGGAGGGGCGATGGGGGGGGGGGGGGTGTGTGTGTCCCAGCCTCACCACGATCCCCCCCGCCAGGGTCCCCAGGGGCTGTGGGGGGGTGGCGATGTCACTCACTCTCCTCAGCCCCCTCGGAGCCGCCTCCTCCTCCTCAGCGGGGCCCGGGCCGGACTGGGGCCGTGGGGGGGGGGAGGGGAGGCGGCTCCCTCAGGTGGCCACTGACAGGAGGGGGGGGGAGGGGGAGGAGGAGGGGAAGGGGGGGGGAAGGGAGGAGGGACCTGCGTGGGGGGGGGGGGGGGGGGGCGCTGCGCGCGCAGGGAGACCCGCCTCGTGCCCGCCCCGTGCGCGCGCTGCCGCCGGGCGCGGGAACTCCCCCGGTGTGTGTGTGGAGGGGGGTAGGGAGGGGGGGGGACGGAGACGGGAGGGGACACACAGGTGGCGCGCGCGCCACCAACCGTCACCTTGGCTCGAGACGCGGATTTTGGTTGGTTTGTGGCGGTTTGGGGAATTTGTTTCTCCTCCCTCCCACCCCCCCACCCCCCCCACTTTCTCCCCGGTTGCTAGGCAGATTTGGAGGAATAAAAAAGCCCCAAACACAACTTTTTTTGCGCCCCCGCGGGCTTCGCTGCTCCTTTCCCGCTCCGACCTTTTTAATTTCTTTTTTTAATTATTCTATTACTTGGGGGCATCCGGAGCGGTTTGGGTTTTTTGTTTGTTTGTTTGTTTGCTTTTTAATTATTATTAAGTTTTTTGAAATGAAAGACTGACGGCGCCGGTAACCAATCAAAAACTAGGGTTGTCCGCCGTTTAGCCAATCACAAACCATGATTAGTCTTCGGCCCGCCCACCTACTAAGTGGTGAGGAAAAGAGGCGGGGCGGCGCTATGACTGACGCACTGCCCAACCAATAAGCCCAGTGCAGCGCTGAGTGGGTGGAGGCTCAGGAGCCAATGGGCGGGCAGGAGGCGTGGCCCGCGGCCCGGCCGGGCCCGGCTGTGAGCAGCGGGGCTCCGCTGCCCCCCCCAGCGCCACAGCGGGCAGGGCCCGGCCACCTCCGCCCGCCCTCTCCGGCCGGCACCGCGCCGAGGCCGACTGAGGTGATGAGCTGCCCGCGGGGAGGGGCCGGGGCTGCGCCGGGAGGCCCTTATCCGCCCGCCCAGGACGGCCTGGGGCCGCAGATAGGGGCCGGCGGTGGGGTCGTGAGGCGGGAAGCGTGGCGAGGGGGCAGAAGGGCCGCGCCGGGTCTCGCCTCACCGGGGGCTCCGCGGCTGTCTCGGTGCCCGAGGTTTCGGCGGTGGCCGGGGCCGTGCCGCTGTGGCGGGTGAAGCGGGGGCAGGCCGCGGGGCGCGCAGCAGGCAGCGGCGGGACAAGCCCCGGCCCGCCGGGTGGGAGCCCCGCGGGGGGTGACTCATCTGCTTCCCCCGCGGATCTGGGTCAGGGGTGCGCAGCCCTTCCCGAGCCACCGGCCGCACCTCCGACTGGGCCCCGATAGCATCTGCCCCGCTGGAGCCGGGGAAAGCTTTGTTAACCCCTGAGCTGCGGGGCCGTGCGCCGGGCTGGGGGGAAGCTCCGCGGCGTCCGGGGTCTGCGAGGTGCTGGGGACAACCGCGGGTGGGTTTAGCCCGGTCCAGCCGGTCGGGAGCGGGCAACGACCAGAAACTGGAACAGAGAAATTCATAAATTAACTTTCACCCGCGAGGCTCCTTGAACAACTCAATTCATACCAAAAATGCCATCTGAGCTGCCGGCTCAGGGGAGGGTTAGGTTGCATTTAGGAACAACTTCTTGGCTCCAAGAATCGTCAGGGATTGGCACAGGCTGCCCAGGGAGTCACCATCCCTGCAGGTGCTCAAAAAACCTGTGGCCATGGCACTTGGGGCCATGGTTTAGTGCCCACGGTGATGGTTGGACTCGATGATCTGAGGCTTTTCCAGCCTTTATGATTCAACGAGGGAGCAGCAGAAGCAGAGCTGAATCCAGGCCTCTTCCCTCGCTCTCTATGCTTCTGGAGCCTGCTCAGCTTCCAGTCAGGGCTTTTCCAACACAAATTTTCAGAGCTGAGTGAAAGATTCCCTATTTCTGTAACCAGCTTTGTGCTCAGTCTCCTTTTTAAGACCAAACTCAAGGGCTTGGGTTTGGTTTTTTTGTTAGAAAGAACCTTCCTCAACCCTTTGTCCAGGCCATTTTTAGCTTCAGCTCACCAAGGGTTAAAAGCACAGCTCCCAGCCAGTCCTTACTGCAGTTAATGCCTCTCCCAAAGCACTAAGAGCCCCTGGCTTCACCTCAGGCCATGCAAAACTTCAGGGTTGCCTACTAAGGGCTGGATTCTTCTGAAGTGCTCTTTCATCCCCACAGGAGCACACTTACAGACCTCTCCCTGCTCCCACAGCAAGAGCTTCAGAACAGGTCTAGCACAAGGGGCAGTTTATTACCTTGAGGCTGGGTGAGGTTATTCCCAGAAGTCTTTTCCATGACTTTTCATTTCCTTGTTCTGGCTTGGCCAGCAAGGGGATAGCAGAGCTTTGACAGCTGCAAAGGAGTCCTAGCAAGGACTGGAAGAGCTTTTTTTCTCCTCTTTTTTGTTTGAAACTAAGTGTTTAGGAGGACTAAACCTATAATAACTTGTCATGCAGCAGGCTGGCTTCTTCACTTTGCTCTGGCAGCTCATGGCAAGCCTCTGGCAGAGTGAAATCCAAACAGGACCCACTCTGGATGTGCCTCCAGATCTCTTGGGCAAGCACCAAACTTCTTTGTACCTCTTGCTGATGTATTTCAGGTGAGAGTTTTGCCACTGAAGTCCATCCTGTGCCAGGAGAAGATCCCAGAGTCAGCCCAGCAGCAGCTGGATGAGGCAGAAGGAGGTGGTGATGATGATTCCATTTCAACCAGATGTGATTTTTTTCTGCTGAGGAAGGAGGTGCAGAGGAGCAGGGTAAGGAGACTGTGGTGTCAGCATAGCCCAGTCCTACCTTTGGCAGAAAAGAAGCTGCTCTTTGGGATGAAATGCTCACATCCAGTGAGTGACTTGTTGGGACAGAACCTGCTTGGCTGCCGTGATGAAATTTGAGGGATCAGCTTAGCCTGGATGAGGTTTTGGGAAGGGACAATCTGCTGCTTCTAAGGCTTAGAATGTTTAGTTGTCTTCCAAATGTCACTTCCAGATGAATTAACTCAGCAGTTTTCCTCTTCCTTTGAAACTTAAGCTCCAAAGGTAAAGATGCTGCCAGGAAATTTAGGGATAAGAGACAGAAAAAAGCAACTTCCATTAAACCAGGAGGATCAAATGCAACTCAGCAGCCTCCTTGAGTGCACAGCTGCAACGAGAACACTTCTGTCCCAGACCAGATGAGAGCAATCCAGGTGTCTGACCATCCCCATTTGGCTGATCCCAGGCTTCCAGCAGGCTCACAGCCCTCTCAACCATCTCCATGGGGGTCAGGTGGATGTTTTTAAGCAGGAAATTCTGCTTCTTGTTGCAGGCAGAGCCAGGATCCATCCCCAGCACCTTCCTGCCCTCCTGTCCCACAGCCAGGACAGGGCCTTCAGAAGCTCCAGTGCTGGGTAAGTCACTGCCACATGGAGCATGTCCTGCCTGCAGAGCAGCTGCAGGAGTTAGCATGCTACAAACTGCTAGAAGAAGTAAAATTTCAGCTTTATTTAAAAATTCTTCTAATATAGAAAATGAGAGGGAAAAAAAAGTGACCACCCAGCACTCCAGTGCCACCTCCTGCTGCCAGCCTGGGGAAGGAGCTCGGGCAGAGGGCACCAGGTCTTGCTGCTTGGGGGGAGAACCACAAACACTGAACACCTCTCCTACAGCCCTGGCCTAACCTTCAAGGTTGGCTGCATGAGACAATTAAATAGATTCAGCAAGACACACAGACAGGAGGAGAGCACAGACAGGTGGTGGCTTCATCCCAGCTTCTCCCAGTTTCTGGCACTATTTCCTTCTCCCCACTCTGATGGGAACAGGTTTGTTCAGCCTGCTGGAGGGAGGTCAGTCAGCTCTGCACTTCAATGGGACAGGAAGAGAAACTTCTTTGGTGTGAGGGTGCTGGAGGCCTGGAGCAGGCTGCCCAGAGAGGTTGTGGAGTCTCCTGCTCTGCAGAGCTTCCAGCCCCACCTGGCTGTGTTCCTGTGTGACCTGCCCTGGGTGATGCTGCCCTGGCAGGGGGCTTGGACTGGATGATCTCCAGAGGTCCCTACCACCCCCTCCCATTCTCTATCACTGACCTCCCTCTAGCACCATTTTTACTTCCAGGAGAACATGAGAAGTGGCATCAAAATGCTGAAGGCCCACAAGCACCTCATGCTGTGCTCCCAGCTGGCAGCACAGCCCTTTGAGGCCCCACTTCCATCACTCCATTTTTGCTGGTAGCAGCCCAGTGAATGCAGACAGAGGCAGGGGGGGAATAAACTTGACAAGGTTTAGTTTAAATCCCACCAAACTGATCTCAGTTTCCTGTGGGCCTCCCAGAAATGGAATCCATAGAGGGCAACCACTTCAGGCTGTAACAGAGAGAAGTCTTTCCACTATCTACAAACAGGGCTTAGAGGCTTCTTGGGTGAAGATTTTGCTGCTCTTGGAAAAATATTAGAGAAAAAACAAAGAAACCCAAACCAAAAAACCCAACCCCAAACCTGTCCCTTTCTCTCCATTTTTTTATCTTTAAAAGAAAAATTTTCTTTTGTTTTACAAGTTGAGGAAAGACTTCCAATGTTTGCTTCTTCAGAGAAGTCAAATGGCCAAAAGGAAAAATGCCTAGAACTCATCTGGGTTCAAACCAAAAAGTCAGGCTGAGAACTTCACAGCTGCAAACCTTGTTGGTTTTTTCCTGGTCAAGCTTTGACACAACACATTCCAAAAATCAGGAAGGATTTCAGTTTGGGGTTTTTTTTCTTTTCCTTTTTTTCTTTTAATCTCTGCTACATACAAAAGATACTGGAAAGCCAAAACTATTAAATAATTTAATATACAAGTTGTGTTAAAAAGCACTGTACATTGTAACAAATGTACATGGAGTTCTGAGAGATAGAAAAAAATCACCACATTTACAGGGGGTGGGAATTCTGCAGTGGGAAGAGGACCTTGGGAAGGGAGCAGGGCCCTGGGAAAGGAGCAGGACTTGATGTGGGGAAGGGAGGAGCAGGGCCCTGGGGAAGGGGGCAGCAGGGCCCTGGCTGAGTGCTGTCCTCACACACAGAACCCAGCTGAAGCTGACTTCTCAGGTGGGGAAATCCCAGCTTGTTCCTCCTGGCAGGACAAGTTCAGCTGCTACGAGTGGCCTGTTCAGAGTGTTTCCATGGAACCTTTCCCTCAAGTGCTTCCTTCCCTCCCCAGAGCAGAGCCAGGAGGAATCTGAAGCAGCCAGCAGCCAGCTCACAAAAGTATCCACCAGGAGAAGCCAGGAACTTGCCACTGCAAAGAGCTCTCTGCCTACACAACCTTCAGCTCTGCAGGCCCTGAGCAGCAAGGTAAGGCCAGGAGACCTCAGCAGGCACTGGTGCACATCTCACCTGCTGCCACATGCCCAAAGCACAGCTCTCCACTCTGCTTTTCCCATTGCCCTAGAGAAGCAGCACTGCTTTCTTTGGGCAGCATTTAAAGCAAGTCATTATAGTTGTGATGGGCACCTTAAGTAACAGCCTCAGGTGATAAAAGACAACAAAAGAGAATGCTTGGGGTCACCTGAGCAGGACTTGAGGAGGTTCTGAAGGACATTCCTCAGTCCCTGGTCATTCCTCAGCTGCTAAGAGCACTGTCAGGGAAGAGCTCCTGTGGTTAGGGGTTTAAAAAGAGAGGCTGAGTTCTTGCAACTCAGTGAGTTCATGGAGGGAACAGCCCAAGAGATGCTGCTCCCCACAAAAAAGAGAAGGGAAAGAGTTGAAAACAGTCCATGGGGATCAATCTTCCCACAGTGAGCTTCTCCTCATCCTTCCTTGCCCAGGGCAGGTGGTTGAGGCCCCATCCCTGGAGACATTCAAGGTCAGGCTTGATGTGACTCTGAGCAACCTGCTCTAGCTGGGGGGGTCCCTGCTGACTGCAGGGGGTTGGGCTGGGCTGGGTGAGCTCCAGAGGGGTCCCCTCCAGCCCAACCCATTCTGGGATTCTCTGACAATCCAAGCAGTGGCAGCTGTTGACTTCCCCTCAGCCCGAGTTGTTCTCCTGAGCTGTGCCAGGGGAGTGAGCAGGAACCCAGCTCCACTCCCCCCAGAGCAGAGCCATGCTGGCAGCACCCAGCTGTTGGCATGGAGCTGACTCCTGCCCCTACTGCTGCCAACCTGGCAGCTTCCCTGGGAAGGTCCCAGCCTCGGAGGGGGCAGCAGAGTGCACAAACTGGCTGCAGCCATGGAGGTCCATCTCAGAGAGCAGCTGATGCAGGCTGGGGCCTCTCTGCATGGATTCTCCTCTGGCTGGCACCACCAAACCCCCTCCTCCTTCCTAACTCACATCTTTCATTCCTATGGTTTTTTGGTTTGGAGTTTTAAGGGAGAATTTAAACAGAATTAAACTTTTTCTCTTGCAAACCCAGCACCAAGACTCTCTCCTTACCCCAGCTTCAAGGCCATGTTTTCCCCACTGGAGGTTTTAACATGTCCAGGTGGCTTCTGCAAGAGTCCCATGTGTGAGAACAGGACCTAACTCAGCACTGCCTGGTGGGAGAGCAAACACAAACTTCCCCTTTTGGTCACTGGACAAGGAACCTGTGCCATCAACATCATCCAGCAGGGAGCTGAACCACAAGCAGCAAATGTCTGAGCTGGTGCTAGACAGAGGGGACAAGGCTGTGAGGCAGAATGACCACTAAGGCATGGACTGAGGTGATCCTTGAACTCCTTTCCAACCCAAACCATTCTATGCTCAAAGGCAGAGTTCATTCTATTCCTATCATCAAAGTTCTAAAGCTTTGAGGGGAGGTGGGGGAGGGTCAGATGTTACCTCTCTCCTTGCACAAAGCAGCAATCAGAGGAAGCTCTCCAGAAGGAATTTTTCTGGCAGATTCCTTTTCCCTTCCCCCTTTTTAAAAATTAATTTTAAGCTGGGATATAAATATGCAGAGCTACCAAGAGAGCAAAACACTTTTATTCAGCCCCAGGAAGCTCCCAAGCTTTACAGGGCACAGCTCCTGGCTCTAAAGCTGCAGGGAATGAACCAACTCTCACCCTGTTTGCTTGCACAACCAACCTGGGCCTCTCCTGGTTTGGAGATGGGCAGATGCAGGGAGAAGTCAGAGCTGGGGAGGTCAAAGAACTGGGATGAAGGGGAGAGCTAAGGCAGGGAAGTTTGGGAAGGTGACTCTTTGCCAAAGGGCAAGACTCCAGAGTTTAGTTTTCCTCATAAGCCTCTGGCTTATGTTGGAACTGGGATTGAACCCCCTGGTTTAACTGGGACTGGTACAAATGGTTAAGGCACACAGATGCTGCCTTCCCTGCCTGAGGCTGCAGTAAGGACACAAAATGCTGTTCCCCAGTTGCTTGGCCAATGCAGGGGCTGGACAGGAGGAGGAGAACCCTCCTCCTTCAGTAGACACCATGGCAAAGGAGCCAGAGATGGAGAGAGCTGGTCTGGGATGGTTCTGCCTTCCCCAGTGTGGGACTGGACAGCAGTGTGGGGAGACAGAGGGAAAAACCTCTTAGGGATGAGGGAGTGGCTCCTGGTCACACACTCACTGCTCTGGGAGGTGCAGCCTGCTCCTGGGACAACAGCACACAGCTGGAGGGCACCAGCAGGCCCCTGCCTGGCACCCTCAGAGCTCACCCCTCTGATCCTTCTCTCCCATCCATCTCTCATCCTGCACTATGAGCCCCCCACCACCACCCAAACAGCACTGGCAGCCACTTGCAGACAAGAAGGAAGGAAAATTACCTCAGAAAACCTAAAATGTAGAACTTTAGGGCACCTTTCAATCAATCATTGAAGCCAATGATTCACCCAGAGTGGAAGGGCACAGAAAACATTAAAACTGGGCTCAGGTCCCACTCCAGGGAAGGGGCTGGGAGAGGGGAAAAAAGTGTTGAGAATCCAACTGGTACTGAGAACTGGGGGAGTCCTCTTCACCTCCTGGGCCAAGTGTTAAGAAGCAGGCATCTACCAAGGTAAGGACCAAGTGTCCTTGGGACTAAACCTTAATTCTCACCAGAGGGAAGCAGATTAAACCCAGCAGCTATGTACACATCAGCTGTAGCTTCACACACCTTAGGAAAAAAGCAGCTTCCAATGCCCTCCTGCTCACTTCTCAAGGCTATGAAATGTTCCTTGTCTTTCTGCAACCTCTTTGCCTACAAGGCCCTCACTAGAAGAGGAATTTTGCTGCCTTTTCTTTGAAGAAAAGATTTTGCAGGATTTTTTTTCTCCTCTTTTTTTTTTCCTCTTTCCTTTTTTTTTTTCCTTTCTTTTTTTAATGGGCATTTTTCTTTTCTTTCCTTTTTTCTTTTTTTTTTTTTCTTTTTTAACCAGACTGTCCTGATAAGTGATTCTGGTTTCACAGGAGACTGGCCAAGCTGGTGGTGGGTCCATTCTGTGCCTGGAACTGTACAGGAGGTGGTCCATCTGTCCACTGAAAGATAACAAAGAGCATGAAAAATCCTACAGCTGCCATCCAAAGAGGGGAGGAACATCCTCTGGCCTTGCTGCTGGATCATTTGGCTACCTCCAGATGATTAAAAGATTTCATCAGGAGAAGTTTTGTGGCAGGTCTGGCTTTGGTTTAGGTGTGTGGGGCTCCCAGCCCTTCAGTGTTGCTCTCCAAGCTGTGCCAACCATTCCAAACCTGGCTGACTCCTCTGCTGGATCTGGGCTGAGTGGCAAACAAGGGAAAGCATTTCCTGCTCTGGCAGGATGTTTCCAGCTCTCTGAGCTTGGGAAAAGGGAGCTGTACAGAGCAGGGATCCAGCCTTGGGTGTGTTTGAGCCATGAAGCACTGAGCAGTAGTTCCCAGAGCTCCTCACTTGTCCCTTGACTCAAGCATTTTCCTCTCCCCTTAGTCAAAACTCTTCTCAAGTGAGCAGGTTTCAGTTTTGTTTCTTAATCCTCTTCCCCCCCTCCAGATTTTTAATCCAGCATAGACACGAAAGCCATGGCCAGGAAGGAAGGACAGGGAGGGAGGTGCCATGGATGGACCTGGCTGGGGTAGGTCTTTCAGCATGGGCTGAATCCCAAACACCTCCAACCCTCACCAGTCCTGGGATCTCCTGGGGAGTGAAGCCAGCAAACAGCCTCTTCCTGTTGGCTTCTCCCCACCCTTCTCCCCAAAAGGTGATTCTGGGAGCTCAGAGCACCCTGCACTCCCTCATGGACAAGAATTCAGCCCACAAGAGTAAGTGATCTCCAGCTCTTGCTGAGCTGCAGCTTGGGAAACCATTCAGTAGTTTAAAACAGAGGTAAAAATGGTTCTGCTGGGCAGGGCAGCAACAAAGCCCAAAGCAAGCTGCACCTTAAGGCTCTACAGACACCAGATGCTGCATTGAGGAGAAATTCAGCTTTAGAGAGAAGTAGGATTAGAAGAGGCAGCTTAGGAATGCTAAAATATCAGGAGAAGTAACTTTTAGCAGTGCAAAACAAAACATTCCCTACCAGGAGGCAAACTGGATGACCTAGACACTAAAATTAACCCTGAGAGCACAGCAAGTGTCTGTCAAGAGCAATAGCTGCACCAAGCTGAAGTGATGATCTGCTCCAAAAGCCATCTCAAACAAAGGGGAGGCCTGGAGTACCAAGACAAGATTTCTAAGAGCCCCTGCTCCACCAAAGAAGCAGAGCCCTTACCCCCAGGAAAGCCTCACAGAGGGAGTGCATTCGTTGAGTCACTTCCTTTTCCTGTTATCAGCCCAGTTTAGACACTAGGAAGCAGCCTGAACTTTGGCAGCTCACTGCCAAGTGAGCTCAGCAGAAGAAAAAGGAAGCAAAGCACCTTGGGGTTTGCCTCCAAACTGCTCCCCACCTGCAGGCTGAGATCTCTTACCGTGATGAGATTGTGTTCTGGAAGACTGCAGGCTTCAATGTGGTCCTGGAGGAGCTGCTGGGAGAAGTTCTGATGCATCTGAGCTGCCTCATGTGCATCCATGGCATTGCCACAGGCTTTGTTCAGGTCTGCAAGAGAAGCATTTGGTGACCTCACCCAGGAACACCTCCTGAGCTCATGCCAACTGACCAGCTCCTGCCTGCAAAGCCTCTTCCCTCCAGCTGCTGACTCCTTTCAACAGCCAAAGTCCTACCAGCTGCTGAGAACCCCCAGCAGAAGCAGGGGGGACATGTGGGCAAGCTGCAGCCTCCTCCTTTCCCAAGGGGGTTTGGTGTCAGCTTTGGGGTTAGTTTAGTCCCCACCTATTAAGACCCAGATTACAGCAGCTCTGAAAGGAGGAAGCCAGCTCCTCACTCCCAGAAAAGCCCCACAGCAGCTGGAGCTTTGTCTTGTTAGCTCCCAGCACCATCTAGTGGGAGCAGGCAATGACTCCAGCTGCTCACTGAGGGAAAGGACTGAAGCTGGGAGAGGGCAGATTGAGACTGGAGAGGAGGAAGAAATTCTTGCCAGTGAGGGTGGGGAGACCCTGGAACAGGTTGCCCAGGGAGGCTGTGGCTGTCCCCTCCCTGGAAGTGTTCAGGGCCAGGCTGGATGAGGCCTTGAGCAACCTGAACTGGTGGGAGGTGTCCCTGCCCATGGCAGGGGGTTGGAGCTGGATGATCTTGAAGGTCCCTTCCAGCCCAACCCCTTCTGTGATCCCATGAATGCCACCATGACCCCCAGGTGTCCTGGGCAAGCTGCTGTGGGTGTCCTGCTTTAGCAGGGGGGTTGGACTGGATGATGTCCAGAGGTCCCTTCCAACCCTTTTCATTCCCTGATCTCTTCAGATTTCCAGCCAGCAATGTAGAAGAGAAACCCCAGGCCCATACTGTGCAAGGTGAAGCTATTCAGAACCACAGTGAGCAGTAACAGGCTCCTGGCTGCTTTTAACCACCAGAACCTTTAGATCCAAGACTTTTTGAGTCCCAGGACCTTTTCCTGACTTACCTCTCAAGAGGGCTGAGGACCAGAGCTGCACAGACATATCTGGGATCTTGCTTGCAAGCTGCATGGCTGGCACCACCATGTTATTGCTTTCCTGGTGAGGAGCAGACAGCCAGATCAAATGGGTTGCTGTAGTTTTTATCTCCCCCCACCCTGCAGATCCTCATTGCCCAGAGATGTTAAATTGGTGATGGCAAAGGGGTCTGTGGGAACTGCTGCCTTAAAGGCACAACTCAAACACATCCTGGCTAAAGCTCTGTGTCTTAGGAGCTCTGTCCTAGGAATTTGCGTCCATGAAATATTTCATCCATGAGACCAAAGGAGCTTGCAGCCACAATTCCTTCCAAAGCAGGATGTTGCTTCTCCTTGATCCAGCTGATTTCAGGTGGTAGAGAAACACTTCCAGGAGAGCTCAACCACCAGGAGTTTGTGTGGTGATGTGAAAATTACAGCCAAGGAATGAGGGAAGTCAGTAGGCTGCCAGCCTTTGGTGGCACACCAAGCATCCTTAAATGATTTCACAGAAAGTCCTGGAGACCTGAGAGCAGCCTGCTAGGACTTGAAGGGAGCTAAAGGAGAGCTGGAGAGGGACTTTGTACAAAGCCCTGCAGGGACAGGGTTGATGGCTGCAGACTGGAAGAAGCTGGACTGAGATGAGACATGAGGAGGAAATTCTTCCCCAGGAGGGTACTGAGGCACTGGATCAGGCCACTCAGAGAAGCTGTGAAGGTTCCAAGCCTGGAAGTGTTGAAAGCCAGGCTGGATGAGGCCTTACTAGTGGGAGGTGTCCCTGCCCACGGCAGGGGATTGGAACTGGATGGTTTTTAAGGTCCCTTGCAAGCTAAACTGTTCTGTGATTCATTTTCTTTAGCAAGTGAGTTGAAGATGGACAGAGGAAGAGCAGAGATGGAGCAGACTCACCCTGTGATTCCCTAAGACATAGAATATGTGCCCCAGGAGCACCAGGGAGCAGGCTGTTAATCGATTCAAGTCTTCTGCATTCGACATCTTCAGCGTCTCCCGCAGAAATCGTCTGCCAGAGGGGAGCAGAAGTGGTTGAACAACCTCTGCTTTGCCTCCAGCCTCTCAGAAACACCACTGAGAGCCACATGAATCCACCCAGCCAATATTAGTGCAGAGGAATAAAAGGGTGACCTTAAACAAAGCCCTTAATTCCCAACCCTCATCTCTCACTTAGCAAAACTGACTCCAGCCGGCGGCTTCCTGGAGCTCTCCCCTAAGTACAACACGAGTTAGGCTGACTCCAGGAGGAGCAGAGCTGACAGATTTGAAAGGCAGGCCTCAGGGGGCTCCTTTTTAATCTGAAACCCCTTGATTTAGTGTCTCTCTGTGGTTTTTGTACTCACTTTGCCTCGTTGTATCTTCCTTGAAAGAAGGAGAAGAGACCTCGGATGTAGAAAGCTGCTGCCCGGAGACAGTGAGAGCTGCAGAGAGAGCACAGCACTGAGCCAGGCCCCCAGGGGGGCTGCACCTTGGAGGCCTCCAGGAACCTGCCCCAGCATCAGACCTCCAACCAAACACTGCATTGAATGCACGGCCAGAACTTCTGCCTTGGATGGAGTTGACTGGAGCAGCTCTGAGGCTGAGATTCCCTGGGGCTGAGCCTGGAGAAGAGCAGCCCCAGAGGGGAGCTGATCAATGCTCAGCAAGAGCTGAAGGAGCTGTGGGGGGCAAGAGGCTGGGGCCAGACTCTGCTTAGTGCTGCCCAGGGACAGCACAAGGAGTACTGGGCACAAACTGGACCCCAGGAGGTTCCATCCGAGCTGGGGGAGAAACTTCTTTGGTGTGAGGCTGCTGGAGCCCTGCAGCAGCTGCCCAGAGAGGTTGTGGAGTCTCCTCCTGTGCAGAGCTTCCAACCCCCCCCAGGCACTGTGCTCCTGGGCAAGCTGCTGGGGGTGCCCTGCTGGAGCAGGGGGGTTGCAGTGGGTGATCCCCAGAAGTCCCTTCCAACCCCACCTGCTGAGACTCTGAGATTTTATTTCCTGTACAAAAAAGCCTCCTAGAAATCCAGCAGTACCAACCACCAGCAGGATAGGTTCTGCAATTCTCACCTCACAGGAAAATTATGGTCTGGATTTATCCTTTCCAATAAGCTGTAGAGCTGCAAAGAGGGAGGAGAGAAGGAAAAGCATCAGACACAGCACACCAGTGCAGAAACACAACTCAGCTTTCCTTTACTGTTCAATCACAGCACAAACACTCCAGGAGTTTTCAAGCCCATTTTGAGCCTAAAATTCAAGTTTTAGACAAGTTCTGACCCCTTCTACTTCTGTACAATGCCAGCATTGGCTCCAAAAGCTTCTAGCTTTTGTAACTGATGCAAGAAATTGTGCAGCAGGTTTGCTCTTGAATTAAAACCAGAAACTGAAGTGAAAAAAAACCCAAAAGGGCCAAGTTTTTCATGATGAGTTTTGCTCTCTAAGCTTTTTAACATTTTGTGTGGTGTTAGACTGGGTGGAAGAGTTCATTTACAGCCCCTCCACAAGGAGCTTCTCAGCCTGGCTATGGACAGTTTCTGCTGAGGGATCAGGCAGAGCACCACAAAATGAATTAACAGAACTTGAAGCACAACCAACACCTCCACACATCTATTTCTGGGTGTTCAGTTGCAGCTTGGGAGGCTTTGTCATGGAAGGAACCACCTGAAGAGATGGAAACTGCAGCAAACAGGTTGACTGAGTCAGGATGATGGAAGGGGGCTGCAAGAAGGCAGCAGAGGAGCTGTCTGCAAAGACCTGAAGTGGTGAGGGGCAATGGTTTGAAACCAGAGAAGAGATTTAGATTGGATGTTAGGAACAAGTTCTGCACCATCAGGGTGCTGGAACACCTCAGCAGGTTGCTCAGGGAGGTGGCTGAGGCCCCATCCCTGGGGATGTTCAGGGTGAGGCTCAAGAAGGCTCTGAGCAACCTGCTCCAGTGGAGGATGTCCCTGCTGAGTGCAGGGAGCTTGGACTGGATGCCCTTTGGAGGTCCTTCCAACCCAACCCATTCTTTGCTGGAGCTCTTCAGGAAGCTTTCTGTCCCCTAGAAGCTCAGTAAGGAACCCAACTCACCTCTTGGTGCCTGTTGCCTTCCCTGATGTAGACACTGGCCAAGTTTGTCACAATAAATGCCCACAGTTCCTGATGTGTGGTGAGCTGAAAATGGAGGAAATGCTACCAGTCAGAGACTGCAGCAGCTCAGCCAGAATCTGCTCACCTCAGGTGGAACAGAGTTAAAGCCTCCTGACCTGAGCTGCGAGCAGCACAGAACAGGCAATCAGCTGGAGCAGCAGTGAGGGTCTAAGGAAGGTGTGAGGGGAGGCAGACACTGGAACAGGCTGTCCAAAGAGGGCATGGCTGTCCCCTCCCTGGAGGTGTTCAGGGCCAGGCTGGATGAGGCCTTGAGCAAGCTGGGCTGGTGGGAGGTGTCCCTGCCCATGGCAGGGGCTTGGAGCTGGATGAGCTTGAAGGTCCCTTCCAACCCAACCCACTCTGTGGTCTATGAACTAAACCAGAGGATCTCTGGATTCCCCTTCCACCCTCCAGGAATCCACACAGCTGCAAGAACCCCAGCTCCACCCTGCCTGTCCCCAGGCAGCAGTTTGGGAAGCAGCTCTTACCCTCAGTGCTGTAGTAAATTGTGCTTCTGCGTTGTCCATGCAGTTGACAGAAATGCAGTAGAGCCCCTGCAGGAGAGAGGAGACCCTCAGGTGACACAGTGGCTGTCCCCTCCCTGGAACCATCCCAGCTCAGCTTGTCTGGGCTCTGAGGAGCCTGCTCTGCTTGGGGATGTCCCTGCTGGCTGCAGAGGGGTTGGACTGGGTGAGCTTTGAGGGTCCCTTCCCACCCACCCCAGGCTGGGGTTCTCTGAACCACCCCTGGCTGTGAGGCCCCCCAGCAGGGCTGCCCCTGGCTTACACAGCCCTTACCCAGCAGATGCTCCTGGCTGCCTCACTTCATACTCTGCACTTAGTAGCTGTGAGGAGGAGCCTTGGGTAGGGTCTTCCAGAGAGTTAGAAGTTTACTGCTACCTGCAGACACTTACTAATAGAGTGTGTAGCTGGGCAGCATGGTTGGAGAAGAGTCTGGGAGACTGCTGGCAGAGCTGGCAGACCTGGGAGATCTGTTGGGGCAAAAAGTGGTGGCTCAGGTTCTTCAGCTTATGCTCTAAAGCTCTCAGCTTGAGGAGGGCAGACTGAGACTGGGGATTAGGAAGGAATCCTTGACAGTGAGGGTGAGGAGCAGGTTGCCCAGGGAGGCTGTGGATGTCTCCTCCCTGGAGGTGTTCAAGGCCAGGCTGGGTGAGGCCCTGAGCAACCTGGGAGGTGTCCCTGCCCATGGCAGGGGCTTGGAGCTGGATGAGCTTTGAGGTCCCCTCCAACCCAAACCTCTATGAAATCCATCTGAAACCTTGAGGTGTGGGATGTGAGCAGTGACTGCTGCAAGGATCCTAAGTCATGCTCCTAGCTACAGCTGGAAGCTGAACTTGCCTGAAGCCAAGCTCCAGGCCCTGCTCCCCACACCCCCTGCTGCCCTCTCACACCAGTTTGGGCTGGTTTGGCTTTGCAGCAGCTCCACCATAAGGTGGCACCAGCAGCAAGCAGTCACAAACCTTTCCTGACAGCCTCAGGATCTGAGCTGGCATTCAACAGGAGAAAAAAAAAAAACCTGGAATCCAAACCTTCCACTGGGGACGTGCTTGGGATGGGTTTTATGAGCCAGAACCTGATTTCCCCCCACCCACTGAGAACATTGATGGCAGCAGACACTGAGATGATGCAGCAGAGCATCCTATAAATAAGGGATGAGTGAAGAGGGTTTAAAAATGACTGAGAATGGAGAGAAAAAAAGCAGAGTTTTGGCATTAAGTAAGTGTCCTGCTCCTCCTCCTCCTCCTCTCAAAACTAGGGAAGAGGAGGAGGACAGAAAGGGAGGGAGCCCTAAAAACTTGGACAAGCTACGCTGAGAGGAGTCTGAGGGTCAGGCTGCAAGAGGAATCTGCCAGCTGCAGCCACCCATCAATTATTGACTCCATGAGCAACTCCAGACTGTTCCAATCAAAGCTTTGAGAGGAGCTTTGGAGTTTCAGTGTCCTGAGCAATGTGAGGCCTGGCAGTGGTTTAGCACTGCTGGAATCCCCAACTCGAGCCCAAGTGTGCTGCTCAGAAGGGGCCCAACCAGCCCTGCTTTGGGAGCTGTCCCTGTGGCCCTCATTACCTCCTGCAGGGCTGTGGCTTTGTGGCCTGTGACCAGCCTGCACATGATGATGTGTTCCAGCAGGATCACTTGGAATGATGACAGGATGGGGCTGCAGTCCAGCACTGCAATGGCAAAAGTCACTGATTCAGTGAAGGGAAATCCACAGCAGCCCCCAACCAAGCAGCCCCCAACCAAGCAGCCCCTAGGCCCAAGGAGTCCTTTGGTGATGTCCCTGGCTGCACTGGGGGCAGAGGAGCCTTGCACACTGCCCAGCTGCTCTTCCATGTGCCACAGGGAGGAGGGCTGAGGGTTAAACCCAAAACACAACCCCAAACCCCACCCAGTCCACCAGGCCTGAACTGCCAGGAGCAGCAGGGCTCAGCACCAGTTGAGGAAAAGCTCCTTGGGGACACAGGTTGGGTTGGGAGAATCAAACCATGGATCAAGGGGCAGAAAGGCAGCTGAGCAGCCCCAGATTTACAGCCCCCCTCCCCCCAGCCTTGACTGCTCTGCCAATTAACCACCCAGCTCCAGAGCAGAGCAAAGCTCTGAGCTGCAGCACAGACAAGGCTGGCCCAGGCTGCTCAGGCAAGCTGCTGAGCTGCTGGTTTGGTGGAAAACAGCACCAAGTCCTGCAAGCCTGCAGCAGCTGAATGCTGAAGCCTCAGCCTTACTTTTTAGCTTCTCTAGCTGCATGAGTGCTTTGTCTGTGTACTTCTGAGCCTTCTCCAGGTATCCTGCTTGCATGGAATGCATCACTGTCACCTGCCAGAGAACACAGCAAAGATCGCCAACAATCAGCCTTGCACACAGAAAAGGTCTGGGGAGGTCACACAGCTCCTCAGCTGCCAGCTCTGAAAGGAATTTTAGTATCATCCAGGAGGAATCATCAAAGGAAGTGAGGCAACCAATTTCAGGAGCTTGCAGACACGATTTCTCTCTCTCTGTGGGTAAAAAGGCCACAGCTGAAATCGTGAGGCCAGTTCTAGGCTCCCCAGTTCAAGAGGGACAGGGAACCACTGGAAAGAGTCCAGCAGAGGCCACAAAGCTGCTGAGGGGCCTGGAGCAGCTCTGTGAGGAGCAAAAGCTGAGAGCCCTGGGGCTGAAAGCCTGGAGAAGAGCAGCCCCAGAGGGGAGCTGAGCAATGCTCAGCAAGAGCTGAAGGAGCTGTGGGGGGCAAGAGGCTGGGGCCAGACTCTGCTCAGTGCTGCCTAGGGGCAGAGGACACAAACTGGACCCCAGGAGGTTCCATCTGAACAGGAGGAGAAACTTCTTTGGTGTGAGTCTGCTGGAGCCCTGCAGCAGCTGCCCAGAGAGGTTGTGGAGTCTCCTTCTGTGCAGAGCTTCCAACCCCCCCCAGGCACTGTGCTCCTGGGCAAGCTGCTGTGGGTGCCCTGCTGGAGCAGGGGGGGTTGCAGTGGGTGATCCCCAGAGGTCCCTCCCAAGGCCTCCATGCTGGGATCCAAGCAGAGGAAGCAGCTGCTCACCAAGTAGACAAGCACACACATGTGCTCCTTGGGCAGCCAGTGGAAGAGGTCTGCAGGGTTGCTGGGCAGGATCTCATCGTCGTGCAGGGTGGAGATGGTTTGGATGCACTGCTGCAGCTGCTTCAGGCAGGGCTTCACACTCTTCACCTGCACACAGGACACACATCACACCCAGCACAGCTGCTCCACCTCCCACCTGCTGCTCCCAGCTAAGGCCATGAATCCCCAGTGGGTCCTGAGGAAGCCACGAGGAAGATGGCAGGGCTGGAGTACCTCTGCTGTGAGGCTGAGAGGGTTGGGGCTGTGCAGCCTGGAGAGGAGAAGGCTGCAGGGGGACCTTAGAGCAGCCTGGCAGTGCCTGAAGGGGCTACAGGGGAGCAGGAGAGGGGCTTTGGGCAGAGCCCTGCAGTGAGAGGGTGAGGGGTGACAGCTTCAGACTGGAAGGAGCTGGACTGAGATATGAGGAAGAAATTCTTCCCCAGGAGGTGCTGAGGCACTGAACAGGCTGCCCAGAGAAGCTCCAAGCCTGACAGTGTTGAAAGCCAGGCTGGATGAGGCCTTGAGCAACCTGAGCCTTGGGAGGTGTCCCTGCCCATGGCAGGAGGTTGGAACTGGATGACCTTGAGGTGTCAGAGGGGAGCTGCAGGAGGCCCAGCTCACACCCACCTGCCCTGCATCCAGGTAGTGTGTGACCTGCAGCACCAGGAAGAAGACCCTCAAGGACTCCTTCTGGATGGGGTTTCCTTGCCAGTTCTCCACAATCTGCCCACAGAGAGTGAGGAGAGGGTGCACTTCCTGCAGCTTCCTTTCCATGAGAAGCAGCTGTAATGAACAACACCACCACCACCCCCCACATTAGTTTGGTCCCACACAGTTCAAAACACCCTGAGAACCCCAGGAACTGCTTTAGGCCAGAAGCACAACCAACTTACCATCCCCTTGCTCAGCAGAAACAGTGCCCTGAAATGGAACAAAACCTTGTCAGGCTCCATGGAAGTGACTCAAACTACAACTGGATCTAAAACCCCTATGGAAAAAAGCCCAAATCTGCCATTCTGCCCCCAAAAAACAACAGAGAGGGGTTTTAAGGAACCAAATCTGCCATTCCACCCCCAAAAATCAAGAGAGCAGAGGGTGTAAAAGAACCAGCCAGAGGAAGCACATGAAAAGCTTGATGGAACAGCTCAATCCCAGCCTCAGGAATCCAAATCCCAGCTCTCAGGTTTGTATCCAGGCCTGGGGCAAACCTATCTGCAATAATTTCTAACACCAAAGCAGGCTGCTGAGAAAACTTTTGCTAAGACAATCAGTGAAGCTCAGCTTGAAGAAAGACTCTCCAGAGCCTCAGTGAATGTTCTTGGGCTTAAGAGGGTAAAAAAAGAAGAGCTGGAGAAGCTCTGAGACAGCTCCCAGGAGCAGTGGTTTGCCTTTCAAAGCCATCCAGGGAGTACATCTCTTAGAGCTGCCCTCCAAAACCTGCAGGGATCCTGCAGGAAGGCTGCAGAGGGACTTCCCATGAGGGTGTCTGAGACAGGCCAAGGGAGAATGGTTTGGAGCTGAGGCAGAGCAGGGTTAGACTGGAGCTGAGGGAGAAGTTCCTCAGTGTGAGGGTGGTGAGACTCTGGCACAGGCTGCCCAGGGAGGCTGTGGCTGCTCCCTGCCTAGAGGTGTTCAGGGCCAGGCTGGATGAGGCCTTGAGCAGCTGAGTCTAGCTGAGAGCTGTCCTGCCCATGGTGGGAAGTTGGAGCAGATAATCTCTGAGGTCCCTTCCAACCTGAGCCATTCTGGGATTCTGTGAAGATCTCCCAAGAGGAAACCAAAGCCTTTTTTGTGGGAAGGGTAAAGCAAGTGCAGGGAACTCACCTGGTGTACTCTGATCCTACCACCCGGGCGTACTCTGCTCCAACTCCCAGCAGGTCACAGGCAGACACCAAATCTTTTTCAAGTGTGTGTAGTTGCTGGAGTGACAAACACAGACCAAAAGAGATCAACTTCTGCTCTGGGAACCTCAGCAGCACTTTCTGACAAGCCTGACTCCTCCTATGCTTGACATGTGAGGAGCTGAACTACTGCCTGCTAAAGGCATCAGCTGATTGGAGCTGTTTTTGCAGGAGCACCTGGCACACCCCCAACACCAGGCTGCAACAGTTCCAAGCAAGAGGCTCAGCCCAGTTTCACACCACACAGAGCTCTTCTGATGCACAGAATCACAGAAAGGGTTGGGTTGAAGGGACCTCAAAGATCATTCAGCTCCGACCCCCTGCCATGGGCAGGGACACCTCCCACCAGCCCAGGCTGCTCAAGGCCTCATCCAGCCTGGCCTTGAACACCTCCAAGCAGGAGGCATCCACAGCCTTCCTGGGCAACCTGTTCCAGTATCTCCCCTCCCTCACTAGAGAGAATTTCTTCTTCATCTCCACTCTCAATCTCCCTTCTGCCAGGTCAAAGCCATTGTCCCTTGTCCTGTCACTCCCAGCCCTTGTCAAAAGTCCCTCCCCAGCTCTCCTGTAGCCCCTTCAGGTACTGCAAGGCTGCTCTAAGGTCTCCCTGGAGCCTTCTCCAGGCTGAACAGCCCCAACTCTCTCAGCCCCAGGAGAGGTGCTGCAGTGAAAGGATCCTTGCTCCCTTCCTCCCTCCATCAGCCTACCAACAGAGCTTACTTCAGAGCATGAGCTTGTCTAGCAGCAAAGACTGCAGGGAGGGGAGGCAAAGGCTCTTTTTGAGGAAACCACAGCTCTTTTCTAGTCATTTTGTCCCAGGAGTGCCACAGCTTAGGCTAGGTCCTGATGGCAATCACTTACTGCAAGTTGAAAAAGCAGCCGACAGTGCCAGTAGGGAGTCTGCTGGGAGATCTGGATGGCTTTGCGTAACAGAGGCTTGGCTGTGTCCACTGAGTTCTGAAAGGCAACCACAGACCCTGCTCACCACAGCCTGCAGGCTGCTGCCAGCCTCCCCACCACCACCAACCGCTTCTCAGCTGCCCCTGCCTGCTGTCAAACCCCCCCCCAGCTTTGAAAACTCGAGGCATGAAAGCAGCAAATCCAAGGAAGGAACTGACAGGCTCCTACCTGAGTCACTTCTGAAGGGTTTTATTTAGCTCCTTGGGGCACTTTGCTAACAGGCACTCAGAGAGAAAGCAAAGATTTGCTTCAGAGGAAGTAAAGATGAGTTTGAGAGATGCAGAGAATGGGCTGGGTTGGAAGGGGCCCTCCAGATCATCCAGTTGCATGGGCAGGGACACCTCCCACTAAGCTCAGGTTGCTCAAGGCCACATCCAGCCTGGCCATCAACACCTCCAGGGACACAAACAAAAAGCCTGAGGAAAGCCATCTACTTCCCCCCCCCTCCCTAAATTAGCCTTTGTCTAAATGAAGGCTAAAGAAATACTTTGGCCAAGTAAACTTCCTCTGCTGTGCAAGGCCTGCACTGAAATTCCAGCAGCAACTTCCCCCAAGTTTTTGATGCTGACACTTTGTTGCTCTGTTTACACTGCTACTGACCTCTAAAAATATCTTAAAGCCTACTACTAAAAGCAACAGACTTACTCTTAAGCCCAAAGACACCCAAACAAAACAGCCCTGCAGTGACAGCCTCTGAAGGGGCCTCGGGGCACTCACCTCCTGGCAATACAGCTCGGACAGGAGGCTGGCTGCCTCGAACTTAACATCTTCAAACTGAGGGATCTAGCAGCACCAGAGTTAAGGAGAAACAAACCACTGCCTGCAAAACAGCCACAGCTCCACCCCCCGGCCCCCTCCAAGCAGAAGAGAAGCGCTCCGAGAAGCGGCCTCCAAGCACGGAAGTCGATTTAAAACGCCAAGGCAAATCCCCAGCCCCACGGGCCAGGCTCTCTCTGCGAAGGTGTTTCGTTACGAGCAGGAGCGAGGCGGCCGGGCAGCGGCGTGGCTCCCGCGGGCAGCCAGGCAAAGGATACTTGCTGAGATATCAACCACTGCAAGAGAAGACAGCAGGTTAGAGTCTGCAGCCGCCACAGGCCGGCCCCGCTGACAGGGCTGCCCCCCGCCAGCCACCCCCCTCACCCCGCGGCTCACCGCTTTCTCCAGGTGCCCGCGGGCCTGGTCCCCATTGCGGGTGTGGTGATAGAGAACGGAGCCGAGCTGGAGGTGGGTGCGGGCCTCCATCCGGGCCGGGGGCTTGCGGGGCAGCACGGCCTGCAGGCAGTGCACGCAGAGCCGCACCTTGGGCGGGCTGGACGTACGGAAGTGCTCGGCCAGGCCCAACAACGCCAGGTACCACGACTCGCCCCCGGCCGCACCGCCTCCCGACCCCGACCCCGGTGCGGGCCCAGCACCTCCGCCAGCACCTCCTCCTCCGCCGGCCCCTCCGCCACCTCCGCCACCCGCTTCCCCCGAGCCCGCGGCACCGCCCGGCGCCGGCTGCGACTGTTGCTGAGGCGGCGGTTGCTGCTGAGGGGCCGCGCCGGCCGCCGAGCCAGACGCGCCCGCCGCCACCGCCGCCATCTCAGGGCCGCCGCGACAACACGGGCGGGAGGGGCGGGGCGGGGGCGAGAGGCGGCGCGCGGGGCATGCCGGGACATGGAGTCCGCCCCGCCGGGCCGCGCCTCAGGCGCTGATGGGAAACGGCCGCGGGGGGCGCGGTGCCCCATGGGAGTTGTAGTCCTCCCCTCGGGGTCTGCCGCCGAGTTGTGCAGGAGAGGAGCTGGGGAAAGAGCGCGGCAGCAGCACACGTCTCACGGAAGCGTCCCGGTCTGACTGCCCCTGAGTAGCCCTCGCTGCGGCGAGAGGCGTGAGGAGGAGGCCGAGCTCCGTGCCGCCGGACTACATCTCCCAGAGGTCTCTGCGGCGGAGCCGCCTGCTCCGTCCGCCCTGCAGCCCGCGGTGCATTGTGGGACGGGAACTCCAAAATGGACAACCCCAGGGATGCGCCAGGTACGGCTGGTCCCGCCGAGCCCCGGGTCACCGACTAGCCCTCACCGCCTCGCCCGGGGCCTGGCAGCCGGCTGTGGAGCGGCGGGCGGCGGTTTACCCGGCCCAGCGGCCTCTCCTCTGCTCCCCGTCCGCCGGGCCGGGGAGGGAAGCCGGGGCGGGGGGGCTCGAGGCATCGGTGCGGGGCTCGGGGCGGTGTGGAACGGCTCGATGTGAATTTTCACCACCACCCTTTTCCTCTAGGGAAAGAGAGCCGGTGGTTTGGGATCACGCAACCAAAATCGGCCAAGACCAACGTGAATATTCGTCACCAAGAGGAGCTAATAGCGCAGAAAAAGAGAGAAATCGAGGCGAGACTGGAGCAGCAAGCGAGGCAGAATTCCCTGAGCATCCAGCAGCTCCCTCTACTTGGAGAGTATGTGGGAATTATGGGGGGACATAGGTGGGAGGTTCCTGGTAGAGAACAGGCCGATTTGGGAAATGAAACTGAAGAGAGGAGCTTGGCAGTGCTCTGGAGGCATAAATACTGAGAAAGCTGAAATTAATTAAGTTAAGGTTAATTTGGTTGCACCCTGATTGATCTAGCCAGATACTGATGAGAACAGATAAGTGCTAGCAGCAGTATTTTTTTTTTTTTCAGAAGGGGATTGTTGCACTTCTGGTTTGTTACCTCTGTTTTAATTGTGGCTCCTAAGAGCTGGCACAGTTCTCCAGTTAAATTCCTGCCTGGGTTTCTTGGAAGCAGGGCAGTGGAACAGAGCAACTAGAAATTATTTCAGTAAAGAGGCCAGGAGGAGAGTGTGGGGAAAGGCCATAAGCAGTGAGCTGAACAAGTCTTGAGGTTCTTGTTGGTGTCAGATGAGTGAGATTTTGGTGCTCACTTGATTCCTGTTAAGAATCAGTGCATGTGGAGGAGGAGGGGGTGGGGGAGGATGATGAGGACTATCACCTACTCTTCTTTACCTCCTCAGAGAGGACGGCTCTGAGGGTGAAGGCTGTGTTTCCAACAAGTTTGTGAACGATGGCAGTTTCCTCCAGCAGTTTCTCAAGCTGCAGAAGGAAAAGTCAGCTCCTGGTAGGTCGACTTCTGAAGCCACAGGAGGGCTTCCTTCTCCTGGTGTGGTACCAGCTCTCTGTGAGCTGCCTCTAGGGGTGTTCACTAGGCACTGCTGAGAGTTGTTACCAGGAGGAGTAAAGTCTAGAGCAATGGGGACCCCTTTGGAATGGGGGTTAGAGGCTGAGCTGCAACAGGGAGGTTTGTCCTCTTGCCCTCCAGAGGTGCTGTAAAGCCAAACATCTCCCTTCTGGCTTAATTCTCCCTCTGTGAAAGTCAAAGAATTGGAAAACAGCTTTGAGGTGGAGTCCAACCATCAACCCAACACCACCATGGCCACTACACCATGTCCCCAGCTTCCCTGTCCATGCATTTCTTGAACCCCTGCAGGGATGGGGACTCCCTCACCTCCCTGGGCAGCCTGTTCCAGTGTTGGAGAACCCTTTGAGTGAAGAAATTTTTCCTCCTATCCAACCTAACTCCCCCCTGGTGCAATTGGAGGCCATCTCCAAGCCATGACACCTCTGAGCTGTCATTGCCTTTAACTTACTCTGCCACTAACAACCTGTTGCAGCTCTGCGTTGATTGTAGCCTGGGATTAAACCAGCTCAGGGTGCACAGAAATCCTTTACCCTTCTTTTTTTTCTTTTTTTTCTTTTTTTTTTTTTTCCCCTTCCTGAAGAACCTCCCCCAAGTTCCACTAACCACTCAACAAATGCTTCTGCACCACATGTGGGGAAGAAACCTTTGCTGTTTGGGAAGAGGCCAGGTCAGGTCCTCAGCAGCATGCTGCAGCAGGCCAAGAACTACTCCCACTCCAAACAGAGCCCTGTGGCTAACCGCCTCAGCGTCTTCCAGTCACCAGATGAGGATGAGGAGGAGGATTATGAGCAGTGGTTGGAAATCAAAGGTAGGTGGCACCTGCTTCTAGCTCCTTTGGGGCTGTACAGCTGCTTTAACTGAGGATTCCCTCAGTCCTTGTCCCCAGTGCAGGGCTGGGTGGGAGTTTTTGCTTTGTGCTGTGAATATTCTTAGCACAGATCCTGTGTGTGGATTTCTGCATTCTGACACCAGTTAATTGGGGGGGAGGGAGCTGGGGGGGCAATTAATGCTGGGGGACCCCTCAAAAGCTTAATGAAAAACACTGAGGTCTAAATGACACCAAATAATTCTGAGGGACCCCTCCAGAGCTTCATCAGAAGCACTGAGGACTGAGTGCTGGGAGATGTTCCTGCCCCAGCCTGCCTTCAGCTGGGTGACTCCCCATGGTCAAGCCAGGTCTGTTTGGAGCCCAGGAAGTTTTGTTTTCTCTGGATTATCAAGGCAAGCTCTTGAGCAATCTCTAAATCTCTGAGGAAATAATGTGTGGAGAAGAAATGTCCTGCTCTTGGTGGAGCTTGGTTGGTTGATCAGAAGAATTCTGCTTTTTGGGTTCTGGCTCCAGCTGTCTCTCCCTTAGCTGGGTACAGAGCCATGCCTTGGGTCTGCAATCTGGCATCTTGAGTGAGTAATGTGCTTGTTAAACCCAAACTCCTGCTCCTCCCTGTGGTTCTGTGTGCAGCAGAACCAGCAGAGGCACATCAGAGAATCCTGGAATTGGTTGGGTTGGAAAGGCCTCGAAGATGGAGTCCAACCAGCAGCCTAACACCACCATGGCTACAGCTGCAGGGCTGGGGACTCCACCACCTCCCTGGCAGCCTCTTCCAATCCCTGACCACTCTTGCAGCAAAGAAATTGTTCCTCATCTCCAACCTAACCCTCCCCTGGCACAGTTTCAGGCCATTTCCTCTCCTCCTATCCCCTGATCCTAAGGAGAGGAGACCAGCCCCCCCCTCCCTGCAGCCTCCTTTCAAACTCTCTTGCAATCAGGCTGCAGCCTGAACTGTGGTGATCCAAACCTTTGGGCTTTTCCTGGTTGGAATGTTCTAGAGCAAATGCTGAGGGGAAGCTAGGGGCTGTGATGTGCTCAGCTGGCCAAGGCTGGATCCCCCATTTCATCCTTTCTCTTCCCATTCCCCCTTCTACTTTTGTCTGCCGCCGTGGGTCTGTAGAAGTAATGTCCCTGTGACTGTTTGGTGTGTGAGTTGAACCCCAGTACTGACAGCCTGCTTAAAGTTTTACCCCCAGAGGACCTGGAGACCCGACAGGTGGTGGAAAAGCTGGCCAGGTTCGTGGCTGAAGGGGGCCCAGCCCTAGAGAAGCTTGCAATGGAGGACTACAAGGATAACCCAGCTTTTGCGTGAGTCTGCTGCTCACCCTGCCCTCCCCCAGCTCAGCCTGGGCTCCCCTGGCACTCCCTGGGGCTTGGAGTTTGGTGGAGTGCTGGTTTGGAGGGGTTTGAGCCTTGGGTGAAGTGATTTTTGCAGCTCAAACCTACTGTGGAGGACCACAGCTTTTGCCAAGTGTGCTGTGCACTCTGCCCTGCCCCAGCTCAGCCTGGGCTCCCCTGGCACTCCCTGGGGCTGGGCTGATGATGGTTTGGAGGGATCTGAGCTTGGTGTGAAGTGATTTTTTTTCCAGCTCAAACCTACTATGGAGGACCACAAGGACAACCCAGCTGCTGCCAGCTGTGCTGCCCACTCTGCCCTCCCCCAGCTCAGCCTGGGTTCCCCTGGCTCTTCTTGGGGCTTGGGGGCTGCTTTAAATTATGGTTTGGAGGAGTTTGAGCCTTGTGTGGGTAATTTTCCAGCTCAAATCTGCTGTGGAGGACTCCCAAGGATAACCCAGCTTTTGCCAGCTGTGCTGCCCACTCTGCCCTCCCTCAGCACAGCCTGGGCTCCTCTGGCACTTCCTGGGGCTTGGAGTTCAGTTTAATTCTGGTTTAGAGGGGTTTGAGCTTTGTGTCAAGTGATTTCTCCAGCTCAAAACAATCTCTGAGTCTCTTGTTGTATGCTGGGAGGAAAAGTGAGGCAGAAGGTGATGCTGTGGTGGTGCTGAGGAGAAAGGGCAGCAGGAGTTAGGAACAGCTTGGCAGATCTGTGTGGCCCTACTGAGGCCACAGCTGAAATACTGGGGCCAGTTGTGAGCTCCCCAGTTCAAGAGGGACAGGGACCTGCTGGAGAGAGTCCAGGGGAGGCTGGGAAGATGCTGAGGGGCTTGGGGCAGCTCTGTGAGGAGCAAAGGCTGAGCCTGGAGAGAGGGGAGCAGCTCCAAAGGGGGTCTGAGCAATGCTCAGCAAGAGCTAAAGGAGCTGTGGGGGGCAAAGAGGCTGGGGCCAGACTCTGCTCAGTGGTGCCCAGGGACAGGACAAAGGGCACTGGGCACAAACTGGCACCCAGGAGGTTGCATCTGAATAGGAGGAAAAACTTGCAGTGGGTGATGTCCTGTGTTGGATGTTTTGGTCTTGAGGAGCAGTGCTTGGGTCCTTGCTGTTGCCTGTTTTTAACTCCTTTTTTCCCCCCCTCCATCTCCACCCTAGGTTTTTGCATGATAAGAACAGCAGAGAATTCCTTTACTACAGAAAGAAAGTGGCAGAGATAAGAAAGGAGAACCAAAGTTCTCAGACATCCTCATCTCAGAAAGGTAATTCATTAAGGCTGGGGGCTGTGGAGAACATGAATTAGGTGCAGTTGGACTTCCTCACTCTGGAACTGCTTGAGGCTGGCCTGGGAGTGGCTGGAGTGGATTTGGCTGTCAAGGTGCTGCCTGTCAATGAAAATCTCTTCAGTGGAAGGAGATGAGGTGGCTCCAAGCCTCCTTGGGGGTGGCACCAAGCAAAAACTTGTGCCCCAGTGCTTGTTCCCCAAGCCCACAACGTGCTGGGCCATGCATGGGAGGCTCTTAAAGAGACTTTCCTTCTATTTCTCCAAAGTTCTCCAAGTGAACTCCAATGTTTCTGCACTGGAGGTGTTCTGGGAGGTGTTTCAGCCCTCAGAGTGCATTCAGGCAAAGTGCTTCTTCTCAGGTGTTCTTTTTGGTTTGTTCTGAGTGGCAGGGGTTGGTTTGCTGAGCTGAATCCCCACTCCTGCTGCCACTTCTGTGCCTGCAGCTGTCCCTCTCTGCTTGGCACACAAACCCTTGCACATGAGGGGCTGTGCTCAGGTGGGGAAGTGGCCCAGGGGGTTGAAGTGCCTGCAGGCAGCTGCTGTGAGCTCTGGGGCCTGGGTAGCTGTGGGACAGGAGGTGAGGGCCAGGCACTGAGAGCCTCCAGTCCAGCCCCAGGCCCAGAGCTGCTGTGTGGCCCTGGGGAATCACTCAGCAAGGTGGAAAGGAGCCTTGGTGCAATTCAGCTGAGGAGCTGCCAGCTCCCATCATGGTTTAACAGCCTGCAGGACCAGCAGCTGACTCCTGGGAGGCTGAGCAGGGTTCCCACACTTTCCAGGTGTGGAACAGTGAAGCAAGGAAAAGTTGTGACTTGGCCATGGCTTCTCAACATCTCCCCTGCCCCTGTGCCAGCTCACTGGTACAGGTAGCAGCTGGCATCTCAGGTGGTCAATAAGACATTTGCCTGGCTCCTTATCAATAACTGTGTGGAACAGGAATGCTCAGAGCCTGCTCCCTGCCCTTGGGTGAAGGCTTGCAGGAGCCACTTCTTCCTTCTGAGCTTTGGGACTTCCCTGTGTGAACTTTGCCTTTGTCCCTCAGCCCTCCCCTAAAGCAGCCAGCAGAGAGGGGTGGCAGGAGGGCACAAGTGGTAGAAGCTCCATCCCTGAGGGGTTCAAGGCCAGGCTGGATGTGGCTCTGAGCAACCTGATCCTGTGTGAGGTGGTGATCCAGGGCAGGGGGGTTGGGACTGGGTGAGCCTTGAGGTCCCCTCCAGCCCTAACCATTCTGTGGTTCTCTAAGTGGGAGTGCAGAGCAATATTTTCTACTTCTTTGGAGGCCTCAAACATCCTCCTTGGTGGCAAAGCCCTCAAGTGGAGGTGATTGCAAGTGCTGAGGTGTGAACCTCTGGGGGAGAACCAAGCTGCCTCTGGCTGGGGAGTGACTGAGCGTCCACTTTGGGAGGCAAAAGCTGGGTTTGGCTGGTGTGCTGTCCCTGCCCCAGAGGCAGCTGCTGTGCTGCAGGGGCACCCCCCCTGTGTCCAGCCCTTGCTCAATGTCCTGCTCTGTGCTCTCAACTCCTCAGGGTTTGGGGGCTGGTTTTTTTTTTTTTTTTTTTTGGTTTTTTTTGGTTTTTTTTTTTGGACTGCTGCGTTCACATTGCTCACAAACCAACTCAACCTCCCCCTTCTGCCCTTATTCTGCTCTTGGGGTCCTTAGAACAGATAGGCTTTGACTGTTGCTTGTGTGAGTTGGGCCCAGTACTGACAGCCTGCTTAAAGTTTCACCCCCAGACGACGAAGAGACCAAGACCTCTGCGGAGGCCCTGGCCAGGTTCATCGCCGACGGGGGGCCCCAGGTGGAAGCTATTGCCCTGCAGAATGCCAGAGAGAACCCAGCTTTCAGGTAAAGGCAGAGCCTCTGCTGCTCAGCAGAGCCTGGCGGAGGAGGGGAACTGGCTGGGGGGGAAGGGGGAAGGGCTCAGCAAGCTGTGGCCAGGCTGCACTGGAAGGTTTGTGCAGCTGCAGGGCAGTGATGCTCTCATGTCCTCCTGCTGGGCAGTGTTGGAGGCACAGAGAGGGAGAGGTTTGGTTGGTGTCAGGAGGAAAGCAGGAGAGGGTGGCCAGCAGGTCAAGGGAGGTTCTCATCTCCCTCTGCTCTGCCCTGCTGAGGCTACACCTGCAGTGTTGGGGCCAGTTCTGGGCTTCCCAGTTTGAGACAGGGAAATACTGGAGAGAGTCCAACAGAGGCTGTGAGGATGATGAAGGGACTGGGACAGCTCTGTGAGGAGCAAAGGCTGAGAGCCCTGGGGCTGAGAGCCTGGAGAAGAGCAGCCCCAGAGGGGAGCTGAGCAATGCTCAGCAAGAGCTAAAGGAGCTGTGGGGGGCAAGAGGCTGGGGCCAGACTCTGCTTAGTGCTGCCCAGGGACAGGACAAGGGCCAAGGGGCACAAACTGGAGCCAAGGAGGTTCCATCTGAACAGGAAGAGAAACTTCTCTGTTGTGAGGGTGCTGGAGGCCTGCAGCAGCTGCCCAGAGAGGTTGTGGAGTCTCCTTGTGTGGAGAGCTTCCAACCCCCCCTGGCCATTGTGCTCCTGGGCAAGCTGCTGGGGGTGCCCTGCTGGAGCTGAGGGGTTGGAGGGGGTGAGCTCCAGAGGTCCTTTCCAACCCCCTACCATTCTGTGCTTTCCCCAGGAGGAATTTACACCTCCAGTCCCTCTTCACCTGCTTTCTTTGGCTACATACTGGGACAGTTGTAACCTTTCCCCTGGGGCTGTGCTGTGGGTCCCCATTCTGCTGAATTTCCTGGGTTGCTCTTCTCCTGCTGAGGTACAGGTCCACCACCAGCTCCCCCTTTGCAGTCTCTTGTTCAGCCTTTCAGCTGTGAATTGTTCTCTCCAGTGCTTGCTGCCAGCTGTTGGATGCCTCCCTTTGGTCTCATCCAGCTTTTGTGTTGCAGCTCTTGGTCTGCTCCTGGGCAGGGAGGCAGAGGCTCCCCCAAGCCTTGTTTGGTTGCTGAGACTTTGGCATTTAATTGGCTGCCTCTTGACCCTCTGGGGGTGCTGCCTGTGTTGTGGATGCCATTAACCAGATGTGCTAACAGCTGAGCTGCTTCATTAGTGACTTGAAAACACCCCTGAGGTCCCAGCTGAGCAGGGCCAACTTAAACACTCTGCTCCTGGTGGGATTGCACCAGGTTTGTCATAGGGAGGGCCCCATCCTGCCCTCTGTCAGCTCCTGAAGCAACCCCTGGTGCTGTTGTTGAGGGATCAAGACTGCCTTTAATGAATTTTAAAAGCAACCAGAGAGCTGCTGGTGTTTGCCTGGGCAGCCACAGATGGCAAAAGCCTCTCACCTCTTAGGTTTTCTCCTGGGAACAGGTAGTGTCCTGAGGAGAGGGACAGCAGGGGTCCAGCTGGACCTGCAAAGGAGATTGATAGAACCATAGAATGGGTTGGGTTGGAAGGGAGCTCAAAGATCATCCAGCTCCAACCCCTTGCCATGGGCAGGGACACCTCCCGCCAGCCCAGGCTGCTCAAGGCCTCATCCAGCCTGGCCTGGAACACCTCCAGGGAGGGAGGAGTATCCTCAGCCTCCCTCGGCAGCCTGTTGCAGTGTCTCAGCACCCCGTGGGAGGAGGCAGGATTCTGTGGGGTGTTTAACCTGGAGTGAGCCCCAGGAGGGTAAGGTTAGGGGTTAGCAGCAGGCAGGGCTCAGGGCTGTGTTGCTTTCCTTTCCCTGGCTGGTAGGTTGGGAGCTGTTCATGTTCTTCCCACAGAGACTTCAGGAGTTCTTTATTGTACCCAAAAGGTCACAAATCCTTATTTCTGGAAGCAAATAGAGTGATGTGGGGTTTGTGTCTGAGGGAGCAGCAGGAGCAGTTATGGTGTAATTAACCAGCCTGGTAATGTCAACCCCAGCTTGAATGGAGGCCTTGGGAGCAGTTTCTTTGGGCAGAGCTGGATGCTTGTTTTCCTCTGAGCTGCAGCAAGTGAAACCCAACCTGCTGTGGAGTCCTTGCAGTGTTCCCAACGTGTTCTGCAAGGCACTGAACTGGGGTTGTGCAGCCTGGAGAAAAGGAGGCTGAGGGGAGACCTTCTGGTTCTCAACAGCTCCCTGAAAGGAGGGTGGAGGCAGCTGGGGGTTGGTCTCTTCCAAGCAACAAGTGAAGGGACAAGAGGAAATGGCCTCAGGTTGCCCCGGGGGAGGTTTAGGTTGGACATTAGAAGAAACTTCTTCCCTGGAAGGGCTCTCAAAGCCTGTCCCAGGCTGCCCAGGGAGGTGACTGAATCCCCATCCCTGGAGGGGTTTCAGAGCCCCAGAGCTGTGGTGCTGAGGGCCATGGTTCAGCCCCAGCCTCGGTGGTTAGAGAATGGTTGGAGTGGGTGCCCTGGAAGGGCTTTTCCACCCCAAACCGTTCTGTGAAGGCTGGGGCAGGACCCTGCTGAGCCCAGCGAGGTTCCTCTGGCACCGGAACCAGCTGTGGCTCGGCCAGGGATGAGCTTCCTGCTGCCAGGGCTTGCAGCCTGCCCCGGCAGAGGGCTGGGAGCCTGCACCGCGGGCACACGGCCAGGGGGCGGCGCTGCTGAGCAGGGCAGCGCCGGGAAGGCTCCGGCAGCGCTCGGCAGGGAAGGCCCTGAGCGAACTCTGCTGCCCGGCACGCAGCTGCCGCCGCTCAGCCCTCCCTCTGCCCTCTCTCCCGGCAGGTTTTTGCACGAACCCCACAGCAAAGGCTACAAATACTACAGGCAGAAGCTGGAGGAGTTCCGGAAGGCCAAGAGCAGCTCAGTGTGTGCCCCCCTGGCTGGGGAGCCCAGCCTGAAAAGGAAGAGCAGCCCTGAGGCATCCCCATCACCTCTCTGCCCCTCTTTGCCTCTGCCTCTTCCCTCCCCTGCAGCTGTGCACCTGCCCGTGCCCATTCCCCCACCCCTGCCTCTGCCCTTGCCTGTGCCCTCAGCCCTGCCCTTGCCCTCCCCCTCAGCATCCTCCACGACCCCCCCTGAGCAAACAGCTGCAGCCACAGCAGCCACAGGAGCCACAGCCACTGCTGCAGGCACCACGAAAAAGAAGAGGAAGAGCAGGTGGGGGCCAGAGGAGGACAAAGTGGAGCTGCCCCTCCCTCAGCTTGTCCAGCAGCTGGATTCTCCCTCCCCTCTTTCAGGTGAGGGGGGCTGTGCTGGGGTAACTGGGCAGCGAGGGGGCTGTGCTGGGGTAACTGGGCAGCGAGGGGGCTGTGCTGGGGTAACTGGGCAGGGAGGGGGGCTGTGCTGGGGTAACTGGGCAGCGAGGGGGGCTGTGCTGGGGTAACTGGGCAGTGAGGGGGCTGTGCTGGGGTAACTGGGCAGGGAGGGGGCTGTGCTGGGGTAACTGGGCAGGGAGGGGGGCTGTGCTGGGGTAACTGGGCAGCGAGGGGGGCTGTGCTGGGGTAACTGGGCAGGGAGGGGGGCTGTGCTGGGGTAACTGGGCAGCGAGGGGGGCTGTGCTGGGGTAACTGGGCAGTGAGGGGGCTGTGCTGGGGTAACTGGGCAGGGAGGGGGGCTGTGCTGGGGTAACTGGGCAGTGAGGGGGCTGTGCTGGGGTAACTGGGCAGTGAGGGGGGCTGTGCTGGGGTAACTGGGCAGTGAGGGGGGCTGTGCTGGGGTAACTGGGCAGCGAGGGGGGCTGTGCTGGGGTAACTGGGCAGGGAGGGGGGCTGTGCTGGGGTAACTGGGCAGCGAGGGGGGCTGTGCTGGGGTAACTGGGCAGTGAGGGGGCTGTGCTGGGGTAACTGGGCAGGGAGGGGGGCTGTGCTGGGGTAACTGGGCAGGGAGGGGGGCTGTGCTGGGGTAACTGGGCAGCGAGGGGGGCTGTGCTGGGGTAACTGGGCAGGGAGGGGGGCTGTGCTGGGGTAACTGGGCAGCGAGGGGGGCTGTGCTGGGGTAACTGGGCAGTGAGGGGGCTGTGCTGGGGTAACTGGGCAGTGAGGGGGCTGTGCTGGGGTAACTGAGCAGTGAGGGGGCTGTGCTGGGGTAACTGGGCAGTGAGGGGGGCTGTGCTGGGGTAACTGGGCAGTGAGGGGGCTGTGCTGGGGTAACTGGGCAGTGAGGGGGGCTGTGCTGGGGTAACTGGGCAGCGAGGGGGGCTGTGCTGGGGTAACTGGGCAGTGAGGGGGGCTGTGCTGGGGTAACTGGGCAGTGAGGGGGCTGTGCTGGGGTAACTGGGCAGCGAGGGGGGCTGGGCTGGGGTAACTGGGCAGCGAGGGGGGCTGGGCTGGGGTAACTGGGCAGTGAGGGGGCTGGGCTGGGGTAACTGGGCAGCGAGGGGGGCTGGGCTGGGGTAACTGGGCAGCGAGGGGGGCTGGGCTGGGGTAACTGGGCAGTGAGGGGGGCTGTGCTGGGGTAACTGGGCAGCGAGGGGGCTGTGCTGGGGTAACTGGGCAGTGAGGGGGGCTGTGCTGGGGTAACTGGGCAGTGAGGGGGGCTGTGCTGGGGTAACTGGGCAGCGAGGGGGGCTGTGCTGGGGTAACTGGGCAGTGAGGGGGGCTGTGCTGGGGTAACTGGGCAGCGAGGGGGGCTGTGCTGGGGTAACTGGGCAGCGAGGGGGGCTGTGCTGGGGTAACTGGGCAGCGAGGGGGGCTGTGCTGGGGTAACTGGGCAGCGAGGGGGGCTGTGCTGGGGTAACTGGGCAGTGAGGGGGGCTGTGCTGGGGTAACTGGGCAGCGAGGGGGGCTGTGCTGGGGTAACTGGGCAGCGAGGGGGGCTGTGCTGGGGTAACTGGGCAGGGAGGGGGGCTGTGCTGGGGTAACTGGGCAGCGAGGGGGGCTGTGCTGGGGTAACTGGGCAGTGAGGGGGCTGTGCTGGGGTAACTGGGCAGCGAGGGGGGCTGTGCTGGGGTAACTGGGCAGGGAGGGGGGCTGTGCTGGGGTAACTGGGCAGCGAGGGGGGCTGTGCTGGGGTAACTGGGCAGTGAGGGGGCTGTGCTGGGGTAACTGGGCAGCGAGGGGGGCTGTGCTGGGGTAACTGGGCAGGGAGGGGGGCTGTGCTGGGGTAACTGGGCAGCGAGGGGGGCTGTGCTGGGGTAACTGGGCAGCGAGGGGGGCTGTGCTGGGGTAACTGGGCAGTGAGGGGGCTGTGCTGGGGTAACTGGGCAGTGAGGGGGCTGTGCTGGGGTAACTGAGCAGTGAGGGGGCTGTGCTGGGGTAACTGGGCAGTGAGGGGGCTGTGCTGGGGTAACTGGGCAGTGAGGGGGGCTGTGCTGGGGTAACTGGGCAGCGAGGGGGGCTGTGCTGGGGTAACTGGGCAGCGAGGGGGGCTGTGCTGGGGTAACTGGGCAGTGAGGGGGCTGGGCTGGGGCAACTGAGCTATGGGGCTGGGGCCTGTCCTGGGATAACTGGGCTATGGGGCTGGGGCCTGTCCTGGGATAACTGGGCTATGGGGCTGGGGCCTGTCCTGGGATAACTGGGCTATGGGGCTGGGGCCTGTCCTGGGATAACTGGGCTATGGGGCTGGGGCCTGTCCTGGGATAACTGGTTTTCCTGGGCAGTGCCTTCTGCCTTGCTCAGCTGCCTGTGTGAGGCCAAGCCCCAGCCAGCCTCCTCTCCTGCTGTCATCCCCTTGGTTGCCAGCCCCCTGCCTCTCAGCTAGACCTAGCAAGCTCACTCTGCCCTGTGTGGAAGCTCAGATGAACCACTTTGTGTGACTGACACCAGGGATTGGATCTGATCCTTCTCCAGCTATCTCTAAAACCCTGCTGTGCTCCAGCTCATTACAGCCTCAGCCTCTCCATTCTTCAGGGTTATTTTCACTTGAGGAAGAGAGGCTGTCAGGAAACAAATATCCAAGGCTGAGCTGTGCTCATTCCCTGTGGTGGGATCAAATCCCTGGGCAGAACTTCCATCCCTAAGCCATCAGAAGGCTAAATGGGGAGCAGCTGTTCCCCAAGGCAGTTCCCTTACCCTCAGGAGGAACTCGCAGTGCTCAGGTCAGCTCTGGCTGGAGCTCCTCATCCAGCACTTGAGGTGTAGCTGAGGAGAACTCCTCTGCAACTCCACCTCCTGACCACAGCCCTCTCCAGAAGTCTTGGCTCCACATCTCACATGTGCAAGGCAGGACAGGAGCTTAAACAGCTTCCTCTGACCTTGAGCTGCTGCTCAGAGTGAGGCAGGAGGTGGCTGCAGAAGCCTCTCCTGGCTGTTGTCCCTCTGCAGCTCTGCTTCTCTCCTTGCAGGCAGGGCTGAAGCTGGGCAGCTGCTATCAAAACAAGCATCAGGTTGCTTCTCACTGCCTCCTGCTGCAGTGGTGGGGGGCTGGGGGGGGTTCCCTGTGCTCATTCCAGCAGGCTCCCTGCTGAAGTCTCCCCTGGCTCTTGCAGCCTCCCTTCCTGAGGCAGGGCCAGGCTGGCTCACGTTCCACAGGGCTTTGTGTCAAGTGGAAGAAAAGGACAGCAAACAATTTGCCAGGCAGAACAAATCAACCATTAATGCCCTGCTAATGCTCTGCAGGGGGAAGGATTCTTCTTCCTTGTTCTCTTCAGATGCTCTAATCCCTTTTTGAGAATGAACATCTCCAACCTGACAGGTGGAGAGAATTCCAGATCCCAGCCTTGCTCCTGGGGAAGGCTGCAATTGCACAAAGTGCTTTTGGGACCTTTATCCTCCACAATCCTTTGGGAATTAGCAGAGGATTGTTCTGGGTAGGGTTTTTTTTTTTTTTTTTTTTTTTGTGTTTTGGGGTTTTTTTTCTCCCCCCTGTCTGCTTCTAGTAATAAATCAGAGTCATGCAGAGAAGTTGAGCATTGTAGGACAGGAACAAAACTCCTCTTGAAGGTGTTGGTAGCAAAACACTGAGCTGCATCTGTACTGCAGAGACTGAGCTGAGAGCAGAGTAATTAGTGAACTCTGGGCTAATTACAGGCTGTCATTAGGATCTTCTGAACCCTCTTATTGAGTTAGTTTGGGGCTGATTAAAATTGATTTGCATTAAGAAAAAATCAGGTGCCTGGAGAAGAGTGTGGCCAGCAAGTCAAGGGAGGTTCTTTTCCCCCTCTGCTCTGCTGAGGCCACATCTGGAGGACTGGGTCCAGTTCTGGGCTCCCCAGTTCAAGAGAGACAGGGAACTGCTGGAGAGAATCCAGCAGAGGCTCCAAAGATGCTGAGGGGCCTGGAGCAGCTCTGTGAGGAGCAGAGGCTGAGAGTCTGGAGAATAGCAGCCCCAGAGGGGATCTGATCAGTGTCCAGCAAGAGCTGAAGGGTGGGGGGCAAGAGGCTGAGGCCAGACCCTTGTGGTGCCCAGGGACAGGGCAAGGGGCACTGGGCACAAACTGGAGGCCAGGAGGAGAAACCTCTTTGGTGTGAGGCTGCTGGAGGCCTGCAGCAGGCTGCCCAGAGAGGTTGTGGAGTCTCCTTGTGTGGAGAGCTTCCAAACCCCCCTGGGCATTGTGCTCCTGGAACAGGGGGGTTGGACTGGGTGAGCTCCAGAGGCTCCTTCCCACCCCTCCATGCTGGGATTAGTTTTAGCTGAAGAAGATCTTCAGACTAGGAAGCAAAAAAGAGGCACTTCTGTAGAGGGGCTTCTGCTGTCCTTAAAGGACACTCTCTGCTTCCAAGCTCCTCTTGGGGTGTGTGGGAAACGGATAAACCTTCAGGTAGTTTTCTGCCAATGCTGCAGACAGACTGCACCATTAACCCTCTAGGCAGAGCTGATGTCATTCCAGGGGAAAAAAAAAATAAAAAAGAAGAAATCAATGGATTTTTCCCAGGCCTGCTCCTGCTGAACAGGAGGCTGAGAAGCTGCTCCTTACCTTCTGCAGAGTGTGCCTGCTGCTAGCCCCCTGGCAGCAGCTGATTTCCTACCTAATTCCATGCAAATTCCTGGGCTGATGTCATTTCTGACCAGACTTTTCCATCTGCACCTGGGGGCTTGAGGTGGAGCTTTGCTTTTTCTCTCAGCTCTTTGCCTCTATTGTCACAATTTCAGGCCAAATACCTCCCCCCCAGAGCTAAATTCCTGCAGTGACTTTTGAGCATCCCTCAGCAGAAAGCCTGCAAGGGAGCAGCTGAGGCAGCCAAAGCAGCACAAAGAGCAGCAGCAGTTTGCTTTCTGGGAACTCAAAGGGGATGCTCCAAGCCTCACCTTTCTCCTTTAAGGTGCTGCCTTCTATATGCTGGCAAGCCACCAGCTGGTGGGGCCTCCAGAGCACTGCCTGGCTCTTAGCCTGGGTGTTTATGCAGCTCAGAGTGAAGCCAGCAAGCTGCTGACCTCTGTGAAGGGCAGAGTCTTCCTCAGTGCTTTCAGAGAAAGCTTTTCCCATGCCCTCAGCCAGGAGGTGAATTTGTGCCTGCTGCTGAATTGCCTCAGTCTCACATCACATTTGTTGGGGGTAGGTGTGGTGCCTCCATGCTCTCCCAAGGCATAAATGGA
Source organism: Indicator indicator (assembly GCF_027791375.1). Lineage (NCBI taxonomy): Eukaryota > Metazoa > Chordata > Aves > Piciformes > Indicatoridae > Indicator > Indicator indicator. The sequence goes on along the minus strand of NC_072045.1, from coordinate 2,723,587 downwards.
GCTCTTTAGCACTAATAAAGGGATGGATTTTCCTATTTATTCTGATTTCTTGGGAGCTGCAGGTGCCCATCCCAGCCCTGAGCCTGCTCCTTCCTTTCCCTCCTCTTGGAACACCTCTTGCAGTGCTTTACATAACTCTTCCTGCAGAGTTGAGTCCTGGTGTGGAGTGTGCAGACAGCTGGAGCTGAGGTGGGGGGGAGGGGGTTGTGCTGCTTCCCCCTCCTCTCCTGGGGAGGCTGGAGGTAAGGAATCCTGGAATGGCAGGAAGGGAAAGGAGGGGAGGTGAGAGAGCTCAAATGAATTGCCCTGAGTGTGGAGAGGAGGAAAGGAGCTGACCCCTGGGGCTTCATTAGCATTGCTGTGTAGACGTTTGGTGTCATGAACAATGATCCTATTATTATCAGGCTTCATAATTAATAGATAATGAATAATTAATGGAGCATCAGTTTCACTGGAGCCTGGACTTCCATCCCAATGCAGGAGGTTTGCAGGCATTAGGAAGAAATCCTCCTCCTTGTACTGCAAAATGTGACCTGCTCCCAAGTGCCCTTGTGGGGTGGCTCTTAGTCCCCTCAGCATTTAAGTGTTGGGATCTGGGCTCTGAGGAGCTTCAGGGGGGAGCTGCCAGCCCTGTTCCACAGAGCTCAACCAGGTCTGCAGGCAGCCTCCATGGGGAACTCCTTTTTGCAGCCTCAGCAGTGCTTCTGTTTCTCTCTTCCTCCTTTTTTTGGAGGCTCCAAGCCTGGAGGTGTTCAAGGCTAGGCTGGATGAGGCCTTGAGCAGCCTGGGCTGGTGGAGGTGTCCCTGCCCATGGCAGGGGGTTGGAGCTGGATGGTCTTTGAGGTCCCTTCCAACCCCCTCTATGATTCCATGCTACAGGCAGAGCCTTGAACCATGGTGAGGGAGTTCCCTGGGCTGGCTGGTGAAGGAGATGTGACCCTGTGGCTTTCCTGCTCCTGAGTTCTACCAGGGCTGTTCTTGGAACTTTCTCAATGCTTAGAACCCTGAGATGAGTGTAAAGCATCATGTGGGGGCCTTCAGATGTGGTTTCTGTGGTCTCAGCATCTCTCTTGGATTGTTTTTTAAGTGTTGTAACCTGTGCTTGTTACAGTTCAGGACCTCAAGGGTCTTGGTTATGAAAAAGGGAAGCCAGTTGGGCTGGTGGGGGTGACAGAGCTCTCTGATGCCCAGAAGAAACAGCTGAAGGAGCAGCAGGAGGTAAGGTCCCCTGAGAGGACTTCTGCCTTCACCTGGTGGTGCAGCATGGCTGGGTCAGGTGGGAGGATGGAGCTGGAGGCAGCAAAGGAACTTTCCCAGTGGCCTACAAATAAACCTCCTGGGGGAGCTGCAGCCAGCAGAAAGAGCAGAGGGCTTTGGGGGGATGGATTCAGCCAGCCAGCTGCTGCCCTGCCAAACCAAACCCCTGTATCTATAAGGTCTGTTGGGTCACTTCTGCTGCCAGAGGTCCACTCAGCTTCTTCCTGCTGCTGGAGGAATCTTCCTTCAGTAATCTTCCTCCGAGAAGATTCCTCCAGCAGCAGGAAGAAGCTGAGTTGGAGCTCTGGGGAGAGGGGAGCTGGCTTGGTGCAAACCTGAAGCTGATGTTTGGCATTAGCAGTCCCCACATTGAGCTCCAAGTGTCTGTGGTGGAGGAAGCAGCTCCTGGGGCTCTCCTGGGAGAAGTGAGGTGCTGGGGTGCAGCCCTGGCACTGCCTGCTGCCATCTGCAGCCGCCCTGGGGCGGGCACCACAGAGCTCTGCTGCCTGCCCACGGGGCTGCCTCCTTGCCCCCCCAGATGCAGCAGATGTATGACATGATCATGAAGCACAAGAGGGCCATGCAGGAGATGCAGATGATGTGGGAGAAGGCCATCCAGCAGCACCAGCACGGCTACGACAGCGACGAGGAGGTGGACAGCGAGCTGGGCACCTGGGAGCACCAACTGCGCCGCATGGAGATGGACAAGACCCGAGGTGGGTGGGCAGCTGCCAGGCTCGGGGCTGCCTCTGCTGCCCAGACAGAGATCCTCAGAGGTTTCTGAGGCTGGAAGGGGAGCTGAGGGTCACTTCTCACTGCTCTGTGCCTCCTTTGGTGCCAGGAGGGCTTCGTGCTTCAGGACCCTGCTGAAGCCCCAAGGCTGTGAGCGTTGCCTCATTGCTGCTTCTCTCTTCTGTGTCTTGGGCAGAGTGGGCTGAGCAGCTGACTCAGATGGGCAGAGGGAAGCACTTCATTGGAGACTTCCTTCCACCTGATGAGCTGGAGAAGTTCATGGAGACATTCAAGGCACTGAAGGTGAAGCAGCAGAGACTTCAGAGGGTGGTGGCAGTGCCTCAGACTGGGCCCACAGCAGGGAGGGGGAGGGGATCCAGGGCTGCTCTGCAGCCTTGAGCTGCTCCTGGCCCTGCTCTGGGAGCTGCCTTCCTTCTGGAGGACACAGGGCTTTAGGTTTTTGTTCTTTGTAGAAGAGTGAGAGACCAGCCCCTGGGGGCAGTGCCTGGGGGGGCTTGGGGACAAGGCTCTGAGCCCACCCACCCTTTGCTGCTCCCCTTCTCCAGGAGAGGTTGCTGATGCCAAGCAAGGCAAATCTGAGTTCTTATCCAGATGATTGCAGTGAAGTGAAAAATAGAAACCCTCCAGAGCCTCAGCAGAGCACTTTGATACCTGCCAGCACTTCCTAAACTGCAGAACCTGTGGATGCTGGCACAGCCCTCCTGGTGCTTTCCTGTGAGCAGTGTGGGGTCTGGTGTCCCCTGGGCTCCTGGCTTCAGGAGGGACTGGATCTGAAACTTTGATCCACTGAGCAACTTTCACATTCAGGAGCTGATTATTTCTCAGCTTAATCCCCCAGCAGCATTCCTTGCTTCCTGCAGACTGTTACAGCACTGCCCAGCCCTCTGCCATCATGGAATGGTTTGGGCTGGAAGGAACCTTAAAAGTCATCTACTCCCAACCTCCTGCCATGGGTAGGGACACCTCCCACTAAACCAAGTTGTTGAAGGTCCCATCCAGTCCTCCTTTGACCTATTCTCTGTGCTGCTGCAGAACTGGAATCCAAAAACCCTGCTAGTTGGCCAGGACCATCCAAAGTTTGAGTAGCTAAAGTTGGGTTGCTGGCCAGGACCATCCCAGCTTTGGGTACCTCAAGCAGGGCTGTGGCCAGGACCATCCAAACTTTGGATCCCTAAAGCTGGATTGTGGCCAGGACCCATCCCAGCTTTGGGTACCTCAAGCAGGGCTGTGGCCAGGACCATCCAAACTTTGGATCCCTAAAGCTGGATTGTGGCCAGGACCCATCCCAGCTTTGGGTAGCTGAAGCAGGGCTGTGGCCAGGACCATCCCCACTTTGGGTAGCTGAAGCTGGGTTGGTTTTCCCTTCCTCTGCCCCCCAGGGTAGGTCAGAGCCAGCCTCCCCCCCCCAGCACCTCTCTGTCCCTGCAGGAAGGACGGGAGCCAGACTATTCTGAGTACAAGGAGTTCAAACTGACTGTGGAGAACATTGGCTACCAAATGCTGATGAAGATGGGCTGGAAGGAAGGTGATGGCCTTGGCTCAGATGGGCAGGGGATTAAGAACCCAGTCAGCAAGTAAGCAGAGGTCTTCTATTGATTTGAGTCCTTTCCTCCTGGGCTGGTAATTGATGATGCTCCTTCTCTACCTGGGCTGCTGGAAGCAGCTGCAGGGAGTGTGGCTGCAATTCATCACTTGAGCAGAGCATGGAATCATCACAACAGAAGGTGGGGGTGGGGAAAGTGGTTTCTGCTTCACCTGGGGTTCCCTTCCCCCCCTCCCCTGCAAGGTCTGGGTTGGTGACTCAATGTGAGCTGAGCCTAGAGTTCATCTGCATGGTTTGTTCAGCAGGGAGCTGCCTTCTCCCCACTTTCTCCATCTTTACACTGCAGCTAATCCCTGTCTGCTGCTCACCTCTCCCAGGGCATGTGAGGATTAAGCCAAAGTCTTCAAAGGCCTGAGTTGATACAAGCATTAAAGGACAAGCCTTGAGCATCAGGAGCTCCATCAGTGCCTGCTGCTGCCAGCCCTGTGTTTTGAGGGCTGCTTCAGGCCAGCTCAGAGAGCTTTGGGTGTGAGCCTGCAGCTGGCCTGACGTCACTTCTCCTGCACTAAACTTTCTCTGATTTCACTTTTGTGTCTAGCAAAAAGGAGAAAAAAAAAAAAAAAAAAAAGCCCAAAAGCAGCTTTCTGAGAGCTCTACCCAAAAATAGAGCAGCTCCTTTTAGGTGGCTCAGCTGCTGGTAACATATGCTGAGCTTCACAACCAAATACTGGGGATGGGAAGTGGCTCTGAATTGTTTTTCAGTCTTGGAGCCTGCTTAAGAACCAGGGTTTGTAGTGAACAAAGAGAGAGGCTCCCTCCAGAGCTCTCCTGCCCCTCACCAAGAGCTCTCTGGCTCTCCTGCTTGCTGGGTCAGAGCAGTGCTGTGGTAAAAGGCTGCTGTGATGAAGCAGCAAGGCTGGCAAAGAGCAAAGGGCAAGCAGCTGCTGTCCCTGCCAGGGCTGAGGAGTCACAGAATGGCTCAGGTTGGAAGGGACCTCAGAGGTCATCTCCTCCAACCCCCTGCCATGGGCAGGGACACCCCTCAGCTTAGATTTGGTTGCTTCAGGCCTCATCCAGCCTGGCCTTGAACACCCCCAGGGAAGAGCCATCCACAGCCTCCCTGGGCAGCCTGTGCCAGAGCCTCACCACCCTCACACTGAAGAACTTCTTCCTCAGCTCCAAACCATTCCTCCTTGGCCTGGCTCTAGACACCCTCAGCAAAAGTCCTTCTGCAGCCTTCCTGGGGGATCTCTTCCACTATTGGAAGGCAGCTTTGAGGCCCCCCTGGAGCCTTCTCTTCTACAGGCTTCACAAGGGCTGGGATTTAACTTTGGCTCCACTCTCTGGTCTGGTTGAAGGTGTCCCTGCTCACCCTGGCGGCCTGCTGGGTGTCTCCTGGGGTGAGCACAGAGGTGATGCCAGGTGGCATGGCAGGGGAGCCTTGGTTTAGGTTGGACAGGAGGAACAATCTCTTCCTGGAGAGGGCTGTCAAGGCCTGGCCCAGGCTGCCCAGGGCAGTGCTTGAATCCTCTTCCCTGGAGGGCTTGAAAAGCTGTGGAGATGTGGTGCTGAGGGGCATGGGGTAGCAGTGGACCTGACCTGGCAGTGGAGGGTTAATGGTTGGGCTCAGGGATCTTAAAAGGTCTTCTCCAGCCTAAAGAGTTCTGTGACTCTCTGAGTTGATGACCTTTAAAGATCCCTCCCCACCCAAACTCTTCTGATGTTCTTGGAGTGGATGAGAAGGTGCCAGTGTGGGTGGGAGGGGGTTGGCTGCACTGGAGTGAAGGAATGGGAGGCAGCTCCTTGTCTAACAGCTCCATGTGCCTCCAGCCAGCCTGAGGAACACATCCAGGCTTTGGCTGCCAAAGGTCAGCCTGCCAGTCAGCACCAGTCAGCAGGGAGCACCCAGAGTGGAGCTGGGCTGCAGCTGGAAAAGGTTAAGCGAGTGGATGTTGACTCTGCTGCTTCCAGCAGCATCCAGAGGCAGGGAGCTGCTGGGGGTGAGCTCAGCTCTCTGCCCTCAGGCAGCTCTGGGGGCTGCTGCCTGCTGCTCCCCAGGACTAGGCTCCTCAGCTCTGCCCACAGCAGGCAGCAAGGTGCTTGTGGGGAGCAGGAGAAGCTTCCCCAATGCTTGGCTCAGAGGATCAGCAGGGACTCAGGGCAGGGCAGGGACTCAGCACTGGGGAGGCCACACCTGGAATCCTGGGCTCAGTTTTGGGGCACTCACTCCAAGAAGGACACTGAGAGGCTGGAGAAGGTCCAGAGAAGGGCAAGGAAGCTGGGGAAGAGTCTGGAGAACAGGGCTGGGGAGGAGCAGCTGAGGGAGCTGGGGGTGTTCAGCCTGGAGGCTGAGGGGAGACCTCATTGCTCTCTGCAGCATCCTGAGAGGAGGCTGCAGCCAGGTGGGGGTTGGACTCTTCTCACAAGGATCAAGTGGTAAGATGAGGAGAAATGGCTTCAAGTTGCCCCAGGGAAGGTTTAGCTTGGACATTAGAAGAGACTTCTTGCCTGGAAGGGTTGTGAAGGCCTGGCCCAGGCTGCCCAGGGCAGTGGTGGAGCCTCCAGCCCCAGAGGGGCTTCAGAGCTGCGGGAAGGTGGTGCTGAGGGCAGCGCTGGGGCACGGCTTGGGCTCAGTGATCTGAGAGCTCTCTCCCAAGCAAGCCAATTCCCTGACTCCCTGCTTGTTCCCACCCAGAGGGACCACGTCTGTGGATGGAGCTGGCTTTGGCATCGACCGCCCCGCGGAGCTGACCAAGGAGGATGATGAGTACGAAGCCTTCCGCAAGCGCATGATGCTGGCCTACCGCTTCCGCCCCAACCCCCTGGTGAGGCACAGCCCCCAGCCCCGGGCCACTGCTGCTGCACAGGGCCAGGCCAGCAGCCTGCAGGACAGAAGGCTCCAGGGAGGCCTTAGGGCAGCCCTCCAGCACCTGAAGGGGGCTCCAGGAGAGCTGGGGAGGGACTTTGGACAAGGGCTGGGAGTGCCAGGAGGAGGAGCAAGAGATCTGAGCTGGGAGAGGGGAGATGGAGACTGGAAGGGGGGTTGGGCTGGCTCTGAGTGACAGGAGACCCTCAGGTGACACAGTGGCTGTCCCCTCCCTGGAGCCATCCCAGCTCAGCTTGTCTGGGCTCTGAGGAGCCTGCTCTGCTTGGGGATGTCCCTGCTGGCTGCAGGGGGGTTGGACTGGGTGAGCTTTGAGGGTCCCTTCCCACCCACCCCAGGCTGGGGTTCTCTGAACCACCCCTGGCTGTGAGGCCCCCCAGCAGGGCTGCCCCTGGCTTACACAGCCCTTACCCAGCAGATGCTCCTGGCTGCCTCACTGCATACTCTGCACTTAGTAGCTGTGAGGAGGAGCCTTGGGTAGGGTCTTCCAGAGAGTTAGAAGTTCACTGCTACCTGCAGACACTTACTAATAGAGTGTGTAGCTGGGCAGCATGGTTGGAGAAGAGTCTGGGAGACTGCTGGCAGAGCTGGCAGACCTGGGAGATCTGTTGGGGCAAAAAGTGGTGGCTCAGGTTCTTCAGCTTATGCTCTAAAGCTCTCAGCTTGAGGAGGGCAGACTGAGACTGGGGATTAGGAAGGAATCCTTGACAGTGAGGGTGAGCAGCAGGTTGCCCAGGGAGGCTGTGGATGTCTCCTCCCTGGAGGTGTTCAAGGCCAGGCTGGGTGAGCTCCACTTGTGAGTGCTTGGTGGGCAGAGCTGAGGTTTCTCCATCTCAGCTGCCAGGTTTTGGGGCTTTTGCAGCTCCTGAAGCTCAGATGCTGACTGTTCTGCCAGGACAAACCACTGTGATTCATTCTCTCCTGCTTATTCCCCACAGAACAACCCAAGGAGACCTTACTACTGAGGCTGCTTTGGAGGGGGGAAGAAAAAAAACACAACAAAGAAGTCTTTTTCAATCCAGTTGTTGTTTTGCTGTGAGATGTTCCCAAGCTCCATCACCATTCTCTTTCTTTGCTCATCTTGTGACAACCTTCTGGAAGCCACAAGACCACCTCCCACCCAGGAGAGAGGCCAGCAAGAAGCCCTCACATCACAACACACTCCAGGGTCACCACAAACATGGCCTGGCAAAGCCTGGGTGATGCTCAGAGAGGAGAAGGGAGATCTTGACATGGTGCTAGTGGAAAGGAAGCACCAAAGATACCACTGGGGACACTTCAGGGACCTCATTTGGCCTTAGCTCAGTGCCATCTCCTGAGGAACCCATGATTTTTTATTTTTTTTTTTTTACCCCAGCAGCAGATCCTCTGCTCAGATCCCCTCCAGTTTGTGCTGCTCTGGGCTTTGTTTGGGTTTCATTTTGAATTACAACAAGGGACTGGCTCAGCCCCAGCTGTTGGGGCCTGTTGCTCAGTCAGGCTCTTGGTTGCTCCCTGAGGAACTGGGTTCTGGCTGCTGCTGTGAAGCCTCAAGTGAAGCCTGACCTTCACCACTGCCTCCTGCTTTTACCTCTGCCCTGTGGAAGAGTTGTGGCTCAGGGTGGAGTGTGGCTGAGGGGCACAGGGAGCCTCCTTCACCTCCAGAGGCAGCAGCCTCTTGGTTTCCTGAACACTAACCTCACCCTCAGCTTCCCAGGGAAGCAGGAGCCTTGCTCACACTTTGTGGCTGGGGGTGAGGAAGGGCCAAGCCTTCCAGCACAGCTTAGCCAAGGCCCTTTGGATTTTGCTGTCAGGAGAACCTCTCTAAAGGCACCAACTTGCATCCTCCAGTCTGTAAATACAATAAAAGTCATTTCTTCCTTAGCTTCCAGCCTTGGCCTTGTGGAAGGGGAGGGGTCTTGCTGGGGGGGGCTGTAGGCTGGGAGGCTGCTGGAGATCTCTTTGCTTCCAAACAGGTTACAGGAGACAAATTGAGGGTGGCTGTGAGGGGCTTGCGTGGGTGGCTTGGTTTCTTTTGCATTGTCTTTGTTTCCCACTCCACCTCCTGGGGCTGTGGTTCTCTGTTGTTAACTTAACCACAGAGGGTCAATAAAAAGCCTTTTGGAACTTTAGGAGGGCTTTGCTCTGAGCAGCATCAGGAGGAGTCAGCACCTTGCACCCCACCTGCACTGAGCAGCTGCAACACAGAATCATGGAGTTGGTTTGGGTGGAGGAGACCTTTAAGATCATTGAGTCTAACCCAGCACTGCCAGCTCAGCACCACCTCTCCATGGCTTTGAAAGCCCTCCAGGGATGGGGATCCAACCACCTCCCTGGGCAGCCTGGGCCAGGCCTTGACAACCCTTCCAGTCAAGAAGGTTCTTCTCCTGTCTTCCCAGGGGGCCAAGAAGGCCAATGGCATCCTGGCCTGCACCAGCACTAGTGGGGCCAGCAGGAGCAGGGAAATCATCCTGCCCTGTACTCAGCTCTGGGTAGGCCACACCTTGAGTTGTGTCCAGTTCTGGGCTCCTCAGTTTAAGAAGGACATTGAGATGCTGGAAGGTGTCCAGAGAAGGGCAATGAGGCTGGGGAGAGGTCTGGAGCACAGCCCTGTGAGGAGAGGCTGAGGGAGCTGGGGGTGTTCAGCCTGGAGAAGAGGAGGCTCAGGGGAGACCTCATTGCTCTCTACAACTCCCTGCAGGGAGGTTGTAGCCAGGTGGGGGTTGGGCTCTTCTCCCAGGCAAGCAGCAGCAGAACAAGAGGACACAGTCTCAAGCTGTGCCAGCGGAAGTTTAGGCTCAAGGTGAGGAGGAAGTTCTTCCCAGAAAAGGGAATTGGCCCTGGAATGTGCTGCCCAGGGAGGTGGTGGAGTCCCCATCCCTGGAGGTGTTCAGAAAAGGCTTGGATGTGGCACTGAAGCCAGGGTTTGGTTAGTCCTGAGGTGCTGGGTGACTGATGATCTCTGAGGTCTTTTCCAACCTGGTTGATTCTATGATAAACCTCTACCTGTTCTGGGGCAACTTAAGGTCATTTCCTCTTCTCCTATCCCTTGGTCCGTGGGAGAAGAGACCAGCCCAGCCCTCTCCCTCCCACCCCCTTTTTCTTTCCCAGGGTGCCAGCTGCTGTTTGTGCATCTCCTCCACAAAGGGCTGGCTGCTGGGTGGCTTCTCAGCTGCAAAGCCCCAGGACTGAGCCCTCCTTGCTCTCAGCTTTGCTCCCCTTGAGCGTCCCCTCGTGAGCATTCCCTCAGTGGTGCTGAGCCAGCTGGGTGCTGACACACACAGGGTGCAGCTGAGTTCCTCCTCCATGGAGAAGCCATGGACAAGCCCAGGGCAAAGCGCAGAGCTGCTGACTCAGCCCTGAACTCTGAAGCAAGAGGGCAAAAGAGTGAGGTGACGTAGCAGCACATCTGGGAAGGGGCTGTGAGGAGGGGGAAAGGTGGAGCAGCTCTGCTGGGGGGCTGCTAAGCACCAGGAGGGAGTCCCAAGTGTGCCCAGCTCTGGAGTGGTGGTGCCCAGGGGAGGTAAATCATAGAATCACAAAATGCATCCAGCTGGAAGGGACCCCCAAAGTTTAGCCAGTCCAACCCCCCTGCCTCCACCACCTCCCTGGGCAACCTGCTCCAGTGTTCCAGCACCCCCAGGGTGCAGAACTTCTTCCTGATGTCCAAGCTGGATCTCCCCTGCTCCACTCTCAATCCCTTGCCCCTTGTCCTGCTGCTGCCTGCCCTTGGAAGCAGCCTCTGCCCGGCTCTCCTGGAGCCCCTCCAGCTACTGGAAGGCTGCTCTAGGGTCTCCCTGGAGCCTTCCCTTCTCCAGGCTGAACAGGGGAGGTTCTGCAGCCCTCTGATCATCTTTGTGGCCTCCTCTGGACCCTCCCCATCAGTTCTATCTCCTTCTTGCGTTGAGGGCCCCACATCTGGGCACAGCACTGCAGGTGAGGTCTCAGCAGAGCAGAGGAGCAGGATCCCCTCTCTCCATCTCTGGCCACACTGCTTCTGATGCAGTCCAGGCTGTGGGTGCCCAGTGCTGGCTCATCTCCAGCTTCTCACCCACCAGTCCTTCCCTGCAGGGCTGCTCTGGATCCCATCACCCTCAGCTGCCCAAGTGTTTTGCAGAGAGCATGAGAGGAGGAGGTGTGGGCAGCGCTGGGCTCCCAGCTGGACACAGAGAGCTGGAAGCTACTGCTCTGCTGGCTCCAATCCATTCCTGAAGGCAGGGCTGAGCCGGTGCCTTTCATCTGCTTTGCTCCTTGCTCTTCCTCTCTCAGATCTGAAGAGCTGTGTCTTCCTCCTGGCTCTTCCAAGGACTTCAGGTTTCCTGGGTTGATTGTGGGGGAAGGAAAACCACCGACCCCCCATTGCCTGAGCTTTCAAACCTCTTCTGGAGTGGTTCTATCCCCACAGCACAGCCCCCAGCGCCGCTGGGGCTGCTCAGGGGATCAGCAAAGATCCTGGGATGGAGATGGTCGCATTCAGGTCCTGCTTACATCCCCCGGGACCTTCCCCCCGGCTGCTTCTGGCGCTTTAAGGGCGCTGCCTCTCCGCTGCCAGCGGGGCCAAAGTCCGGCGGCTCCGGCGGCTCCGGCAGCGGGGCCGGGGATGCAGCTCCCGGCCGTGCCGGGGGTGTTGGCCCCCTCCCTGCTCGCCATCCCCGTGGCCTTCGGTGTCAACAGCGCGACCGCCTTGGCCGAGTGAGTGTGGGGCTGAGACCAGGCTCTGGGGACCTGGGGCACAGCTCTGGGGCTGGGATGCTGAGGGCTGGCTCAGGGCAGGCTGCTGGGTCCTGTCCTCCGGTGGGTCCTGGATCCTGACTCCGGTCTGAGATGGGAGCACCAAATTTGGCCCAGGACAAGGCTCTGTCCAAGGAACTATCCCACCCGAGGTGGACCACTGGGTCCCATCCAGACCTGGGGAGGGGGGAGCAGCGTCCAGGGCAGGATGCTGAGTCTAGGTCCAGTTCAGGCTGGGGTGAAGCATCCAGTCTGACCCAGTACAAGCCTCTGTCCAAGGAGGGTGGGAACCATCCCACCTAGGACTGACCCCTGGGTCCCATCTGGACCCAGGGAGGGAGGAATGGCATCCAGGACAGGGTGCTGGGGCTGTGCTGGCCCTGGGGTCCAGCCTGGGGCAGGCAGGGAGTCTCAGTCCCAGTTCTCCTGCCCCGGCTGAGTCCCTGGGAAGGCCTCTGGGAGCTGGGACTTTGCTGTGAGGGATCCTGGCTGCCTTGGTGGCTGCTGGGTCCTGTTATCAGCACTGGACACATAAAGGGTGCCCGGGCTCATTGCACAATGTGTGGCACAGGGGGGCAGCCCCAGTCCCCCACCATGAAGGTGCTCAGCACCTCCCTGGTTCCTGGCTCCCCAGTTCAGGAAGGGCAGGGAAGAGCAGACTGAGGGGCCCTGATCAGTGCTGAGCAGTACTTCATGGCTGGGTGTCAGAAGGCTGGGGCCAGACTTTTGTCAGTGGTGCCCAGGGAGAGGACAAGGGCCAAGGGGCACAAACTGCAACCCAGGAGGTTCCATCTGAGCAGAAGGAGAAAATTCTTTGGTGTGAGGCAGCTGGAGGCCTGCAGCAGCTGTCCAGAGAGGTTGTGGAGTCTCCTTCTGTGCAGAGCTTCCAAACCCCCCTGGCCCTTGTGACCTGATCCTGCTGCTCCTGCTGCTGGAGCAGAGACTTCTCAAAAGGTCTCTTTGGGCAGGGGGGGGCAAAGGAGGGACGGGGGGAAATGAGGCTTCACCCCCCAGCTATGCCCAGCTGCTTGAAGCTGTCCCACTGTCCTGCAGCACCCCACTGGCCCTGCTGCTGACAGAGCTGCTGGTGCTCATCGTCCTCTTCTTCATCATCTTCTTTGTAACTGGAGTGAGCCACTTCCAGAACCCTCTATTCTGTGGTGAGTGCTCCCCTCGGGGTGTGAGCATTGGTCCATGGTGGGGCAGGGGGCAGAGATCTGGGATTTGGGGTGAGCTGTGGGACATGCCCAGAGCTGCCTGGCTGTCCCCCAGTCTTTGTGGTGCTCTCCTTCATCTCCATCGTTGACCTGATCATCTCTCTGGAGGAGGATGGCTTCATCTCTGGCTTCATGGAGGTCTATGTCAGAGAGGTACCACCAGGCTTGGGCTGTCCCCTGTGCCAGCTCCATGCACCCAGGGATGCTGCTCCAGCTCCCAGATCTGCTCCTGCTGCAGAGGGTCCACGCATGGAGCTGCCTGCCAGCGGGGAGGGGGCATGGGAAGGTGCTTGCCCCCACCCCATGTGGCCTCCTCTCTTCTGACCGGGCAGGGTGAGCCCTACCTGCGCACAGCACATGGCATCATGACCTGTTACTGGGATGGCATCGTCCACTATGGGCTCTACCTCGCCATGATCGCTGCCATCGGCCAGAGGTGAGCACCACTGGGTGGGCAGCAGGGCATGGAGGGGCTCTCGGGGGTGGGAAGGTCCCAGATTTGTGAGAAGGGTCCCAAAACCATGAGGAGGGTCCCAAATTCATGAAGAGGGTCCCAAATTCATGAAGAGGGTCCCAAATTCGTGAGGAGGGTCCCAAAACCATGAGGGGGGTCCTAAAATTGTGAGGAGGGTCCCAAATTGGTGAGGAGGATCCCAGATTTGGGGAGGAGGAGGGTCTCTGAGCCTGCAGAGCTGCCTGATCCCCACTGTCTCTGCAGGAAGAGCTACAGGAGCCTGGGACTCTTCTGGCTGGGCTCTCTGCTGATGAGCATCGTAGTCTTCCTCCTTGGGAACCTGCTAGGTATGGGAACGTGGAACAAGATCCAACTCCATGTCCAGCCCTTGCTGATCCCTCCAGGCTGCCTCCACCCCACTGTGCCCCCACCCTGTGCTCTCCTTCCCCAGGGAAATACAGCTCCGACCTCAGCCCTGGCTTCCTCCTCAACCTGCCCTACCTCCTCATCCCCATCTGGGCTGGGATGAGGCTCTTCCAGCAGCCCAAGGCCCTGCCCTGCCTCAGCCAGGAGAAGGTGAACTGGGAGCTGGCTCTGGGGCTGGTATCTGCACTGGGAGCCTTACCCCACTCCCGGGGCAGGATGAGGGGGTGCAGAGCCCAAAACCGAGCTGTTTGCCCCCTCCCCAGATTGCAGAGGAGCAAGGGAAGCCTCTGTACCGGCGGCCCCTGGACGTGGTGCTGATCCTGCTCCTGCTCCTCACCGCTGCCTTCACCTTCTTCAGGGGCATGGTGAGTGCTGGGGCCCCTCGCAGGGGTCCTGCAGGGGTTGGGGGTGTCCCGGGGAGGGGTGTGGGGGGTGCGGCTGCCCCATGGCCACTTCCACATCTCCAGGTGGTTTTGGACTGCCCGGCTGATTCCTGCTTCGAGTACGGCTACCAGCAGGAGCCCTACCTGCGGGACCCTGTCGCCTACCCCAAAGTGCAGGTGAGTGGGGGCTAAGATGGGGCTGGAACCTCCCCTGGTGCTGCCAAGGCTGGGGTGACCCTCTCCATGTGTGTGTCTGCGTCCCCCCAGATGCTGATCTACTTGTTCTACTTCCTCCCCTTCCTCCTCCTCGGCATCTACGGACTGCTGCTGCCTGGCTGCTCCTGGCTGCCCGACTGGAGCTTGGTGGTCGCCGGCGCCGTGGCGCAGGTAGGCGGTGACCCATCCCTGGGGGGACACCAGCGGGACCCCACCGATAGTCCAGGGATGATCCCACGGTTGGTCCCAGCAAGTGGGGGGACAGGGCTGAGCCTCTGGGGGACACACAGAACCCCCCCCTCAGCCGCATGTGGAGCAGTTCCCACCACCGCTGCCCGCTAATTGCTTTGGCCTCGGTGGATCTGAGTGGATCCAGGGATTGGTTGCACAGAAATAGTCTGCAGGACCTGCGGAGCTGTAGATAGGACATGGAGGTGTGCTCCTCTGGACACCCTTTGGTGCCTGGGTGGGCACCACTGGGCATCCTTCCCAGTGCCACCCCCTTGCCCTGTGTCCCCAGGCTCAGTTCTCCCACGTGGGCTCCTCACTGCACGGCCGCACTCCCTTCCCCTACCAGACCCCCGAGGACGTCTGGTGGAGCTTCCTCCTCTCCAACCTCCTCTACGCCCTGGCACCTCAGCTCCTGGCCCTCCGCTGCCTGCTCTGCCCAGAGTTCTTCCTGCCCTCCACTCCTGCCAGCTCACACTTCAGCAAGAAACACCAATGACACCAGTGGCACCAGTGGCACCAGTGGCACCAGTGGCACCATTGGCACCAGTGACACCAGTGGCACCAGTGACACCAATGACACCAATGACACCAATGACACCAGTGACACCAGTGGCACCAATGACACCAGTGACACCAGTGGCACCAGTGACACCAGTGACACCAATGACACCAGTGACACCAGTGGCACCAGTGGCACCAGTGACACCAGTGACACCAGTGACACCAGTGGCACCAGTGCCCTGCCCAACCCAGGGGGCTGCTGCCTGGCCCCCATCTCCCTGCAGCAGTTGGGACCCAGCTGGGGGAGATGTCCCCAAGGATGCTCTGGTCCCCAAAGTGTCCCTTAAGGCTACCTGGAGAAGCCCTTGGGGGTGCCCTGCACGGGAACCCCTGCAGCCGTGGTGCCCAGGCTGGGAGTGAGGATGGAGGTCACTGGTCGGGGGGGGCTGTGGAAGCTGTGGACTCTTTTCCCAGTGGGTCTCTGGGGCCTGTGGGGGTCCCATCCTGCCCCAGAAGGACCATGTCAGGAAAACTGTTTACAAAATAAAGGAGCAAAGTTGTGGCTGCTGAACCCCTGCCCCAGCTCGGGGGTCACCCCCATGCCAGTGCCCGAAGCTCCTCCACATCCCCCCACCCCCTGCCCGGGGCTGGGGCAGTTCCTGACTCCATCCCTTCCTGACTTTGTCCTCTCCTAGCTTTTGGGGTGCAGAGGCTGGGGGCACTGGGGGTCTCCTTTTGCCTGTGCTGCCCTTGCTAGGGATGGGCAGGGAAAGAGGTGCCCCTGAGTGTGCCAGGGGATGCCCACGGGTGGGCAGGGGGCGCAAAGGTGACAGGGAGTGCATATGGGTGGGCGTGCCATGGGTCGAGGGGTGCTGGCAGCAGGGTGGGGTTGCCCTTGTAGGGTCCGGGGGGGATTTACCGGCAAAACCCCTCTTACTCCGCGGGTTCCCAGGGGTCCCGGCAGTACTGGGGAGTACCGGGGGCCGGTGCCGAGCCGACCGGTGACCTTGGCGAGCCGACGGCCCTGCGCAGCGCGGGGAACCGGGGTAGGGCCGGGCCGAGCTCCCGGTGCCGCCCCTTGCGCGGAGCCGCACCGGCAGCACCGGCGGTACCGGCGGCACCGGAGCGCTCTTGCGGCCGGGCCCCTCCCGTGGGCTGGCACCGGCGGACACAGGGTAAGTGCGGAGCGGGGGTTGGGAGAGTTGCGGAGGCTCCGCTCGCTGCCTTGTGACCGGGACCCCCCACCGGGGCTGCTCCCGGTGCGGCGGCAGCGGCGGCCGGGCCGGTTCTCCCCCGCCCTGCGCTGCGCTGCCGCTTCCCGGCCACCGGAGTCCCGCAGCTCCGGGGCTGCCGCCGCAGTGTCCCGCACTGCAACACCGCACCGCGGGGGGGCCGGGGCTGACCGCTCCCCCTGCCCCGACCGGGCACCGGCACCACTGCGGGGACAGCCCCGGTCCTTCTGCTCCCGACCGGGCACCGGGACCCTCGGAGAGACAGTTTTGCTTCCCTGACCCTAACCGGGCACCGGGACCCCAAGGAGGGCTGCCCCGGTTCCTCTGCACTCTGACCGGGCACCAGGACCACCGGGGAGCTTGCTCCGGTCCTTCTGCCCCGGGGCCGGGCACCAGGACCCCCGGACTGTCTGTCACAGCCCCTCTACTCACCGTCCGGGCACCGGGACCCCAGAGGGGGCTGTCCCGGTCCCTATTACCCTAACTGGGCACCAAGACCCCCGGGGTTGGGCTGCCCTTGTCCCTCTGCCACCCAATCGGGCACTGACACCCCCGGGTGGGCCTACCCAGTCCCTCTGCCCCCGACCAGTCCCCGGTGCTCCCGGGAGGGGCTGTCCCGCTACCCCTGCGGTGTGTGGGGGTCTCATTCCCACTGCAGAGGGTGCGGGGGGCCACATCCAGGCTCCTGGACTGGGTCCTGGGGAATCTCCGAGGACATGGAGCTCAGCGGGGGGTGAGGGGGTCACGGTCCCTCGGGGGACACCTTTCCCTCTGGCTGTCCCTAGGGAAGGGGGATGGTGGGGTGGGTCCAGAGGGGTCCAGCAGCCACATCCGACATGCCCCCCTCCCCCCCTCCCCGCCAAGAGCTCAGTTTCCAGCTGTGCCAGCGGTGCCAGAACCATGCCAGGAGAGCCAGCCCGCCGCGGTGCCATGAAATATTCATGGGGACTGTAACCGAGCAGGTGAAACGGAGTTCAGCCTTGGCACAGCCTTCAGGGGGAGGTCCTTGGGGTGCTTGGGGGAGCAGGCAAGGACCCAATCCCCCCCTCCCTGCCCAGGGTGGGAAATGGGGCGTGGGGCTTCCTCACAAGGGGTGACAGCACCACAGGATGCAGGGTGGGCACCAGTATCAGGAGGGAATGATGTAACTGGGGGTCAGGCAGAGTTGTGGGGTCCCTCCCTGGAGGGCCAGTAGGTGCTCAGGGGCTTTGCTGTCCCCCCCAGATGCGTCCCCAAGGCCCTTGGGCTGCTTGCCCAGCAGCTCTGCTGCTCCTTGCCTGTGTCCTGGCCTCTGATGCGCTGCCCAGCACCCGGGGGAGGAAGAAGGTGGTGCACGTGATGGGTGAGTGGGGTGGGGGTCCCCAGTGCAGGGCTGGCATGGATCCCCCGGGATGGGATGGGACAGGACAATGGGGTGGGATGGGATGGGATGGGATGGGATGGGATGGGATGGGGTGGGATGGGATGGGATGGGATGGGGTGGGATGGGGGAATCTGTCCTGCAACCCTCAGGCTGTTTGGTTTCACAACCATTAAAGCACAACAAGGGGCTGTGGGACATCTACAGTTCCCTCCTGCTCTGGTCAGAAGCTACCCAACCGTCCTCGGGGTTTGCAAAGTCCCCAAAAGAAGGAAATTCTCCCAAAAGAGGGAAATTCTCCCCCAAAAAGTGAGAAATTCACCCCAAAAGAGAGAAATTCACCCCAAAAGTGGTCTCCTGAGCTGCACCACCCATGACTTTGCCCCTGCCACGGGTCCTGCCCATGTGTTGGGTCTGGCTGGGATGGAGGTGGAGCCAGCACCGGGCACGGGCAGTGCCCTGAGTTCCGTGTCCCCGGCAGAGGGTGAGAGCGGGGCCGTGGTGGTGCAAACGGCGCCGGGGAAGGTGGTGACACACCGCGGCGGCACCATCATCCTCCCCTGCCGCTACCACTACGACGTCTCCGCCCACGACCCGGCCGAGATCCGCCTCAAGTGGACCAAAGTGACGGAGCCGATGGCCTTCGTGGACGTCTTCGTGGCTCTGGGGAAGGCTCGGAGGGCGTTCGGCAGCTACCGGGGGCGCACGGCGCTGCAGGAGGACGGCCTGGGGGACGCCTCCCTCATCATCCGCAACGTCACCCTGCAGGACTACGGCCGCTACGAGTGCGAGGTCACCAACGAGCTGGAGGATGACGCCGGCATGGTCAAGCTGGACCTGGAAGGTAGCCGCCTGGCTGAGCCAGGCAGGATGGAGAGGGATGGGGATGAGTTTCAGCCAGATCGTTGGCGAATATGAGAGCCCCTGGGGCCAAGAGGGTCGATGGTCTCCTGCAGGGCATCAAGGAGAGTGCAGCCCTCGGGTCAAGGGAGGTTCTTCTTTCCCTCTACTTGGCCCTGGTGAGGACTATTCTGAAGAACTAGGTCCAGTTCTGGGCTCCCCAGTTCGAGAAGGACAGGGAACTGCTGGAGAGGGGACAGGAAAGGGCTACAAAGACACTGAGGGGACTGGAATGTCTCTGCTGATCAAAGGCTGAGGGACCTGGGGCTGAGAGCCTGGAGAGCAGACTGAAGAGGATCTGATCAATGTTGATCCACACTTCAAGGGTGGGTGGCAGGAGCATGGGGTCAGGCTTCTTTTACTGGTGACAGGACAAGGGGCAAGGGGCACAGACTGGAACCCAGGAGGTTCCATCTGAGCAGGAGGAGAAGCTTCTTTTGTGTGAGGCTGCTGGAGGCCTGGAGCAGGCTGCCCAGAGAGGTTATGGAGTCTCCTTGTGTGGAGAGCTTCCAACCCCCCTTGGGCACTTGTGCTCCTGGGCAAGCTGCTGTGGGTGCCCTGCTTTGGTAGGGAGTTGGACTGGGTGAGCTCCAGAGCTTCCCACCCCTCCATGCTGGGATTCTGTCACTTTGGGTGTCCCCATGTCCCATGTGGGATCACCAGGACATGGTTCTGAACCGAGCCTGGAAGCATCCAAACTCCCCGAGCAGGCACAACAGCAGCTTGTCCTCACTGGGCTTTACAGCCACGCCCCAGCCCACAGCTGGTAGGGCACAGGCACTCCCACTACCTTGAGCTGGTGACCCCAATCATTATGGGATAGCAGAAATACCACCCCACAGCCCAGCCCTTCCTCTTTCCACCCCCCAAGGTGTGATCTTCCCCTACCACCCACGCCTGGGGCGCTACACCCTGAACTTCCACGAGGCTCAGCAGGCATGCCTGGAGCAGGATGGCATCCTGGCCTCACACGACCAGCTGCACCAGGCCTGGCTGGAGGGCATGGACTGGTGCAACGCAGGCTGGCTGGAGGATGGCTCCGTGCAGTATCCCATCTCCCGGCCTCGGGAGGAGTGCGGCCGGAAGGACACTCCGGTGGGAGTTCGCAACTATGGCTACCGGCACAAGGAGAGTGAGCACTACGATGCCTTCTGCTTCACCTCCAACCTCAATGGTAAGGCTTTGGGGCTGGGGGGGAACTGAGGCATGCAGCTCCCCCTCTTTGGGGATGGGGAGGTTGGGAAGGTTCCCATGATGACGGACATCAAGAGGTTCTTTACTGTGAGGGTGCTCAGGGAAGTAGGGGAGGCTACCTCCGTGGAGGTACTCAAGGTGAGGCTTGATAGGGCTCTGAGCAACCTGATTGAGTTGGGGGTCAGTCATGAAGCTTGGGAAAGATCTCCAAGGTCGTGGCTGCAAACTGGAAGAGGGTAGATTTAGATCGGGTGTAAGGAGGAAGTTTTTTGCTGTGAAGGTGGTGAGGCACTGGAAGAGGTTGTCCAGAGGAGCTGTGGCTGCCTCCTCCCTGGAGGTGTTCAAGGCCAGGCTGGATGAGGCCTTCAGCAGCTTGACACAGTGGGAGATGTCCCTGCCCATGGCAGGGAGTTTGGAACTGGATAGGCTTTAAGGTCCCTTCCAACCCAACCCATCCTATGATGATTCTATGATCGTCAAGTCCAACCACCCCATGACCACTACACCATGTCCTGAAGTGCTGTGTCTGCACCTGTCCCTGCTGGCTGCAGGGGAGAGCTCTGGGTGACCTTCAAAAATCCCTTCCAGCCCCAGGAATTCATCTCTCTGTGACCCAGGGGGAGCAGGATGCAGCTGCATGGCCCTTCCCTGGCTTCCCCAGCACATCAAGGTGGGGTTCTAGCAAGGATCAGCATCTGGCCCCATCACTTTTTGGGGTGAGACACCTGGTTTTAGCAAGCCACATCCTCTCCAAGCAGGAGCAAGGGATGGAGGTAGCTGCAGCAGCCAACGTGCTGGGTGATGGATGAGGCCAGGGCCACACAAGACAGATGGGAGCCAGGAAGGCTCCTGGGCTCTGTAAATTCCTCCTGGCTGGCAGGGCCTGGGGGCTGGGGGGGCTCTGCTGATGTTTGTTTAATGGTGGCAGCAGGATGAATAGCAGCTGGAATCACCACCAGGAGCCATCACCAACCACTGCATGCAGCCCCCATCCATCTGCCCTCACCAAGGCAGTGCCTTCCCAAAGCCTGCCCAGCTGATCCCCTGCACGACTCCACCCCCCAGAAACGTGCTGGAGGTGGGGGGTCACAGGGTTTGCACCACATCCCACCCCGTCCGGGTGCCAGCACCACAACTGGCTGGATGAGGCTAGGGGTAGGTGTCCCTGCCCGTGGCAGTGAGGGCTGGCCCTGGATGATCCTTGAGGTCCCTTCCAACCCAACCCATCCTATGCTGCTCTGCCTCTATGAACCAACCTAACCCACACAGAGCACTCTGTAGACCCTTCCTCACCATCAAACCAACCCCCACCCCAACTCGGTGTCACCACTCGGACACCTCATCCACATGCCCCAACACCAACCCCTCTCCCCAACTCCTTGCTTCGTGTCCTCCCTCCCTCCCCTTCTCCCTCCTTCCCTCCCTCTCTCTCCCACTCCCCCCCAGGCAAAGTCTACTTCTTGAAGACCTACCGCAAGCTGAGCTACCCGGAGGCGGTGCAAGCCTGCAAGAACAACGGCGCGGCGGTGGCCAAGGTGGGGCAGCTGTACGCCGCCTGGAAGCTGCAGCTGCTGGACCGCTGCGAGGCAGGCTGGCTGGAGGACGGCAGCATTCGCTACCCCATCGTCAACCCCCGCGCCCGCTGCGGCGGCGCCGAGCCCGGCGTGCGCAACCTGGGCTTCCCCGACAAGAAGTACAAGCTCTTCGGGGTCTACTGCTTCAAAACGGCTGCGGAGACCCCCCCAGAGAAGGGCTTGGCCGGTGCGGGGCACCCCAATCGTGTGTGAGGCTCTCTCTCTACTGGGAGCAATCGCCCCCTTCCCCCCCAGACTTGGTTGTAGGGGGGACATCATCCTACCCTCGCCCCTGTGCTGGGCTCCCCGGCGTGGCTGCCTGCTGGGACGTGGCAGCGTGGGGAGCTGCGGGCAGCCCCCGCGATGGACTGGGAGAGGTGCCCGCTGTGGTGCCCGCTGTGGTGCCTGCTGTGGTGCCCGTGTGGTGCTGGTGCCGCAGGCTGTGGACAAAGCCCGGGGTCGCTTGGAGAAACTGAGGCAGCGGGAGGGGAATGACTTCAGGAGCCTGCGCTCGGATCCAGGGCTGGCTCCCAGTTTACTCCAGTTCTTGCTTCTCAATCAGCGTCTTGCATGTGCTAAAAGCCCACCCGGAGCTAAGCAGGCTTGAGACCCTCCCCCTGCACCTCGATGTCCTCCCCCTAGGTCTGCACTCTCCCTGGGGCCATGCAGCACCAAGCCCCTCCAGGAGCTGCCATGGGCAACCAGCATGGTGGGGGCAGCAGGTCTCTGCAGGGGAGCTGACCTGCCACGGACTTCCCCTTCGTGCCCAAACTCCCACCTTGGCACTGGGCAGGCTTTAGGGTGAGGGATAGGGGCACCAGGCTTGGCTTCATTCGACCTGGGTGACTGGGGGAGCACCCACAGCCCCTCCAGCACCCGTATGCAGCTGCTTGCCACCCCGTGGGGCTGGTGCTGGGTGAGCCAAGGGGCCACACGCTGCCCTGCTAGGGCTGGGGCAGCTCCTTCACGCTTGGCTTGGGGCAGAAGCTGCCGACACCATGGCCAGGAAGGTGGTGGCTGGGCACCATCCCCTGTGCCCACCTGGCTGGGCACCATCCCGAGGCTTCTGCAGCCCTGGCGCTCGCGAGCTGGACGTAGATGAAATAAAAGCTTCAGCTGCTTGTGAGAGCTGAGCTGGGCTCTGTGTCTCCTTTGCTGCTGCCAACCTCAAGGGGCATCTTGAGTGCCTAAGAGACTTTGTGCCATGGGTCTGCCCCCAAAAGCCCTTCAGAGCCCCCCATCCCTGGCCCCACTGTGCCCACCCTCACAGGTGGAGCTGGGTGTATTGGGAGCATCCCAGCTGCAGCATCCTCTCGGAGTTATCAGGACCAGATCCAAGGAGCAGCATCAGGAGAGCCACCTCTGGGCACCACAGAGCTGGCAGTGACCAGGAGCCACTGTGAGGACAGCACAACCCCAGGGTCCCCCACGCCAAAGGGGTTGGGGGCTCCTCCAGGCCTGGTGCATCTGAGCCCTGGCCATTCATCACCTTCAGTGTCTGCCAGTGCTGGTGACAATAAATAGCTGCTGGGATGTGACACTTCTGGCCACCATGACCTCTGGGAGGGGACAGTGGGGACTGTGGGTGTCAGGAGCTAACACACTGATGGATGGCAGCCAGGATGGGGGCTGCAGCCCCTGCACCCCTGCTGAACACAGACAGCAACCATGATGAATTCATCAGCATCTGAGTGGGGCTAGCAGGGGAAGCTGTGGCCATGCTGCTCCCCACGGGTGACACCACCAGGGACATCACCAGGGTGATTCATTAGCACCAGGGCTGGCACAGGCCTGGGAGAGGGATCAGCTTTGCTGGGCATTCATTTAGTGGTGGTGAGAGGAAGCAGACAGAGTCATGGAATGGTTTGGATTGGAAAAGCCCTTCCAGATCATCTACTCCAACCATTCTCTAACTCTCCCAAGGCTGGGGCTGAAACATGGCCCTCAGCACCACAGCTCTGGGGCTTTGAAACCCCTCCAGGGATGGTGATTCAGTCACCTCCCTGGGCACCCTGGGACAGGCTTTGAGAGCCCTTTCAGTGAACAAGTTTCTTCTAATGTCCAACGTAAACCTCCCCTGGTGCAACTTGAGGCCATTTCCTCTTCTCCTGTCACTTGTTCCTTGGCAGAAGCGACCAACCCTGACCTGGCTCCAACCTCCTCTCAGGGAGCTGCAGAGAGCAATGAGGTCTCCTCTCAGCCTCCTCTTCTCCACACTAAACACCCCCAGCTCCCCCAGCTGCTCCTCCCCAGCCTGGTTCCCCAGACCCTTCCCCAGCTTTCTTGCCCTTCTCTGCATCTGTTCCAGCCCCTCAGAATCCTGCTTGGAGAGTAGTGGCAATGCCTGGCTGAGGCAAGGCCCCCCCCCCAGGAAAGAGCAGAGTTGGAGTCTCTCAACTGTTAAAAAAATTTATTAAAATGTCCAGCAGTACAGAAAGGCAGAGTCAGAAATGGCAGGGGGTGGGGTGGGGAGAGCCAGGGGCTGGGGGCGGGGGCTGGGGACACGGCAGTCACGTCGCAAACAGCAGAGATCAGGAAGCGCCGGACACACACACACACACCGACTCCAACGGGGACCCCACGACCAACCGAAAAGGGAGGGAGGGGCAAAAAAAGAGAGAAACCAACCCCAAAACAGGCAGCAGAGGGGGACACCAGCCCCGGTGGCATCATGTCCCCACCCTGTGCCAGCCACAGGGAAGCCCAGGTGCCTGGGCAGGAAGATGGGGTGGGAGGGGGCTGCTAAAAAACAGAGTCACCCACGGCCAGCGAGAGACGATGGCCCGGGTGGGAGGTGGGGGGCTGGCAGATTAACCCCCATCCCAGTTTGGAGAGGGGGGACCAGAGCTCAGCCGGGGAACAGCCCCCACGCAGGGATGGGGGGGGAGGGGGGGGCGGGGAGGGGAGAACCCTGTGTAGGGCTGGGGGCTCGACCCCGAGTTGCGGGGGGCTGAGCTTGGGGCATGCAGGGAGGGCTGGGGACGCACACGCAGCCGCCCCCTCCGGATCCTATTCCCTACGGGGCCGGGAATCCTAGGAGCTAAAGCCAAGGGGGTGGGGCGGGGAGGGGCTATAAAAGAGGAGGAGAGGGGCGGGAGGGGGGTGGAAAATGTCACCACATCCCGCTGGGGACCTTTGTGCTTCCTCCTCCCCCGGCTCTAGAAGTAGTGGCCCTCCTCCATCCAGTCCAGCCGGAGGCGCTTGCGGTGTTTTCGCCGCTCCTTGCGGGGTTTGTGGTGGTGGTGCTGGTGGTGGGGGTGGCTGTGCCGGTGGTGGTGGTGCCGCCGCGCTCGGTGCGACCGCCTGGCTAACAGGGGGGGAAGGGAGGGGACCCAGTGGGGGTCAGGAACCCACCAGCGGCGTTTTGGTTCCCCTCCGCCCATCCCAAACACTCCAGACCCCTCCACCCTCACTCACGTTTTGTGCAGAGGATTTTGGGTCGGTCCCACTTGCCAGTGCTGTGGCACTTGATGGTGGGGACGTGGCGCTGGGTGAAGCCCTCCTGGCACTGGTAGCGCACGCTGGAGTGGATGGGGTACTTCTCCTTCTTCTTCCCCACCGTGAAGGCGTTTGGCACCTCGGGTGGGGGCCCACAAAGCACTTGGGGGGAGGGGCACACAAACCCTTGTCACCTGCTTTGTCACCAGCAAGGGGCAAGGGGGGCACCTTGCTGCTGCCACCCTGGGGTTCTTCAGGATGGGTTCTTTCTTCCGTGGGGGTGGCAGTGAGTGAAGTGTTCCCCAGGACTGACTCAGTTAATTAATGACCTCACCAGGGCGAGTGCCTCGTTAAGGTGCCAGGAGAGAGGCAGGCACGCTCCGGGCTGGTGAGGAGCAGCAGGAGGTTAATGTCGCTTCCCAGATAAGGGATGGGACCTTAATGGTTTGTAATGGTGGCAAATCAAACAAATTAAAACGTGGAGAGGGAAGAATTGGCTGTGGGGAAAGGAAAACGGGGATGAAGGATGAGCTGATGGAGCTCTCCTGGATGAGAGGCTGGGGGAGGCTTCCTGAGGATGAGGAGGAGTCTGGGCATGGTGAGATAGGAATGCTGCGATGGAGATGAGGATGCCAGGAGCTCTGGGATGTGGGATGGGGATGGCGAGGGCTGTGGGATGAGGATGGGAATGCTGGGGACTGCAGGATAGGGACAATGGGAGCTGCAGAATGAGGATGGAGGTGCTGAGGGTTGCAGGATGGGGATGTAAGGGTCTGTGGGATGAAGATCGTGGGGGCTGTGGCGTGAGGATGCCAGGAGCTGCAGGCTGGGGACAGGGATGCGGTCTGGGGACGCCGGGGCAGGCGGTACCTGTGCCTTTCTTGCAGATGTAGGGCAGGTTGTAGTTGCAGGGCACATCGTTCCACTTGCCGATCTCGTGGGACACCAGCACCACACAGTCCTCACCGCCAGCAAAGAAGTTGTCAGGTTGGTTCTCCCTCCAGTTCTCGTATTGCTGGGGGCACAGGGCAGAGGGGTGAGAGCCTCTGAACCCCCTCCTTGACCTGCACCCCCAGCCCACCCCCGCCTCGCACCCCCAGCCCCTCACCAAGCCGGTGTTGTCGGTCCACTGGAAGTCCTGCTCCACGATGCGGTCGTTGAGCCCTATCCAGGTGTTCTCGTGCCCGAAGCCTGCGGAGAGAAGCAGCCACGGCTGGCATGAAGAGCACCCCTGGGTGCTGTGCGATGGGTGTCGCACCCCCCCAGCCCGCACCGGTGATGAAGCTGTGCTCCTCCTGCGAGTGGATGCTGGTGAGGTGTCCGGCACGGCGGCGGCAGTCCCGCTCCGCCTCCTCCCAGGAGCGCCGCCGGGAGAAGTACCGATAGCAGTGGCCCTGGAACTTGTGCCAGTTGTGGTCGCAGCCCTCCGTGTCTGTGGGGACATGGGGACCGTGGGGACATCAAAGGGGAGCAGCCCATGGGGACCGTGGGGGCATCAAAGGGGAGCAGCCCTGGAGCGCCTCCAACCGCTCCCCACTGCGGGGACGGATTCTTGTGTCCCCATCCCAGCTCCCTGCACTCATCCCCAAGGGGGCAGGAGCTGGGCAGTGTCCCCATGAGGGTCGCACTGACCCCGTGGTGACACATCCGGGGGGGGAACATGGGGGGGTTGCCATCCCCACCTTTCTCGCAGTGGCTGCCGCCGTAGCTGGGCAGGCAGAGGCAGGTGAAGGAGTTGACCTCATCGATGCAGGTGGCACCGTTCTGGCAGGGGCTGGACAGGCAGTCATCGATGTCTGTGGGGGCACAAGGAGAGCTGTGGGCACCCTGAGACCCCCACCCACCCCCCCAGCCCATCATCCCCTCTGGCAGCACCAGCGCCAGCAGTGACCAAGGATGGAGACATCAGTGGGGACCAAGGATGGGGACGTTAAGCAGGACTTAGGGCCCCGTTGCCAGCCCCACTCCCATGCCACGCTGGCACACGCCGGCAGGGCCGGATCCTGCCCATCCCGTGGGATGCTCCCGGGTCTCACCGATCTCGCAGTTCTCCCCGGTGAACCCCGGGGCACAGGCGCAGCCGCAGACGGTGCCGTTGGCACGGCAGGTCCCACCGTGCAGGCAGGGGTTGTTCTGGCAGGGGTCAGCTGGAGCTGGAGGGTGGGAGTGGGCACTCTGAGTGAGCTGGCGACACTGTGGCACCCACCCCCCTTCCTCACTGGGGCACAGGGCTTGGATCTGCCCTGGTGTCAGCCAGCCATGGGTCTGAAAGTATTTGCTGTCTGGGTGCCAGGCAGTGTGTGCCACGTGTGCCCCCCAGCAGCCACCTCTCCAGCTGCTATTATTATTATTATTATTATTATTATTATTATTATTATTATTATTATTATTGTTATTGTTATTATTATTATTATTATTATTATTATTATTATTATTATTGTTATTATTATTATTATTAATTTCAGAGGCTGCTTTCCCACCAGTCTCCCCGCCCCCCCAGCCCACCACACTCACTGGAAACTCCTCACTACTAAATTAATTTAGATAAAAGCAGAGACCACCCCCAGAAAAACCCCTCCACTCTAACCCTGTCCCCATGGGTCAGCACCAGGCTGTGCCAACCTTTTGAAAGTGGTGGGGGTCAACCTCGACATCCTCCCCCAATCCAGCCCACTCCTCCCTGTGCCCATCTGCTCACCATGCTGGGTGGTGTTGCTGGTGCCCGCCCAGACCAGTGGCTCCCTCTCCTCCATCCCTGGCTCCTCTCCGCTCCCGCTGTCGGCATCCAGCAGTGGGGACACCCCCAGCCCCCCCAGCTCAGCCACTGTGGAGAGCTCGAAGAGCAGCCCTGTGCTCGGGGACTCTGACATCCATGGGTGGGGGGCGGTGGGTGATGGCCAGGGGCTGTGGGTAGCCAAGCTGGGGGACACTGGGGACTCTTCCCTCTTTGCCTCCCCAGAGGCATCTTCCTCACCAGGGGCTGCAGATGCATCCTTGTGGCTGGGGACATTCGAGGGGCCAGGGCTGGCCAGAGGCTGGTGAGGGACTTGAGGGGGTAGGAGGAGATGTTCTGCTCCCCCCAGCCCCGGTACTGAGCGGCTGGTGGGCTGCGGGGCCATCGGGGCAAAGCCTGTGGACCCTTCCTCAGCTGCCAGCTCCATCACCTCCACCTCTGCCAGCTGCTCAGCGCTGGCCTGGGAGGTGACCTCGCTGGCCGTGGGGGGAGGCGGAGGTGAGGGGACATCCCATGCCTGGGGGGACACAGCTGCTTCACCACTTGGCTTGGCTTGGCCATTCCCAGCATCCCCAGACCCTGCTGCCTGCTCTTGGCTGGGCTCAGCTGGCAGCTTGGCTGCTCCGTGGGGAGCTGCGGGGGTCAGCCCTCCCTGGCGCTGGGGAGCAGCCACCTCGGTGGGGCTGGGGGTAGAGGGGTGCCCCATAGAGGGTCCGGCAGGGTCGAAGAAGGTCAGAGCTTTCCTCTGCCTCTCCAGCGAGCCCGGGGTCCCGCTGCTGTCACCTTGGTCACCACGGGGATGCGAGGCCATCTCAGGGCCCTCGGCCACCAGCAGGGCCGGGGGCAGTGGGGGCAGCGGTGGCCGTGGCGGGGTGGAGCTGCTGTCCTGCTGGGAGGGGGCGTCCCCGGAGAAGTCCTCGGTGGCATCCGCGGGTGGCTGAGGGGAGTCCCCACGGGCGCTGGGGATGTGAGGCTGAGCCTCGACTGCAGTCACATCCCGGTGGCTGGGGGCACCGTGGGGAGCCGTGGGGGCAGACAGGGATGGGGGCAGCGAAGGGGACGTCCGCGCGGGTCCCTCAGGATTGCGGGGGGCTATGCGGGGGCTCCACCGCGGTGAGTCCCTCCAGGCAGGCGCCTGCAGAGAGGGGGACACCGGGGCGGCAGCCGGTGCCATCAGCTCTGCAAGAGATGGCACAGCCATGTGGGGTTCCTGAGCAGGTGCAGACCCCCACTAGCATCCCCCCAAGCCGCTATGGGGCATCACTTACCGGCGCCCTCCTCCACGGTGTTGGAGGGCAAGAAGATGCCCTCCCGCCACGGGCTCTTGGTGCCGGCCCGGGGGATGCTCCAAGTCTCCACTGTGTTGGCTGCAGACTCCTTCACCTCCAGGGCCAGAACAGGACCCTGAGTGACTGTCCCCACCGATCCCCTGGCCGTCACCGTGGGGTCTCTGGCTGCCACCGGTGGGTCCCGGCTCAGCAGCTGGAAGTAGCGCCCGTTGAGCCCGGGGTAGCTGCTCCTCCGCGGGGGGTGGGAGCTCGCAGCCGCCGTGCTGGGCGCCTCTGCTGTCGTGCTGGGCGCCTCTGCTGTCGTGCTGGGCGTCTCTGCTGTCGTGCTGGGGGTCTCTGCTGTCGTGCTGGGGACTATCCCCAGCTCAGGCGGTGCTGGTGGTGAGCTGGTGATGTGCTCCTGAGCTGGGCTTTGGGACTGTGGCAGGAGGTCAGCTGGAGGCTCCTCAAGGTCAAGATCTTCTTCTACCATCTGTGCTGCGCTGGTGCTGGATGGATCCTGCCAGGAGCTCATCGGTCCTTGGTCCACCACGTTGAGAACTTCGTCCTCTTGGGGCCATGCAGGTGAGGAGGTGGTGGTGGGAGGCAGGGAGGTGCCATCGCCCACCCCCAGACCGTGAGCTGCTGCTGAGGGTGCAGCCCCGGGGAGGTCACCAAGCGGTGCTGCAGGGCTGCCACTGGCCAGCCGCAGCTGCTCGTCCTCGTCCCCGCCCAACCCTGCGGGCTCCGGCTGTGGCGAGAGGCCGTAGCGGTCACGCGGGGTGTCCCGGGTGTCCCCCGACGTGCCCAGGTCCTCTCCGTGCTCCACCAAGACGTTGTCACTGCCCAGTGGATCCGGCATGGGCAGCACAGGCTCCTCCTGCTTGCTCTGCCCCGCGGCTGTGTGCGCTGAGGTGAGACCGCAGGCATCAGCTGTGCCAGCGGCGGGGCCGAGGGGCAGGACTGCCATCTGGGCACGAGCAGGGACCCACATCCCACCCCAGAGCTCCGTACCACGCACTGCACCCTGCCCAGCCTCACTCCATCCCAGAGTGGTGCATGGAGCTGGGCTCCCTTCCCAGCGCAGCTCTCCTCATTTATCTCATTAATTCCCCAATTAATTATTCATCCACAGCAATTTTCCCGGCCATGCCCACCGATTCCCAAGGGAAGACGGGCTGGGGGTGGGGGGAGGCTGAGAGGGGGGAGGAATGGCAATGCTGGCATCACAGCTGGTCCCTCTTACCTTTATAGCAGTAGGCATCGAATCTGGAGGTGGCAGGGGGGAACCCAGTGCGGTTGGGGAACTGGTAGAGGGTCCTGACCCCCGAGGCTTCGCCGCCGCATTTCCTGCGGGGGGTCCTGATGGGGTAGCGAACGCTGCCATCTGCCAGCCAGCCTGGGTCACACTGGTCCAGGCCACCGTGCCAGGCCAGGTAGAGCTGCCCGGTGGTGGCTAGCGAAGCTCCCCGGCTCCGGCAGTGCCTCCGGGCTCCCTGCCAGGTGAAGCGCCCTGGCACGGTGGCATAAAACACTGTCCCTGTGAGAGAGCAGAGCCCGTTGGGGGCAGGGGAGTGGCAGGATGTGGTGACCCCAATGGCTTGGGGCTGAGTGGTGTTTGGTGGAGATCTCTCTGTGAAGCACAGGGAGGTGGTGGAGTCACCAAACCATGGTGGGCAGGAATCATGGAAGAGAATCATGGAATTGTTTGGGTTGGAAAAGATCTCTGAGGTCACCCAGTCCAACCAACAGCCCAGCACCACCACAGCCACCAAACCATGGCTATGGCCACACCTTTCTTGAACCCCTCCAGGGATGGTGACTCCACCACCTCCCTGGGCAGCCTATGCCAATCCCTGACCACTCTTGCACCCAAGAAATCTTTCCTTATCTCCAGCCCAACCCTCCCCTGGCACAATTTCAGGCCATTTCCTCTCCTCCTATCACCTGATATTAGAGATACACACGGAGATATCCACGCTCCTGACCACAGCCTTTGCCCTGGCACCCCCAGGGCACCCACCCAGTCTGGCACCCAGACAGCCTGGCACCCCTTGCCTCGCAGCTCCCGGGCGTAGCAGTAGACGTCGTACTCCTCCTGGGGCTCCCTGTGCCCATAGCTGCGCACGCCAGGCAGGCTGTTGCGGTCTCCATAGCAGCCAGGCCGGGACAGGGTGATAGGATACCTGCCACAGAGGGGCACAGCAGGCACTCAGCACCACAGCCGTGCCCGCTGAAGGGTCGTCCAGCCCCCTGCCCATGCCACAGGCTCACCTCACAGTCTGGTCTGCCAGCCAGCCTGCATCACAGTTGTCATAGCCATCCTCAAAGGCAGCCTGGAGGTGCTGGGGGGAGGCGATGGTGGCAGAGTTGTCCTGGCAGGCGCGGCGGGCAGCGGCGAAGGGCAGTGCGTAGCGGGCACCCGCGGGCCGGTAGTGGAAGACGACGCCTGGGAGGAGGGCAGAGGGTGGCACAGGGCTCGCATGGATCGGAGAGGGTGCATGGGGTGAACGATTGCATGGGGTGCAGAAATGCATGGGGTGCAGAAATGTATGGGGTGCATGGGATGGAAAGCTTGTACAAGGTGCAGGCCTTGCACAGGGTGCATGGGGCACATGGGGTAAAGAGGTGCAGGGGGTGCATGGGGTGCCCAGCTAACATGGGATGCATGAAGTACATGGGGCACAGGGTATGTATGAGATGCAAGGCTTGCATAGGAGGCATGGGTGCTGAGTTTGCATAGCTTGGAGATGGTGCATGAAGCACAGGGTGTGTGTGCAGGGGATGCAGGGCTCACAGGGGGTGCAGGGCTTGCAGGGGGTGCAGGGTTCGTATGGGATGCAGAGCTCGCAGGGCTCACAGGGGGTGCAGGGCTCGCAGGGGGTGCAGGGCTCGCAGGGGGTGCAGGCAGCGTTTGCATGGAGCACATGGGGTGCACACCCACGCAGGCACCCCCACCACGGTATCTGCAGTGCCCCCGCAGCCCTGCCGGCAGTGCCACCCCCGCGGCGCGGTGCCAGGCTCACCAGTCACGTCGAGGGGCAGCAGGTCCTGCTCATCCTCGATGCCGGCCACCACCTCGCAGCGGTACAGCCCCGCGTCGCTGGCGCGGGCGGAGCGCAGCAGCAGGGTGGCATTGGAGCGGTCCCGGGGGTAGCCGGGCAGCGACACTCTGCCCTCGTAGGCTTTCACCACCTTGACGACGTTGTCCTTGGCCACCAGGATGGGGATGTCCTCCCTCTGGCCGCTGGCCGAGCGCACCTTGCTCCATTTGACGCGGGGTGGGTCTGGGGGCTCGTTGGGCCCCAGCGAGGCGGAGGGGTGGAGTAAGAAGAGGCAGGGCAGGGCCACAGGCTCCCCCAGCCCCACTCGCACGGCTTGGTGCTGCACCCTGTTGATGTGGATCACCTTCCCATCGGCCTGAGAGCCTGCAGAGAGCATAGGGGCAGAGAGGCACAGAAAGGGCTGGGGTGGAAGGGACCTCAGAGATCACCCAGTGCCAACCAGCCCAGCTTGCTCAAGGCCTCATCCAGCCTGGCCTTGAACACCTCCAGGGATCCACAGCCTCCCTGGGCAACCTGTGCCAGTCTCTCCCCACCCTCACTCAAGAATTTCTTCCTCATCTCCACTCTCATTCTCCCCTCTGCCACCTCAAAGCCATTGTCCCTCACCCTGGCACTCCCTTGTCCAAAGTCCCTCCCCAGCTCTCCTGGAGCCCCTTCAGGTACTGGAAGGCAGCTCTAAGGTCTCCCTGGAGCCTTCTCTTCTCCAGGCTGAAGAGCCCCAAGTCCTCCAGGCCCTCCCACAGATGCTGCCAGGCTGTAGCCACTGCTCTGCACCCATGGGTGCCCCACTGGGAGCTATTAGCACTGCCCACGCCCTCCCCAACCACTTGGTGCCATCCATGCCCTGTGGCCCCAGCAGAAAACCATCCCCAGGGTGGGATACAGCATGGTGGCCACCATGACCTCCTCCTCCTCCTGCACTAATCCTGCCCCAGGATTCCACTGCAGCAAATCCCACCAGCCTCAGAACACCACCTCCCAGCGCCCCCCCACTCTGTGCCACAGCTCTCCCTGCCTTGGGGGGGGTCGCGGGGGTGCCCCCTGCAGAGCTCAGCCAGCTGGGGATGGGGGACAGCGACTAATTCCCCCCTGGCACCTTCCCCCCATCCTCCATCACACTCCAAGCCCTTTGCTCACCAGGAGACACATGAGGCACCACGGTGGGAGGGGTCCCAAAGCCCCCCCTGCATGCAGCAGGATGCTGAAATGCCCCCACCCTGAGACAAATCCCCGGGGGGGGGGGGGGGTCAGCTGCCTGGCAGGGAGGAGTCTGGGGGTGCTGGCAGCAGGATTAAGGATTTAAGGTCTTTGCCTCTACAGGGAGCCCAGCACAGGGGGTGGGGGGGGTCCAAGGTCGCCTGGGGGGCTTCTCCCTCACTAATCCTCTGCAGCCCAGAGTAGGGAGGGGAGGGATCTGCAGCTTGAGCCCTCCCCCGTGTGTGCCTGACCCCCACTGCCTGTCAGGGCTGACAGCTCAGCCTTTGCTGCTCTTCACTTACCCAGGGCAGCGATGGGGAGCAGGGAGAGCCCAAGCAGGAGCCAGCAGCCGGCATCCCCCATCACATGGACCATCCTTGACCTGCAGGGAGAGCAAGGAGCAGGGCTGGAGGCTGTGGCTCACCCACTCCCTGCTTCTTTGGGGACAAAAGTCACCATGGGACCACCACAGGCTGACCCCAGCCTCCCCCCAGCAGGATGAGCCCTGCTGAGCGAGGTGCTGGCAGCCTGGAGAGAGTTTGGCTTCACCCTTGGCATGAAGCTCCTGTTGGGTGGGGATGGAGGGTGTTGTGCCACCCCTTGACCCACCAAGCCCTCAGCCATTCCACTGAGGTGTCCCTCAGCCATCCCATAGGTGTCTCCAGCCACCAGTGCCACCCACAGTGACATCCTGGCACCCATTGGAGGTGGCACACCCCACAGCATCCCAGGCTGGAAGCACCCAGGTCCCACCACATCCATCACCCAGCATGGGCACAGCCATCACCCAATTCCCACCACAACCCCAGCCCCTCTTGGGCTTTGTCTGTGATTTTACCCAGGCTCCAGCACCCTGTGCTGCTCAACCACCCAAGCAGGGGCAGTAGGGATGCCACCAGCAGCCCCAAATCCCAACTGGGGCCATGCTGGAGCTCAGCACCACATGGCCACGAGCTTGAACCAGACCCAGGCTCAGCAGATCCCATACTGGGAGTTGCTGGTCCCCACTGCAGCATCCAGCTGCCCCCAGCTCTGACATCAGCCCGGCCCTGTCCCCAGCCCAGCAAACTGGGGAGCACTCAGCTTTGGCAGGGGACACGCCAGGAGCCTTCCATCCCTATCCCAGCTTCCTGGAGCAGAGGCTTCAGCTCAACCCCACCCCTGATGCTCCATTTTCCAGCCCTTGATGTCTTGCTCTGTCCCTTCTGCTTTTATGGGACAAAAATAGCAAGAAAGAGCAAAACTGTGAGGAAAAAAAAAAAGGAGACACCCCCCACCCCCTGTGTTCCATGCTGGAAAAGGGCTTTGGGAGGGGGGCAGGAGCTGGCTTTTGTCTTCTTTCTTCTGGAGAAGAAAGTGTTTGCAGTCCCTTCCCTCCTGCAAGCAGCTCCATGGAGCTTCCTGCCCCTAAACCAGCTGCTGATAAAGGATGAGGTGACCTGAGCCCAACCCCAGGGAAATTCCTGGGGTGCCCTTGCCCAGCCACATTCCCTGAGAGCCCAAAAAACCCTGGATCAGGACCATGGCAGCTCCATCTTCCCTGCTCTGAGATGCTCCAGAAAGGGAATTCCCCCTTCCTGGCTTGTGGATTTGGCAGCACCAAACCTTTCCCTGTTTTTCCCACTACTGGGGGGGTGGGAAGGGGAATAAATTGCTTGGTATGGTTGGACTTGGAGAGTTCCAGCTTCCCTCCATGGAAATCCTGACTTTGACTTCTGGGGTGTCAGGAGCTCTCCCAGTACAAACCATCAGCACCAGAGAGGGGTGATGGGGTCAGGGTGGGGGTGGTGGGGTCAGGATGGGGGTGATGGGGTCAGGATGGGGGTGGTGGGGTCAGGGTAGGGGTGGTGGGGTCAGGTGGGGGTGGTGGGGTCAGGATGGGGGTGGTTGGGTCAGGTAGGGGTGGTGGGGTCAGGATGGGGGTGATGGGATCAGGGTAGGGGTGGTGGGGTCAGGGTAGGGGTGGTGGGGTCAGGATGGGGTGGTGGGGTCAGGATGGGGGTGGTGGGGTCAGGGTAGGGGTGGTGGGGTCAGGATGGGGGTGGTGGGGTCAGGGTGGGGGTGGTGGGGTCAGGATGGGGGTGGTTGGGTCAGGGTAGGGGTGGTGGGGTCAGGGTAGGGGTGGTGGGGTCAGGATGGGGGTGATGGGGTCAGGGTAGGGGTGGTGGGGTCAGGATGGGGGTGATGGGGTCAGGGTAGGGGTGGTGGGTATGGAATTGGAACATCCAAAACATTCAGCCCTGGGGCAGAATGCCCCAAACTTCGAGGCCACATCCTCATGACCACGAGGAGGATGTGTGGTGGGATGAAGCAAGGAGCTGAAGGGATCCAGGAGAGCTCCCAAGGAGCCAGAGAATGAAGCACTCCTGGGAGCTCTCAGCTGTTTACCCAGAGCTGCTGTGCTGGAAACAGGTCCTGGCTGAGCAAACAGCCTCGAGTTTATTTAAATGTTAAACAGGGAAGTTGCTCTTTGGGCTTGAAAAACCACCAGGCAACCATCCCAGCCTGCTGTGGAGCTGTGTGCAGGGCATGCTAGGGGTGGAGAGAGGGATGGAGGGAGGGATGGAAGGAGGGATGGAAGGAGGGATGGAAGGAGGGATGGAAGGAGGGATGGAAGGAGGGATGGAAGGAGGGATGGAAGGAGGGATGGAAGGAGGGATGGAGGGAGGAATGAGACCATGGTCCTCGACCCCACTGGTGACACCCCAGGTTGGCATCACCAGGAGAGTGGATGCTGTCAGAAAGCAGCTGGGGGGCTTGGGGCAGGGGGCTGAGGGCTGGGGGGGCACAGGGCTGTGCAGCTCACCCTGCTCTGTCGCCTCTCCTGCCATCAGCAGTTCTGCAGCTTTGCTTTCGCAGCAGAGCCGGAGCCGCGCTGGGAAGGGCTCAGCCCTGAGGACAGCCCCCGCGCCCCCTTGGGGACTGCAGGCTGCGGGCTGGGGGGGTGGTCCTGAGCTCCCCCCAGCTCAGGGACCGGACACACAGGCCCAGCCTGATGATTCTTTGGGGCACCCCTGCCCTCAAAGCACGGCCCTGCTGGCACTGCAGTGACAATAGAAGGTTCCTCACCGTGCTCTGTGCCCACCAGCCCCTCACCAGCCCCCCATCCCCTCACTGCACGCCCCCAGCCCCTTATCCCACCCCAGCTGCTGCCTCCGCTGAGCCCTGCACTGTGCTGAGCCAGCAAAAAGTTTATCCCAAGGTCAGGAGAAGTGTCGCAGCAGCTACCAGCCCTGCCAGTGCCACCACACACAGTGCCCCCCACGAGAGGACCCCCACGCGAGGACCCCCACGCTGTGCCAGGCAGCAGCCTCACGGCCTCGGCGCTGCCTTGGTCACTGAGACCAGCTCCTTCCCACCTCCTCCTGCTCCGCTCACCCACAACCCAGCTCTGGTAGCTCTGATGAGGCAGCCCCGGGCTGGCACGGCTGAGTCCCAGCCGCATGGCACCACCAGGACCGGCCCTGGCTTCACACTGCAGGCAAGGGGATGCAGCTGCCAGCATGGCTCAGCACCACCAGCCTCTGTGCCAGGCTGGGGAAGCACCACCAGCCTCTGTGCCAGGCTGGGGAAGCACCATCAGCACCATTCTGCTGGGTCAGGATCTGGCCAGGTCCCCACGGAAGCTCAGCCGTGCTGGGCATCACTGTGCCAAGCGGTGACAGCAAGGTGAGGAGGGTGGCACTGGGAGTTGGCACTGCCCAGTGCCACTACGAGCCCAAGGGAATGAATTTCACCGGGTGGGGGTTTCCCTCTCGGCAGCCAGGATGATGCCATGGGTGCAAGGCACGGCGATGTCACCAGTGCCAGGCAGGAGCATGTCCCTGGCACCCGTGTCCCTGTCATCAGTGTCCCCCAGCCCCAAGTGGGGGGGACGGCAGAGGAGAGGAATCTAAAATAACGTCGGGGCGCAGCCGCCCCCCCCCACGCCGGGCGAACATTTTCACATCTGTCACTAGCTGTCACCTCATGAATAATTCATCTGCCTCATGAATATGCAGATCCGTGACTGGTGATTAGCTCCAGCTGAAATCCAGCTTCGTTCCTCACAGCCCACTGGGGCCCGGGACACCCCGGCCGCTTTTGGGGTCTCCTCTCACCCCAACCTGAGCCACGGGGTGGGACAGGGATGGCTGCGGCCCCCAGGTGTCCCCACAGGGCAGAAGGGACATTTGGGACAGTAGAGCGGGGGACACCAGATGGGGATGGCCGAGAGGGGAGCAGGGGGACGCTGGCTGACCCCCCCCCAGCCAGCATGCAGCAGGACATGGGCGCCCCCTCCCTCCCCGGTGCTGCCTCAGCCCTGGGGGTGCCCCAAGCTGCCCTAGACCCGGGGTGCAGCCCCTGTGACCGCTGCTGTCCCCACAGGTCACTTCGGTCCCCAGTGCCACCAGCATACACAGAGCCTTCCAGTGCCCACCCACCCACCGTGCCCCCCTACCCACCGTGCCCCCCTCTCAGGGCTCATCTCTGACCCCCCAACCAACACCCCCCCCCCATCACCCACCTCCCTCCCAGCGCCACGATGCCTTCACCACCCCAGCGGGGCAAGGGGGTGTCCACCGAGGGTCCCCCATACTGGGTGTGGGACTGGGAGGGGGCAGGAGAGCTGCGTGGCTGCAGCAGGAGCCCAGTGCCGGGGCCGAGCTCCACGTCCCCTCCTCTCTGCCCACAACAAAGGAATTCTGCACAGCTCGCTGCCGTCACAGCTCCCAGCTCACAGCAACGTGATGCTCCCCGCGCCCCCCCGAGCCGGGGAGAATAAATTAGCACCTCGGCAAACTGTGATCCCCTCCAATATGGGCCCTTCCCGGGTGTGATTTTTATTAGGCAGACAGTCTGCAGCCTTCAGCTTCGATATTTTTGCTCTCTGCTTTTTGCTTTCCCCCCTCTTTTTTTTCCTTTATTTTTTCCTTGCCCCCTCCCCCCCCCCTTCCTTTTTCCTTCTTCTTTTTCTTTTTTTTTCCCTTTGCCCCCTTTTATTTTCTTTTTTTTTTTTTTTCCCCTCCTGCTTTCTGTCTGGAAGTACCACCTTGTTTCAGTGTCTCCAGTGTCACCCTGTTCTGGTGTCCCCATGACCCCCCCCAGTGTCCCCAGGCCCATTGTCCACCTGCCTCAGTGCTTACAACCTCACTCCTGACCTCCCCCCCAGCTCCAACCCCAGCATCCCCACTGGCCCCAGTCCCAACCTCAGTGTCCCCAAAGCTGGGGCAGCATCGTGGCAAATCCTCCCCCACCGTGGGTGGTTTGGCCACGGGCTGGTGAGCAGCTTCCCAGTGCAGCACCACCAATGCCGGGCACCAAAAGTGGGGAGAACACTGGGGGCTGGTGAGCCTGGCACAGAGCTGGGCTTCCACTACTGTCCTCCTTACTTGTGCTGGGTTTGCTGAGCCCTCCCAGCTTGGTTTGTGGCAGTGAGGAGCCCCCAGACAGCCACAAACCCCTCACTGGTACCTGCACCCACTACTGTCCATCCCAGTATCCCTCTGTCTGTCCCAGTAACCCTCTGTCCACCCCAATATCCCTCCATCCATCCCAGTATCCCTCCATCCATCCCAGTAACCCTCTGTCCATTCTGGTACCCCTCTATTCATTCTGCCCACAGTGCTGAGCCTCCATTGTGCTGCCAGCCCTGCCTGGCACCTTGGCAGCCAGGGGCACCTCGGGGATGCCAAACTTCCCAGCTCTCTCCCTGCCCGGGAATCACCGGCAGCACCAATGGGAACATGGGGAGTCAAAGCAGAGGAGGGGTCCAAGGCACCCCCAGGGGACGAGTTCCTGGTGGTCAGCCCTCTGCCAGCCCCCTGCTGCCCTCCTGCCACCCCTTGCCCCTTCTCCCTTCACCATGCTGTCTGGCCCCCTGCCAGCCCCCTGCCTGTGCCACTGGCCACAGTGCCACTGTCCCCTAGCCCCTGTCAGCCTCAGAGCCCCCAGCCCTGAGGGTCCTGGCCCCCCCCACTCTGTGTCCCCTTGTTCTGGTGTCTCCAGTGTCATCCTGTCCTGGTGTCCCCACACCCCCAGTGTCCCCAGGCCTATTGTCCACCTTGTTCAGTGCTTCCAACCTCACTCCTGCTCCCCCCCTGTCAGCGTCCCCCCTGTCCCCAGCCCCAGTCCCCTCAGTGTCCCCAGCCCCCAGTCTCAGCATTTACAACCCCCCAGGGCCAGCAGTCCTTATTCTGGTCCCCCAAGTGTCCCTCATCCCAGTGTCCTCCTCATCCCAGTGACCCTCATCCCAATGTCCTCCTCATCCCGGTGACCCTCATCCCAATGTCCTCCTCATCCCGGTGTCCTCCTCATCCCAGTGACCCTTGTCCCGGTGTCCCTCATCCCGGTGTCCCCCCACAGCCCTGACAGTTGTGTGGTCCCCACCGTGTCCCCCAGCCCGGATCCATCCCATTCCTGCCGTACCGGTACCACTGTCCTCAGCCCCCGTTCCTGTTCCTCATCTCCGTCCCCATCCCCGTTCCCTTTCCGCGTTCCCCAACCCCGTTCCCCGTTCCGCATCCCCGTTTCCGTTCCTATTTCCCGTCCCCGTTCGCTCTCACCGGCACCGGGCACCGCAGCGGGGGCGCGTCGCGGGCGGAGCCGCTGCCGGTACCGGAGCCGGTCCCTGAACCGCTGCGGGTCCTACCTGGGGCCGCTCTCACGGCTCGCAGGGGGTCATCGCCGCCGGTGGAGCCCGAGCACCCCGCCGGCACCGGGGGCTTAAAAACTGGACTCGGAGGCTTGAAGGGGGGGGGTTCAACGGGCCAGACCCCCTCCCCCCCGGGAGGGGGCCGAGCCGGGCCGTGCCGGGCCAATCGCGGCTGGCGGCAGGCGCGGCCCCCCCGCCGGTGCTACCGGCGCCACCCGCCCGCACCTGCCTGCAGCGGCGGCGGCGGCGAACCCGCGCCCGCTCCGCGCCCCCAGCGCTCCCGGCGCAGGGCGAGGGGTGTCCGCGCATGCGCTCCCCCCCCCCCCCCACCCCCCCCCGCCCCACACGGGGGCCGTCCCCCCTCTAAACCATAGCCAACCCCCTCCCTAAACCGGGGTTGCTCCCCCCCCTCCAAATCGAAGCCGCCACCCTCTAAACCCCCCCCCCCTTTGCCCAACCCGGGGTCGCTCACCCCTAAAACCGGGGCTCTTCCCGCCGCCCCCCCGTAAATTGGGGCTGCCACCCCCTCCCCAAACCCAAGACTCTCACTCCCCCCAACCCGGGGTCGCCCACCCCCTAAACCAGGACGGCCCTGGCCCCATCGCACCCCAGCTCCCCCCTCCCGCAGATGGGGTTTGGTAGAGGACTCTGGGGGGATAGTACCCTGGAATAGAAAGGGGTCCCTAAATGGGGGGGGGACCTCCCCAGCCCCCCACAAGCGCTGGGAGCCGCTTGCACCCTAGCAGGATTTTAGGGGAGGGGGTGTCTCCAAACAGGGGAGCATCTGCCAACACTTCTGCACCCCAAAATCCTTCCCAACCTTTTTGGAGCTGCATCCAGCAGCATCTTCCAACCCCCTCTGCACCCCCGGACGGCCCCCGGGGGCCCCCGGGGGCCGTCCGGGGGTGCAGAGGGGTTGGAAGATGCTGGAGATGGATGAAGGCTTGACACACACCCCCCCCCGACAAAAAAACCCCGAGGTGAGACCTCCAGAGAGCTTCAATGCTAGCAAGGACCCCCCCAGAAATGAGGCTGAACCCCATCCCTGAGCTAATTGAATATCTGGGTGGGGGGGAGTGGGTGTCTGTCATCACCTTCTCATGGGTGAATGGAGAATGCCACCCTGCCTCCCTCCACTTGGCAAAGGACCCTTCCCCAGCCCCCCTCCCACCCTCCACCTCCCATTCCCCCCTTTCCCTTTATTTTTCCTATAGGATGAGTCCAGAGAGCAAAGTTCTCATTTCCGACTCCATTGTGCCAGACTTTTCCTGGCGTTTCCTGCCTTTTGTGACACCCCCCACCACCACCACCCCTCCCCTCCTTCTCCTCATCCCTCTTGGAATACCCTCAGCTTTCCTGGCTCACAGAAGCTCTTCTGTTTCCTCTTTCTTTATGTCCCTGCAGCTGGCCTCACATCTAGGTGCCCACAGTGACAGGTTGTGCCCCCCTACCCCCCACCTCTCAACTCCATGATCTCTGCCAAGAAAGACTGGGGAGAGGATCCCATAGGATTTGACAGCAGTTTTGTTATCCCAGCTTCTTCCTGCTCCAAGTGGTACCAAGTGGTGTCACTTGATGGTTTGGATTGGAAGGGGACCTTAAAGATCATCCAGTTCTACCCCAGGGGCAGGGACAACTTCTACCAGACCAGGTTGCTGGAGGCCTCAACCCCTGCCTCCATCCATCCATCCATCCATCCACCCACCCACCCATCCATCCATCCACCCATCCACCCATCCATCCATCAGTTCAGCTTTGGAAAGGGCACCCATGGGTGCTGGCTGGCTGGCTGGCTGGCTGGCTGGCTGGCTGGCTGGCTGGATGGATGGATGGATGGATGGATGGATGGATGGATAGATGGATGCAGGGTGCTGCACCATCTCCATGTGTCCAGAAAGGATGGTTCAGCATGGATGAGTGTGGCTTGTGGTGGAGGTAGGACCTCGGCCTGCCTGTGGTGGGATGGAGCCAGCTTTAAAGTGCTCCCCCATGGTCCTGAGCACCCTTTGGATGTGTATTTTGGTCCTGAGCACCCTTTGGGGGCGTGTTTTGGTCCTGAGCATCCTTTTGGTTGAAGCTGGACAACAAGACTCACATCCCACCCTCCACTCCACACTGCCTGCTTCTCAAACCCTTCCTCTTGCTCTTCAGCTTCTCCCAAGCTTCATCCACGAAGCTGGAGGGGTCTGATCCACCTGACAGATCATGCAGGGGGCAGGGATTAGATGGATTCATCCAGCTCCTTCCCACACCCAGCAATGGGAGGAGGCTTTCCCAGCACCCACCTCCATGGGCCACCAAGTCCTGGCCATGGTGACAAAGCTGCACCCAGCTTTGACTCTGAGCTGTGACAGAACCATGGGGAGAGCAAAGCTGGAGCCACCTGGGGATTCAGACCTCACTGTGGGCTTGGAACAGCAAGAAGCAGGGGAGGGGAGAGCAGAGCAGAGGGACCCTGGACACCCACTTGTCCCCCTCCCAGTGCCACCAGACCTTTGTCTTGGTGTGGGAAGTGTCTTGGTGAGTTATGGGAGGTGAATGTCCTGACAGCCACCAGCAGCACAGCCCAGGGAGGGGATTTCACAGACACCTCTCCTCCCCCCACACCAGCAGCTGCTCCACGCCTGGGGACCACAGCTCATGGTGGAGTGGTGCTGGCAGCTCCTCTACTGGCACCGGTGTGCAGCCCCAGTGTTGTCCCCCGGGTTGGTCACTCCTCTGAGGTGACTTCAGGAGGTTCCCTCATCCCCCAGGCCCAGCTTGGAGCCCCAACACCCCACCATGGCCACCCCTCTGCCTGGGTGGGAGATGCAGCTCTGCCTAGCACAGAGGGATGTCCCCAAGTCCCCATGTCCCCATCCTTGCCTGGCTCAGGGTCCACTCCGCACTCCCCCATCCAGCCCATCCTGGTGGCATCACCCCAAGAGCACCAACAGCTCTGCCTGAAGCTGCTCCCACAAGGCCACCAGAGCCACATCCCCACTGCACCCCACGTCCCCAGCCCCACTGAGGACAGGCTGGGTGACCCCCTGGGGCAGCAGCAGTTGTTGGGGTGACTCCATGCCTTTGTCCCTCTCTCGTGTCCCCCAGCCCTGGTGGGTTTGGCAGTGGTGTCTGCTGGGGTGAGCAGGGACTCGAGAGCCTTTTTGAGGCTGAACGTTGGGTTTCTGGTGAAATCCTGCAGCAGTGTTGCCGTGACGACCCTCCCGCAGCTTCCAGCCGGAGATGTTTTCCTTTGTTGTGACAGGGACACGGGGAGGAGGCTGCCAGCAACCGGGGGGCAGGAGGATGATGAGGGGCACCCACCGAGAAGAGGTGGGCACCAAACACTGCCCCCAGGGAGGACTCCAGCTCCAGTGTGAGGCTGGGAAGGTCATCACGGCTCCAGCATGGCCCTGGCTTGGCCCCAGCCATGCAGAGGACAGCAGAGGGACCAGGAGCCTGGTGCCAGGAGTTTGGTAGATCTCAGCTGTGCCAGGAG
Source organism: Indicator indicator (assembly GCF_027791375.1). Classification (NCBI taxonomy): domain Eukaryota; kingdom Metazoa; phylum Chordata; class Aves; order Piciformes; family Indicatoridae; genus Indicator; species Indicator indicator. Next base: position 2,680,935 of record NC_072045.1, on the reverse strand, counting down.
TTTGGTAGATCTCAGCCAGGTCTTGCTCTCATCAGAAGCCACAACAGAGAGGTGCTGTGGCCAGTTCGTGGTGTGGGGACAGGTGTGGGGACACTGCAGAGTCCTGAAGGGGATGGAAGGGTTGGTCCTGTGAGAACAGGCAGCAGAGCATCTTTGTCACCCCCATGGCAGGGCCAGTCCGGGAGGGTGAGGCTGGGAGCCTCCTGAGCTCCGGTGCTGCCCAGTTTGGCAGCCGGGGCTGCAGTGCCGTGACCGGGGTGCTGAGCGGCTGCCATCCCACGGGTGCTGAGCACCAGGTGACCGGGGTGCCAGGGACCTTCCTGTCGGCTCCCTGTCTCCCCATAGCTCAGCGAGGCCACATGACCCGGGTCCCCGCAGGGCTGGCGCGGGGGTGCGTGGAGGGGACCCCATCCCGTGCCCCACCGCGGCCGTTTGTTATTCCGCTCAGGTCCGCGGGCGCCTGATGGAGCTGGTTCCAGGAGAGCTGCCACATTCATGGGGAAAGAGGCTCATTAATGAGGACTCTGCCACCGCAGCTGGGGCCAGCGCTCGGGGCACTGGCACGGGGACAGGCAGCGGGCGGACAGACGGACGGAGGGACGGACGGATGGACAGCTCCGTGGCAGCGTGAGCCGGAGAGATGCTGGTGCAAAGCCAGGGCTGGAGCAGGGCAAGATGGTCCGACCCAGGGTCTGGTCCAGAGGGGATGGGTTGGGATCTGGCAGCATGGATTCCTCTCCATGCTGCTCTTTTTGCTCAGGCTGTGGTTTGATTCTGCTCTCGACCAGTGCCCTGTGGCATGGGCTGGGCTTGGAGGGGTCTGGGCTGGGGGCTGCAGCATCCCCCCCTGGGGACACAGGGGCCCTGCCCTGGCCAGGCCTCGCTTCCCTCCCAACCCTGGCAGGACGCATTGATTTTATTTTCTGTTTCCATGGCAACTGCCTCCTTCCTTCCCCCGCCAGCAGCCGGACCCACGCCTGCACCCTCCTGCAGCACCCAGACCCACCGGCACCCACCCTCCGGCAGGGACAAGGGGGGGACACGCCGTGACCCAGCACATCCCTTCCTCCAGGGACTGTCCTAGGTGGCAATGCCACCAGGCCAGCATCCACAGGCAGGTCCTCACCCTGCACCCCGATGCACCACCACAGCTCCAGTGGGTGGGGTGGGGGGGAAACGGATGGCAGGGTGGGCACACAGGGCTGGATTGGGGATGTGGGGGACACCAGCCTGGGTCGGTCCTTGCCTGGCAGTGCCATAAATCAGCAGCGGGGGCAGTGGGGCACAGGTTTGTTAGCCAGGGTGGTGATTCCCCCCCTGCGTGGGAGCACCCAGCGGCAGCTGCCGTTAGAGCCAAGCTCGTTAGCTGCACAGCCCCCCCTCCCCCCCCCCCAGCCCCTGCTCACGGCCAAGGTGCCACAGCTCCAGCAGGGTGACACCGCTGAGGAGGGCACCAGCACCGCAGCCACCCAGCGCCCTCACCGCTTTGGGACAAAACCCCTGGTTTCTGGTTAAAACCCAGGGCAATTAGCAGCTAATGGTAATTGCATCCCTCTTATCCATCCCCTTTCCAGAGGGACCTGCCCATCGCCACCCTGCACGGCTCCTTCCCGGCTCGGAGATGTCACCACCACGTCGTTATTTAGCATTAATTAACGTTGTTATTTAGCGCTAATTACCCACTCTGCCAAACCCTGCCCCCTCCCTCCCAGCCCCTCCAAATGAAGGGGAGATAAAGGCAGAGCCCGGAGAACAGGAGGGCCCTGTGCCGGTGATCTCCGGTGCACAGGCGGAAGTGGAGATCAATTAGCGCCAATAATTAACAGCGAGGAGGGGCTACAGCACCCTCTTCTCCTTCGGAAGCAGCTTCCCGGTGCCAGCCGGGGGTTGCTCGGCAAAACTCACCCCTCCAGCACCCCCCACACAAAAGGCACCGGGAGCCGTTTCCTGAGCCGCCGGCACGGCACGGCGCCAGCATCCCGGCGGGAGCGGGAGGGGGGTCTGGATCGGTGCCGGCGCCTGGTTTGGCACCGGTTTCTCCATTAGCTCTTGGATAAAACGCAAAGGACCCCCCCGGAGTGAGGCTGAGTGCCTGGCTGGATGGCAGCCGGCAGCCACCGTCATCGCCAAGCCGCTCCCGGCCGCGCTCGCCGCCCGCCTGCTTCCTCGACAGCGAGGAAGATGCTGAGGCTGAAGAGCCCCCAGAGGTTGCAGTGCTGGCCCCAAGGCGGGCAGGGCTCAGGGGGCTCGGCGTGGCAAGGGAAGACGCAGCGCCAGGCGGTGACGCGGGCGGCGGTGGCAGCCCTGTCCCCACCAGGCGATGAGCCTGGGGGCAAGTGAGGCTCCTGTCGGTTTTGACCCAATTCCTCAGGCAAAACTCAGCGGGGGAGGAGGAGAAGAAGAGGAAGAAGATGAAGCATGTCACAGCGGTGGATGTCAGCACATGTGCGTGCACACAGGGGCACACACGTGTGCCCAGCGCCAGGCTTGTGCCAGCCCAGCACCCCCGAGGGCAGGTGACACTTGGGCAGCTCCTGGCTGATCTGATTTTTGCTGGCGTGGAGATTTGGCCTGGGCGGGAGGGGGGCAATGCTGCAGAGCTCTGCTGTGCCATCAGCTCCCCCAGCAAGGTGATGGCGGGGGGGCACCTGGGGACGTGGTAGGACCAACGTGGGGTGAGAGCTGGGCAGTGTCCTGGGGCACGTTCACAGGGAGCCAGGGCTGTGGGCGAGCCACTGAAGGACCATTTTAAGCAGGTGTTGTGTGGTGGGAGGGGGCTCCGGGGGGGATTTCTCCCTGCAGAGGTGTCCCAGGCCCTCCCCCTCCCAGCTCCTTTGCATCCAAGAGGGGACTAGGGGCGGGTACTGCCGGGATCTGCAAGGATTCTAAAGCACACAGGGATGCTGAGGGATACCGGAGCACACCGGGATGCTGAGATATGCTGAGGGATGCCGGAGCACACCGGGATGCTGAGATATGCTGAGGGATGCCGGAGCACACCGGGATGCTGGGGGCTGCCAGGCCGTGCCCGGGTCCCCCGCAGCCCCTCACTGCGGTCTCTTTCCCCTCCTGTCCCTGCGCTGTCCCCAGTCGCGCTCCGCCAGTGCCACCTACAGAGCTGCCCCGGGAGGACACCCACCCCCCCCACCAGAGCCAGTGGCTCCCCCCCCCCGCCCCCCCCGAAATGGGCCAGGGGGTGTAGGGGGGCCCAGGACCCTACAAGAGCCGGGGGGGGGGGGGGGACGCTGTGCTGGAGGTGCGGAGCTGGGGTCGAGCCCTTTGCGGGGGGGCGAATTGTGGGGAACGGGATCCCAGGAGGTGCTGGGCCGGGGGTGCTGCTTGGACGTGGCGGGGGGGACTTCAGGGTGCTGTACCCACCCCCGCCGGGGAAGGAGGCTGCTGGGGGGCTGGGCGGTCCCCCCACGCTGCTACCGGCACCGGGAGGGGCGGGGCGGGGCGGGGCTGGGGGCGGTCCCGGGAAGCATTTACGCAGCTTCCTGCACCCGGAGGGTGGTGAGTGAGGGGGGTCCGACGGGACCGGCATGGGTGGTGGGGGTGCTGCCGGGGGTCGGGGTGCTGCTGGGGGTCCCTCAGGGATCCACGGTGTTGCTCTGGGGTCCCCAGGGCAGCTCAGGGGTCCCCAGTGCTGCTTAGGCGTCCCAGATGATGTTCGGGGAGTCGCTGGTGCTGCTCAGGGGGTCCCCAGTGCTGCCCGGGTGTCCCCATTTTCGCCCCTGGCTGTCCCCCCGCTCTCCGCAGGCAGCGATGCCACTGGAGCCGCTGATCTGTGCCAGGACAGCCACGCGGTGAGTCCCGACCCACCCCGAGGGGACAGCGGACAGCGAGGTGCCCCCCGCCCGTGCCTGACACTGTCCCCGCGGTGTCCCGGAATGGTGTCCCGGGACGGTGTCCCTGTCCCTGCAGGGTGAGCTCCGTGCTGAACCGGGACGGGAAGCAGTTCGGGAAGCAGCACATGTTTGACGGCAGCGAGGAGACCTGCTGGAACTCCGACCAGGTCAGGCGACATCGGGGGGGTGTGGGGGGGTGATCCGTGCACGGGACAGGAGCTGTGACACAGCCCCGGTGCCACCCCTGCCCGCAGGGCACCTGCCAGTGGGTGGCTCTGGAGTTCCCCAGCACCGTCAAGGTCTCGCAGCTCCACGTCCAGTTCCAGGGGGGGTTCTCCAGCCGGCTGTGCACGCTGGAAGGTGAGGAGCTGGGCTGGGGTCATGGCAAGAGACTTCCTCTGCCTCAGTTTACCTGCACCCAAAGCCTGAGAGAGAGGCTGAGGCCCTGGGCTGCAGTATAGAGGGATGTCCCTCCCCGGGGGTGTTCCAGGCCAGGCTGGATGAGGCCTGGAGCAGCCTGGGCTGGTGGGAGGTGTCCCTGCCCATGGCTGGGGGTTGGAGCCAGATGAGCTTCCAGGTTCCTTCCATCCCAACCCATTCCATGGATCTCTGGTTAGCAAGGACCTAGGGTTCTCCAGGACATTTTGGGTGCAGCTAGGTCCGTCCCATGGACCTCTGCTCCCAGCCCTGGATTTTTGGGGCAGCCAAGGCAGCCACCAGAGGCTCCCCCAGCACTGGAGCCCTCCTACAGCTGCCTCCACCCTCAGCAGGCTGCAGAGAAGGTGAGGAGCTGCTGAAGATCTCACAGCTGTACCCTGAGGACACCAATGCCATGCAGATATCCTTTGCTGTGCCATGAGCTGGGTCCAACAGCTTGGGGATGGTCCAGAGCTGGCTGTGGAGGGGCAGGGGGGCAATGGCAGAGCTGTGATTTAAACTTTGCCACCACTAAAGGGAGGTGGAGCAACCCCAGAGCTCCACCAGGGTCTGAGCCCCACGTGGACCTTCTTGGAGCAGGGCTCCCAAACGTTGTTGTGGGGTCCCCCCTGTGTGGTGGGGTCCTCCTCCCCTTGCCTGTTGTTCTCCTTGATGGCCCCACACAGATTCCAGGTGGAGGAGACAGTGCTGGACAAGCTGAGGATCACCTTTGAGAGCAGCACTGACTTCTTTGGCAGGGTTGTGGTCTACCACCTGGGTGTGCTGGGGGAGAAGCTCTAAGGCAGCAGCAAGGGACAGCACTGGGGGGCACTCCCTCAGCCCCTGGGTACCCCCCTGGAGGGGCGCAACAGCCCAGCAAACCCTGCCAGCAGCACCAGACTGCACCCCAGAGCACCAAGAGGGGACCTCCAGCCCAGGGCATGGCAGTGACAGAGGGACACAAGATCCATGTGCTGCTTCCAAGCCTCTGGTGGGACACAGCAATAAATGATGCCCTCCCTGCTTCCTGGCTGCTCCTTGGGTGAGTGGCACCTCAGGACTGAGCCTGCCAGGGCTTGCCAGGGCTGTGCTGGTGTGCAGCTGGAGCAGCAGAAGTGTCCTCTCCCTGTGCTGTGGCTTCTGGCTGGCTCCCACCCTTCCTAACCTCCTCCCCTGAACTTCTTGGAGTGGCTTTTTGTGCCCTCAGAGGGCCTGGAGTCAGGATGGGAGCACTGGCAGGGCCATGCTGTGCTCCTGCTGCCAGGGTGATGCCTGCTGCTGGGTTTCCCTCCTGCCTATGGATACTTCCCTGGCTGTGTGCTGGGAGGCTCTGGCACCTTTGTGGGCATAAGAGGGAACTCCCCTCTCCCATGAGCTCTGTGGAGGAGCACCAGGGCCCTGGGAGGGCTTGAAGGCTTTGGAGAGGTTGTTTGGCCCAGCAGCTGGTGCTGGGACTGGGGACTGGCAATGGACAGGGCTCCAGAAGGCTGCTTCAGAGTTTACTTCAACAGTGCAGCACCTGGGTGCCCACACAGGAGCCCAGGCAGGGCAGAGATGCAGCTGCCCTGGCAGTGAGTGTCCCTGGGGCCACTGTGGCTGTGCCACCCTGCAGGAGAGGCACAGAGCCAGCCAGGGCAGCTGGTTGCCAGCTTCCTCCACCTGCTCCTTGCTGGCAGGCTGGTCCCAGGGGAGCAGAGCTGGTGCTGGGGGCAGGCTGGGGGGGGGAGGCTGTGGTCACTCCAGCTCCTTGCTCTGGAATAGTTTGAGGATGTGGCTCTCCATCACCTGTTGGACTGACAGAGGGGAGAGAGGTGAAACCCAGGGAAGTCAAACCCCAACCCCTGAGCCCCCAGACTGCTGTGGGCAGGGCTGCAGAACCTCCTCCTCCATGCTCCCAGCTCCCCAGTGCCAGCACAGCTCTGGTGTGGAGGGGGAGAGAGGGTAACAGGACCCTTCTTGATGCCTCTGGCTCTGCTCTCTGCCTGGCAGAGCAAGGGAGCTGCAGGAGAAGGTCAGAAAGAGCCCCAGGCAAGGCTGGAGGCTGGGAATTGCCTGGAGGTTCCCAGGCAGAGGGGGGCCACTTGCCTTTCTTGTGTCCCAAGGCCACAGCCAGGTCCATTGGGGTGTAGCCAGAATCTGCCTCTGTGGTCAGGTCAGCACCACGAGCTGCAAGCAGGGCACTGGAGCTCAGGGCATGGCACACCCTGGTGCCCCCTCTGGCTGAGGACACCCCCACAAGTTGCCCATCCAGGCTGGGCAGCCCTCCATAACAGGGGCTGGGGGGGGGGGAACGCTCAGTTTCTCCCTGCCAGGGGGTGTCAGTTCCTCTCCCAGAGGGGGGTGCCCAGGGGCAGGGCCTGGAGGGGAAGGCCCAGGGGCAGCTGGTGCCCAGTACCTAGCAGAGCTTCCACACACTTGACGTGGTTGCCACGCACGGCGTAGAGCAGGGGGGTGCCACCGTTCTGCAGGGGGAGGGAAGGAGCTGCGTCACTGCTGCCCTCCCCTGGGGCCATGCTCACCCAGCTCCTCCTCCTCCCACCACAGCAGAGGGTCTCCAGCCCCCTGGGACCCTTGTCCCAGCCTCTCCCCGTTGAAGGTTGGGTGTTTGGTTCTCTGTGTGCAGCACAGTGAGCTCTCAACTTTTGTCATCTTCAAGACAAACCAAGTTCTGGGTGCTGAGTGCAGCTCTGGAGCCCTCAGCACAAGGAGGAGCAGGGCCAGAGGAGGCTACACAAAGGATCCAAGGGCTGGAGCACCTCTGCTGTGAGGCCAGGCTGAGGCTGAGAGAGTTGGGATTGTTCAGCTTGGAGAAGAGCAAGCCCCAGGGAGACCTTCTGGTGGCCTCTCAGTGCTTTAAGGGGAGATCAGAAAGCTGGGGACAGACTCCTGAGCAGGGCCTCTTGGGACAGGACAAGGAGGGATGGCTTGAAACTGACAGAAGGAGACTCAGAGTGGAGAGAAAGGAGAAATATTTGGTGCTGAGGGTGCTGAGACCCTGTCCCAGGTTGCCCAGAGAGAGAGAGGTTGGAGCTGCCCCATCCCTGGCACCATTGCAGCTCAGGTTGCTTGGGGCTGTGAGCAACCTGCTCTGCTTGGGGCTGCCCCTGCTGCCTGCCAGGGTGGTAGGGGGTGACCTAGGGGAGCTTTAAAGCTCCTGGTGGCACTCACCCAGTCATAGATGTTGATGTCCACGTTCCTCTCCAGCAGCAGGGTGACAATGTCAGTGTAGCCTCCCATGCTGGCCAGGGACAGGGCACTCTCCCTCTCCTTTGCCAGGGCATGGGGGTCAGCCCCCTGGGTGGAGGAGAAGCTGCTTGTGAAGGCTCTAAAAACCCAGAGGAGGAGACTCGTTCTCTGGGGAGATTCTACCCCCACCCCTTGGCCACCTTGCTGTGGGGTGCAGAGCTCCTTGCTTAGCCCCAGCCCAGAGCTCAGCAGCAATCAGCATTGGCAGGGCCCAAGTGATCAGCCTGGCCTCAAATTACCAATAAGCAGAGAGGTAATTACCCAACAGTTATTGCTGGCTGCCAGACAGAGCTCTCCAGGCTCTCCTCTCAGCCCCCAGCCCCAAAGAGAGCTCTCCAGGCTCCCTCCTCAGCTCCCAGCCCCAAAGAGAGCTCTCCATGCTCCCTCCTCAGCTCCCAGCCCCAGACAGAGCTCTCCAGGCTCCCTCCTCAGCTCCCAGCCCCAGACAGAGCTCTCCATGCTCTCCCCTCAGCTCCCAGCCCCAGACAGAGCTCTCCAGGCTCCCTCCTCAGCCCCCAGCCCCAGACAGAGCTCTCCAGGCTCCCTCCTCAGCTCCCAGCCCCAGACAGAGCTCTCCATGCTCCCCCCTCAGCTGCCAGCCCCAGACAGAGCTCTCCAGGCTCCCTCCTCAGCTCCCAGCCCCAGACAGAGCTCTCCATGCTCCCCCCTCAGCTCCCAGCCCCAGACAGAGCTCTCCATGCTCCCTCCTCAGCTCCCAGCCCCAGACAGAGCTCTCCATGCTCCCTCCTCAGCTCCCAGCCCCAGACAGAGCTCTCCATGCTCCCCCCTCAGCTCCAGCCCCAGACAGAGCTCTCCATGCTCCCCCTCAGCTGCCAGCCCCAGACAGAGCTCTCCATGCTCCCCCTCAGCTGCCAGCCCCAGACAGCTCTCCAGGCTCTCCCCTCAGCTCCCAGCCCCAGACAGAGCTCTCCATGCTCCCCCCTCAGCTGCCAGCCCCACGGGGAGTAGCATCCAACAGTGGCTGAGCTGCCAGCACTCTGCAGATGTGTCCTGTTTGGTACCAGGGGAAAAAGAGTGGGGCCAAAGGATGGTACCAGGATGGTGCTGGACAGCCAGAGAGGTTGGAGAGGGAAAGGCTGCTGTGAGCAAGGTCTGCCTGAGCCTCCTGGCCTCACCCACTCCAGCAGGTGCCGGACGGTCTCGATCTCCCCGAAGGCTGCAGCCCAGATCAGGGGAGTGAAGCCTCTCTCATCAGGTTTATTTACCAGGTTCTCACCTGCACAGACATGGATGGGACCCCTTCAATGGGAAGGGTAAAGCCCCCTCTGCTCCCTCTCCTCCCAGAAAAGCCAGCAAAGGCTGTGAAACTCAGGCAAGGGTTTCCCAAAGGCCCAGGGCCCAGGGTACCTTTCCGGAGGTGCTCCTTCAGCTGGCTGAGCTCTCCCTGGGCAGCAAGCTGGTGGATGGAGAGTGCTGGGGGAGAAGGAAGAAGTCAGGGAATTGGGGAAGTGTTGTGGCTGGAAAAGGCCTCTATGGTCACTGAGTCCAGTTGCTGACCCAACACCACCATGGCCATTCAGCCACATCCACAGAGCTCAGGAACCCCCCCAGGGGTGGGCACTCAGTCACCTCCCTGGCAGCCTGGGACAGGCTTTGAGAACCCTCCCCGTGGAGAAGTCTCTTCTCATGTCCAGCCTAAACCTCCCCTGGTACAGCTTGAGGCCATTTCCTCTCCTCCTGTCCCTTGTTCCCTGGGAGAAGAGCCCAACCCCCACCTGGCTCCAGCCTCCTCCCAGGGAGCTGCAGAGAACACTGAGGTCTCCCTCAGCCTCCTCTCCTCCAGGCTGAACCACCCCCAGCTCCCTCAGCTGCTCCTCACCTCCAGACCCTTCCCCAGCTTTGTTGCCCTTCTCTGGACCTGCTCCAACCCCTCAATGCCCTTCTTGGAGTGTGAGCCCCAAAACTGAGCCCAGGATTCAAGATGCAGCCTCACAAACTGATGCAGAAACCGTCCCCAGCTCAGCTGCCACTGCCTGCAAGTCTGGGAGCAGCATCCAACCGAACCCCAAAACCTCAGCTGGTTAACCCAACCCCCCTCTACTGCACAGCAGTGAGTGCTGAGAGCAGCAGCACAAAGGAGCAGCTTGAGAGACCCTCCCAGGGGGCACTGAGCAGCGTGGCAGCAGGAGATGGAGGGAGGCACCCATCCTGCTGTGCCCCTGCACCCCAAATGCACCCCAGGGAGGTGCAAAGCCCAAGGCACTCACTGTCCAGCGTGGCTGGCAGGGCTGAGACCTCATTCCCTCGCTGCCTGTTGGTCAGGGTGTTGGAGTGCTTCAGGGGGAAGCCTGTTCCAGGGAGAGCAGACACTCAGGGCACTTCTCCATGCAGAAGGAGCAACCACACTGAGCTGAGGCCAAGAGCTTCAGCAGAGCTCAGGTCTCATGCTCTGGAGGTTACCCCTCCTGCCCCTAGGGAAAAAACCTGATTCCCGCAAAAGAAGGAATTATTGCCCTGCAAGTAAAGAGCCTGGAGAGTGAGGGCTGACCAAGAGCTGAGCAGGGAAGACAAAGCAGCCCAAAGCAGCTGCCCAAGGAGGGGCAGAGCCCATCTGGGGCACCACAGGGGTCAGGGGCCTGGCACTAAGGGCATAACTGTACAGAGACAGTGCAGAGGACAGCTTGGGGGAGGTACAGGAGTTCAGCCTCCTGTTTCCTACCCTGGAAGAGCTCCACTTGGATATCTCAGTCTGTTCTCAACAAGCACTTCAAGGGTTAACTAGGAAAGGAGATGGGAAGGGTTTGGCAGCATGGAGCTGCAGCGACCTCTCACTGCTGGCACAGGGCAGCACCAAGCTCTGGCTTTGGACGTGGCCCTGCCACCTCATGGGGGGGACCAGGAGCAGGAAAAGGCTTTTTGATTGTTTTTGGAGCTGCTTTCGTGGGAGGAGAGCCCGAGGTGAGCTCTGCCATGCCTGCCCCCCAGCAGGGCTGTGCCACACTCACTGTCAAGCAGCTGACTGCTCCTCTGCCTGTCCCCCGAGGGCACTGCAACAGAGGCTGCTCCCCCTGCAAAACCACAGCAGCCCTCAGCAGCCCTCAGCAGCCACCAGCAGCCCTCAGCAGCCACCAGCAGCCCTCAGCAGCCACCAGCAGCCATCAGCAGCCACCAGCAGCCCTCAGCAGCCACCAGCAGCCACCAGCAGCCCTCAGCAGCCACCAGCAGCCACCAGCAGCCCTCAGCAGCCCTCAGCAGCCACCAGCAGCCCTCAGCAGCCACCAGCAGCCCTCAGCAGCCACCAGCAGCCACCAGCAGCCACCAGCAGCCACCAGCAGCCATCAGCAGCCACCAGCAGCCCTCAGCAGCCCTCAGCAGCCACCAGCAGCCACCAGCAGCCACCAGCAGCCCTCAGCAGCCACCAGCAGCCCTCAGCAGCCACCAGCAGCCCTCAGCAGCCCTCAGCAGCCCTCAGCAGCCACCAGCAGCCCTCAGCAGCCACCAGCAGCCACCAGCAGCCCTCAGCAGCCATCAGGGACCTCAGCTGTGCCTGCTGGGGACCAGGCTGGGCTCCACCCGGGCACAACCAGACCCAGCCCAGGGCACGATGAGCCCCAGGCAGGAGCTGGATCCCTGCTCCATGTGCGCCCCCCCCCCCCCCCGGCCCCCAGCACTCTGCCCCCCCAGCACTCACTGTCCCCACGCTCCACGCGTGGCACATCCGGGTCCAGCCGCAGGCACCCCGGGGGGACACTGCTGTCCCCTGTGTCCCTGCTCCCAGCCAGCTCCTCTGCAGCTGCTGCTGCTGCTGCCTTGGCTCCATTCTCAGCCTCTCTGGGGAGCTCCTGGGCATCCTCATTGTTTGGGGAGGTCTCCACGGGACGAGTGGCTGCTTCTTCACCTTCCATGGGTCAGCTGCCACGAAACGAGGTGTTAGGAGAGGAGGCAGAGTGGGAACATCTCCCAGGACAGAGAGGGACGTGAGGGGGAGGCCGCCGAGCACAAGTGCTTGTGGCTACCGAACTCCTCCATGCCGGAAGCAGAGTTTGGGGTCCGCTTTGCCCTCTCCGGACAAAAGCTTCCATCATGGGAGCCGCACCGGGCCCCCCATCTCCCCGGAGCTCTCAGGCCCCCGAGCCGTTTCCAGCCACCCCTCCCCGCCTCGTCACTCCCGGGCTGAGCGATGCGGCCCCCGCCGGGCCCCGGTGCGGAGCTTGGGCTCACCCCCGGCACCCCCCGGCGCATGCCGCCTCCCGCCCCAGCACTTCCCCTTCCTCCGGCTCAGCCGGGCCTGCCTGGCAGGGCCTCGCCGGGCTGCTGGGGGCTGCCGAAGGGAATGGGGGGCACGGGGCGGGGGGTGTCCCCCTCGGACCAGCTCCTCCTGCCCGCTGACGGCGGGGGGAGGTGGGGGACCGGGCGAGCCGGGAAGCCAAGCGTTAAAGCGACAGTCCTGGGGATGGCGACGGGGTGGCGGTGGCCATGGAGCATCAAGTCCCCGCTGGCGGCGTGGGGGTCCCGAGAACTCACCTCCCTCCATTTGTCCCTCGTCCCGCACAGGGCCCCACGTTCTCCCGGCTAAGGAGAGCGGCTCCGGCCGCGCTGCCTCCGGCGGGGACACAGCGCCCCGACCCCGGGAGTGCCGACCCGGCGCACCTCGAATGCCTGCCCGCGGTGTGGGCTTGGCCCCGGGTTGGCGAGGGGACAGCCCAAGGGTGGGGGGCGGGCGGTATTGGGGGGGCGGGAGGGTCAGAGGAACGTTGGGGCCTGGGCGGTGTTTCCAGCCGGGGCTGTTTGCGGTACGAGGGACGCCCCGCGGCGGGGCCCGGCCGGGGCCACTTCCGGGGCTCACCGGCGGAAGCGGAAGTGGTGGCCGCGGGATGGAGGAGCCGGAGATGCAGCTGAAGGTGAAGAAAGGTAGGAGCGGGAACGGCTGGGGAACGGCGGCTCGGCAGCCGCGGGGACGGTCGCTGCGAGGCTTTGCGGATCTGAGCTGCCTCGTCACGATAGGAGCCAGGGAGTCGCGACAGGGCTCTGGAGCCGCTGCAGAAGTCGCGACGGGTGAGGAGGCAGAGAGCCTCCAGACTGCGACTGGCGCTCCCAGCTGGGCCAGGAACAGGAGCCAGGCTTCTGCTGGGCACGACTGTGGTCGGAAAGGGCCCAGTGATGGGCACAGACCAAGCGGTCCCTGGCGCCAGGGCACTGTGCAGGTGGTGACATCCCAGGCTGGGCTGCCTGTGGCTGGAGCATTGCTTAGACGGGAAAAGACCTTCGAGATCATGGAGTCCAACCATCAGCCCAGCACTGACAGGGCCTGCACTAAACCACATCCCTCAGTGCTGTGTCTACACAGCTCTTAAGCACCTCCAGGCATGGTGACTTCACCACTGCCTTGCCCAGTCCATTCCAGTGCCTGAGAAGCCTTTCAGGGAAGAAACTCTTCCCCATCTCCAACCTGAACTTCCCTTGGCACAGCTCCAGGCCGTTCCCATCACTGGCTGCCGATGCTGATCTGGGGAGAGCGGAATCAGAGCTGCCTGGTTTGGGGGGCGGAGGGGGGGAGTTGCTCTTAAATCCTTTTTAACAGCCTGGTGATCACAAACCACTGGGCTTTGCTTTGGCGTCTGCAGTGCTGTGTTGGGAGCAGAGCCAGGCCTTGCCAGCCCCTGCTGCCATGCTGTTTGTCCCTAACACTGCTGGGTCTTGCCTGCAGTCACAGATAAGTTCACAGAGAGCATGTACCTGCTGGCCAATGAGCCCTCCGTGGCCCTCTACCGCCTGCAGGAGCACGTCAGGAGGTCCCTGCCAGAGCTTGCACAGCACAAGGTGAGTCACACCTGGCTCTGGGCCACACAGCTGGGGCACAGGCACCAGATCTTCTCCTCACCCAGCCCCTTACCCCCAGTTCACCTCCCTTAGGGCTGGGAGGATGTTGGCTCTTGGGGTGTGAGGTGCAGTGGGAGCTGGCTCTGGAGGGAGCAAAACAAACTGGAGGGGATGTGGGGGGCTGGAGAAAGGGGGTGAGGGGGGCTGGAGAAGGGGGGGGGTAGGAGAAGGGGGGGGGGGTGGAGGGGGTGGGGGGTGGAGAAGGGGGGGTGGAGGGTGAGGGGGGGTTGGAGAAGGGGGTGGGGGGGGCTGGAGAAGGGGTGGGGGGCTGGAGAAGGGGGTGAGGGGGGGTTGGAGAAGGGGGGTGAGGGGGGGTTGGAGAAGGGGGGTGAGGGGGGTGGAGAAGGGGGTGAGGGGGGCTTGGAGAAGGGGGGTGAGGGGGGCTGGAGAAGGGGGTGAGGGGGGCTGGAGAAGGGGGTGGGGGGCTGGAGAAGGGGGATGGGGGGGCTGGAGAAGGGGGATGAGGGGGTGGAGGGGGGGGGGTTGGAGAAGGGGGTGAGGGGGGCTGGAGAAGGGGTGAGGGGGGCTGGAGAAGGGGGTGAGGGGGGCTGGAGAAGGGGGATGGGGGGGCTGGAGAAGGGGGATGAGGGGGGCTGGAGAAGGGGGATGAGGGGGGCTGGAGAAGGGAGGGGTGAGGGGGGCTGGAGAAGGGGGATGAGGGGGGCTGGAGAAGGGAGGGGTGAGGGGGGCTGGAGAAGGGAGGGGTGAGGGGGGCTGGAGAAGGGGGATGAGGGGGGCTGGAGAAGGGAGGGGTGAGGGGGGCTGGAGAAGGGAGGGGTGAGGGGGGCTGGAGAAGGGGGATGAGGGGGGCTGGAGAAGGGGGATGAGGGGGGCTGGAGAAGGGAGGGGTGAGGGGGGCTGGAGAAGGGGGGGCAGTTGAAGGAGGATCAGGGGGGCTGGGGTGGGGGCTGAGGGCAGCTGGAAGGAGTGAGCCACATTTACTTGTGCAGCGAGACTTGAGAGCCCAGCTGTGATCCTGTGCTCCCCCAGCTGGGCTTTTGCAAGGAGCCAAGGCAAAAGCAGAGGCTCTGTGTGCTGCAGGGAGATGTTAAATCTTCTTCCCTCTGTGAGGTTTTCATTTCCCACATAAAATCAAGGGGGAGGGTGAGAGGAGGGAGGAAGCAAGCAGGGTAATGAATTACACCTCCCAGCTGTGCTCCTGCTTGCCTCCAGAGCAGGGAGCTGAGCCACGCTGGTGCCAGCCCTGTGCTGTCCTTCTGCCTCTCCTGCCAGTCAGGATTCATTAGGGCTGATGCCTCATGAATAGATTACAGCTCCTTGCCTATGCTAATGTGCTGTCAGGCCTCATTTTTCACCCCTGCTTTCCAGCCCTGCTTCTCACATGAGCCTGGATGGTGACACTTTATTATTCAATTATTTATGAAGGCCTCCTGTAGGTGTCTGGGTGCAGGGGTGGGGGGCTGGGGGTGGATGTGGAGGGTTCAGCACCTGCTGAGGGGGGGTTGCCTCACTGGCATGCAGGGGGCCAGGCTGGGGGTCTCATTCCTGAGCTGTCACTTGCTCTCATTTAATCAAGAGGAGTCCCAGTGTCAGGGAAACGAGTCCTGGAGAGGAGGAAATTGGACAAATTGTGTGACAAGTCACGCAGAGGGAGCAGATCAGCTCCCATCAGCCAGCAGTGGCTAACAGGGCTGAGGGGCATTGAGGAGCAGAAGTGACAGCTGAGGGGAGCTGCTGGAGAATGTTGTTAGTGAGCTGAAAACCCCCAGCAGTGCTCCAGCCTTGGGGCAGAGTGGCTGGAA
Organism: Indicator indicator; assembly: GCF_027791375.1. Lineage (NCBI taxonomy): Eukaryota > Metazoa > Chordata > Aves > Piciformes > Indicatoridae > Indicator > Indicator indicator. The sequence goes on along the minus strand of NC_072045.1, from coordinate 2,665,820 downwards.
GCTGCCCAGCAAAAAAAGCCCTGGGGGTGCTGGGTGACAGCAGCTGGCTGGAGGTGAGCCAGGGGGGGCCCCAGGTGGGCAACAAGGCCAGCAGCAGCCTGGCCTGGGCCAGCAGTGGTGTGGGCAGCAGGAGCAGGGCAGGGATGGTGCCCCTGGGCTCAGCACTGGGGAGGCCACACCTGGAGCCCTGGTGTCAGGTTTGAGGCTTTCACTCCCAGGACACTGAGGGACTGGAGCAGGTCCAGAGAAGGGCAACAAAGCTGGGGAGGGGTCTGGAGGTGAGGAGCAGCTGAGGGAGCTGGGGGTGTTCAGGCTGGAGGAGAGGAGGCTGAGGGAGACCTCAGTGCTCTCTGCAGCTCCCTGAGGGGAGGCTGCAGCCAGGGGGGGTTGGGCTCTGCTCCCAGGGAACAAGGGACAGGAGGAGAGGAAATGATCTCAGCCTGTGGGACAAGCTCAGTGTCCATGGAGGGCTGAAGCTCTCCATGTTGGGGCTTGTCTCCTCTGGTGCTGAGCTGTGTGGTGAAGCCTCCTGGTGCAGGGCAGGCTTTGGACAGAAGGGAAGGGACTTTGGAGCCAGTCCAAGCTCCCACCCCACCTCCTGCCCTCCACAGAAAGAGGCCCTTGGATTCCCTCTGCCTTGTTACCAGACCCAGCAGAAGAGCCTGGACAAGGAGCTCCCAGGAGAATGGCTTTAAAAGAGTGGCTCTGAAGCAGTTTCCTCTTGAGCTGCAACCTCAGGACTCAGCTGCCTGGGGGCTGGGGCTGGGGCTGGCCAGTGTGTTCCTAAGGGTGCTGCCTGCTCTTCTCATCCCTTCTCTTCTCTTCTCCTCCAGTCTGACATGCAGAGCTGGGAGGAGCAGAGCCAAGGAGCCATCTACACTGTGGAATATGCCTGCAGGTAGAGGATACTCTCAGGAGGAGGAGAAGGGGGGAGGGTTGTGGTGGAAACAAAGCAGAACCTGCCAGCAGGCTGCCCAGAGAGGTTGTGGAGTCTCCTTCTCCGCAGGGCTTCCAACCCCTCCTGGCCATTGTGCCCCTGGGCAAGCTGCTGTGGGTGCCCTGAGGAGCAGGGGGGTTGGGCTGGGTGAGCTCCAGAGGTCCCTTCCTGCTCCCCCCAGGCAGGATTCCAAGATTCATGCTGAGGACTGTCCCAAGCCCTCCCCCAGCCCTGCTGCTCTCCCACAGCAACTCCAGAGGGTGGAGATGCCTCCAGCTGAGGTCTCTTCTTCCCAGCCCTTCCTGGGGAGGGAGTCTGTGTGCTGCAAAGCCTTTGGAACTCCTGTGCCACCTCCCCCACTGCCTCTTCTCTTCCAGTGCCATCAAGGGCATGGCTGACAGCAGTGTGTACTTCAGGAGCATCGACAGCCTGCTCAAGCAAGCCATAGCCATGAAGGAGCAGCTGAACGCTGCCCAGGGCCGCAGGTAACCAGGGCAGGGGGCACCTTGGCACCTCTTGGGTGCTGAGAAGCTCCCCAGGAGCCAGCAGTGCCCTCCTGCAGCCCAGCAGGCAGCTGTGTGCTGGGCTGCAGCCAGGGGAGTGTGGGCAGCAGGGCAGGAGAGGGGATTCTGCCCCTGGGCTCTGCTCTGCTCAGACCTCACCTCCAGCTCGGGCGTCCCCAGCAGGGGAAGGACTCAGAGCTGTGGAATGAGGCCAGAGGAGGCCACAAAGATGATCCCAGGGCTGGAGCAGCTCTGCTGTGAGCACAGCCTGGGGGAGCTGGGGATGTGCAGCCTGGAGAGGAGAAGGCTCCAGGGGGACCTCAGAGCTGCCTGCCAGGACCTGAAGGGATCCTGCAGGAAGGCTGCAGAGAGACTTTTGCTGAGGGTGTCTGAGACAGGCCAAGGGGGAATGGTTTGGAGCTGAGGCAGAGCAGGGTCAAGCTGAGGAAGAAGTTTCTCAGTGTGAGGGTGGTGAGACTCTGGCACAGGCTGCCCAGGGAGGCTGTGGCTGCCTCCTCCCTGGGGATGTTCAAGGTCAGGCTGGATGAGGCCTTGGGTAGCTGAGAGCTGTCCCTGCCCATGGCAGGAGGTTGGAGTGGATGAGCTCTGAGGTCCCTTCTAACCAGGACTCTCTGTCACCATCCTGCCTGGCAGAGGCTTTGGTGACAGCAGCACAGTGCAGCTCTGATCCCAGGCTGTTGTTTGAGAGCCTTCCCCTCACCTCCTGGCTTTGTTCACTGGGAAGCAAAGACTCTCGGGGCAGGAGGTTAGCTGGAAAATAATTTATTTCCTTGTTTAAAAAGGGAGGTTTGGTCTGTGAGTGGTTAACTCTTTGCTGTCTCAGAGGCAGTTGGAGTCAGATGAGGCCCTGAGCAGCCTGGGAGGTGTCCCTGCCCATGGAACTGGAGGATCTTGCAGGTCCCTTCCAACCCAGCTGCAGTGAGAGGGCAGGGGGTGATGGCTGCAGACTGGAAGGAGCTGGATTGAGATGAGTCATGAGGAGGAAATTCTTCCCCAGGAGGTGCTGAGGCACTGAACAGGCTGCCCAAAGAGGCTGTGGAGGCTCCAAGCCTGGAAGTGTTGCAGGCCAGGCTGGATGAGGCCTGGAGCAGGCTGGGCTGGTGGGAGGTGTCCCTGCTGATGGCAGGGGCTGGAGCTGGCTGATCCCCTTCCAACCCAGCCCATGCCATGCAAACATCTCCCAGCAGTGTCCAAGCCTGGTGTTTGTTCTTCCTGAGAATGGGATCAGTGTTGGAGGCTGACTGGGTAGGGGCTGAGAAATTCCCAGCTGCCCATCCCTGGCAGGAGCTTCTCAGTGAACAGAGAGCCTCTGTCTGCAGCATGCCTCTGCCTTGGCCACCTCTGCTTGAGCTTCCAGCTGTGCCCAGCTGCCCACATGGCAGGGTCCCTGTGCTGCCCACATGTCAGGGTCCCTGTGGTGCCCACATGTCAGGGTCCCTGTGGTGCCCACACGTCAGGGTCCCTGTGCTGCCCACATGTCAGGGTCCCTGTGGTGCCCACATGTCAGGGTCCCTGTGGTGCCCACGTGGCAGGGGTCCCTGTGGTGCCCACGTGGCAGGGGTCCCTGTGGTGCCCACGTGGCAGGGTCCCTGTGGTGCCCACGTGGCAGGGGTCCCTGTGGTGCCCACGTGGCAGGGGTCCCTGTGGTGCCCACACGTCAGGGTCCCTGTGGTGCCCACACGTCAGGGTCCCTGTGGTGCCCACACGGCAGAGGTCCCTGTGGTGCCCACACATCAGGCTCCCTGTGGTGCCCACGTGGCAGGGCTCCCTGTGGTGCCCACGGGGCAGGGTCCCTGTGGTGCCCACACATCAGGCTCCCTGTGGTGCCCACGTGGCAGGGTCCCTGTGGTGCCCACAGGGCAGGGTCCCTGTGCTGCCCACGGGGCAGGGTCCCTGTGCTGCCCACATGGCAGGGGTCCCTGTGGTGCCCATGGGGCAGGGTCCCTGTGCTGCCCAGCAGCATTCTTGGTGGTTGTGGTGGTGCTGTGGCTGTGCAGTTTGCTGCTTCAGCACCCAGGGGAGCTGCTGGCTGCTGCTCTGTGGCCTGTGCAGCACTACTCAAACGTTTGTTTGTCTGAGCTGCTCTCCTGCTGCTCTCAGAGAGCTTTTCTGGCAGCTCCTTCACCTTTTGGGAGTCCTTCCTGAGTGCTGGCCCTGACTTGTCTCTCTCTCTTCTCACAGCTCTGCTGCTCCCCAAGCCAAGAATCCTCCAGCCAGTTCCTGATCCCAGGCAAGCCCTGGCCATCCTCTGCTGCCTTCTCCAGCCCAGTTCTGTGTCCTCCAGCCACAGGGAGGGGCAAGGAACCAACCTCCTCCATCTGGGAAGCTGCCCACAGGCTGCTGCCTGCCTCCCTTGGTTCCCAGGAGCAGCTAAATTCCTGTCACTGGGGTGGGGACTGCCTTTGGGGGGTGCTCTGGGGAGCACTTGTGTCCCTTTCCAGAGGAGGGAAATGAGGTGGATTTGTCCTTTCCAGCTCTTCTCAGCTGCAGGCTGCTCCTGAGGTGGTTTATTTTGTGTTTTCCCTCTCTACCTCTTGGCCACAGAAAATCTGGGTCTTGCTTTCAGTGTTTTGTAGGTGGCTGTTAAGGACCTGCCATGGGCACACTTCAGCTTTGTTCTCTGCAAGGAGAGTTTTTCATCTGCCTGCCAAGGGGTTGCTGAGTTTGGATTTAGTGAGAATAATAAAAAGGAGAAGAAAACCAAGAAAGTTCTGTTTCAAACCTTCTCCTGTTGCTGGCCTCAGGCTTGGGGGGTGGGGGGAGGTCTTGGAGCCTGCTGGCTCCATGTGTTTCAAAGGGCACAGAGCAAAACAAAGCTGGGCAGAGCTGGAGCCTTTCAAGTGAAAAAGAAAAAGAAACCAAAAAAGACTTTTTTCAGCCCCTGTCAAGCAGTGAGAGGCAGAGCTGTACTTGGAGGGCACTTTAAAAGGGATGAGACATCTCCAGCCCTCCTGGAACCACCATTTCTGTTCTGCTGAAGAATATGCCAAGGCTGGAGGGCTCAAAGCAGTGCCAGGCTGTTGGCAGGGGAGCTGGGCTGTGTTTGGGGTGGCAGGGATCTGTCAGGATAGCAGCACAGGAGCTGAGGGGGCAGCTGTGGCCTCCCCCTGCACAACCTGAAGTGTTTCACTGGTTGCTGGGTGATGAGGAACTGGGGAAGAAGCCAGCATGGTGCTGCCACCAGCAAGAGCTGTGGGGGGCAAGAGGCTGGGGCCCGACCCTGCTCAGTGGTGCCCAGGGACAGGACAAGGAGCACTGGGCACAAACTGGTACCCAAGAGGTTCCATCTGAACAGGAGAAACTTTGGTGTGAGGCTGCTGGAGCCCTGCAGCAGCTGCCCAGAGAGGTTGTGGAGTCTCCTTCTCTGCAGGGCTTCCAACTCCCCCTGGGCACTGTGCCCCTGGGCAAGCTGCTGTGGGTGCCCTGCTGGAGCAGGGGCTTGGACTGGGTGAGCTCCAGAGGCAGTGGCAGGAGGGGCTGGGAGCCTTGGCATGGGGTGCAGCTGTGGTCTCCTCAGCAAAAGAAGCAAAGAACGTGCAGCAGGGGCTGCACAGCCCCCGGGTGGGAGCAGAGAGGGTGGAAGGCCCTGGGGGGGGAGGGAACCTACTTGAAACTCTAACCAGAGATGCAAACCTTGTCCCTGGGTGGTGGTGCCTGCAGCTGCCCTGGCCGAGGTGCCCAAGTGCCCCTGGCACTCACACCAGCGTAGAGTCCTTGCCTGAGGCTCCAGGCTTCCGGGCCAGGACGTTCCTCATCTCCTGGGTGACTCCATTCCAGGGCTTGCCCTGTGCCTGCAGCAGCCCAGGCTCTGCTGCCAGCGTCCTGTGCGTCCTGGGCAGGTTGCAGCTCTCCTGCTCCCCGCAGGAGGTGAGGTTGCTGCTGGCTGCGGAGCCCAGCTGGGATTTGCGCTCCAGGAATGGAGGGAAGGAAAACTCCCGGTGAATTTCAGGGCGGGCGCGGGGTGGAGCCACGGTCTTGTTGTTGAGGTCGCTGGTGGAGGAGTCTCCCTGCTGGGCAGAGTCGTTCTCGTAGAGGGTGTGGGAGAGCTCCGAGCGAGCGCGGCGAGAGGCCTGGGAGGCGCGGAGCAGGGCGTGGGACACGGAGAGCAGCAGCACAACGATGCCGGAGCAGAGGATGCAGGCGCTGGCGATGCCAGCCTCCAGCTCGAACAGCAGCAGCATGTAGATGGCAAGAGCTGGAAGGGGAGCACAGAACATGTCCCAGCACGTCGAAGGACAGAGACTCCCTACAAGGAGGCCCATGGAAAGGACAGGGGGTGCTGGGCACAAGGGTTTCATAGCCTGGGGGGGCTGGAAGGGACCTTCAAGATCAGCCAGTTCCAGCCCCCCTGCCATGGGCAGGGACACCTCCCACTGAAGAAGGTTGCTCAAGGCTCCATCCAACCTGGCCTTGAACACTGCCTGGCCTGGAGCTTCCACAACTTCCCTGGGCAGCCTGTTCCAGTGCCTCACACCCTCCTGGGGAAGAATTTCTTCCTTGTGCCTCATCTAAAGTGAGCTTCTGGGGAGATTCCCATTGGACTCCAGAATGAGAACCTGAGACTGGGGAGTGGTGGAGTCCCCTCCACTGGACAGTTTGAAGACACAGCCTGGCAGGGTGCTGGACCAGCCCCCTTCAACTCCACCTTCACCTAGAAAGGTTGCATCAGATGATCCTTGGGGTCACTTCCAACCTGGCATTCTGTGATTCTGAGGAACCAGAAGGACTAAAGCCTTACTTTAGACCTGCAAACTGTGAGGGTGCCAGAGAATCCCAGCATGGTGGAGGCTGGAAGGGAACTCTGGAGATGCTTCAGTCCAACCCCCTGCTAACAGAGGTACCCCTGGAGCAGGCTGCAACCCAAACCTGGAGAGCAGAAGGTTCATGCAAAACAAACCTGATGCTGAAGGAGAACCTCAGCAGCTTCCCAGCACTCAGCAACCAGTGCAGGGTGGATGGTTGGGTTGTAAGAGCACAGCCCAGGCTGGGCTGTGGTGGGGGGAGAGGGGAACTTGCCTGTGAGGTAGACTGAGACCCCGCAGCAGAAGAGGCCGATGGCAGCGTGGCGAACGGTTCGGCTGTCCAGGAGGAACCAATCTGCCCTGCAGGGTGTCAGAGAAAGGCAACTTCTGTCAGGCCTCCTGCTCCTGGGCTCAGCACAGCAGCACCCAAGCTCTGGCCCCTGCTGAAGGCTGGCTCTGTGCAGAGGAGAGGTTCAGAGCCAGGCCTCAAGCCCAGGGAGCTCTGCTCAGCTTGGGTTCAGAGCTCTCTGCAACAAAAGGGTTGGAGATCTCTTCACATTTCCAGCCCTTCCTGCTGGGATAGGGGCAGGAGCTCAAGAAAAACAAAGGGCTGGAGGCTCTCTGCAGGTGGTTTGCAAACCCTGAAGAGTAAAAGGAACAAAACTGAGGCTGGAGCCCAATCTCCTCCCTCCAGAAAGAACAAGCGAGGTGCTGGGCACTGAATGAAGCAAGGTCAGGTTCTCTGCTCACCCTTGGGCTTGGATTTCTGTGCTCAGCTCAGATTGCAAATCTTTTGTCTGCAAGGGGCTTAGTACTTGAATTGTGCTTCCAACATGTCAAAAGCTCAGCTCCTTCCCAGCAGGACCTTTGTTTCCCACCCAGCACCAGCTCCTTTGCCTGCTGCAGGCACTTTCCACCTGCAGGCTCTCCCCCAGGCCACCAGCAGCTCTCCTTGGGCATCTTGGGAGCCAAATTGACCTGGCAAACCTCAGCCCTCGCTGGGCTTTGGAGGCTGCTGGCACCCGAGGATGCTTCTGCTCACTGGGAGAGCAGGATGTAGTCATATGGGGACACAGCAGAGGGTGGCCAAGGTGGAGGTTAGCAGATAGATGAGCAGGGGGTTGGAAATGTGAGTGCCTGGAGAGAAGCTCCTTCTGTTCCATGGGGTGAACTTAGCAGCTGAGGATGCTGTGCCCCCTCCCGGCATGTCCTGACCCCCTCCCCTCCTCTCGGGCTCGGTTTGTCGTTGCCGAGTCCGTTAATGGAGCCCTGGAGCCGCTCCCGCTCCTCGCTGCGGCGGGGAAGAGCAGCAGCTTTGTTTCATTAATTACCTGAGTGCGAGGGGGATTAGCAGGGAGGAGAAGGACTTTGTTTGGAGCTGGCCCGGGCTATTGAGTGCAGCTCTGAGCAGCGGAGCCCTAATTCAGTGTGACAAGCCCAACGTGGGAAAGGTCCCTGGGACGTGAGCAGGTCCCCTAATGAAATGGGCACCCGGTGGGGCCAGGCCACGAGGAGATGGCAGCCGCTGGCATCCCACATCCCGGGGCAGAGAGGCTGTGTCCTGCCAGCACCCCCTGCCCGGGGGCAGCCCCCAGAGCAGCCTCCCCTGTCCCCAAAACCTCCAGGGATGGACATTCAACCACCTCCCTGGGCAGCCTCTTCCAGTCCTTGGGAACCTTCCCGGTGAAGAAATTTCTTCTAACGTCCAACCTAAACCTCCCTCGGAGCAACCTGAGGCCATTTCTTCCCAAACACAATAACCCTCAGGGAAGCTGAGGAGCAGCCTGGGCAGCTTGGGATCCTGGGCAGAAGGAGACCAGCCCAGGTCACAGATCACCTGCAGCAAAGCCACCAGCAGCCTCTGGGGCTGGGGAGCAGAGCTCAGAAATGTTGTTTAAAGTCCAATTGTTTGGGAAGAGTTCCCCAGCAGGGTCTGCAGCTGGGCAGGGCTGGTGGCTCTGCCCTTGAACAGTTGGCTGCAGTTGGAGCAGAGCCTGTCCCACCCCTGGCACTGCCACCTCCCTACCTGTGACTTTGCATCTGGCTCCCTGATTACTGCAGCTTCTGCTTCCCACTCAGGATTTTCAAAGCTGACCCCTCCCCCCCAGCTTCAAGATCCTGAGCATTTCCCAGCCCACAAATCCACCCCAGCTCTCAAGACAAACTTCTCCAGCCCAGGAGGAATTTCTCTGCTGTCACAGTTTGCCAGCAGAAACCAAACTGCCACCAAAAAAAAAAAAAAAAAAAAAAAAAAAAAAAAAAAAGTTTGCTGTGAGGATCTTTGTGTCCTGCAGAAATATTTTGCTCTCCTTCATTAACTGAGTGTTGGCTTCACTTGCAGGAGGCTGAGAGGAGCTGCTGCTGCTCCCTGATGAGGCTCCAGCCACCCTGCTCCACACAGAGCTGGAGGCATTGGTGGGGTTCTCTAATTAGGGACAAGAGGAGCTGCTGAAACATTATCACTGCCTCGTCAATCGGGTTTAGGCTTGAAGTGAGAGTGGTCACAAAACTGGCCCCCTGGGGAGCATGGTATGAGCTACACAGAGGGATCTCCATGTGCAGACCTCTTGGCACCAAGATGCTTCTGAATCTGATTGTTCACAAGTTGGTTTTGTTTTGCTTTCAACCCAGGATGTTGGGGAAGAGGAACCAGCCCAGGTGTCCATGGAGGAAGGAGAGAGGAATTGCTTTGGAAGTAGAATCATAGAGTGGTTTTGTTTTGCTTGGAGAAGCCCTTTCAGATCCTTCACTCCAACCAGTCTCTAACTCTCCCAAGGCTGGGGCTGAACCATGGCCCTCAGCACCACAGCTCTGGGGATTTGGAACCCCTCTGGGGGTGGGGTTTCAGCCACCTCCCTGGGCAGCCTGGGACAGGCTTTGAGAACCCTTCCAGGGAAGAAGTTTCTTCTAATGTCCAACCTAAACCTCCCCCTGGAGCAGCTTGAGGCCATTTTCTCTCATCCTATCACCTGTTCCTTGGGAGAAGAGGTAATTCCCACCTGGCTCCAGCCTCCTCCCAGGGAGCTGTAGAGAGCAATGAGGTCTCCCTCAGCCTCCTCTTCTCCAGGCTGAACACCCCCAACTCCCTCAGCTGCTCCTCCCCAGCCCTGTTCTTCAGACCCTTCCCCAGCTTTGTTGCCCTTCTCTGGACCTGCTCCATCCCCTCAGTGTCCTTCTTAGAGTGAGGACCCCAAAACTGAGGCCAGGATTCAAGGTGTGGCCTCCCCAGTGGTGAGTCCAGAGGGACAATCCCTGCCCTGGTCCTGCTGCCCACACCACTGCTGGCACAGCCCAGGAGCAGCAGGTGCCCTGCTGCTGTTGCTGTGTAAATGTGCTGCTAATCATTAAGTCAACACATGTTGGTGGTTAATGACCCCAGACCCCTGGGCTCTGTGCTCACCCTGGCAGGCACCCCAGGAGCCCATCCTGCAAAGGGACAAATTTCCTGGGCACCGTAGCCAGGCCCAGCACAACTTCCCTGCTTGGCCCCAGAGCTGGGCTGGGCTGGCAGGGCTGGTGTGACCACCCCTGCTCCTACACACCCCGAGAGGGACCACAGCAATGCCACCCTGTGCTCCTTCAGCACCCCCCTTTCCCTGCTTCCCCCCAACTTCCTGCTGCCTCCTCTGAGCATCCCTGGGGCTCCTGAGCATCCCAGTGCCCCCATAGCCCCCTGCACCCCCAATTCCCAGTGCCCACCATGTCTCCCTGCACCTCAAACTCCTCCTGCCCCTGACACCCTATAACCCTCCTGTATCCCCAAGCCCTGGTGCCCCCCTAATTCCCCTATACCCCCAAGCCCTGGTGTCCCACCAGCGTCCCCGCAGCTCTCACCGGTCGAGACCGGGCTGCCCGCGGCACAGCTCGGTGCTGAAGTAGCCGTGGAGGAGGCAGAGCAGGAGGCAGCTGACGTTGAGTACCAGGCAGAGCGCGGCCAGCACGGCCGACACCGGCAGCAGCACGGCGGCAGCAGGCTCCGGTAAAGCTCCTCTCCCTGTACCGGGACCAGAACCAGCACCGGAACCGGTGCCAGCCCTTCCCGACGGCAGCTGGAAGATGAGGCTGGAGGCGAGCAGGGCCATCGCAGCGGCCAGAGTCCCGAAGAGCAGAAGCACCGTTAGGGCTCGCTGCGGGTAGGCGGCGGGCATGGCGGGGCCGGTACAGGGAACCGGGATCCGGGAGGGGCACCGAAAACCGGGAAATGAAGAGGCAGCAGGAACTAGGGAGGGTTCTGGGCTGGCAGACCAGCTCCGCTCACCTCCGCTCCGCCAAAGTTGCGTTTGCTTTGTCCCCTGTGCACCCGGGATGGGGAACCGGGAACCGGCACCGAGCCGAGAGCGCCGCTCGGGGCGGCGGGAGCTGTGGTCCCGTCGGAATTTCGCCTCCCTCCGCCGCTGCCCGACCAGGGAAGACCGGGGAGGGCCGGTCCTGCCTCCCGGTACAGCCCCTCGCCGCAGGGGCCGCAGCCGAACGGCAGCTCCGCCGGGGCCGGGCCCCCCCAGGCTCCGCCCAACATCCAACCCCCCGACGGGGCCCCGGGAGCTCCTGGGGTCGGTGAGGACTTGAAGGGGGTTGGACGGGACCGGGACCAGGGGAGTCTGGGCTCAGAGTGATGGACGGAGGGACGGGAGGGTGGACGGACAGAGGGACGCTACAGCTGCTGCGAGCGGTGTCTCCCGCCCTCCCCTCGGCTCTTCCCGTTCCCAGGCTCAGTCATAGGTTTCCTGCTCTTGGAAAAAATCCTGGGATCAATCCCCCCCAACCTAACCCGGGGAGGAGGGGACACGGCGGCGGCTTCCTCCTGTTTCCCATTTCTGCCCAGGGAGAGGCACTTTTGGCACCCAAAATGTTCTCAGTCTCACACGGCTGAGGAGGGACCCTCGAGGGGCTGCCGTCAACCACCGGCCCTTGTGGCTGTCCCCAGCTTCCCGTGTCTTATAAATATCCTGGGAAGCTGAAGCGCCTTTCCCCTGGGATCTGCCCCGCCAGCAGATCCTCCCTTGGGAACTGGGCGGATTCAAGGAGAGTTAATGCAGGGAAATTCGCTCTGCAGATCCCCTGGTACCTCGGGAAAGCCCCTGTGCCTTGGGCGCAGCGGGGAAGCTGAGGCAGAGTCTCCCCCTCCGAAATTCCACACCCGATTTCCCTGCGTGTGGGACAAGGGGACGTTGGGATGGAGCTTCCCTGGCACTGCGCCAGCGCCACGCCAAGGGACCGGGTGTGACATCGACTCCCCCAGCCTGGTGGCATCAGCAGCTGGGCCTGTGCCCAGGGCCGGCTGTGGGATCTGGACGGGGTGACCTTTCCGTGGGGCAGAGCCTGCCCGTCCTGCGTGGGTGGTGCCCGCTGGCACCCTGCGCTGCCGGCCGGAGCCGTGCCGGACACGGCGCTATTTTGAACGCTGCTGTGTTGGCCTTGGCAGGCAGCTCAGGGCTGGCTCCTGGGTTGATTCCAACCCCCCTCACATTTTTGTCCAGGGAGGAAAGTCAGTCCACTGGTCCATGGTACTGGTGCTTGGCATAACGTCCCCAAAGCAGCTCCTGGTGACGGAGTCTCTGTCCCTTCCCTGTGGCTGGGAGGAGTGGCAGGGCTCAGCCGTGTCCTGTGGGCTGTGTCACTTGGGGTGCGGAGTGCCGGGGGGCACTCAGCGGCTCTGGGTCCCCAAAACCCCCGGATCCGGGGGCAGGAAAGGCCTCAAGAGGGAGCTCAAAGCTTTCAAGCTGCCGACCTGGAGCTTGCAGGGAGCAGCTGGGCAGAGCCCAGCCTGAGCACATCCTGACCTGGGGGGTCTGGGCGCCCCCTGCCCCCAGTGAGGAGGTTCAGCTGCTAGAAGCAACTTTTGGCTAAGTCCCTGGGAAGCCCGAGGTGAAGGGAGGTGCCATGCCTTGGGCTGGCAAAGGGCCACCCTGTGTGTCCCCAAACCGTGTCCCGTGCCAAGATGTGTGATCTGGACACCGACTCTGTGACTCCACAGCTGCCAGGACACTGCTCTGCAGATGCTTTGGGTCTTCTGCCCTCCCTCACACCTCCTTCTCAGGATCAATTAGGATTATGAGCAGGGCTAATTAACAGTCTGCTAATTGCACTCTGAAGCACTCCATAAATCAGGAGCATTAAAAGCAGCTCTAAGGAAGATGCCTTCCCCTTCCTGCCAGCCCAGCCTGCACCAAGAGCCTTCTCTGGGATTGTCCCAGTCTCTCCATCCCCTCTTCCCAAACTGCCCACCTGGGATCAGACCCCCAGCAAGCCCAGGGTTGGATGTGTCCCCACCACGGGTCTGGTGTGGGAACTGATTTCCAGTGAGGCCTCCACAACCTCCTTCCCAGCTGCTGCCCAGGTTCTGCTCACGTAAGGGGAGCTTGGGAATTGCATCAGTTCCCCCTGGCTGCTGTAAACAAGGATGCTCCCAGTGGGAACCCCACATGGAGCAGCTCCTGGACACCCCTTCAGCATCTCTATGCTGTGTCCAGAGGAAGAAGGACCCCCCCTGGCATGGCCACCCACCCATGGCACGCAGCACCCAGCAGAGCATGGGCCTGGGGACACCAGAGCAGAAAGGGGTGGTCACGGGCACTCCTGGCACCTTGGCTTTGTCCCAACCCAGACAGAGGTCACACAAGGACAGGAGCAGAGCAGGGGCATGAATTGGGCAGTGCCTTCTCCAGGAATGGATTTGGGGCCAGATTTGGAGGCAGGCACAGAACCAGGGCACATCACTGGTTCTGCCACCAGCACTGGTTCTGCTCGTCCCAGGGAAAAGCAGCTTCTGAGCCTGGCTACTCTGTACCCCCCAGCCAAAATCCTGGCTTCCAGCTCTGCTGTGAGGTTCCCCAAGCGGTTTCTGTGTCTGTCACCGTGTGCCAGTGCAGCTCCTGCCTCCCTCCACTCTGCAAAGACCACTTTGTGTCATCTTCACAGGCTTCAAGCCACAGGACCCACTACCACCTCCATCCTCCAGTCTCTGCTCCAGAGCAGAGCACTTTTCTTCCATCCTTCCCAGGCTGGGAGTGGGAACAGTGCCAGGAAACCACAGCACTGGAGCCCTCGATCTCAGCCTGAACCCCCCCCAGTGAAGGCATCCCTGGGATCCCCCAAACTTCACCCCCATCCCAGCCCCCCAAATTCCCACAAACTCACTCATGCCCTCCTCTGCCAAATCCCCATCTCAGTCCTCCCAAGTCCTTCCACCTTCACCCTCATCCCACTCCTCAAGTTCCCCTCAATTTCCTCCACCCTCTACCCTATTTCACGCCCCCTCAAGGTTCTCTCAATTTCACCTCTATCCCAGCCCCCCAAGTGTCCCCAGCCTCACCCCATCCCACCCCCCAGCTATCCCTAAGTTCAGTCCTATCTCTGACTCCAAATCCCCCCAAATCTCCCTCAGCCTCACCCCATCCCTCCCAGCCCAGTCCCCCCAATTCTCCCCATCCCCGCTGGAGGCGTGGCTATGCAAATCAGCCCTGTACCTGCAGCCAATAGCCAGCGAGCCAGACACATCTGTGCAAATATATGAGTGCAATGGGCGTGATTATGCAAATATAAACCGGTTGTGGGCAGGGCTATGCAAATGTAGCCGGCACTGCTCGGGCAGGCGGCGGGCAGCGGCTGCTCCAGGGGGACTCGAACCGGCACTGACACCGGCACCGGACAGCACCGGGGCCGCACCGGGGCTGTGCCGGCTCTGCTGCAGCACCGGTAACCTGCGGCCGGGCCGGTGGGGAGCTGCCGAGGAGGAAAAGCCGGTGTCCAGGTGAGTGTCCCGGGATGGGCGGTGATGGGGGACGGGGGGGCCACCGGGACGCGGCCGCTCTTCAGTATCACCAGTAACAAAGAGGGGGGACAGTGGTGGCCGTGCACCCTTAGCCCCGTCTCTGTTCCCTCCACGGAGGTTCCGGAAGCCCTAAGCATCCCAGCGGCCGCACCGTCGGGGCTCACGGGGTCTGGGGAGTGGTGTCTGTGCTGGGGTGATGCCGGTGCGGCCGAACTGGCGCCCCACGGGCTGGCCTGGGTACGGCAGAGCCCCGTTCCCCGCCCCGCCGTCCCGGGCTGGCTATAAAAAGCCTGTGGTTAGCTCGGGGCGGTTATTTTTACTGGTGTCTGAGCAGCGAGGAACGCCCGGGTTGAACCCAAAATGCAGCCTGGCTGGAGCCGCCCTGTCCCGCCGCTGTCCCCTCCCCACCTCCGCCACCCCCGGGGTTCACGGAAGCCTTTGGGGCTAGGCCCGAGCCCACTGTGTAGGGGGTAAACTGAGGCACGGCAGCGCGGGGCTGTCGGCTCGGCCAGAAGTAACATTGCCGGCGGCCCTGGTGTCCCCGTGGCGTCGCTGGGGGTGCCACAGGGGTCTGGCACTCCATGGCACACGGAGCTTTAACGCTGCCCGGTGAGGATGTGGCACGGCCGTGGCTCTGCCCCAGCACACGTGGGGCTCTCCGTCACTGTCTCCGCGGGGACACCACGGCTGCTCCAGCGGCTCCCATCCCAGGGGCTTTGCTCTTTTAATGAGAGAAAAGTTTCCCAGAGCTGCTGGCTCTGGAGCTGGGAGTCTGCAGGGAGGGCATTAACCTGGCAGCTGGTGGGGGAGCAGGAAGGCCGAGATGTGCCCCGGGGGGTGATGGGGCCGTGGCCCCTCACTCACACCCCAGGGGGCACCAGCTGGGAAGGCAGCGTGGGTGACCCGCCCATGAAGCCGGATCCTGGCCCTGTCCCAGGGCTCTGGCTGCCAGCTGGACACGTCACACGTGGGTGATGTGTGAGGGAGACCTGGGTAGCTCGGGGGGAAGGGGAGAGGATGTAGATCAGGCTCCAGGTTTGGTTGAGGGTGTGAAAATTCCCTGCTTGTCTCCAAACTCGGATCCCTGATGATATCCCAGCGCTGAGAGCTGGGCAGGGCAGCAGCAGGGAAGGAGAATAGATTTGGGAGCCTTTGAGTGGTGCAGAGGGAAAGGAATTCCTGCTAGCACCCAGAAGAAGAGTCTGTGCTGCCATGGGGCATGCCATGCTGCTGTGGGGGTGCCCAGAAGGGTTGGAGGTGAGGGAATTAGTGTGTTTGAGAGCTCTGGAATTCCTTCGTCTTCACAAGGATTACACTGGGATTGTCAGGAGCAAGCCAGGTTTGTGGCCACAAAGCCCTCCGGCCACAGGGATGGGCTCAGGCCAGCTGCCAGCAACTTCTGGCTGCCCCCAGCAGAGCCTCCAGCAGCAAAGGGGCACCACAAATGTCCAGCTGCAGCCCAGCCCCACAGGATCAGACTGATCCTTCCCTTGGCAGCCAACAGTGCTGCCAACACCACGCCAAGGTGGTCTGGTCCCCAAGGGGCATCCATGGCAGGAGCTGCCATGGCTTTTGGGGGCGTTTCTATCCTCCCCCCTTCCACACAGTCATTTGGGAACCGAAAAGCCTCCACCCAGCACCATGCTTCACCCCACGGCACCAGGCCATGGGACTTGGGGGACTTTCGGTCTGTGTCACCCCCCAGAGGGATGGAGCTGAGGCTGGAGGGTGGCCTGAGCCCAGCCAAGCCTGGCTTTGGCTCTGGAGGGGCACAAGGCAATGCCATGGGCAGGCATGGCCTGTGCTGGAGGGAGTTGGATGGTTTATGATCCCCCCTCCCCCCAAGGAATTCTGCTGGCTGTTGAGTGATGCTCATGACGTGAAGGAAGTCTTAGTGCTTGGCCCCAGCACCCTGAAGTGTTCTTGGGCTCCAGTCCCCTCCAGATTCTCCTTTCCCCTGCTTCCCAACACCCTCCTGCTGTCTTCCCCACTCCCCTGGCAGCCCTGTTCTGGCTTCTACTGGTTAGTTGTTTAAACAACCTATAAAAAGCAGGAGGTCCTCCAGCACAAAGTGGTCAGCTTTGACTTTTCCCTTGCTCCAGATGCTTCTCCCACCCTAGGGAACCCCTGAGATCTGGGAAGATGGAGAAGGACAGCACCAACCAGGGATGGATGTGGTCCCACCATAAAGAGTGGTCCTCAAAGCTCCATTTCAAGCCCTTCCCAGTCCCCAGTGCTGCAGCCTCTGGATTGGTTTCCCCTTGGGATTTTGCTTCTCCTGGCTCAGATTTTCCCTTTAAAAAAAAGGGGGGGAGGGTGTGGAAACTCTTTCTCTCACTTTAATCAGGGCTTTTTTTTTTTTCCTTCTCCAACAAAATACTTCTGGGAAGATGTTGAAGGCCAGCAGTGGGTGGATGAAACATTGGGGGGCTCAGGGATCCTAAACTGAGGTTATTAGGGGAGTGCTGGGACCCCGGAGCGGCCTCTGGTCGCTGGTCCCAGCATTCCCCTAATAACCCTTCATGCTTTGATTTTTTTAGGATAAACTCGATGGATTTAACATTTCTGGGATGCATCAGGGATGAAGATGGATACAAAGGTGGCGGTGGCAGAACCCTCCCAGTCTCACTCTGGGGCTGTGCCACATCCATCTCAAGGGGCTCTCATTGTTAATTAGGAGCTGGGATGGGAAGCTTCCAGCTTCCAGAGGGGTACAAATGACTCTCAAAAGATGGAGAGGATCCAGGGGGTTAACCAGAAAGCTTGTCCCAGCCCAAGGGTGGTATCTTGTTGTGAAGGGGATGGTGAGGGTGTGGAAGTGAGCTGGGTGCGTGCGAGCGAGCAGAGAGCCCAGGCTAAAGATAAATGTGAGTGGGAGGCAGGGAAAACCAGCAGGATGCCAGGCAGCACTGGAGCCTCTGCCCAGCACAGGCAGGAGAGGAAACTTTTCCTCTCTGGAAGGTTTTGTAAGGCTCAAGCGCTCTTTCCTTAGCAGGAAATGGAGTTAGTTCCTTCATAATGATGATGCTGAAGGGCTGCTTCATCCCTGCAGCCAGGCCGTGGCTCACCAGGAGCTGTTTGTGCAAGGTGGGACCTCGTGGAGGTGAAGCTGGAGAAGACTGAGAGGGGATTTAATAAATCATAGAATTGTCAGGGCTGGAAGGGACCTCAAGGCTCAGCCAGTCCCAACCCCCCTGCCATGGGCAGGGACACCTCACACCAGAGCAGGTTGCTCACAGCCACATCCAGCCTGGCTGCAAAAACCTCCAGGGATGAGGCTTCCACCACCTCCCTGGGCAACCTGTGCCAGTCTCTCACCACCCTCATGGGGAAGAACTTCTTCCTCACATCCAATCTCAATCTCCCCACTTCTAGTTTTGCTCCATCCCCCCCAGTCCTATCACTCCGTGACACCCTCAAAAGTCCCTCCCCAGCTTTCTTGTAAGTATCTGAGGGCTGGGGGTCAAGAGGCAGGGGACAGGGACAGGCTCTGCTCAGTTGCACCCTGGGGTAGGCCAAGGAGCAATGGATAGAAACTGCAGCACAGGAGGTTCCACCTCGACATGAGGAGGAACTTCTGCACTGTGAGGGTCAGAGAGCCCTGGAGCAGGCTGCCCAGAGTGGAGTCTCCTTCTCTGGAGCCTTTCCAGCCCCATCTGGATGTGTTCCTGTGTGACCTGTGCTGGATTCTATGCTCCTGCTCTGGCAGGGGGTTTGGACTGGATGATCTCTGGGGGTCCCTTCCAAGCCCTAACATCCTCTGATCCTGTGAGCCTGCATTCTGATGAGAGGTTGTGGGGGGACAGCACCCCAGCTCTGCACCTTCCTGGTCAAGGCCATGAGCCCTCACTGGATGGGAGCCAGGCTGCTCCCTCCATGCTGGCCCTGGCCATGGGGACAGGATGGGACGATGCCATCTCACTGGAGGTGGCACTGCCCAGCACTGCAGGCTGTGATAATCTCCTGCAGCCTTAATACTGCTTTATCACCTAATCTCCTGCTGCAGCAATTAAAATCCAGAGTGAAATCCTCCCCTCCCCTCCCAGCCCTTAATACCTGCCCGGAGGGGAACCAAGTGCCTGTGTCCTGCCACACTGCAGTGCCCGAGGCACCAGGACCTGCCATGGCAGCCAGCTGAGGCACCTTGTACCATGCTCCTGGAGGGCATTGTTCCTTGGCATCCCATTCCCAGAGAGCATTGCACCTCTGGCACCCTATTCCCAGAGAGCTCCACTCCCCTGGCACCCTGCTCCTGGTGAGCCTCCTTCTCATTGCACCCTGCTCCAGGAGAACATCAGTCCCCTTGCCCCCCATTTTTGGAGGGCATCCCTCCCCTGCCCAAATCCTACACCTGCCAGCAAGCCCCCAGCACGTGGCACATTGCTGCCCAGGCCCTGCTCATGTCCCTGTGGGTGCCATGTGGCCGTGGTGGGTGAGGAGCCAAGGAGGTGCCCTGGGAGAAGCAGAGGAGCCCGAAGGAGCTGCATGGGGAAGCAGCTGATGAAACCACCCCGGGTGTTGCAGCAGGCCTCTGGTGCTGTCCCTGGTGGCAGGGACGGGGAGGAGGGGACAGGAAAGAATCACCTCAGCACCCCATGGTGGTGGCCTGGCCACGGCAGGTGCCCAGCTTGTCCCCAGTGGTGCTGTGGCTGCTGCTTCCCACCCCCTGAGTGCTGTTCTGGGCTGGCCCCCACCCTGCATCACCCCACGGGTGCTGGTATCCCCCTAGGATCCCCTCAGCATCACCCCACGGGTGCTGGTGTCCCCATAGGACCCCAACAGCATCACCCCATGGGTGCTGGGCCTCCCAAAGCACCCTTTCTGGGCAGATGTGGCTACTCCTAGGCTCAGTGCAGTGCTGGTACCCAAGGGTGGCTGCTGTCCCCTGTCCCCTGCCATGCAGCAGCACACAGAAGGGGACACAGCCAGGCGCTGGGGCAGGCAGGGCCAGGCAGGGACCTGCAGGATCAGTCCTGGTGCAGGGTTCTCCACCCAGGTGGAAATCGGGGTGCTGGGGCAGGGGATCTGGCTGCCACAGCATGCAAGGAGCTGATGAGGGGACCCTTGGCAAGCATTTCATGTGCCCACCACAGAGTTGCACCACAGAGTTGCAGGGGGGGTCCCATCCTGCCATCCCCAGCGCCCTGAAAAATCCCCTCTGGGCTGAGGCTGTGCAGGGAAATGGGAACCCACAGCCCCTGACCCAAAAGGACCAAATCCAGCTGCGAGCCAGAGCCCCTCCAGGAACACCTCTTTTCCCTGCACCCCAGATTAAAGCTTGCAGGGTGGGGGTGGGCAGGTGAGAGTTGAGCCACCTGGAAATGCCCTGCCCCGATGCCATGCCACAGGTGTCAGTGCCAGGAGAGCAGGAGCAGCCCCAGCCCTGCATGGGCAGCAGACATGGTTGGGAAAACCTTCTCCTTTTCAGCAGGGAGCCGCTGGGCTGGGGGGAGCTGGGGTGGTCTTGGCAGCCACCCCCACCCCTGCACCTTGGTGCCGTGCGTGGGCCCAGGGCCGCAGGGTGGCAGCGGGGCCGTGGGAACGGCAGAGCAATTTCCTTCCATAAATTAAAATTAGTTTTGATCAGCTAAATATAGCAGCTGAGCAAGATGGTAAATGGCAACGTGCTTGAGAGGGGGGAAGCAGGACAGGCTGGGGCACCACGGGAGCAGAGGGCCTGGCTGGTCCCCAGCCTGCACCCCCCAGTTGCATCCCTGCCCTGAGAGGGCTCTGGGGGTGTCTGCTGTCCCTGTGGGAGCCTCAGCACAGAGACCCCCGCCCCACCGTGCTC
Source organism: Indicator indicator (assembly GCF_027791375.1). Taxonomy (NCBI): domain Eukaryota; kingdom Metazoa; phylum Chordata; class Aves; order Piciformes; family Indicatoridae; genus Indicator; species Indicator indicator. Next base: position 2,646,055 of record NC_072045.1, on the reverse strand, counting down.
CCAGCTCGGCTCTTGCCCCGTGGCCGTGGTGTGGAGACCAAGCTGGGCCAGGCCTGCACCCAAGCTGGGGGAGGGGAGGCTGGGGGTGAGGGTCCTGTTGGGAGCGGCATGATGCCAGCTGTGGCTCTGTGCCAGGCTGTGGTGGCATTGGGGTGTTCCAGGGTGGGTTTTGGGGGTGAGTGGAACTGGAGCATGACCAGAGGAGCAAGACTTGGGTCGCTCTGGCAGCAGGTGGGGGTGTCACAGCCCAGTGGCAGGCTATGATGGGTGCTAGCACCCCAAAAGTGGGGTGAGATGTGGGGGTCCTTGCTGCCCCCTGGCCCTTCCTGGCACTGGCTCTGGTGGCAGGCAGGGGTGGGTGGTTTCGCTTTGCTTCTCCTCAGGCAGCCACTTCCTGGCCTGCGAATGGCAGAGGTCAAATTTAGTCTCTTGGTGTTGGTTGAGAGGAAAGGAAAAAAAAAAAAAAAAGAAAAGAAAATTAAAATTAAAATAAGGCCCAGGCTGAACCCAGCCCCTCGGGCTGAGGGACCCTCCCCACAGCCAGCCCAGCCTGCCTCAAAACCACTCTCCCCATGCCAAGGTAAAGAGCAGCAGTGCATGAGGCAGGCTCCGAGCAGCCCCCTCGGCTTTGGGTGGCCACTTGGTGATGCTCAGGCTGATGCCTTGCTCCCAGCAAGGCTCCTGGCGCCGTGGCACTGAGGTTTCCCAGCTGGCACACACAGGTGCTGGGGCTGGGGTGGGATGAGGGGGCTGGAGCCGGGGTGGTGGAGCTGGCTGGTCAGAGCTCAGGGGATTTTTCCCCACGTGCCCCAGCAGAGTTTCCACTTTTATTTTCCAGTTTAGCAGAAGCTCTGCTAAAACAAAACAACAAAAAGCTGAAATTTCCTCCCCAAAATTTCTTTTTTTTTTCTTTTTTAGTAAAACTTCTTTATTTCTGGTGGCTGGAGGGGTTGAGGAGGTGTGTGTGGTGCTGGGGTTCCAGCCCCAGCAGCTCAGGGGCTTCTTGTTCTCTTCCAGGCCCATCTCAAGTGTAGGAGGGGAAAATGGGTCGGAAAAAAATCCAAATCAGCAGAATATTGGATCAGAGGAACCGGCAGGTGAGAGCTTCCTGGGGACAAGGAGGGGACAAAGGGAGCACGAGGCCACAAGAGGAGGCAAAGCTGCTCCGCTCCAACCTTCCTTGTGGGTGCTGGGTCCTCCAGAGCTGGAGGGGGTTTGAGGGGCCTGAAGAAGGAGGGTTTGGGGCTGTATCCAGGGGTTGGTTTGGTCCTCCAGAGCTGGAGGGACTTTGAGGGGGTACAAAGGAGGAGGATTTGGGACTGTATCCAGGGGTTGGTTTGGTCTTTCAGAGCTGGAGGAGGTTTGGAGAGCCCGAAGGAGGAGGGTTTGGAGCCTTATCCAGGGGTTGGTTTGGTCCTCCACAGATGGAGAGGGTTTGGAGGTCCAGGAGGAGGGTTTGGGGCTGTATCCAGGAGGTTCTTAAGGAGGAAGTTCTTTACAACGAGAGTGGTAAAACACTGGAGCAGGCTGCCTATGGATGTGATGGAGACCCCATGGGTGTGGTGGAGACCCCATCCCTGGAGACCCTCAAGGTCAAACTCGCTGTGTCTTGGGGCACCCTGCTCTGGTTGGAGTTGCCCCTGCTGACCGCAGCGGGGGCATCAGACAAGATGCCCTTTGAGGGTCCCTTCCAACCCGAGGCAATGGATCTGTGAGCCTGGGAGGGGACTGCAGCACCCCCATGGCCTTTCCCTGCCCCGCAGGTGACCTTCACCAAGCGGAAGTTCGGGCTGATGAAGAAGGCTTACGAGCTGAGCGTGCTGTGCGACTGCGAGATCGCCCTCATCATCTTCAACAGCACCAACCGCCTCTTCCAGTACGCCAGCAGCGACATGGACCGGGTCCTGCTCAAGTACACCGAGTACAGCGAGCCCCACGAGAGCCGCACCAACTCCGACATCCTCCAGGTGCCGCCGGGCAGGGGGCAGCACGGGCAGGGGGCAGCCCAGGCAGGGGGCAGCCTGGGCAGGAGGCAGTACGGGCAGGGGGCAGCCCAGGCAGGGGGCAGCCCGGGCAGGAGGCAGTACGGGCAGGGGGCAGCCCGGGCAGGGGCAGCCCGGGCAGGAGGCAGTACGGGCAGGAGGCAGTACGGGCAGGGGGCAGCCCGGGCAGGGGGCAGCCTGGGCAGAGGGCAGCCCGGGCAGGGGCAGCCCGCGCTGGCTCCTGGGCATCCCCCACCTCGGCACCAAGGTCTTCAGCACAAGGGTGGGGAGATGCTGGGACAGGTGCCCAAAGAGGTGGTGGAAGCCTCATCCCTGGAAGTTTTTAGGGCCAGGCTGGATGTGGCTCTGAGCAACCTGATCTGGTGGAGAGTAGGGGGCTGGAAGTGGATGATGCTTGAGATCCCTTCCAACCCTGACAATTCTGTGATTCTGTGACTATTTTATAATTCTCTGATTCTCTGTGAGGTTTTATGATTCGATGATTCAATGATTCTGGGATTCTACAATTTTATGGTTCTATGATTCTGGGATTCTATGATTCCCTGATTCTGGGATTCTACCATTTTACTGTTCTGTGATTCTATGATTCTATAATCCTCTGATTCTGGGATTCTCTGATTTTTTTATGATTTTATGGTTCTGGGATCCTCTCTCTAATTCTCTCTTCACCACCCTGCTCCCTGCAGACCCTGAAGCGCAAGGGGCTGGGGCTGGAGAGCCAGGAGCTGGAGCTGGACGAGGGGCCGGACCCTGGGGAGAAGGCAGGAAGGCTGAGCGAGGGCATGGACCTGTCAGTGGCACGGCCCAGGTTTTATGTGAGTTGCTGCTGTGCCACTGTGTCCCCAAGGGTCCCCAGGGGTCCCCTCCCTGTCTCTCACCTCCACTCCACCCTGCAGAGCCCAGCGCCGCTGCCCGAAGCAGCCTACAGCAGCTCCCTGCCGGGCACCGACCTGTCCCTGGGCAGTGCCAGCAGCTCCCCACAGAGCCAGGGCCGCCTGCCTGCCTTCAAACCAGCACCAAAGCCACCGGGGCGCTCACCGGGACCACTGCCCCCAGGTAGGCCTGGACTCACCACCCAGGGGTGCTGGCATCTTCTCCCCACCATGGGTACCCGATCCCTGCCATGGGCACCCCCTTCACCCCACTCTGTCTTCGTGTGGACAGCTTGTCCTCACTGTGGGCACTCTGTGCCCACCATGAGTACCCCATCCCTGTCACGGGCATCCTGTCCCTGCTAAGGACATCCTGTGGCCCCACCTTGGCCGTGCCACCCCCACCATGGCCACCCAGTCCTGGCCAGCCCCGTGGGGATTTCCCCAGCCAGGCCCCACATGCAAAGCTGCTCTCACAGCATCTCCTGGGGACTCGCCAGGAGTGGGGCCAGGCTGGCTGCGTGGGCTGGCAGCACTGCTGCACCATCCCCTGCCACCATCCATCTGCTTCCTGCACCCTGCTTGCACACAGAACCCAACCGCCCCCAGCACCCTGAGCACTTCTTGCCCACAGCTCCCTCCCTGTGGGGCCTCTCTCAGAGCTGGGCACGAGGGACTCATCCTGCCAGGTAGGATGGCACCAGCTTGAGGCTGGTGGCAGTACCATGCAGGAAGGATGATGATGGAAATTGACCAATGGAAACCTTCTGGTGGGAGGGAGGTGGCTTGGGGTGGCCCTTTTGATGCTCCCAGTGCAGGATGTGGGCATGCAGCATCCCCATCTCCTCGGACAGGAGCAGTGTGGGGGCTCCAGGCACTCTGGACATCCCCCCAGCAGGTCCTGGCTGCTTTGTGGGGAGCCAGGCTGAGGGTGCTCCCCACAGGAGGCTCCATCTGGGGAAGTTTGTAGCCTCCTGGCCCCAGGGCTGGATGTGGTCACCACTATCACTTCCTCTCACAGAGTGTGGCCATCACAGCCCAGGTGCACCAAGGGCTTCCAGCAGGATGTGGGTTTGCCAGAGTGTGGCACCGAGCTGGCACAGGTGGCCACTCGCAGCCACCAGGGCAGCAGGGGGATCCCCCCGAGGGCCAGAGCACCCTGCATCCCTCAAGGCCACCCTGTGCATCCTCCTGTCCCTCTGTCCATCCAGGTCTCAGCTACCCCCTGTTCCCCACCAGCAGCCTGAACCGGGCCCTGGCCACCAAGACCCCCCCCCCGCTGTATCTGGGGGCAGAGGCTCGGCGTGGTGAGGGCCATGGCAGCCTGGCAAACAGCAGGAGTGGTGCCAGTGCAGGGGTGAGTGCCATGGAGGGGGGCACCAGGCCCATAGCACCCACTGCCTAGGCTGGCATGCTGGTAGCCCTCCCCCCCCCAAATCTATAGCTCCTGCCCCTGGGGTTGGGTCCTTGGGGTGTCCCTGATGCCCTGGCTGGGGGCTGGGACACCCTGGGCCATGGGGTCGCTGCCAGCAGGATGCTTGGTGGCCTTGGGCACTCCCTTCCCAGCAGGGTCACCATGGGAGGGGCCAGCAGGGCTGGTGGTGAGGGCTGTGACCAGCGTCCCCAGGAACATGCAGACATCTCCTTCCCAAACTCAATGAGGAGGTCCTCGTGAGGGAGTGGGGGTGAGGGGGGTGGGGGTGGAGGCACCTTCCAGAGGGTCAGCAGCAGGAGTCCTGACGGGGGGCACCTTGATCCCCCACAGCGGCCTCTGTACCCCACTCTGCAGCCCCTGAGCCCCCTGCTCACCTCGGGCAGCTCTGGCGTCCCAGGCCACAGCCTCGCTGGCTTCTCCTTCCTCTCCCCATCCCAAGCAGGTGAGTCCTTGCCTCTTGGCCCCAGGGCAGCATGGACACCCCCACCCTGCCTACAGATACAGACCCCCCCTCTGCTCACCCTTGTTCTCCTGCTCAGCAGAATTTGGGGCTGGCGAGGCCCCCCCAGCCCCCAGCTTCCTGCAGCCTGGCCCAGCAGCGTGGCAGCACCCCCGGGACATGGCAGCACTGGGGTGAGGATGAGGCACAGCTCTGGGGTGAGGGATAGGGGGGGAACACAGGATGGGGATGGATCTGTTCACAGAGAGCTGTTGCACCCATGGATGCCACCTCCCAGCCATGGCTGCTGCCCACCTGCCATGCTGAGGTCTGTCCAGCTTCAGCCCAAAACTGGGGTGCATGGGGTCACCCCAGGACCCCACACACACTGTTGGCAGAGCCTATTTCCAGCCTGGCTCCTCAGGGGACTTGGTCCCCATGTGCCCCCCAGTCACACCCCAGGCTCCCAGTAGCCAGATGGGCAGTGCCCAGCTGGCTCAGAGCTGGCACATGGGATGAGTTTGGGGGGGTCTCAGCCCCTATAGGGGGTAAGCTCAGCCTCTGCCCACTCTGCACACCCCAGTGGGCGATGTGTGGAGCCCCAGCCTCACTCCTCCTCCCCTCTTACCGCAGGGTCAGCAGCAGAATTGTCTCCATCGAGGAGCCCAGCCCCGCCCCCAGCACCTCCCCGCAGCACCAAACCATCAGCATCAAGTCGGAGCGAGTGTCCCCGGGACTGGGCTGCCCCTCGGGCACCCCCCAGCACCCCCTGGCCAGCCTGGCCTCCCTGAGTGATGCCTCCCGAGGAGGCTCTGGAGAGCTCCAGCCCCGGGACGACTATGCCAAGGGGTACCCCTACCCCCTGGGGACCCCCCGGCCGCTGGCAGAGGAGCAGAGGGTGCCGGTGCCCACGCGACGGGCACAGGCCATGGACACTTGGCAGAGATAGCGAGGACAGGACAGCAGGGTGCTGGGGGTGGGGGGGACGAGCTTGGGGGAGCAGCCCCCCACTTCACCCCCATCCTCAGACCCCCGCAAAGCCCCCCCTGTGCCTTTTGCAATGCTGCTGGGGGTGAGGGGGTGTCAGTGATGGGGTCCTGGCCCCACACCATGGGGCTGCATCTCCTGGCAAACCCCCTCCTCACCCCCATGCCCCTCAACATGCCATCCCTGCAGCTCAGCCCCCCCCCGCGATGCCCTGCAAGGCCGGGACCCCAGGGGCCAGGAGAGCTATCCCAGACCCCGGTCTCGTCTGTCCCAGCGTGTTCCCAGCGTGGGAATGGCTGCGGAGTGCCACGGGGTGGCAGCAGGACGGAGAGCACCGGCAGGGTCCAACCCGCGCCCCCTGGCCCAATCCTGCACCCAGCTTTATTTGGCGGGGGGAGGTGGGGGAGCGGGGGGAAGCTGCCAGAATCCCACAGCGAGGCGGGAGGATGGCAGAGGGTGGGAGGCAGGCAGCTGGGGGTGAGGGGTGCTGCTCCCACCGACCCCAGCCCAGGGGCTTTTTTTTTTCTATTTATTATCTTCTCACCAATAAAGAACTGGGGGTGTCAGGGTGTCTGCTGTGAGCTTCTTGGGGTATCTAAGGAGGTGACAAATCATTAATGTCCCCGGGGGGAGGAGTGGCACACCCCCTGACCTCCCCCCACCCTCAGCTCAGGATTGCTGTCCTCTGGGCTCAGAGCCATCTCTCCAGTGTCACCAACCAGCAAAGAAGGTGACAGCCTGGTCCCACTGCCAGCCCTGGCCAGGTCTCTGGGGTCCAGCCGTGCTGCTCCCACCCCTCACTTCTCTGGGACACCCCCAAAAATCTGCTCACAAGGCCTAGGTGCTGCAGCCTAGAGCAGGACAAACCCTTCTGTGCTCTTAAGACCAGCCCGGGGCAGGGGGGGGACAGGGGTGGTTGGTGATTTAGGGGGGTGGGCCTGGCCCAGCTGAGCTGAGTCTCTTATAGCTGAGGGTTAGGCTGGGGCTGGGCTTCCTGCTGCTCCTTGGGGCTGGGGGAGCATCTCCTGAGGCTTGAGGTGTGCTGACTATGGCCATGGCCATGACCATGACCATGACCATGATCATGACTGAGGTCTTGGCCACACTGCTGAGAGGTGAAATGGGGAACCAGAGCTTTGCAGTGCCAACATCCTCTGGCTTTTTTGGGGGTGTGTGGGTTCCCCCCAGCACTACCTGGGCACCCATGGGTTGGGATCAGGTGGGGATCTGGGCGGGGGTTAGCTCTGCGCTGGCTGCTCACCAGCACTGACCTGAGCCCCTTCCTACAGCGCTCGCAGCAGGGCATCACCAGTGGCCAAGCCCCAGGATTAAAACACAGGTGGGAGATGAATCCTAGGCAGAGTTTGCCCTGTTTGGGGGTGGGGCTGACTTTGGCTTAGGTGTCCATGCCCCCTCCCCTTCAGCCCCGACTGGTGGATCCCCTCCTGGGTCACCTTTGGGGCTGGGAAGGGGCTTTGGAAGGCAAGAAGAGGTGAGACAGAGGGTGCAAGTGTTGGGGGCTGGGGTAAGAGGCACTGATTGAATAGCAATGACTGCATGATTTATGGTGTGCATTATGGCAGGGCTCATTTGAATATATGCTAATCAGCCTTTTTTTCTCCTCGTTTTGTTTGTAAGGTTTAGATTTTCTATGGCAACCCGCTGGCATGGAAGGGGAGAGCCAGGAAATGTCAGGGTGAGGTGAGCCCCCGGGGAGGGGTTGGGGCTCGGGGGGGGTTGCTCACATCCCACTCTAGGGACCCGGAAGCGGCCGGTGGGATGCGGAGGGCAGCAGTGGGAGAGCTGGGAGCCGACCGGAGCCGAGCAGCCCCCCCCAGCGACCTGCAGGTCCAGTAACACCCCCTTGTGACATGGCTTAAACTAGGGGGGTGGGGGGGTGTGCCTTGGGATGCCCCCAGCCCCACTTTGGTCATGCAGGGAGGTTGCTCTTGCCCGCTGCCCCTATCCTCATGTCCCCTGCCTATCTGCTGAGCATCTTCCTAGTTCAGTGGAGACAGTGGGATGCCACCTTCTCTGGACCCAAAGGTGGCACCCACGACCCCCCAGATTTTTCTTTTTGTGGGGGGGGGGGGGTGTGCAGAATGATAATGGGAAGAGACAGAGCATCTGCTCTCTGTGTTCCCCAATCTGTCCCTCGGGGCCCCAGCCCACTGGGGAGGCCTCTGGGCCACCTCCCCACCCTTGTGGCTCCACATCCCCTTCCCAGCTGGACAGGGAGCTGCCCCAATGAAGCCCGGTTACCTGTAGGCCCAGCATGGCGGGAGGCTGCGCTGCTCCGGGAGGGTGTGGGCTCCGGTGCTCGGGGCTGTGGGGCTTTGTCTCATGGTCGGTGCCGGTTCCTTTCCCGCTGCTAGGGCTTGAGGGGGAATGCGCTGTCGGGGCTCTGCACCCCGATTTGGGGGGGGGGGGGCTGTGGACTTGGTAGTCAGGGTACCCCCGCGCTGGGGAAAAGGTGGATGGGTTGGTTTGGGAGGGACCGACCTCTCCTCAAAGCCGGGGGGAAGGAGCCCCGTGTCGCCGGATCCCAGCCGGGGCAGAGGGCGGTGGGTTCATGGTCCGTGTCCTTCAGAATGTCCCCGAGGGGACATCCTGGGTGGGGATGGGGTCCGCCCGCTGCCATCGCCCAGCAGAGCACCGAGCCCGTCCCGGACTGTGGAAGCCGGGCGTGGGTGGTCCTTTAAAGCCCCACTACCACGCGTGACCACGGAGCAACCCCGGAGCGGCTCCGGATTGTCACTTTGGCCCCTGGGATGGGCGCTGCTTGTCCCAGCAGCGATCCGACGGGACGGGTCGAGCCACCCGCTACCGGGAGCCGATCCCCGCTCCAACCGGGAGCCGATCCCCTCTTCCGGCTTTCCTAGAGCCGTTTCACGCCCTAATAACGGGGCAGGACCGAGCCTCGGGCTAGGGACGAGCGATCGCAGCGCCGACCCCGAGGGGACGGAGGTGCCCGGGCCCGCCTCGCCTCCCCGCCGCAGTAAACTGGGACCAAACGGGGTACACGGAGGCTGCCCCTCCTTCCACCGTATCCTCCCCAAACCCCCACTTTGTTTTTTTGCAAAGGCCCTGAAATATTTATGGCGCTGCGCCGAGCACCTCGTAATGAATTTTTCATCAAAACGGTACCAGGAGCCAAAATAACTCCCCCGACTCAAACTCCCATCGCCGGATTTGGGGGCAATGGGACGGACACGGGGGGGTTGGAGGAGCCAGGCCCGGCCCCCAGAGTCTTTTACCGGGGAAGGTGGGAAGGAGCAGCCCGGGAATCGCACCACCACCGAGAGCGGGGGTCGCAGCCCCCTCTCGAGGGTGGTTTTCCTGGGACCAGACCTAGGATTTGGGGTGCCCGACGTGTAGATTCCGGCCAGCAGGGACCAGAAGCGACCGTCCGGGACCCCGTGAAGCGCCGGTTAGATGGGATGGGCGGTGGGCGACGGCAAGAGAACGTCCCGACTCCCTGCAGGCCCACCGGGAGAATATATTCGTTGAGGTAGAAATGCACAATCGGAGCTCATCAGGGAGCCGGCGGCTTCTCCGGCAACACCGGCCCGAGGGCTGCCGCTAACCGGGACAGGCAGGGCTGCGGGGTGGCAGTGCAGGGGCATGGGGCACTGGCCCGGTCCCGGCTCCGCCGCGTGTGAAGCGCATCCTGGTGGCTCCGGTGGCTGCAGCCACATCGGGCCACCCAGGTCCCGCGGCTCGGTATAAGCAGGGGTTTTCCTCCCAACCCCCGACCAGATTTGGGGCCCAAACCCCGCCGGCATCCCCCCTTATTTTAACGCGCTCGGAAAATCCCGGTGAGCCGGAGGAGGGGGTGGGTACGTGGAGTTTCCGTTCCCGGTCATTTCGGAGCTTGGAGGTGTTAATACCGGGGGTAGTGTAACCAAAATTTTTGGTTTAATTGAAAAATAGCCCATTTCTGCTTCATTTCCACGGAATAATCCCGCACCGGGGAAGGAGGGGGTGTCTCTACCCGCCCCCCGCATCCCGCGGCAGCCTCATCCAGGACAAGGAGGGTGGGAAAGGCAAGGAGGACCCTCAGCCCCCTCACCCCAGACACCTTCCCACTGGATCCGTAGGATGCTCTGATGGTCCCGCGGTCCCCGGGGCCGGATGGGTGCGCGGCGCGGGGTGGGGTGGGGTGGGTGATCCAAATCCGTCCTCGCTACCGGTTTGGTGCCACCGGCTTGCGCATTATTATTTTATTTTCTTTTTAATAATAAAATCTCCGTTATTTTTAGGTTCTGCTGCTAGAACCACCCCCACGTTCCCCCCTCCCATCGCCCCCTCCGCTCATCCCGGTGCATTCCCCCCAGCTCAGGGCTAACCTATCCCGCTCCCGACGTCAGGACGTCATTCCTTACGTAGGAAAATATGGAGAAAGCAGAGAGGAAAAAAAAAAAAAAGGTGGTTTTTTTTTTTTTCCCCTCCTCTCTCCCAGCTCCATTTCCAAAAGGGACAAAATGGATGTTTGGGTGGAATCCAACCCGTACCCCCACCCCACCCCCCCAACACCTCACCGAGAGCCCGGAGGCGACGGGTCGGGGCTACCCGGACTCGGTGTGTGGAGGGTTGCCGGTGTTAAAGCCCCCGGTGGACGTTATCTGTTTAACCCCACGTAAAGGCAACGTGATGGCGGGGGGCTGCTCCTCTTCCCGCAACCCCCTGCTTCTCCTTCCCGATTTTCTCCGGGAGACACAACCCGGCATCGCCTAGATGACTCCGGGCACCGCGTTCTCCCCCCCTACACCTCCAGCCCCCACCCCGATGGTCGCCGGTGTCCCGGCTCACGCTAAGTCATTAATGGATGCAGATATGCGGAGGGAGGTAAATAATTTCCCCCACCCCCCCCCTCTTCCTTCCCCTTTTCCATCTCTGGTTTCCTCTTTCCCTGCCCCGCACTCAACTCCCCGGGCCGGGGCAGCGGGCAGCGGGCACTGCCCGCCGGTGGGGCCGGGCTGTACGGGTACCGGCATCCTCCTCGCTTCCCCCCTGCTCCAGCTTCTCCCAACTTGGAGGAAGTCTGAAAGGAGGGCACCCAGCACCCACAGCCCCCCGGTTCTCTTTACGGGCCTTTATTTTTTTTTAAGGGGGGAGGGAGTGTTTTTGGCTTTTTTTTTCCTTTCAGGGTGTTGAGGTTTTTTTGCTCCCCTCCCCGGATTAAGGGACCGTGGGTCCCATCAGCCCGGTGTGTCGGGGGTGGAGGGAAGGTTTGGGGGGCGGCGGGGGGGGGGGGGGGGGGGGGGGGGAGAGGGGGGGTGCGAGGCGTGGAAAGCTGCCCTCCCTCTGGCTCCCGCAGTGTCGGGAACAATGGCCACGGGCTCCGTGGGGACAATGCCCGGCGGAGTCGAGCTGTTTGGGTTGCAGGACACGTCCACCACCGCCTCGGCCACCCCGGGCTTCAACCCCCCCCCTTACCCCCGCACCCCGCTCCCCCCAGGGGAAGGGACCCCCCGTTCCCCCGGGACAAGCACCCCTAGCTCCCCCTGTGCTGTGGGAAAATGCGTGGTTGGGGCTGTGCAGGAGGCACCAAAGTTAGGGAAAAGTGTCATCCCACCACCTCAAGGCCCAGCTCCATCCCCTCCCAGCTTTGGGGACCACCCCATCCCTCTCGTTTCCCATTTCCCATCCCACTTCTCGCCATAAACTCCACCGGCTTCTGCCGACCTGGGACTCAACAGGTCGGTACCGACCGGTCCCCCAGGTGCGCTCAATCTCCTCTTCCCTCCGTCCTTAAATCCCCCAAATCCCAAGTTTCCCCTCAACACTTCATCACTTCCCCCCCCCCCAACCCTCTCTTCTATCCCAGCCCCCGCCCCCCCTTCCCCTCCGCTCCCCGTTCCTCATTATTCCTGTTATCCCAAGGCAGCCTCCGTGCCCAAACGCCGGCATGTGCGAAGCAAACAGAGCGCGATTGTTCCGAGCCTGGGAACGCGCGGAGGGGGCGCGGGGGCCGCCGCCCGCCGCCCCCCGCCCGGCCCCGCTCTAGACGCGATTGTGATGGAAATAAGCTCTTTTTTTTAACCTCCCCTCTTTTTTTTTTTTTTTGTTGTTGTATGTGTTGGGTTTTTTCACACCCCCCCCCCCCCTTTCCCCGCATGCTGTTGAACTTGATGTTGACTCCTTTTCTTTTTTTTTTTTATCTTCTTTTTTTTTTGGGGGGGGGGGAGGGGGGAGGGGTGGGTTTCACATCTCTTCGGTCACTTGTTTTTTTGTTTGGGGTTTTTGTTGAGGTTTTTTTTTTCTTTTTTTTAATTTTTATTTTGGTGGGAAAATTTTCTCGCCGAGTCTGCGGTGTGAAATTAATTAATCAAGGGCCTCTAGATGGCAATGGGACACAAAAGGGGACAGCCCGGGGAAACTCCGACCAACTCACAAAAGCCACCCCCGGGATTTAGAGCCCCCGGGGCCGGTAAGAACGACAGCCCTGTCCTGCCTGGTGCCCGAGGTAAGGGGCTGCCGGAGCCGCGTTTCCCTCTGTGCCGCTATTCTTTTTTAATTATACTTTTTTACTGGGGGGAGGGGGGAGAGGGTGGCGAAAAGAAGCAGAGAGATGGAGGTTTAGGGGTGCTGTGTTGTGTGGGCATCTCCCGTCGGTGCGAGGTTGTAGCCATAAAAAACCCAGCAAACGAACAAACCAACAACCAAACAGGGGGAAAAATGTTAAATAAATCAATAAAATTCCCCACGCAAAAGGGCCGCGGCTGAACCTGTCGTTTCGGGATCAAAAAATATCAATTATTTTGATTTATGAGGAGTTTTCCCCGTCTAAAAAAATCAGGGGGGTTGTTGCTGTGCTGGATCTCCTGGCTTTGCCCGGGTGGGCACGGCAGGCATCTCCACGCCGTTGTTTTTTCCCGAGCGGGGAAAAAAAAAATCTTTGCCGTGCACGTAAAGGGAAACCAATTTGGACTGGGGAGGCTGTGGGTTGATTCCCAGTCACCCTTCTCACTATTAATTACAGCGGGTGCTGAGTGTCTGCGTCGTCTGACGGGTTTAGCAGGGACGGGGGGAAAAAATATTCCCGATAAACTGGGATTTTCTGCGGAAGGATGGGATCAGTTTGGGGGGGATCATTCCCAAAGCATTAAAAGGTTTTGGGGAGGATGTTTCTGCACAGGAACAGGCCAAAAATTGAAGCGTCAAATACCCTCCCGCTCTTTGTTGCCACAAAACCTTTGGGTGCCAGCGGCTGAGGAAAGAAAAATCATAAAAAATCGGCGAAATATTCAGATTTCGCCCACATCGATATTTCCAGGCTGGCAGGAATTCTGGCGGATTTAGAGGGGGATTTGGGGACCCCTTTTCCTCAGGGTCACGAGCCCCACACTGAGCGGTGCTGGTTGAATTAAGCTGCGAAGGGATGTGGAGGGAAAGAAGTCGTCATGATTTAAATGGAATTAATTCTAGGAGCAAATGAGGGGGAAAAAATAAACGAGGAAAAATTAAATAGGGCGGGAAAAGGAAAAAAAAGGAAGAAAGAGAAAAAGAGGGGAAAAAAATCTTAGTGTGGGGAAGAAAGAGGAGAGAAATAATCAGCTGAAAAATGCTTTTTCGAAGGGCGCAGGGCCGAGAGCAGCTTCGCTGCCCGGGGAGCGGCAGCGGCTGCCCAGTGCGACGCTTTGGTGCCCGGGGATGTTTCGATGGCCGCGGTGCGGGGGTAGCTAGGCCGCCCCTCACCCGTTAAAGATGGACTGACAGACAGACAGAAAAACTCTGAATGTGGGGCTGCCCCTCATCGAAGGGCATCGTTCATCTGTTTCCCCGCAGCAGAGGCCGTGTACCGGGCAGGGCCGGGGCGCGGGGGGTGGGCATCCCTGCTCCACGGGTGGAGGAGATGGGTTTAGCGATATCCCACGCCCTGCCCGTCGGTGGGACCAGTGCCGGCTGACCGGGCAGGGGTTCCAGCGCCGCCCACCCCCCCGCCCCCGCTGCCAGCCTCGCCGGGAAAGTTGCTCCAAGTTGGAGCGATGGCGGCGGCTCCGCCTGACGCCTCTTCTCTCTCTTTCCCTCCCCAGGTAGGCTCGACCGGACGGCACCGGGGGACACCGACACACCTTGCAAGGCGAAGGTAACCGCGACTTCCCATCCCCCTCTCCAATCTCTTTTCCAAAGAGACGCGGCCGGTTCTGCCGGGGCAGGTGTGAGACTCGCAGTTAGTGGCGTTACCGGTAACGGTGGGAAGTTAGGTGGCACACGGCGGCATCACCCGTTACGATGGGGAAAGGGAGGCCGACGGCTGGCCGGGCTCCGGTTCTCCGATAAGAAGCGGGGCCGCCGCGCCGCTCGGAGCCGAGCTGCCTCCCGCCGAGGCGGCCGGTGGCTCCTGCAGCGAGCGCCGTGCTCGTACCGGAGCACAACATGGCTGCTGCAGTGAAGGTATTTGATTCACACGAGGTGAAGATCGGGGGGACGAGAGGCACCGGGGCTGGTGCCAGCACCCGCAGCCACCCGGGCGAGGGCACAGGCGGGCGACAGCTCGGTAAGTGCCAGGGAGGAACGGAGCCAGGCGGCCCCCGTAGAGCTCCTTCCGCGGACACGCGTGGGTCGCCTCCTTTCCCGTGTCGGTGCTGCCAAAGCTCCCCCGCGCTCCCTCGGGCACAGGGAGCCTTGGGGAGAGGGCACCGGCAACTCGAGAGGGCAAACCGGGCCGCTGGGGCCCGCCTGGGCCCTGCGCGGTGGATACCGGCCCCGGGAACAGCAGGGTAACGGAGCCGGTGAGGATGCTGCGGAGGGAGAAACAACCTCTGACCCTTTCCCGAACCGGGCTCAGGCTGGCGGGTGCTGCCGGGGCAGCGGCGGAGCTCCGCCGGTGCCGTTCCTTGACCCGGTCGGAGCTTTGGGGCCGCAGTCGTTGTTTGGATTTTACCCTTTGGGGTGGAACCTGCCCGGCGCTCGGTAACGGAACCCATCGTGGGGACGGAGCGGGACCGGAACTGACTGTGCCCTGGGCAGTGTGGACGGCAGTGGGGCCGAGCCCGCCGGGGCCGGGCAAAAGAGACATTTCGACAGCGGAGATAACTGCACCGGTTCGGCCCACGCTCGGTGCGGACCCACGGTGGGGAAGCGCAGGCGGCAGTTACCGGGGGTGTTACGGGGGAAACGATCTGTTCATTTGGCACCTGGAGGCTTCGCTGGCACCATCTTCCCGCTAGGAATGGTTGGTCCTTCAGCGGTGCACCGGAGCACCGGGAATCGTAGGGATGATAACAATAGTTAATAGCAATGATAACGATTAATTAGTAGTGGTTTAGAAAGAGAAGGACGGAGGAGGCACGACCCTGACCAGCCCAGGGGCGCGGTGTCGGCCGCGGTTCAGCACCACGGAGAGCGGCGGAGCCGGTGCCCCCGGTTCCCGGTGCCGGCGGGAGCAGCCTCCGCCCGCTCCCGGTCATGCTGAGGCAGCCGGGAGCGGACGGGGCTCCTGCCAAGGGCTCCCCGATCCTAGGGGTTCCCAGTACGGGGTAAAAAGCTCCTGGAGAGCTCCCGGTGCTTACGGGTTGGCATCGCCACCAGTGTCGCCGTGCAGGCACAGGCAGGATCGTATGTGCTGTATCTATAGGTGGATGTATAGCAATGGGCGGGTGTGGACAACGGGGACCTGGACGGATCCGTTCCTTCTTCCCGAAACGAGGAGCTTTGTGAGGGGGAACCGGGCCCCGCTGCCCACCCGGCCCTGCTGCTCACAGCCAGGGCACTGGCACGATGCTGTGTCTGGGGCCAGTGCTGTGCCCAGGGCTGTTGCCATGACCGAACCCGGGGCTGGTTGCCGTGGTCAATGTCATGCCCCAGGGCTGGTGCTGTGCCAGGGGCTGGTGCTGTGCCAGGGGCTGGTGCTGTGCCCGCCTGGGTGTTTCGTTTTTCCACCGTTTGTCACCAGAGCGAGATGCGACGAGACAGCCCCAGGAGGGATGAGGAGCCCGGACGACCGGGACAAGGTTGGGGGGGGGGGGTTGGTGTGGGGTGTGGAGAGGCAGCAGGGGCATGCAGGATACTGGGGAGAGTCAGGATGGTCCTGCGTGGGGTGCGCGGGGCCGTGGGTATAGGTGGATGGAGTGCGGGGCCATGCGGGAGGCAGGATGAGGGTGCCCAGTAGTGTGTGGGCATGAGTGTGAACGTCCCTGGGTGTGCACCGGGGTTTGAGGGGGTGCCACCAGTGCCCAGGCACCCCGAGGTGGGTGTGTGCACACGGGGGTTACGGCTGTGCCCACCTGTGCGCTCCCGGTGTGAGGCGGATGGGGGTACCGGGGAAAGGCCGCTGCTTCCTCGCCTCCCTCTCCCTTGGCCGATGGTGTCCCGCTGTTACCAGAGGAGCGAAGTCTCTTCGCACCGGGACAGGACCGTCCGGGACCGGCCGCACGGGGGGGACGTGGAGCCGGACTTCGGCTCGCGCCCCGGGCTCTGCCCTGCCGCCCACCCGAGCCGCGGTCCAGCTTTGTCCCGGGCCCCATGTCCCCCTTCGGAGGGCAGAGCCGAGGCTGGACACATCGGGGGACCCCGTTACCCTCCGGGACGGAGGTGGGTCGAGCCCGGTTTTGCTCCCGAGCAGTCGTAAATTTCCCCTTTGCAGGGCCCGTGAGCGCAGCGCCGACGGGAGGGTCCGGCCGCCCCCACCACCCATTCCCGGGTTTTTCCCCTCTCCGGGCACGTCGGGTTTAACTTAGCCCTTACCGGGGGAGGGGGCTGGCTCCTCCGCAGCCCTGCTCGAGCGGGGTTACCCCCGGGGCACCGTCGCCTCCCCGACGGGGCGGGCCGGCTGCTGCGGGAGGCTGG
Organism: Indicator indicator; assembly: GCF_027791375.1. Lineage (NCBI taxonomy): Eukaryota > Metazoa > Chordata > Aves > Piciformes > Indicatoridae > Indicator > Indicator indicator. The sequence continues at coordinate 2,629,525 of NC_072045.1, read as the reverse complement.
GTCTTGGGGGGGCCCGGGGTGAGCAGACGGGCGGGCCCCCAGGGACAGCGGCAGCCGTGGTGAGTGGCACAACCCCTCCAAGGGGAGGAGGGGTTGAGGGGTGACCCCTGCCCCGGCCCCACGACCGGGCTGTCCCAGCCCCGCCGCTCGGGCTTTGTCCCCGCCGGCCGCCCCGTCCCTCCTCCCGCCCTCCCCCGCCCTCCAGCCAGCCCCCCGCCGCCGGCTCTGCCTCAACTTTAGAGGCACCGGGGAGTGGGACACGGCACCGGCACTGGCACCGAGCGGGAGCATCCAGCCTCCATCCCGGGCCGAGCCTCCTCCCCACTCTGTCAGCCTGGGAAGGATTCGGCGACTCGGAGCCGACAGCGACAGCGTGCAGAACCGGCCCCATCGGGGCGAGCAGGTATCCCCTCTCTCCCCCTCCGCCAATCGCCCATCCCCGGGACCCCTTCCGAGTCCTCTTCCCCGTATCCCCGTCCTCTCCCCGTCCCTCGCTGCGGGTCGGGAGCAGCTTCTCCGCCGAGTTTTCCCCGAGCTGCCGCGAGGAGCCTCCTCGGCAGCTTCCCCCGCCGCGGCCGGCCCGGTGCCCGATGCCGATGCCCGCAGCTTCGGACGGGGGGCAGGGTCCCTGCGGACAAGGACGGGGCCACCCCAGGGGATGCAGGGTGGACCCCGCGGTGAGATTCACTGCCTGGAACCCCAGGATACGTTGGGATCTCTCCCGGGGGTGCGAGCCCGGCTGCGGGGAGCGGCTGCGGGAGGAAGAGGAGGATGAGGAAGGCAGAGTGGGGGTGCGGTGGAAACCCCCGGGGGGGGCCTTTTGGTTGGACTCTTCCCTTCCCCAACCACTCTCATGACTCAGCAGTTCCGTGCCAGTGATTTACAGCAAATGTGAAGTGGGATCAGGCTCCGGGTGGGTCTGGGGCGAATTTGGGGCTGGGAAGGAAGCAAATCCCTCGGGCCGCAGGATGGATCCTGGGGGAAGCATCCTGCCCTGCGATGGCCCCTGGGCCGTGGTGGGGCTGCGAGAGGCTGAGCCCCTTTTAGGCTGCAGGTCCCTTTTGGGGTGCAGACGTCGAGTCGTGGGGCGCTCGGGCAGCTCTGGGGCTGCATTTTACATCTCAAGGCGCCGGGAGCAGATTGCTGCTCTCCCACCCAAACCTTTCGGTTTCTCTATCCTTGGTGGCAAGGAGGCACAGATTGTGGCTACCCTAGGGGGGGGCTCCAGCGCTGGAGGAGAACACCCCTGGGCACACGCCAGGGCCAGGGCCGGGGCCCGCTCAGGAAGGACCTGGGTTGGTTTTTCTCTTTGGTTATCTAGCTGTATGAGTGTATGTGATATCATAAAGCTAGAGAACCGAATGTAAAAACCCACTCGCTGTTCTCCAGCAGAAGAGCCCTGCCCTCCCAGCAGGAGAAGGGCTCAGTGGCCACCAGCCTCCCCGTAGCACTGGTCCCAGCTGCCTTTGCAAGTGGAAAGAGCTCTTGGAAGCCAAACGTGGCTTGGAAATCGCAGAGGGGTTTTGTCTTGAGTCGTTTTCAGCGAGGCCCAGAGCTAGCGCCTGTGCTGGGGTTCCTCAGGCCACCATTGATGTTCCTCAGGCGACCATCAAGGTTCCTCAGCACCCTGATTTTACTAATTTTTTTAGGGTTTTTTTAGTGCTTTGGGGATTTTTTTTTTTTGGCTGCAGTTTTCATTGCCACATCGACAATTCAGCTCAGCTGCTCTGGGTGTGCTGGAGATGAGATGAAATGGGGGCAGCTGAGAAATAACCCCCCCAGAGAAACCCTCTTTGTAACCAAGCAGGAGGGAAGTTGCTTAAATAGATCACCAGATGCAAACTGGAACTGAGCTCAGACCCCTTCCTCAGGCCAGGTTCTCTACCGGGGAAGAGAAATAAATCATCGGCGCTCAGTGGTTCTGAGCCTGCAGAGAGCTTGCAGCTTTGTTCTTCGGAGCTGGGCACTTGGGAACATCACTCCAAGGGTGCTCCAGTCTCAGCCTTCTCCCCAGTTCCCCCACAGGCCCTCCCTCTGCTCCTCAAACCCACAGACTGGGCGTGTTGCATGCAGCCAGCTCCCTCCTTCCCTTTGGCTCCTCTTGGTGCCTGTGATGCCCACTGAGGCTTGGCGGTGTGGGGCTGAGCTCCACATTCCTGGGTCATGCAGGAGTGCTGGATCCAGCACTCATGGCTGGTGCTGGAAGAGGGGAAAGGTTGTAAGTGGTGACCCCAAAGGCTGAGTGATTCCCAGTTCTCCCTGGGACACTCAGGGAAGGGAGGAGTGGTGCATTACAGAATGTTTTGGGGTGCAGCTTGGAGTGGGAAGCAAGGGAGGCCCTTCCGTGGCTGCAAGAGTCCAGCTGTGTGCTCTTGGGTGTTGGGAAGTGGTCAGTGAGAAGGTTCCACAAATGCACCCAGGCACCCATGTACTTGGACCATTGCAGGATCAGGCCCTGACATTGCCAGGCCAGCAGTCTGAGCAAAGAAGTAGCACCAGGGCAGGTCTCCCCTCCTCACTGCTCAGAATCCATTCCCTGGCTGGGGTGGGAGAAAGGGAAGAGCCCCAGCTCCAAATATTCATATTCCCTCACTCCAGCAGCCTCTCCCTGCCCTGTGCATCCTGACTGCTACACAAGGCCTGCAGCTTCTCTTTCACCTGAGCAGGAATTTGGGATGCAAGAGGCCAAGGTGCACCTTCCTCCCTTCCGCCCTCCTGGTCAGATTCCTTCTCCTGGGTCTCTGTGATCCTTGACACTGATCCTGCATGCCCAGCTGCATCACCAGCTTAGATTAAGTCAGTTTGGGCCTTTTTCTAGGCAGGGAGGAGGTGGACCTGATATGTGGTGTGGAATAAAGTGGGAATGACCTCTGTGCATCCCAAAATACGGTGTGGGATCAAGAGAAGATGGTCCATTGTGCACTATCTGTGGTTCAGGGATGGGGACAGGAGCTGGGATGCTTTAGCCATGGTGGTGCTGAGCTGGGGGAGATTCTTTGCTGCGGCACAATGTGGAGCTGTTGTGGTGGACAGAGCCACCAGCTTGTCTCCCTCGTGGAGACTCAGGTCCCTGGAGCAGGAGATGTGTCCCATCCCATGGCCAGTGCCACCCCAAGCTCTGCTCACAGGGCTGGATGGATGTGGCACTGTGCCAGGAGGAAGGAAAAACTTCCCCAAATCCTTGATTTTTTGCCCTGAGCTCCTGCAAGGGATGGCTCCTGAGCTCTTCCAAGCCATGGCAGGTTTGTGCTGGAGCAGGTTTCCTGTGCCAGAGCCACTCTGAGCAGCTCAGGTTCTCCAAGACATGAATCCTGTGGCTATGTGTGGGGGCTTGGGTAGGGTTTGGGCAGGGTTTGAGTAGGGTTTGGGCAGGCTTTGAGCAGGATTTGGGCAGGGTTTGAGCAGGGTTTGAGCAAGGTTTGGGCAGGGTTTGAGCAATGTTTGGGCAGGGTTTGAGCAAGGTTTGAGCAGGGTTTGAGTAGAATTTGGGCAGGGTTTGAGCAGGGTTTGAGGAGGGCTTGGACAGGGTTTGAGCAAGGTTTGGGCAGGGTTTGAGCAGGGTTTGAGTAAGGTTTGAGCAGGGTTTGAGCAGGGTTTGGGCACTGACCTGCCCAGGCTCGGTTCTGTGGCTCAGTGGAGGATGCCGCTGGCAGCATTTCAGCAGCACCGAGGCCGTGTGGGGACAACTGGGAGGATGCAAAGCAGCAGCCAAGCAGCAGTGGGAGGGATGCAGCATGCACAGCACCATGAGATGATGACCCTAACCCTAATCCTACCCTTACTGTTCACAGTCCCAGGCTGAGCTGTACCCCAATACACCCCCACCACACACCCTGGCCAGCCTGCGGAGCAGAAGGGAAGCCGCAAAGGCTGCGGCCACGCTCGGGGAACCTTCTCCCTCCCTCCTGACTACTTGTAAACCATTCAGCAAGAATTTCTTAAAATAGGTTCCACTTTAAGGACTTATCTGCTGAATACCATTAATTTTCTGGGGTTCGTTAAAAGCAAACTTGGTATCATAGCAACTGAATCTATTCCCGGGAAGCAGCCAATTGCGCCGCGCGGTGCCTGCAACCCAAGGCAACAGAAAGAAGCCTTTCAGGTTTATTCTGGGGGTTTGTGCTTCTTTTGCAAGTGAAGTTTGGCTTTGCAGTGGTTTGCTCCTTGCAGAATATTTGGTAGATTTCTCCCAGCCAATATCTGCAAGGAGAGGAAAATCACCCACTTGGCAAATATTTGTGCTGAAGCCTTCGCTTTGCGCCGGCTGCGGGAGGGGGAAAGAGGGAAGTGGTTGAGATGTGGCTGGAATGTGGTTAGGATGTGTTTCAGATGTGGTTGGGTTGTGGTGAGATGTGATTGGGAAGTGGTTATGGTGGGATGTGGTTGGGATGTGGTTGGTTTGTGGTGGGATGTGGTTGGTTTGTGGTGGGATGTGGTTGGTTTGTTGTTGGGATGTGGTTAGCATGTGGTTGGGACGTGGTTGGGATGCGGTTAGGACGTGGTTGGGAAGTGTTTGGGATGTGATTGGGTTGTGGTTGGGAAGTGTTTGGGATGCGGTTGGGATGTGGTTGGTGCTTAGGCTGGATGCAGTGCTGGGAATACAGCTTCATGCTTGGGACAAGCTGGGCTCATCCCTGCAGGGTTTGGTCATAGGATGGTTTGGGTTGGAAGGGACTCTGAGTCATAGGATCATAGGATGGTAGAATCAGTAAGGTTGGAAAAGAGCTTCAAGATCACTGAGTCCAACCATAACCAAGATTCCCTGGTTCCAAGCCACCACTCTGGACAGGGATGCCTTGCACCAGACCAGGTTGCTCAAGGCCTCATGATGCCACCATGGGAGCGATGCTGAGCGTGGATCCAGGACTGCCCAGTGGGACTGGGAGCTGCTGGCAAAGAGGATGCTAATCCCTGTCTCATTCCCCTGCCCCACTCAGGAAATTGTCATTATTTTCCCTTTAATCCCATCTCTCTCCTCTTTTCCATTAGGCCCTAAGCTGCAATCTTGTTCCTGGGGGATGCTGTGTTGGGGATAATCCTGGGTGCTCTGCCCAGCTACTTTGGGGGGGAGGGGGGAGGCTGGGGGTTGGTTTGCAGCCCTGGGCTTGCTGGTGGTGGCTCAGTCCTGAGCCCCAGCTCCAGGAAAAGAGCACAGCAGGGAGAGTTGGGGGCAATGGGGTGCTCCCCATGGAGATGGGAAGAGGGAGCTCATGACTGGTTTGGCTGTCAGGATGCCAGGCTGGTGGTGTGCCCTGTGTTGGCTCTGCCAGCTCGGGTGGGCAGGATCTATCCCTGGGTTTGGGAAGCGACTGCATTTTCACCTCCCCACCACTGCCACCAAGCTCAGCTGGGGCCAGCACCTCGCCTGCTGGAGCCCTAAGAATATCAGCACCTAAGGTTGCCTCCCACTGCCAAGGAGGCTGAATTGGGGATGAGTGTTGGGAGCCACATCTGCAGCCATGCCAGCTGCTGGCATCACACGAAGGTGGTGGTTCCAGCCTGGGCTGCTAAACCCATCCCTGAGTGAGGGGGTCCTCATGTCACCCCCTACTCCCCAGCCTTTCTCTCTCTTCCCATCACAAGGTGATGATTTTCTAACTTGAGAGCAGGGAGAGGGGAAAAAAAGAAAAGAAAGAAAGAAAGAGCCCTTTCTGATAAAAAGTATCACTAAAAGCGACAGGAAGGGTAAAAGCTCCAGACAAAAATATATCCCTGGGGCAGCAGAGAATGAAAACCGCTGATGTGTTTAACTTTAGGTAGTTTAAAACCAACTATCGATCGGGCACCAGTAAATAACAATTCCCTCCCGTCAGGCAGGTGTCACCGCGCTGGGGAAGCTTCTGTTTATTTACCGGAGCTGCTGGAGAAGGTCCCGGCCGGCTCCTCGGCTCCTCATTTCCATAGATGTCAGCCTGAAAGCTCCAACCTGCCTAAATCAGGTGCTGGAAGTGGTGGGAGGAGAGTGAGAGCACTTGATCCTCCTCCAGTGCTGGAGGGGTGCTGCTGGATGCAGGCTGGGGGGGCTGAGATCAGAACCTACGAGCAGGGCTGGGAGCCCAAGACAGCTGCTTCCCAAAAAATGCCAACAGGTCCCCCCGAAAAATCCAAACTTCTCACACACACACAAAAAAAAAAAAAAAAAAAAAATCCCAACTGCTCCCAAAAAATCCTAATTGCTCTGAAAAAAATCCAAAATACTCTCAAAAAATCCCAACTGCTCCTCCCAAAACTCCTCAGCTGCTCCCCCAAATCCCAACTGCTAACAGCAGGCAGTGATACCTCCTTGTCCCAGCTTAAACAAAAATCCCAACTGCTCCCCAAAAAATTCCGCTGGGGACACTGGGATCTGTCCCCCAGCCCCACCAACCCCCTGCAATGTGCTGAGGCTTTGCCTCTTTTTCCTCTTTTTTTTCCCCCTTTCCTTTCTTTTTTTTTTTTTTTTAATGGAGAAATTATTATTTATAGTTTAATATCTTCATGTTTCTATGGAAACTCCATGGCTGCGCTGGGTGTAGAAGTCAAAACCAGTCAGGAGAAGGCAATATTTGAAAAGCCCGAGGAGCGAGGTGGGTGTTGGATGGCTCCAACCCAGCAGCAATCAGCGAAGCCTTTCCCCTTCCCCACGCCGGAGCAGGGAAAGCCCTTTGGGGGATTGGGTGGTGGGGGAAGGTTGGCTGAGTCCCCTCGCTTCGGGCACGCGTGGGCATCACCCACCCGCGGGAAGAGCCGAATGTAGGTCACGGCTCTGCAGCGTCATCTCCATACGGTGGCTTCAAAGCGCTGGGGCTGATCCTCAGCCGCTACGGCCCCGCGTGTGGCTCCTGGAGCAGATTTGCATCCAGAAATGAGGGGCACTGGGGGGCCGAGGGGTCCTCCCCTCACCACCCTCCCGCCCCTTGCCTGGCACCGGCGCTGGTGCTCATGCGGAAAGAGCAGGGTGGCGGCGGAGACCTTCTCGCCCTAATAGCCGGTGACAGGGACTCGCTCCTGGCGACGTCCCCGCGCCGGGCGCGGAGCAAGGGTGGAAGGTGTGCGGCGGTCCCGGCTTTGTCAGAAGGGATTCGTCAGAGCGGCCGGGAAAGGTCAGCGGGAAAAACACGTGGGGAGGCAGGAGAGGGCCCCCACGATGCTGTCCTGCTGTCTGTCCTGCCGCCAGCGCCAGGCAGTGATGCTTCCCAAACAACATCCTGGCTGCTCCCAAAAAATCCCGGTTGCTCTCAAAAAACGTCCCAACTGCTCCCCCCAAAAAATCCCAGGTGCTCTCCAAAAATCCCAATTCCTTTCAGAAAATCTTTGCCGCTTCCCCCCCCCCCCAAAGAAAGAAATCCCAGCTGCTCCCCCCCAAAAAATCCCAACCGACCCCCAAAATCCCCAACTACTCCCTGAAAAATCCAAAAGAATTTCTAAAAGAAATTGATCCCCAAAATCTCAGTTGCTCCCAAAAAATCCCATCCACTTCCAGGAAAAAAATCTCAAACTGCTCCTGCCTCCCCCCACCCCGAAAAAAAAAAAAAACCAAAACCAAAAAAATCCCAACTGCTCTCCCCACCAAAGGAACCCCAGCTGGTCCCCAAAAATCCAAACTGCTCCCCCAAAAATCTAAACTGCTGCTAAAAATCCCAGCTGTGGGCTTGGCTGCCTTCATCCTTGGGTTTTCCAGCCTTTGGGAATGGTGTTTTCACGGCAGCAGAAGTGTGTTGATTTATTTGGAATGAAAAGCAGGATCCTGAGGTTATTCTGGGGCTGGGGCTTGACAAAGGAGGAGGTGGTTGGGGGGGCTGGGGGGGGTGGGGGCTGTGTTTGTGCCTCACTAGCATTGAGGAGCAGCCCCCCCCCCAGCTCTGCCATCCCCAAGAGGCTGAGCCCAGACTTTCTCTGCCCTAATTCCCTGGGAAACCAGGCGAGGACTGATCCTTGTGTGGCTCTTCATTGTTTTCTGGGAATCTTGGATTTTCTGCCAAGCTTGGGGAGGATTTTTGGGGCACCCACGGGCTGGATGTTGGAGGACATCAAGGTGGGATGCCCCCCAAACACCTCCATCCCCAGGAATTCCATCACTTTGTCTGTCAGGCAGGGATTTAATGTGAAACATTTGGTCCTGGAGCATCAAAGGCTGGCTGGGAAATCAGGGCAGGGTGGAGGAGGAGTCCAAGGTGGTGTTGGGTTGTTTAGGGTCTCCATCAGCCCCCACGGCTGGGGGTGCAGCCATCAGCCATATGTCCCTTCTGCTCTGAGCCTCTGGGTTTGTGAATCAGGGACAGGAGCTGGTTTGGGCTCATTTCTTAGGTCAGAATTGAATCACAGAGGTAAAAGGGAGAGATGGAAGGGTCTGGACTGGGAGCATCAGCACCAGCCTGGAGAGAAGGTTACATTGGGACTGGTGGTATCAGCGCCAGCTTGGAGAGATTGGGAGGGTCTGGACTGGAGGCACCAACAGCATCTTGGCTGCCCAGGGTGTGGAAAGCCTCTTTGGCTCCACATTCCTTCCCCCATCAGCTCCACCAAACCCTTGCAGTGTGAACTTTAGGGCTGAAGGAATGGATTTTAACTGGAAGGGGGAGATTGAGACTGGAGATGAGGAAGAAATTCTTGACAGTGAGGTTGGGGAGACACTGGAACAGGCTGCCCAGGGAGGTTGTGGATGCTCCCTCCCTGGAGGTGTTCAAGGCCAGGCTGGATGGGGCCTTGAGCAAGCTGAGCTGGTGGGAGGTGTCCCTGCCCATGGCAGGGGGTTGGCACTGGGTGATCTTTAAGTCCCCTTCCAACCCAACCCATTCTGTGATTCTCTGATCTTGGCTGCCCGGGCTGTGGAAATCCTCTTTTTGCTCCACATTTCCTCCCTCCCTAGCTCTAACCATCCCCATCCAGAGTGAACTTTAGCGCTGAAACCCCACCCGACCCCAGTCCCAATGCGGGAGGGTGGGTGTGGGGGGGGGAGGGGCGCACACGTGTGCTCCCACGCAGGCCTGGGCTTGCACACACGTGTGCACGTGGAGCTGAGCAGGGGCTGGGAGCCGCCGGGGTGCGAGTGGCATCTGAATGGGCTGCAGGAGGGAACAATGCGGTGTGTTTTTAAGGGACTCTGAAAGGGGCTGGGGTTGGGTTTTTTTCTTCACTCTGTCTGTGTGTGTGTGTTGGTTTTTTGGTAGTTTTTTTTCCCTGCTGAAGGACTGAAAAGGCGGCAGGGGAGGGGGAGGAGGAGGAGGGAGCTGGGCAGCCCCTCCATTAGCTCAGTGCAGCAGCGAGAACAGCTGTGAAAAGAGCCCAGGCCTTTTTCCCACGCCCAGAGGAGCGGAGCGAGGGAAGGAGCCCTCCCAGCGAGGTCAGATCCCATCACTAACACAGACACAGGCTGTGCCCTCGTTCCCGTCACCCCGCTGCAGGTTTGTTTAAGGCGCACACACTCTGACACTAATTTCTCCTCGCCCCTCGCTCCCCCAGCCGGCCCCATTATGGTCCCTGCTGCATTAAACCCCTCCCCATGCCCCGGCGACGGCTGGCGACACCGAAGGGGGTTGGATGGGGAGGGGTTTTTTTGTATCTATCCCCCCCCCCCCGGCAGCCACCCAACACCTGACCAGTAAGGTCAAGAGGAGTTGGCTGCGCCGTGGTGGTGGCCGCCGGCTCTGGCCAGCAGCTGCTGCGCCGGGGCTGGCTCGCAGGAATGCGTTGGTGGTGGCCGGGTCCTGCAGATGGGACCTGGCGGGGGTTTGACACCCGGGACTCAGCTGGTGGAGAACGATGGAGGGGGGAGGGGGGTGGGGGAGATGCTAAGCTTGGGGTGTGAGGAGGATGAACTAACCCCCACCCCTCCCAGTTCTGCTCTGTGCATTCATGGGAGCGTGGCTGATCGATGCCGGCGGAGGGTTGGCCTGGGGGCTGCTTGGTGGGAGGATGAAGTTGAGGTCTTTGCTGGGGACAGGTTAAAGAGTTGGTTCAAATCTCACTCCCCTCACCAAGCCTGAAGTTTTCAGAGTGAGCTCTGCAGCTCCAGTGCTGCTCCTGTCCTTGCTGCCACTGTCACCATCCCATGCATCCCAGGGCTGGGAGAGGATCCAGAGGACATTGTATGAGGCAGCAAGCCTGGGTTTGGCCACATCTGCCCCTGCTCTTGCTGTCACCACCCCATGCACCCCACCACTAGAGAGAGGCTCTGGGGGATGCTCTGTGCTGCTGGGGGATGCAGGCTGCAGGTGGGGCTGCTCTGCAGCCCTCTCAGAGGGATGTGCAGGGGTGAAGGGGATGCTCTCCTCCTGATCTCTCCATTTCCCAGTGGTTCCCTGTTTCCCCTTCCCCTGTGGTGCTGCTGGCCTGGGAAGGCATCTGCCAAGAGATGGGTAGCAAATAAATCAGGGTCTTGTTTATTCTGCTGCCTGGGCTTGGTGGTTGAGTTCATTTGAAACCCTTCTGCCTTAAATCACAGCCTAATAAATCAGCAGCCACTTAGTGATGCGAGCCAGCAGCAGCTCTTTGGGTGAGCAATTCAAGTTACTTCTGTAGCTCTTGGGCTTCAGGAAGGGTTCTTGGGCTTCAGAAAGGGCTCTTGGGCTTCAGGGAGAGAGTTTCAGCAGGAGCCTGTCCTGGGACACCTGTGTGCATGGCTGGGCCATGGCTGGGACATGTGTGTGCAGGGACACACTTTAGGGTAGCCACAATGCTGTCAGCCACCTCATGCAGGGACTTGAGGCAGCCTCAGAGCTAATCCCAGCCCCTCCCAGCTCCTCTGGCATGGGGTCTCTGTATTCTCCCCCCCAAAACCGTGACAATGTGGTGCCCTCGCCACCAACCTCCCACCCACCTCTGCCTGGCTGCCTCCCCCCTGCTTGGGATGCTTCCTTATGCCTCTGCTGAGCTTTCTCTAAGCATCTTCCTGCCCTTCACCCCCAGCTCACACATTTCAGTTCTCTAAACCTCCTCTATTTGTCTGGGCCACCTTCCAGGGCCAGCTTCCAGGGCCACCTTCCAGGGCCATCCACCTCTTTACAGGGCCACAAATGCTGCATTTGCTGTGCTAAATGAGGACTTCTCCTCAGCACAGCCAGGGCTGGGACCTTTCATGCACTGCTCCTCCTTCTTGGGGGCTTCCTTCACCTCCTACCCTGGCACCCTCCATCCTCCTCCTCCTCCTTCCAAAGAATTAGGCTCACACTCTGCCCTCCATGCCTAGCACGGGGCCATCCACAGCCCTGGGTACCATCACTGCCTGCTCCCACCCAAGCCACTCTTGGGAGTGGCCGAGAACCTTCATGTTCATCCCTCCCTGGGTCCTGTCAGGGCTGGTTTTATCCCTTCCCCCCTCCCTCTTGCTCAGTCTCTCCCTTGCCAAGCCCTGACACTTGATGGCAGCCTATTCAAAATGCATGCCCCCCCCTTCCCATGCACCCCTCTCCTTTTGAACTGGGAGGATGTTTCTCAGAGGCTAAGTTCAAATGTGTGCCCGTTATTTATTTATCACCCCTGCCATGTATTATTCATTTATTTAAAAATGTATGGCAGCTGGGAGTCCCTGCCCCTACCCACCCCACGGATGGCCAGGGCCAGGTGGAGCCAGCCCCTCAGCTCCGCCAGGAGCCTGGCGTAGTGGCTGCCACCAGCCTGCCAGCCTCACGCTTGATTTGTCATCAACCCGACCAAAAGTAACCCTGAGCCTACAGCCCTCGGAGCAAGGAGGTGCTGCCCACTGGCTTTGGGGCTGTGGTGGTGTTTCAGAGGGGTGCCAAGGCTTGGCTGTGCCCCTGCTGTGGGGTGGAGGTGCGTGAGGTTGTCACCTCCTGTGGCTTTTTGGGGTCGGGGGTACAGAGGTGTCCTGCTTGCAGCCTGGCTGGGAGGGTGGTCAGGCATGGGGCAGGCTGCCCAAGGGGGTGGTGGAGTCACCATCCCTGGAGGTGTTCCAGAAACCTGTGGCCATGCTGCTTGGGGCCATGGTTTAGTGGCCACGGTGGGGTTGGGTGGAAGGTTGGACTCAATGATCTTTGAGATTTTCTCCATCCAAACCAATTCTGTGAATTACTACAAGGACAAAGTGGCCAACGTGCTGCTGCTGCCCAGGGAGGCTGGCAGGGGCTGGCACTGGGCTGTCAAAAAGGGGGAGGGGGGGGGGGGGGAAACACAGGCAAAGGCATCAAAAGCAGAGGACTGCTGGGGGTTTGCTTTCCTCAGCATCAGAGGGAGGAGGGGACACATCCAGCCCTCCTGGCAGCTCCTTGTCCCCTCAGGGGTGAAGGATGAAGTGACAGAATCCCAGCACGGTGGGGGCTGGAAGGGACCTCTGGAGATCATCCAGTCCAGGATCACCCAGAGCAGATTGCCCAGGATGGTGTCCATGACTCCAGAGATGGAGACTCCACCACCTCTCTGGGTCCCCTCACAGAAGGAGCCCGAAGGGTTAATGATGCTTTCTTTCTCCCCCCCTGCTCTCCATGAGCCCCCACCACCCTCTTCCTCACTGGGACACTCGCTAATTGAGACAGCTTCAGCCTCTGCCTCCCTCCCCTCCCCTGGGGCTGAGCTGCCTCTTCCCAGGGGGAGGACATTGTCTGCTCCAGCCGGGTTGATGTAATCCCCCAGCCCGAACAATGCCTCCTACCCCGCTCCCGCTGAAAGGGTATTAGTTGCCCAATGAGATAATTACTCCACAGGCCACCCCAACCATCCCATCCCAACCATCCCGGCAGCTCTTCCCGGCCAGCCAGGAGCCGCCCGGCTCAGCCCCACCTCAGCCGGGACCTGGGTTTGGGATCCCCTCTGCCTGCTGCTGCTGGAGGTGCTCATCCCGTGTGCAACCCCCCAAAACAGCAGCGAAACACCCTGGGGAAGGGGGGGGTGGGGAGGGATGTGCTGTGGAGATGCCACCTCCAGCCCTGTGCTTGGTGTCACCTCCAAAGGCCACTGGTGACTGGGGTGGGGGTGGTGCTGGGCTGGCAGTGTCACTGCTGCCGTGCTGGTGAAGCAAGGGTGGGATCAGCCCCCTCATGGTGCAGTGGGGCTGAGTTTGCCTCCACTCACGTCCCCACCTTGGTGCCCTCGGGGGCAGTCTGGGCTGACAGTCGTGCCCTGAGCACCTGGCAGCAGGGACAGACCCAGCAGCACAGCCAGGAGCCCAGTGCCAGGCTGCGACTTTGGGAAGCAATTCCCTGTTTCCATGAAATGCTGACATTGGCAAAGAGCTGAGCTCAGATCCCAGAACTTCAGCACCCAAAGCCCTTCCACAGCCTATGGGATGAATGGGAAGTTCCCTGAGCAGGGTTTGCTGCCATGGATCACGTGAGGCCATGGGGCACACATATGACCTTAGCATGTTCCCAAGCTGGCTGCCTGACTGAGCTGGATTCCAGAGCTTTTCCCAGCTGGATGCTGCCAGGGCTGGATTTCCTTTCCCAGAGCAGCTAGGATGTTGCTGTCATCCACATGTCAACCCCATCCCTTAGTCATCCAAGGTGCTGGAATTGGAGATACTGCAGGAAAAGAGACCTGCTCAGGACTGCCAAAATGAGAGCCCAGTTTGGATAAATCCTGCTCTGGATCTGCTGGAGTCAGGGATTATCCCAGCAGCCTTCCACAGGCTGAGACAGAGAGCCCCAGAATGAATCTCCTGGAGATTTTGCTGATCCCATCCTCAGGAATGGTGATCTGGAGGGGCTGGAGCTGGATGAGGGGGACACAAACCCTCTGCCACCCTATAACTCCTGTTTGGGTTGGGGGGGAGGTGGCCTTGGGTGGGATATTGGGTGGGATGCTCACTGGGGTGGTTTTGGAGCTGACCAGGGTGGTTTTGGTCTTGGTTGATGTGGGTTTGGTGGTGATCAGTGTGGTGCTGGAGGTGGTTGGTGTGGTTCTGGAGGTGGTTGGTGTGGTTCTGGAGGTGGTTGGTGTGGTTCTGGAGGTGGTTGGTGTGGTTCTGGAGGTGATCAGTGTGGTTCTGGAGGTGGCTGATGTGGTTCTGGAGGTGGCTGGTGTGGTTCTGGAGGTGACAGCTTTGCTTGTTTTGTTTTTTTGCAGGAGATAAATCCCTACCTTGCTTGGATCACCATGGCCCAGCAGGAGGGACAGGGATGGGGTGAAGCAGCCAGAGCAGGGGAGCAGCCAGGCTGGCACAGAGAGAGCCCTGGGGCCACCACCCACCCACCCATGGCAGCCTCACCCTGGGAGTCAAGGACTGGAGGAGTCCCTGGATATCCTGGACTGGGCTTTGCTGCCTGTGGGAGCCACTGGACTGGGCAGAGGCAGCTCCCAACATGACTTTGAAGCAGCAAAGTCACAGGTGGCCGTTGGGGACAGGCTGGTTTGGTGCCATCCCTCCATGGCATGGGCAGTGCCAGAGCAGCCAAGCAAGAGAAGTTCACTCTGCTCCTCCAAGGACGCTCCAGGATCTCCTGGATGGGGTAAGTTTGGGCTTTTCTTGCTTTCCTCTTTCTCCCCACCAGCCCAGCCAGCTGGCACTGAGGTCTCCACAATAAACTTCCTCCCAGGAGCCACTCCACAGCCCCCAGTGCTCCTCACTCCTCCAAGGTCTCTCCTGTGATGTCTAAAACATCAGGAAAAAGAACCTTCCCCTTTCCCAGGCTGGGGCTGGCAGCAGGAGAGGGCATTGCAGGGGTGCCTGTTGGCAGCCTCTGCTCTCAGGGCTGCTTTTCAGGCAGGGATTTGCTTCACAAGGAGGAGATGAGGAATTTTTTTCCCATTTCCCCCCAAGACAACAGCAGTGCAGGAGAGTGTTTGGGTATCTGCTCGGCAGGGATGGATTCTCTCTCCCCCCCAAGGGGTCTGTGAGCTGCACCCCCATGGCATCACCCTCTGGAGGTGCATCTGGGATGCTCCCCTGGCACAGGGCCATGCTGGTGCTGGGGTTTAGGGGCTCCCCATCACCCATCTGCCCCAGTAAATCCATGCCCATCCACAGAGACTGGCACCACCCCTTTGGATATCCTGGGATGCAGGAATGGGATGGAGAGCCCCAGTGAAGGGCTTGGGACCCATAGCAGCCCCAAATCACCACAGAACTGTCAGGGCTGGAAGGGACCTCAAGGAGCATCCAGTTCCAACCCCCCTGCCATGGGCAAGGACCAGAGCAGAGCCACACCCAGCCTGCCTCCTCACACTGAACCCCCCCTCCCCACCCATTTTGGCTTCATTCCTGCTTTCTCCCAGCCTCTTCCTCCTCAGAGCCACATCAATGATGGTCTATGGGGCTCAGTGGTGCCAGCACCCACCCCAGCCCCGCGCCCAATGGGTGCCGCCAGCAGATGCTTGGTGCTGCGGGTGAAACCATCCTCCTCCTTCTCTTCCTCCTCCTCTTCCTCCTTCTCCTCTTCCTCCTCCCCCTAAGATGGCTGGCAGCCCCCAAGATGGTGCTGAGCATGAGACGCCATCTGCAAGGCTGGTCCCACGCCCGCCGTGGCCTTTTTATGCAAAGGGGAATTAATTAGATTTGAATATGGTAATTAAGCCATCAAGCCCCGGGCCGGCAGAGTGCTTCCAGGTCCTTTCTTTTCTTCAGGCTTTCTTCTCGCCCCTCTCTGCCGCCGCCCCTTAACCCTTCCCCCTCCGCTCTTTGCACCCAAGGAGCCTCTGCTGCATCTCAATGAAGCTCCTCCTGGTGTGGGCACTGCCATGGCCACCCCCTTCCCACACCCAGTGCTGCCCAGCCCGAGGCTCCCATCCCTCTGTCCTGGCCCAGCAGCTGTGTCCAGGCCTCTCTCTGCACTGGTTTAGCCTCCCCCCACGGAAGCCAAATGCTCCTGGAGGGATGAAGGCAGCTCCCCAAAGGGCTAAGTAGGATTTGAGGAGTGAGAAATTGGTCCAAAATGAACTCCCTGAAGGCTGGGCTGTGTCTGAAGCTTCTCTGATTCTAACATTCCCAGTGTTATCCCTTTTATCCCGATGGATACAGGCTGAGGACGTCCTGGTGTCAAAAGCCAAGTGCAGGGCTGGCTATCCCAAAGGAGAAATCTGGGGAGCAAGAAATTGGTCCAAAATGAATCTCCCGAAGGCTGGGTTGCATTTGCAGCCTCTCTGAGCCTCCCATTCCCGACGTTATCCCTTTTTTTTCCCCATGGCTATGGGCCATGGAGGTCCTGGTGTCACCCAGGTGCTGCCCTTGGCTGCTGAGCAGGGATAGGTGAAGCTGTTTGGGAATTGCTCCCAGGGTATTTTGGGATGGGAAGGAAAAGAATCAAGAATTGAAGGAACTTCCAACATCTGCACCTGGGGAAGGAACTGGGAATGAAAGCTTTCACCATTCCCACATCCCTGCCTAGCACCCAGACAGCATCCAGCACTGCTGAGTCCTTCTCCACCTGATGTGGATGACGGAAAACACCTAGAAAAAAAAGGAGAGGGGAAAAAATATCCCTGGAATATTTTTTACTGCACCTCCCTATATTTATAAGGAAAATATTTCTCCTTTCTTTCCCCATTTGCCTCCTAAAGCTAAGGAAGGTGCTGGGAGAATACTGCTGGGAAGTCCTCAGAGCAGCCCCCAGGGGAATGGGAATATTTGGGATCATTCCTGAGAAAAATGTGAATTGTGGCAGCCCCAGAGCAGGACAGGGCTGGGGTGGATACAGGCACACAACTGGGGGAGGGGGGCGTGGTGCTGGGGTGTGTCTGTGGTGCTGAGGGGGTGTATGGGGTGGGGGCAGGAGGCTCCCAGCGTTTGATCTTGGGTGGCAGCTCAAGAGAGGACTTCCAGGGCTGGGCTCCCTCCTGTGCTGGTCCTGACCTACATAGCAGAGCAGGATGTGCCCCCCCCAGCAGCTGCTACAGCCACCCTGTCCCCGAGGCTGATGTGCCTGAGTGAGGGACATGGACTGTCCCCAGCTGCCCCCTTGGCCTCAGTTTGGGTGAAAGAAGGGAGGAATTGTGGCTTTCTCCTCCAAGGGGGATCGCTCTTGGGATGGCAGAGGGGAGAGAAAATGCCCTGGAGAGAGGGCAAGGGGCAGGAAAAGAGACAGGGTGAGGAAGAGGAGGGAAATCCAGAGAGCAGGGGAGGAAAGAAACCAGTGAGAGATGGGCAGAGAGGAGAGAGAAGAGCCCAGGCAGGAGGTGATGGACCTGGTACCCATGGGAGGATGCTCCAGGCTCTGGCTGGCACCAAGGCTCAGCCCCTCCCAGGCAGCAGTGTCCCTGCCCAGCTGGAAAGACCTAAAGGTCTACAACCAGAGGAGCATCCCAGGTCTCATTAAGCAGGGCCCTGGCTAACGAACCTGGCCCCAGAGAGCAGGTGGCAGCACCCATCACAGCTGAACAGCACCCATCACAGGTGAGCAGCACCCATCACAGGTGAGCAGCACCCACTGCAGGTGGCAGCACCCACGGTGGGTGAGCAGGACCCATGGCAGTTTAGCAGCACCCATCAAGAGCAAGCAGAACCCATCAGTGTTGGGCCAGCACCCACCATTGGGTGCCCAGCACCCACCACGGGTGCCCAGCACCCATCACAAGCAAGCAGCACCCGTCATGGGTGACCCAATGCCTGTCCTGGCTGAGCTGCACCCACGGGGAGCAGGTGGCTGGGAAGCAGAGGGCTGCAGCCGCTGGGTGTGGGCGCTGCCCAAAGCCTTCCAGCAGGATTTCTCTCCCCTTCCCACTTTCCCAGCCTGCCCACACCCACCACGTGGATCCCCCGCGGCAAGGGAAGGAGCGGAACTGCTTTCTTTTGTCTCCTCAGCCTCTCTCTCCGGCTCGGAGCCACCTCAGCCTCCTCCCCTCCATTCACAATTTTCCTCCCATCTTCAGAAAAAACAAAACAAAACCAAAAACCCCGAAAAAGGGAGAAACCTTTTCCTTTCTGTGGCTTTTTTAATTGATAAACAAATCAGAGCCGGGGAGGTGGCAGCAGGGATGGAGATGTCCCAAACAACCCAGCCTAGATTTGGCTGCTCCCGGGGTGACCCCAGGGGTTTCTCCCCCCTCCTCCCCCTCCCCTTCCCCGATGCCCACCTCAGCTCCCTGCTGCTCCTTATTCCTTGGAGCCCTCACCAGCCATTTCTGCTACTTCTGTGCATAATAATAAAAAAAAAAATCTAACTCCAAGTGATGGCTGCACCAGTGGGAGCTGGGGAGGGGGGGGAAGGATAAAATTGGGGGTGGGGGGAAAATAGGGGGGAGGATGGAGAGAGAGCTTAAAAATTACAGTGGGAATTAGCAGAGCCTGAGCTGTTGTTTGTGCTGCCCATTAGCATCTGCCTAGTTATCTGTCACCAGCTCCTCGTGGCATCCATCCATCCATCTGGATCCTTGTCAGTCTGTCTGCCTGTCCAATTATCCATCAGCATGGCACAGAGCCCCCCCACATCCCCCCTCCCCCCCAGGCAGCAGACATGGGACCACCTCAGCTGCCCCTCACCCACGGGTGGAGGCTTTCAGAGGCAGCGCTGAGCAAACGCTGCAGGGCTTGACGCAGCAACGTGCCCTGGGGGCAGGGAAAGGGATGGAAGGATGAGGGATTGAGGGATGTTGGGATGTAGGGGTGTAGCAATGTAGGGATGTAGGGGTGCAGGGATGTAGGGGTGCAGGGATGTAGGGGTGTGGGATGAGCGATGTAGGGGTGCAGGGATGTAGGGATGTAGGGGTGTGGGATGAGCGATGTAGGGATGTAGGGATGAAGGGGTGTAGGGATGTAGGGGTGTGGGATGAGCGATGTAGGGGTGCAGGGATGTAGGGATGTAGGGGTGTGGGATGAGCGATGTAGGGATGTAGGGGTGTCAGATGAGGGATGCAGCATGAGGGCTGTGGGGATGTAGGATGCAGGATGTAGGGATATAGAATGAGAGTTGTGGGATTGCAGGATGTAGGGATGTGGAATGAGAGTTGTGGGATGCAGGATGAGGGATGTAGGATGAGGGCTGTGTCCAGTGGTGAAGTGGGAAAACCAGGGTGGAGCAGGGAAGTGCCCATTTTGGTTGGAAAAGCCTTCTAAGGTCATCAGCCCAGCACCAGCATGGCCACTAAACTATGGCCCCAAGTGCCATGGCCACACTGTTCTTGAACTGCTCCAGGGATGGGGACTCCAGCACCTCCTGGGCAACAAAGCCAGGTCATGCCATGCCATGCCACTTCATGCCATCCCATGCCCCGCCATGCCATGCCACGCCATGCCACGTGCAGCTCTGGTGCCGCCAGCTCTTTGTGCCCACGCCATCACGTGGGGTTTCTTTGTTCCCAGCTGTGGGCAGGTTCCCCCCTCCCTGCCTGCCCACAGCCCTGGCTCCGAGCAGCCGCCAAGGAGCAAATCAGCAGCGTTTGCATATTCAGAGCAGGTGGGGGCCCATATGCCCAGGATGCACCAGACAAAATTAGCCACCACAATCATAATCAAGTTGCCGTTGTGCTGGGGGGGCAGGGCCTGGCAGCAGAGCCTGGTTGGTAATTATGGAGCTCAGCATGTGCACGGCGGCTGGGCCACAATTATGCCGAGCTCAGCACACAGCCACCCTCTGGCGCCCACCCACCCGCGGGGAGCAGCTCCCAGCCTCAGCTCCTCCACCCTGGGGGCGCCCACCCGCCCGCGGGGAGCAGCTCCCAGCCTCAGCTCCTCCACCCTGGGGAAGGGAGGGTGAGGCTGGTGAGGAGCTGTGGCCTCATCCTGTCCTGCTGGCTTCGGCTCTTTGCAAGGTGGTTCGTGGCTTGGTGGCATCGTTGTTGGGTATCGCGCAGTGCCCCAGCTGCTTCCCTGCACCTTCCTCCTGCAGCTAGGCTGCAGGGAAATTCCCATCTCCCCCCTGGACTAAAGCCAGGGTGTCCGAGGCATCTCCAGAAACCATCCTCACACTTCTGATGATCCCATCAGCACCTGGCTGCTCTTGTCCTGCATGGAGAGCAACACAAAAGCTTTGATGGATTCCTGGATTCCCAGAATGGGTTGGGTTGGAAGGGGACTTAAAGGTCATCCAGTGCCGACCCCGGCCATGGGCAGGGACACCTCCCACCAGCCCAGGTTGCTCAAGGCCTCATCCAGCCTGGCCTTAAACACCTCCAGGCAGGGGACATCCACAGCCTCCCTGGGCAACCTGTGCCAATGTCTCCCCACCCTCACTGCCAAGAATTTCTTCCCAATCTCCAATCTCAGTCTCCCCTCCTCAAGTTTCAATCCATTCCTTCTCATGCTATCACTACATGGAGCTCTGGTGCTCCAGCTTCCCCCAAATCTATTTCTATTTTCCTCCCAGGACCTTCCCTTTCCCATCCTCCTCCACTCACCAGGCTCTGCTATCTCCTCCGCGTCCGCCGCGGGGCTGGGAAGGGAGGCGGTGGCAGGAGCTGACACTCCAGATCCATCTCCAGCCACCAGTGCTCAAAGGCTGGTGTCAGGCAGCATTTCCCTGAAGGAGCCCTGGGGAAGAAATGGGAATAGGAATGGGAATGGGAATGAGAATGGGAATGGGAATGAACTGCATGATGCGGCACAGCCAGGGGCAGCCCCCGCGCCGTAGCGTAGGGAAGCGCTGGCGGCTCCGGGCTGTGCAGGCAGAGCCGGCATCCAGCATCAGCAGGATGCTCCGTGGCACCTTCTGACCCAGACCCAGTGCAGGAGGAGGAAAAGAAAACGGTTCTCTCTTTTAAATAGGCTGGGAGCTGCCCCAGTTCAATCCAGAGTGGTGCTGAGGGATGCTCCTGTTTCCCCAGGCTGTCCCAGTGCAGTGGGAACAGGGGGACCAAGGTTGTTCCCCTATGGATCAGCTATAAAGGAGTTCGGCATCCCTCCTCCTCCTCCCCCTCTGTCCTGTGCTGTGTTTGTGGCTCAGGATGCTCAATTTCCCCACCCAGCTCCAGGGAAAATGCAGCTTTGGGGTGGAACAACCCCAAAGGAGGATTTTCCAGGCAGGAATGTTTGTGGACATGCCCAGAATCCCGGCACCGTCCTGCCTGTCACTTCCCAGCTCAGTCAGCAGAAAGAAGCACCCAGCCTGCACCTGTGGGTACTGGAGGGCTGCTCCACTCCCTGCTGGATTCAGCCAGGAGCTGGCTTGCTCCAAGCTGGAGGATTTTTCAGCAGATGAGGGCAGCTTTACTGGATCCCCTCTGGACTGGCTTTCCCTCCATGAAGCAGGGCAGGACAAGAGTGGTTCCCCATCACTCAGTGTCTGATCCACATCCAGAGGCTCTCACCCCTATCCATGTGAGAATAGTGGTGTCAGCATCCAACTCCTCTGAGCAGTTTCTATGCCGCTGGAGCATCTGGAGACAACCAAAGCAGTCCATATTTGTCCATATTGGTCCATATTGGTCCAATTCCCCACCCAAAGAGTCCCTCTGCTTCACTCCAGGCTTGGGTACAGTTCAAAGAGCTCTGCAGGGACAGGGATCCATGGCTGGTCCCTTCCTGCCCCAGCTCACCCCTCAGGGAGAAGTTGTCCCTCATCAGGATCTTCCAGATCCCAGCACCCCGGGGTCATTTCTGTGCCCTGACATCACCAGTCCTCCTCTTTCTTTCCCAGATGTGAAGGTTTCCTTGCTCCATCCCTTCCTGAAGCAGCAGCTTTGCTTAAATCCTCTGCTTTGGGGCCTGGGATGCTGAGGGAGCTTCCAGGGTCTTTGATGGGCTCAGAGCAGACCCCAAACCCCTCCGTGGGCAGGGTACTAGCATCTAAAATATCCTTTGCTGGAGCTCTGGAAAAGAGCTTTTGGTTGTTTTAATTGATGGAGGATTTGGACAAAGAGCAAAACCCCAGTGCTCTGAATCAGCAGCTGCTTTGTACCACCTTTTCCAGCTCCTCAAAGCTGGTTTGGGAGCAGAGTAGCTTGGGAAGATCTGGGAAAAGCAGGAAGGTTTCCCTACCTGTTTGCTTTAAAATGTTTGGGATTTATAAGGGAAAAAGCCAAAGCTTGAGGGCTCTGAGTAGGACCCAGACTCAGGCTGGTTTGGGAAGAGAGCAGCTTTGGGATCTGGATTTGGGAAAAGAGAGAAAATTCCCCCACTTGTTTGTTTCTTTTAAGGTTTTTTGAAAGGGAAAACCTCCAAAGCTTGAGGGCTGCGGGCAGGACGCAGCCCGGGGCCGGAGGTGTTCCCCATTCACACCACCCTGCAAGGGGCAGGATCCGGCGCTCGGCGCCCGACGGGGCTGGGGAGCAGCAACAATCCCGACGATAAATCCCCAGATTCCCTGGATCTGCCCGAGCCCGGCTGTTGCTGAGCTGCAGGGAGCAGGGGGGAGAAGGTGACTGCCGACTCCATAAATATTATTGGGGGCGACGGAGCCGCGCGGGGCCGGCGGGCGCAGACAAAGCTCCCATTGAGCTGCGGCGGAGGCGAGACGGCCCAGCTGCCGCGGGGAGCCGGGACGGGGGTCAAGGTCAGAGGTGGCCCTGCCTGTATTATTTCCCGCCCCCCCCCCCCCCCCCGCCACCCCTCCTCACCCAGCCCCTCTCCCCATGCCCATAAAATTAATAAAGTTCAGTGGGTGTCCCCCGACGGGAGGAGTGCCCAGGGAGGGTGCCAGGAGGAGAAGGTGATCGTGGTGGTGGCAACCACTTTGGTGTTGCTGAAGGGGAAACTGAGGCAGTAAGGGAGAGCCTAACATTGCACCTGCTGCCAGAGGGCAATGCAGGTGTCTGTAATCCCTTGGGATGAAGATGCTAACATGGCACAGAAGCCCTGCATGGAGGGGTGGGAAGGGACCTCTGGAGATCATCCAGCAGGGCACCCACAGCAGCTTGCCCAGGAGCACAGTGGCCAGGGGGGGTTGGAAGCTCTCCACACAAGGAGACTCCACAAACTCTCTGGGCAGCCTGCTCCAGACCTCCAGCAGCCTCACAACAGAGAAGTTTCTCCTCCTCTTCAGAGGGAACCTCTTGGGTTCCAGTTTGTGCCCAGTGCCTCTTGTCCTGTCACTGGGCACCACTGACAAGAGTCTAGAGCCATCCTCCTGCCCCTCACCTTTTAGCTCCTGCTGAGCATTGCTCAGCTCCCCTCTGGGGCTGCTCTTCTCCAGGCTCTCAGTCTTTGAGCTGCTCCAGGCCCCTCAGCAGCTTTGCAGCCTGCCCTGGACTCCCTCCAGCAGTTCGCTGTCTCTTGAGCTGGGAAGCCCAGAGCTGGACCCAAATCTCCAGATGTGACCTCTCTGCAGCAGACCAGAGTGGAAGGAGAACCTCCCTTGACCTGCTGGCCACAGGTGACCTGCCTGGCTCTGTGCTGGAGCAGACCCAGGGAGCCTATGCCCACCCCAACCCACCCTGCCCTGTGCCAAATCCTCACTGTGCCATGACTTTCTCCATATAGATGGAGAGCTTTCAGCTGCTTGTGGCAACTGCTGCCAGGACAGCCCCCTCCCAGCCCCAGGGCTGGGGGTTCAATCCTGCTGCCACAGAAACTTAGATTTTCAGCCTATGTTACTCCCTTTTAGCAATCCCTTAGCAACGCTGTTTCCATGGCAAAGAGCAGGAACCTCCATCCTGATGCTGAGCTTAAATCCTTCATTCAGCTCCTTTTAATTGGGTGCTGCCCTCATGGACCAGGCCCTCAGCACCCATGGGGCTGTCCACCCTGGGATGGACCCTGGGTGCCTGTTCTGGGTTGCAGGCTGGGGACTGTAGGCTTTTCCTTGCTTCTCCACATCTCCAAGCCCCTCCATGAACTCACACAGACAATGTGCAGGGCCCTGGGGCAGAGCTGGGTGCTTCTGGGTGCTGCAGCACCAAACCTAATGAGGAGCGGGTTCCTGAGCCCATGGTGGGGGCAGTGCGTGGAGGGAGCTGCCCTGCTGCAGCCTGGCTGCACCAGAGGGGCTGTGAGTCACTTCAGAATTGGGATTCCTGCAGAAAATCCAAAGGGAAAGAGCTTTTGGGTTTAGATTTCAAAACATCTCAGTGATCTTCTGAGAGCTAGAGGCAGCAGTGGTTTGTTGATGGGTGAGGGAGACCCAGCAAGGGATTTAATTCTGCTGTCTCCACTTGGAGACAATGGCAGGATCCTGGGACAGACCTTCCATGGGAACATTCCCTCCAGGAATCACCCAAGGTTCCCATTTTCCACCCCAGAGCCCCAGATGAGCATTTCTGTGGGTGCAAGCCCCCTGGCAGATGTGACCTGGGTGGGTTTGCCCTACTCCACCTGCCCAGGAGCAGGAGGGAATCTCCTTCCTGCCACACTTTCATTTTGCTGCAGTGCTAACGAATTCTTGCAGCAGTTTGTGCCCTGAAGGAGCCTTAAAACCTCCCAAATTTGACAGCTCTGCTTGTTTCCAAGTGTTCACCAGCCCTGATTTATTTACTGCTGTTGTTTGAATTCATCTTTGAACCCCAAACCCCAAGCAGCATTGGAAAAAAACCCAACCCTGTATCTGTCATTTTGATGCTCTTGAGCTCACTTGATGGGGGGGGGTTGCAAATTCTCCCCACTCAAAGGGTTCCCCCCTGTGCAGGGGCTCCTGGGAAAGGCTGGAAAACCTCATGGCATTATCAGCTCCTGGGATTTCCAAGCCTCCAGACCATGTGGCTGCTCCAGGAGTGTTTTTCCCAGTCCTCAGTATCCCTCTGTGGGGGAGGCTGTGGGTGAGCAGAGCTGAGGGGGACCCGTGGGCTGAATGATTCCATGGTGTGGGAATGTTTGGCAGCAGGATTGCTGGTGCCATCCCCATGCCCCCCCTCTCTGTGCCATCAGTGTTGATGGGGAAGCTCCTGCCATGTCCCTCCTCCTCATCCCAATCCCACCACGGTTTTGTGCCTGGGGAGCACCAAAAAGCAAACTGCAGACCTGTGGTGCAGAAAGACCCAGGCCAGGTGTCCAGAGGGCAAACCCTATCCTGGGACATGGCCAGGACCAGGCTCGTGGTGCTGGGGGCCATCCAAAGACTTCCACTTGTGACAAATCCCACGGATTTCCCAGCCCACATCTCTGTCTCTGAGGGTATTTCAAGGACCCAACATCACCTCTAGGCTCCCTGTAGCTCTGTTTGGAAAGTGGAGAGATCTGGGGGGCTCTGGATGATTTGTGCTTGAGGATTTCCCCTACTCAGGACCAACATCTCTGGCACTGAGCACCCACTGGGTCAGGCACATCTGTGGAGGAGGATGGGCTCCAAACCTTCCTGAATCTGGAACTGAAGGGATGAAGAGGAGAGAAAGGTGCCCCCCCCAGCCCCCTCCTCCCTCCAGCTCCCCCAAAACAGGCTCAGCTTTTCCCATGCACAGACACTGCTGGAGAAGGGGAAATTAATCCCTATGGAAATTTATTTAAATGAATTCCCTGCCTGGACACTCAAGCTGTTCCCAGCCTGGTGAGGGCAGGGCAGCTGGAGGAGGAGGAGACAGTGCAGACCCCCCTTGGGCACCCCAATTCCCCCTGCTGCAGACACATCTCATGGGGGTTATTCCCATCACAAAAGGTGCTGAGCCCACAAATTTTCCCAAGGCTCCTGGGGAGTCACTCCTGGTTTAGTCCCAGATTGGAGCAGGGTTTCCTGCCCAACTCCCCCTGGGTTATCAGTGAAATTCACCCTGTGTGTGGCAGGGATCCAGCCCTTCCCCTCCTCCTTGCTCTGGAAGAGCTGCAGAGATCCTTACCCCAGCCCTGGTTATCCCTGTGCCAAGCACTGCTCGTCTTGAGTGGTCTCACCCCATGAGATAAGGGAGGGTGGGGGCAGGCAGGGCCCCCTTGGCTGCAGAGAAAGCACCACAGTGAACCCCCAAGCTCCTGGGAAGGGTGGGCAGCCCCCATTTGTGCCCCTGCTCCCAGAAGGAAGCAAGGCAGCTGGCTGCAGAGAGGGGGATCTGGGGCATCTGCAGCCCCTGGACAAGGCTCCTTTGAGCTGGGACACAGATGGAGCATTGTCAGTGCCCGAGAGGGGACCTGGGGAGAGCCTTTGACGTGGGATTGTGGTGGGAAAGGCTGGGTCTGCAGGGGACCCTCCCTCAGTGAGCATCCTCTCTGTGTCCCAGCAGCTTTGCAGCATCCCAGAGGAAGAGAATCATGGAATTATGGAATTGTTTTGGTTGGGAAAGATCAGATGGAGTTTGGGTTGGACATGAGGAACAATTGCTGCCCCCAAAGGGTTGTCCAGGCCTGGCCCAGGCTGGTGGTGGAGTCCTAATCCCTGGGAGGGTTTCAGAGCTGTGGAGATGTGGTGCTGAGGGCTGTGGTTTGGTGCTGCCTTGGCAGTGCTGGGTTGAGAGCTGGACTCAGTGATCTTAAAGGTCATAGCACCATGGAATCATCCGGGATGGAAAAGACCTGCTGCAGGCTAACACTGTGTGTGTCCATCCACAGACATCACCAGAGGCTCATCAGGGCTCTGCTGACTGCACCCCACAGCTGGGGCATCAAGACCCCCCCCCAGAGAGACCAGCAGCAAGGACAGGAGTGAGGAGCTGCCATCGTGTCCAGCTCTCACCAGGCTGAGGCTGGCCTCACAGCAGTTCCTTGTGTTGTCAGGTGAGATGGGCAGACACCGAGGGGTGCCCAAGGAAGGCTGGAGAGGAGCCAAGCCTCAGGCTGAAGCATGGGAAGGATCTGTGCAGATGCTGCTCCCATCTCCAGGGTAAGGGCTTGCTCCTCCTTCCCCATAGGAGCAGCCCCAAAGCTGAATCCAGAAGTGCCTAGGGAGTCCCAGCTGGTGTCCCCCCACACCTCGGTGCGAGGCATAGTGCACAGACCATGAGATGACCTCCCAAGAAGCTGAGGGACACAGATCTGCTGTCAGCAAGCCTGAGATGTTGGGAGGATGAAGTCTGCAGCTCATCAAGAATAGAGGAAAAAACTCACAGATCCCCAGCATGGAGGAGCTGGAAGGGACCTCTGAAGCTCACCCACTTTAACCCCCCTGCTCCAGCAGGGCACCCACAGCAGCTTGACCAGGAGCACAATGGCCAGGGGGGGTTGGAAGCTCTCCACACAAGGAGACTCCACAACCTCTCTGGGCAGCCTGCTCCAGGCCTCCAGCAGCCTCACACCAAAGAAGTTTCTCCTCCTGTTCAGATGGAACCTCCTGAGTGCCAGTTTGTGCCCAGTACTCCTTTTGCTGTCCCTGGGCCCCACAGATAAGAGTCTGGCCCCAGCCTCTTGCCCCCCACAGCTCCTTTAGCTCTTGCTGAGCATTGCTCAGATCCCCTCTGGGGCTGCTCTTCTCCAGGCTCTCAGCCCCAGGTCCCTCAGCATTTCCTCACAGACGTTCCTGTCCCCTCAGCATCCATCCCTGCATTAAAGGTGTTGAAAGCCCCCGGGCCGTGTCCTGCCTGGTCTCCCTCATGCCGCTGTTGTCTGAGCAGAATTTTGCTTCTTTTTCTTGCAGGACTACCTCCCAGACCCCTTCCTGAGCTGCTCTGTTTCCTTTCCAGCAGGCTGAGGCTTTATCTCCCCATCCCCATGCTGCCCTGCAGTGGGAGAGGAGGGGTGACCAGAGGGGTCCCAGCCCTGGAGGGAACAATGTCCTGTCCCTGTTTTAGGCTGGGAGGAGGCAGGAGCAGCCCAGGGTCAGGGCAGGACAGGCTGGGGCAAGAGGGACTCGGGAGGGACAAGCACCCAGTCAGCACCAGCAGCTCCCAGCTCATTCACTGCTTGCTCCACCCCGGCTGCTGCCGCTGCTTCTGGAGCTCACTCCGGCCCCACGGATCCCATTTTGCCATCTTTAAGTCAAAACTTCAAGGCAAAACCAGAGCCTGGAGCCCTGCAGCTGCAGGAACAGACGGGGGACCACGCACAGTGGCACCACAGAGGTTGACGACTCCGGCTCCGCGGAGCTGGCGTTGGGTGCCGCTGGGGCTGCCGCGGCTCAGTCCCCTCCCCAGGGAGGGCTGCGAGGTCCCACCACAGCCTCTGGCAACCGGTTCAGCGCAGGGTGGGTGACGTGGGGACCTGAGCAGGCATCCAGAGGACATTCCCCACCGAAACCCCCCAGCCTCCAAACCCCTCCGAGCACACGCTCGCCAGCCACCGCCAGCGACCCAGACGCCCAAATATTGAGCTCTACATTAAATTACCCCGGGGGAAGGGGGCCGGGGGTGGTGGGGAGGGGGGAGCTGGAGCAGGTCGGAGGGAACGTGGCAGTTTGTTATGCTAACCGAGGGGGGCTCCGCTCAGGGGACATGTCGGAGAGGTCTGAAGAGCAAGGAGTTCACAGGCCCTCTCCTTTTGTCATGCTAAAAGTGCAACACAGAAAATATATACAGGCAGCTGCTCAATGGAGGGTGAAATACAAGGGATTGCTCCGGCAGCCCTGGGTAATGCGATGCAGCCCGGACAATGCTCGCCGCCGCCGCCGCCTTTGTGCGAAATGGGAAACTTCTCAGGGGGGGCACGGACACAGCCCGGCTCCCAGAGTGCCAGCTGCCCACCCCCCAGCATCACCCAGAGGTGGGGAAGACCCCGAATCTATCCCTGCGCCATGCTGCCCATAGGGTTCCTCTCCGCCTTGAAGGGCTGGTTGTCCGGGCATCGGCTCCGCCTCGGTGGGCACTGAGTGGCTGCCAAGCAGCAGCCCTTCAAGGAAGGGTCCCCACGGGGAGTATGGTGACCACGCTGGGCCTGGCACCCCCTCCCTGGGTGCGGGACTAGGACGTATCCTTAACTCCCTGACTTTGCAGCAGCGACAGCGCCGGCTGCAGAAGCTGCTGATGCTGATGCTAATTCGGGCGCTCGGCAGCCGCGGTGTAAAATCAGCCCTCAAAGGGCTTTTGTGTCCTGGAGGAGGGCAGCCGGGCTAGGGGGGGGGGGGGCACTAAGCATCCATCTTTTTCCCTCCTTTTTTTGCGTCTGAAAGCTGACGCTGTGGGGGCTGTGAGGGTCCTGGGGCTGTGCATTCGTTCCAGAGCCACCAGTTTGTGCAGACCCTGCAGCCGATGCTGCCTACCAGTGCAAGGGCTGGGGGACACTGGTGGGGGACACATACACCAGGGCAGTGCCCGACCAGGAAAGCAGAATTGTCTCCTAGCCGGGGAGCAGCCAGGACTGGGCCACTTTTGGGGAGCTAAGGGATTTCTTGGCATCAGACTCCCTGAGTCCTCCCCCACTGTTGGCTGAGGGGCTGCTGGTCAAGGCCGGCGTGAGGGGCATAAGGGGAGCTGCACCCTCAGGCTGCCCTAGGGGTACCTGGGGTGGGGAGGGGGATGTGGTACCCCTCAAGTCTGGGTACCCCAACCCCCGTGGATGCTCGGGGCGCGGGCAAAAGCGACATCTAGTGGGAAGCCATCCTGTCGCCTGGGAGATCGATATCCATGGCAACCCCTCGGGGCCACCAGCGCCCTGCCGGGACCAGGGCCACCTACCAGCACCCCTGGAGCACCCCAGCAAGGCGAGTGGGTGCTCCTTGCAGGGCAGGGCTGTCACAGCAATAAATGACTCCGAGCTCAGCCTAGGTGCCTGCAGATCCCCCTCGTGATGCTGGCACCTGGTGGACCCTGAAGCTCTTTACCCACTCAGTGGGATCTGCCCTGGTCTCGTCCAGCTTCAGCTCCTTCAGTGCTCACAGGGAGATGCAGCTCGGCAGCAACAGGGGAAAAATCATTGACTCACAAGATTCCAGACTGGTTTGGGATGGAAGGGACCTTCAAAGCTCATCCAGTCCAACACCCCCGCAGTCGGCAGGAACATCCCCAACTAGAGCAGGTTGCTCAGAGCGCCAAACAACCTGACCTGGAATGGTTCCAGGGACAGGGCATCTCCCACCTCTGTGAGCAACCTGGGCCAGGGTCTCGCCACCCTCCCAATGAATATAGGATCATACAATCACCTCCGCACAGCCCTGAGGCCGCCACTGGGACTCGAACTTCCAACCCCAGCGCCTGGCCGGACCGCAGCTCCCAGGAGGCAGCGCCTGCGGAACCGGCCGCTGCGGAGCACCCGCCCCCACCCACTGCCTCCTTGCTATTGGTTGATCATCCTGTCAATCTAAGCAAGAACGGTCCAGGATTGGCGAAGGCGGGGCGGCGGCGGCGGGCAGCCTGCTTCCTGCGGCCGCCTTTGCGCTGACCCTAGCATGGTGCGTGCGGGCCGGGGGTGCATGTCCGGGGGGTCCCCTCTCGGGGGTGGTTCACGCCCGGAGTGTCCCAGTCCGGGGGCTCCATGCCCGAGGGGTCCTAAGGGGCGGCCATATCCGGAGGCTGCATGTCCCGGGCGGGTGCGTGCCCAGGAGGGTGCATGGCCGCGGGTCCATGCCGAGGGTGCTTGTCCGGGGGTTGCATGTCTAGGATGTCCCAAGGGGTCCATGCCTGGGGTGTTCCGGGGCGGGGTGTGTGCATGCCCGGAGGGTTCATGCCCAGCATGTCCCAGGAGGTTGCACACCTTGGAGAATCCTTCCCGAGCTGTCCCATGGCAGTGACAGGGGCTGGGGGCGAGTAGCAGACGGCCCCAGTGTTGCAGAACGGTGGAGGGGCCGGGGGGTCTCCCTGCCTCGGAGTGGTTGGGTGCCCCCTGAGGGTGTCCCTGCGCAGGCGGTGATGGGGGTGCAGGTGGTGGTGAGCCTGCTGGCGGCCAGCCTGATGCAGAGGATGGCCCCGCACTGCTCCTTCGCTCGCTGGCTGCTCTGCAACGGCAGGTACGGGGCTGGTCCCTCCCCTCTTGTGCCCGTGGGGGGCACTGGGGACGCCTGGCACTGCTGACACCCCAGGGCTCTCTTCCAGCCTGCACCGCTACAAGCACCCCTCGGACGAGGAGCTCTGCACCCTGGCAGGGAAGCAGCGTCCCAAGAGCAAGCGGGACAGGTCAGCTCTGGTGGGCAGGAGGACCTCCAGACCATCGTCAGGGCTTGGGTCTGGTGCTAATGGAGGTCACCCTGGTGTGCTTTGGGGAGTGTGGCAGTGACAGCCTTGGGGCTGGTGCTGAGGAGCCCCAAGCCTGGGACGTGCCCCCACGCAAGGAGCTTTAGGCACCGTGGGACGCAGGGGCCAAGGCAGCTCTTTTCCTGCCACCCCCAGCCTGGCTTTCCCTTGCAGGAGGGTGAATGGTGTGACAGATGACAAACCCCTGTCCGTGCCCAGGGACATCGACCTGCAGCTGGACACCAGCCCCATCACCGCCATGGATGCTCTTGGTACCCCCTCATGCACCCTCTGCACACAGGACCCAGCACCACCCTGGGACCCTTGGCTGTGCCCCACAGGTGCCCAGAGTGTGGTGCCATGGCCCCTGTGCCCCCAGTGCTGCGCTACTTCCTGGACTACCAATGGTTTGTGGATTTTGCTGTCTACTCCACTGCTGTCTACATCTTCACCGAGGGCTACTACTGCTTGGTGGACGCCCAGAAGGAGACCAACATCGGAGTGCTCTGGTGCCTGCTGACAGTTGTCTTCTCCATGTATCCTTCTGCTGACTCCCAGGGTGTGATGGGCAGGAGGAGGAATCTCCCATCCTTGTTTTTTTCCCCCAGTTGAGTTGGAAAGACTCAGAGTTGGGGAGTTAAGAATCCCTCAGCCACGAGCTCCAGGGGTGCCTGATGAGAACTTTCCCAAGGAGAAGGTGGCAGTGGCCTCACCATGTGGATGCTAATGGGCCAGGGCAGGGGGGGTCCCACTGGTGTTGAGGGGTGTCCCAAAGCCTCCAGTTTCCTTGACAGGAGCCCCTTGCCCTCAGCAAGGTCTTCTTCATGCTGATGTGCCACTACTTCCGCTCGGAGGAGGGGGGCGAGCGCTCCGTCTGCCTCACCTTCGCCTTCTTCTTCCTCCTCCTCGCCATGGTGGCCCTGGTCATCCATGAGGACTACCTGGAGTTTGGCCTGGAGCCCGGTGGGTGAGGCAGGGTGGGGAGAGGTGGGTGGGCAAGTGGCCCCTGGGGGCTGTGGGCACCTCACTCACAGAGGGATCGCTCCCTGCAGGGCTGGCTGGCGTCAGCAGCAACCTGGAGAAGATGCTGAAGCAGCAGGGCTGGGAGTGGATGTGAGCTGGGGGCTGGGCAGGGAGGAAACTGGGGGGGAGGGTTTTGGGAGGTCTGGGGTGGGAACCCCTCCAGGGCTCCCTGGGGATGGGGCTGGCCTGTCCCCAGCACACAACCTTCTCTCTCTTCACAGGTTGCCCCTGGCCAAGTTGGCCTTCAAGCTGGGGCTGGTGGCCCTCTGCTCCTTCCTGGGTGCCTGCCTGACCTTCCCAGGGCTGCGCCTGGCACAGACCCACCTGGATGCCCTGCAGCTGGCAGCTGACAAGCCTCTGATCCAGTTGGGTGAACTCTGAGTGTGGGCAAGGAGGCCAGGGGGTCGGTGCTGGCATCTCGGGGGCCAGGACCTGCCTTGGCTCTCTGGCTGCAGGGTGCTGAGGAGGTTGGGTGATGGGAGAAGGTGGAAGGGACGTGGGTGAGGGTCAGCCTCAGCCTGTGAAGGCATGGGGGGAGCTGGGGGGAGCAGCCTGCAGGGGGGTCTCTGACAGCTCTGCTGCAGGGTCCTGCTCCACCTGAGCTTCCTGGCGCCCGTGCTGGTGGTGGTGATGTGGATCAAGCCTCTCTCCAGGGACTTCCTCCTCCATGCACCCATGGGCAAGCAGACAGTGCAGATGTAAGTAGCCAGCTCCCTGCCCCAGCACCCTGGCTCCAAGGGGAAACTGAGGCAGGGCTGCACCACTCCCTCTCCCAACACCAGCAGCTGCCCATCCTCACCAGCAGCACCTCCTCTCCCATCAGACACCCCGTGAGGCACAGGGGGGTTCTGGTGGGGGGGTTCTGACAGTCCCTCTCTGCCCAGCATGTCGGACTCAGCCTACAACACCGCTCGGCTCTGGGCCATCGTGGGGCTGTGCCTGCTGCGCCTGGCTGGCACCCGCTGGCACCTGCAGGCCTACCTGGGCCTGGCCCAGCGCTGGGTGCAGCAGATGAGGAGGGAAGCAGGCAGGATCCCTGCCCTGGAGATCCAGCGCAAGGTTTGGCTGCAGCAGCTGGGCTGGCAGCAGCTGGGCTGGCAGCAGCTGGGCTGGCAGCAGAGCTTTGGCCAGCGGCCAGCAGGCTCCTGCTGACCCCCAGGTGCCC
The DNA here is from genome assembly GCF_027791375.1 of Indicator indicator. Taxonomy (NCBI): domain Eukaryota; kingdom Metazoa; phylum Chordata; class Aves; order Piciformes; family Indicatoridae; genus Indicator; species Indicator indicator. Next base: position 2,596,650 of record NC_072045.1, on the reverse strand, counting down.
ACAGGTCACCAGGATCTACTGTTACGTCACCGTGGTCAGCCTGCAGTACCTGGGCCCCATCGTCCTCACCCTGCACTGCACCCTGCTGCTCAAGACACTGGGTGAGGAGCTGGCAGATGGGGCTCAGGAGGGGCAGGGTGGCACCTGCGAGGCAGCAGCAGCAGCCTGGGGAAGAGAAGGCTGCAGGAAGACCTTAGAGCTGCCTTACAGTACCTGAAGGGGCTCCAGGAGAGCTGGGGAGGGACTTGTGACAAGGGCTGGGAATGCCAGGATGAGGACAATGGCTTTGAGTTGGGAGAGGGGAGACTGAGACTGGAGAGGAGGAAGAAATTCTTGGCCGTGAGGGTGGGGAAATACTGGCACAGGTGCCCAGGGAGGCTGTGGATGACTCCTGTCTGGCCAGGCTGGATGAGGCCTTGGCCTGGTGGGAGGTGTCCCTGCCCATGGCAGGGGGCTGGAGCTTGGATGAGCTTTGAGGTCCCTTCCAACCCAACCCATTCCCTGGTTCTATGGTTCAAGGGTGTCCCCAGGGGCTCTCTGGATATGGTTTGCAGTTGGTGTGAAGCCAGCAGAGGCACTGAGCCTGCTGGGACCCAGCCCCCAGCACTGCTGCAGCATGGGGAGGGAGCTGCAGCATGGTGGCTGACCCCCCCCTGCTGTGCCCTCTGTCCCACAGGGCAGCACTCATGGGGGCTGTACCCAGAGCCCCCTCCTGTGTCTCCAGCAGTGGCAGTGTCACTGCAGCATCCCCCAGGGCAGGGGCAGGAACAGGAGGATGTCCATGTGGCAGTGCAGCAGATCACAGGCATCCTGGGCACCATCTTCACTCCCCTCTTCCTCCGTGGACTCTTTGCCTTCCTCACCTGGTGGGTGGCTGCCTGCCAGGTGGTCACCAGCCTCTTTGGCCTCTACTTCCACCAGTACCTGGCAGCCTCCTGACTGGGGGGAGCTGGGATGTGGCTCTGGGCACAGTGGGTGCCCGGCTGCTGGTCCCCTTGCTCCTGCCCTGGCTGCTTTGCCCCTTGGCATGTGCTGGTGGGACACAGATGGGGACGTTTCTGCCACCAGCTCTGGGCATGAGGGCTTCTGTGGCTCCTGGGCCAGTGTGGGCATCGCCCTGCTCCTGCCACCGATCACCACCGTGCCTCTCGCCCCCCCCAAACCCTCTTCCTCTTCCTGGCCCCACAAGGTGATGGAGGAGCCAAAGCCCCACAGATGGGTTTGCTGCTGCCTGCTCTCACCCAGCCTGGGGCACTGCTGCTCCAGCCAGCCCTGGCATCACCTTTGGGTACTGGAGACCTCACAGCCAGGCTGGAGCTCCTGCCAGCAGAGAGCTGGAGGTTTGCTCTGCCCTGTGTCTGCCTCCAGAGTCTGCTTTTGTGGGGTCACTGCTCTGGCCAGCTGGCTCAGAGCTGCTTGGGGTCATCCCTCTGCTTCGTGTGAAGGCCTCAGGTCCAGCAGCCTTGGTTGTTGGCTTTTAGAAATAAAGAAATCACCCAGAGTCTGTTTGGCCTCTGCAGGAGCTGCTGCTGATTGCACTTTGTGGCCATGAAGCCCTTCCAGCAGGGCTGGGGAGGGGGTCCCAGGGTGTGAGGGCAGCTGCCATGGGGAGGAGGATGAGCAGCAAAGCCACTTCTGGCCTAACTGTGCTTGAGCAAAGCCTGCAGCCCAACCTCATCCCCCTCGAGGAGACCTCAGCTTCACCCCAGCCCAGCTCTCTGCTGTCCCTCTGCCCTGCCTCAGGGGTCACTGCCAGGTTGCTACCAGGCTCAGCCCAGCCATGGCCGTGGGAGGCAGGGGACAAGGGGACCTTGTCCATCTCAACCCCTTGTCCATGTCAGCCAAGCTCTTCCCCCCACTGCAGGGTGGGTGCAGGTCCAGCTGCATGAAAAAGGATTAGCAGGTCTGGGCTGCTCAGAGAAAGGGAGAGGGGCTCTGATCCTATTTGATAGCCTTGTAATGGTTTTAATTCCCTCTTGCTAAGGGCTGAGATAAGGCAGCCCCTTGCTGGTGTTAACAGAGCTAATCCAGACACCCTCCTCCTCCTCCTTCTCCTCTTCCTCCTCCTCCTCCTCCTTCTCCTGCTTCCCAAGTGTCCAAGCTGGGGACACAGAATGGCAAAAAGAAAATAAATTAGGAAAATTCGACCTGCAATCAGCTGAGGAAGGCAGGACCCAGGGCAGCAGCACTGACCAGCACAGGACCATTAACCAGCACAGGACCAGAAGGGATTTGGCTCACAGAGTGGTGGGGGTTGAAGGGACCTCACCCAGTCCACCCCCTTCTGCTCCAGCAGGGCACCCCCAGCAGCTTGCCCAGGAGCACAATGGCTGGGGGGGGGGATTGGAAGCTCTGCACAGAAGGAGACTCCACAACCTCCCTGGGCAGCCTGCTCCAGGGCTCCAGCAGCCTTTGAGTACAGAAGTTCCTCCTCCCGTTCAGGTGCAACTTCTCTGTGCCAGTTTGTGCCCTGCCCCTGGGCACCACCGAGCAGAGACCGGAGCCACCCTCCTGCCACCAGCCCCCGGAGTATGGCTGAGCTCTGGGAAGATGCTGCAGCAGCTCTGGCACCGGGGGTGGAAACGTGGCAGGAAGACACAGTCCAGCCAGAAGCACACAGCCTCCCCAGGAGCACACAGCCCCCCAGGAGCACACAGGCCCCCTGGAGCACACAGCCCCCCAGGAGCACACAGGCCCCCTGGAGCACACAGCCCCCCCAGGAGCACACAGCCCCCCAGGAGCACATAGCCCCCCCAGGAGCACACAGCCCCCCCAGGAGCACACAGGCCCCCTGGAGCACACAGCCCCCCCAGGAGCACACAGCCCCCCAGGAGCACACAGCTCCCCAGGAGCACACAGGCCCCCTGGAGCACACAGCCCCCCCAGGAGCACACAGCCCCCCAGGAGCACACAGCCCCCCCAGGAGCACACAGCCCCCCAGGAGCACACAGGCCCCCTGGAGCACACAGCCCCCCCAGGAGCACACAGCCCCCCAGGAGCACACAGCCCCCCAGGAGCACAGCCCCAGGCACCGCCCCCCAGGAGCACACAGCCCCCCCAGGAGCACACAGCCCCCCCAGGAGCACACAGCCCCCCCAGGAGCACACAGCCCCCCAGGAGCACATAGCCCCCCCAGGAGCACACAGCCCCCCAGGAGCACACAGCCCCCCAGGAGCACATAGCCCCCCAGGAGCACACAGCCCCCCAGGAGCACACAGCCCCCCAGGAGCACACAGCCCCCCAGGAGCACATAGCCCCCCCAGGAGCACACAGCCCCCCAGGAGCACATAGCCCCCCAGGAGCACATAGCCCCCCAGGAGCACACAGCCCCCCAGGAGCACACAGCCCCCCAGGAGCACATAGCCCCCCAGGAGCACACAGCCCCCCCAGGAGCACACAGCCCCCCAGGAGCACACAGCCCCCCCAGGAGCACACAGCCCCCCAGGAGCACATAGCCCCCCAGGAGCACACAGCCCCCTGGAGCACACAGCCCCCCAGGAGCACACAGCCCCCCCAGGAGCACACAGGCCCCCTGGAGCACACAGCCCCCCCAGGAGCACACAGCCCCCCTGGAGCACACAGCCCCCCTGGAGCACACAGCCCTGCCAGAAGCAGGCTGCGCGGGGGGACCTGCTGCAGCCCTCAGCGCTCCGCCTGCCTTGCTGCCTCTCACTGCTGCCTCTCACTGCTGCCTCTCATCGATGGCTCTCACTGATGGCTCTCATTTATCTCACGTCCCTCAAGCATGCGGCGGCGGCGGGCGGGGGCTGAGGGGCAGGGAAGCCTCCGCGGCAGGGGGATGGTTGCTAGGGCCTGGGGTTGTGCTGCATGCAGACATGCAGACAGTTCCTCCCCTGAGATCTGCCCAGACGTGACCCTCTCCGGCGGGGACAATGACTGATGGCCCAGCCAAGAGCAGGAGACAGCTCCACGGGCACCGAAATTGGGCCACATCAAATAAAATCAGAGAGCCCTACCCAGCCCTTTCCTCCTGCCCCCACCCCGAACCCTTTGGACTCTTTGGTAGCTTTCAGAAGAGGGCACAGGGCTGGGCTCTGCCAAGGGCCACTCCTGGGGCTCTCAGTTGTGTTGGTGCAGAGGAGCTGCTGGCACCAGGGGTCAGACTGGCACCAAAAGTCCTCGCTGTGACCCAGCTCTGGCATGGCAGCTCCACACCTGCCTCTGTGGGCACCAAGCCACACCTGGCAGCAGCCTGAAGGTTGGGGCAGCTCCTGAAGCTCTTCCTTGATGCCCTGGCAGGGAGTGCCGTGGTGAGCTCTGTCCTTCCACCCCGAATTATGCCCCCTTGCTGCCCTCACTGCCTTCACTCCACAGCTGGAGCAGCTGGCACACCTCTAACCATGGGTGCTCCCCTGCACACAGGGAGCCACAGAGCCCAAGGGCAGGATGCTCCCAGCCAGCAGCTGGTCCAGGGGAGGTGGCCAGGGGCTGCTCTTCAGCTCTGCTACAGGCTCCAGTGCAGGTCTCAGCCCCGGATCTGTTTCTCTTGAAGGGCAACCAGGACTCCAGCTCTGCCCCCACCGTCAGCAGGCTGCAGGGAGGGACTCTGGGAGGCCTGGCCCTGTCCTCCCTGCTGAGACCTTTCCTACCTGGCAGAGCCTCTCAGTGTCACCTCCACGCCGGACCTGGAGCACAGCTGAAAGCCACAAGTCCTGAGCAGGGCTGAGCAGCAGCCAGGGGACCCCCAAGTCGAGGGAAGCCACCAGGCCATGGCTGAGCCGACAGTGCCACCTGCTGCCACTGCTCCCCCTCCCTGTCCTGCTCTGGGAACAGCACAGGGCACAGGGCACTGGCACAGCAGAGGCCTCCTTGGGGGCAGTCACAGGGGTTGAGGCCAGTTTGGTGCAGTGGTAGGGACATGGTGGGCAGCTGGGCTTGATGGTGGCCTTGGCATCACTAAGGCTGGAAAAGGCATCTCTGGTGGCACAAACCAGCTCCAGAGCTGCTTCCCTTTCTCCCTCCCTCTCCTTCCTCCCTCCCTCCCTCCCTCCCTCTCTCTCCTTTCTTCCTTCCTTTCCTTCCCCCCTCCCTCTCCTTCCTTCCTTTCTTTCCTCCCTCCCTCTCCTTCCTTCCTCCCTCCCTCTCCTTCCTTTCCTTCCTCCCTCCCTCTCCTTCCTTCCTTCCTCCCTCCCTCTCCTTCCTTCCTTCCCTTCCTTCCTCCCTCCCTCTCCTTCCTTCCCTTCCTCCCTCCCTCTCCTTCCTTCCTTTCCTCCCTCCCTCTCCTTCCTTCCTTCCCTTCCTCCCTCCCTCTCCTTCCTTCCTTCCTTCCTCCCTCCCTCTCCTTCCTTCCCTCCCTTCCTCCCTCCCTCTCCTTCCTTCCCTCCCTTCCTCCCTCCCTCTCCTTCCTTCCCTTCCTCCCTCCCTCTCCTTCCTTCCCTTCCTCCCTCCCTCTCCTTCCTTCCCTTCCTTCCTCCCTCCCTCTCCTTCCTTCCCTTCCTCCCTCCCTCTCCTTCCTTCCCTTCCTCCCTCTCCTTCCTTCCCTTCCCTCCTCCCTCCCTCTCCTTCCTCTCCTCCCTCCCCTCCCTCTCCTTCCTCCTTCCTCCCCTCCCTCCCTCTCCTTCCTCCTTTCCCCCTCCCTCCCTCTCCCTCCCTCCTTTCCTCCCTCCCTCCCCTCTCCTCCCCTCCTCTCCTCCTCCCTCCCCTCCTCCCTTCCTCCCTCCCTCTCCTCCCCTTCCTCCCTCCCCTCCCTCTCCTTCCTCCCTTCCCCTCCCTCCCTCCCTCCTTCCTCCTTCCTCCCTCCCTCTCCTCCCTCCTTCCTTCCCTCCCTCCCTCTCCTCCCTCCTTTCCTTCCTCCCTCCCCTCCTCCTTCCTCTCCTTCCCTCCCTCCCCTCCTCCCTTCCCTCCTCTCCTTCCTCCCTCCCTCTCCCTTCCTTCCCCCTCCCTCTCCTTCCTCCTCCTCCCTCCCTCTCCTTCCTTCCTTTCCTTCCTCCCTCCCTCTCCTTCCTTCTCCTTCCTCCCTCCCTCCCTCCCTCTCCTTCCCTCCTTCCTCCCTCCCTCCCTCCCTCTCCTTCCCTCCTTTCCTCCCTCCCTCCCTCTCCTTCCTCCTTTCCTTCCTCCCTCCCTCTCCTTCCTTCCTTCCTCCTCCCTCCCTCCCTCCTCCTTCCCTCCTCCTTTCCTTCCCTCCCTCCCTCCCTCCTCCTCCCTTCCTTCCTTCCTCCCTCCCTCCCTTCCTTCCTTTCCTTCCTCCCTCCCTCCCCTTCCTTCCTTCCTTCCTCCCTCCCTCTCCCTCCTTCCTTCCTCCTCCCTCCCTCTCCTTCCTTCCTCTCCTTCCTCCCTCCCTCTCCTTCCTTCCTTCCCTTCCTCCCTCCCTCTCCTTCCTTCCTCTCCTTCCTCCCTCCCTCTCCTTCCTTCCTTTCCTTCCTCCCTCCCTCTCCTTCCTTCCTTTCCTTCCCTCCCTCCTCTCCTTCCTTCCTTTCCTTCCTCCCTCCCTCTCCTCCTTCCTTTCCTTCCTCCCTCCCTCTCCTTCCTTCCTTTCCTTCCTCCCTCCCTCTCCTTCCTTCCTTTCCTTCCTCCCTCCCTCTCCTTCCTTCCTTTCCTTCCTCCCTCCCTCTCCTTCCTTCCTTTCCTTCCTCCCTCCCTCCCTCTCCTTCCTTCCTTTCCTTCCTCCCTCCCTCCCTCTCCTTCCTTCCTTTCCTTCCTCCCTCCCTCCCTCTCCTTCCTTCCTTTCCTTCCTCCCTCCCTCCCTCTCCTTCCTTCCTTTCCTTCCTCCCTCCCTCCCTCTCCTTCCTTCCTTCCTCCCTCCCTCCCTCCCTCTCCTTCCTTCCTTTCCTCCCTCCCTCCCTCTCCTTCCTTCCTTTCCTCCCTCCCTCCCTCTCCTTCCTTCCTTTCCTTCCTCCCTCCCTCTCCTTCCTTCCTTTCCTTCCTCCCTCCCTCTCCTTCCTTCCTTTCCTTCCTCCCTCCCTCTCCTTCCTTCCTTTCCTTCCTCCCTCCCTCTCCTTCCTTCCTTTCCTTCCTCCCTCCCTCTCCTTCCTTCCTTTCCTTCCTCCCTCCCTCTCCTTCCTTCCTTTCCTTCCTCCCTCCCTCTCTCCTTCCTTCCTTTCCTCCTCCTCCCTCCCTCTCCTTCCTTCCTTTCCTTCCTCCCTCCCTCTCCTTCCTTCCTTTCCTTCCTCCCTCCCTCTCCTTCCTTCCTTTCCTTCCTCCCTCCCTCTCCTTCCTTCCTTTCCTTCCTCCCTCCCTCTCCTTCCTTCCTTTCCTTCCTCCCTCCCTCTCCTTCCTTCCTTTCCTTCCTCCCTCCCTCCCTCTCCTTCCTTCCTTTCCTCCTCCCTCCCTCCCTCTCCTTCCTTCCTTTCCTTCCTCCCTCCCTCCCTCTCCTTCCTTCCTTTCCTTCCTCCCTCCCTCCCTCTCCTTCCTTCCTCCTTCCTCCCTCCCTCCCTCTCCTTCCTTCCTTTCCTCCCTCCCTCCCTCCCTCTCCTTCCTTCCTTTCCTCCCTCCCTCCCTCTCCTTCCTTCCTTTCCTCCCTCCCTCCCTCTCCTTCCTTCCTTTCCTCCCTCCCTCCCTCTTCCTTCCTTTCCTCCCTCCCTCCCTCTCCTTCCTTCCTTTCCTCCCTCCCTCCCTCTCCTTCCTTCCTTTCCTCCCTCCCTCCCTCTCCTTCCTTCCTTTCCTTCCTCCCTCCCTCCCTCTCCTTCCTTCCTTTCCTTCCTCCCTCCCTCTCCTTCCTTCCTTTCACCCCTCCATCCCTCTCCTTCCTTCCCTTCCTCTCCTTTCTTCCTTGTTTTTTTCCTCCCTCCCACCCTCCCTTTCCTTCCCTTTCCCCCTCCCTCCCTTCCCCTTTACTTTCCTTCCCCCTTCCTTCCTTCCCCCCCCCCCCCCCTTTCCTTTCCCCCTTTGCTTCCTCCTTCCCTTCCCTGGCACAGGACACACACAGTCAGGGCCCCCATCCCAGCCCCCCCTGTTCAGTGTCCCTCTCCTCAGAGCAGCAGACAGCCTCCAGAGCCTGCAAAGTGGCTGGCACTTTTTTATTAAATATACTTCCTTCTCTTGGCACAAATCTTCAAATATAGAAACATTAATTCTATTACCAAAGTGTCTTCACTGCAATAAAATAGAACTCCAGCTCCAAAGGGAAGCAGTCAGAACAGACACACACTGAGGGCCACACACACCTGGGGCTGGTGAGGACACAGCTGGCCAGAAGGCAGTTCAGAGGTTTGTGCTCAGAGGTGCATAGACCAGGGGGGCAGGAAGCAGTGGGGACCCTGCAGCAGAGGGCACTGGAGGGGCACAAGGGGAGGCAGCAAGACCCAGAAGCAAAGGAAAGGCTGGAGGGAGACCACCTCCTCCTCTGGGCCAGTGCAGCTAAGGAGGGTCCATAGGGAATGTCTTGGATCTCCACAGAGCCTGAGTGCCCAGGTAGGCACTGGGGAACTGGCATGGGAAGGAGTCCACCCTGTGTGCTCCTCCTGCCCACGCAGGACTGGCACCAGGCTTGCTTGGGGTTGCCACAGTGCTTCTGCTCCAAGTTTCCTTTCATGCCTCAGTTGCTTTTGTCTAAAAGACAGCAGAAGGTGAAGATGATGGTGCTGGGGTCCTTCCAGGAGGAAGGCAAAGGGAAGCTGACAGGAGCACCACTGCCTCTGCACAGCAGCTGTGAAGCTGCTCTAGGAGAGCTCCCAGGGAGCACCGATGCCACCCAGTGCCCTCATGCCTCAGGAGGCAGCCCCTGATCCTTCCACCTCAGCCCTGCCAACCACCAGCAGCTCTCCACCTTCCCAGGGACCTGGCAGGGGTCTGCACAGGGCACGCAGGGCCAAGGGGGTCACAAGAAGCCAGCTCAGGTCCCACCTCTCACATGCTCCAAGTTCCTTTACTGACCACCCGCTGAGACTTGCAGCAGCTCTCTCCAAGACACCCCCCCAGCAAGCAGCCATGTGGAGAGCAAGGGGGCATGAGGTGGAGGTGCCAGGAGAGGACACAAGGAGCAGCAAGTGGGCAGGAGGTGGAGGTGCCAGAAGAGGACACAAGGAGCAGCAAGTGGGCATGAGGTGGAGGTGCCAGAAGAGGACACAAGGAGCAGCAAGGGGCAGGAGGTGGAGGTGCCAGGAGAGGACACAAGGAGCAGCAAGTGGGCAGGAGGTGGAGGTGCCAGGAGAGGACACAAGGAGCAGCAAGTGGGCAGGAGGTGGAGGTGCCAGGAGAGGACACAAGGAGCAGCAAGTGGGCAGGAGGTGGAGGTGCCAGGAGAGGACACAAGGAGCAGCAAGTGGGCATGAGGTGGAGGTGCCAGAAGAGGACACAAGGAGCAGCAAGTGGGCAGGAGGTGGAGGTGCCAGAAGAGGACACAAGGAGCAGCAAGTGGGCAGGAGGTGGAGGTGCCAGGAGAGGACACAAGGAGCAGCAAGTGGGCAGGAGGTGGAGGTGCCAGAAGAGGACACAAGGAGCAGCAAGTGGGCAGGAGGTGGAGGTGCCAGAAGAGGACACAAGGAGCAGCAAGTGGGCAGGAGGTGGAGGTGCCAGAAGAGGACACAAGGAGCAGCAAGTGGGCAGGAGGTGGAGGTGCCAGGAGAGGACACAAGGAGCAGCAAGTGGGCAGGAGGTGGAGGTGCCAGAAGAGGACACAAGGAGCAGCAAGTGGGCATGAGGTGGAGGTGCCAGGAGAGGACACAAGGAGCAGCAAGGGGGCAGGAGGTGGAGGTGCCAGGAGAGGACACAAGGAGCAGGAAGGGGGCAGGAGGTGGAGGTGCCAGAAGAGGACACAAGGAGCAGCAAGTGGGCAGGAGGTGGAGGTGCCAGGAGAGGACACAAGGAGCAGCATTCCACAACTTCTGAAGGCAAAGTGCCGGGAGAAGCCAAGGAGTGAGGCTGGATGTGGAGGATCCTTTCACCAAACCTTCTGCCCCTACCACCTTAGTGCCCCTAACCCTTCCCTCCCCCTTCCCCAGCACCCCTGTGAGTGGGGGGAGCCTCACTGGGCTGCTTGGGTGCTGCTATCAAAGAGGGAAATCTGCCATTTTTGATGCATTTCATTGGAGCTGATTTCCTGGAAGTGCTAAGTGCAGGGCTGAAGGTGCAGAAGGAAGGAAGGAGAGCAGCCAAGAGCCAAAAAAGAAAACCAACCACAGAATGTTTGGTGGTGAGGCACTGAGGAACTATGAGAAACATGGAGATAAAAGGGTCTGAGAAGAAGAAAGTGAACAATGAGGGAATTTGTGGTAGTGAAGAGCACAGCTCAGGGAATATTCCTCCTAGGCTTTGTCTTCTGTCTCCAAGCTAAAGGCAATGAACCCTCCTGGCCAGCCCCCAGGCACCTTCCCTTCCAGAGCAGCCCAAATCTCCTCAGGCTCTCATTCCAGGCAGCAGAGATCTGCAACATGTGGCAATCATGCAAGGATTAAGAGGAGGGAAGGGAACATTCTGTTCCTCCTTTTCTACATTCAAACCAAACAAGGACCCCCCCAAGGCTATTGAACTCCCCCCCAAAGCAGCACAGCTACTAAACACTTCTGCCCAGGAAACAAAGGCACCAAACCCTTACAGCCTGGACTCTAAGCTCTGCCTCTGGACTACCACTCAGCCTGCAGCACTTGGAACCATGCACTTGGCCCAAAGTCCACTGAATTCAGATCAGGTGCAGCTGATAATTAAGGAACAACTTCTCTGAGCTCAGGGCTTCCAAACCTGCCTGTGCCCCGTGGCTGCTTTCCCAGCTCAGAGTCCCCAGGCTCCAAGATCTGCTGCCTGCACCAAGCTGCAGCTGCAGGGTGGGTGCTAGCAGGGGCAGCCAGCCAGAAGATGTCTCCTCCTGGGCTCCCCCTGGCTTTCATACACTCCTGAGGTGGGGACCCTGCACACATCTGCCCTGCCCTTCAGTCCCACACAAGAGGCAGTCAGCCAGGGTAAAGCCCTGCTCCAGCCAGCACCCAGCAGGAGGGAAGCCACCTCTGATGCTGTCAGGTTCAGCCAAGCTCAGCAGCTCCTAAGCCAAGGTCTGCTGAGCTTGCTTCTGAGATGACCTCCTGTGCTGAGCAGCAATCAGCCTGCCCTAGCCTGGATACCACAGCTCAGCTTCCTCTGGCCTTCATACTGCACCCCTGGGCTGTGCAGAAAGCCCTGAGCTTTGAGCTGGCAGCCTCCAAGCTGGCAGGGGCTGGGCACAGCCAGGCACGGGCCTGAGACCTTGCTGCTGGGGCAAGGTGCAGCTGCCTGGGGCCTTTCTCACTGGGCCAGACAAGCTAAAGACAAGAGCAGAAGTAAATTGGCTTCTCCATTGGAGAAAAGAAATGAGAGCTCTTGCAAAGGACTGAACAAAACTTCATCCAAGCAGAGAGGAGAGCTGTGAGCATCTTCCACCAGCAGCAAAGCCCCAGCCTGAGCAGAACTCTCATGGCTCTCACCTCTAAAGGCTCTCAGAACACCACCCCCCAGCAGGTCTGCAAGGACAGGTCGAGCAGTGGCTGCAAGCAGTGACTTCAGAACAGAGATCAGCATCTGGGGGACTAGGAGGAGAAAAAGGCTGAGGCCAAGAGCCCAACCACTGGAGTAGGATGGAGCCCAGGGGTCCTGGGGAGCACCACACACACCAACACTTAGCACACTGCCCCTGCCCACCAAAGGCAAGTGCAGGGCCTCCATCCCTGGGGAAATATTTGGCATCAGAAGCAAGCAGTGCTCCCAAGAGCAAGTGCAAAGAGAAAAGAGAGGGGAAAGCTCTTCCTACCAGCTGTGCAATTACCTCCAGGCCCATTCATTAAGCCTGAGGAGGCTCAGGCTACAACAGCTAAGAAACAACCACCAGGAAAGGGCAGCTTTGAATTGCTGCCTGTTTTTTTTTTTTTTCCTTCTCTCCGCCGTGGACTCTGTCAGCTGCAAAGGGATTTATGTGATCTTGGGTTATGTAATCTGAGCCTCAGAGAAGCCTGAAGTTTGCTATGACCTCTCCTGTGCTCCAAACTGAACAGAGCAGTGGAAGAGCAAACAAAAGAACCCCCCCAGAAATCTCCCTGAATAACTGCCTTGAACCAAAGACTGGGAAGTGTTTTACTGAAAGGATTGGCACTAGGTAGCATTTCTGGGGGGGGATGTGTGTGTGTGTGTGTGTGTGTGTGTGTGTGTGAGCCCTCTTCTCCCAAGGACTCAGCTGGTCCAGGAGAACTCCAGGAATAACAACAAATGGGTTTGGGTGTGGAGAAGAAATAAATGGAGGTGACACAACCTCCAGAGCAGGCACCAAGAGCCAACAAGGTTGCTGAGAAGCAGAGCCAGCAGCTGGAGTCGACTCCCAGGCTGCAGCCACAGGGCTGGAGATGTTTGCTCCTGCATGGTGCAGCAGCAGCAGCACTGACACCGACAGGAGAACACTGCTGCAGGCTGCAGCATGGACACTGCCCAGGCTGAGGGAACACTGACCCCAGGAGGGGGCTGGGGGCCCCCTGAAAGCACAGCTGCAGCTCCACTCAGTGCAGGTTGTGAATGCAGGCACTGCCCCTGCTCCCCAGCACTGACCAGAGGCAGGAGAATGGATCTGCAAACCACTCACAACCTCCCTGCCTGCTGCCTGCAGGCTCTGGGGAGCTCAGAGCCACACTGCCAGCAAGGGGCAGGGGATGGAATCCAAGCCAGAAACCAGGAGAACAGCAGGAAAAGGGCAGCAGTTCCAAGCTGTGACTCACATTCAGCTTCTAGAACAAAACATCTGTCCTGGACCTTGGATCCTGCTGTGTCCTGCTCTATGGAGACCTCTGCTCCCAGGTCAGAGGAATCTGCCATTCCTTAAGGACTGCCTGGAATATTGCACTTGGCAGCCTGCCTCCAGCTCACACATGGTCAGTAACTCAAAACTGCAGCAGGAGCAGCAGGCAGCCTCAGGAGCTCATCCCAGCAGCACTGAGTCCTCTCCTTCATCATCCACAGAGAGCAGGTAAGGAGCCAGCAGCAGCAGAGGTTTGTGTAAGAGGCTCCACTCCTGGGGATCACAGAACAAACCAGGAGGCTGAGGCAGCTGCTTTAGAGGACTCAGTTTTTGCAGGACTGGAAGAAGATACTTGGCTCAGGAAAGAAGTTAGCTTCAGGTTGAGGTTTCCAAATAATTCAGAGGCTCATTAAACAAACAAACAAAACCCAACAAAACCAAGCCCAAAAATCCAACAACGAGAGGAAAAAGAAACCCAAAAACCAAGAAGAACAAACCCAAACCCAACCAAGAAAGGTGAGATGTCAGCTGCAGGAGAGCAGGTGTGAGGTGAGGGGAGGTTAGCATTGCTCTTTCTACAGGTGCCAGGCTGGCAGGGGCTGCAGCTGCTACCTCTGCAGGCCGGGGCTGTGCTGCAGCTTGCGGAGCAGGATCTGAGTCAAGTCGAAGGTTGTGAAGCTGATTCCCACCGCGATGGGGCCCTTGACCCAGTTCATGCTGAGCCCTTTGTAGAGGCCCCGGACGAGTCCCTCCTCCCGGACGATCTCCTGCATGGTGAGGAGGATGGAGCTGTAGGTGTGTCCCAGCACCCCCGCGGTCTGCATGCGGCGCCGGACCACGTCCAGGGGGTAGGAGGCAGACTGCCCGATGAGGCCGGCGCAGGCTCCGAACAGCAGCCGCTCGGCGGGGGAGGGCTGAGCCTTGCCGCTGTGATCTGGGGAGGGGAGAGAGCAGCTGAGCGGAGAGAGCTTCCTGCAGCACCCACAGCGCCCGGGGCAAAGGGGGCTGAGGGCCAAAGGCAGCTCCGAGTGCCAGGCAGCCGCAGATTCCCCTCCCGGCTGGGCCAGTGCCCGAGGCTGCTGCAGCCAGGATGGGTCCTTGGTGCTGCCCCGCAAGGCTCGGGATCTGCTGCCCTGCAAGGCTCGGGGGCTGCTGCCCCGCAAGGCTCGGGGGCTGCTGCCCCGCAAGGCTCGGGGGCTGCTGCCCCGCAAGGCTCGGGATCTGCTGCCCCGCAAGGCTCGGGATCTGCTGCCCCGCAAGGCTCGGGATCTGCTGCCCCGCAAGGCTCGGGATCTGCTGCCCTGCCCTGCAAGGCTCGGGATCTGCTGCCCCGCAAGGCTCGGGATCTGCTGCCCTGCCCTGCAAGGCTCGGGATCTGCTGCCCTGCCCTGCAAGGCTCGGGGGCTGCTGCCCTGCAAGGCTCGGGATCTGCTGCCCTGCAAGGCTCGGGATCTGCTGCCCTGCAAGGCTCGGGATCTGCTGCCCTGCAAGGCTCGGGATCTGCTGCCCTGCAAGGCTCGGGATCTGCTGCCCCGCAAGGCTCGGGATCTGCTGCCCCGCAAGGCTCGGGGGCTGCTGCCCTGCAAGGCTCGGGGGGCTGCTACTCAGCACTACTGCAGCTGGAGAGGGGAAGGCTTCTGTCCTCCAGCTGGGCTGGGTTGGAAGGGACCTTCAGAGGTCATCTAGTCCAAGTCCCAGGAGCCAAGAAGCCTGGAGGAGACTCCAGAAGGACCTCAGAGCTGCCTTCCAGTCCCTGAAGGGATCCTACAGGAAGGCTGCAGAGGGACTTTGCCTGAGGCTGTCTAGAGACAGGCCAAAGGGAATGGTTTGGAGCTGAGGCAGAGCAGGGTTAGAGTGGAGCTTAGGGAGAAATCCTTCAGTACAATGGTGGTGAGACTCTGGAGCAGGCTGCCCAGGGAGGCTGTGGAGTCTCCCTCTCTGCAGAGCTTTCATCCCCACCTGGCCTCTATGGTCCTGGCCAAGCTGCTGTGGGTGCCCTGCTGGAGTAGGGAGATTGGACTGGGTGATCTCCAGAGGTCCCCTCCAGCCCCTGCTATGCTGTGATCTCCAACTGGCCCACAGCCTGCCCTCCCCCCTGCAAGCAGCCCAAGCTGCCTTTACCTGCATGCAGCTTCTTCAGTGTCTCATAGGTGAAGAAGCTGAGCCCAGCATAGGGAATCACTCCCAGGATGGTTGGTGTGAAGCCCCTGTAGAGGGTCTTCAGCCCCTCCTCTCGGGATATTCGGATGAAGACGTGGACAATGTTGCTGTACCTGGCAGGAGGGCAGAGGAAGAGCAAAGCTGTGCTGGTTAGTGGCTGAAGGAATCACCAACTAGTGCAGGAGCCTGGCCACACCTGGGGGAAGCCAGGCACCAGCTCTCTCCAGCCCTACTACCACAAGCTGTCCTGCTCTCTTGCAGAGCCATGCTGCCAGCTGGCCTCCTGAAGACCCCCCCCAGGTGGTACTGGGGCAGAGCAGCCCCCAGCCCCTGCACTCACTGCTTGCTGCACCAGCGCCCAGAGCCCAGCTCTGAGGGTCTGGTGACACCGAAGGCTCTGAGCAAGAAGTGACCCAGAAAATGGGAATAAAAATCCATCTGACCTGAAGAGCAAGGTCTGCACTGGGTGGTGGGGGTGGTGCTGGTACCTGCTTGCTTTGGCACTTACATCTCCTTCGGCGTGACAGCCATGCGGGCACGGACCATGTCCAGGGGGTAGGTTAGGATGGCAGCCGTGGTGCCAGCCAGAGAGCCAGCAATGAATCGAGGGAAGGGAGTCAGCGCTCTGGGGTGAGAGAAGAGACCAAACACATCACCTGGAGATGGAAATGCTGCCTGGCTCCTCAGCCTGGCTCTAGCTCTGTCACCTGCTGCACCTCTGCCCTGCCTGCATGCTCCGCTGGGGGCTGGAGGGGCTGGGGGTGGCCACCCCTGAGGGAGGCTCAGAGGAAAGCTGTGATGAGGGCAGCAAGGCTGCCTGGGGCTGGCTCTGACATGACCTGGCCAAGAGCCAGGGGCTCAGGCCACCTGCACAGCTCAGTGCCAGGCTGCAGCCTGTTCTTCTCCCTCTCTGTTTTGCCTGCACAGGGAGCTGCTCACTCAGTGTCTAGGCCACTTCTTGCTCATGCCTCCAGGGGACAGGGCCTGCTCCTCACAGAGCTCTCCCCTGTGCAAGAGGGGAGCCCAGCCCTTCGCCTGGCTCCCTTCACACACCCTGCCAAGCCCCCTCGAGGGAGGGCCCAGCACAGCCCTGTCCCAACAGAGATGCCAGCTCAGGACCTCAGCAGCCTGCTGCTCCCTCCCCGAGCTCTGTGGCTCCCACAAACTGCTCCAAGCTTCCTCCTCCTCTGCAAGGACCCAGGCCAGGCTGCATCTTACTTTCCCTGGAAGCCGTAGTAGCTGCCCAGGAGCTGCTTGTACTCCTCGTGGGCACAGAACTGGATGGCAGCGTAGGGGATCACCCGGACCATGGTGGCTGAGTTCCCTCTCCAGAGGCTCCAGAAGCCCTCGTTGAGGTAGGTGTGGTAAATCAGCCTGTAGGCTTCCTGCAGGCAAGGAGCAAAGAGCACACAGTGGTGAGAGGGAGCCAAAACAATAGAAGGGGGCAAAAAGGTGACCCTGCAGCTTAACCTCTCCAAATCCTCCTTCCCACCCCAGCTGCAATGAGCTGAAAGCAGCTGGATATGCTCACAAGCCTCCAACCCTCTCAGATAGCCTCAGCTGCTCAAGGCCTCTTCCAGCCTGGCCTTGAACACCCCCAGGGAGGTTGTTGACTTGCTGTGAAGGTGCTGAAGGGGCCTGCAGCAGGCTGCCCAGAGAGGTTGTGGAGTCTCCTTCTGTGCAGAGCTTCCAACCCCCCCTGGCCATTGTGCTCCTGGGCAAGCTGCTGTGGGTGCCCTGCTGGAGCAGGGGACTTGGAGTAGGTGAGCTCCAGAGGTCCCTTCCCTACCCTTCCATGGAGCAGGGGGGTTGGACTCAGTCTCCTGTGACTCTGTGGTTTAGTGTCTGTCCCAGGCAGAAGCTGGAGCATGAAGAGGGACTGAGGCTCCTCTGTGGCAGGCACAGAGCACAAACATGGCCATGGAGGAGCAGTGTCCTAAGGAGCACTGCAAAGAGCCCTCTCTGCCCTCTCACTGCAAGTGCTGCTAATGAAACCCAAGCAAAAGAATTCACTAAGTGCAGGCAGAAGATGCTGGGAGAGGCATCACTGCCATGAACCAAACACCTCAGGTCAACAGGAGACAGAGAGCAGCTCACCTTGGCAGAAAATCGTTTTGAAGACACTGAAAGGAGAAGGAAAAATAAGGATTAGGTCTTGCAATACAGTCAGATGGCTCCAACAAACCACAGGGGAGTAAAAACAGAAGCACAAGAATGAATGCAAGAGAAAACAGAGAGGCTTGAGAATAAACAAAGGCTCTAAGTGCTCCCAAACTCTCTTTAGCATGGGGGCTACAGGAAGGCTGGGGAGGGACTTGTGACAAGGGCTTGGGGTGCCAGGACAAGGGACAATGGCTTTGAGCTGGGAAACAGGAGATTGAGACTGGAGAGGAGGAAGAAATTCTTGAGTGAGGGTGGTGAGACCCTGGAACAGGCTGTCCAGGGAGGCTGTGGCTGCCTCCTCCCTGGAGGTGTTGAAGGCCAGGCTGGATGAGGCCCTGAGCAGCTGAGAGCTGTCCCTGCCCATGGCAGGGGTTGGAGTGGATGAGCTCTGACGTCGTTTCCAACCTGAGCCTCTCTGTGACCTCTCAGGTCCCTTCCAACCCAACCCATTCAGTGTTTCTCTGACCCCCATGAGAAGTCACAAACTGGTCAGCACTGGCACACCTGAATCCCATCCTTGGCAGGGAGCTCAATGAGCCCAAGGCAGTGCTGGGACAAATGCAGGTCTGCAGGCATGGCAGGTGACTTGCATGGACAGCTGTGACTCACCCTGCTCCTGCAGCCTGCACCTCACCCCTGACTCTGACATTTTCAACCCCAGAGTCTACTCTGCTGAAGCAAGCACAGCACATGCCCAGCACTGCCCCAGCTGCAGCCAGCCCAGGCTTTAGCTGCCCACAGCTTCATCCCCTGCTGCTGCTGGCTTCTGGGAACCAAACCCAGGACAGCTGAGAGTCAACTCAAAATCAAATCTCATCCAGGGATTATCTTAACTCCCCCTCCATGCATTTAAACTGGGATGTTAACCAGATTGAAGCTTCCTGGCTTCCCCCCATGCCTGCTGGATTAACCACCTGCACTCCTCTGTGGGACCACTGCTGGGGGGCAGATCCTGCACTGACACCAGGACCTCAACACCATGGGGCTGAACCCCCAACCCTGCCCAGCACCTCAGGATTTTCAGCTCCAGTTGAATTCATTCTCAGCTATACACTTCAGGAGCTCCAGGAAGGGCTCTGTAACACCAAGTGAGGTGCTCCAGCTCCAGGGCCTCCTGCAGAGCTTCTCTTAACTCTTCCCAAAGCAAAGTCCCTGAGCAGGCAGAGCCTCACCCCCAGCCCTCAGCAAGGAACTCCAACAGCTCAGCTACCTCCCTCCAGTGTCACCACAGCTCCTTAGGCTGCTCCAAAGTGAGCAGAGGTCTCTGGAGTGTTACCAACCAGCCCCTCAGCTGCTGCCACCACCCTCCCAGGAATCAAAGAAGAGGTTTTAGACTCAGTTCACTGTGCTGATGTCACTGCTCTGCCTGCACCCTGCCAGCTCTCTGCAGAAGAGGCTGAGCAGAGCAGAGGAGCTGGTTTGGGTTCTCCTAACAACCAGGAGCAAAAGCCAAGGGCCCTCACCTTGAAACATGATCTTTGTCCTGTCCAGTGGAGCTACAGCAGTTTTAGCCACAGCACCAGCCAGGGCCCCAGACATCAGGGAGTTGAGGACCTTCTTCTTCTCCTGGATGCCCTGGAACAAAAGCATTGTCAGGAGGACACAGCCAGCACCAAGCAGAGCCTGTGGCTGTCTCCTCCCTGGGGGTGTTCAAGGACAGTTTGGATGAGGCCTTGAGCAGCTGAGCCTGGCTGAGAGCTGTCCCTGCCTGTGGCAGGGGGTTGGAGTAGATTTGCTCTGAGCTCCCTTCCAGCCTGAGCCCTTCTGGGGTTCTGTGACGTTTGCTGCAGCCTTTAGCACCTCTCAAGGACTTGGGTCAGAATTCTCCTCAGAACCTGCAGCACAGTGAGGTCCTGCTCAGATCCTGAAGCACCAAGCCTGGACTGGTCTGTCCAGCTGTGAAGTTCCAAGGTCTGCCCCCTCCCTCCATGGTCCCTAAAAGCTAAGCCACCACCTGCCTGTGGCTTGGGCAGGTGAAGCAAGTTTCCTTCTTGCCCTCACAGTAACACCCAAGCCCTACTCCCACATTGCTCCTGAGGTCCCAACAAGAGAGCAAGGCAGACTTCCTCCTACTCCCAACGGAATGGAAGAGGTTCTCTCATGGATCTTCCTGCCACAGCTGCCTTCTGCCAACAGAGGGGCACAAAGCAAGTGAGTGACCTGAAAGCTAAGCCCATGAAGGCTGTGGCCTGGCAGCCAAGCCAAGGCTTAGGATCATTAATTTGATGATCTCCCACAGAAGTTAACATTTCTCCCTTTCCCAGCACCTTTCCCAGCTCCAAAGTTAATCTTTATTACCAAAAGCTGTGGTTCAGCTCAATTCTCCCTCCCAACCCCTGCCTGCCTGGTGCCAAAGCAAGGGGCAGCCATGCAGAGGGGCAGGGCTGGGTGAACTTCAGCCTGAGCTCTGGGCAGACCAAAGGTCAGCATCACCTCCTCTCCCTGCCTCTAACAGCAGCCAGAGCCCAGGCTGCAGGGCTCTCTTCCCAGCCACCAAAGACAAAGCCCTGGGCAGCCCTGCCAGCTGGGGGTGATGCCCAGGCTCTGCTCGGGGGGCTGGAGCTGCTTGGCCACCCTCAGGGAAAGCAGAAGGTAGCCATGGGGGAGGCTTCCACACACACTGCAGCTCCTTCAGGGCTCCACAGCTCCAAGCCTGTTGAGATGCTTCCTCTGCAGAGCAGCCACAGGCAGCACTCTCCTGCCCTTACCTCTGCTGGGAGATGTGTTGATGGAACTGGCTCCACATCCTGCCCTTTGAAATCCACTGCACTTTCTCTCACACCATTACCCATACCAGTTGCACTTGCAAGTGGGCAGCAGAGCTACAGCTCCTGAAGGGACAAAAGGGGGAAAAAAAGCAGCATTTAGCATCAGGTGTAGGAAATACTCAGCTGGTACAGGGAGAAGCAGCCTACTCCAGGGCCATTTTCAGTAGGAAAAGTCCCATCCCACCTCCAGGAGGAAGAACACTTCCAGGATCCACCTCTGCCATGAGCACAGGCTGAGGGAGCTGGGGGTGCTCAGCCTGGAGAAGAGAAGGCTTTGGGGGGACCTCAGAGCTGCCCTCCAGAACCTGAAGGGATCCTGCAGGAAGGCTGCAGAGAGACTTCTCCTGAGGGTGTCTAGAGCCAGGCCAAGGGGGAATGGTGTGGAGCTGAGGCAGAGCAGGGTGAGAGTGGAGCTGAGGGAGAAGTTCTTCAGTCCCAGGGTGGTGAGGCTCTGGCACAGGCTGCCCAGGGATGCCTCCTCCCTGGGGGTGTTCAAAGCCTTGAGCAGCCTGGGCTTGTGGAGGTGTCCCTGCCCACAGCAGGGGCTTGGAACTGGATGAGCTTTAAGGTTTCCTTCAACCCAACCTATTCTGTGAACCTATGAAGAGCACTCCCAGTATCCTTTCCTTCCTTTAAGGTGCAGGCTTGGGGTACTTGGATGCTGTGCAAAGCCTGTGCCAAACAAACACTCTCTGGAGCCCATGAGGAGCCCAGGGCCAAGGCACCCATGGGCTCTGGAGAGGAGGAGCAGCTCCTGCTCTTCCCTCCCTTACCAGTCAGGAGGTGACTGCTGAGCATCCAGACATGGGAGAAGGCATCCAGAAATTTAAACCCCAGCCCTGGAAAATAGGAAAAAATAGTCCCAGGAGTCAGGGCTGCAGGGCTGGCAGGAGCAGTTGGAGGCTATTTTAGGAAGGGGGATCCAGTGCCTCACACGTGCCACAGGGGCTGCCTGCTGAGGCTGCTGGCTCCAGAGCTCCTCACAGCTGCACTGCTGCCTGCCCCAGGGTGCCGGCAGGGTGGGAAGGGGCTTCAGGAGCTCATCCAGCCCAACCCCCTGTTAGAGCACCTGGAGTGAATCAGGCAGGGCTGGGGAAGCAGTGCAGGTTGTGTGACATCTGGGGACAGGCAACAAAGCTGCTGAGCAGCTCTGTGAGCAGCAAAGGCTGAGAGCCCTGGGGCTGAGAGCCTGGAGAAGAGCAGCCCCAGAGCAATGCTCAGCAAGAGCTAAAGGAGCTGTGGGGGGACAAGAGGCTGGGGCCAGACTCTGCTCAGTGGTGCCAGGGACAGGGTAAGGGGCACAAAGTGGAGCCCAGGAGGTTCCATCTGAGCAGGAGGAGAAACTTCTTTGGTGTGAGGCTGCTGGAGGCCTGGAGCAGGCTGCCCAGAGAGGTTGTGGAGTCTCCTTCTGCGCAGAGCTTCCAACCCCCCCTGGCCAAGCTGCTGTGGGTGCCCTGCTGGAGCAGGGGGGTTGGAGTGGGTGAGCTGCAGAGGTCCCTTCCCAGCCCTCCCTGCTGGGGTTCTGCAGAGCACAGACTCTTGGTTGTTTCTCATCACTAGCTGCAGTTTCTTCCTTTCCTTCTGCTCTTACCCTGGGAAGTGCCCTGCCAAACAATGGCTCTCAGCAAAAGCCTGAAAGAAATCAGAGGTGGAGATGCCATCCCTGGCTGTCTCAAACCAAGAAATGTAGGTCATGATATCAGATTTATCTCTCTCCCAAAAATAACCCCAACCCCCCCTCCTCCAAAATAGAACTCGTGCTAAAGAGCTTAGGGAGGCAAAAGCAACTTGGGTTTAAAGCCTGATTTTGAAAGATGATTGAGGAAGAGAATTTTAGGCACTGAAGTGATGGCAGGAAGCCTGTGCTGATCTGAGAGCTGCCTCATGCATAAAGATGACCTCCCCTTACCCAGGGATGTTCTCTTTGATCCCACTCAGGCATGTTTGGGTTTATTTTTAGTGCCTGGTGCCCTGATCTCACCAACACCTGGCTGTCTGCTCTTTTACACCCTAAAGCTGCCCACACCCTCCACATCAAAACAGCCTCTCAAGTCCCAGATCCACGGAATGGGTTGGGCTGGAAGGGACCTCAGAGATCATCCATGGGCAGAGACACCTCCATCAGCCCAGGCTGCTCAAAGCCTCATCCAGCCTGGCCTTGAACACCTCCAGGGAGGGGACACCCACAGCCTCTCTGGGCAGCCTGTTCCAGGGTCTCCCTACCCTCAGTGGAGCCCTCCACACATCCTTAGTTCTGAGGAAAGAAGGAAAAAAAAAAGCCAAACCCTTCAAGGGCAGCTGAGGATTGGATTTGTCTTTTCTACCACCCCTGTGTGATGCATTCTGGGGTTCCACAAGTCCTTGGCACACACTTCTGCCTCCAGCCTCCTCTCTCAGAGCAAAGCATTCCCCTCAGAGAATTTATAACCAGGAAGAAAAACTGCTGGAGAAGGAGAGTTCAAAAGTTAAAGAGGTTTAATGGGTAACAGATGCTCTGCTCTGCCCACAGAACTGCTGCTGCTTTACTGGAAGCACCAAGCACAGGCTCCAGCATCCAGCTCCAGCTGAAGGCTCTGCCTGGAGCCTGCCCTCCTTACCTCACAGTCACAAAGATCCTTTCCCCAGCTGTGAACCAGGGAAGCTCAGGGCCTGTGTTTGTGGCATCTTAAAGGGATGAACTCAGCTGCAGTGCTCAGGTTTGGGATGGTCCCCTGAGCCCTGGGGCTCCCCTGAGGTGTCTTGCCCCTGCAGAAGCATCTGGGTGGAAGCACTCAGAGAAGCACTGAGGTTGGAGAAGGTCATCACTGGGGCTACAAAGATGCAGAGGGGACTGGAACATCTCTGATGAGGAAAGGCTGAGAGGATTGGGGTTATTTAGGCTGGAGAAGGGCAGCTTGAGGAGGGATCTCAACAGTGCTGAGTGTGGGTGGGAGTCAGGATGGGAGCAGACATCCTGGGCAGGCTGCTGGGGGTGCCCCTGCTCTGGCAGAGGGCTTTGGACTGGATGATCTCCAGAGCTCCCTTCCAACCTCTCTGATCTTAAGAGACCATTTCCAACCTCAGTGATTCTCTGACTCAAGGCCTGGGAGCTGTGCATAGCACCTCCTGCACTGCCAGCTGCCAGCCCTCCCTGTGGCACCAACCTGCTGAAGTCAGAGGTCACCTGTGGGGCAGAATTGGTTTCACTTAGGTACCAATGACTTTGTCCAACCCTACCCAGGCACAGCAGCTTCCCTCATCACTCAGCAGCTCCCCAGCTCCTAATTTGTTGCATTGTTATGTCATTAACATCACTAATGAGGGCCTGTAATGAAATGAGGAGGGAGGCAGAGCCCCGGGGGTGGCTGCAGGAGTGCTCCCAGGATCTCCCAGGCAGGCTGAGGCTAAGAAGCAGCACACAGGGAAGTTGCTCAATTAGGTTTCCTTCAATTGTTAAACTGAGCAGTTGAGCCTGACACAGAGAGAGAGCTGTGGTGAGAGCTGAGCTCCTGCAGCCTTCCCTTCACCCTCGGAGCAAGAAAAAGCATCTCAGAAAACCACAGCAGAAAGGGCTTGGAACACTCAGAAGAGGAGGGGTGGGCCAGGAGGAGGAGGTGGCCCCTTGAGGTCCAGCTTTGTCTTTCAGTTTGATTAAGCCATTAAAAACCCAGTACAGCTCTGCCCTGCAGACTCAGCTCTCTCCAGCCACATTCATATTCCAGCTGCACACAAATCTGCTCCCAGGACATCAGCTGTGAACAGTCCCCTGCACTTCTGCCTTTAAAGGTCTCCACAGAAGCTGTTAGCAAGATCTGAGAGAGTCAAAGACTCCCTGAATTCCAGTACCTGGAAGAGTTTCATTTCCCCCTCCATGCTTCCTTAGCTCCCAAGCACAAAATCAATCCTTCTCCTGCCCCCCTCAGCCAGACCCAGCTCAAGGCTGCCAATAAAAGCCAAGGCTGAAGATCCAAATTCTTTGCACGGTTTCAGAGGATCTGACCTGAACCAAGGCAGTTCAGAAATGGTTAAATGCCAGCCCCTGCCAGCAGAGCCAGCTGCATTATTCAGCAGGCTTCGAGAGACTCAGGGTTTGAAGGAAGCTTGGAAGGGAGGCAGAGAACAGAGAGAATCTTGGCAAGGCAAAACAGGGCTTCATTCTTCAGCTGCTGAAAGGAGGCTCTTGCTGGGAACACCTCAACCAGGCCTTCCACAGCCAAAAACTGAAGCCCAGCTCTTATCTGCTAGACAGATAACAGCTTTATCTGAGGGAGAAGGGAGCACTGGAACAAGGGGACTGAACCCAGGGGCCCTCTCCATGTGGCAGGCAGCCACCAGCCTCCTTCAGGAGCAGAAGGCAGAAAAACAACCAAGCAAGCACCCAGACAAATGTGTGGAGTGGAGTGGTGAGGGGACAGCAGCATGTGCCTGAGGGACCTGGGGCTGAGAGCCTGCAGAAGAGCAGCCCCAGAGGATCTGGATGTGTAAGCAGCTAAAGGTAGAAGTCCTGAGGCTGGGGCTGGGCTCTCTTCACTGGTGCCCAGGGACAGGGCAAGGGGCACTGGGCACAAAGGGAAACCCAGGAGGTTCCAGCTGAGCAGGAGGAGAAACTTCTTTGGTGTGAGGCTGCTGGAGGCCTGGAACAGGCTGCCCAGAGAGGCTGTAGAGTCTTCTTCTTTGTAGAGCTTCCAACCCACCCTGGGCAAGCTGCTGTGGGTGCCCTGCTGGAGCAGGGTGGTTGGAGGGGGTGAGCTCCAGAGGTCTCTTCCAACCCCTACCCTTCCATGACTCCACCTCAGAGCCAGCAGCACTCCCATGGCACTGACACATCACCATGAACTGTACACCAGGGATAAGAGGATTTAAAGTACAAGTAGAGAGCAAAGAACTCCTCCCAGCACTCAGTTATGTTATGACCTGGAGCAAGCTGTTTGTGTTTCAGTTCACCTTTCCCCACCACACAGAACAGAATGTCCCCATGTGTGACAGCTGCCAGGAATGCATCACCTGCAAGACAGAGAGCAGCAGCACTGCAGGGGGAGAACTTCAAGCACTGACATCATTTTCCCCTCAGGAAGGTACAAAGCTGAACGCAGCTTTCTACAACGAGCAGCAAAGTTACCTGAAGAGATTCATTCTGGTTCCTGAGCTCTTTTCTGACAGCAAACCTGTCTGACCTGTACCAAGCCCATCTGCTTCAGCAGGCAACCACAGCCTGACAGCTGCACTGCTGCTCACCTGATGCTTTATGCAACCTCTGGAAGCAAAGCTGAGCACAGCAGAAGTGT
Organism: Indicator indicator; assembly: GCF_027791375.1. Lineage (NCBI taxonomy): Eukaryota > Metazoa > Chordata > Aves > Piciformes > Indicatoridae > Indicator > Indicator indicator. The sequence goes on along the minus strand of NC_072045.1, from coordinate 2,571,649 downwards.
CTGAGACAGGCTTACAGCAGGGACTGCCCAAGCTGGGAGACAGCTACAGCTGCAGGTCAAGCAAACAGCAATGATTGCAGCTCCTGACTCACCCTTGCTGTGCTATCAAGAGCTAAAACTCCCTTGCCTGAAGCAATCATCAGGGCCAGAGAGTTCCTGCAGAAATCCACCACCAAGGACAGTCCCAGGCCACTCCACTGCAGCAGCTCTCCTCAGGACCAGCATCCAGAGGCCCTAAGCAATGGCTTTTGTCTTGCTGGTGGGTGGGAAAGAAAAAGCAGGGTTGAGTATCCACAGCTCTTGGAAGAATGTAAAGATGCTCAGAGTAACCTGGAACCCAGCCCTGCAGTTTCAGACACCCAAGGCCACAATTATTTTGAAGCACATCCACTCACAGGTCGGTGCTGAGGTTAACCAACCCCCCTGGGACCCTCATTACCGACTCTCTCTCCTCCCCCAGCTGTTTTCCAACACCCACAGACACCTCTGCTGCTCCTCTCTGCCCTCCCTTCTCCCAGCACAGAGCCATTTAAAACCCAGAATGTTTTCCAAACACTACAAATTCACCAAACCACAGGAAAACAGCAGGGCAGCAGACAAGCTCCAGAGAAAACTTTGCAACCAACACAACCATCAACAAGCATTCAAGAGCCCAACCCAAATGAGAGCCAAGTGACAGCAGCCTCCAAACCCACTCCTAAATTAACAGCCAGGAAGAAAAACACAGCAAGGGAGGCAAACCCAGCTCCAGCTCCTCCAAGCTTTGGGAGAGTGCAAGTTTAAGGTCAACAAAGCAACTGCAGCACCAAGGGCTGGGTCTGTGGAGCAGCCATTCAGAGGTTTGTGTGCAGCAGAGGTGGCCTGGGGTTTGTTAACCCTGCACAATCCCTTCCAGCACGTTCCCTGTGTCTTTTTCTTGTGTTTAAACCCAAGCCAAGCCGCTGTTTCCATCTCCACATCTGAAGGCAAAGCAGGAAAGTCAGCCCTGCTCTGCAACTTTTTGCTTATGCTGAAGAAGGAGAGAAGCAAAAGAAGGCATCAAGGGATCTGCATTTAACACCTTCCACACCCTCTGGTATCTACCCAGCAGCAGAGGGTTCTGTCTTATCCTCGGGTTCACAGCAGCTTCAACAACAAAACGGAGAAATCACATCTAGCATCTAAGCACACAGCTGGGGACACGCAGATCCGAGCTTTGATCACCAGACTCTGAAGGAAGGAGCAGCCTGGAGCTTGGCACTGACACCTGCCCCGGCCCGGAGAGCAGGGACCGGCTGCGGGCAGGAGGCAGGCAGCGAGGCCAGGAACAGGCAAGAGGAGCAGCGGGACAGGCTGGCAGGGCTGGGAGGTGGGGAGTATGTGAGCAGTGGGGCAGACAGGGACTGGGATGGCAGGCAGAGAGGGCTGGCAGGGCAGACAGGGAGGGCTGGCAGTCGCAGGCAGCCGCAGGCAGCCGGGCAGCGAGACCCGGGGGCGGGCTGGGCCTCCAGCGCCGTGCCGCAGCCCGGTGCTGACCATGGCAAAGGCCAACGGCCGTTCCCCTGCAGCCTGGGCCGGCTCCTAGCACGGGTCCAACCGCTCCCCAGAACTCCCAGGCCCGTCCAAAGGAGACGGATCCCCGCCGCTCCCCAGGGACAGCACAGAGACGCGAGGTGACCCCTCGGGAGGCCGCGGCAATGTCACCCTGCCCTGCACGCCGCGACACGGCCTGGGTCCGCCCGCTGCTCAGGCAGCAAGGGCACGTCGGAGGACACCCGGGGCGGGGTCAGGGTCGCCGCAAGGTGGAGGGGCTCGAAGCCAGCCTGCACTCACCGGCACCGCTCCGCTCGGCGTCGCCTCAGCCGCCGACTCCCCGCGGCCGCCCGCTGGCCGCCTCCCTCCTCCGCTGCGCCCGCGGGAAGGCGGGTCTTGCCCTGACGGCCGGCCAATCACCGCGCCAGAAGCAGCACTGCGCACGGGGAGTGGCTGCGTGGCGGCAGACAGGCGAGGATGGCAGCCAATCGCTCGCGGGAAGGGGCGGAGCGAGCGGCAGGGGGCGGAGCGCGTGGTGTCGGTATGGGGCGAGACGGAGGAGCGGCTGCGGCCGGCGCTGGGACGCGCAGGGCCCGGCTCGGCTCCAGCACCGGCCCTGCCTGGGCTCTCCCAGGTGATCGTTGACCTCCCGGTCCGGCACGGTTTTGTGGCACCGTGTCCTGCCTGTGCTTTGCCCCTGCGCCTCGGGGGTCCTGTCCCTGCGGGGGTTAAAGCAGGAGGCTGCGATACCAGCCCAACACCAGCGCTTACTGAATACAGGAGGAAAAATCCACCCAGGTTCTCCCGCTCACCTTTGGTTCTCATAGCACCACGTTAAGCCTTGCTGCTGCTTCTCATCCACACCACAACATCCCTCCCCAGCCAGGTCCCCAGAGCTCCCAGTCTCTCTCCACCCTCCCAGGGCTGGAGCCTTCAGAGTCTCTTCATCAACCTCCTTGCCTGCTCTGCCAGAGCGGGGCACTGTCACCTGAGGACAGTGGTGAGAAGGCCAGATCAGAGCCCAAACTGCTTTTGACACAGCAGAAGAGATGAGACCCAGGGCCTCAAACACTGTGAGGGGGCTAGAAGACTTTGAAGGACACAATGACCTTTGCCAGCTGCTGGCAGAAAGCACAGGGCCGCAGGAGGGCTTTACTTACAAACATAACACAGAGGCAATTTCATCACCTTTCTTTGCCTTGGTCAGAAAGGCTCCATCAAGAGCCCACCACCCTTCTCCAGGTGGATGGTTTACAGAGGTTTCTACAGAGAATGTCACCTTAGGAAACATCTACTCCAGTACAACAGCAGCAGGAGGAAGCTTCAGCACCAGAGCAGAGGTGGTAACAACGCAGCCCAGCAGGGATCAGGGACATACAGAAGCCTTTAGCTGACACTTCAGAGCCTTTGTGGATGCTTCACCTCCTGTTTTGCACCCCTAATTCCACAGCTGTCTTCAGTCCAGCAGGCACACAGCCTCTTCATCACCTCCAGCTCTCCCAGGTTCTCAGGCAGCCCTGCTGAGACAACCAAGGCCTGGGATGCCCACTGGTACCACTACCCTCACTACCAGCCCCCAGCCTGCTCATCTCTTTGAAGCAGAGCATGAACTTTCCTGCTGGATGCAGAGGGCAACACCACTGAGGACGCTGCTCTGGGCCACACTATCCCAAATCCTCACTTTGCTTTTTTGTTTAAAGCATTAGGCTCGCTGAAAATCCCAAACAAAGCAGCAGCACAGCACATGGTCAGCAGTAAAAGAACAGGTAGCAGGACAGTACAGCAGGACAGAACACATCCAAACACAATGGGATTCTTCCTTATCCATCCTGTTCCCAATGGGGCTGCAGCCTCCACAGGCAGAGAGCAGAGGAACAAAGCAGGACCAGCTGCCATGGTACCACCAGAGAAGAGCCACTTCTGCTGTGGAGAGCAGAGCAGGTGGGGAGCAGCCCTGCTCTGGACACAAGCAGCAGGGATCACAGGGGGAGCAGATCATCTTCAGGCATTAGATGATGCAGGGATGGTAACTACAGAGCTGGTTTGCAGCCTGTGAATGCATAAAGCCATTTCAGCTGGAGCTCCCAAGGAAAAGTCCACTGCAGGCTCACAAGCCAGGCATTTGCTTCAGAGATCCCAGTTCAGTGCAGCTGCAGCTTAATCCATGTCACTGTTTGCCCCCTCAGCCTTCAGGGATGTCTTGAAGCTCTGTGGAGGGACGATTCACTGAGCCAGGCCTCCCTTCTGACCTGTCCACAGCTCTCGGAGCTCCACTTTGCAGCCAAGATCCCTCAGAGCAGCTTTGGCCACATCATCACAGTCCTTGTGAGCTGCACGAGCTTCTGTGATCAGGTTCTCAGCTCCCATCTCTAGAATGGGCTGAGAGAAGTCCCGGCTGCGGGAGACCAGGTTGCGGATCAGCATGCAGGCCTGCTTCTGAGAGAGGAGAGAGGAGGAGGAGGAGGAGAGCTGTCAGGGGCCTGCAGGAAACCTCTGCCACACAGGGTGGTGGCACACACAAAGCAGATCTGCCCCCAAACCTTGAACCTTTCCTGGGTGACCAAACGTGAGGTGCCGTAGGCAGTGATGAGCTATTCCCTGGCTGTGGCTGGTAGCTCTCCTTCAGGTTTAGACAACAAAACCTCCTGCTTCTGTCAGAACCCCAGGACCCCTCACAGCCCAGCCCAGGCAGCCCCGAGTCCTTTAAATAATGCTAACTCCCAACTCTTCTGTTAGACCAAACCCCTCCTTCCACCCCCTTTATGCTGTCCCAGGCCCCATCCCTGGCACCCAGCTTAAGCTGCTCTTCCAGAGGATATCTGTGATGGGTTTTTAATACTCTGGAGAGCACAAAGTGGACACAGAAGCTACTCAGGCTTGCACAAGAAGCCAGAAGGTAACTTCTTGCTGTGTAGGTGTTTGATTAGACTCTGGAGAGGAAATGGCCACATCTCCTACAGGAGATAAGATCCTAGCACAGGCTGGGGCTGCAGGAGCCCATCCTCATCCTGCTCTTTGGAATGTCTGGAAGAGAAGGACTCCAGAGCTGCTTGAACCTGAGCTCAGGTGGGTTTGAGCCCCTGCTCTGCTCACATCAGTGACAGATGGAAGGAGTCCTGCACTCAGATGTTGCACTCACAACACACTCAGAACCTTTTGGCATTTGCCAAGTCAAGGCCAAACTCCCAGGCCAGCAAACTCCCAGGCCAGCAGTGAGCACAGCCCCAGGCACCCTGCAAGGGACCACGAGGTGCTCTGAGGCAAGTACCTGAACAGCCACTTCCCGGGGGTGAGCCTTCATGGCCTGCAGAGCTGCCAGGGCCCCTCCACCCTCCATGATGATGTGACAGTTCTCAGGCTTGCGCAGAGCCAGCATGCAGAGGGCTGCACAGCCCTGCTCACAGATCTGCAGGACAAAGGGGGACACAAATTCACTGCCTGCAGATGCTGCTTCAAGGAGAAAAAAGAACAAAAATATTTGAGCCTTGGTTCCTTTTCTGGTGTTTTTTTTTCCTCCTTCACCTGGCAGGTAAATCCAAGAGGTATCAGAGCCTGTACCAAAATCCATCTGATCTGAACCTAGGCTGGTGGGAGGTGTCCCTGCCCATGGCAGGAGGGGTAGAACTGGATGATCTTTAAGGTCCCTTCCAACCCAAACCAATCTATGATCCAGGAACAAGAAAAAGACCTAATGAGATCTTTCCACAAACATTCCCCCAAGGAACCCCCCTACAGCTGAGTGGTAGAGCTTGAACACATCACTGAGCTGCAATCATTCACCAACTGCACTTAGAACAACTCTGCTGAGCACAAGCCAGAGCCAGGCCGTGGGCTGGTTCCCTAGAGGGGACAACTTGCACTGCTCCATTACACAGCCCCAGCCTCACCTCCACTCCCAGCCCCAGGGAGACTCCTTCAGCCAGGCAGGTGCCTACCTGAGGGTTGCCAAGGTGGTGGCTTATAGCCAGCACGATGAGGTCTGTTGCCCCAGCACTGATGATGGCATCTTTGACGTCGTCGTTGCCCGCGACCGCTCGGATGGCACTCAGCACCTGCCTCACCACGTCCTGCAGCCACCAAGGGGAACAAAACCAGCTCAGAGACCTGCAGGGAGGCTTTCACAGGCTTGCAAGGCAACCAGAACATCTCCCAGCAGCTCCACCCAAACAGCTGTCACTCCCAGTTCTGAACAGCACCACTCACGCTGCTCACACCTCAGACACTTTCACTCAGCAGGGATCCTGCAGGAAGGCTGCAGAGGGATTTCCTGAGGGTGTCTAGGGACAGGACAAGGGTGAATGGTTGGAAGCTGAGGAAGAAGCTCTTCAGTACCAGGGTGGTGAGACTCTGGAACAGGTTGCCCAGGGAGGTTGTGGTGTTCAAGGCCAGGTTGGATGAGGCCTGGAGCAGCTGAGTTTAGTTGAGAGGTCTCCCTGCTCATGGTGGGGGGTTGGAGTAGATGATCTCTGAGCTCCCTTCCAACCCGAGCCACTCCAGGATCCCCAGGCACTCACTGGGTGGTCGATGCAGTCAGCCAGCAGGGACACCATGAGATTCAAGCCACCAAGGTCCACAATTTCTTGGCAGAATTCATTCCTGACAGAGAGCCGAGAGAGGGTGGCACAGAGCTCACTGAGAACTCCAGGGCTGTCTGTGAAGGCTGCAGAGGAGAAAGAAGGGATGGAGTAGCCAGGGGCAAGAAGGAACACTGCAGGAGCAGGCTGCTTTCTTCTGCTCCATCACCAACCAAGCAGGAGACACACAGCATAGCTGCCCTGCTCACCCTCTCTAGACAGAGGCAGGATATCTTCCCTTGGCAAGAATACAGGGATAATGTGTCTGCAAACCTGCAGTGGGCTGGAAAGCACCTCCCAGACAGGCTGACAAGCAGCTCTGGTAACCACCAGCCTGTTACTGGCAGCCTCTGGAGCAGTCATTTTCCTCTCTCAGGGCACATTGCCTCATCCAAAGAATTGAACATTGTTTTAGTGAGAAACTCCTAGACCAGCTCTAGGGAGCTCTGAGTCACAACAAAGCAGTTTTGAGCTGAGAAAGCACAGGTGGGTTTGGGTCCAGAAAAAGGACAACCTGGGTCCAGAAAAGGACAACATGGGTCCAAAGGGGCAACAAAGGTGGTGAAGGGTTTAGAGAACAACTCTGAGGAGCAGCTGAGGGAGCTGGGATTGTTAAGCCTGGAGGAAAGAAGGCTGAGGTGAGACTAGGTGGGAGCCAGGTGGGGTTGGTCTCTTCTCCCAAGGAACAAGAGACAGGACAAGAGGAAATGGCCTCAAGTTGCAGCAGGGGAGGTTTAGGTTGGCTGTGAGGAACAATGCCTTCACTGAAAGGGTTGTCAAGGCCTAGAACAGGCTGCCCAGGGTGGTGGTTGAATCATCACCTCTGGTGGGACTTAAGCCTTGTAGCTGTGGTGCTGAGGGCCATGGGTTAGCCCCAGCCTTGGCAGAGCCAGAGACTGGTTGGACTGGATGATCTTAAAGGCTTTTGCCACGCTAAAGGACTCCGTGGCTCGGGGTCAGCAGCCCCAGGGCTCCCTTTACCTTTGGCAGCCTCGATGAGCACTCTCAGGCCATCGTTCTCCAGCACTATCATCTTGGCATGGTCGTGAGCGTGGCCGAAGGGCACTCGGATGTCGTCGTCGAAGGTCAGGACCCTGAGCGCCGCCGAGGCCGCGCGCACCACCTCAGCGTGGTGCCCGTGCTGCAGGATGGCTCCGGTCAGCAGGGGCAGGACCCCCCCTTTGACAAAGTCCTGCCTGTTCTGCTCGTGCTTCAGGCAGGCCTGGCGCAGGCAGCGCAGCCCTGCCAGCATCAGTTCCGCGTCCTCCCGGCCCTGCCGCAGGCTCTGCAGCACCAAGTCCTGCCCAGCTTCGTCCAGCAGGTCTGGCTGCCCATCCAAGAGGGCAGACAGGGTAGAGAAGGCTCTCAGCGTAGTGTCTCTGTCTCCTGAAGCCAGCTGGCAGGCAGAGAAGACCACAGAGTAGGCCCCGTTCTGCCCAGCCAGGTAGCGGAAGGCCAATTGCTCTCTGCACTGCTCACCAAAGACCTCCAGCTGCTCGGCCACAGCGGCAAGGTCAGAGTCAGCAACAGCTCTCCCCAGGGAGTCCAAGGTCTAGAGGAAGGAACAAGAGTTAGCTTTGCCTCTGCACTGGGGGGGATCAAGAGCAGCCCTTTAGAGTCACTCACATTGGTTTATTTATTCCAACAGAATCATGGAATGCCCTAGACTGGATAGAACCCTTACAGCAGGGTTGGTAGGACAACAACATCTCTGCTGTCTCAGGCCACCAGGTCACCACTCTGAGTATTAAGCTCACCTGGCTTTTCCTAACTGAACTTCAGATACTTCCTCTGGGTCAGCAAGCTGATCCAGAACATCAGCACAGAAATGGTTTCTCTTCCCTATCTAAGGCTGGGCAAGGAGCAGCAGCACTTGGATCTCCATCAGCTTGGCTTCTGCTCCTGAGTGTGCCAGGGCACAGCTCCAGCTTTTGGGATGTAGACGGGAGGGAATCACAGAGTCACAGACTGGCTTGGGTGGGAAGAGACCTTTAAAGGTCATCCAGTCCAACTCCCCTGCAGTCAGCAGGGACATCCCCAACTCAGGCAGGTTGCTCACAGCTCGAAACAACCTGACCTGGAATGACTCCAGGGACGGGGCACTTCCCACAGCAGAATCTGCTTCTAAGTTCTGAAGGGCAGCCTCTGCATTTGTTGGGAAGGAAATGTTGCACTGAAATATTCCCACTGAGAAATGTAAGCTGGTTTTAAATGTTTATGATATTCCCATTTTGCAGAATAGAGAGGATTAGATTAGCTGCTTGCTGAGGAGCTGACAGAAATGGGGCAGAGGCAGGAGCAGAAGGCACCTTTCATTATCCTTAGGCTATTACTTCAACTATTATCTAACCCTGGTCCTTAAAAGACAACAGAAAGTCTTGCTCCTACCAGCAGGATTTGATGCTTCTGCCTCTGCCCATTCTCAGATGCAGGCTGCCTCACAGCTTTCACAATGTTGCTTAGGTCAACACCTGGAAGGGAAAACAAACCCAAGATTAGTGTCAGCGAGGGGAGCTCAGCTCCAATCTGTCAAGTTAACCACAGCAAACAGAGATGAAGTCACTGTGCTGAGTGGATCAGTGCCCAAAGATGCTGAAGCTTTGCTAAAGTTTGTCTACAATGGCTAAATACCCCCTGGAACAAAGCATCAATTCCAGCTAAATGTCAGCTGGGGAGAAAAAAAAATAAAAGGAGTTTAATTTCCTTGACTAAATTTCACCCTGCAGCTTCACTCCAAGCAGTTTTTCAGTCATAATTACTCCATGAAACTGGGTTAGCATTAAGACTGGCTGTGTTCCACTTCACAAAGGCTCCTTTTCAGTTCTGGTTAATCAGCCTTTGCAGGCAGGTCCCTTTCAATTTTAAGATCTGCAAAAACCTCAGCCTGCAACAATCCAAATTGCAAAAGCAGATGAATTTACAATACCTTGAGACTCAAACTGCTGCACAGCTTCTCTCACAGCCTCTTCTGGATCCATTTCAAATTCTGTGATGTTTTCTTGCACTGCATCATCAAATGTCTCCTGGGCAATCTGTTTGGATCCCATTTTACCCGCCTGGGATAGGTCACCTCCTTGCCCTGTCACAAAGATAATCCACAACTAGCTTTGGTGCAAAACGTTCTGATGCTCAGCAGCCACAGAGGAAGGGACTTGCTCTTTTTCAGACCAAAAGCACAGAACCCGAGACCAAAAATACATGGTCGAAGGGATGACTGGGTTGTTTTAACGGACTGAAACATACCAATTAAAGGAAATAAGGAGGCATTTCCGAGGGTCGGGCTGGGGAAGCCGCTGCTGCTCTGCCGCAGATGGGTGTTACCATGACACGGAGCTCACTGCACCTCGCCTGCCGCAGGGGCAGGGTGAGCAGCTTGCCCGGGCACACACGGCCCTGAACCCCCCACACTCGAGAGCTATCACGGCCCAGAGTCCTTCAGCCTGCCCCCCGCCCCTGCTCCCACAGCAGGGCCCGCTTCATGCCCGCTTTACTCCCGCATCCCCCTCAGCGGGCCCAACCGGCCGGGGGGATCCCACTCCTCAGCTCTCAGCCGGGCTTGTCCCGAAGCAGGACCCAGAAGTCGGGGGCAAGTCCCGGGGGAGCTCCCCGGTGCACAACGGGCTCCGCTTCTCCTCACAACCCACCTCCGTCCTCGGCCTCCCGCAGCACCGCTCCCTGACGGGTTCCTCCCGCCTAACAAAGAGCCGCGGACTGAGGGAAAAGGCCCTTCCCGGCCGCCGTACACCCACGCCTGCGCCGAAACTGGCGCCGCTCGCTCCCGCGGGGCAGAAACGCCGCGCGAAGAACAACGCTGGGAGCCGGACTGCGCATGTGCAGAGCGCGGCCCCCGCCACGCACAGGAGCTGGGCACTGGGTGGACTGGGGGGGGGGGAGCCTGTTAAGCTGGACCTGCGGGCCGGCGGCACCCCCAGGGCCACGGCCGATGGAGCGGGAGACTACGAATCCCCCTCGCCCGCTCCCCTCCTGCTCACCGCGCCGTCCGGTCCCGGGCCGCGCCCTCACCGTTAGTACAGCCCCGAAACCGGACGCTTGGAGCGGATGAAGACGCGGCACAGGGTGCAGGCGGGGCCCGCGCTGCGCAGGCGCTGGGAACGGGGCCGGGCGAGCGGCGCCCCGCGGGGGCTGCTGGGAGGTTCCCGTGTGGCGGCGGCGGTGCTGCGGCCCGGGGCGGGGGGCGCCGCCGCGGTGAGGGCAGGGCGGGTTCCCGCCGGGGGCGGGCCGCGGGGCGGGCCAGGCCGGGGGCGGCTCCTGCACCGCCTCCTCCCGCTCCTTACGCGTGTGGCAGCGGGTAACGGATTGCTGGGGGGGGATTACTCACCCGGTGAGGGGCGGCAAGGTGGGAGGGTGCCGTGGTTCCCCCTTACGCTGTGTGGGGCACCGGAGGAGGGAGCTGCCCACTCGCACGCCCCCCCCGCACCCTTCTCACGGGGGATCCGCCCGGGCTGAGCCCAGCGCGGGCGGCTGGCGGAGGGCCGGGAGCTGTGCCGGGAGCGGTGGGGGAGTGGCGGGAGGACCCTCGGCGGCGGCCGTGCCCCGGTGAGGGACGGCTTTGTGCTCCTTCGGTACAGGATAAAAATGGCCTCTCGGCGGATCACACGGGAGACGTTTGATGCCGTGGTGCAGGACAAAGTGAAACGGTATCGCGTGGAGCGGGGCGAGGGGATGGAGGACTCCATCCATCACTTCAAAGGTAACGGAACCCGGGCGCGGCGGGCCGGGGCTGGCACCCGCCGCTTACTACCAGCCGCGGCCGGTTTCGTGCCTTCCACTTCCCTCTGTTTGCCTCAGAGCTGGGCTTGTGCTGCTGGTTTTCCACATCCATTTTTGTTGAAGAGGCTAATAGCTGCCTGTGACTGACAGCGTTTCCATGTGGGATGCAAATTCCAGGCAATAAACTCAGTTTCAAACAAAGGAATTCTGCTCGGGCTCCAGTTTCAGGGAGGTCTCCGGAGATATTGGTGCAGGATGGAATTGTGTTGATGGTCTGATAAGTTAAATAAATGTAGGAGTCCATTTGAAGCCTTTGGGTCTTGGATTTCATCTTATTTTGGGATTAAAAAAAAAAAAGAAAATGAAAAAGCTAAAAGCAGGGCATTAACCTGCTGAATGCACCCAAACAATCTGCAGATGATTTGATCTTCTCAGTTTGATGGAAAGAGAAAATCAACTTGGATCATTCAGAAGAAACCAAGGGGTTTCAGATGAGATCTCTCCTGGTTTCTTACAGTTGTCTAAGCTCCAAAAAAAAAAAAAATCTTTATTTTAGCTATTTAATATTTATTCTTTACTTTCTGAGTTGAACTGCTGGGCTTAGGGGGGACTCCTGGATCATTGCAGGCAGTTCTGGTGTGAGCATTATCTGAGATGCTTGTGTGTGAGCTGGGAGCAAATAGGATCATCTGCTGAGCTGTGGAATTCTGCCTGCACACATCAAATGCCTGATTCTGAGATCTTTTACATCTGATAAACCCAAGTAGGAGCATTGTGAGCACAAAATCAGCCTGCTAGAGCAAGGAAGTTGTGAGCAAGCAGAAAATTTGGGAGGTGACAGAACCTGGGCTTCAGCTTTAGGGAGTGTACAGTGAGTGAATGGTTTTGTCACCTGCGGGGTTAATCATTTGTTGCTCATTTGTCACTTTGAGCTATGTAAGACACCCAGAGGGGATGTCCTGCAGTGAGGTCTTTGTGCTGTTCTTCAGAGCTTTGGATGTGTTGACTCTGCTGAGTGTCTGCCTTCCAGTACCTGAAGGCCTTCAGCACCCTGGGCTAGTGGGAGGTGTCCTTGCCCATGGCAGGGGGTTGGAGGTGGATGGAGCAGCTCTGAGGACAGGCTGAGGGAGCTGGGGGTGTTCAGCCTGGAGAAGAGAAGGCTCCTGGGGGTCCTTAGAGCAGCCTGAAGTGATCCTACAGGAAGGCTGCAAAGAGACTTTTCCTGAGGGTGTCTGGAGACAGGACAAGGGAATGGTTGGAAGCTGAGGCAGAGCAGGGGTAGACTGGGGCTGAGGAAGAAGTTTTTCAGTGTGAGGGTGGTGAGACTCTGGCACAGGCTGCCCAGGGAGGCTGTGGCTGCCTCCTGCCTGGGGGTGTTCAATGCCAGGCTGGATGAGACCTTGAGCAGCTGAGTCTAGCTGAGAGCTGTCCCTGCCCATGGTGGGGAGGTTGGAGGAGATGAGCTGTGAGCTCCCTTCCCACCTGAGCCATTCTGGGGTTTAAGTGTATGCAGGTCTCTGGCAGTGCCTTGCTGCAGTGGTGTCCCTGTCCTTGCAGCCCATTCCAGGCCAGTCCCAAGGCCAAGGTACGGTGACGCTTTCCACGACGATGGGAGGTACCCCCCCGACAGCACCCAGCACCTCCCACACGATGCCTGGAGCCAGGAGCCTAGAGAGGACTACCCAGGGCCTTCCTACAGACCTGCCAGCCCTCTCCTGAGGAAGGACAACTACTACCACGAGCAGTATGGCCGCCCAGCACCTCGGGACCGGGACTATGGGCGCCCCGCTGCACACGACCGGGACTATGGGCACCCAGCTCCCCGTGAGAGGGACTATGGGCACCCAGCTGCCCATGAGAGGGACTATGGGCACCCAGCTCCCCACAACCAGGAGTATGGGGGCCTGGATCCTCAGGAGCAGGAGTATGGCCCTGCTGACTCCTGGGAATCCACAGGAGCACACCAGACTGACTTTAGTTCCTCGGATATTTTAGGTGATTTTCGATCCCCAGGGCTGATGGAGGAGGACTTTGGCAGCATGGAAGATCAGGACTATGAGGGGGACTTTGAGATTCAGTCTGACAGCGAGTTCCGGCCCCCGCTGCGGAGGGGCAGCATGGGCAGGGGCAGGGTGCTGCGAGGAAAGAGGATTGCCAGGGGGCTTGTCAAGACAAAGATCTTCAAAGGAGAGCTCAACCCCCACCTCAGGAAGTGGACCACTAAAAGGCTGCACCCAGGCCCTGAGCAGAAGCCAGGTATGGAAGGTGACCAAATGGCAGAGCCCTCCGAGCAACCCAGCCAGAGGCCAGCACCCGGCCAGCGCCACAACCCCAAGCTGCCTCCCCGACTTCACCAGAGGCCAGCCATGCTGCCAAGCCAGAGGCCTATCCTCAGGCTCCCAAAGCCTGCCCACGTTTTCAGAAACCTCAATCTCGACCTGGTGGACAAGTCAGACATCTTCTCCACCTTTGGGGTGGAGATCATCAAGTGGGCTGGCTTCCACGCCATCAAGAGCGACGCCGAGTTCTCCCGGCTCTTCGGGGCCCTCTTCGAGCTGGAGACAGAGACCTGTGCCAAGATGCTGGCTTCCTTCAAGTGCTCCCTGAAGCCAGAGCACAGAGATTATTGCTTCTTTACCATCAAGAGCTTGCAGCACGCTGCCCTGAAAACCCCCAAAGTGGACAACGAGTTCTTGAACATGCTGCTGGCCAAGGGTGCTGTGAAGACCAAGAACTGCTTCTTCGAGGTCATCAAACCCTTTGATAAGTACATCATGAGGCTCCAGGACCGCCTGCTGAAGGGGGTGACCCCTCTGCTGATGGCCTGCAATGCCTACGAGCTGAGCCTCAAGACAAGTGGCTTTGGGAACCCCAGGGAGCTAGCAGCAGCTTTCGAGACCACTGTCTCCCTCTGTCGTAAGTCTTTAGCACTCCTGGGGCAAACCTTTGCTCTAGCCTCTGTTTTCAGGCAAGAGAAGATACTTGAAGCTGTAGGGCTCCAGGAAATGGCTCCAGCACCAACACTGTTCCCAAACTTTGATGATTCAACCTTGTTTGGAAGGGAGTACATTGAAAACTTGAAGGCTTGGCTGGAGAAGAGTGGATACCCAATTCAGCTGAGAAGAACCCAGCCAGAGTCCACCCTGCAGCCTCAGGCAGCCTCTCCTGACACAAAAGGTAAAAGGGAGCGAGCTTGGCACTCTCTCTTAACTTCTCACTTGTCCCATTTGATCTTAACCTGTGTGGCTTCATTAGGGCAGGAGTTCCTAACTCAGGGAATGCCACAGAAGTCCCTGAGGCAGGTAGTAAGTAACTACCTGTTGGAGCAATTGCTTGCAGCCCTGTGGGTGGAAGTGTTGTCTCCTCCCTCCCCTCTGCTCCACGTGCTTATACTTTAAATCTAGGATTGTGTCCTTCTGCCCTTGGCTGCTGCAGCTTCACAACCTCGAGGTAGGGAGGCCAGGACCACAGCTCTAACTGGCTACAGCACAGAGTAAGTATTTGGATGGGAGCAAAGTCAGAGGTGTTGCCATTGCTGCTCTGGGCAGCTGCAGGCTGGTTGCTTACCAGGACTTGGGGTGCTGGGGGGTGAAAAGCTGGCCATGAGCTGGCACTGTGTGCTGCCAGCCCAGCCCCAGCCCTGTCCTGGGCTGATCCCCAGCAGTGTGGGCGGCAGGGGCAAGGAGGGGATTCTGCCCCTCTGCTGTGCTCTGCTGACAGCTCTGGAGTCCCCTCAGCACAGCACAGGCAGGGACCTGGTGGAGCAGAGGAGGCCACAGCAATGCTGGCAGGGCTGGAAGCCCTCTTCTGTGAGGCCAGACTGAGAGAGTTGGGGGTGTTCAGCCTGGAGAAGAGAGGGCTCCAGAAGACCTTCTGGTGGCCTTTCAGTGCTTAGAGGAGCTGAGGAGGGACTTTATCAGGGAGCATTGTGACAGGACAAGGGATGATGGTTTGCAGCTGAAAGAGGGAGAGCTGAACTAGAGAGAAGGGAGAGGTTTGGGGTTTTTACAGAGGGTGGGGAGAGCCTGGCCCAGGCTACCCAGAGAGGTGGGAGCTGCCCCATGCCTGCAACCATCCCAGCTCAGGTTGTTTGGGGCTCTGAGCAACCTGCTCTGCTTGGGGATGTCCCTGCTGGCTGCAGGGGGTTGGACTGAGGGAACATTAAAGCTCCTTTCCCACCCAAAGCATTGTCTGGTTCTTTGACCCTGTTCATACAGGAGAACCACCTCTGCTGTGCTGCAGCTCTTACCAGCACTAAACTCACCTGGTTTTCCCTAACTCAACCTCAGTTACTTCCTCTGGGAGCTCTTCCAGCACTGACACTGAGTGGTGAATACTTTGGAACTCCCCCTTCAGAGCAAAGCTCAGATATCCCCAAATTTGCCCCAAATGCTTTTGCTGCAATCATTTCCTGTTGAAGGCTGATGTCACTCCCCCAGGATGGCCAAGGCTGAGCTCCTTAAACCAAAATGCTTCTGATAAGAATCTGAGTTTCTGAGGTGTCTTTCCCATATCCCAGTGTTAAGTGCAGCCTTTTTTGTGTTCATTTGTTGAAAAATTGCCAATGTCAGTGTGCCAAAGAGGAAGAAAAGAGCAAGGCCTTGGTGCTCTGTGCATGACAATACTACAAGGAGTGCATTTTATTGCTTCCTCCAGCCCCACAGCGAGCAGATCCCAAAGTGCTGGAGACAATTGAGGAGCTGGTGAGCAGCATTGTGTCAGGAACCTTGTCTGCCAAGGAGAGGAGTGCTCAGAAGAGCTGCCCTGAGTATTGGTAGGTATTTGGGCAGGGTGCTGGGACACTGCTCCCTGCAGAGGGTGTCTGGGGGATCTGCTTCATTCCATTCAGCATTTTGCAGGCTGGCAGAGCAAAGCCTTTTGTGTGTTGAATAAGGCTTCTTGAAGCTGCTTCCTCAGCTTCCTGAGAGCCCTGCAGGTTGGTCTGCTGTCTAGCAGGCCACACTCCTCCTGAGCCATCAGTGTTGGCCTCTGAGCCATCAGTTATGACTCTGTCACTCCCAGCACAAGCTGTCAATTTCCCTTTACCCCATGGACACAGTAAGCAGTTACTGTAGACATGGAGCAAGGGAACAGCCTTGGGGGTCTGGGGTCTGCAAAGGGCAAGCTGAGACTCTTGCAGGTGCAGTGAGCTCTTACAGGACAGCATCCCCTCCCCTGTGAGCTGCAGCATGGCTGATTCATTACTGACCAAATGATTCCTGTCCAAACCCTCCCTCCCTTCTTTGCTTGGCACACTTGAGCCACTGCCTTAGCAGTGGAACTGGCTCTGAGGACAACCTCTGCAGGGTGACATTAATGTAGCAGAAATGGAGCCATTGCTGCTGAGTGCCTGACCTGAGCATAGGAGGGGAGCTATGCTTTCATTTCTCTGTTTTCTTTAGGTTCCTGTCTGCTGAGGACAGTCTGGAGTACAAATACTACAGGCTGAGGCTGGCAGAGAGACAGAGGAGAGCATCAGCTGGCATGGCAGAGGGTGCTGAGGGCAGGGCACTGGAGGAAGCTGCAACAGAATCAGTCAGGGCCATGCTGTATGCCAGGAAGGTTGCAAGCATCAAGAGAAAGCTGTTCAAGAGGAAAAGGCCTGGAACTGTCAGCCCACGTGGTGCTGGGGGCAGGAGGGTGAGGAGGACAACCACAGGCACTCAGACTGTGCTGTCAGCTGGCACTCTGCTGAAGCACCAAGAGCAGCCCCCGCAGGGCTCAGCCCAGTCAAAGCCTTCTGCAGCACAAACCAGCCTGGCTGAGAAGAATTCTTCCCTCCAGCCAGCCTCCTCCTCACAGTGTGCCACCAGCTCAGAGCTCTCTCTGCCAGCAGAAGAGAAGGCAGAACCTGAGGATTTGTTGGCCCCACCTGAACTTTTCCCACCATTGTCCTCCCACTTTCCTGATGGTAAGTGCAGAGCCAAGATTCCAGCTGTCAGTTCTCTGGAGAAGAACCATCTGAGTGTCCTGCTGGAAACCTGGAGAGCAGTAATGGTGCTCAGGCAGGTTGTCCTCAGCTGGTCTGACTGTGCAGTGCTGCAGCTTGGCTGTGAGGCTCTGGATTTCACTGCAAGGCTTCCCAGAGACTGGCACAGGCTGCCCAGGGAGTGAGTTGAATGCTCATCCCTGGAGGGGTTCCAAAGAGGCAGAGCTGTGGTGCTGAGGGCCATGGTTTAGCCCCAGCCTTGGCAGAGTTAGAGAAGGGTTGGAGTGGATGCTCTGAAAGGGCTTCTCCAGCCCTGCTGGCTCTGTGATTCTGCAATGAGCTTTCTTGTCTTGCAGTGGATGCTAAAACAATGGAAACTGCTGAGAAGTTGGCCAAGTTTGTTGCTCAGGTAGGACCAGAAATCGAGCAGTTCAGCATAGACAACAGTGCAGATAACCCAGACCTCTGGTGAGTAAACTGCACCTTCCTCTGGCATGGCCTGACAGCCAAACTCAAAATGCAGCCAAACAGTCCCCAGGGAGGACTTTCCTCTGGTGTTTGTGCAGCTCTCTGCTTGCAGTCCACCTGCTTGGGAACAGGGATTTGGAGCTGTGCTCCCTGCTGTCCTGCTCAGCACCTCCATCACTGGTGGACACCTAAAAAAGAAAACCACTTCTGCCCTCTCCTCTGCCTCAGAGAGGCCACATCTAGAGTATTGGGTTCAGTTCTGGACTCCCCAGTTCAAGAGAAACTGGGAACCACTGGAAAGGGTCCAGTGGAGGCTACAGAGATGCTGAGGGGCCTGGAGCAGCTCTGTGAGGAACAAAGGATGAGAGCCTTGGGGCTGAGAGCCCTGGAGAAGAGCAGCCCCAGAGGGGAGCTGAGCAGTGCTCAGCAAGAGCTAAAGGAGCTGTGGGGGGCAAGAGGCTGGGGTCAGACTCTGCTCAGTGGTGCCCAGGGACAGGACAAGGAGCAGTGGACACAAAGTGGAGCCCAGGAGGTTCCATCTGAACAGGAGGGGAAACTTCTTTGGTATGAGGCTGCTGGAGGCCTGGAGCAGGCTGCCCAGAGAGGTTGTGGAGTCTCCTTCTGTGGAGAGGTTCTTCTCCTCTGCTCACACTATGCCAACCACCAGGGAGCCTCATTCTGCCTCTCAGAATCATGACAGCCATTGCCACATGTCTGAAACAGGCAAGCCCTGAGCTCTGGGCTCTGCTTTTTTGCCTTCTGGGTCATCCAGAGCCAGCATCTTGTCTGAGCTTCTCCATATGTATGATGGAGAGAATTGCACAGAGCCACTCTGGCAAGGGCTGAGGAAAAGCAGTCAAGAGTTGAGGGGAGTGAGGATGTTGTGGGGTTGCTCCTCAAAACCCCCCTGCAGTGCCCTTCTGCAGACCAATGAGAGATTTCTTTCTAATGCCTTGCTGTGTGCCAGCTCAGGGCCAGCTCTCTCTGAGGGTTTCTCTCTCTGCTCAGGTTCCTCCAGGATCGGAACAGTTCTGCTTTCAAGTTCTACAGGATGAAGGTCTATGAGTTGTGTCCCTCCATCAACTTCAGTGCTGTGGCAGAAGCAGCTGAGGCTGGGGAGAGTGTTAAACCTGAAGAGAGAAATTTGGATGTCTCAGAAGAGGAAGAGGAGGAAGAAGAAGAAGAAGAGGAGGAGGAGGAAGAAGAGAATGAGGAGGAAGCTGAGTTTGAGGAGGATATCTCCCAGCCTTTGGAAGAGATGGAGCAGGCAGAGGAGGGAGAAGAGGATGACATGGCAGCAGGTAGAAGTGTGGCAGACCTAGCTGAGGAGCTGGTTTCCAGAAGAGGAGAGGAGACTGCAGCAGGGGAAGTGGAGCTGCCCCCAGGCTCTGACGGTGGTGTCCCCACTCTGTCGACACAGGCAGCCAGCCCTGCGCCCGGGGCCCCCTTCCCCCGCAAGAGAGTCAGCAGCAAGTCCCTGAAGGTTGGCTTGATCCCTGCCTCTAAAAGGGTTTGCCTCATAGAGGAACCAAAAGGTGAGGGCTGCCTGGGAGGTACTTCAGAGACTGAGAGATTGAGAGGCTGGGTTGGGCTGGAAGGGACC
Organism: Indicator indicator; assembly: GCF_027791375.1. Lineage (NCBI taxonomy): Eukaryota > Metazoa > Chordata > Aves > Piciformes > Indicatoridae > Indicator > Indicator indicator. The sequence goes on along the minus strand of NC_072045.1, from coordinate 2,552,832 downwards.
CTCAAGATCATCCAGTTGCAAGCTCCTGCCATGGGCAGGGACATCTCCCACCAGCCCAGGCTGCTCCAGGCCTCATCCAGCCTGGCCTTGGACATTCCTAGGGAGCAGCCATCCACAGCCTCCCTGGGCAGCCTGTTCCAGAGTCCCACCACCCTCAGACTGAAGAACTTCTCCCTCTGCTCCAAACCATTCCCCCTTGGCCTGTCTCCAGACACCCTCATGAGAAGTCCCTCTGCAGCCTTCCTGTAGGACCCCTTTAGGTACTGGAAGGCAGCTCTAAGGTCCCCCTGGAGCCTTCTCTCCAGGCTGAACCCCAGCTCCCTCAGCCTGTGCTCAGAGCAGAGCTGCTCCAGCCCCTCTTGTGCTGGAGGCAGAAGGATTTCTACCATTCCTCTTCTATTGTTTTTTTTAAATCTGATCTTTCTTGATTTTAGGTCAAGACAGGGAGTTGGGATCTCACTTCAGATGTGCTTTTGGAGTTCTGTATTCAAATCCTTTTTCCTTTACAGCTGAGTTTTGTCTCTGCTTTGCCTTGCAGTGCATGAACCTGTCAGAATTGCTTATGACAGACCTCGTGGCTGCCCAGTTACAAAGAAGAAGAAGGTAAAGAACTCCTCTGCTTTGCTGCTGCATTGAGTGTCAACTGTCTCACAGATTGCCCTGGGCTGGAAGGGACCCTCCAAGCTCATGTGTCCAACCCCCCTGCAGTCAGCAGGGACACCTCCAACTAGAGCAGGCTGCCCAGGGCCACACCAAGGCATGAGGCAGCCTCTGGAAAGGTTCCACTGTCATCAAATCAAATGAAAACCTGAAGAGCCTGGTCCTGAGCTGAATCTGAGGAGATTTGGTGGCTCCTGAGCTCCTTGTGTCAAGTGCTTTAGGGTTAGAGCTGTGGTGTTCATCTTAGCTTTCATTTTCCATCAACAATACCAAACTCAGTGCATTGCTATCTAGAGAATTGTCCAAACTTGGTGTTAGTTGACTGTGTCTGTACTGGGAAGAGAGCTTCAGCCATCAGCTGCTTCCCTGTTTGCTATTGAGGGCCAGAAGTACCTTTTGGTAGGAATTTGCTGGTTTGATGATGGAATGAAGCAGCTGGAAACCCTGAAATCCAGCTGTGGTTTCTTTTCCAAGTGACAAGGCAGGTGTTGAGCTCTGTGAGAGTAACCACTGAGGCAATTTCTGCCTGTCCAGAAATTCAGGCACAGTTTAGGGTTGATCCTGTATTAAAAACCCCTCAGAGCCTCTTCCCACAGCCCAGTCTGAGGGATTTTTAATGCAGGATCACCCCAGATAACCAAACCCCCTTTGTTTTTCTGTCTTCTCCTCTCCATAGAAACCCAAAGATTTAGAGTTCCCCCACAAGAAGCTGACAAACAGGAATGTGGGCTTCCAGATGCTGCAGAAGATGGGCTGGCAGGAGGGCCATGGCCTTGGGACACGAGGAAAAGGAATCAGAGAGCCTGTAAAAGTGTATGTAAGGGGAGCAGACTGCAGGGATGAGGCAGCCCTGGCAGAGGCTGGCATGCTGACAGCAGCCCTGTCTCTCACCCACTTCAGTGCCTGACCTCCTTGGTGGTGGCCTCTGGCCTGGCCCAGCTCAGGTCATGCAGTTTGCTGGCCAGGCTGGGCCCAGCCTGCTCTGGAGGGTTGCTCTTTGTTGCCATCCAGTTTGTCAGCACTGAAGGCTGCAGCACGAGTGCTGTGGGCTGTGGCCACTCTCTCCCTGGTCTCCAGGAGGTGTTTTTTTTGCTTGGTTTGATGTGTTCAGGGGGTTGTTAACACCTGGTGGTATCCTGGGGATCTCCTTGCTACCATGTCAGGTAGATATTAAAGTTGGGGCATGTCCCACATGGAGCTCCTAGGGTTAGGCAGCCAATTTCTTTCCCCTCTTACTGCTGTGATGGGTCCCAGTGCTCACTGCAGGAGGTAAGTGCAGCTGCAGGAGGTAAGTCTGCTTTGGCCTTTGAAAGGCACTTTTGGGCTCCAGTCTTCATCTTCTCTGTTGTTCCCAGTGCTGACTGCTGCCATCACAGGGAGTGGATCAGCTGCCCCTCCACTCCCTGGCTGAGCAGGGAGGCAGGAGCTGCTCCCTCCTCTCTGAACACTCACAAGCAGCTCTCTAGTCCCCACATCATTTGTGGTTTAAGAAGCTTCCTTCTCCAGGGGTCCCTGTGTTCTCTTCATGCCTTGGGCAGCCCTGGTGGGCACTGGTGGTGGGACACTGCTGGTTGGGTGCTTTCTTCTTCCCTTTAGAGCTCCCTGTTGGCCAGTGGCCATTGCTGTGCTTTCTCCCTTTCCTTCATCAGCAGCAAAGGGACAGTGAGCAGCATCTTCACCTGTAGCTCTCTTGTGCTCACCAGGGTCACAGCCTTGGTTCTTAACATCCAGACTTGCTGGGACCAAAGATCTGAGTCCTTTCCTTGTGTTGCTGTAGCTCCTGGCACAAGTTTTGCTGCACTCTGTTTAATTCTGTCTGGTCTGACAGGCAACCCCATTCCAGAAGGTCCTCACCATCTCTAGAGGGCTGCAGCACCTCTGCAGTGAGGCCAGGCTCAGACAGTTGGGGCTGTTCAGCCTGGAGAAGAGAAGGCTCCAGGGAGACCTCAGAGCAGCCTGCCAGGGTTTGAAGGGAGTTCCAGGAGGGCTGGGGAGGGACTTTGCACAAAGGCCTGCAGTGAGAAGGCAGGGGGTGATGGCTGCAGACTGGAAGAAGTTGGACTGAGATGAGATAGGAGGTGCTGAGGCACTGGAACAGGCTGCCCAGAGAGGCTCCAAGCCTGGAAGTGTTGAAGGCCAGGCTGGATGAGGCCTGGAGCAGGCTGGGCTGGTGGGAGGTGTCCCTGCCCATGGCAAGGGGCTGGAACTGGCTGATCCTGAAGGTCCAGGTCAGACTCTGTCATTCTGAGGAAGCACAGCAGGCAGGGCTGCTCCTGTGGCTGTTTTCTTTGCTGGATTTGGATGAAGAGCTGAGCTGAGGCCTTGCTCTGGGACAGCAGGAGCTCAGCTGCTGTCTGTGCTCTGTGTCCTACAAGACTTCAGCTTGCTTTGGGTGCTGGAGATGCTGAGCAAGCAGCACAGTGTTCCCTTGGTTAAAAACTGCTCTTCCCTCCAGAGCTCCTCCTGAGTTCCTCCAGAGTTCCATGGTGTTTCTTCTCCATTTCCCAAGGTCTCTGCCTCCTGCCATGGTTTTTTCCTGTAAGAAAGGCAGTTTTGGGGCCATCTTTTCACCAGAGCATCCAAGCTACTACGAATGAAGTGGTCCAAGTTCCTCTAACCCTTCCACCTGGAAGCCAGCTGTGTCTTTACTGCTCCCTTACTAGCACAGGAGCTGTTTCTTCTGGTGGGGACTTGCATGTGCAGTGGGAGGTGGAAACTGGTTTGGAGCTGAGCTGCTGTGGCAGATCCCAAAGCTCTGCTCCCCCTCCCCCAAAGGGAGCAGAATTTGCTTTCCCCTTGATCTGTGCTGTGTTGGAAGCTGTTGGTTTGGGGTTTTTTGGTTGGTGTTTGTTTTGTTGGTTTTTTTTTTTTTTCTCTCTTCTGCAAGGTTGTCAAATGTACCAGCACCAGAGTGTTCTAACTCTTCATTTTGCTCCCTAGGGGTGCTACATCTGCAGGGGAGGGCTTGGGTGTTGCAGGGGAAGAGAATAAAGAAGATGCATTTGATGTTTTCCGACAGAGAATGATTCAAATGTACAGGCAGAAAAGAGCCAGTAAATAGGTATGTGCCATGGAATGCTCCAACATTACCACCAGGCCCTCTTAAGCCTTCCTTTCCCAAGGGATTGTCCCTCTTGCCATGAGTGTCTCTGGCTTCTTAACCTCTCCTGAGAACCCAGCCCTCTGGTGAACTGCTCTGAGCTGCTCAGTGGCCCCAGATCCTCCCTCCTAGGCTTGACTTAAGAGACTCCTTGGCTAGGAAGTGCCTGGAGGCTGCTGTGGGAAAGGGCTTGGGCAGCATGTGCCAGGCTGAAGAACATTTTTGTTCTGTGCTTGGGGGACTCCAGGCTGAAGAACATTTTCTGTTCTGTGCTGGTGGAGCCCAATCCTAACATATTAAAACCTTTCCCCAAGACCAAAGTCAGTCTTGTGTTTAATTGTGCAGGCTAACAGCTTGGATGTCATCTGCTGAGGAGGACCCAGCTCAGTCTGCTCTCAGCAGTGCCTCTTTGCCTCTCCCTTTGGCCACATTTGCCTGGTTGGTGATGAGCTGGCTACCAAAACATGGAATAAGCAACAGGAAAAGGCAATCTGAGCAGCCTGGCTTGGCTCTAGTCCTTTCTGAAGTCAAGAATCTTCTTCTCCCAGTCAGATCTTCCTGCAAGGCAGCAGAGATTTTCTTGTAGTGCATTTTATTGATGGGCTAAATCTTCTCCTCTGCTTCTGGAGTCTGCATCAAGCAGTTCCCTGCCCACACCAGTGGTCAGAGGCTCTCCCTGTGTGCTGCTTTTGTACAGAATTCTAGGGTTGAAGTGCAGGGTGGATGAGTCCCTCTGAGCCTGAGAACACTGAATCCTTCCTTCAGAACCTCAGCTGCCAAGGGTTTCTCCTGGCAGTCAGCCAGCAGGCCACGTTTCCAGTGTCCTTCTTGGGTCTGCACCAATTTGCAGCTCTCCTCCAACCAGTTCTTGAGTAGTTTCTTGGCTTCTGCAAAGTTTAAGCCATGAGAAGGTGCAGTTCATGTGCCTGTGAAGGAAGCACTTGGCAGGCAGATGTCTGGAGGCCATCTGGAAGTGGATCTTCAGTTTTCTAAGAGCATCAGTTTAGAGCCATTCCTGTTTCTGTTCAACATTTGCTGCTTTTGTTGCAACATCCCGAGGAGTGAGACCAAAAACTTCTGCTTTGAGGGCACTGTTCCAGAAGTTACTGGAAGAGAAGATTGGGCTCCTGTGTTCTGCTTGGTGGAGCAGCTCTGAAGACATGAAAGATTTAGCAGCAGCATTACCACCACCAGCCAGCCAAGCTCTTGATCATTCATCTTGTCCCACCTTGAGGGCCTGTGAGGGGGTTGCTGTGTCTGGCAGAAGCTCACAGCACACTTTTTGGTGCACTCCTTCTCCATCACTCCCTTCCTAGCACTCCTCAGAAGTCTTCACTTGAACAGCATAGCACCAAAACCTCCTCCTCTGGAGTTCTCTTCTTCAGAGCTGATCTTGAGCTGCTGCTGCATGTTCTGCCTCCCAGCAGTGAGTTTTGTCTTGCTGATGTTCTTGAAGAGCAAAGAGCTTGTGGTAGACCACTAAGAGCACCCCACAAGTAAGATGGCAGCACCTCGAGCTCCTCACTGACAAATACTCCAGCAGATGTCTTCTTCAGTCCCTACCTGGCCTGTGCCTGCTGGTTGAGGAGCCAAATGCCATCCCTTCTCATCCCAACCCCTGCAGGCTGTTGAGGACCAGTTCTGGTTGATGAAGTCAGGTTGGGTGTTGGTTTTTTTCCTTTACTGCATGGAATGTTTGCAACCATGAGAGGCAAAACCCCACAGCAGGGGAACTCCCTGAGTCACTTTTGGTGGCCTTGAAGCACATCAGCCCCAGGCCAAGCCCTGGTGGCAGGGTTGGCACAGTGAGGTGGCACTCTGGTGGCCCAGGAGCAGCAGAGGTGTCTCCTCTTGGACTCTGCAGGAAGCTGAAGCACCAAGGCTGTAACTGCAGCTAAGTTCTTCTGGTTGATTGAGGACATTTGAGAGCCCAGATGCTTCTCCTAGGCTTTACCTGGAGGTGCTGCAAACCCTCCCCCACCGTGGCCCACAGGCTGCTTGGAAGCTGCCGGGAGGCAGTGCCTGGCAGTGAGGGTTCCCCTCTTAAGCTGCTCCTTGGGTCTGTTCTTCACTGCCTCTCTTCTTCCCTGTTGCAGTGTAAACCTTGAGCCTTTCCCAGGCAGGCTGCTTGAGGCCCCCCTGGACCCAGTCCTGCTGGCCTGGGGTTTGCTTCTCAGACCCACCCAGAAGGGTTTCCTCCTCTTTTTCCTGTCCTTGGTGACCCTCCCAGTGTTGCTGCTCACACTCTGGATGTCTCTGCAAGCTTCCAGTTCACCTCTTCCTTCACCTGGACGTTCTGGAAGGGTTCTTGACTCTCTTGCACCCTTTGCAGAAGGGCAGGAGGCAGAGTGGAGTCTCCCTGGGCTGAAATCCACTCTCAGACCCCACCTCAGCATTCTGTGCTGCTCTGGTTGAACCCCACTCTGTTGGGCACCCCCCTGGGGGTGCATTTGCTAAACAGCTGCTTGCCCAGGCTGGGAGAGAGTTGTTGGCACCCAGCTGGGAGCTCAGCTGAAAGGTGACCAGCAGGCAAACCTTTCCCTGCCAGCCTGGCTGGTGCCAGCCCCTGTGGCCAAGCCACCAGCAGAGCAGTGCTGGTGCTGAGATTCCAGCTTTGCTCTCCCAGAGGGTTCCCCTTTGCCCCCCCTCCCCTCCTTTTTTTTTTTTCCCTCTCCTCTGACCTCGAGGTGACCTCAAACTCCTTTGGCAAAAGGACTTTGCCTTTGCTTTCTGGCCCTGCTTTTGCAGGCAGCTCTGCTCTGAAGGGGTGAAGTTGTAGATGTGAAACATTTTGTTGTGCAGCCTCCTTGCCTTGGGGAAGGTTTACAGCTTCTTTTCTGTTATTTTAGTTCCAGGCTCTCTTCCATGAAGACTTCAAGCTTCAGTGAACATTTTAACTAACTTCAGTGCTGTGTCTACTGTCTTTTGGGTTAGTTTTTTGTTTGTTTGTTTGTTTGGGTTTTTTTTTTTGGGGGGGGGGGTGGTTGTTTGTTTGATTTTTTTCCTTTGCCAATTTGCTAAGTTTCTGTTTGGTGCAGACTGGCAGCAGCACCCAACCAGCCATGATGAGCTGCTTGTGTTTTGGGGGTCTCTGGCATTTCTTTTTCCAGTGGAAGTAGAAAGCTGTTAGCATTGTTAATCTTTTTCCTAGCTGCAATAAATGTTGAGCTGAACAAGTCCTGGTGGGAATGTTCTGTTTGCCTTGTGGATTTGGGGCCATTGGGAAGGGATGTACAGCATTTGGGGCACTGAGGAAGTGGAAGGGAGAGGATGCAGGAAGCTACAGCAGGGGTTGCTGGTGGGTGAGGGGAGGAAGGGTCCTCTCCTGTGCTGCTGAATGTCTCAGCTGCAGTTCCCATGGAGTCATTTCTTGGTGGTTTGCTCCCCTGGCTTCCAGCCCATTCAATCCCTACCCAGCAGTGCTGCTTCCCACATGGAAACCAAACCCCAGGCAGCATGCAGGAGTCCTGCCCTTCCTTCACACAGCCCAGGACTTGGTTGTCCTCTCTGAGCCTCTTGCTGCACTGTCTTGAAACCACTCAAACTCTCTTCCCACCTGGGCTGCACACCTGGGCAGCAGTCAGGAGCTCTGAGGGTGAGCAGCTGCCCTGGGCATGGCTGTAACCATCCCTCCACTACCAAATCCTACTTCCAGACCCCAAATTCCTTGGGTTGGGTCCCTTTTGGACAGGCTGGAGGCATCAGGAGCCATTTCTTTCCAGAAGTGGCACTGATCCACTTTCCTGCAGGGCTGGGTTTGCCCTCTTAGAGCACTCCAGAAGCTGCTCACCCTGAGCACTGCTCTCACCTCCCTGCTCTGTGAATAGCAACTCATTAAGGCTCCTGCTGCCCCAGGAGGCTGCTGCTCTCCTCCTTTTACATCTGAGGTTAAATTACTTCTCACTGACCACAGTCAGGATTGGTGTCACATCTGCTGCTTTGTTAAGGTCCCTGAGTTGTCTCCCTCAGTTTTCCTCTCCCTTCACTGAGGCCTTCAAAGCATTCTCCACACATTTTGCACTTCCCCTGTCCTGAAATGTTACAAATCAGCTTTGGTCCTGCACTGCTGTTCTGAGTGTGATCAAAATTCAGACACTGAAGCTCCTTCTGTTAAAGGCTGCTGGAAGCTGAGCACCTGTCCTGAGCCTCTTTTTGCTCCTTTGCCCAATGGCTGCTGCTCTGCTTGCTCCTCTCTCCCTGTAGTGGGAGGCAGTGGAGGTGGAGCAGGAGGCCCCAGTTCAGAACATCCTCACAGGCCTCCCAGCATTTGGGTTTCCTTCAGTTCCTGCTAATCTAATTACCCTAATTGAAACGTGTCAAATAATTAGGTGCTAAGAGGAGCCATAGATGAGATGCAGGGACCAGGTCAGCTGGAAGGCTCCGTGCCCTACTTCCAGCACTGCCTCTGCTGCAGCTTCAGTCCTTTTGTCATTGGTTGCTACCCTGCACCTAGGAAGGACAAAGGATATGGGGCAAGAGGAGACTGCTGGTGGCCTGCACTGGGACCAAGGCAGGTAGTCCTTGAGCTGTGTGTCTAACAGCCACCCAGCTCTGAACCCCACCCAGCACCTAACAGCCACCCAGCTCTGAACCCCACCTAGCACCTAACAGCCACCCAGCTCTGACCATCACCCAGCTCTGAACACCACCCAGCACCTAACAGCCACCCAGCTCTGCTTGACTTCCACCCTGTGATGGCTTTTCTGAGCAGCCCCCACGGTGCTGTGAAAGCCCAAAGCTTCCCCACTGCTTCTGACTTCAATTCTGCTCCTCTCAGTGCCAGAACCTTTTGTGCTGCCTTTGTTTCAGAGCTCACCTTCACCTGAGAGCCCCAGCAGCATGTCCCCAACCCATGGGGACAGTGAGGATGCTGGAGATGAGGTCCCTGCCAGCACCAAGCTCCAGGTTGCTCTCTAGGCAGGTGTGTGGGAGAGGCTTTGCCCAGTTAGCTGCTCCAGCAGCTGGGCAGAACTTGTCCACAGCTTCCCTGAATAGCCACAGGCAGTGGAAGGGATTCACCCTGCCCAGCACAGGTGGCACTGGGCAGTTCTGTTCTCACAGGCACAGGGGGAGAGGTGGTGGCCACCTGTGGGCCCATTGTGCCCTCATTAGGTGTGGAGACACCAGGATGGAGGCACCTTTGCCTAAGGGATCCAACATGAGCAGCACCTGGAGCAGCAGCTGTTGGGAATAATGCTGAGAAGGAGCAGGTGGGAAAAGATACCCTCCAGGCCTGGCCTTCTGCTCCTGCTGCTGTGTCTCGCTCCCAGCCCAACCTGTGCAGCCTCTGCCCCCAGCCCCTGCAGCTCCTTGCACCCATCCTGGCTCGGCTCAGAGCACTCCTGGATACAATTCCTGTCTGCCAGGAAACCTTTCTGGTTATGATCAGCCACCCCACAGCCCTTGAGCAGCACCTGAAGCTTTTTTACACTCTCAGAGCAGGTTTTGTTCTCTCATGGCTCTCCCACTATCCCTCTAGGGTTGTTCAGCACCCTGGAAACATGGGAACCTGACCTGGGAAGGGGCTTCTCTCTTTCATTTTCCCCTTCCTATTCCCTTTCACCTTCCTCTCTTCTCCTTCTTTTCCCTCTCCTCTCCATCTCCTCTCCTGCCCAGTGCCCAGCTGCCAGGCTGAGGGCTGTGCTGGCTCCACGAGTGCAGCAGGCTGGCAGTGGCTGGCTGCTGATTTTCCACCCTGCTCCCCGCAGCCTCCCTCCTTCCCGGGGGCGTTTTCCCCTTCCCGTTCCAACCCTTTCACGCTTTCTGTTCATCTCCCACTTGTCCAAACGACCTCATGAAAGCCAGAACAAAGCGCTCTGGCAGCAGCTCTCTGTGCCAAGGCTGAAGGGCACCAGGACTTTGTTCCGCTCCTGGGTACCCAACGCTCAGGAAGCTCCCAGCGCGGGGCTGGACCCCGTCCCGCCCTGCCCCTCCGGGTGCCCGGTGCCGGTGGGCTCGGTCCGGCCCGGCTCTGCCCGGTTGTGCCCGGCAGGTGGTGCCGCCGAGCCGGTCCCGGCCCCGGGAATAAAGTCTGGAGAAGGAGGGGAGAGCTGCGAGCGTGATGGGGCAGCGGGCGGCAGCGGCTGGGCTGAGCTGAGCTGAGCGCCGAGAACAAAGCGGCGCGGAGCGGGCGGCGGCAACTTGCGGGGCTGCCGCGGGCGGCTTGGTCTGAGCGGACCCCGGGAAGCACCGGCTCGGCTCTGCCGCTCCCTCCCATGCTGAAGGGAAGGAGGGATCCCGGCAGCCGGAGAAGGGGAACTGCGGCGGCCGGGGCGGGGAGAGGCCCCGAGGTCCCGGTTGGAGCGCTCGGGACTCTGCGGGGCGTGGGCGGCCGCAGCCGGGAAGGGATCCGGGCGGCCTCTGCACTCTCTGCCCCGCACGCTCGAGGATCGTTGGGGCGTTTCGAGCTGAAGAGCCCGAACTAGCAAGATTTCAAAGTGAAATTCCGGAGGAAATTTAAAGAGCATCCGGATCCGGAGAAGGAGAGAAAGAAAGAGGAAGGGAGAAAGAAATCAGAGCGCGGAGAGACCTCGGCCGGCAAGGGAAAGGACGAGAGAGCAAAGCTGGCACCGGCGGCGATGGGGTGAGCCTGGCAGTTTGTTGTTCTTGCATTGATTTTCTTATTCATGGCCGCGGAGCTGTTTTTTAAGGTAATAGCAAAAGAAGGGAAGGGTTTAAATCGCCTTTTGCCCGCGCTGCGAGCTGTAAAGTTTCGATTCGCCTTTGATTTTCTGGGTGAGAAAGTGGAAAATTGCGAGTCTGCAACTTCTTTAAATAAACTCTTCTGCAAGGGGAGCCTCCAGCGATCTGTACTTCGTGTGGAACCCAAACTGGGAGGCTGCCTGGGAAGGCTGGAGCCGGGGTTGTGCCTGCAAACTTTTCCAGGAGTTAGGAATTTAGGGATTTTGTTCCGCAGTTGTGACTTTGGCAACTCGGCACAAGGGATCCTGTTTGTGTTTCTGAATGGAGAAAGAGCTGATTGCAAATCCCTGAGGATTTCGTTTGTGATTCCTCCCCCACCTCAGCTTTTCCAGGAGTGTAGTAATGCTGCGTGGCTGTGGATTTGGGCTTGGAAATGGGAGCTTAGTCTGGGGTTTAGTTGATGCCCCAGTTCTAAGCCTCAGTCATGGAACTCGAAGGACCTGTCGTGTTGCTGTGAGTTTCTTGTGCACTGAAGCCCTGCTGGCAGTTTGGATCTGTAGGAAGCCTCTGATCAGCTCCCTCCAAACGTGTGGGCTTGACAGTGCAGGGAAAATAAATCACATTCCTAGGGGCTGCTTTTCCTGCTGCTCATTTTCCTCCTGGAGTACATGAGTGAACAGTCAAAGCCAGACTCAAGAGGCAGAAAAGGTCGAGGTGAAGGATCAGAAGTGGCTGAGGTGTGACTGTCACAGCCCCTTTGGAGCTGATCCCAGTTAAATCAGAAAGTGTCTCTGTTCTCCTCTAACTTCTCCTGTGACCCACAGAGTCGCTGTGAAACTTCTGGGGCTGCCAGGAAGGGTTTAACAGGCAGAGAGCCTGGGACTAGCACTCGATTAGAGCTGGGGAGCTGGCCCCTTCCTGGACACTCAGCAGGGATGTGATTTCTTCAGAGATGTGGAAGATGTGGAGCTGGTGTCACCACCTGAGTGCTTGGACTCCACTGTCTATTTACAGTGGTGGAGCAGCAAAACTTGGGGTAGAGCAGAGAGGATCCTTCCACCCACAGCTCTTTGTTTTCACTTCACTCCTGAGCTGTGATTCTGGTTGTAAGCTGGGGACAGAGAGGAGACCTAAAGCACACCACCCCTTGCATCCCATCCTGGCAGCTGCTTGTAGGTGCTCTTGGCACAGGGGTGCTGGTCTCATTCCTCCATGTTCAGTCTCTTTGTAACATTACCTCCTGGCTTCCATGAGCCAATCCCTCCCTGGGCCCTCCTTGTGCCCAGAGATGGAGGGATTCCTGCATTAGCACTTCCCCTCTGAAGGGGACAGCTGGGGCCAAGTGACTCTGAGGGAAGGGAGTTCAGTCGGGGCTCAGCTGAGGCTTTGGGGGACACCTCAGTGAGGTTCCTGTGCCCCTGCTACCAGCAGTGCCAGGGAGTGCAGGTGGGTGCAGTGCCTGGCTCCTAATTTCAGCTGTTTGCAGTTTGCTGCAGCTGTCAAGCACATGAACTCCCACTCCTCAGCTGCCACCCCCCTGACCTCTGCTAAAGGAAGCATTTGAAGTGTCCTTGTCAGAAGTCCTCTGCTTTTGGAGCTCTGGCAAGGGCAGGCTGAAAATAGCAGCACATCTCGGGGACCTTTCCCAGTGAAGCTCAGCAGGTTGTGCCTGGAAGTGCTGTGGGGCCAGGAGCTTGTCATGAGGCTGCAGAGGCAGAGTGTGACAGAGACATGGAGCAGTTTGCAGGGTCCCTGTTACCTCCAGTGCTTTGGGTCTGGTGATCACTGGATGTTATCTCCTGGACTGTATAAAGAATTACTTAGCTGCAGCCTGGCTCTGTTGGGTTTCTTTGAGCTTTAATTACTCTACAGGCCTCCAGCAACTGTGTTTGTCTCCAAAGAAAGAGCTGCTGGAGCTGAGGAGCAGCAGTGACAGTTGTCCAGGCAGGTGAATGCCCAGATGGTGCTGCAGACACCCAGCAGCACAGTGCTCAGCAGCTGAGATGCTCTGGAGGTGGAGATTGGTTGCCAGAAGAAATCTCTCTCAGCTGTGTTGCATCTCGAAATGCTCTTGATCCCCATCCCTGTGCCTGACCTTGCATGCCTGTGGCTGTTCCCCAGGCTGATCCCGCAGGAGCACACTGAGCCAGGATTCCTTTGCTGCCCTTTATCTGCAGACAGGCCAGAGGCAGCTGCTTTTCATTCCTCTGCTAAGCCCTGCTGGGTAATCTCATGGGAGTTGCGGGAGGCAGAAGGGAAAGCAGCCCCTAGCCAGCTCCTGTTGCTGGAGCTGCAGGACTCCACCTTCCCTTTGTGGCTGGGAGGTGAAGGTCTGGAGGTTTGGCCTCCTGCAGTCCCATCTGGACACCAGCAGCATCCCTGCCTCTTTCCCAAGGTGACGTTAGAGTAAAACTGAAGCTGCAGCTAAGAGGGCTTGAAAACCTGCCTGGTGCTTAGGACAAGGGGCTGGGAGTCAGTCCTGGCTCTCCAAAACTTTGTTCCCAGAGCAGTTTTGCAGTTCCCTGTCGAACAGTCACTGTCCTGGGGGCTTGTGCTGGGGTCCTGGGCAGGCACTATCAGGGCAGGCTCTGCACCCATCCACAGCAAGGCAGCTGTGGTCTGGCAGGGAGGGGTTACCCCCAGTCCCTGGCTCAGAAGGTTCGGGGGAGAAATGCAGAGATGAGGCTTTGGAGTGCTGCTAACCCACACTGCTTCTCCAGCCAGCCCTGGCTGCCGTCAGCAGCTGTTCAAGCTGCTGAGGGAAGATAAAAGGAAACGAAAACAGACAGTGGAGGAGGAGCAGGAGATCGTTTCCCAGGCCCTCTCCGTGCTCCAGTTCTGCCTTTCGAGGCTCTGGCTCCAACACGTTTTCACTCCCCAGCGCTGCCAGGGCAGCACCCCCCCTCCAACCAGCCCTGCCCCTGCGGCATCGGAGGCTGCCCAGCCTGCGAGCCCCGGCCAGAGCCGCAGCGGCAGGGAATGCCCTGGGCCAGCAGCTCCAGCTCCAGCTGACTCAGCTGCTGCCGGGCTGGCTGCCAGGGCTAAGCCACATCTCCTGTGCTCACACGCTGGGTGCGAGCTGCCTATGCACACCCGCCCAGGGACACAGGCAGAAAGGGCTCTGGGGGAGATGGCAGCCAGGGTGGGGAAGTTCCCACCGCAGCTGCTAGGAAATCCTGGCTGGCAGTGGGCCTGGAGCAGAAGATGACCTCGGGGGGGGGGGGGGGGGGGGCTTGTAGGGGGGCTTGTAGCAGCTCCTTGAGCACAGCTGCAGTGCAAAAGGACATCCCTAGGTCTCTGAGCTGTCACCAGGAGCATGGCACCCCCAAGAGCCCTGCCCTTGTGCCTGAGCACCCTCCTGCCCCTGCCCCACACAAACAAAGGATTCTGAGGAGCTGGGACTTGGTCATTCCTGCTCTGCTCTGCTCTGCTGAGACCTCACCTGCAGGGCTGTGTCCAGCTATGGGGTCCTCAGTACATGGACCTGATGGAGAGGGTCCAGAGGAGGCTGTGGCCCAAGGACTGGAGCCTCTCCTGCAAGAACAGGCTGAGGGAGCTGGGGTTGTGTAGCTTGGAGAAGGGAAGGCTCCAGGGAGACCTTAGAGCTGCCTGCCAGTAGGTAAAGGGGCTCCAGGAGAGCTGGGCAGGGACTGTGTCTGAGGGCAGGCAGCACCAGGACTTGAAACTGGAGCAGAGGAGATTCCTGGTTTGGCTTTTGGACAAAGAGGGACCAGAGGCTGCCTGGATGCTGAGCAGTGTTTCAAGTGATGATCCTCTCTGTGTCCAAGTGCAGAGAGGCTTCTTTCTCTGGCAGGCAGATGAATGTCCCTGCAAAGAGAAGCTGCAGTGAGTGAGGAGGTGCAGGCTGGGGAGCAGCTGAAGGGCTTCAAGAGATGTCTTTGACTGAACCCCATCCAGGAGCACCAAGGCAAATGCAGTTAATGAGGACCCAGCTCATCTTCCCCAGCTCATTCCAGCTGCTGCCTTAAGTGGCTAAAAGATTTTATCCTAAACCTCAGAACTATTCATTTGTGTCCCTGAAGTGCTTTGAACTCTGACTCGCCTCCCCCCAGATCTCTCTCTTCAAGCTCTGTGCTTGTGGCTGGGTTTGGATCCTGCTCTTTTGGGGCAGCTCTCAGCTTTGGCACTGCCAACAGGGCAGAGGCAGTGGTGTGCCTGGGGAAGGGTGGCTCTGAGAGCTGCTCCCCCCAGCAAGCAGAAGGATTCTCCTCTCTGGTGATGCAGCAAAGGGTGGGGGCAGGTGAGCAGGATGTGATCAGGGGTGGAGGTGGCTAAGTGAGGCTGTCACAGGCAGGCAGACAGGGCTAGGAATTGCTGAGCAGAAAAAGAATGAGAGGATCTCAGTGGGGAAGAGCTTAGAGGTTGCTGAGAGAGTGGGAGGAGAAGGAGCACAAAGCAGCTGTGCAGGCAGGCAGAGACCCCTCCCCACAGGCAGGGAAGACAATGCAAGAGAAGATCTGAAGCAACAATAACCCCCTGGGTCCTCCCTCTGCAGGAGGGCTGTAGTCCTGGGGTCCCTGCACTGATCCATAGGATCCCACACACTGCAGGAGTCATGGGATGGACCCTGGTGGTGTCCCCTCATGGGAGATCATCACAAAATGGGTTGGAAGGGACCTTAAAGATCAGCTCCAAACCCCCTGCCATGGGCAGGGACCCCTCCACCAGCCCAGGCTGCTCAAGGCCTCATCCAGCCTGGCCTTGAACTCCTCCAGAGAGGAGGCAGCCACAGCCTCCCTGGGCAGCCTGTGCCAGGGTCTCCCCAAGCTCACTCTCAAGAATTTCTTCTTAGCAAGGCAGAGGAGGAGCTGCAGTGCCTCCTGCAGAGCCCTCTGCAGAGGTGCCCACCTCTGGTGCTCTCTCTTGCAGCACCCCTGGCTCATTGCAAGGAGATCCCTTGAGAAGAGGCCCAGGTGAGGAGGGGGCAGAGCCCACGGCCAGGCAGGGCACTCAGGGGCAGTCCCTGCTGCCTGTGACACCTGTGCCCAGATTGCACAGAGCAGGGCAGGGCTGCATTCAGTCCTCTCCTCTCCCTGGCACCTTTGTGCCCGCTGTGCCCCTGCTGGCTAGACCATGGTGCTGGGGAGTGAGCTGATGCCATCTGCACCTCCTTGGCACTGGTGCTGGTGCAGGGGACTGAGCTGGTGCCATCTGCACCTCCCTGGCACAGGGCAGGACCTGCAGGTTGTGCTTCTCCAGGAGCCTGGCAGCTCCTCAGCATGTCCTGAGCTGACTTGGGCCCTGGGCAGTCCCAAACACTGCCTCTGTGGCCTCTCAGTCTATGGCTGCTCTGCTGAGACCAGAAATCAAGAGAACAAAACCCAGTTTGCTGTGCTGGCAATGGTGCCACCAGCAGCTCTCTTTGTTCCTGAAATCAATTGGGATGCTGTGGAGAGAGGAATAATGGAAGAGCCAAGGTGGGAATGAGAGCAGCCTGTGCTCCAGACATCCTGATGAGCTCTGAGTCAGGCTGCAGGCAGTGAGCAAGCCAGAGGTGACTGATCCCCATCCCAGACCCCCCCTGACCTTCCTCCAGCTTCTCTGCCAGCAGAAGCCCCCAGAGGAGCCAGCTGGGGCCTTGCTCTGGCATCACCCTGCAGCTGGGAGCTTTGCTGCTGTGAAGAGCACCCTGGGGACAGCTGGAGCTGCACCCTCAGCTCCTTGGCTTTCCCTGGGTGCTTGGAAGTCTGCAGCTGGAGGGCTGAGGAACATCCGTGGAGGGGGGATCAAGTCGTGGGACTGAGATATTGACCTTGCCCTCCCCCCTGGGCTGGGAACAAACTGTGGTGAGAGAGGAGACCTGGAGCCCTTCCAGTTGCCAGCAGGCACTTGGGGCTCCTGTCTGCGTCTCAGCCTGATCCTTATCTTTGCAGTCATTTGCTTTGCTCTGCCTTAATCACCTGGGGAGGGCAGCCCTGGGGGGCGGGAGGGCTTTTATCTACCTGTGTCCTGCTGGGAACCCAGACCCCAGGCAGGAGCAGGGAGTTCCCAGCTGGGAGACGGCAGGGAATCGCCAGCGCTCAGGGCTGGCTCCAGCACACCCTGCAAGCACCGGGGAGAGGAGGGCTGGAGCAGGAGACAGAAGATGACAGTTTGCATCCCAGGCACTCTCAGGGCTGTTTTTAAACGCTCTGTAGATGCACTGGAAGCAGGAGGTCAGCAGCTTGGCCAGCAGCAAGCTGAGTGCAGCCAAATGCTCCTCAGAGGTTGCTCCACTCAAGCATCTCAGCTCCGGCTCCTGGTGCCTGCACTCCTCCTCTGAGCTTCGCTCTGCACCACCCCCTGCAGCCCTGCTGCCTGCCCACCCTGCTCAGCACAGCACCAGTGGGGCTGCAAATGACCTCCAAGGTCCCCAAGCCCAGCCATCAAGTCCCTGATGGTCACTGACACCCCCGTGGCCATCAGACCCTCTGCCCCCTGCCTGCACAGGCTGTGAACCCCTGCAGGATGCTGATCTCTGAGGTCCCTTCCAACCAACCTGAGCCCTTCCAGGCTTCCATGGCTGGGAGGAGAGCTTGTGCAGTGCTGGCAAACGCCAGGCTGAGGGAGCTGAGGCCAGCCCAAGGCCCTGAGGGCTGCTGGCTGAGGGCTGTGTCCCTGCTGTGTGTGCTGACAGCTGAATTCTCCATTGCTAGGAAATGAATCACTCTGGGGGCAACACCAAAGAGGAGCCTCAGCCCATCAGGGAGCCCTGAGGAGGAAGCTGCTGGAGGAAGAGCTCTGCACTAGCTCCTGCCTGTAGTCCTTACCCCTACTAACAAATGTCAACAGCTAGGTAATGTCCTTCCTCTGCCTCCCTGACACCAGCCCATGATGTGGGGGCTCAGGGGCACAAGCATCCAGAGCTTCCCTTCTCTGTGTCTCAGAGGAGAAGCCACGAGCCAGGCAGAGCTTGGTGGCTGCTGGTAGAGCCTGGGGAAATTGGAATCTTATCCCAAAACTGTGTTGTAGGTGAATAAAAGCAGCCAGAGAGGATGGTGAGGAGCTGGGTTGGATCCTCATGCAGTCTGCCTCTGGGCAAGAGAGCAAGGGCTGGAGCATGGGCTGGAGCCTGGGCTTGAGACTCTGAGATGCATAGAAAGGTTTGGGCTGGAAGGGACCTTAAAGCTGACAGCAGGAAGCATTTTGTTGTGCAGGTTTTGGTGGGTTCCAGAAGCAGCAGGCACAGTTGTCTGGAGTGATGGGAAGGAGGAGGAAGTGTGAATGGATGGATCTGGGGAGCTTGAACACAGCAGGCTTGAGCCTGTGCCTTGTCTGCAGCTGTCTCAGGGCTCTGGGGGTGTCTGCAGCCCCCCAGACATCACCAGGTCTGGCTGAGGCAGAGGCCACTCCCTGGGGGTTTAACCCAAGGCAAAGCAAGACCCCAGGCCCTGCTGCACCTGGGCTGCTGTGTCGTGGACCCTTCCCTTCCTGAGCCATTGCTGGTTCCAGAGTGCAGGCAGAGCCTGGGGCAGAGCTGTCCTGCAGCAGCTGCTGGCTGTGTGCTGAGCTGTTTCCTTTCAGCCATTGTTAGGGACCTGCTTAGAATCCTGCAGGATGCACATCCCAAGCATGAGTCAAGGGAGGAAGAGCTGTGCTGAGGGGAAGGCACTTTTCATGCTCATGTCCCTTCCACCCCTTCCACCCCTTCCATCCCTTCCATCCCTCCCTTTCCCCACAGCTCCAGCCTGGAGGGATCCTTTCAGGTACAAGCCATCAGCCACCAGAGACGTCAGCACCTGGTGAAGCTGCCATCAGCTGAGCACTGAAGTGCTGAGGGATGGTGAAAGCAAGCTGCAAGCCAGGCTAAAAATAACAGAGGGAATGGTTTGGGTTGGCAAAGGCCTCCAGGATCATCCAGTCCCACATCAACCCAGCACCACCATGGCCACCAAACCGTGGCCCCAGGTGCTATGGCCCCAGGTTTCTTGGACACCTCCAGGGATGGGGACTCCAGCCCCTCGCTGGCAGCCTGTGCCAGTGCTGCTCTCCATGGCTGTGGTGTGCAGGAGCCACCTGGGTGGCCCCAAACCCCAGGCTGTGATGTCCTATTTGTGCCTCTGCTTGCCAGCTTGGTGCCCACTTGTGTGGTGTGCAGGGAGCTCTCCTGCCCTGTGGGCACAGGCTGCAGCTGCTGCTGCAGGAACCAGCCTGGGGGCTTTGCAAGTGTCTGAGTTCTGCAGAGGAGGACAGAGGAGCTCTAGAGGAAGGTGGAATCCTGCAGCTGTAGTTTAAAGTCCCCTGGCAGCTCTGGTGTGCCAAGGGCATTTTGCAGGGCAGGGTCAGTGGTGTGCAGTGCAGGCTGCCTGGCTGGTGGGCAAGCAGGAGGCAAAAGCAGCTGGAGGCTTGCAGAGGCATCAGCCCCTGGCCCCCCAGCTTCTGAAATGGGCTTCAGAAGAGTGCCAGGGGTGTGGAATGCCCCTGGGGAGAGCACAGAGAAGCCCAGGAGGTCTTGGAAGAGAATACTCTTGGTTCCTGCCTGCCCTGAGCAGAAGGCACCAGCCTGGGCAGAGGCTCAGTGAAGGGCAGTGGCCTGGAGGGTGCTGCAGTGCCAGCCCCTGGCACCTCAGAGCCCCGGAGAGGAGGCAAAGAGCAGGGGAGCTGCTGCAGCAGCAGTGCCAGGAGCTGGAGGCACTGCCCCTGGGGCTCTGCCCTGACAGCCCTGGTCCTGTGTGTGGCAGGGAGCAGCCAATCTTCAGCACCAGGGCCCACGTGTTCCAGATCGACCCTGCCACCAAGAGGAACTGGATCCCTGCCAGCAAGCATGCCCTCACCGTCTCTTACTTCTACGATGCCACCCGCAGTGTCTACAGGATCATCAGCGTGGGGGGCACCAAGGTAGGGGGCACAGGGCTGGCAGCAGCACACAGCTGCAGGGCGGCAGCTCTGCAGCCACAGCCTGCTCTGGGGGGTGCCAGGGGGGTGGTTCTCAGCCTGGGCACCGGCAGGGCAGGGCTGATGCTGCTCTGTGCTGAGGTGTGTTTGGTGCTGGGCACCAGAATCCTGCCTGTCCCCAGGGCCTGGTGCTGTCCCTCCCTGCCCTGCCCTCACCCCCAGGCATGCAGCAGCATTTCCTGAGAGCCTTTGCCAAAGCCAAGCCCTGCAGGCACTGCAGAGTCCCAGGGGCTGCAGCTCTCCCACTCCCACCCAGCACAGCTGCCCCTGAGCTGCTCTTGGTGGACTTCTGCTTCTTCTTGAAGGCCTCCAGCTGATGATTGCTGAATCTCTGCAATCTCCTCAGGCAATTTGCTTGGTTGCTGCCCTCAGCAGCAGGGAGGTTTCACACCAGCTGGTCCTGACTGCTCCTGAAGCCTTGCCAGGAAAATGGAAACCCTCAGGAAGGATCTCAGTCCCCAGAGACATTTTGTCCCTTACCTTCTGCCCCGGCAGCGGAGGAAGCTGCTGATGCTCTGCTGGGGTTTTGAGGCTCTTTCTCATCAGGGAAGATGATTGAGATGTGTCACACAGCAGCAGCCCTTTGGTCACCAGCAGCCTGCCCTCTTGGAGACTAATCCCCAAGAGCTCCCTGCCCCCAGCTGCTGGAGCACTGTGGTGACCAACCCCCCCCAGCCCCTGGGGCTGCAGGCTGCAGTTTGCTCTCTGTTTGCTCTCTCACTGTTTCTCTCTCCCTCCAGGCCATCATCAACAGCACCATCACCCCCAACATGACCTTCACAAAGACTTCCCAGAAGTTTGGGCAGTGGGCAGACAGCAGAGCCAACACTGTCTATGGGCTGGGCTTTGCCTCTGAGCAGCATCTCTCCCAGGTAGCGCTGGAGGGGAGCTCAGCCTCTGGGGAGAGGACTTCAGGAGCCTGCTGGGGTTGCTCTTCCCACCATGCTAAAAGGCAAAGCTGGCTTCTGCAGCCTGAATGATTCCCTGATCACAACCTGAATGGGACTCTGGGGCTGCTTGTGTGGCTGCTGTTTGGCTAACCCCAGGGGCAGGCAGGGGCTGCTCCCTGAATCCCCTTGGGGGCTGAAGAGGAGCCCAAAAGCCTCAGGGTGGAGAGAAGGTGCAAAGGGAGCAGGAGCTCAGCTCCTCAGGTGCAGTTTGTTCCCCACTGTGATGTGGCCCTGCAGTGACTGTTCCCTTGCCTGCAGTTTGCAGAGAAGTTCCAGGAGGTGAAGGAAGCAGCACGTTTGGCCAGGGAGAAGTCCCAGGACAAGACAGAGCTGACCAACCCTGCCCTGAGCATCACATCCCACCAGGTACTGCTTGGCAAGAGGCAGGAGCAGAGCTCCCTGCAGGCAGCTGCCAGCTGAGCCTCTCTCGACCTCTTTGCCCCCAGCCCTTCCTCTCCCAGTGCTTCCTTGCCAGGTTGGAGCTTCCCTGTGGCCCTGAGGTCACTCTGCTGATGCCCAGGAAGAGCATTAAGGAACTGGTGCTGAAGTGGAGCTCCTGGGAGGGTTCTCCCTCCTCCACCTCTGCCACTTAACCTGCCAAAGCAGTCTGCTGCCCTGCAGGCCATGCTGGAGGTGTGGAGGCTCCTGGGTTGGTGGTTTCTGGTGTGGTTCTTTTTCTCTTCAGAGCTGCTGACTCCCTCTGGGCTCTGTGTGACCACAACAGCAGCACCTAGGAGGAGTAGTGCAGGAGTGGCACACAGCAGTGTCATAGATCTGACCTGAGGCACTTCCAAGCATTTTCCTCCCTCTTTGGAGGGCTGCAGAGGGTTCTCCAAGTGTCTCTGCTAGGTGGGGGTCCATGGAAGGACAAAATGACTTCTGAGAGCTATTGACTGAGGAGCCCTGGCCAGACAGCTCCTGCTTGTGTCCTGCTTCCAGGGCAGAGGAGAAGCTGTGCTGTGAGAGCAGAAATCACCACCCCCCTCCCCAGGCTGGGCAGCACTGCATGTGTGACAGCCAACCCATTTCCTGCCCCCCAGGGGACCAAGGCAGCAAGCTGCAGCCCATCACAGGTCCTTGCCACATGTGCTGCGCTTGCAGCTGTTCCCTGCAGAGCTGGAGCAGCCCCAGCAGCAGCTGGCACCGAGGGGGGAGGATAAAGCTGTGGAGAGCTCTCCTGTGGGGGCAGCTCACTGCTGATGCTGAGGCTGTGCCCCCCCAG
The DNA here is from genome assembly GCF_027791375.1 of Indicator indicator. Lineage (NCBI taxonomy): Eukaryota > Metazoa > Chordata > Aves > Piciformes > Indicatoridae > Indicator > Indicator indicator. The sequence goes on along the minus strand of NC_072045.1, from coordinate 2,531,363 downwards.
ATCACTCCAGAGATGATCCTGCATTTGCCACAGCTCCTGGCAGCAGGGCTGGAGCTGGAGCATGGAGGGCACTGAGTTCTCTGGGCTGAGTACAGATGGAGTGGGAGCAGAGGAGGAGGAGGAGGAGTGTGAGCAGCACCCTGGCCTGCAGGGAAGAGAAGGGAAGGGGGAGGTGGTGGCTCAGCAGAGACTGGAAACATCTTGTGGGCTGCAAAGCTGGGGGGAATCTGCCTGGCTTTGGCTGTCTGCTGACTCTAAAGCCCCATCCTGCTGGCCAGCAGGTGAAGGGAGTGAGGTGTCCAGAGCAGAACTGAAGTTTCAGGTGAGAAGTGTGGTCAGTGATGAGCCCAAGACAGATCCACAGCCAGCTGCAGCCTCAGCTGCAACCTCCTTCCTTCCTTCCCTGATCTGCAGCCTCCTTCCTTCCTTCCCTGATCTGCAGCCTCCTTCCTTCCTTCCTTCCCTCCCTGGGCTGAGCAGGAAGTGATGGAGGCTGGGAGCAGAGAGAGCTCCCAGCAGGCAGAGCTCAGGTGCCAGAACAGGACTGGTGCCCTCCCCTGTGCACTCAGAGGGGTGAGGAGGTCAGAAGGTGAAGGCTGAGCCCAGGGCAGGGATGTGCCCTGAGGCTCTGTTTGTCCTTAGCTGGCTCAGCAGAGTGAGGCCACACTGCCCTTGCCCATTCTGCCCTATCCTGCAGTGGGAGAGCTGGGCACAGGCATGCACAGCCCCTGCCAGCCCCCACCCAGCAGCTAGGAGCTGGCAGTGCCACCTGCAGTGTCCCCTGCCCTGTGGCCATGCAGATCTGCTCCTGCTTTTCCTGTCTGCCCCAGCCCTGTGCTCCCAGCAGCCCAGGTCCTTCCTGCCCCAGCATTAGCAGAGCTCCAGAGCTGGATTCATCCTGAATAATTGATGCTGTGCCTGTTTGCAGGGGAGCAGAGAGCAGATCTGTCTCCTGAAATCAAGTCAGGGCTCCCTCACTTTCTGCATCTGCTCTACTTTAGCTCAGGCTGCAGCTGCTCAGAGCTGGGAAGGTCCCCAGGCTCTCTTCTCTTCTCTTCTCTGGCAGCTTTTAAGCCAACCCCCACCCCATTCACACCACCCTCCCAGAGCATGGCTCTGTGCAGAATGCAAGCCAGGAAGCTCTGCAGCCTCTTCAGCTGGTCCCAGTTCCAGCTGGGCTTGCAGGGGCTCAGAACACCACACCAGGAAGCTTCTGTCCCTTCCCTGCCTCTGTTTCCCACCCCAGGGTGAGGCCAAGTTGTGTTTTGCAGCTCTCACTTCTCAGCCACTCTCTGGAAGGCTTCCTGAAGCTGCCTCCCCTCAGATCCTGGCCCTGCCTGGTTCTATTAATAGAAGTCAGCAGACTCCTGGTTGTCCTTGGCACAGGCATTTGAGGGCTACCCCTGAGCAGAGCCCAGCAGCCAGCTGGGCTCACAGCCCCCAGAGCCTCACTGCCCAGGCACTTGCTGCTTTTTATAGCTCAATTTGCCCTCAGGGCCAAGTTCCTGCCCTGCTGTGAGAGGAGACTGCAGCCAGGGTCCTCTGGGGGTGCTGGGGGAGGCAAAGGCTTCTGCAGAGTCACCTCTGCCCCCCTGGCAGCCCCCAGCAGCCTGGGGGTGAATGTCTCAGCAGGGCCATGGAGCCCCAGGGGAGGCTGCTCTGTGGAGCAGGGGTTGGGAAGTTCTTCCCCCACCTGAACAGCAGCAGAGTTTCCCTCCCTGGAGCCTGGCAGACACCATGCCAGTGGCCCCTGCTGGCTTGGGTCAGGGCACAGAAGCTGAGCACAGGAGGCCTGGCAGGTCTGGGGCTGCAGTTTGAGTCTCTCCACTGCTCTGAGAGCCAGCAAGAAAATCCTGTTCAGAATGAGGCCAAGGCCTGGAAGGAGCAGCCCCAGTGCTGTGCAGAGCTGCAGGGCTCGGGTCAAGGGCTGTGGCATCCCTGGCATTTGCCAGGGGCAAGCTGAGGGCCAGAGAATTCAGGAGCTCAGGTCAGAAGGAGGAGCAGCTGCTGTGTGCAAGCTGTGAGCCCTCCTGCTCGGGCTGGCTGCACTGGGGGCACTGCCCCAGCAGGGCACAGGGACAGGGAGGGCATGGCACAGGGCAGCTGCTGGGAGAGCAAAGTGCCAACCTCCCTACCCTGGAGACAGCCCTGTGGCCACCTGAGCTCACCACTGTGCCAGGACTGAGCCCCCCAGCAGGGGCTTTGCCCCCTGTGGTGTGCAGAGCACCACAGAGCCACCCGAGGCTGGGCCCGGGGGCAGAGAGCCCCACAGCAGTGCCAGGGGAGCCTGGGGGAGCCTGGTGGCCCTGTGGCCCTGTGGCCTTTCCCTCTGCTGGCTGCTAGCCTCCCCTTGCTCTTCTCCAGGTGCTCCCCAGCCCCATCATCAGCTCCAATGGGCCAGGAGAAGACAAACTGTTCCGGAGCCAGAGTGCAGATGTGGAGATCTGCACGGAGAAGGAGAGGCTGAAGAAGATGCTGTCTGAAGGGTGAGGCTGACCCAGGGCCCCCCTGCTGCATATCCCCCAGCTGCTTTTGCCCCAGGCTGCTGCTCTGGCAGCTGGCTGATGCCCCATGACCACTGCTCCCCCAGCCTTCCCCCAGCCCTGCTTCTCCTCTTCCTCAGCAGAAGGTTAGTCCAGCGTGGAGGTGAAGTCTGCTTCCAGGTGCTGTGGGCAGGAGAATGTTCTGTGCCCACAGCAGAGCTGAGCTGATGCCAGGGGGCTCCATGGCAGGAGATTCCTCACTTCTCCAGCTGCCCAGGGCTGTGGCTGTGTTCATTCCCCTGGAGTCTCCAGCAGTGTCCCTGCTGCTTCCTCCCTCTGTCCCTTCAGGAGGCTCTGGGCTGGATTCTGCCCTGCTGCACACTGGGAGTCTTTCAAGAGCAGAAGCAAAGGTCCTCTGCTGCCTTCTCCTGGGTCTGGGCTGGCAGTTTGCTTCAGAGCAAGCTCAGCTCTAACAAAGCTTTTGAGGATGGGTTCCTGGTGCCACACCACAGAGCTACTTTCTGGTAGCTGCCTGTGCCCCACCTCCCACCCTGTGAGCCTCCAGAGTGGCTTCTGCGGTTGTAAGCAAGCAGACATGGCCCTAAGGCCAGATATTACCCAGGGCCAGAGGCAAGAGATGCAGAGCCAGGGCTGGGAGACACATTTCCACTGGGGAAGCCCTTCCAAGAGCTTGGGTTTGGTGCTTGGCAGCAGGGAGGGCAGCAGCCTCCAGGCAGGGCAGCAGCCTGCAGGCTGAGGCTGTGACACTGCCCTGCCCCCTGCTCTCCTCTCCCCTCCCCCAGCTCAGTGAGTGAGGTGCAGTGGGAGGCTGAGTTCTTCAGCCTGCAGGACAACAACAACAAGCTGGTGGCTGCTCTCCACGAGGCCAATGCCAACGTGGACCAGTGGAAGAAGCAGCTGGCAGCGTACCAGGAGGAGACGGAAGCACTGCGGCAGAGGGTGAGAGCTCAGGGCCCCCACAGCTCCCAGGAAGCCCCAGCCCAGAGCCAGATGCTGCCCTGGACCCTCTCCTCCCCTCCTTTGCCATGGGTGTCAGCAGGAGAAGGGAGGAAAAGCCAGGATGCTGCATGAGCCTGGCAGGGAGGATGTGTCAAGGGCTAAGGGCAGGGAGCAGGGCAGGGAGCAGGGCAGCTGCCCAGGAGCTGCTTCCTGCAGAGCCACCTGGGAGCCTGCTGGGTCCCTGTGGGGACAGGCAGGGAAGCAGAGCCCCAGGGCAGGGATGGAAGCTTACCTGCAGCTGCCAGCAGCATGGAGGGAGGCTCACCCCAGCCGGGCATCAGGGCAGTGTGCTGGCTGTGGCTGGCAGGATGGGCATGGCTCTGGCTGCTGCCATGAGCTGGGTGCAAGCTGCAGCAGCAGGAGAGCAGGGAGGTGCCTGACAAACAAGGCCTTGTGTGGTTGGAATAATGAGAACTATGGGACCTGGCAGGGCCAGAGAGGGCACAGATCATCTGAGGAGGCATCAGGGCAGGGGGATGACAGTCACAGGGTTGGCTGTGCTGGGAGGGCAGAGCTGGGTTGGGGTTTGGCTGGGAAAGGCTCCTGGAGCCCTGGAGATGAAGGCATGAAGCCATCTCACATTCAGGAGTCAGAGCCCTCCACAGCTGCCTCTGCTCCATGGCTGCTGCTGGCCAGGCTGCAGGCAGCAGCCACCCCCAGGACTGTGCCCAGGGCTGCAGCCAGGCAGTGGAAGAGCTGCATGGAACTGATCTGATCCCTGCAGCAGGAGCCTGGCCCAGGCAGGGCAGAGATCTTGGCTTTGGGGGCTGCATTTGCTCTGTGGGTGCTCAGCTGCTGGGTGGCTTCCCTCACAGCTGGGAGCCAGGGGTGAGGACTCCAGGAGCCAGGGGTGAGGATTCCAGGAGCCAGGGGTGAAGGGCACCCCCTGGGGACGTTGTAGAGTCACAAGAAGCTGTACCTCAGCGAAACATGTCAGTCTGTTGTCCCATCTCCATCTGGAGAATCTCTAGACTGAGTCTAACCTAATCTCTAATCTCTAGACTGAGTCTAACTGTGTTCCTGGCCATGGTCCAGGCAGAGCAGGAGGAGAGAACTGAAACAGCCCCAGGGTGGGAGCTGCTGTCCTGCTGCAAGCCTGCTTGGGTCTGCAAGGGAGCCAGAGCATGGCTGGGGACATTCCTGTGTCTCACTGCTCCTTCCCTCTAGGTAGCAGAGCTGGAGGCACAGGGAGCTCAGGATTCCCCCAGTGAGAACAACAAGGAAGAGCTGAGCCAAACCCTGGAGGAGTTGGAGCTGCTGATCAAGGCTAAAGATGAGGTAACAGCCACAGGGGAGGGGGGATGGAGCCCCAAAGGGCAGATGGAGAAAGGATTCCTCATCCTTAGTGAGAGGAGAGCTCTGCCCCCTCCCCAGAGCTCCTCAGGCTGGGGATAAAACTCTGGGGGAGAGGCTGAGTGGAGCCTGGCCCCAGGAGCCTGGGATCTGTTCTTCAGCAAGGATGCAACAGAGCCAGGGAGCCCTGAGCCTGGCTGGCACTCTGCCACCCACCTTGCTTGGAGACCAGGGGCTGAGGGGGAGGCAGAGGAGGAAGGGAGCTATGGAACCATGGAGCTGAGTGTGGCTGTGTGGTCCCTGGGGGCCTTGCTGGGGCTGGGTGGTGGGAGCTGAGCCCTGGGCTCTGCCATGGTGCTGTCCCTGCCCCAGGAGATCCAACTGCTGAAGAGTCAGAAGTGTGGAGGCCACTGGGAGGCTGAGGGTGAACGTGAGGAGACCCTGCAGAAGCTGCAGGTGAGGGGGGCACAGCTGGGACCCCTCAGAGCAGAGGGACCCCTCCCCATTTCCCCCTTCCAGGCCTGTCTTTGCCCCTGGGTGATGGGAGCAATCCCTCCTCTGTGTCTCTGCCTCCTTGCAGCGTCCCTGCACCCCTCAGAGCTGTGACCTGGGACAGCAGCAGCAGGCAGGAGCCCACCCCTCACCTGCTCTGCTCCCAGCAGCTCCTGCATGGCTCTGCAGCAGGACCTGTGGTGTCCTGTGGCCCTCCTTGCAGCCCTGCTCAGCCTGCTGCTGGCCAGGGCTGGCTGGGGAGCTGAGCTCTGACCCAGCCTGGATGGCAGGAGGGCTGCAACCTGCTCTGCGCCTCAGGGCAAGGGCACAGATGGAGCAGGATCTGCCCTGCAGTCTCAGGGGGCACTGAGCTGCTGAACAGGGATTCTGCTGCCCAGAATAATGGCTCCAGACAGCAGATGGCATCAGCCCCGGGGGTGGGTGGCATGGGAGGGCATCTGCAAAGCAGATCCATGGGTTTGAGGAACGTCCTCGCAGGCACTGGTGGAGGAGCTGCTGGAGGAGCCCAGCCTGGGCTGGCTGGGTGTGGGGGGAGGCTGTGGGGGTGCTGGCATCACTGTTTGGTGCAGATAAGGGGTGGGGCATGAGGGCAGGGCTGGGCAGCCCCCCCAGTGCCAGGGCAGCCCCCCCAGTGCCCTGTGCCCCCCGGCAGGAGCTGGAGCAGCGCAATGCGGAGCTGGAGCAGAGACTGCAGCTGGCGGAGCAGAGCCTGGCCCAGAGCCTGGCCCAGGGGGAGAAGATGCAGAACGAGGTCACCAAGGTGGCAGAGATCATGGATGTGAAGATTTTTGAGCTGGGGGAGATCCGGCAGGGCTTGGCCAAGCTGGTGGAGAGCAACTGAGGAGACCTCCCCCCAGGAGGGGACCCCAGCCGGGACTGGTCCCTGGCAGCAGCCACAGCCACAGAACAGCCTCCAGGGCAGCTGGGGCAGGGCATGCAGAGACACCAGCAGCTGCCTGGGCCTGTGCAGACCAGCCACAGCCACTGCCTGCCCACTGAGCACCCAGAGGGGACCTGAGCTCCTCCATCCTCTGCAGGGAGCACCCACGAGTGGCAGCCAGAGCTCTCTGGGCCCTGCCGTGGCTGTGGCACTGCCCAGGGACAGCAGCTGTGCCCATGCTGCCTGCCCATGCTGCCTGCCAGCCTCCCTGCTGCCACTCCCTGCCCCCAGCCTTTTTACAGTTCTCCAGGGCAGGGGCTGAGCAGCCTTCACCTTCTGTCTCCAGTAGATTTTTAGGAAACCATTTGCCTTTTGCAGCTCAGCTGCCTGGTGCCCTACCCAGGCAGGGAGAAAGACTGCTGGCACAGCAAGGGCAGCAGCTGCTCCTTCTCCTCTTCCCCAGCCCTGACCCCCCTGTGTCTTTCTAAGAGGATGCAGCAGCCCTGGTGCCTGTCAGGAGCTGCTTGCCTGCCCCTGTGTCCTTCCCCCATGGCTCAAGCAGACAGGAGCAACCCTGCAGCTCCTCAGGCTCTGGGGGCTGAGCTGTTCAAGATTTGGAGGCTTTGCTTGGCAAAGAGGCACTTGAGAAGTGGGACAGCCCCGAGGGGATGGACAACAAACTGCTCCTTTGGCCTCCCTCCCAGCCTCTGAGGGCTGCAGTTAATTGAAATTAAATGGAGCAAACCACAGCTGCTCTTGGTTCCTTTCTTCTTTCCCTTGGGAATCAGCCCCCAGAGGTGTCCTGCTCCCTGTCAGCCCAGCAGTGCTCCTGGCACAGCCTGCAGGTCCCAGCTTGCCACCCTGGCCCAGATGAGAGGAAAGCAGGAGATGCTGGGAGCATGCTGGGACCAGTGCCCTGGCAGGAGTTTGGGAGCTCCTGTAGAGGTTGTCTACTACTGGCAGGTGAGCAGGGCCTGAGGGAGGCACCACACAGGAGTGGGAAGCTGCTTCCCAGCCCCTGGCCCCTCTGCTTCCCAGCCCCTGGCCCCTCTGCTTCTCTCTGCTTGCTTCTGTCTCACACCAACAGCTACAGGCAGCAGCCAAGGGCCAGGAGCTGCCTTGCTGGAGGACTGCTCCTGATTGCAGCTACCTGGAGACTTCCCTCTCCTGGCAAATGAGCATCTTAATTATTCATAGACAGCAGACAGAGCATGGATGAAGGGAGTGCGTGAGGAAGGCTCCTGCAGGAGCTGAGGGTGAGCAAATAAACCACCCTGCAGCTGCCCCCTCTGCACTGCAGCCTGCAGCAAGGTCTGAGCCTCTGCCCTGGATCCAGAGCCAGCAGCAGGACCTCCTGAGCAGCTCAGCAAGAGGGAAGGAAGCTTGGATGTGCCTGGGAGCCTCTGAGCAGGGATGGCTGCAGAGCAAAGGCTGCCTGGGAGCTGCCAGTCCAGGCTGAACAGGAAGCAGCTCCAGGGCAGACCAGCAGCAGCCCTCTCTGCCCACCCCTGCAGGCTGTGATTCCTCCTCCACAAGGCAGATAATGACCTCCCTGAAGGCCTCTTGGACTCAGTCACTGCCATGCCCAAGTTCCTGGAGAGCCAGGAGAGGAGAGGCTCAGCTCAGGCCAGGCTGGCTGCTGCCCAAAGCCTGCTGAGTGCTTTGAAACAAGAGGTAAAAACCTTCCTCCTCCCCCAAAAGCTGCCTCAGAACCCCCTGGTCATGTGCGGGGGGTGGCAGGCAGCACCCCCCAGCCAGGCTCTCCCTGAGCTCTGTCTGAGAGCAGCTGAAGCCATTTCTGGATGGAGGCAAAGCCTCCCCAGGCTCCCCCCTGGCGGGTTTGCAATTAAGTCACAGCCTTAATGAGAGAAACTAATGAAGAAGAGGTGACCTGAGCCTGGGGAGCTGCTGCAGCTGGGCTGCAGAGCTGAGCTGCTGCCTTGCTGGGGTTATTTTTAGTGCAGCCCTGGGCTGCTTCCACTTGGCAGCACATGCAGGGCACAGCCTGAGCCTGGCACCCCCTGCACACACTGCCAGGCCCCTGCCACGTGCAGCAGAGGAGGCAAAGCAAAGGTGTGCCCTGGAAATACCCCTCCAGAGCCAGGGAGGAGCACAGCCTCCTCTCCCAGAGCCACTCAGAGTCGTTCTCATGATTAGGTTTTGCTGAGCCCCAGCCAGCAGCTCCTCCTCTCTGCACAGGGCTCAGCTGACCTGCACTCCACAGCAGCAGCTGGGATGAGGCTGGGAATGAGACCCTGGTGGTGAGGAGAGGCAGCAGGGATGGGGCAGCTCCAGGTGCCCCAGAGGAGGGGGAGGGAAAGGCTCCAGGAGCAGCCCCTCCAGCATGCCCCAAACCAGGCAGGCTTGGCACGGGGGGCAGGGGACTGCCCTGCAGGCTGGGCGGGTGAGGAGGAGCCTCGGAGCAGCAGGGCCCAGGGGCTGGTCTCACACCCAGAGGAGGCAGGAGGATGAGGAGGGCTGCCCCAGCTGCAGGGCTGTCCCCTCGCAGAGAGCAGAACGTGGCAGGGGCACAGGGCTGGAGGTGCTGGGGCACAGCAGGCTGGGGGAGGGCAACAGAGCTCGGACAGCACAGCCAGGGACGGCTGGGGAGGGGCAGGAGGGAGGTTTTGCAGCCCAGATGCCAGGCAGCTGTGAGCAGAGGCAAACCCTGGTGCTCCACAGGGGTGCCAACAGCTCCTGGCAGTGTCTAGAGAGCCCAGAAGAGAATTCCCCACTCGAGGGGGGGAAGCAGCACTGACAGCATGGCCAGAAGTGTCCCCTCACCCCGGACAAGGGCTGGGGGCTGCAGGTGGGCACTGAAGGCAGCTTTGTACCTCCCAAGCAGCCCAACCTCCTCTTTTCCCCTCAGCCACTCCCCGCCTGGATTCTCTCTCAGCACTGCCCCTGCCAGGGAAGGCTGCTCCGGACAGGAGCTACTCAAAGCAGCTCTCAAGAGAGCTTCCAGAGCCTTGATCAAGCCCGAGGTGTGCCATGCAGCAGGAGACCACCACAGACCCCAGCAGGCTGGGGCAGAGAGCCCTCAGGCAGCACAGAAAGAAGGCTCTGGGAGAGGAACAAGTGACGGGCAGGGGCAGGGCAGGGGCGGGGCAGGGGCAGCCTCCTCCCTCCCCATGCAGGCAGCAGCTGCACTGCAACCTGCAGCTGCACAAATCAGCATGCAGAGGGCTGTGGCAGCATTGAGCATTCAGCAAGCACCAGGCTGATCCAGACCTCCCCTGCTGCTGCTGCAGCTGCCACAGGGACAGCAACCTGGGCTGCAGGCAGGGAGGGCTGCAGGCAGGGAGGGCTGCAGGCAGGGAGGGCAATGCTGCTTCCTTCCTGGAGGGCACCCAGGAGCTCCAGGGAAGACCTTCAGGCACCTCTCTGTGGTCCCACATCCCTTCTCCCCTGCCCCCCCATGGCCCTGCACCTCCCAAGCCCACCTGAGAGCTTCACTACAGCCTGCCCTGCCCTGCCTGCCTGCAGGGCTTTGACCTAGACCCAACCATGCCCACACCAGAGTCAGGCAAAGGCACCCCAGGGCCCCAGGAGAAGCTGCATGCAGGGCCTGGGGGCTGTGCCCCCCACAGTCCAGGCAGACAGGCCCAGGCCAGGCTGGCACTGAGGGGCCTAGGGCAGGAGCAGCCCCACAATGCAACCTCCCCACCTGTTGCAGGATTTTCCTCCCTGGGCTGTGGCAGCCAGGAGCTGAGCTCAGCCTGGGGCAGTATTTTTAACCTCTGGCTCAGGGGGGGAGCTGCAAACAAGAGTGAGTGGCAAGCACCAGCCCTTGGCAGGGAAAGAGCAGGGCCTGGAGGGAGGGGAGCAGCAGGAGCTTTATTTCCCTTCACCTCACCCCCAAGCCAGGGCTGGCCTCAGCCTCTCCTCTGCTGGAGGAAGGAAAGAAGCTCCTGAAAGCCTCTCTGGAGAGCCTGAGCCAGGCTGCCAGCAAGGGCCCAAGCCAGCAGCACTCTGCAGGGAGGGCACAGCTGGGCTGGCAAAGTGTCCTTCCCCCCCCCTCTCCACCACTGCTTTCAGGGCAGAAGTGTCCCCAGCAGGCCGCAGTGCAGCAGCAGAGCTGGGGCAGTCCAAGCCAAGCAGGTCAGGCCAGAGCCTGCTGCTGCTGCTGCTGCTTCTCCTGCAGCTTCTTCCTCCTCTCCATCTTCTTCTGCAGTTTCCTCTTCAGCTGCAGCTGTTTCTTCTGCAGCAGCACCTGCTGGACCTTCTCCCTGCACTGCTTGTTCTTCCTCCTGATCTTGGCCAGCTCTGCCTTCCTCTTTGCCTCCAGATCTGGATCCTGAAATGCCAAATGCCAGTTAGTGCCAGCCCCTGGGCAGTGCCAGCCCCTTGCCCATCCTGGCTGCCCACCCCTGGCTGAGCAGGCAGCAGAAGTCAGGCAGGACTTCAGCAGCCCTCCCAGCAGGCACTCTGTGAGACAAACTGCCCTGAGGGCAGCCAGGCAGCCCCAGCACAGCAGCAAGGAGCTGGCAGCCTCCTCCCACCCTGAGGGCCTGGCACCAGGCACTCAGCCAGGCAGTGCCCAGCAGCTCTCACCTTGCCCTCCAGGATCAGCTGCTTCCTTTTGTTGATTTCCTTCTTCTCATCCAAATCCATCCCCTCCAGCTCCTGCCACAGCCAGGAGAGGCCATCAGAGACCAACCTCTGACAGGGGGCACACAGCCCCCCCAGTGCCCACACACCTGTGCCCTGCAGGCCCTGCCCAGAGCCCCAGCCCTCAGCAGTGTGCAGAAGGAGTAGCAGTGGAGTAAAGCCAGGGGAGAATGAAGCCAACCCTGCCCAGCCCCAGTCAAGGAAGGGGTAAAGGAAAGCCTCACTTGGGTGCTGAGGAGCAGAGCTGCAGGGCCAGGGCTGCAGGGCAGACTGTGCTGAACCACCTGAGCACAGCCAGCTGCCCAAGGGGCCCTGGGCACAGCCAGCTGCCCAAGCTCTGAACACAGGGCTCTGTGTTTGCACTCCCTCTGCTCCCCACCCCCTGTGTCCCCCTGCCCCCCACCCCTGCTCCCCACCCCCTGTGCCCCCTGCCCGCCACTCACTATCTCACACTGCCTCCTGGTGACACTGACTTGGGTGACAATGTCCAGCACAGGCCTCTCCTCCACACAGAACTCCTGCAGCTTCAGTTCTGCAGCAGGGCAGAAGGAGCCAGGCCAGGGTTGGTCCCAAGGGGCAGGCTCTCAGCTGCTCAGAAAGCCAAACTTGGTTCCTCCCCTGCAGCTGAGGGTCCTGCACTGTGACCCCTCTGACCTCTACAGCCTACAGCAAAGGATTCAAGCTCTGCACTCTGGGGAAGCCTGCCCTGCAGCACTGCACAGCTCTGGAGCCCTCAGACAAGGACAGGGCCCTGGTGGGAATGAGCTGAGAGCTGCAAGGGTTGGGGCTGTGCAGCCTGGAGAAGGCTCCAGGGAGGCCTTCTGGTGGCCTTTCAGTGCTTCACAGGCTGAGCAGAAACTGGGGACAGAGTTTTGAGCAGGGCCTGCTGGGGCAGGACTTGGGGGGGAATGGTTTGAACCCGAGAGAGGGAGACTGAGAGTGCAGAGGAGGGAGAAATGTTTGACCCTGAGGTCAAGGATTTGACCCCAGTGGGATCCAGGCTGCCCAGAGAGGTTGGAGCTGCCCCAGGAGCAGCTCAGGCTGGCTGGGGCTCTGGCTGGGGCTGTCTCTGCTGGCTGCATGGGGGTGGCACTGGGTGACCTTTGAAGGTCCCCTCCCACCCAAGCCAGTCTGTGACTCTGAGGTTTCCTGCCCTCTGCCTCCCCAGAGCAGGAGCTGTGCCCTGGCACACCCAGGCAGGGAAGAGAAACCATTTCTGTGCTGCTGCTCTGGGTCAGCCTGGACTGGCAGCAGGAGGGGCAGCAGGTGGGCACAGCTCAGCAGCCACTCACTGATCTCCTCCTCGATGGCGTGGACCAGGTGGATGTCATACTGAGTCACCAGGGTGATGGCCAAGCCTGTCCTGCCTGCAGGAGGAGAGTGGTGACAGAGGAGCCCTGACCATGGTGGCAGAGGAGGAGCCCTGACCATGGTGGCAGAGCAGCCCTGACCACTACAGGCAGCTGGGGCCCAACCCATGCCCAGTCCCATCCACCCCCAGAGCCAGCCTGGCACGAGCTGGGAGTGAGGTGTTCAGAAGGGTCCCTGTGTGCCCTTCAAACACAGCAGACTGCTGCAGAGCAGCCAGGCTGAGCTGTCAGTGCCCTGAGTGGAGCTGGCATGGAGTGGGCAGCCTGCACTGCAGCTGCTGTGGAGGCTCCTGAAGCACTGCAGGGCTCAGCCCCTGCCCTGGCAGCCCCCAGCCCTGCCAAACCCCAGCCCTGGCAGCCCCTGCCCTGCCATCCCCAGCCCTGGCAGCCCCTACCCTGGCACCCCCTGCCCTGGCACCCCCTGCCCACCGGCTCGGGCGGTCCTGCCAACGCGGTGGATGTAGATCCTGGGCAGGCCTGGGGTGTTGTAGTTGATGACCACCTGCACTGCAGGGATGTCCAGGCCTCTGGAATCAGGGATGGAGAACAGGTGAGGAATCCTCTTCAGAGCTGCAGCTCCTCTCCTCTGCTGCCTCCTAGGGCAGAACCACTGAGAGCAGCTCTGGCCTGGTCCTGGCAGGACACAGCTGGCAACCCTCCCACACCCAGAGGGCACAGAAAGCCCCAGAGAAACCTCCTCCTGCTGCACCAAAGGCTCAGAGCTCCATCACACACAGCTGGGCTCCAAAACATGGCTCAGAGATGTTCCACAGCTCAGGTGAACATCCCAGACTGCCCCCCCAGGACAGGGAATTTAAAGCACTCCTCTTGCTAAACCCAGCCTGAACTCCACAGGGGGTTGGGGGCTTAAAAAGCAGGATTCAGACCCCTGACAACAAACCCCAGCAGGATTCAGACCCCTGACAACAAACCCCAGCAGGATTCAGACCCCTGACAACAAACCCCAGCAGGATTCAGACCCCTGACAACAAACCCCAGCAGGATTCAGACCCCTGACAACAAACCCCAGCAGGTTTCTCCCCACCTGGCAGCCACATCTGTGGCAATGAGAATCTTGAAGATGCTGGACTTGAACTTGGCCAAGGCTGCAAATCGCTGCCGCTGTAAAGAGAAGGAGCTGTGGGGGGGATGTTGTTGGTGGCAGAGCAGCCCTGACCATGGTGGCAGAGGAGCAGCCCTGACCATGGTGGCAGAGGAGCAGCCCTGACCATGGTGGCAGAGGAGGAGCCCTGACCATGGTGGCAGAGGAGGAGCCCTGACCATGGTGACACAGGAGCAGCCCTGACCATGGTGACACAGGAGGAGCCCTGACCATGGTGACACAGGAGGAGCCCTGACCATGGTGACACAGGAGCAGCCCTGACCATGGTGACACAGGAGCAGCCCTGACCATGGTGACACGGGAGGAGCCCTGACCATGGTGGCAGAGGAGGAGCCCTGACCATGGTGACACAGGAGGAGCCCTGACCATGGTGACAGAGCAGCCCTGACCACCACAGGCAGCTGGGGCCCAGATGTTGTAAGCCAGATGTGAGGAGCTGCAGGACTTGGACACATCTGTCTTGGGGATGCAGCTGGAAGCATTCACCTCCCAGCTGGGGCCATCCCTCACCTGTTTCATCAGGGAGTGCAGGGCCACAGAGGGGAAGCTGAACGTCCGCAGCATCATGTTCAAGACCTGGCAGTCCCTGGAAGGAGGGAGGGAAAATAAAAGACAGTCAGAGGGCAATGGGAAGCTGATGGCTCAGGACAGATCTGGGTCTCCTGAAGAAGACCTCATGATGTGGGAAGAAGGAAAGAGGTTTCTCTACCAAACTTCAGAGCCAAGGAAGCAAAGCCCAGCCCAGCCCAGCCAGGACTGGGAACCTCACCCAGAAACAGCACATTGAGGGCCAGCAGGAGGAACAGACACTCACTTGCAGGTTCTGGTAAAGATGATAATGGACCAATCTTCATGCTCATCATGGAAGGTCTGGACCAGATGGACCAGGTAGGCATCCTTGATGGCCTCAGGCACGAGCAGGTAGCGCTGGTCCAGCTCATCCACTGTCCGCACCCTGTCAGGAGGCAAAGCACCAAGAGGCAGCAGCTGGTGAGGGAGGTGGAGCCCAGGGAGATGAAAGGCAGCCAGATGCCAAGAAGAGGAGAAACAGGAGTCCTCCTCTGGCACAGGCTGCCCAGAGAGAGGGTTGAATCCCCACCCCTGGAGGGGTTTCAAAGTTGCAGAGATGTGGTGCTGAGGGCCATGGTTTAGGACCAGGCCTGGCACAGTCAGGGAAGGGTTGGACTCCAACCAACACTCTCCTAGGGTCCCACCTGCTCATCAGAGTGAAGCACAGAATTGTCCCAGCTGCAAAAGAACTCCAAGACTGAGTCCAACCCTCAACCCAACCTCACCATGGCCCCAAGTGCCATGGCCACAGGTTTCTTGAACCCCTCCACAGATGGGGACTCCACCACCTCCCTGGGCAGCCTGTGCCAATCCCTGAGCTTGCAGCAAAGACATTTTCTCTAATCTCCAACCCAAACCTCCCCTGGCACAACTTGAGGCCATTTCTTGTCCTGTCCCTTGTTCCTTGGGACAGGAGACCAACCCCCACCCCACTGCAGCCTCTTTTCAGGGAGCTGTAGAGAGCAACGAGATCTCCTCTCAGCCTCCTTTTCCCCACACTGATCACCCCCAGCTCCCTCACAAGACTCTTCCCCAGGGTGAAGACTCACTTGGCCTCAGCCTCCCAGAAGAAGGGCCTGTTGGCAGCCAGCCCCCGCAGCTCCTGCAGTGTGTCAGTCAGGGTGGCACTGAAGAGCAGAGTTTGCCTGCGAGCTGGCACAGCCTCCAGGATCACCTCCAGGTCCGGGGTGAAGTCGGAGCAGCCCTGCTCGAAGAGCCGGTCAGCCTCATCCAGCACCTGCACAGAGCCACAGCTCAGCCTGCAGGCAGCCCTCACAGCCTGCAGAGGGATGGAAAAGCCTCCCCTGGGGCCCTGCCTCACCAGGAACTTTAACTTTTTGAGGCTGAAGGTGTTGGAGCTGCGGAGGTGATCTGCCAGCCTGCCGGGGGTAGCGATGACGACGTGAGGCTTTCTGGAGAGCTCCAGAGCCTGAGCCACCATGTCTGAGGGGCAAGAGCCAGGTTATGGACCCCCCAGCCAGCACCCTCCTTGCTCCTACCACCCTGCACTGCCTCGGGTAGCTGCTCAGCATGAAGAGAACCCTGTGGAACAAGAAGCTCCTCCCCAGGCACTCTGCTCCATCCCAACCCAGCCACAGCAGGGCCAAAGGGGCTGGCTGGATGCTACCAGCCCTGAGCAGCGACCCTCACTCACCCAGGCCACCCACCACCACGCAGTCCTTCAGGTTGAGCGGCTTCCCCAGGACACGGAACTGCTCGGCGATCTGGTATGCCAGCTCCCTGCCGGGAAGGACAGAGCTGAAGGGAGGCTTTCCGCGACAGCTCATCCGGTCCGGGGGCTCCCGAATTCGCTTCCGTACCTGGTGGGTGTCAGCACCAAGCAGAAGATGCCGTACGGATCCTCGGAGAGCACTTGCAGCACTGGCAGCACGAAAGCCGCCGTCTTCCCGCTGCCCGTCTTGGCGCAGCCCATGCAATCGCGGCCTGAGAGGGAGGCAGAAGGACGGGGACGGTGAGTGGACGTCAACCGCAGAACTGGGAGCACGGAAGCAAGGAGCGAGACGGAGAAAGGACATCGGGAGCAGATGGACTCACCCTGCAGCACGGCCGGGATGCAGGCGGCCTGTACGGGCGTGGGCCGGGTCAGCCCGACCTGCCGCGCCTGCTCCACCAGCCACGGCGCCAACCCCAGCGCCCTGAACTCCGCCATGGCGATGCCCGCATGCACCGGCACTTCCGGCCCGCGGCACCGGGCTCGGCCTGACGTCACGGAGCGCGCCACCCCTCATTGGCTGGCACCTTGCTCCGCCTCTACTTCCGGCGCCATGGTGACGTCCTCAGCAACTCGAATTCTTATTGGCTGGCGCGGGAGAGCTCCATAGAGACCGCAGCTCCCGGCGGCCGCCGGGGTTCAGCTGCTTCCGGAGACGTGTCTGAGGCGGGCAGATGGCGTCCGGGGCGGCTGCGGGCTCCGCCGGGCAGGGCAGCGACGCTGATGAACTCTTCGATGTGAAGAACAACTTCTATATCGGTGCATATCAGGCCGCTATCAACGAGGCGCAGCGAGTCAAGGTAGGGGCGGTTCGGGAGCGGGACGAGACGGCACAGGCTGACCTCTGGCCTACCGCCCGGTGCGTCTCCCAGGGAGCCGCCTCCCCTCCGCTCCCCTCGGTGTCTATAGGAGCGAGTCTGGGGCTCCCCGAGCACGCTTCGGCCCTGCCCGCCTCATCCTACTCTGTTTCCGGTGTTCGCAGTTCCCTGCTCTAGGAGAGAGGCGCTGAGGTGGAAGGAAGGCTCCCGGTGGGGCCCGAGAATGTGGGGGGGGTGGGTGGCATCGTTTCTCTGGGGGAGTCTCGCGTGTGGAGTTCTGTTGTTGGGGGCTTGGGTCATGGCTGTACAGCTCCCTGAGAGAGGTCCTTGTTTCCTGTCATGCTTTCAGCTGTCTGCTCCCGAGAAGGAAGTGGAGAGGGATGTTTTCTTGTTCCGAGCCTACATCGCCCAGGTGAGGTCGCAAATGCTGCATCTGCAGCAGCATCTGAGTGTGGGGCTGGAGCTAAGGAGGTTGTGAATCTGAGCCCTGTGAATACAGAGCCAGGCAGTTAATGAATAAATCCTGCTTCAGCACTGGAGCACTGCACTGCCTGACAGTGGTGGCATGGCAAGGCACCACACTGTTTGCAGGGTCAGAATGTCCTGATGAGACCTCTCTGAGAGGCCTTTTGTCATCTCTAAAAGGATGTTTGGGCACTTAGTCCTCTTTGGGGTTATAAAATGTGGGTTTGGTTGTGTTTGTGGAGCAGACTGTGAGGCAGGAAGCAGAAGTTTGTCACTCCTGTTGTTCTGACTGAGGTGCTGGGATGCAAACTCTCACTTCCTGCCTTCTGAAGCATCCCCAAGTTACAGATCCTCCTCTGTTGCCTTCAACAGAGAAAATATGGAGTTGTCCTGGATGAAATCAAAGCCAATGCTAGTCCTGAGCTCCAGGCAGTGAGGATGTTTGCAGAATACCTTTCAAATGAGAGTCAGAGGTAAGTCAGATTACAAATTGCAACTCCAGCCCTGCCTAACAGCTTTCCTGGTGCAGCTTCCTGCCAAACCCTGCTCACTATCCTCACATTCTGTAGGTTCAGAGTAGATCTCAAAGTGCAGAGTCGGTCAGAACCTTTTTTACCTTGCTTAATACCAAAGCACACCCAAATTCTCACCCTGGCTCTCCACAGGGATGCAATTGTGGCTGATCTGGACAAGAAAATGGCCAAGAGTGTTGATGTGACCAACACAACCTTCCTGCTGATGGCAGCTTCCATCTACTTCCACGACCAGAACCCCGATGCGGCGCTGCGGACGCTGCACCAGGGGGAGAGCCTGGAGTGGTGAGTGCAGCACAGCTAAGCCCTGCTCCTGACCACAGGGACCTCCTGAGCTGACCTCTGAAAGCCTTGAAAGCATTGAGAACTCCTTAGAGGTTTGCCTTCGAGGCAGTAAGTGATTTGGTGCTCTTCCTACACAACCTCCTATTGCTCCCCTGTGAATCTTAAGATCCTGAGTTATTGATCCCTCTGAGTCCAGAGCTGCTGAGCTGAGCATTGTGTCCACACAGCAGTGAGCCTGTGGAGCTCAGAGCAAGCTCCCCTGTTCCAGCTCGTGCTCTGAAGCTTAGCCCTGGGCACTGGCAGCACCTCTCTGCTGAGCAGCAGGCTCCCAGGCCGAGTGCAGGGCCTGCAGTTGTGGAAATCACTTTGCTTTTGTTCCTTGCAGCACAGCCATGATGATCCAGATCCTTCTGAAGCTTGACAGGCTGGACCTGGCTCGGTAGGTTTGGGTCCTTCTGCTTCTTGCAGTACTCTGGAGGGGGAATGTTCATCCCCCATGGGAGGCAGTTTAACACCTGCCATGGCCTGAGCAGCTCTGTGTGGGGATGGGTGTGCAGATCATGGAGCTGCTAGAGCTAAAGGAAGAGCTGGACCTCAAGGTTTACCTCTGCAGAATGGGGGTCTCTAGCCTCTGGCTTTCTGCCTTCCCACAGGGAAGTAAACCCAGGAGGCTCTTCACAGCTGGTTTCAGTCAGGTTGTGTTTGGCAGCTTGCAGTGGCTGCTGTGCTTCAGCAGTGCAAGAGCTGAGAGGACAAGCTGAAGCCTTTTGTTCCAAGCTGAAGGGAGCTGCTTTGTCTTTCTGCTGTGTGATTCCCACTTCTGCTTCTGCAGCAAGGAACTGAAGAAGATGCAAGAGCAGGATGAGGATGCAACCCTGACTCAGCTGGCCACTGCCTGGGTGAATCTGGCCATGGTGAGAGTCTGAAGTGGGGAAGCTGCTGCAAGTGGAACCTTCCTGAAGCTGGGAAGTTCTGAAAATCAAGGGTCCAAATGTTCAGTTATAAACCTCTCCCTTCAGCATCCTTTATGACATCAAACAGCTGAAGGAGTCCTTTTGAAGTCTTCTTTTTTTTTTTTTTTTTTTTCCTTCCTGGAGCTTTTGATCATTTAAATGCTTCTTAATATTTAATATTTCTGCCTTTCTTTTCTCTGTGGTCTGACGCTGATCTCCTGTGGTGCAGGAGATGCCAGCAGCTGGCACCATTTGTTCTGACACTCTTCATCCCTCTGCTTTATAATCCCAGATGTTAACTCAGTGCCTATTCCTTCAGCCATGGCACCCAGGCTCCTTAGCAGTGAAACTGTGGCTGATCATCTCCTCCCTTGGCAGGGTGGGGAGAAGCTCCAGGATGCTTACTACATCTTCCAAGAGATGGCAGACAAATGCTCCCCCACCCTCCTCCTGCTCAATGGACAAGCAGCCTGCTACATGGCTCAGGGCAAGTGGGATGATGCAGAGGGAGTGCTGCAGGAGGCCCTGGACAAGGTACCTTCTGCTCTGGCCAGGCAGGTTTGCTGTCAGGGGGTAGAGCAGGACAGCAAGGACCAGAACTTCACAACCCCCACTGAGGGTGGTCGTGGCTGGTGGTGGTACAGGGAGCTGCAGGCTTGGCAGAGCTGGGCTGGCAGAGCTGGGCTGGTGGTTGCACAGGAGAGATGTCAGCTAAAGGTTCTTGCTCTTGCTTGCAGGACAGTGGCCACCCTGAGACCCTCATCAACTTTGTTGTTCTGTCACAGCACTTGGGCAAAGCACCAGAGGTGAGCTTGGGTTTGGTGTCCTCAAGCAGCAGATGCCCTCAGCCTGCTCCTGCTGCTGAGGGCAGTTGTGTGTCCCCAGGGCACCTGGCAGCAGAACAGTGCTGGGGAGCTCTGCTGGGGACAACAGAGATGGTTTGGCAAGGGTTAGTGCTGGGCAGGAGGCAGTGGGCAGAGGAGGAAATCTGTGGAGTTCTGGGCTCAGATCTCCCTGATGGTTCTCTTGACCCAACTCTCTGAGGTCTAATTCTGAAGTGCAGAGCATGAACAGGTCTCACTGCTCTGAACTGGGGCTGCTAACACTCTTGGCTCAGTGTGGAGCACCACACTGAAATGTGGTAGTTCAGACTCTTGGCTGCTCCTCATCTTCCCTGGGCACTGAAGTGCTTCTGTCTGACCCCTGCAGGTTACGAGTCGCTACCTGTCCCAGCTGAGGGATGCACACAGAACCCATCCCTTCATCAAGGAGTATCAGGCAAAGGTACTCAGCACTTCCTCATCTACAGCTCAGCTTCTCATGCCTCCAACCAGTGTCTGAGTGGATTCCTTCCCAGCAAACCTGACCAGTCCTGAGGGGGCAGCTCCATGGTCTCCCTCTGTCCCATTTCCTAGTCGTCATGATTGGTGGTGGGAGGCATCAGCCAGAACTGAAAGATTCTTCCTGGCAGAAGAGCTCTGAAGTGCTGGTTCAGGAGTTTGTTGCTGTCAGATGCTGCTTAAAGAGAAGAAACATCCCTGGGGGAGAGGGAATTTGGGGAGGGGGAAGAAGGACAAGGCTGGCAGTGAAGGGGAAAGGTAACAGCTGACAGCAGCGAGCTTGCCCTGCGGAGCTGTGGCAGTGCTTTTCTCATCCAGCAGGACAGGTTTTACTGAATTCTCAGTGAAGTTCAAGATCATTTCATAGATGTCTGGAGTGGTTGGGGTTGGAAGAGACCTTGGAGACCATCCAGCTCCATTTGTTCATTTTCTTGTTTGGTTTTGCTCTGCAGGAGAACGACTTTGACCGCCTGGCCATGCAGTATGCCCCCAGTGCCTGAGGAGAGGGGCAGGAGGCTGTGGAGCTGCTCTCTGCTACCCTGGGAACTGAGCTTCATCTGCAAAGCCTCTCTGGTAGCACCAAAAAGTGCTCCCTGCACCCTGATCCTGCTTAAGGCACTGTGGCAGGGCCTTGTGATGCAGCACACTGGAGCTAAACCTGTCTGTACCACGGAGCCCCTGGGCTGTGGCTCCACTGTACATTAAACATTCCTAATAAAGCCTTTTCCATATCCCTGTGCCCCTTAATTCCTGGAATCCAACTAATCCCAGTCTGGAACTGAGCCTTGTGCTGAGGCTGTGCTTGTGGGAAGAGCAGGAAGGTTGATTTTTAGGCACCTGCCTTGAGGACAGGGCTGAAATCCTGAGTCCTGGATCTGCCTTCAGCCTGCCTCTGGCTTTGGCTTCAGCAGCCCTTGGGAGACAGCTGCAGGGGTGACAAAAATAAACTAATCCAACTGTAATAGGCTCAGCCTTAATCTGAATTTGGGGAAGTGGCAGCTGCTCAGGTCCTTGAGCCAGGAAGGTGCATCCTGCAGGACATGTGGACACTCACTGGTCCCTCCTGAAGGCTGCTGGGGTTGGGCCTGAGCTGTCCTGGAGCATAGGGGATCCAGCTGGGGAGCATGGGGCAGAGCCTCTCTGGTGGAGCCAAGGGGGATGGGGACAAGTTCCTGCTGGGGACGTTCTGGTGGGACTCCAGAAGGAAATGTTTCCACAGGAGCACAGTTGGACACTGGACTCCTCTGCCAAGGGGAGCAGTGGAGCCCCCTCCGTGGGATAGCTTTCAGACTCAGGGGGCTGGGCCAGCTCCTTTCAGCTGCACCATCACCTACAGAGGTTGTCCCAGCTGACTTATGGGGACCCTTCCAACCTGGCACTCTGCGGCACCAAAAAGTGCCTCCTGCACTTCTCGAGCCTGCCTGAGGCTCCCCCGGGGCTTTTCAGGCCACCCGGAGCAAGTGCCGCAGCAGGGACACTCCGCAGATGGCCGAGTGGAGCCCTCAGCTCCTGAGCTCTAATCTCTTTTGAGCTCTCCTCCGGGCTGTGCGTGGGGGGCAGAGGGGTTTCTGCTGCGCTGTGAATGTGTCTCAGTGGTGTTTCCTTTGTGCCCACCTCGCCGCCATGGCTCTGAAAGGCTTCATTGTCCCCTACCCGTCCCGGTTAGCCAGCAGCGATTTGCAGCGAGGGTTATTCATGGCCTGGGCTGCAAATGAATGTGGCCTTTGTGGAGCTGTCTGAGGGAGATGTGAAAGGGGCTTGTGTGCAGGGGCAGCCATTCCCCACTTGATGGGCCATGATAAATTGACTTAAAAATGTAAACAATAAAAGCAAGTGGCATAGCAGGAGCCAGGGCTGGCAGCGTGAGAATGGGGGAAGGAGATCATGCTCCAGGAGGAACCAGGTTGTGTCTTCCCTCTTGTTGGGACCTCTGAGAGCTACCAGGTTGTGTTCTCCCTCTTGCTGGGAACTCTGAGTGCAACCAGGTTGTGTTCTCCCTCTTGTTGGGAACTCTGAGAGCAACCAGGTTGTGTTCTCCCTCTTGTTGGGAACTCTGAGTGCAATCAGGTTGTGTTTTCTCCCCACTGCCCCAGGCCAGTTTGAGAGGTTCCACAGAGCTCCAAGGTAGAGGAGCTTCAGTCAGAGGAACTTTAAATGAGATTAAATTTCTTTGTATTTTGTCAGTTTCTTTCCCTGCCAAGTCACAGCTCCCTGAGTGCCCATGATGATGATGATGGTGATGATGATGATGGTTGGGTTCTCCATCTCCAGTAGCAAGGATCCCTCAGCTGCCATCCAGCCCTTAGCTCTGGTGCATTAGGACACAGCCCAGCTCCATCTACTCTTCCATGTCTGAAACCAAATCCTCCTGTGCTGCTCCTGAGGTTCCTGCTGTGCTTCACCAGCAGACAATGCAAATGCTGGGATTTTGGGAGGATCTTCTTGGAATTTGCCAGTGTCTGCTGGTCTGTGAGTGTCTGTAGGTCTGATCTGAGTTCTGAACACGCACAGCACAAGATTTCTGTTGTGTGAATCACTGCCCACTGCCTGCCTGCTGCAGAGGCCCTCCAGCACAGGAGTGGCCTTTGGGCAGGGTGTTTCAGGTGGATCTCATTGTTCCAGAGCCTTCTGAACCTCCACAGGTGCTGGAGTTTAGCCTTGGTGGGGAAGTGGAGACACCTGATCACTTTGCAAGGAAGGGAGAGAGCTTCTGCAGCTGGGAGGCTTCTGCTGATGAGGTAAAAAGGGAAGGTCTGGAAAAACGTCCCTCCAGGGTGGATGTTTAGCTTTGTGCTGTGCATGTGAGAGCTGAAGGAGCTCTGTGTGGTTGGATCAACGTTGCCAAGGCTCTGTGAGTACCTCCCAGCCCCCAAGGCCACCCAAAGGGTGCCCCTTGGCAGGCCCAGCACTTTTCCACTCTTACATCACCAGCTGTCATCTGAAATATTAGTATTTGTCTTGGGCTCTTGCAGCTGGAGGGGCTCCAGCTATTGTCACAGCTCTTGGTCTGAGAGAGCAGTTGTGGTGTGAGGGTTTTGTGTAGGAAAAGGAGGCTGAGGGCAGACCTCATTGTCTAGAAGGCTGAGAGCTTTGGGGCTGAGAGCCTGGAGAGGAGCAGTCCTAGAGGGGATCTGAGCAATGCTCAGCAAGAGCTAAAGGACCTGTGGGGGGCAAGAGGCTGGGGCCAGGCTCTGCTCAGTGGTGCCCAGGGACAGGACAAGGTTGGATGTTAGAAGAAACTTCCTCACTTCTCAAAGCCTGGCCCAGGCTGCCCAGGGAGGAGGTTGAATCCCCATCCCTGGAGGGGTTTCAGAGCCCCAGAGCCGTGGTGCCGAGGGCCATGGTTCAGCCCCAGCCTTGCTGGAGTCAGGTTCTGGATGTTCTAAGGGCTTCTGCAGCCTGCACGGTTCGGTGATTCCAAGCTGCGACCCAACCGCCCGGCGCCTCCTCGCGCTCATTAACGGGCACCTAATGAGCCTCCGCTCCGCGCTGATGAGCGGCCGCCGCGGGCAGGCTGCCCGAGCCCCGTGCCGCGGGGGGTGAGCGGCTCCGGGAGCAGGCAGAGCTCGAGGGGGCCGGGCTGGGGGCGGCACTTAGGGCCCGGTAACGGCAGCGGCGGAGCTGGGGCGGGGGGAGTCCTGCCGCCCGCCCGCCCCGTGTGGAGCCTGCGCGGAGCCGAGCCGGGCCATGGGCGGGCAGCGGTAAGCGGCTCGGCGGGAGCCATGCCGCCTCCCGAGCCCATGCCCGGCTACGGGCAGCTGCTCCGGCAGGGCTACGGCAGCGTGGCGGCGGCGGTGCGGGACTGCCGGGACTGCGGCTGGGAGCTGGCGAGCAGGACCTGGGCCGAGAACGCTCACCTGGGCTGGGCGGAGGTGCTGCTCTGCGGGCTCTGCGCCCTAGGCTGGACCCTGCTGCGTCGCGCCGCTGCCCGCAGGCTCTTTCGGGTCAGTCCGGACCGCCGGGGAGCGACTGGGGGGCGGGGGGAGGCACTGGGGGCGCTGGGACTGCGGGATGGGCACGGGAAGGCTCCGTGACCTCCCTCCGGGGCTGCCTGCCGCGGATCCGTTATACGGGAGGGCTGCTCGCTCCCAGCCGGGACTGCGTGCCGGGTGCCCTATTGTACAGGAGGGCTTCTCTCCGGCATCCCGGGGACCGCTGGGGTCATCTCCCCTACCCGGGGTGGCATCCTGGGGACCGTTAGGCTTCTCTCCCCCACCCGCGATCGCATCCCAGGCCCCGCTGCACGGCAGCGCTCGTTCCCCTTCCCCCGGGGCTGTGACGTGAGATTGTTTCCTTCTCCTTCCACTGGGGCTGCTGCATCCCGGAGGACCGAGCATCCCGGAGGACCGGGAGTGCTTCCCCGCCGCTCCCCGCCATGTTCCCGTAGCTGCATCCCGGCAGCGGCTGGGTTCGGCGTTTTCTCTTGCACGGGGGGAAGGAGCGGTCCCCATCTGTGTGCCACCCGTGGCTTGCATGCAAAATGTCCTTCTCTTTTTTCCCCCAACCCCCACCACGGTGCAGTGGCGGAGGGGGTGGCGTGGGGTTGGCTGCTGTACTGTGGTGCTGGGCTTGACCTTCTCCGGAGCATGGGGGGGGGTTCAGGGCTGCGAGCATCCGACCCTGGCAGCCTCCCACCGCCTCCGCCGGCCGCTGTCCCCCTCCCCGCTGATGCAGCAGATCGCCAGGGCCAGGCTGAGCAGGGTGTCTCCGTTTGGTTTCTGACTGTGAGAAGCGTTTGCCACGGAGAGAGACCTCCCCCTCCTGGCTCAGTCCCAGCTCGGGAGATTTCCCGCTGCTTTCCTATAGGGATGCTGTGCCCTGAGCTCTCCACTGGCCCTGGCAGGACCTGCAAGGCAGAAGCAACAGAGATGTGGGATTTGGGATCGGTCCTATGCTCCTTGGGACACGGCGATGACCTTTTTCCCACCTGCTCACGAGTATGGTGGCATCAGAGTGTGCACAGTTCCTCTAGGATGGGAAGAAATGGCCCCAAATTGCACGAGGAGAAGTTGAGGTTGAAGATGAGGAAAAATGTTTTTGCTGCAAGAGTGGTCAGGGCTTGGAACAGGCTGCCCGGGGAGGTGGTTGAGTCCCCATCCCTGGAGGGGTTCAAGAAACCTGTGGCCATGGCACTTGGGGATGTGGTTTGGTGGCCATGGCAGTGCTGGGTTGACTGCCTCAGACTGATAGGGGCTGGAAGGGACCTCTGGAGGTCATCAAGTCCAACCCCTCTGCTAGGGCAGGGTCACCCACAGCAGGTTGCACAAAATGGTGTCCAAGCAGGTTGGGAATGACTGCAGAGATGGAGACTCCACCAGCTCCCTGGGCAGCCCATGCTCCACCTCCCTCTAAGCAAAGATACTTGGACCTGATGATCCTGGAGAGCTTTTCCAACCTTACTGATTCCAGCTTTGCAGCCCTGTGGGAGCTGCTTCCTTCAGAGGCTGCTTCACAGGCTGAGGGCAGCTGCCTTGCATCCCATAATCTGGTTTTCAGGAGCCACTGCTCTCTATCTGCTGCTGAGCCTGGCTCTCCTTTTGCTGCCTTTACTTAATGCCAGGTGGGTCCTGACCTTGTGCAAGGTCCCAGTCCGAGTGCTCTGGAGCTGTTGGAAGCTGCTGAGGTGGTGTGGAGGGGGAGGATGTGCTGGGGCTGAACCTCTCCTTGTTACCTGCTGAGGGGCAGTGTTGGCTGTGGGTCACACGGGGCTGGGGGCAGCCCTGGGGCTGTGCTCACAAACTGGAGGTCATTTGCTTTGTGCTTCCCTTTCTCCTTGTGCAAGGCTCAGCTCTGCAGAGCCTGGGGGTTGGGGGGAAAAAAGCTCGTGCTGTGGAGGCCTCTTGGTGCCCTGGGAGGTGCTCAGCAGCAGTGCCAAGGTGTCCCTGGGAGAAATAGGTCACACTTGTAATGGCAGGAGAGGAGGGGGGAGGGGAGGTTGGGGCTGGTTCTTGTGGCTCCATCTGCATGAGTTGTAGTGAGGAGATGCTGAGTGAAGCTGCGATAGCATCAGCTTCCTCCCAGCTGGAGGCAGAGCCGCAGGGAGGGACAGCTCCGTGTGCGAGTTGGAAGAGGAGCAGGAGCTGAGCTCTGCTCTGCTGGAGCTGCTGTGGGAAGGGATGGAGATGGTGGCTCCAGACCCTCAGGTAACACTTAGGGAATCACTTTGCATTGCATGGCTCCAGTACAGGCAGCAGTGGAGAGTTGTCACTCAGGAGGAAAGTCAGGGAGGGTCGGGTCCTGTCTGCCCCTGGGAGGGTCGGGTCGGGGTCGGGTCCTGTCTGCCCCTGGGAGGGGAGGGTCGGGGTCGGGTCCTGTCTGCCCCTGGGAGGGGAGGGTCGGGGTCGGGTCCTGTCTGCCCTTGGGAGGGGAGGGTCCTGTCTGCCCCTGGGAGGAAGCTTCTCCCATGCTCAGTACTTCCCAACACAGACCCCAAGAGCATCCCCTCCGTGCTCCCTGCCGGAGCTGGACCACTCTTGGGGATAAAAAGGAACCTGCTCAGCATCCCCTGGATGCTGCCTCCCTGCTTGCTCTTTGCTAATAACAAATCTTGCTGCTGGGATTGTGCCTCTCTGCCTCTGAGGAGGAAGTGACTCTCACCACAAGGGCCTTGAAGCTGGGGGTTTGACGTGCACCGTGCTGAGCTCTGGCCATGACCACTCTTCCTGTGCTCCCTGCATGGCCCCAGTTCCACCCCTGGTGTGGGGAGCAGAGGAGCCAGGGGCTGCTCAGTCTCCTCTGGGCCCACAGCAGCAACACCTTTGTCACAAAAGATCTCACAGCTGGGTTGAAGGAGCAGCAGAGGTTGTGCCTGGTGTGGTTTTGAAGGTCTGGAGGTGTTGGGCTCCCAGCTGGTCCCACAGCTAGGTGGATGGTGGGTGTTAGATGTGGTTCTTCCATCAGCCACCTTCAAAAGTGAGGATCAAGCTGGTTCCATGCAGGAGTTCCCATCCCTGGGAGCCTTCTCAGTGCATCTGTGGCTGTTGTCCTGCTGCAGTGAGTGCCTGAGCTCCAGGAGTCTCTGAAAGCCACTGTCCTTGGTGTGTCCCCTGCCTGGGGAGCAGCTGCAGCCAGGCTCTGAGCAGTTTGATTAAAAAGCAGCAACCTGAGCATCTCTGCATTAGTGAAACATCCTGAGGGCAGCTGAGCCCAGCAGCACCCAGGCCAAGAGCCCCTGGAATGGGACCAGGCTTGGGGAAGTGCCTGGAGCTCAGCAAGCCCAGGCTGGCAGCCTCCTCTCCTGAGCAGGTCTTGAGAGTGAACTTGAAGAGATAAACCCCAGAGCATGTCTGGGTTCCTGCTCAAAGGTGATCCAGGATGGCTGTGCTCAGCTCAGGAGGACACCTGCAGCCCTAAAGGACTCTGACCCTTACCTGCTGTGGGGAGATGAAGTCCCCAGGCAAGCAAAGTCCTCTCTAAAAGCTGCCTCTGGGTCTGGTGCTGTCCACCAGGGACCACCTCTGTCCTTAGGCCCTGCAGTGGGTGAATGCTCCCTGCCTTGGGCCCTGGCAGCTTCCTTGTCTTGTGTCAGAGTTTGCAGGACACTGTGGTGCCCTCTGCGGGAGGCAGGGCTCTGGGTGGGTGATGGCCCAGGAGGGCTGGGGACAGCAAAGGTCCTTTGTGTCCCTTTCCCACACCCTTTACTGTTGTCCAAAGGTTTGTCCCCAAGCCCCAGCACTGGCTGGGTGACCTGAGGTGAGGGATTCTCACTGAGCCCCAAACCAGCCTCCCACCACAGCCTCTGCAGCGAGCAGAGGGCACAGACTGAGCCCAGGGGTGCTGAGGGCTCTGCCACTGGTTCCCAGTCCCACCCTGCCCTGGCCACTGTTTGAAGCACCAACCCTGGCAGCTCCAGGGCAGAAGGCCACAACAATGGTTCCTTTCTTCACCCAGGGAGTGAAGCTGTGTGGGGGCTGCCCTCCCTGTGCCAGCAGCTGGGCACCAGTTGGCTCCTCAGCCCCTGCAGTGCCCTGTGGGCAGCTCTGTCCTGGCTTCAGAGGAGCTCCTCTGTTGCCTTTCTGTCTTAGGGGCAAATTCTGCTGCTGGCAGAGAAACCAAGGCAGGATCATGGAATCCCAGACTGGTCTGGGTTGGAAGGGACCTTTGAGTTCATCCTAGTTCCAACCCCCTGTTCAGGGAGGTTGCTCAAGCCCCAGTCCAGCCTGGCTTTCAGCACCTCCAGGCTTGCAGCCTCCACAGCCTCTGTTCCAATGCCTCAGCACCTTCCCTGAGACAGAATTTCCTCCTCATGTCTCATCCCAATCCATCTTCCAGTCTGAAGCCAGTCTGAAGGTCACCTGGGTGCAGGTTGCTGGCTCCTGTTGAGCTTCTCCTCACCCAGCACCTTCAAGTTGTCCTCCTCAGGACTGTGTCCATTCTCTGCCCAGCCTGGGGCTGTGCTTGGGGTTGCCCTGTGGCAGGGAGCCATCAGGGTCTTGGTTTGGTGCTGCTGCCACAGAGCCTTTTTCTGCACCTTTAGCTGGCAAGGGTTGCCCAGAGCCTGGGGCAGCCTCTTCCCTGTGCCTTGGCTGCTGTGTGGGCAGAGAAACTGAGGCCAGTGCAGGGCTGGGGGAGCAGAGCTCTTCATGCCATGCTTGGTTCATTCTCTTTTTCTAGTGGGGCAGCCACCTCAGCCCTTGGTCCAGGTGCTCCAGGGATTCATTTCTTTGGGCTCAGAGGCCCTCCCTGGGCGTTTCCTCCTGCAGGCTTTTGTGCCCCAGCTCTGGTGAGCAGAGGGGGTGGTGGGTGGCAGCTAGCCCAGGAGCAGATGGATGGGGAGGGGATGTGGTCCCTTGGGGTGGGAAAGCTCTGTCCCAGCTCTGAGCAGGCACACTCTGTGCTGTGCCCCACGGGAGGGCCAGGAGCTGGTGGTGCTGGCCAGGTCCTGAGCTGGAGCTCTGCTTGCTCAGCATTCTCCTGAGCACTGAGCAAAGGCTGCTTCAGAGCTGCCAGTTCCTGGGCCAAGGACACTTGGTGCCAGCCACTCCTTTATGCCACTCTGGGAAACTCTTGGTGCCCAGCAGCCAGAGGCCAGGGACTTGGCCTCCTCCCTAGGCTGGGTAGGAGGGGGTGGCAGAGGCAATGGGTGTGGTCTGGGGACAGAAGTGCTCTGTGCCAAGCCTCCATTCATGCCCCATCGCTGCCCAGCTGCCAGCTTGCTGGGAGGATGTGGTGGGCTGGGTGCCACTGCTCTGCCCACCTGTAGGTTCAGGGCTCTGCCTGCCCTCTTCTGGTGCTGGGCCTGGGTCTGCTTTCTGCTGGCAGCATTGTCCTGCCCTGGAGCAGGGGCTGTGGGCAGCCACCCTTGCCATTGGCTTTCTCTTTCCAGCTCCCAGCTTCTCTCACCCCTGCTCTGCTCCTCCCACCCTCCCCCCTTCCCCTCCCCTGCTCCCTCCCCCTCCCCCCCCCCCCCCAAGGCTGTGGAGACACAGTCAGGTCCCTCCCACCCCTCCTTTGTGTGAGTGAATCAGCAGCTGCCTGGGAAGGTCTGCGTGGGGTTGAGGAGGAGGAGGGAGGAAGAGCTGGGTGCCCTTTAAGCAGAGCCCTGCTGCATCCTGTGCCAAGAGCCCTGGGCTCTGCCAGCCAGAGCTGCTCTGTCACCGCTAGCAACAGGCATCTCTGCGGGGTTGCCATGGCAACGGCAGCGGTGATGGGAGGACATCCCCCGCCTGGCGCACCTCCCATCCCCGGGGCAGGGCAGCCTCCTCCTGCCTGCTGTAGGCTGCTCCCAGCATCTCCTTGCCTTGTGCTGCCCTCTGCAAGCCGTCCAGGCTCTGGAGAGGCTTCCCCAGGGACATGAATTTGTCCTCCCAGCCCCCTGCATGGTGCTGATTCCCCTCCAGCCCTGTCCCATGTCTGCTCTAGAGCTTCTGCAGCACTCGGGGTACAGCCTGCAGCAGGCTGCCCAGAGAGGTTGTGGAGTCTCCTTCTCTGCAGAGCTTCCAACCCCCCCATGCCATTGTGCTCCTGGGCAAGCTGCTGTGGGTGCCCTGCTGGAGCAGGGGTTTGGGCTGGCTGAGCTCCAGAGGTCCCTTCCAAGCTCTCTCTGATGGTTCAGCCCCAGGCAGGGGGCTCTGTGCTGGGAAGTGGTGAACTTGTCCCCACATCTGAGCTGCTGCTGTGCTCCCCTCTCTGGTGGCACAAATAATTCATTGCCTTCTGGGCTCAGGGCTTTCTGTCTCTGCATTATTCATTCACCCCTCAAGCTTCCTCCTCTTTTTCCTCCTCTGGCTCCTGCTGGAAGAGGCCTTGGCAGCAGCCTGCTCCTGCTCTCCGTGGGGATGTGCCTGGGGCAGCCAGAGCCGGAGGGGACATGGGCAGCCTGGCAGAGCTCTGTGGGGCTGCTGCTCCCAGGGCTGGGCAGTGCTGGGAACCTCAGAACCTGGGACAAAGCGTTTTTAAGGCTGGGACAATGCTTGGAGCGGAGTCCTTTGAGAGTGTGATGCAGAGGGGGGGCCCGAAGCCAGCCTAGCCTCTGCCTGGGGACAGCTGGAGCCTTAATTTAGCCTCTGAGCATGGCGGAGCCGAGCGGCGGCTGCAGAAATGCTGACCTGGGGCAGGCTACAGTTACCCTGCAGGCATTTGGGCTTCATCTTCAGCTTGTCTGTTCTGGCCCTGGGGAGCTCCCAGCCGGGGGGGAATCTTTGGCTGTTATCTGGGCTGCAGGCAGGGATGACTCCCCCTAGACCCGCAGCAGCAGCGCCCAGCACTGAGCTCCCCCGCGGCCGGGGCAGGGCTGAGGCTGCTCTGCGGCTGGTGAGCAGAAGCAGAGGTGGTGCCTGGTGTCGCTCAGCTGCCGCGGGGGGAGGACAGCCAGGGCTGGGCTCCAGCTGAGCTGGGGGCATGGCTCTTGCTGCAGCTCATGGGCTGAAGGCTGGCAGCAGCTGCTCTGGGAGCTGTTTGGTGCTGGGGCTGTGCTGTGATCTCCAGGGTCTGGAGAGGAGGAGGAGGAGGCTGAGGGGAGAGCTCATTGCTCTCTACAGCTCCCTGAGAGGAGGCTGGAGCCAGGTGGGGATTGGTTTCCTCTCCCTAGGAGGGAGGAAATGGCCTCAAGTTGTGCCAGGGGAGGGTTAGTTGGAGATGAGGAACAATTTCTTTGCTGCAAGGGTGGTCAGGGATTGGCATAGGCTGCCCAGGGAGGTGGTGGAGTCCCCAGCCCTGGAGGGGTTCAAGAACTGCATGGCCCTGGCACCTGGGGCCATGGCTGGGTGGCTGTGGTGGGGTTGGGTTGATGTTGGACTGGGTGACCTCTGAGAGCTTTTCCCATCCCAGCAGCTCCTCCATTCTGTGATATTTCTCCTCTCTTCTTGCAGCCCTTTGGGGAGTGGTGCAATCTGCAGCCCAAAGATGCTGCCAAGATGCCTGAGAGTGCCTGGAAGCTGCTTTTCTACAGCTTATCCTGGTCCTATGGCATCTACCTGCTCTTCTTCACTGACTACCCCTTCTTCCACGACCCTCCCTCTGTCTTCTATGGTACAGTGAGAGGGGAGCATGGAGTGGGCTGTCAGGGCTTGTAGGGTGTCTGGGTTGGACAAGGGAATGGGAGCTGGGGCTGCTGGGGGGGTGGGCAGCAGGTGGGGATGATGCTGGGGGGGTGGGCAGCAGGTGGGGATGATGCTGGGGGGTGGGCAGCAGGTGGGGATGATGCTGGGGGGGTGGGCAGCAGGTGGGGATGATGCTGGGGGGTGGGCAGCAGGTGAGAATGATGCTGGGGGGTGGGCAGCAGGTGGGGATGCTGCTGTGGGGGTGCTGGGGGCAGTGCTGGGGCTGCTGCTCACTCCCTGCTCTTAGACCCACAGAATGCCTTAGGTTGGAAGAGGCCTTTGGAGGGTTTCTAGTCCTTGTCCTGCTGTCCCTCTGCGGCCAGTGGAGGCTCTGTGCTGGTGGCTCTGGGCTCACCCAGGTGTCTGTGTGCCCCCCAGGCTGGAAGAAGGGCATGGAAGTGCCCAGGGACATTGCCATTGCCTACCTGTTGCAGTGCAGCTTCTATGGCCACTCCATCTACGCCACAGCCTACATGGACACGTGGCGCAAGGACTCAGTGGTGATGCTGCTGCACCATGTGGTCACCTTGACCCTCATAGCCTCCTCTTATGCCTTCAGGTGAGGTCCCTGCCTGGGGCACTGCCCCCCCAGCCCCCCTCACCACCTGCCCCGGGGCACTGCTCCCCCGCCACCTGCCCTGGGCAGCCTCAGAGCCCAAGCTTGCAGCGGGTCGCTGGGGACTGTCCCCTGCCTCCCACAGCAACCCTCCTGCTCCTGAGCTGTCACCCAGGGCCAGAGCCACCTGCAGCTCCTCACCAGGCTGAGCTGTGCTAGGGCTGCCTGCCTGGATTATCCCAGGGGTCAGTCTGCTCCCAGCCTGATGCACTGTGGGGCTGGCTGCTCACATCCAAAGTGGATTTAGGGAAGAGTCAGACTGGATCTAAGGAATAAGTTTTTGATGCAGAGGGTGGTGAGAGCCTGGCCCAGGCTGCCCAGAGAGGTTGGTGCTGCCCCATGCCTGGCACCATCCCAGCTCAGGTTCTTTGGGGCTGTGAACAGCCTGCTCTGGTTGGGGATGTCCCTGCTGAGTGCTGGGGGGGTTGGACTGGATAAGCTTCAGAGGTTCCCTTCCCACCCAGCCCAGTCTGTGATCAGCTCAGCACCTCCCCCTCTGCTCTGCCCACCAGGTACCACAACGTGGGCATCCTGGTGCTGTTCCTGCACGACGTCAACGATGTGCAGCTGGAGTTCACCAAGCTCAATGTCTACTTCAAGCACCGGGGAGGGGTCTACCACCGCCTCAACGACATCATCTCCAACATTGGCTGCCTCACCTTCAGCATCAGCTGGTGAGCTGCTGCCAGCCTCCCCCCTCTCCCGGTGCCCCCGGGGTGCAGCCGGCTGGGTTTGTGTGCCTGGGAACCGGCACTAGAGCCTGACCCCATGCTGGGCTTGGAATCCTTCTGTAGTCACTTTGCTGTCTGTCACCACTGAAGTGCCTGTGAAGCCTCCCTGCAGCATGACAAACGACCCCGGGGAGGAGGGGCTGCTTCCATTCTCCCTCTCACTTGGTTTTAGCTGGAAGCTGCACTCTGGCATAAGGCAGCATGGGGCTGACCCAGATTCCAGCCTTGTTGCTCCTCCTGGGGCAAGGCAGGAGAGAAAAACCAAAGATGGAGAGCAGAGATGTGGAGCCTGCAGGCTGTCAGGCCTCATCTGTCCCTTTGTCCCCTCTCTGAGGAGAAGCAGAGGTGGCCACGAGCCCTCTGTGAGGGGGGGAGAGCAGCAAAGGGCTTTGGTGATCAGCCAGGGATGGACAGGACCAGGAGAACCTCCTAGCTCCATTCCTCTCCTGTCCCCCATCCAGCTGAGACCACCTGCAGTGTGGACCTGCCTCTGGGCCAGGCCTTTTCTGCCCATGGAGGTTCTGCTCTCCCTTCACAGCCCCCCCCAGGCTGAAATCCTCTCCAGCCTGACCTGCAGCCCAAGCAGGGGGAGCTGGCCCAGGGCTGGGTGGAGGCAGGAGGTTGTGTTGGGGGAAGCTCTGCTGGGTCTCAGCCTGTCCTGGGGTCCCTGGGGGCCATTAATCCCTCCCTGCCCCTCTCCCTGGCAGGTTCTGGTTCCGTCTCTACTGGTTCCCGCTCAAGGTGCTCTATGCCACCTGCCACTCCAGCCTGCAGCTGGTGCCTGACATCCCCTTCTACTTCTTCTTCAATGCCCTGCTGCTTGTGCTCACCCTGATGAACATCTACTGGTTCCTGGTGAGCAGGGGGGGCTCAGCAGCCCCCACAGTGGCTTCTCCCCCCTCTGCTGCCTGCCTGTCCTGGGGGCTGCAGGGTTGGAGGAGGCTCTGCAGGGCTTGGGGGATGGCTTGGAAAGGGAGTAGGGAAGTGCCTGGGGGGCTCCTCGGGGCTGGAATTCAGAGTGTCTCACACCCAGCGGTCATGGGGAGGGAATGACAGCAGCAGCTGGGGCAGGCTGGAGCTGGGTGTGGGTGGAAACTCCTCAGGCTCTGGGGAGAGGCTGCCCAGGGTGGAGCTGGGGAAGCTCAGCCTGGGCAGGGCAGCATCAGGTTCACCACGGGATGATGATCCCATCATGGGATGGGGTCGGTGAAGGTGGGGGTAGGAGGGGCATCCCCACTGCTGCAGGGGGTTGAGGACAGCAGAGGAAGGTGCTGGGAGCCTGGCTGCAGCCCCTGGCTGATGCTGTCTGTGCCCTGCAGTACATCATCCTCTT
Organism: Indicator indicator; assembly: GCF_027791375.1. Classification (NCBI taxonomy): domain Eukaryota; kingdom Metazoa; phylum Chordata; class Aves; order Piciformes; family Indicatoridae; genus Indicator; species Indicator indicator. Next base: position 2,497,154 of record NC_072045.1, on the reverse strand, counting down.
CGTGGCCAAGGTGCTGCTGGGGCAGATGCAGGAGGTGACAGACGTCCGAGAGTACGATGTGGAGGAGAGCAGGAAGAGAGAGGCTGAGCTGCAGCTGCCCTCTGCCCTGAAAGAAGGGTAGGTGGGCAGGGGGGGATGCCTGGGCAGCATCTGGAGCCTCTGTCCAAGGGTTTGCAACTGGGCTAGGAGGCAGAGGAGCAGGAGACCTTGATACAGAGTGCAAAGCACTGCTGCAGGAAGCAGGGAGGACTTTGTCCATGCCCAGGCTTGGCTGGGGCTGTCCATCCATCTTTGTCCTCTGAAGTCTTCCCCTGCTCACCACACAGGCAGAGAAGGCACCTTCAGAGGTCATCTTGTCCAGCCCCCTGCAGCAGCAGGGCCACCCCCAGCTAGATGAGGTTGCTCAGAGCAAGGACTTAGGACCTTGCTTGAGGCATCTCCATGTGATGAGCACAAAGCCCGGGTTGATGCTGGACCCCCCAGAGCAGGTCTGGCTCCCTGGGGACAAGTTGTGTGAGCTTGGCAAGCCAGGGCTGACCTCAGCAGTGCTTGGGGAAAGGAAGGGGGAGAGGCAGAGCCCAGAGCTGACCTCTGCTGTGCTCTCCCCTGCAGGATGCACCTGAAGAATGGACTGGTGAAGGACAAGAGGCTATAAGGGACCTGGAGCTGCTGTGGCCTGGGCAGCCTGGCTGGATCTGGGGACTGACCCAGGGCCCTGTGCTCAAACCCAGAGAGCCAAAGGCACCAGGAGGACTCCACCCCTGCCCCCCTTCAGCCCCTGCCCAGAGCTGGGGCAGAGACCTCCCTGGTAGGGCCAGGCCCCTCCTGGGGCTTGCCTGTGTCCAGATGCCAGCTGCTGCTGCTGTGCTTCCTGCAGCCAGCCCCTGCTGGGGCAGCTGAGAGGCTGTGGTGGCTTTGCTGGGCCAGGCAGGATTTGGAGCTGGCCTTAGGCCCCCTGATGTTTGTTCTGCCACTGCATCCCTCGGTGATTTCTCTTCTCTTCGTTGTTGGACCCTCCCACCGACCCCTCCTCAGCAGCCACTGAACGGTTCTGAGCCCCAGCATTAAACTGGAGAGGGAAATGTCTTCTCTGTTGGCATCACCACCCCAGAGAGGAGCCCAAAGCTGCCAAGCAGGGACTGGGGAGGTGATGCCCTGCACCTCTGAGCCTCCCCCCTCAGGAGGGGTCTACCGCCGTGAAGCTGCCCTCGTGCCTGGAGCCCCAGCACTGGAGTCCTGCAGCTTTATTCCAGCTCCTGTCCTGCAGGATGGGGGTCAGGAGATTCAATTTGCTGGAAAAGCCTCTGCAAGTCCTCAAGTTGCTCCACAACCCAGGCCCCAGGGTCCCCTGCTGAGGGGTCTCTGGATGTCACCCAACCTGCTCAAGTCAAGAATGGTTCCTGCTCCTCCTCTTGGTTTTCCAGGCAGCAGCAGCCCTGAGCCCTGCAGGGTCCCGAGGCTGGGTTGGGAATCCCTGACCCCAGACACAGCCTGTCCCAGGGCAGGACCCCTCCAGCTTCTGTGTGCTCCCAGGGCAGCAGAGCTCCCTCCCAGCCCAGGACTGGAGGTGCTGGGGGTGGGATTCAGGGCAGCAATGCTGGGGGGGTCACTGCTGCTTTGTTGTGCTTGGTCTCTGGTGTGGACTGGACTCCAGGCTCCTGTGAGCCACAGGGAAAGTTCCTCAGTGAAAGAGAGCAAAATGTGCCCTGGGCTGAGGGCAGCTGGCCCAGGCTGTGGTGGGACCTCCTGGCTCACCCAGCAGGGCTTTGGGGGGCAGCAGCTGTCCCCTGCAGGGCTTCCAAAGGCTCCAGCTGCTCTGTGCAGGGTCTCAGGGGTGCAGCTCAGTGCTTTGCTTCTTTGGCTTTCAAGCAGGAGGCTTGAAGGAAGGTGGAGATGAAGGGAAGCAATGTCCCAGGCCTCTTTCTGCTCAGTCAGAGCAGAGCTGGGGCAGTGATGGTGCCAAGCTGGGGGCATGGCAGTGCCCAGGCAGTGTGTGGATGGACAATGCTCTAGCTCGGGCTTGGTCTGGCTTCAGTGTCTGGGGGTGTGGTGGATGCTGGCCCTGGGGCTGTGTGTTGTGGGCAGGGCTGTGTGTGATGGTTTGGAGCTGGAAGTTGATGGCCTGAAGATGGAGGTGTTGGAGGCTGTGATTGAACAAAGGGATTTGGGAGGAAGGAACAAGAGGAGACTCAGATCTGCTCCCCCCCGGGCCTGGGGGGGATGTGTGCAGGGGGTGGCAGCAGTGCTCGGCTTGCTGGCAGCTGTGTGGGGAAGAGCAACTTCTTCCCTGCCACCAAGGACTCTGTGGTTGGGCCTGGGTGGTGTGGAGATGCAAGAGAGGCTGCAGGAGCCCTGGGGGAGGAGGGCAGCTGCCCTCTGGCCACGCAGCCTGAAAGGGTTAACAGGTCCCGGGGAGCCTGTTGGGGCCGTTCGCACCCTCTGCCCAATCCCGGGAATCCCTCGGTGCTAATTGACCACTAACCGGATCAAAGGCTCCAATCAGGCCATCAACACCCCCCCCGGCCCCGGCTCCCCAGCCCAGGCTGCTCTTTGTCTGCAGCAGCGGAGGGGCAATGTGGCTGCTCCCCAGCTTCAGAGCTGCCCTCGCCTGGGCTCTGCTCAGCCTGGTCCTGGGCACGGAGCTGAGCCTGCAGGAGAGTTTGCTCCTGAAGTCCTTGGGTCTGAGCGCCAAGCCCAGCCCCAAAGCACCCATTCCTGTGCCCTCGGTGCTCTGGAAGATCTTCCAGCAGAGAAGGACACTGCCTGCGGCAGACCGAGCCCCGAGGGACGGCTGCAGGGTGGAGGAGTTCAATGTCCCCGGGAACATCATCCGAGTCTTCGCCGACCGAGGTACAGAAACCCCCCGGCCGGGGTCCTGCCCTTTGGAAGCTCCTCTGGTCCCTGGGCTGGGACACTTTGCTCCAAGTCCTTCCTTCGCAGGCTCTTGAGTGTAGGCAGGAGAGGCTGGGGGAGGACAGGGCCAGGACTGGTCTGCAGGAGAGGTCACTGCTGGGTGTCAGCTTTGGTCCCTCCGGGGACCTCTGGTCACTTAGAAGGGAGGCAGCAGAGGCAGCAGTGATGGTGTGGAGCTGTGCAGGGCTCTGCTGGAGTCGCCTCATGCAGTCCTGAGGTGCTGGTTTGATCCCAGTGACTGACTTGGCCTCTGGAGGTGGCTCCTGGGTCTGTGGGTGCAGCACCCAGCTTTGGGTGGGCAGGGGTCGGCTGCTTGGCCGTTTGGCTGTGTCCCCCCCTCCTCCTTTCTGTCCTCTGCCTGACCATATGGCAGCTCTGGAGCTGCCTGAGGTCCCTCGGAGCTGTTCTCAGCTACTTGAAACTGTTTGGTCGATGTCCTCTCGGTCTGGAGACCACACGGAGCTGGTTCCTGCAGGATCTCATTCCTTTGTGTTTCCAGGTTTCTGATGGGAACCTCGGGCTGGCTAAAGCAGGCAGCTGCTGCTCTTCGCCCTCCATCTCTGTCCTGGGGCAGATGTCCCCAGCTGGGGTAAAAGAATGCCCCAAAGTGTGAAATAGGATCCATAGGAGATGCTGGCAGGGGCTTTGGCATCCCAGTGCCACAGGCTGGAGCCCAGGCTCACATTTGTGCCCCCAGCCCCTCCTGAAGGCCATTGCCATGGGGCTGGCAACCCTCACTGCAGCTTTCTCACCTTTGATCCACCACCAGAGGGGTGCTTGGCTGCCCCCTGGGCCAACCCCAGCTTCCTCTTGCTGTGCAGCCAGATGGGAGCCTTGGGAGGTTTGATCCTGCTCAGCCGGCAGGGCTCAGCCATGGTCACCATCACCACCACCTCTGTCTCTCCTTTGTCAGGCCATTTCCTGCATCAGGGGCAGCCCCAGGGCTTGCTGTGTCTGCAGAAGCTTCTCTACTTCAACCTCTCGGTGCTGGCAGAGGACGAGCTGCTGACCATGGCCCGGCTGGAGGTCAGGTTCAGCCACAGCTCCTATCAGCCCTCCGGCCAGGGGCAGCTCTTCGAGCTGAGGCTCTACCGGAGCTCGCAGCTGGCTCTGCAGGGGACGTCCCCCCAGGGGCACAGCCGGAAGCTGCTGCTGGAGCAATCCTTCGCCCAGCTGCACAAATCTCTGCTCTTCAACCTCAGCACAGTGGCAAAGGACTGGAGAAGCTTTGGCAGGAACCTGGGCTTGGTCCTGGAGATCTCTGTGAGCAGCAGCGAGGATCCAGTGGCTCTGGCGAGCAGGGGGCTGCAGAGCCCTTGTGGCAGCATCAGCTCCTTCCTGGACACCTCTCTGCTGGTGGTGAGCCTCAGCCCACAGCAGTGCAAGGCCTCCAGGAGCAAGAGGAGCGCCCAGTACCCTCCAGGCACTGGCAGTGCCCTCTGCAAGCCTCGGCGCCTCTACATCAGCTTCAGCGACGTGGGCTGGGAGAATTGGATCATCGCCCCCCAGGGCTACCTGGCCAACTACTGCCTGGGTCAGTGCCCCTTCCCCCTGACAGCAGAGCTCAACAGCACCAACCATGCCATCCTGCAGACCATGGTGCACTCCCTGGACCCCGAGGGCACCCCCCAGCCCTGCTGCGTGCCCGTCCGGCTCTCCCCCATCTCCATCCTCTACTATGACAACAGTGACAATGTGGTGCTGAGGCACTACGAGGACATGGTGGTGGATGAGTGTGGCTGCAGGTAGCAGGGCCCTGCTCCTGGCCCCTGCTGGAGCCGGGCTGAGGGTCTGCTCCCTCGGTGCTGCTCCTCAGGGAGGTTCCTGGTGGGGTCTGGACTGGTGGAGCTCTCGCCTGGGCTGTCCTCTCTCCACACACAGCCCCTGGGAGCAGGTCGGGCAGGAAGGGGTCGTTCCTGGAGCTGGGGGATGGTGCTCAGCCCTCCAAGCAGCCCTGGGGTCATGACCATGCCTGGTGCTGGGTGTCCATTCCCTCCTCCACGGGCAGTGGCGGCACCAGGCTGTGAACCCCAGCCCCTGCTTGTGCTTGGCTGAGCTGCTGCTGCTTTTTGGCTTTTTTTTTAGGTTTCTCAGTGTTAAGAAATTATTTTTAGTTTTTTTGTTTTTGTTTTTGTTTTTTTTTTACTTTGGTGCTGGGGGCTCCTCAGTGCCCTGAGACAGGGGGTGGCAGTGCCAGGAAGGAGGGGAGGTGATGGCTTTGGTCCTGCTGCAGGAGGTGCTGCAGCTCCCTATGACCAAGTCCCTTCCTGCAGGAGCAGCTCAGGGCTGAGCTGTGGCTGGCAGGGGGTGGATTGAGGATGGTGGTGGCCCAGAGGTGCTGGGGGTGGCACTGGGAGGAGACTGCTGCTGGTGAGAGCTGGCTTTTGTCTGGGCAAAGCAGGAGGCTGTGGCGCCCTGGTGCAGAGGTGGGCACAGGCTGGGGCAGTGGAGTCCCTCCAGGCCCCTGTGATCAGTCATTAATTGCCCTCATTAGCAAAGTGATGAGCAGGGAGGGAGGAGTCCCTGCAGGAGCAGCCTGAGCCAGGGCTGGAGCCAGATGGCAGCCAAGCATCAGCCACCAGCAGCACAGGCACAGCCCTGCCAAGGCAGCACCAGGGGCACCTGGGGTGCATTTTAGGGTGGATTTGGGTTTATTTTGGTTATTTGTTGGAGTTTTTTTGGGTGGCTGTGGAGCCCAGCAGCAGGGCCAGGCTCTTGCCCAGTGCTTGGCCCTGCCTCATCTGGGCAATGGTGACACCAAGGGGGTTGCTGCTTTGCTTCACAGGGGCTGTGCCAGCTCCTGTGCCACCCACCCACCGTGGGCATGGCCCTGGGCTGGAGTCTAGCACCAGCACCCCTCAGGTGAGGCTTTCCTGACACCCCAGCAGTTCTGGCTTTGCTTTTTGGGGGGGACAGAGAAGGACTCTGAGCTAGACTCGATTTTGCCTTCCCCCCACCCTCTGCTGTGTTCTCCAAGGGCTGATGAAGTGCCCAGGCTCAGCTGAGCTTCCTCCCTGCAGGGAGGCACTGAAGGTTTGACCACTGGTGGGCTCCTGTCCCCTCTGGCAGCTTTTGCTGACTCCCCCTGAGCCATGCAGAGCTGGAGCAGCTCCTGGTCCTTTGTCACATCCAAATGTTCCCAGCAGGGCTCCAGGCAGAGCAGCTCTGCTCCAGCAGCTCAACAGGAGCTGAAGCCAGGCTCAGGGTAGGATTAAGGCAACCAGGAGCCCTTTCTGGCCACTTTCACCTGGGCAGGAGCAGAGAACCTTGAGGTGCTGTGGGGTCTGTACAGGTGCTGGGACAGCCCAGAGGCCTCAGCTCAGCCAAACTCCTCACCTGCTGCTCCAGCATGATGGAGGGACCTGCCCCCATCCACCACCCTGTCCCAGCACTGGGGGCTACAGCACTGTCCAAGCATGGGGACAGGAGCTGGGAGGAGCTCTGAGACTCAGGCTGGTGGCAGGCCAGCAGAGCCCCAGGAGCAGGCCAAGCCTTGCTGAGCTGGGGGCAGGTAAAAGCCATTTTCATCCTCCCAGGAGAGGGAAGAGCTCCAGGCTGGACTGGTCATCCCCTGCACTCCTGTGTGGGCACAGAGCAGTCCCCTTTGAGCCAGAGAAGAGGAGCAGGGCAGCTGAGATCCTCCCACCCCTGTGCGCCACCCCCCCCCTCCCTACTTTGGTACCAATCTGTGTTGGGAAAAAAAAAAAAAAAACAAACCCAAGAATAATAAAGTTGAAGTTTGTAGAATCAGACTAAGCTTTAATGAAGGGTGCATGGTCATTGACCAGTGAGGGGCCACCTCGAATGCAAGAGCTGTTACTCATACTTTATTGATGACAAACAGGTCCAAAACAAAAACTTGGAGACAACAAAAAAAAAAGAAAAAACAAAACAAGGAAAAAAAATGAGAAGAACTAAATCAGAACAGAGTCAGCAGCCTGCTAGCACTGATGGCTGGGGTTGGGGAACTGCTACAAAGGAAAAAAAGCCAGCAGGAAGCAGAGGCAAAGCATTGCCAGCCCTGAAATCAAGGGGGGAGGGCAGGGCAGGGGTGGGGGCACTCCTGGATTGCATTGCACAGAGGGTTACAGCTCAGAGCCAGCAGGAGGCGAAGCAGCTACCTAGGGAAGGCAAACAAAGGAAAGCCCTTCGGCAATGGTAATAAATTAAAGGCCCTCTGAGGAAGGAAGGTGGCCTGGCTCCATCCTTTCACATCTTGAAGTCTAAGCTCTGGAGGCTTTGTTGGTTTGGTTGTTACATGAGAAAAGAACGGATGGGGGGTGGGGGGTGTTCATCTCTGGGAAAGAAGAAGTTTCTCTTGCAGTTCTCAAACTACATTGGACTGAACCAAAGTGGCGAACAGCTGCCAGCTACTCAGGGGCTGGGGGCTGCTACCCCAGGGCTGCACCGGGGCAGAGACACTCCTGGAAGTACAGCAGACAGGGGGGGCAGGAGGGCAACACTCTACAGGAAGGACAGGAATGGAGGGGCTGCCCCTCCAGCTACAAAAAGTGGGGTGTACATCAGTTAAGTACATTCATCTGAGAGGTATTTTGAGTTCCCCCCTCCCCCCCAAAAAAAGCCTAGAAACACTTGGAGCCCTTTGAGTACAAAGCTGATTGGATCCCACCTTGCACCCCCCCGGAGCCCTCTGCTGCTCGGTGCCAATGGGGGCGTCGAGGCTGCTCTGAGGGTTGGGGGCTGCAGGAATCCTCAGCTCTCTGCACTGCTGCACTGCTCCTAGAAAGGTTTAGACAAAGAAAATGCTCCCAGTGCTCCCCAAGGGCTGGGTGCAGACGTGGGTACCACTCAGAAGCTGGATGGCTTCTCGGTGCTGCTCTCAGCTCTGACTCCCAGCCAGCAGCCTTGGCACAGCCCTGTGCCCACCCCCTGCCACACGGGCTCTGGGTTTGGTTCTCCACGCCTGGATTCCTCCAGAAGAAGCCACACCAAATCCTAACCCCTTAGCTCCACTTATCCCCAGCTACAAGAGGCCACCTTCCACCACCTGCCTGCTTCGTCCACGTCTCCAACCTGCTCCCAGCGTCAACTCTTCACACCCCGAACAACGCTCAGGATCCGCCCCTGGCAAGCAGGTGCCAGCATCTCCTCCTGCAGGGCCGAAGGGCACAGCAACCCATCCCCTCCTCAAGCACAAAGTTCACCTGCCAGCAAGGCTTTGTTTTCACAGAGTAGAGTCCAGACAGTAGCCAATTAAAGCAGACAGAAAACGCTTGGAAACCCTCCTCCTGCTCAAGCACGCAGGCTCCGGCTCTAACTGCTACCCCTGGGAGGAAGAAGAGGCTGATTGCTGCCACTGGAAATCACACTCAGAGTTCTCAAGGTTGGTGCTCTAATTGCAACTTGGTTTGGTTTTGGTTGGTGGTTTGTGGTTTTTTTTTTTTTTCTGTAAGTTTTGCCTTTTTTTTTTTGTCTTTTTTTTTTTTTTTTTTTAAGCTTCTCAGAACAAGGATCTCCCAGGTCCACCACTAAGAATTCAGAGACAAACTTGTAAAAGAACAGAATCAATGCAGTGCTCCTTTGCCAGAATCTCTTGAAAGCCACCTCGCCACGAAAGACCCCTTCAGGATGTGGGCGACACGATGACACTTGGATTTCAGAGCCAGTGTTGGACAACAAAACCTGCATCTCAGAGTTGAGCATCAGCTATGTCCTGCTGGGTTGCTGCTGGGCTGGCTGTCACTTGGTCAGGAGCTTTCTCTCTCTCTCTCCCCTCTCTCTTTTTTTCCTCTCTCTCTCTTTCAGATACTCTGCTTCTAAAACGTGAACAGTTCTGCTAAACTCGTACCCTCGCAAAGAGAACAACTCTGAGATGAGGGTTTTCCTCTCCCCATCTGCTCTGAAAAGCAATGCCCTGCTCGCACAGAGAAGTGTGGAATGAAGTGAAACCTGCTCAAGGCCCTTCTCTCGAGCGTGTCTGCCGGGGGAGCAGGGCTCAGCTGAGCCCTGCAGCGCTCTCTCCTCGCCGGGCAGGCTCCTGGTCGCAGGGAGCTAGCAGTTGGCTCTCGCGCTCCTCTCCCTCTCCTTCTCTCTTCTCCTCTCCGTTGGTTGGTTTCTTTCTCCTGTTGCTCTCACACAGTGGTGCTTCAGTTTTAGCAGTGGAAAACAGGTATCCATTTTATTTTATTTTTTTTATTACCCAGAATAAAATGCTGATGAACTAAGCTCCACATAAGCTTAGCTCTTCTTCCTCAACCTGGAAGGCGAAACGAGCGAGTTAGGGACAGGAGCCTGTGAGGTGCAGTCAGGAGCCCAGCTATGAACCCCCAAATCCACCAGCCCAGCCAGGAACCCCCAAATCCACCAGCCCAGCCAGGAACCCCCAGCCACAAACCCCCAAATCCACCAGCCACGAACCCCCAGCCACAAACCCCCAAGCCATGAACCCCCAAAATCCACCAGCCCAGCCATGAACCCCCCCATCCATGAGCCCATCCATGACCCCCCCATCCATGAGCCCATCCATGACCCCCCCCCTACAGGAGCCCCCAATTCACCCAGCTCAGCCACGAACCCCATCCATGAACCCTATCCATGACCTCAGCCACAAACCCCCAGCCCATGAGCCCCCCATCCACGAGCCCCCACCCCCAGGAGCCCAGCTGGAGGCCTTACACTCTAATACTGTGACAGCCCTGTCACGCCACCATGTTGATATGCACGTTCACCCTGGTAAGTAGAGTCCTGTGACAGTGCCACGTCGATCTGGGATTTAAACTCATCACCAAGGTAACTGTCCTGCAAGTGAGAGCCTGTGTCAAGCCTCCAACTCATCACCCAGCTCCAGAGAGCCCAAAAAATGGCCCCCCAAAACCAACCTGTACCTCTGGGGTGTTACCATGAAGCAGCTGAGCTTCATGGTAACACCCCAGAGGTTCCCCCCCCAGCTGCTTGATCTTACTTGGGATAATTCTGGTTGGGAGAGCCCAGGCTGACTCATCTGTGATGGTTGACTCATGGAGATATAGCCCTGAGTCAGTGGCCCCTGGGAGAAAGGTTGGGACACCACATCTTGGCTTGCTTGGCTGTTGGGAAGGTTTGCTTGGCTGGCTCCAGGAAGCCCAAAACGATTCTTCTGGCGCCCACCACGCCCAGTCTTGCCCTTGGATGCCCCACGGCCTAGAAAAGAGGGGGTGCCAAGCAAGGGTGAAAAGTCTGACACACAACCGACTGCTCCTGCATAAGGCAGCACTCAGGAGGCAACAGCTGGGACCAGCTCCTTGGGGCCAACCCTTTTGGGGCCAACCAGTATCTGAGGGGGGCTACAGGAAAGCTGGGGAGGGATTTTTGAGGGTGTCAGGGAGTGATAGGACTGGGGGGGATGGAGCACAACTAGAAGTGGGGAGATTCAGGTTGGATGTTAGGAAGAAGTTCTTCCCCATGAGGGTGATGAGACACTGGCACAGGTTGCCCAGGGAGGTGGTGGAAGCCTCATCCCTGGAGGTTTTTAAGGCCAGGCTGGATGTGGCTCTGAGCAACCTGATCTGGTGTGAGCTGTCCCTGCCCCTGGCAGGGGGGTTGGAACTAGATGAGCCTTGAGGTCCCCCTCCAACCCTGACAATTCCAGGGTTCTGTAACTTGATGCAGCAGGTGCAGAGAAGTCCAAAGGCAGAGCCTCCAAGCACAGCTGTTGGAGGCTGCAGCATTGGTGCCTCCTGCTCTCATCAGCACTGCTCCTCATGCCCCCCTTCACCCCAGTCTGGGGCCTCCTGCACCACCCCAGTCTCACCCCATACCTGCAGCTGGTCCATTGGCCTGGCCAAAGTAGCCAGGGGGTGGCATTGGTGGCATCACAAGGTTGAAGGGGATGGGAATGTTCATGGCAGTGACGTGGCTGGGCCCAGCGCTGATCATCCCAATCTGGTCGTGGGTTTGGAAGTACATATTGGAGGGACGGCCTGGGGGGACACAGCCAGAGTCAGTGGCACTGCAGGTACCCACTGCAGCCCCCCCCCACTGCTGCTCCTGCCTCTAACAGTCAGGAGGGGACTTGAGAGCAGCATCAAGCAGAACTACAAGGCCAAGCCAGGCACAGCACAAACAGGAGGCCTACAAAGGTGATCCAAGGGCTGGAGCACCTCTGCTGTGAGGCCAGGCTGAGAGGTTTGGGGCTCTTCAGGGAGACCTTAGAGCAGCCTGGCAGTGCCTGAAGGGGCTACAGGGGAGCTGGGGAGGGACTCTGTACAAAGCCCTGCAGCGACAGACTGGAAGAAGCTGGATTGAGATGAGACAGGAGGAAGAAGTTCTTCCCCAGGAGGTGCTGAGGCACTGGAACAGGCTGCCCAGAGATGTTGAGGCTCCAAGCCTGAAGGTGTTCAAGGCCAGGTTGGATGAGGCCTTGAGCAGCCTGGGCTGGTGGGAGGTATCCCTGCCCATGGCAGGGGGCTGGAGCTGGATGATCTTGAAGGTCCCTTCCGACCCAAACCAGTTTATAATTCCATGACTTTTCAGTTCTTAAATTCCCCATTTTTCTGCAGTTTAAAAGTGAAGTCTGCAGGACCCCATGCCCCAGGGCCTGGCTGGGGCACACCAACCCAATCCAGGAGGGTGCTGGTGCTGAGCCTCTCCTCACCTTGGCTGCTGCGGTCGTAGACAGAGCCTGGGATGATGGCCTCACGTGCGTCGTACATGGCAGTGGTCATGAACCGGGCACCCTGCGGGCAGGAGGGCAGTCAGGAGGGCAGTCAGGGACACCTTGGCACTGCAGCTCCAGCAGCCTCATGCCAGCAGCACCCGAGAGGCAGGAGAGGGCAACTCACAGGGTTGATGGTGTTGACCAGCTTGCGGGGCTTGCTGAACTGCATGAGGCTCTCCCTCAGGTTGTTGAGGGGTCCCTCCACCAGCACCTTCTGCTCCTTGTAGTAGTTCAGGAGGTGGTTCCAGAGGGGCTGCTTGGACAGAGCCTTGGGGTTCCCAACAATGATGACCCCATACCTGTAGGGACACAGCAGAGAAGAGGCCTTCAGCCTGGACTGGAACTGAACCCACACTGCTGTGAGTGCTGGGACAGCCCCGGGGCCATCCTCCTGCAGCAAACCAAGGTCCCTGCAGAAGCTCAGGATGGCAGCTGCAGGTGAAGCTGCAACTGTTTGCTGACAGCAGAGGATGGCAGCAGCCTGGGCAGGGGATTGCTGCAGCCACTTTCTCAGCCATCACAAGCTTCCTTCTGCAGCCTGGCCAAATGTGGGGAACTCAGCCCAGCAGCACCACCCAGCATGGGCTGGGGAGCTTTGTAGGCACCAAAGCAGCCAACCAAGGGCTGATTCCACAGCACCACTCCCAGAACCAAACCCAGCTAGAGCAGAACACTGGCAAGCAAATAGCTGCTGGAAGGGATAAAGCAGCAGGTGAAGGGAAGAGTCCTGCCCTGCAAACCAAGGGCAGGGACATGGTGGCTTCTGCCACAGGGATTGGGCTCTTCTCCCTACTAAGAAGACACAGGATGAGAGGAAATGGCCTCAGGTTGCATCAGGGGAGGTTTAGGTTGGACATGAGGTAAAACTTCTTCCCTGGAAGGGTTCTCAAAGCCTGGCCCAGGCTGCCAAGGAGGTTGCCCACCCTGGAGGTGTTTCAGAGCTGCAGAGATGTGGTGCTGAGGGCCATGGTTCAGCACCAGATGCTCTGAAAGGACTTTTCCACCCAAACCAGTTCTGTGATTCTACCACCTCCTGATGCCAAATGGTGGCACCACTCAGGCTGAGACTGCTCTTGGCAGTTGCAGGGAACATGGAAACCATTCCAGGCTCCAGTGACCCAGGTGGGGTTGGGAATGGGTCCAGAGCTGCTTTAGCAGATGGGATCAGGGCTGCACAGCTTCCCTTTACCTGGCTCTGGTCAGGGCCACGTTGAGCCTCCTGGGGTCATTCAGGAAGCCAATCCCTTGGTGCTCGTTGGCCCTCACACAAGACAGGATGATGAAGTCCTTCTCTCGGCCCTGAAAGGCATCCACGCTTGCAATCTCCACTTCCTGGAAGAGAAGAACCCAGGTTAGTGACAGCAGCACAGTGAACCACAGCTCTGCTGCCACCAGGCAGCCCCAAGGCCTTGGCTGGGCACAGCAGCTCCCAGCATTTGACCCAAAACTGTTATTTTTGTAGTGAGAAATTCTTTGGTCACTCTGCTGCTCGCTGAGCAGCCTCCCTCCAGGAGAACAGAGAGCCTCAGTCCAGCACCAATTCCTGTTGTGTTCCCTGCTCTGTGGTTCTCATATTTCCCCCAAACTGGCATCTGCACTATGGAAAGCATATTTCCCAGGAATGCTGCCAAAACCCCTCTGACTCTCCCAAAACCTGGGAGTAAGAGAGGTCCAAGTTAGCAGTGCTGCTCCCAAGAAACCTCAACCAGAGGGACAGATCATTCCTGGCAGGAGACAAAGTATTTCCACCAAGCCTTCCTTCAGTGAAAACACCAACCAGGTCCTCAGGAGGTCAAACACACAACTGCATTGTTTGTGGCAACAAGGTTGGTAGAGGAGTTCCATGTTCCCAACAAACAAGCAGCAGGACCATCAGGATTTATGGAGCTTGGCGTCCTGTGTGTCTCCTGGCAGGATGCTCTTAGCCAAGCCATAAACTGCATGATGCTTTCCCAAAGCCAGGACTCTCCCTTCTGTGCCTCAGAGGGCTGGAGCCTCCCCTCAGCAGAGACCCTCACAAGGCTTCCTCCTTTCTCTGGCTAACTGCTCCCCAGACACCCACTGGCACTCAGTCCCTCCTAAACCTCTCTCCCTGCTCTATTTTAACCACAACCAACTCAAAACCGACTGAAGAATAAACACAGACAGACGCCTGAGGAGCCAGACTGAACATGAAGCTGCTGGGAAGTTTCCCAACATTTGCCTTTTCCACCTTCTCTGCACCCAAGCTGCTCTGCACACCTGGTAGAGCTTGGTGTGCAGGGAGCCACTGAACTGCATGTACTGCACCAGGTAGGAGCGCTGGCCCTCGTAGGGGGTGATGATGCCAATCTGGTCTGGCTTGGCACCAGCCTTCAGCAGCTTGGTGGTGATCTTCTCCACGTTGGCAGCTTCCGTCCTAGGAAGAGAGATTGGCTCAGCTCAGGAGAGCCAAGGCATCAGCCTCACTTCTGCAGGGTCATGGCTCCAAGCTACTGCACACCTGGGGCTGCTTCAGGGAAAGGATCAACTCTCCCCTGCTCAGGCATTTGGATCCTGCAGAGCTGCAGCTGGGTTGAGCATTCCCCACCCCTGGCACAAGCCAGCAGCTCAAAGGTCTCAGAATGACACAAATGTCACCACAGAGCTGCAGAGTGGGTTGGGTTGGAAGGGACCTTAAGGATCATCCAATTGCAGCCCCATGCCATGGGCAGACACCTCACACTGGACCAGGCTCCTCAAGGCCTCATCCAGCCTGGCTCTGAGCGCTGCACACCACACTTCAGCCACTGTCCCCAAGGGATGCCACAGGGTTAAAAGATTCCTCTAACCTCCCTTACATTTGAGATCTTTAAAATGTTTTGTGCCCTCAGTGCTGAGCTTTGCTTACCTGTTTAAGTAGGAGGTGCCCGAGCTGGCAATCTCCTCCTGCCCTTGGGTGACATAGAAGAACATTGGCTTGTCTGGCTGGGGCCACTGGAAGTCAAAGCCCTTCTTCACACGGTCTGCTGCAGGGTGAAACCCAATTCCAGTCAGAGCTGCTTCACTGGCAACATCCAACAGAACCCCAGCATGGAGGGGCTGGAGGGCACCCCTGCAACTCACCCAGTCCAAACCCCTGCCAAAAGCAGGGCACCCACAGCAGCTTGCCCAGGAGCACAATGGCTCAGGAGGGGTTGGAAGCTCTCCACAAGGAGACTTCACAACCTCTCTGGGCAGCCTGCTCCAGGCCTCCAGCAGCCTCACACCATCTCCTCCTGGTCAGATGGAACCTTCTGGCTTCTACTTCGTGCCCCTTGCCATGTCCCTGTGCTCCACTGAGCAAAGTCTGGCCCCAGCCTCTTGCCCCCTACCCTTTAGCTCTTGCTGAGCATTGCTCAGACCCCCTCTGGGGCTGCTCTTCTCCATGCTCTCAGCCTTTGCTGCTCCAGGCCCCTCTCTGCTGGACTCTCTCCAGTCATTCCCAGTCTCTTTTGTACTGGGGAGCCCAGAACTGTCCCCAGGCCTCCACCTGTGGCCTCCCTTGGGCTGAGGAGCCCTATTGCTATTTTTCCCATCAAAGCATCTCTCAGACTGCAAACGAAGTGCAGAGGCAATGCCCTGAGCGGGCACAGCGCAGATCTGCTGCGGGCGAGAGGATCCTGCCGGTGCCCCTCCCTGGCTGGCAAAGCAGACACCTGGGGTGTGTGTGGGCACCCTGTGTGGGCACCCCCAGGGCAGCCCTACCTGCAGTGACGCCGTTCTGCAGCGAGCCCTCGTAGAAGATGTTGGAGGGGAAGGCGCTGAGCGCGGGGTGCATTCGGTACTGCACCTGCAGGCGGATGGGGCGGATGCCCAGCACCACCAACCGCTCGAACAGCGACTGCGACAGCCCTGCCTTGGCAGCTTTCTTGCACATCACCACGGGGCCCAGCTGGCAGTGGTCACCCACCAGAATCAGCTGTGGAATAGGAAAGGTCAACACCTGAGTGTTTATCTTCTGAAAGTCACCCCCCTCAGAGTGAGCAGCAGTGAGAGCTGCCTAGAAAATGTCTTGGGAAGCAACCCCAGCACGGCAGGGGTGGGAAGGGACCTCTGGAGCTCATCCAGTCCAACCCCCTGGCTAAAGCAGGGCACCCACAGCAGCTTGCCCAGGAGCACAAAGGCCAGGGGGGGTTGGAAGCTCTCCACAGGAGACTCCACAACCTCTCTGGGTAGCCTGCTCCAGGCCTCCAGCAGCCTCACACCAGAGAAACATCTTCTCCTGGTCAGACAGAACCTCCTGGCTTCTACTTGTGACCAGTGCCCCTTGCCCTGTCCCTGGGCAGAGTCTGGTCCCTTCAAATCAGTCTGACTTCCACTAAACTTCCAATCTCATCTGTGGCTTACAAATCTTTTCATCTGATCAAATAAACTCCTACTCAGCCTTCAGCTTGTCCCAACAGGACCAGAAAGTGTCCCAAGCAAAACTATTCCACAGAATCAGAAAACTAACAGCAAACACCACCCCTGAGGTCTAGGGTATGGAAGGGTCTCCCGTGAAGGAAAGGATTTGGTATCCCCACAAGCCTGCACTGGGAATGCTGCTTCTGCTGCCAAGCTGTGCCCTACCTGCTTGGCCCCCAGCACGACTGGCACCATGCACTCGGGCTCAGTGGCCTGGGTGCTTTCGTCGATCAGGATGGAGCGGAACTGCATCTTGGCCAGCCTGGGGTCCCCGGCTCCCACACACGTGCAGCAGATCACATCTGCATTCTGAGACACAAGCAGTCCACAATTAACCACACAGGGCAGCAGCAGAGTGTTCAACACCCTTGCAGGAGCCTCCCCCACTCTCAGTTACACTCTGAGCTCCCCCAGGCGGGAGCAGATCCCTGCCAGAGCCCTCACCATGAGCAGCTCTCGCTCTGCCGTTCGCTTCAGGGCACGGTAACGTTTCTCATCAGCAGATGACAGCTCTCCAGTCTCATCCTTCAGCTGCTGCAGCTTCTGAAGCTCTGGCATGCTGCAAAAAAAAAAAAACACCACACCAAGAGTTCTTGCTTCATGGCCTGAAGAAGGACTTGGCAGGCTGAGAGCGGAATTCTTTGGTAAAGCTCAGTACACGTGTGTGGAACTAGGGGCTCCCAAGCACACACACTGCCAGCATGACACAGGGCATTAGCTGGGGTGAAATTGGGTGGGTTGGGTTCCCTGACCCCTCCACCATTTCTCACCTGTCCATGTTCCTGATCTGGTTGTGCAGTGCCAGGAAGGACACAGGAGAGTCAATTGCCTCCCTGCTCTTGGCACACAGCCGAACCACCTTCAGGCCGGTCTGATGGATCTTCTCTGTCAGCTGATCCACAGCTATGTTACTTGGGGCACAGACTAGGACAGGCCTGGAGAAAGGTGAGGCAGCACCAGGTCAGTGCCAACAAGCTGTGAACCTTTTCTAATAACCTCTAACTCACTCCTATGTTACAGCACAGCCCCCAGGAACACAGCTGGAAGAACTGTGCCTAGGCAGAAGCCTTCCCAGAGCACAGTACCTCCAGAGCCCCTTCATTCCTTTCTCAAAGCAGGTTGATTCTCTGGCCACTGGCAGTGCCCTACCCCAGAGATGGTAGGACACAGCTCTTACCCATTGCCCTGTCTGGCCAGGTGGTAGACAATGGTGGCTGATGTCACTGTCTTGCCGGTGCCAGGGGGACCCTGGATAAGGCTCAGGGGACGCTGCAGGACAGTCTTCACAGCATAAACCTAGGGCCAGGGGGTTTGGTGCTGGTTAGCATTCAATGCATGGGAAGCTAAAGCTGTCCAAGCTCTGCTCACAAACCCTCTGTCACTTCCTTTGGAGATGAGGTTACCTGAGAGTGGTTGAGATCAGGAAGTCCCTGTGCTGTGAAGCGCTTGGGCAGCTGGCATTTGATGATGACATCTTCTACCTCATGACCCAGCAGCTTGTGATAGATGTACCCAGACACTGAGGTCTCATCCACTGCAAAGGTTTTTAGAGCACTCTGCATTCTGACATGAAGGAAGGACAGGAAAGAAGAAAAGGATCAGGATGACCTGAGGACTCTCCACAAGTGTCCTACACAAGGACTTCTCAGTACCTGTCAAAGGAAGTAGACTTCCACACAAAGTCCACTTGGAAGTTATGAGTGACCTCCACGGGGGCTCCCACGCTGCTCCTCAGCTCTATGGCTATCTCATCACCATAATCTGTAGAACCTCGTTAAGTGGTAATCCAGAGCAAACCTTTGGATTTGATTCTTCCCAATTTGTTTTTTTTTTTTTTTTTTCTCAGCAGATCCCCCACAGCAAATTCAAATCAGCTCAGAATTACTTTTTTTGTGCATGTTGCTGGAACTCTGAGAGCCTGGGATGCAGCCTTCCTGCAGGCTCACTCAGTAAAGGATACTATCAGGGACTTTGATAACATGGCCAATGCCTTTCCAGAGAGGGGCCAGGTCTCCTTTGTACCTCAGGCAGATCTCATCTCCTTGCATGAGTCTCATGTCTACAAAGGAAGGGAAAAAGAAGCTTTTGGGATGCTCCCCAATGAGCAACCAGCCCTCCCACACACAGAGCTCATCCCAGTTCTGCTGCTCCCCAGCACACACACACACAGAGCTCATCCCAGCTCTGCTGCTCCCCAGCACACACACACACAGAGCTCATCCCAGCCCTGCTGCTCACCAGCACACACACACACAGAGCTCATCCCAGCCCTGCTGCTCACCAGCACACACACACACAGAGCTCATCCCAGCCCTGCTGCTCACCAGCACACACACACACAGAGCTCATCCCAGCTCTGCTGCTCACCAGCACACACACACACAGAGCTCATCCCAGCTCTGCTGCTCCCCAGCACACACACACAGAGCTCATCCCAGCTCTGCTGCTCACCAGCACACACACACAGAGCTCATCCCAGCTCTGCTGCTCCCCAGCACACACACACACACACAGAGCTCATCCCAGCTCTGCTGCTCCCCAGCACACACACACACACACACAGAGCTCATCCCAGCTCTGCTCCTCACCAGCACACACACACACACACAGAGCTCATCCCAGCCCTGCTGCTCACCAGCACACACACACACACACAGAGCTCATCCCAGCTCTGCTGCTCACCAGCACACACACACACAGAGCTGATCCCAGCTCTGCTCCTCACCAGCACACACACACACAGAGCTCATCCCAGCTCTGCTCCTCACCAGCACACACACACACAGAGCTCATCCCAGCTCTGCTGCTCCCCAGCACACACACACACACAGAGCTCATCCCAGCTCTGCTGCTCACCAGCACACACACACAGAGCTCATCCCAGCCCTGCTGCTCACCAGCACACACACACACAGAGCTCATCCCAGCTCTGCTCCTCACCAGCACACACACACACAGAGCTCATCCCAGCTCTGCTCCTCACCAGCACACACACACAGAGCTCATCCCAGCTCTGCTGCTCCCCAGCACACACACACAGAGCTCATCCCAGCTCTGCTCCTCACCAGCACACACACACACAGCTCATCCCAGCTCTGCTCCTCACCAGCACACACACACACAGAGCTCATCCCAGCTCTGCTCCTCACCAGCACACACACACACACACAGCTCATCCCAGCTCTGCTCCTCACCAGCACACACACACACAGAGCTCATCCCAGCTCTGCTCCTCACCAGCACACACACACACACAGCTCATCCCAGCTCTGCTGCTCCCCAGCACACACACACAGAGCTCATCCCAGCTCTGCTGCTCCCCAGCACACACACACACAGAGCTCATCCCAGCTCTGCTGCTCCCCAGCACACACACACACAGAGCTCATCCCAGCTCTGCTGCTCCCCAGCACACACACACACACAGAGCTCATCCCAGCTGTGCTGCTCACCAGCACACACACACAGAGCTCATCCCAGATCTGCTCCTCACCAGCACACACACACACACACAGAGCTCATCCCAGCCCTGCTGCTCACCAGCACACACACACAGAGCTCATCCCAGCTCTGCTCCTCACCAGCACACACACACAGAGCTCATCCCAGCTCTGCTCCTCACCAGCACACACACACACAGAGCTCATCCCAGCTCTGCTGCTCCCCAGCACACACACACAGAGCTCATCCCAGCTCTGCTGCTCCCCAGCACACACACACACAGAGCTCATCCCAGCTCTGCTGCTCCCCAGCACACACACACAGAGCTCATCCCAGCTCTGCTCCTCACCAGCACACACACACACAGAGCTCATCCCAGCTCTGCTGCTCCCCAGCACACACACACACACACAGAGCTCATCCCAGCTCTGCTGCTCCCCAGCACACACACACACAGAGCTCATCCCAGCTCTGCTGCTCACCAGCACACACACACACAGAGCTCATCCCAGCTCTGCTGCTCACCAGCACACACACACACAGAGCTCATCCCAGCTCTGCTCCTCACCAGCACACACACACACACAGAGCTCATCCCAGCTCAGCTGCTCCCCAGCACACACACACACAGAGCTCATCCCAGATCTGCTCCTCACCAGCACACACACACACAGAGCTCATCCCAGCTCTGCTGCTCCCCAGCACACACACACACAGAGCTCATCCCAGCTCTGCTGCTCCCCAGCACACACACACACAGAGCTCATCCCAGATCTGCTCCTCACCAGCACACACACACAGAGCTCATCCCAGCTCTGCTGCTCCCCAGCACACACACACACAGAGCTCATCCCAGCTCTGCTCCTCACCAGCACACACACACAGAGCTCATCCCAGCTCTGCTGCTCCCCAGCACACACACACACAGAGCTCATCCCAGCTCTGCTGCTCCCCAGCACACACACACACAGAGCTCATCCCAGCTCTGCTCCTCACCAGCACACACACACACAGAGCTCATCCCAGCTCTGCTCCTCACCAGCACACACACACACAGAGCTCATCCCAGCTCTGCTGCTCACCAGCACACACACACACAGAGCTCATCCCAGCTCTGCTGCTCCCCAGCACACACACACACAGAGCTCATCCCAGCTCTGCTGCTCCCCAGCACACACACACAGAGCTCATCCCAGCCCTGCTGCTCCCCAGCACACACACACAGAGCTCATCCCAGCTCTGCTGCTCCCCAGCACACACACACACAGAGCTGATCCCAGCTCTGCTGCTCACCAGCACACACACACACAGAGCTCATCCCAGCTCTGCTGCTCCCCAGCACACACACACACAGAGCTGATCCCAGCTCTGCTGCTCTCCAGCACACACACACACACAGAGCTCATCCCAGCTCTGCTGCTCCCCAGCACACACACACACAGAGCTCATCCCAGCTCTGCTGCTCCCCAGCACACACACACACAGAGCTCATCCCAGCTCTGCTCCTCACCAGCACACACACACACAGAGCTCATCCCAGCTCTGCTGCTCCCCAGCACACACACACACAGAGCTCATCCCAGCTCTGCTGCTCCCCAGCACACACACACACACAGAGCTCATCCCAGCTCTGCTCCTCACCAGCACACACACACACAGAGCTCATCCCAGCTCTGCTCCTCACCAGCACACACACACACAGAGCTCATCCCAGCTCTGCTCCTCCCCAGCACACACACACACAGAGCTCATCCCAGCTCTGCTGCTCCCCAGCACACACACACACAGAGCTCATCCCAGCTCTGCTGCTCCCCAGCACACACACACAGAGCTCATCCCAGCTCTGCTGCTCCCCAGCACACACACACAGAGCTCATCCCAGCTCTGCTCCTCACCAGCACACACACACACAGAGCTCATCCCAGCTCTGCTCCTCACCAGCACACACACACAGAGCTCATCCCAGCTCTGCTCCTCCCCAGCACACACACACACAGAGCACATCCCAGCTCTGCTCCTCCCCAGCACACACACACAGAGCTCATCCCAGCTCTGCTCCTCACCAGCACACACACACAGAGCTCATCCCAGCTCTGCTCCTCACCAGCACACACACACAGAGCTCATCCCAGCTCTGCTCCTCACCAGCACACACACACACAGAGCTCATCCCAGCTCTGCTCCTCACCAGCACACACACACACAGAGCTCATCCCAGCTCTGCTGCTCCCCAGCACACACACACACAGAGCTCATCCCAGCTCTGCTGCTCCCCAGCACACACACACAGAGCTCATCCCAGCTCTGCTGCTCCCCAGCACACACACACACACAGAGCTCATCCCAGCTCTGCTGCTCCCCAGCACACACACACACACACAGAGCTCATCCCAGCTCTGCTGCTCCCCAGCACACACACACAGAGCTGATCCCAGCTCTGCTGCTCACCAGCACACACACACACACACAGAGCTCATCCCAGCTCTGCTGCTCCCCAGCACACACACACAGAGCTCATCCCAGCTCTGCTGCTCCCCAGCACACACACACACAGATCTCATCCCAGCTCTGCTGCTCCCCAGCACACACACACAGAGCTCATCCCAGCTCTGCTGCTCCCCAGCTCACACACACACAGAGCTCATCCCAGCTCTGCTCCTCACCAGCACACACACACAGAGCTCATCCCAGCTCTGCTGCTCCCCAGCACACACACACACAGAGCTCATCCCAGCTCTGCTGCTCCCCAGCACACACACACACAGAGCTCATCCCAGCTCTGCTGCTCCCCAGCACACACACACACAGAGCTCATCCCAGCTCTGCTCCTCACCAGCACACACACACACAGAGCTGATCCCAGCTCTGCTGCTCACCAGCACACACACACAGAGCTCATCCCAGCTCTGCTCCTCACCAGCACACACACAGACACACAGAGCTGATCCCAGCTCTGCTGCTCACCAGCACACACAGACCCCCAACCAAGCTGCCATTACCTGAATCAGTCTTTGGCAGGGTGAAGTAAGCAATCCTCTTCTTGTTCAAGCCCAGGTCCCACCTGACTGTGATGTTGTCCTGGGTCTAAGGGTTTACAAAAGGCATCTGTGAGGTTCCTCAAGAGCTGCTTGCCAAGCACCACAGCCCTCATTGTTCCCCTATCACACTACTAACAGCCCTGTCCCAGTGCCACAGCACAGGCAGCTATCTGCATTTACTGCTCTGGACTGAGGCCACAGCACTTGCAGACCATTCCCTTCTACAAGAGTTGCTTAATGAGAAACAAAGGCTCAGCACCACCTGCCTCATGCCCACCTTTAAAACACGAAGGGCCTGCATGACCCCACAGAATTCAAGTTGGATTGGAAATTGTAACGAACAAAAGTAACTGCAGGTTATGAACAGAAAGGCCAGGCTGCACAGAACATGGCTCCTGGAAGGATAAACTTTGGATGCAGAAGGGATGCAAGCTCCCACGTGTTCTCAGCTCCTTAAGACCTCATTTTGGGAGTTGTTCTTTCCCCATTACTACTGCAATGATGACATCACTCTTACATCAAAGACATCCTTTCGCTTGAGGCTTCCATGCTGCTCTCAGTGCCCATGTGTCTGAGAGGAGAGCAGCAGCCAGAAGCCTCCTCAGATCTCTCTCAAGGCCATTACCTGAGACTCCTTCAGCTTCTTGTCATAATCTGCCTCCAGCTTGACAAGTGGACCAAATATATTTTGGTACTGGTAAGCATCTTCATATCTAAGCAGGACATGCTGAGGTTCCTCATCCACACCAGGCTTTTCCAAGTCCTCAAGGGTTGCAGATGGATTTTCCTGCAACCCAAAGCACACATTGTTTCCAAGGGCTCCACACTACCAAGTGACAGCCTCTGACTGTGCAGCAGCACTGCCAGCACTGTGGTTTGCTATTACATGAAGTGTAACAAGTAGTTAAAAACCACACAAGGACATCCTGTCATGCTCACACACCCAGTCAGGCTTGTTGGGTGCTACAGGATATCCAAAAAAGCTCTCAGGAAGCAGTAACTGAATACCAAGTATGACCTAGCAGCTCCCTACACAACTAGGGACCAGGTAAAGCAGAAACAAGGCTCAGCTGGGCAAGGAAAGTTGCTTGGTTTTGGGTTGTTTTTTTCATCTTTGCCCAACAGTGCAGTTTGAACAGAGATGAAGAACCCAAAGGTGAAACTTTCCTCCTGTGATAAACGTCCTGAATCCTTTGATCGATTCCCAGCTGCACTGCTTGTCAGATCTCCACAGAAAGAGTAATTGGCCATTGGAATGTGCTGCCCAGGGAGGTGGTGGAGTCACCCTCCCTGGAAGTGTTCAAAGAAAGACTGGATGTGGCACTTGGAGCCATGGTTTAGTTGTCAGGAGGCATTAGGTAGTAGGTTGGACTTGATGCTCTCTGAGGTCTTTTCCTGCCTGGGTGATTCTGTGACCTGCAGGGTCTGAGCCCCACATGTGTGTGAGCCCTGCCTCAGACAGCTGCTCAAACCTTCTTGTGCTTCCTTCCTTCCTTCTCCCAGAGTTCCAGCACTTGGTCAAACACAATCAGCACTTGCAAAGCAGCACAAACCTTCCACAGCTCCTCCAGTTTGTTGATCTGCTGAGCTGTGATCTGCCTTGCCCTCAGCTGTTCCTGCTCAGAGGGAATCTTCACCAGCCACGAAAGGAAGCAGCGGTCCTGGATCAGAGGCTGCCACTGAGAACTGTCCCAGTTAATATCCTTTAAACTGCTCTGACTGGCACATGGCTGCCTGCACAACCAAAACATTGGAAGAAATTATTAAATTAGACAAGTGTAAGAAGAAGTCTGCTGTGCAGGGTGGAAATGAGCTGGTTGTGCTCTTGACACCACTCAAGTATTTCACTTAAAAGGGGAAAAAAAACCAAACGACTGAAGCCTGTGGGGCAGCTCCTTCCTAGGTCCTGCATCTCAGCACTGGGAAGGTTCTGTATCATCAGGAAGATTTCTCGGGGGTTTCTAGAACTGGAAATGTCAGCACCCAAAATGTCAAATCTGCCACTTTAGGAAATGGCTACAGTCTGTGAAGGCTGTGCACACAGAACCCATCAGATAACACTGGGGATTCACCTCTCCAGCTGTTGTTCAAACAACCTGAGGAGCTCATTCTGCAGCAACACCCCCCCACACACACACACACTCTCCAACAGCTGCTGGCAGCATTTAATTAATACAATTAGGAAATGAGGGGTTCTGCTAGAAGCTGTCAGGGAAAAAAGCTCTCAATTTGCTGTCATCTTCAAAAGATTCTGACAAAAACAGTGTAATGGAGACACCACTCCCACAGGGCTCCAGAGGCATTTCCTCAGCTCTTACTCTCCGAGATCTGAAAAGCACACTTTAAAAGAAGGGGAAACCCCTCTTTGCCCTTCAAGGATTTGGGAGAATGACTCTTCCCTAGAACTAAGCTGGATGCACTGCAGTTCCTACCTGTACACAGCTCAGGAAGTCTAAACAGTGCAAAATCATGGAGGGGTTTGGGTGGGAAGGGACCTTCAGAGCCCATCCAGTCCGACCCCCCTGCAGTCAGCAGGGACATCTGCAACCAGAGCAGGTTGCTCAGAGGCACAAACATCCTGACCTGGAATGATTCCAGGGATGGGCACCTCCCACCTCTCTGGGCACCCTCAGTGTCAAACATTTCTCCCTTCTCTCCACTCTCAATCTCTCTGGTAGTTTCAAACTATCACCCCCAGCGCTGTCCCAACAGGCCCTGCTCAAAAGTCTGTCCCCAGCATTCCTCTCAGGCCCTTTACTGAATCAACAGCAAGTGCCACCCTTTGAAGTCAAGCAGCAGGCTTGGCACCAAGCCTCCAACAAAGGCATTCTCTCACCTGCACAGCAAAACCACCACAGAGTCTGCCTTGGCTGGAATGAAGCCAAGGAGGAAGACATTACGACATCCACAGTTGTAGCATTCCAGGACAGTCTCTCCCAGAGGTCCATCCTTGTGCAGAGTCACTTCTTTGCACTTTGCTCTCACAAGATGATTAACAATGTGGCTGCAAACAGAGAGGACATCCATTTCTAGCCAGTTAATAAGAAAATCACAATTAAGGCACAAACCAAATGCATTTACAGCATGGCAGACACTGCTAAGATTCTTTCTGCCTCCAAGCAGACCCAGTGCTAACAGCTCCAGTAGCTCCTCAGTGCATGAATGCTTTGTGGCAGGTGAGGATGGAAGAACAGAAACCATGTTAAAAATTCTTTTTTATGTTGCTGGCCATTGAGAGAAGCCTCCCAGAGCTCCACAGGCCAAGAGCAGCAGTTCTGCTGTGCCCTGCAGGATGCCAGGGCAGAGGAAGAAGCAGCAAGCTCAGTTCACAGGAGGGGTTCAGGTTCTGCTGAGATGGAAGCCAAGGGTGGCAACAGTGAAAAAGCTAACAAAAGGAGGTTGGAGGCTCACATTAATGGCACTAGACTTCAATTACCACCAAAATCTAAGTCCCAGCCATCACACCACCTCAAAACCAACACTACAGTGGGGCTGCCATCACTGTTTCCCTTTACCTGCCAGATGTATTTCCACGCCCATTGCAGAACCATTTCTTGCTGGTGTTGCAGTAAACCACACAGGCAGGGTCATGGATACCACAGTAACTGCAGGTGGAAAAGAAAGAACAGGAAGTGACTGGGTGCTGGCCTACAGGAAAACTCCAACAGAAGACTTCAACTGCCCAGCAGCATGGACAAGGAAGGGGAAGTAAGAATGAGGGACCCTGAGTGCTGGTAAAACCATCAAACAGGAGCTGAAGTTCTGCTTTGTCTCAAGAGTATTTGGACACTTCCCACCAGGACCATCCCCAGCTTGGCTGAGCCTTCTATTCCCCACCTCCCAGGGAGGTCAGAGCCCCACATCCCATGGCTGCTGCCTTGTACAGAGACAAGAGCTCAGCAGAGGGCTCCACATCCCTGCACATCCCCAAGGAAGCTGCTCTCAACCCCCGCAGGCATGCAGCCCTCCCTCAGTGCTCCTGTCCCCTGCAGCAGGGACTGGCTCTCACCTGCAAGCATGCACAGGAAGATCCTTTGTGTAATAGGTGTCCTCTTCATCCTCCTCAAAATTCAGCTCAGCCAGGAGCTGGCTGGTTTTAGCCACATTGTCATCCACAGCTCCATTCTGGAGAATGCCATCAGGGCCATTGACCTGAAACAGAGGGCACTGCTGAAGCAAAACAGACTCTAAAATGTAAGAGCCCAGGCCAGCAATCCCCACTCCTTACAGCAGAACTTGTCTTGAATGGAGAGAAACTCACCAGGCAAAAGGCTGGCAAGAGCTCAGCCCCAGCCTGGTTACATAATCACTATCTGCTTCATTAGCTCCTATTCTACAGGACCATTTCAACTCCAACAGATAAGGAGCAAAAAAAAAAAAAAGTCACTCAAAGGAGATTGCATTTCTGCAGCTCACATTTTTCCATGCAGCCTTACACAACACAGAGCTCTGTCTGAACAGCTCCAGCAGGATCAAACAGCCTTTTGTCAGCCCTGCTGCTGTTCCAGGGATCTACCTGAAAACAGGAGCTTGGCTGCATGGGACCTCCCCCACCTGTTTCTGCTCCTCTCTCTCCAGCAAATCCATGTTTCAGCCCCCCAGGAGATGAGAACCACAACTTTGTGACACTTGCACAACAGAGCAGGTCATGAACAGACATAACCTCATGCCAGCCTCCCAAAGACCACTGAAATGGGGCAAGGAAGAGCAGAAATGGTTTGGGGCAGCATCACTTGCTCAGGATGTGCCAACCATTTGCACACTGGCAGGACACACCCCGGGGACAGTCCTTGCTGTGTTACTCCACCTTTGGGTTAGCTGCAACAGGATTTCCTTTCAGAGAATGAGGCCTCTCTGCAAGCCAGCCAAGAAATCTGCACAAGTCCATTAAAATGAGGAATGCAGCTCAAGTTCTGAGAGCAAAGCCCCCCCTGAGCTCGGGAGCTCACAGCACAGCCCAGGTGTGCTCCTTCCACTGAGGATTCAGTGCCAGAACCAGGAACTTCTGCAGCATTTGGTGCTGCCTCAGCAACTCTGACAGCCCAAGCCTGACTGATGTCAAAAATAGCTCCTTTCTGGCAGTGCTGAGCACAGTGCCTCTCCCACCAGGAAGGAGCAGTGACAAATGTCACAAAGCAGATTTTGGTGTGGCTGAGCAGCCACTGCCCCTGACAGGTTCAGGGTTCAGTTCCACTGCTGCATCTCGACAGGGTAACAGCCACGGGGAGCAAGATGGTTGGTTCCCCACACCCCCCAAAACCCTGCTCACAATTTTTGACCTGTTCAGGGAGATCTCCCCAAAAAGCCGAGCAACACAATCACCATTACTGAGTGGGAGAAGGCAGGAAAGGGACCACAGCAGCAGCTGGCACAGCATTAATGTACCACATGGAGCTGGGAGGTGGTTTCCCCATCAAAGCTAAATCTCCAGCTGTATTAAAACCTCCACCTGTTTCTCCAGGTATTCAGTTAGATAAGGAATATTTATTTGTGGAAAATTCAAGTAGCTGATAAATGGGAGCACCAGAATCACTTAAGGGCTTTGTCTATCAGCAGAGTATTTGAATAACTCCTTGGCACTTGGACATTTAATGCAACTCATCTGCCCTCTGTAACTTAACTCTCCGAGAAGAGAAAGCTGCCCACAGTGAGGACATTTAATCTTTATTAAAGGAAAATTAATTAAAAGTAGTTGCTGTAGCATTTTAAGGCTACAACTGCTAAGCAAATCCAAACAAGCCTACTCCTGGAAGCCTCATCTGGATTCCACACAGGCCAGTTTCAGGCTTGCACATTAAAGTTTAACAGCCAATTGCAAGAGTGAGCCACTTCACATCTGCCCTCAGCAGTGAGGAACTGCAGCTGGTGGTACAGGCTCTGCCTCCCTCTCTTCAGATGAGCTGAGGCTCCTCTGCAAAGCTCTCTCAATGGTCTGAGTCTGTGTCGATGCTACCTCCAAGCACTGCTCTGTAGCAGAGGGAGCAGCCAAGGAGAGCCCTTAGCAGGGAATAGGCAAAGGCAGCCAAGGGGCAAAAAGAGAAACCCAAAGGAAACTGCAGTAGCCACGTCCCAGGCCAAACCCCATCAGCTGCCTGTGCAGTGGCATCTCACAGCTGTCTGAAGATAAACACTCAGGGTAAACAGCAAAGTGCCACTGCAGACACAAAGAGAACTTGAGGAACAGGCAGAGTCCTACAGCTTGCAGCTAACCTGAAGCTCTCAGCAGTAGAGCACCAGGCAGTCAGAGCAACCAGAACTCATTCTACAGACCAGAGACTCACAGAAGGGTTTGGATGGGAAGGGACCTTGAAGATCATCCACTTCCAGTCCCCAGTAGCTGACAGGTTTATCAGTGTTGGGATTGCTGAACAGTAATGAAATTGTGAAGCTTTTTTAGAATGGCAGAAACCCCACAAGCTCCAACTGCGAGCTCTGAGTCCTGCAGCAGGTGACCCTGCTCACAGCCTGGGCAGCTCCTGCCCTCTGAGAGCCACCAGGCAGCAGTGATGTCACCTGCCAGCATGAGCAGCAGGCCTTGGCAGGCACACAGCGAGGAAGTGACTCAAGCAGTGTTTGCAAGCCTCCTGTGATGTTCACCTATGTGCATATTATTAAAGACCTGGCACCAGCAGCTGTTGTATAAGGGAAGGGTGAGGGGGGAGGGGGGGGCTTCTCTTCTCTGTTTTCAAAGTGTTGACAAACTTCTGGCACAGCAAGTTCGACAGCTACAGCAGCCTGAGCTGCTCTGGAACTTCCACCAAGGTGCTGGGCCTTCCCTCCCTCCTTTTTTTGGCCTCTAAAACACTGGTGAGAGACAACAGCAAAGCTCCAGGAATGAGTTACAGGACAGTAAATCAGGCAGTGGAATTTATGTGGTGCCTTCTCCTGGCCATGTGTGTGTGAGACCCCACACCAGTGGCAGCACAATCAGCACCACCTCAGCTTCTCCTGCTGCTTCTAGCTAACCCCCTCCAGCCACAGCAGCACCTGATTGATCCACAGGTGAATGCAGCTACAGCTCCTTTGCCTACTTCTGCTTCTAAGTGGCACATTTCAAGCCTTAACAAGAGAACTCCTTGCAGCTCAGCAGTTACTCTGCTGGCAGAGTGCTCTGGTTCCACACCTGAAGTGCAGTGAATGGTGGCAATGCACTTCAGGCACAGGACACCCAATCACACTGCCCCAAGCCCAGCAGCTTTCCCTCATGCCCCAGGAAAAATGCACCTTTTGGACCTGCCTGGGGAACCCAACTCTTTGCAGTTTGAAGCTCCAGAGTGTTCACTGCAGCTCTTCAGAATCTCTCCCACTTTCACATCAAGCAGCAGGGGTTTACCAGGAACATTCCCCCCTCACAACACCTCCAAGGCGTGTGGAAGGAGCTGCATTTCCAGATGGGGACCTCAGCAACGAGAAGTCATTTTGTTAAGACAAAAAGTCTTTGTTAGGGCTGGAAATTAAATCCAGCCCCTGAAGTCTGGACCAAAAACTTAATGGCTAATCCAGCCTCCTTCAGCCACTCCAGCACATTAGCACCATGTGCCTTGTCCATCACACCCATCAGGCATGTGACTGCTTCCTACACCCAACTAAGTCCTGGTCTGGAAGAGTGAAAAAATAGGGCAGAAATCAGAATTTAGCTGCAATACTTAGAAAAAAAAAAACAAAACCTAATCTATTCCTTATAACATGCAAAGAATGGGAAAATATTCTTCTGAAGAGGAATCAGTGGATGTTGCCTCTCCACTAGTAGCCTCTCAGCTATCTTTTGTCAACTGGACACCAATCAATTGTAACAACATCCTCTAACCATCAGTTGAATGTGCATTGGGAAATGAAACTGTCTTGGATTGCCCAGATCAATCCAAGTTAAAATCAGGTGCTCTGCACTGAGCTTTTCAAACACTGGGACACTAAAAAGACAGAATATGAAACACCAGAGCTAGAGATAAAATACCTCCAAGTGATTTACCTCCAATGGTTATCAGCTCTGAACAAGAATTATTTATTTCAGTAGCTTTCATTATAATCAGACAGACAGGGAGTTAAACAAAATGGGATCAACTGTGGGGCCCCAGAAGTGAAATGTTTAGCTCCTTGCCAAAAGACATAATAAGTTTAAATTATCTGTTGAAGGCAGCAAAACTTTTCCCAGAATCTTTAAGAAAAATGCCTAATTTCTGATCTTATCTCCCGAGCCAGTCGAGTTGCACAAGTCTAAACAGCTCCGGAGGACACCACACTTCCCGGTCCTTGGTCCAGCCCCTCTGCCCCTCCTCCCCCCAAACCTGCAGTTTTAGTCAAAACAAAGACCAAGGATGACCATGGGAGTTCGTAGAAACATCATCAACACACTCAGGGTAAGACAAGAGGAAGAGAATTCCTCCCCTCCTGCCAGGACAGATGGTTGCAGACAGATGAGTACCTGAAGGTGCTCTCCAGATTTTTTTTCCTCTCTCTACTTCAAAGGCTTTTCAAACATGTTTGGACAGAAAAAAAAAAAAAAAAAAGGAAAAAAAAGCCAAACTAATCCTCTCCTCTGCTCTTTTAGCTTAGGAGGCTTATTTTGGGGTGGTTTCACTTCTTCTGGCCACATTCTGGAAGGATCACAACCCATGAAAGCTTTCAAAACTCTGATTAACCCAGGCTCTGTAATTGACACATGGCCTGACTGCACAAACCTAACATTTCCCTCCTTAGTTCTCTTCTTTCACAGTGTCCAAACCTGATCAACTCCACAAACCCACACTGAAAATGACCACAAAACAAGCAGCCCGTGGTGTCAGGTCTCTGCTGCCTTGCAAACAGCCTAACCTGGAGCAAGTCACTGTGCAGCAGCTACACCCAGGCTGTGCTGAGCACCCCCTGCACCAGAGTCACTCAGTTCCTGCTGGGATAAACCTGATACAGCTCCAGTGGGATCATTCCACCTCCAGCCCTGCAATCACACCTGCAAGACACACTGAGATGCTTCCAGCTTGCTCCCTTCTGTCCCCAACATTTCAGCTTTTGCAAGCAAAAGGTAAACATCAAGTCCTGGTTCAAGATTAAAAACTTGCCTAAAGCATTTCAGCTCCTCTTTAAAGTCATCCTTTAAAGCATGGAGAATATCAAAACATTCAGCTATCAATAATGGGACTGCAGGAGTGTTTATCTAGAGGTAACCAAACTTGGCAGCCTGTTCCAGCAGCTCTCAGTAAAGTATGAATTGAAACAACATGAAAGAGTTCTTCAGAGTTTTTTTTTCACTACAGTCAAGATGCACACAGTGAGAGTCTTCTTCACTTGGGAGCATAACTTTCGAGGCCCTTCTTTATTTTGTTTGAATTAAGGCAATACAACTTAATGACTGTGTACACCCCAACCATCCACAGGCTGCAGGAAAGAAATAAATCGCCTGGGTTTAAGTCACGAGGAACTAGACCTCTGAAGTTCAACCCCGGGCCATATCGACTGTCATTCCCATACAGACGCAAAACAAGCCAACCCGGCGACCGTGCAGCAGCAGGAAAGGTGGCAAAGAAGGGTAAAAAAAAATAAATTAAGAGATTTATCGTGCGGTTTGCGTTTCGTTATAGGAAAAGAGAAATTAACGTAAGCGACGCTGGATTTCCTCGGAATCCAACTTCCGATCATCAAACGCTTTCCAGAGCCATATTGCTTTAAAGGCGAAAAAAAGCAGAAATAATCCCCAGGCGCATTTCCGATTCCGATACGGCACCGAGAAGCGACGCAACTGTCACGATACAGCCGCGGCGCCCACCGGCTTAACGGGCAGGCAACCGACGGCAAGTTTCCTCCCCGGCCAGCGTCCCCTGCATCTGCAGGGCAGGAGCGAAGCGCCCGCTCCAGGCCCGCTCCCCGCTTGCGCCGGGCCGCGCCGCTCGGAGCCAGCAGCCTCAACTCCACGGGGCAGGCGAGCAGCCACACGCGGCGTTCACTTCCCCATCAGGGGCAGAGGGCCCAACCCCGCAGCCCGCCCAGGGCTTCCCCTCGCCGGCCCCACGGCTAGGCCAGCCCGCCCCTTCCGGACCCCCCCCCCGCGCCTCACCCCGGTGGCGGAGACGCCCTGACCCCCCCCCACCCTGCACACACCCCGCCTCCGGCCGCCGTCTCACCTGCGCTTCGATCGGTCCCGGCGGTCCCTGTCCCGCTCCGGGGGGGCCTTGGCCTTGTCCCGGCCCCGCCTGCCCGGGCGGGGTTTGAGTCTGGCTGGGGAGAGTGAAGTCGGTGAACTCGAACTCGGAGCCTTGTGTGTCGGCACCGAGCAGCTCGGCCTCCTCGGTGTCCAGGAAGGTGAGGGTCTGCGAGCTGGGGCCGTACGCCTCCACGCTCATGGCGGCGACGGCGAGGAGCAGCGGCTCTTCCTCAACACCCACCCCGCCGTGCCCCGCTCTCCGAGCCCGAGCCGGCCGGGCCGCACCTCAGGAAACTCGGACGCGGCGCTACGCGAGCGGCAGGATCTGCCGCGCGCACCAGGCCGCGCGTACCAACCGGCCGCCAACGAACCCGCCTCCGTCCCACTCAGAGCGTCCACACGAGGCTGGAGCCTAAACGGCGGAAAGCAACAGCCGAAGCGGCGGGCGGACGCCGCGGGAGAGGCGAAGCCCGAGGCGCTGCGAGCGGAACCGTCCGGCCGCCGCTGCCGCCGCGCGCCAGGCCAGGAGCGGTGACGCGGAGCGCACGGGGGAGGGCGACGCCAGCACGCCCCGTGCGCGTGGGGCGGTGACGTAGCACGCACACACCTGGGGAGGGCACGCGGGGGGGAGGGGGGCGGGGCTCCGGCGGAAAAAGGCGCGAAGGGGCTCTCGCGGCGGCGTGCGGGGGAGGCGGCGCGAGCCACCTGGAAATTGGGGGGGGGGGGGGGGGGGGGGGGGAGGGGGCACACGGTCACATCTCCTCCATGAGGGGTGGAGCCTGCCTGTGAGTGACAGCTCTGTGGGCCATTAGGTCCTCGAGATCGGGAGGAAGGGCGGGCCGGGGTGCCTGCTGGCCGCGGCCTGGGTTGGCAGCGAACGCTGGAAGGGCCCTGGGGTGGCTGGAGGGAGAGAGGCTGCGGGGGTGGCAGATGGCCCCTGAGGAGGCTGGATCCTCTGTGGTGGTGTTGGGAGCCCTGCGGTGGTTCCAAACTCGGGTGAGGGGAGGCAGGGGGCAGCTGCCCCGGCGGAGGCCTCTTCATCATCTCCTTGTGCCTGCTGCAGCTACAGCTGCTGGTTCTGTGGCCTGCGTGACTCGTGGTCCTGTTGGAGACGAGTGTGAAAGGTCTCACAGAGACATCACCGAGGTCAGGGGGTTATGAGGGGCTTTAAGTGCCACTTAAGAGGGGTCTGGCATTGCAGGAACACCTGATCCAGCTGCAGTGCCCCTGGCACCAGCAGTGCCTGACACAAGGGTGAGAGGCAGCTGAGCTGCTGTGAGGTGAGCCTGGTGGAGCAGGCCACAGAGGTCAGGGGAGGTGAGTGCCTGAGTTGTGCAGGGCACGTGTCTGTACCCATAAATAAATGAGGGTTTGGGTGCCCTCATTTCAGCAGCAAAGCTCTGTTAAGATAACTTGTGTGTGCTGTGAGCCACACTGCTAAGAGCTGCTGGATATTCAATCCCTCACCCCTGTGAAAGCCTTCAGCTGGGAGATGCAAATTGGTTTCTGCTTTTATAAGGAACCTTAATTTTGTTCTTCCTTTTGGTGCAGGGTAAAGCCTGGAACTGAAGCGGCATGTCCCAGCTTTGCAGCTGTTTGGCTGAAAAGATCCAGATGAAGACTGAAAAGCATCCTCACTCCTCCTGGAATATTGTGCAGCAAACACAGGAGGAGAAAGGACAAACCAAGAGAACACAGGAGTCATCACTTCTGTGTGCAGACTGCCTTTGTAGCTCTAAGCCTCTAGGAAGAAGAGGCTGTAAAGAGTTTATCATAAATATATCCCAGTTCAGAATCCAGACTGAAGTAGGTTAATCAAACAAGGCACTAAAATCAAAAGGCAGAATGGAAAATTATTAACTGTCACAGCAGCTCCAGTGTAAGGTGGTGACATCAGTGAGTTCATCGGGGCTGCAGGACAGCTGGGGTGGAAAGATTCTGGGTTCCTGCAGCTGAACTCACCAGAGCATCCCTGGAGGAGCTAAAATGCTGTTTTCTGAAGCCAGGAATTAACTGGCTTGTAGCTGAAAGGCTCTCTGGGAGGTTGGCTGATCTTGAAGGTCTCTTCCAACCAAAGCTGCTCTGTGATAATGCTGAGGAAAGGTGAAATGCTCCTCGAGGGGTAGAGAAGAGGGCAGGCAGCTCAGTCTCAGCACTCAGTTATCAATAAAGGAATCACTTTGGAAAGGGATCAAAGGTTTGATGTGCTGCTGGGTTTCTGTGCCTGTCCTCTACACAGCACAGCACAGCACAGAGCAGGGCTTCTGCAGGGCTGTGTGAAAGCCTCGCTGGCAGTGGCAGGTCCTTAGCCCAGCATGGCAGCAGGAGGTGGCTCTGTGCTCTGGAGGCCTCAGGGAGGGTTGGCAGTGGCCGGGGCCGGGGGGGGGCGTGTGCTGCTGTCTGAGGTGCTGAAGCTGCAGGGAACTCAACACCACATGCTGCTGGTTCTGCTCCACTCTTTGCAGCAGGTCAGAGTCAAACTAGGGTTTGCTCAGTGAGAGCTAAAGGGTGAGGGGCAAGAGGCTGGGGCCAGCCTCTGCTCAGTGGTGCCCAGGGACAGGGCAAGGGACAGAAAGTAGAAGCCAGAAGGTTCCATCTGACCAGCAGGAGATGTTTCTCTGGGGTGAGGCTGCTGGAGGCTTGGAGCAGGCTGCCCAGGGAGGTTGTGGAGTTTCCTTCCGTGGAGAGCTTCCAACGCCCCCTGGCTATTGTGCTCCTGGGCAAGCTGCTCTGGGTGCCCTGCTTTAGGAGTGTGGGGTTGGACTGGATGAGCTCCAGAGGTCCCTTCCAACCCTTCTATGCTGGGGTTCTGGGCTTCTGCTCCTGCTGATTACCTGTGTCAGAGGTGTGGGTAGGAACAACACAGCCCTGACTGCACATCACTGCTCTGCCAGGAGGCTTTCCTGGGGACTCATCTCAGTTCCAAGCCACCCTCGTGCTGGGGTTTGGTCCTATCCTCCACTCAGGGATCAAACTCAGGGCTGGGGTTTGATCCCATCCTGCACTCAGGGCTGGGGTTTGATCCCATCCTCCACTCAGGGCTGCTCAAGAGGTGCTGAAGGCAAGCTGTGCTGCAGAGCACTGGATTGGTCTCTGCAAACTCCAAGCCATGGAGATAGTGCTCAGAAGTGTCACAGTGACGTGAAGGTTCAGAGCCAATCAAAGTGGCTGTGAGAAACCTTTGCAAAGCAGCCTTGGGTAAAAAAACCCCAAACCACCAGAAATGTGTATTTTTATCCTGGGATGAAACGATTCGGGTTGGGGGGAAACGAGGGTGCAGCAGGGATCAGCTGAGCCTGCAGGAGTGCTCACAAGGAGCCCTCTGATGGTGATGCCTGCAGTGAGTGCTGTGCTCAGCAGCACATCCACACACCGGCGAGCAGGAGCTGCTCCTTGGATCCCTGCTCTGGCCCTTCCCCGTGTTCAGGTAGCTGCTGCTGCTGCTTTCCAAGTTCTTCATTTTCTGTCTCTGCTTTCCCTTTTCCTTGCCCCTGCCCTAAAACAAACCTGCAAATGAAACTACAGGGCAGAGTCACCTGCTGGAGGCAGGGAACGGAGGAGCCAAGGGAACCTGTTGCTGGCGGTGTGCGGCAGAGGAGCAGCTCCCTGCCCTGCCGCCAGCATCTCGCCGCAGGGCTCGCTGGTGCTGACCGAACTGCCCCGCAGCTGCCGGGAGGCTGCGAGGCTGCTCCGCTGGGGCTGTGACAATTCTGCTCAGCCACCACGAGAGGGACATAGAAGGAAAGCGAAGGGAGCAAAACCATCCCCAGAACACCCCCAGGCGGCTTCCTAGCAACGTCCCTTTGCTTTTCCTTTGGGAAGATGCCCCGGGCTCACGGCATTCCCCGCAGCTCCATCCCAAAGAAGCTCTCAGAAGCTTCGCAGCCCTTAGAAAGAGAGCTGGAGTGGGACTGCTGCCTGCAGCTCATCATCTCTCCTCAGCTTTTCCCTCTTGGAATGCCTGTGGTGGTGTCAGGGCAGGGAGTGGTGGTGCTGGCTGTGGCTTTGTTGCAGCCCAAGCTGTTGGACCAGCAAACCTTGCAGGGTTTGTTGGGAGAAGGCTATGGAGCCACTTGAGTTCAGTTGTCACAGATTAGTGGCTGGTGGTGCAACCAGTGTGAGCTCAGAGCTCATGGAAAGGTCTCCATGGATCAAGAGGACCATAAAGTGCCCTGAAGTAAATACTGGGAGGGCTTATTGGGCCCTGGTGGAGCTCACGTTGCTGGGTTGGATGTCATGCAGCCTGTGTGTGTCTGGGGATGGGCATCTGCTCATCCCTGGTGCCAGAAAGCTTCACTCCCAGCCCTGGGGGATGCAGAGGCACAGCCACTGAGGCTGCTCTGAGGGAGCTGAGCAACGACCCTGGGAGAGGAGAGGGGATCCTGCCCCTCTGCTCTGCTCAGACCTCACCTCCAGTACTGCCTCCAGCTCTGGGGTCCCCAGCAGGAGAAGGACACAGAGCTGTGGAGTGAGGCCAGAGGAGGCCACGGAGATGATCCAAGGGCTGGAGCAGCTCTGCTGTGAGCACAGGCTGAGGGACTGGGGGTGTGCAGCCTGGAGAGGAGAAGGCTCCAGGGGGACCTCAGAGCTGCCTGCCAGGACCTGAAGGGATCCTGCAGGAAGGCTGCAGAGAGACTTCTCCTGAGGGTGTCTGAGACAGGCCAAGGGGGAATGGTTTGGAGCTGAGGCAGAGCAGGGTTAGACTGGAGCTGAGGGAGAAGTTCTTCAGCCTGAGGGTGGTGAGACTCTGGCACAGGCTGCCCAGGGAGGCTGTGGCTGCCTCCTCCCTGGGGATATTCAGGGCCAAGCTGGATGAGGCCTTGAGCAGCTGAGTCTAGCTGAGCGGTGTCCCTGCCCAGGGCAGGGGAGGTTGGAGGAGATGATCTCTGAGGTCCCTTCCCACCTGAGCCATTCTGGGATCCTTTGCAGCAGCAACCTCAGTTTAATCCTTCCCCAAGACTTAAACATCATCAGGCTGCAAAGCTCTGAGCAGAGAGCAGCTGCTGCCACATGAGAGGTGGTGTTGCTACAATGCAAAGTCTTTAGGAATTTCGATGAGACACCAGGGATAACCTGGAAATCCACCACTCTCCTCTTTTCCCTGCTAAAACAGAGGGAGGAACAGCAGTGCCCAAGATTCAAGCACACATCAAACCCTTCTGTGCAGCTCTGGATTCTACATTACACTGAAATAACCTCAGTGCTGCTCCATCTGCCTCGGAGAGCTGCCAGGAAGGAAAACAAAGGAACATGGACACTCTTTGTAGTCAGAGAAGAGCTTCAGCCTTTGGTTTCCAGCTCAGCTACACCAACATCTGCTCTGAACAAATCCCTTTTACAGAAACCTTGCTGCCCCTTTGCACTCTGAGCCTGCTCCTTGCAGAACCCCAACCAAAGGCAGATTCAACAGGGAGCAGATCCTCCCAGATCTCTTCTGGAGCACAGTCACCAACTCCAGCCAGGTTTGCCTTGCAGTGTAGGAGCTGCACCTTTCTGCTGGCAGCCTTCACCCTTCTGCAGCCAGCAGGAGAGGAGCAGAACACTTCACATGGTGCAGACAGGCAGGAGCTGTGCTCAGGAAAAGGCTTTTCCCTGTGCTGGTGCCTTGGAGGCAGACTCTGTGCTAACGTGGCATTGTTTGGGATGAACACACTGCAGCTATCCTCACACTGCAGCAGGGAGGGAGGATTTTAATAACCTTTTGGACAGGAGGATTGCAAGTTTCCTACTGAAATGAAGTGGTTTTAATCACTGTTTTAATCCTGAGTTACTTTTTCACACTTTATCAGCTTTTTAGTATTCACCTAGCTTAGGCAGGGAAAGGAAACTGCTCTGTGGCTTTGTGTCTGGTTTCATTTGCTGGCTTCCACAGGCTGCTCTTATCTGCTCCTGTCACTCAGCACCTCCACATCTGAGTGCCTTCTGCATTCAAGATCCCTGAAGGGGTGTCAAGATCTGCTTTTCCTTCACTGGTTTAAGTTACCTCTCGTTTCAGGAATCCTTTTTGCAGCCCCAACTGCACCTGCAGACACAGCTGGAACCAGACACAAGTGTGAGGACTTCCATGGCAACAGCTGTAGGTGAGACAATTTCCTTCAGTTCTTGCCACAAACAAACAAAAATCCCCAAACCCACACATCCAGGCCTAGAACTGAGGGAGACCAAACTGCCCTGGTGTTTGGGGTGGGCTTCCAGGGCAGCTATGGTCTGCAGAGCCTCAGGACTTTGGAGCCAGCCAGGAGCTGAAGCTGGGAGGGGCAAATGCCAGGCAGCTGCTCTGAGTTGGCTCCAGGAGTACTCCAGACCATCACCAGGCTCATCATAAAGGGGGAGTTTGCTGAGGGGGCTTCTTCCCTGGGCTCCTTCTCCCCCTCTGCAGGGTCCCCATCCTGCTTTCCTCTTCCCTCTGCACATCCACTGGGCTGTCACAGGCTGTGTGATCTCAGCAGCAGCATTCATTCTCCTTTAGCTGTTTCATTGAACCTCTTCTCATGCCAACCCCTTGGGTCTCCTCTCCTCTTCCTGAGCCTCCTTCTCAGCTGGGGATGGAACAACTGAGAGCAGACACAAATCCATTGCCTGCCATCATGGAAGCCTTTGCAGCAG
The DNA here is from genome assembly GCF_027791375.1 of Indicator indicator. Lineage (NCBI taxonomy): Eukaryota > Metazoa > Chordata > Aves > Piciformes > Indicatoridae > Indicator > Indicator indicator. Next base: position 2,457,961 of record NC_072045.1, on the reverse strand, counting down.
CAAAGCTGTGGCTCTGCTGGCTGGGGGAGAGTGCAGGGCCAGGAAAGGTTGGGTGCCTGGCCCAGGCTGGCTTCAGGCTGGAGCAGCTTGCTCGTGGTGGAAGGAATGTTTGCTTTGCAGCATGTTGTGGATTTGAGGAGGAACCAAGCCAGCACTGAGCACAGGTCATGGATGGTTACAGAGCAGCTTTGTGAGGCCTTCCCAGAAGTCAGAAGCTGCTTGGAAATGTCCCCAGGGCACTGGTGGAAAAAGAGCAAGAGGCCAGTGGGGTCCCAGACTGTAGCAGCCCTGCTGAGAGCCAACCTTGCAGGTGATTCTGGCACCTCCTCTCTCACCACTGCTTTGCCTCTGCTTTAAGCCCCTCTCAGGGGGTTGTCCAGGGGCGCTCCATGCAGTCCCTGTGCTAGCAGTTCCTGGGTTTGCCTTTCCCAGCACAGCTCCTTAGCCTGCCCCTCAGGCAGGGCAGAGCTGGAGGGATCCTCTCATCCCTAGCTGCTGGTGCTGGCTGCTGAGACCTCCTCCTCCTGGGTGATTTGTGGCCAGGATGAAGGGCTGAGGGCCTTGGAGCTTTATAGCCTGGAGAGGGCAAGACTGGGGGGGAGAGCTCATCAATGCTGATCAATAGCCAAGGGTGGGGGGCAGGAGGATGGGGCCAGGCCTTTTCCAGTGGTGCTCAGTGACAGGATAAGGGGCAATGGGCACAAACTGGAACATCAGAAGTTCCATCTGAATGTGAGGAGGAACTTCTTTACCTGGAGGGTGCCCTTTCCCAGGCTGCCCAGAGAGGTGGTGGAGTCTCCATCTCTGGAGACATTCCAAACCCACCTGGATGCCATCCTGTGCAACCTGCTGTGGCTGAACCTGCTCTGGCAGGGGGGTTGGACTCAGTGATCTCCACAGATCCCTTCCAGCCCCTATCAGTCTGTGGTTTAAGATCTGCCTTAGGAGCAGCAGCTGATGGCAACACCCTGGGACCTTCTCTGGACTGGACCCAACCTGCTTTCCACCAGGGCTTCCAACAGCACTTCCAAATGATCTACCCAGCTAGGCTTTGGTTTGGATTCTCCATGTGTGAGGAGGCAGAGTTCCCACTGTGGGACAGCCAGAAAAGAGCTGGGAAGGTACTGGAAGAGCTGTGAAAAGATGGAGAGATAAGGAAGCCTCCCATGCTGTTCCCTCCAGGGTCACCCAGCCCAGCAGTGACCAAGTGGTGCTGTCTGAGAGTGACCCTGCAGGAGCTGCTGCAGGTGGAGCCTGCTGGAATTCCTGGCCCCTGAACAAGGCTCATGGCAACACCACAGACCCATTGTGGAGCCTGGAAACTGTGACTGGGGCTGGTTGTACTCCAGAGGCAATCACTGGCCTGGATTTATGACCAAACAGAAGTTTTCAAACAACTTTTCAGCCCTGGTCCAGAAAATCCATCACCCTTAGGTCATGTGGAGGAAACCCAGAACACAGGAACCTTTTCTGTGTGGTTGTTAGCAACGTCATGGAGAGGATGAAATGTTGCTGGAGGTCTGCAGCTTCCTTCTGGTGTGGAGACAGAGCAAAGGTGCTGCAGGAAGCTCTCTGGCAAGGGAGTGGTGTTCCCACCTCAGGCAAGACACTGACATATTAAAGCCACCTGCCTGGCAGCAGAGAGGACTTTGCTGGATGAGGTGATTGCAAAAAGGATGTGGAGAAGGTCTGGAGAGGGCTGACTCTAACCAGGAGCTCAGCAGTGATGTCACTCAGACAGAAAAGGAGTTGTGGGGCAATGAGCTCCCTGGATGCAGAGCAGCCACCAGCAGGAGTGCAGGAGAAGTGCTGCAGCAGGAGATGCTGCATGGTGCAGTGAAGAGCTTGAGGAAAGCCCAAAGCATGCAAGGTCATGCTGGGAAAGCCAGGCTGGAGTCACCCTGAGGAGAGGCAGGATAGAGAACCCAGGCTGGTCTGTGAGTGTGAGGAGCTGGCTAGGAGAGGGAGGGGAGCAAGCCCCCAGTCAGAGTGTGTCCACTCATGAAGTCTTGGATCCAAAAGCCAAATCTTGGGCTAGCTAGGGCTCTGGAACAGCCTAGAGGGTTGCTGTGATTCCCAACAGCTCCTGAGCTGTTCTCTTGGGGCTCAAAACAAATCCAGCCCTAATCTGCAGCCAGCCCCTCCCCTGAGGCTGCAGGAGAACAAGCAGCCTCCTTCTGGGAGCCCTGACAACCTGGAGAGCTTCAGGAGACACCAAAAACACCATGAAAAAATCAACCCAAAGGTCGTTTTGGTTTCCTTTCTAGGCTGTGGTGCTGCAGGAGTTGTTGGGTCCCTCTCAGGGTGCAGGGATCCTGCACATGGAGCTGTCAGCAAGGTCCCATTGGGTGCAGCCTGCTCAGCCCTGGAGGAGCCACAGCTGCCTTGCTCCTCCTTCCCTTCCCCACACTGTTTGTTCCAGGTGCCACGGGAGGCCACCACAAACCTCATCTGAGGGGGAAGAAAAGAAGGGGAGGGGGCACCTGCAGCACGAAATAGCACAAGCTCCTCTTTTATTGGGGGATATAGGAGAGGAACTTGGATCTCCCCAGGAAGTTCTCTTGCTGCTGTGCTCAGCCCAAGCCCCAGACGTGACTGGAAGCCAGCAAATGATCTCAGGCTGTGAGTGAGATCAGGTTTTGCTGAGTCCACAGGGCTGGACATGTTCATTACTCTTCCCAGAAGGTCTCCTGTCCAAGGCATGCATGGAGCTGTGATTTCCTTGGAAATATTTGCCTTCAGGGGAGCCCCACGGAGAGAGGCTCCAAGGCTCAGCCTTGCCTCCTGCCTCGCCAGGAGAAAGCTGCTTTGGTCCTGGCTCTTTGTTCACCTGAGGCGTGGGGTTCCTGGAATTGTCTTCGCCTTCCTGGAAGGAGTGGGGAGGCTGGAAGGGGTTGTGCAGAAAGCCTGCAGAGGCTGAGGGGGTGTCAGGGAGAGGGGAGGCAGCTGGAGCCTGGGGAGAGCTCCTGGATTCCACTCTCATGACAGGTACTGCTCTGGCACCAGTGGTTCAGGAACTCAGTGTTGCTTACACCCAAAGTGTTTTGGCTGGAGTAAAGGTTACTGGGAGCAGCTGGAGCCAGGAGCAGTTGGCCTCTCTTGAAGGCTGCCTTGCAAAAGCACAGAGGATCAGACCCTGAGTTTCCATGTGGAATTCAAATCAGAGGAACCCTGTGGCCACCAGCCACAGCCAGGCTCAGCCTGTGCCCTTGCAGTCCTTGGATGGAAGAGCAGTTGGGATGAAGCAAGAGCAGTTGGGATGAAGCAAGAGCAGTTGGGATGAAGCAAGGGCTTCCTCTGGCTATTTACACAGTCCCCAATACTGAAAAATATTGTGGAAAAAAAAAAAAGATTGGATTGGCTTCTGTGGCTGTTTTTCAGCCTTGGGTGGGGTCAGGGGAGGCAATTGCCAGAAGTCTCCAGAGCCAGTTTGTTCCTCTGAGATTTCTGCTCTGATATTTTCTTGAAAACTCAAGAGGTTTGGATTAGTCTCCAGGCTCCATCTTCCTGGAGGGCTTCCCACCACTTGTGAGCCTGTGGACAAACCGTTTTCTTCCACTGGGAAAAAAACCCAAACCCAGCAGCCCATGGCTGGGAGGAGGTTGTGTTTTCCTCTGGGTTCACAAAGGCTGTCCAAAGAGGAACCATTTTTGGGTGTCTCAGCTGCAGAGTCTGATAGCTGGTGACAAGGAGCAGTGGCTGTGAGCAGAGATGGCTGAGAAGGGAGCTGAGAGCCTGGCTGCCAGCAGGAGCAAGTGCCTGGGAGCCAGGGGCTCTGTGTCTCCACGGCTCCTGATGCTGGTGAAGCAGTTCCACCAGTGGAGCTCTTTGCCTGAAGGCTTCTGGGACTGATCCTTCTGACCTGCACCTCTGTCACAGGCAGGGCTGGGCAGTGACCTGAGTGCCAGAGGCTCTCCATGAACCCCTTCCCAAAAGGAAGAGCAAGGGATAAGGGAGAGGTCTGGGGCCTCTTCCCAAGGCAAGACAAAGAGTCACACATTCAGTGATCAACTTCTTTCCCCTCTTTCTCTGTTCCTTCCAGGATTTTGAAGAGTTGAGTTTGGAGAAATCAAAGATCAGGCTTCTGAGCTCCCCACAGGCAGTGAGGATGTGAGGAGGGTGAAATCAGGGAGATCTTCCCTCCCCTTGCTGCAGGGAGCTCTGATTTTCAGCAGGGAGAGGGTTCTTGTCTCCTGCAGGCTGCTGCCTGCAAAGGACAGGATTGAGGAGGACCTCCACAGTGGTCTTTTGATTGCTGCTGTCCTGAACAGACCTGGTGCTTGGTGCTGGCTTTGCTGGGCTCCAGCTGCCCACCACACTCCAGACCTTCCTGCTGGCTCTTGCTGGGTTGGTTGAAATGTAAGCAGTGGAGCTAATTGCTGTGGGGAGATGATGTGAGAAAGAGCAAATGGGAAGGGAAGAAAAATGGCCTCAGTTGCAGTCAGGAGAGGAAATGTCAAGAGAAGTCTCATTGATCTTGAATCAAACCTCCTCAAACAGCTCCAGCTCTTTGCTGCCTCTGTCCAGGACAGCTCAAGAGGTTTGCTGAATGCAACTTTTGGTGTGGAAAACATCCTGGTGTTCCCCTGAGGTGACCCACAGGAAGGGCAGCTGTGTGGGCTGGCTGAACAGGGTGAGCAGAGCTGCTGGTGGCAAGGGGGACTCCAGCACTGCATGCTTCTGAGGCAGAACAAACTCTGGGTTTGCCTGTGGGGCTTTGGCATGTGAGCACAGAAAGCTTGGCTCTGTCTGCCAGGGATGGATGCTGACCACCCCTGGGCACTCCCTGTGCAGAGCAAGGTTTGCTCTGGAGGCCTGAGCCAAATGCTTCCCTTTTCCCCTGCTGGCCTGGGCTTGGCTGTGTGCTTGGCTGTGCTCCCTGGCCCAGAGGTGGCTGTGCTCTGCTGCCATTAGGCATGAAAAGGTTGTCAAGCTCCTTGGGATCTTCCCTGCTGAGAGGAAGGATGGAAACCTGAGGTGGTTTTGGAGCTGCAATGTCCAAAGGCTGCTGGGGGACAAGCAGTGATGTGAGGCCAGCAGATGCTCAGCCCTGCCTGTCCTGTGCCACAGGATTGGTGCTGGCCATGCAGCTTGATCTGTAGCTACCACACCAGTAGCCTGCAGGCAGCTGCAGCAATAGCTCAGAGCAGACTTCCAGGGCCCCTCATGTTCAGTGTTCTGCCTAGCAAGGGGTCAGTGCCAGATGTCTTCTGAGTCAGGTCTTGGTACAGGATCCAGCCCAAGTCTGTGCTCCCTGAGAGGCCCCTGGGCTGTAGGAAATGTCTGTGCTGTCTGCCCACCTCCACGTGGGAGCTGAGCACTGAGCAGTCCCTCTGGGCTGAGACAATTCCTGTTTAGCCTCTTGCTGGAGACCCCTGGATTGCACAACGAGGAGGTTTGACCACAGAGATGAATGAAATCCATCACTTAGAGGGAGAGAAAATCCAGAGCTTTTGTTTTGGAAGGTCTGCCAGCCCTGGGAGTTTTGGGAAGTGACTTGGTGTCTGCTGAGCAGGGAGCAGAAGCCATCAGTGGAGCTGTGTTATTGTCATCAGCACCTGGGGAGGTGCCTTTCAGCACCAAACCCCGAGAGGGAGAGCAGAGCCAGAGCAGTTTGACTGAAATAGCATTAGTGAGAGTCCCAACAAGAGCTCCCAGCAGGATGGGATGGCTGAAGCAGCACAGCAGTTTGCTTCTCTCTTGGTCAAAACAGCCTCCAGTCTTCTCCTTTTTCCCAGTACATCTCAGTTAATTATTCCCAGTTCCCTCCATCAGCCTGAGCTCATTGTTGCAAATGAGGTTAATTCAGAGCTGGGAGACTTTATTGTCCCTGCTAGCAAAGGGCATGAATAGGAGAGGAAAAAATGTGAGCTGCTTCCTGCAGGATTTTCACAACTCTCCTGGGGGTGAGATTATTACAGAAGCTGGGGGATCAGCTCTGAGCAGGGTGGGGGTGGTGGGGAGCAGCTCTGAGCAGGGTGGTGGTGGTGGGGAGCAGCTCTGAGCAGGGTGGGGGTGGTGGGGAGCAGCTCTGAGCAGGGTGGTGATGGGGGTCAGGGGAGCAGCTCTGAGCAGGGTGGTGGTGGTGGGGAGCAGCTCTGAGCAGGGTGGTGGTGGTGGGGAGCAGCTCTGAGCAGGGTGGTGATGGGGGTCAGGGGAGCAGCTCTGAGCAGGGGGGTGGTGGTGGGGAGCAGCTCTGAGCAGGGTGGGGGTGGTGGGGAGCAGCTCTGAGCAGGGTGGTGATGGGGGTCAGGGGAGCAGCTCTGAGCAGGGTGGTGGTGGTGGGGAGCAGCTCTGAGCAGGGTGGTGATGGGGGTTAGGGGAGCAGCTCTGAGCAGGGTGGTGGTGGTGGGGAGCAGGAGCTCCAGCTCCTTGCACCCCCCTGTCTACTTGAGAGGAGGAGGAGCCTGGGGCCAGCTCTTCTTGACTTGCACATCCAACTGTTTCCAGCCTCTTGCACCTCTGATTTGTCTGTGGGAGGCTGAGATGAGAGGTAAAGCAAAACTGAATGAGGGCTGCTAGGGAATGTGTGGGGCCCTTGACTGACCTCCTGCTCTCAGTCCTGACAAAAGCACTTTGGCTCCAGGTGAATCACTTCTCCTCAGGGGTCTGCTGAATTTGGTTTGGAAGCTCTGCAGAGAAGGAGGCTCCACAACCTCTCTGGGCAGCCTGCCCCAGGCCTCCAGCACCCTCACACCAAGAAAGTTTCTCTTCCTGGAAACCTCCTGGGTTCCAGTTTGTGCCCAGTGCCCCTTGTTCTGTCCCTGGGCACCACTGAGCAGAGTCTGGCCCCAGACTCTTGCCCCCTGCAGCCCCTTTAGCTCTTGCTGAGCATTGATCAGATCCCTCTGGGGCTCCAGAGGTCAGCTCCAGGTCTCAGCTTCTCCATAGCTCTGCTGGGAGGGCAGAGCACAAGAAAGAGCAGTAGTGATGCCCTCAGTGGAACCATCAGTAGTGATGCTGGGTGGAACCATCTCCATTTGTTGTGTTCTGCAGACATCTTCTGGCACTGCAGTTTGCCACTGATTACATGAAGGAGAAACCCCAAACCCCAACTCATTAAAAGGGCTTAGAGAAGATCTTCAGTGACCTTCAGTGAGTGCTTTGCTTTCCTGAGGAATCCAGAGTCAGAGACATAAACCAGACTGCAGCAAGCTGTAACTCCTCAGACATGTAGGAAACCACAGGCTGGGGTGGATGATTCCACCCTGCAGTGCAGGAGGCACAGGGGCAGGGGCTGGGGGTGTCCTCACCCAGGGGCTGGTGGCTTTGGTGCAGCTTTGGTGCTGGTGTCCAGCACTGACTCTTGCCTGGCACAAAGCACTGCTGCTTCTCTTTACATTGCTTAGTTGTTGGCCAAGGTTTGACACCTCAGGACTGCTACCAGCTCCTGCATGCAGGATTTGGGAGCCCTGTTTGTTGATTTCTGTGCTTTAGCAACAGCTGAAATCAGGGCTTGCAGAGATTGGAGCTGTGAAAATCATGGCCTGCAAACTTCCCAGAGCAGCTTTTTGTTTGGTCTGGAAGCAGATGGCCAAAGGGAGGACCAGACTGGAGACCCTGCTGGAGCTGGGCCTCGGAGCTCAGCATCCTGTGCCCTTCACAGAGTGTCCTTGGAGTCTGCAAATGTCAGACAAAGTAAGGCCAAGCTGGAAGCTGTGCTGTGGAATCCTGCTGAGGTGTGGGTGGAGTAGAGCAGCCCTGCAGCTCCTGAAGGCATCCTGCAGGAAGGCTGCAGAGGGACTTTGCATGAGGGTGCCTGGGACAAGTGGGAATGGTCTGGAGCTGAGGCAGAGCAGGGTTAGACTGGAGCTGAAGAAGAAGTTCTTCAGTTCCAGGGTGGTTGGGCTCTGGACTGGGTTGCCCAGGGGTTGCCAACCTCTCTGCACACACCCCAGAACCTGTAGGTGGTTTTCAGTTATTTTTAGAGCTTGACCTTACAAGACTGGAAAAAAATTCATTTTTTCCTTCTGACTTTTGTCCATCATTTGGCAAAGATTTGTTGAAAACACGGGGATGGAAAATATTTAAACTTCAAACTGGGATGAATTTTCTTTCTGTGTTTTTTTTTGTTTGTTTGTTTGTTTTTGTTTTTTTTTTTTTGTTTTGTTTTGGTTTGTTTGTTTGTTTGTTTGTTTGTGTGCTGCTTTCATTTGTGATGTCAGCTCCAGTCAGGGGAAAAAGGTGTAAGAGACCTGGCACTGCAGAGCCCCTTCTGCACTGCAGCCCAGACAAACAGCATCACAGAGTGGCTCACACCAAACAAGTTTCTCCTCCTGGTCAGATGGAACCTCTTGGGTTCCCATTTGTGCCCCTTGCCCTGTCCCTGGGTACCACTGAGCAGAGTCTGGCCCCAGCCTCTTGCCCCCCACCCTTTAGCTCTTGCTGAGCATTGCTCAGATCTCCTCTGGGGCTGCTCTTCTCCAGGCTCTCAGCTCCAGGGCTCTCAGCTGATTCTCACAGAGAGCTCCAGGCCCCTCAGCAGCTTTGTAGTTTCCCCTGGACTCTCTCCAGCAGTTCTCTGCCTTTCCTGAACTGGGGAGCCCAGACCTGCACCCAGTACTGCAGCTGTGACCTCAGCAGGGCAGAGCAGAAGGAGCTGAGACCCTCCCTTGCCCTTCAAACCCTCCTTTGCTAACTGCAGTGACCATGCTGCTCACCAGCACCTTCCTGGCTGCACCCTGAACATGGGAAGTCTGAGATCAAAATGAGCAAAGCCTCTTTGGGTGAACACCCAAAGCTCTGCTGCAGCTCCTGTGCCCAGGGCTGTGGTGTGACCAGCACTGTGGCAGCTCTCACAGCCAGGAGGGAGAGCTGTGGGACCCAGCACCTCCCTGCCCTGCAGGCTGACCCTGCTCACAGCTCCCAGCTGCCACTGCCTTGCTGCAGCCCTTTCCTTGGGCAGCTTTTCTCTGGCTGCTCTGGGAGCATTTCTCTGCCCACTCTGTGTGTCCTGGTGGAAAGAGCTGGATTGAGGCTGGTGGTAAAGGCTGGATTGAGACTCAGCCCCTCAGAGACAAGCAGCAGCACAATCCACCTCCCCTTCCTGCTGTCCCTTCTGCACTGCATCCTTCAGGCAAGCCTGGCTGGGGGGGAGCAAGAACATCAACCTCTAAGGCTTCTCCACTTGGCCAGTCCCCTTCTGAAGCAGGATGTGAGGGCTCCTCTCAGGAGCTGGGAGATGATTCTACCACTCCACTAGTGGTGAAAGTGCCTTTGGGGAGCTTGGAGATCCCTTTCTGAAATCCTAGTGAGGTGCAGATGGCTCTGAGCTTTGGTGCTAGGGGCTGTGAATCACTTCTCCTGTGTGTCCAGGAAGAGAGAGAGAAAAAAAAAAACCACTAACAACAACCACCCAAAAATCCATTTAATTCTGGAATTTTCTGACCTATTTTGGTGCAAGTCGGTCTAAAAAAAAAGAAAAAAATTCCCCCAAAAAATCAAATGAGGCAAAAAGAAAGGGCCAGCCCCAAGCCCCCTCCTGCCCTGATGACTTTCTCATATTGTTTACTTTTGTAGCGCTCTGTGCGGAGCGGCAGCCAGCGATGACGTCCAGCCCCCGGCCAGCATCAGAGCATCAGGACTTCAGAGGAAGGAATGCAGCTTCATAAATAGCAAACCACAGCCACTAATGGGGAGCAGAGGCAGACCTGCAGGTTAGAAATCCCTTGCAAGAGGAGCCCACGGAGCCACACAGCCTGGAGCCTCCACGATGGTCCCAGCTCTCGCCGCTGCTCTTCTGCTCTGCTTCTCTTGGCCTTTCTCGTCGTGCCAGCAGAGAAGGGCAGGTAAGGGCTGCTCATTCTCTCTGTATTTTGGGCTCTCCTCTGCTTTCTGGGCTCCTACCAAACTTCTCTCCAGCAGCAGGGCACGAGGAGCGAGGTTAAGATGCCAACTGCATCTCCTGAAGCCTAGGGGAAATGTTCAGGGAGTTTGTAGCTTCATAGGAAATTGGAAGCTTAGCTGAGTAAATCTTCAGCCTTCTGCTTCCCCCCAGTCCTCCTCCTGGGCTGTGAAGTATTTTAGGGAGAAAGGTTTCTCCTAGGGCAAGTGGAAGTTTGATTGTGGTTTGCAGTGACCTGCAAGAGACACTTTTCATCTGCACTTTGCATGGGGTTTAGGTTAAATGTCCTGTGCAGGACCCTTGCAGAGTCTCTCTGCACACACAGACCCCAGGGACACTCAAACTTCTAGGAACTGAGGACATGCAAAGGGCACTGCCAAAGCTTCCCTTCCCTGAAGAGCCTGTGAGGGGAATGCTCGAGCCCAGGAGGGGCTGGGAGCCTGAGCTGGCAGCTCAGCCTCTGCACCAGGCACTCAGATGTGTGCTGCTGGAGACAGGAGGAGGCACAGGAGTGGAAATGTCTGCAAGTGCATCGATTTCCTCTGGGAAGGCTGCAGAGTGCTGGGATCATCATTCATCTGGAGCTGAATATTAACACACACCAAAAAAACCCAAACCAAACTTTTATTTTCAATTGCTTCTTGCTACTAGGGATGGAAAATTCCTCCTAGCAATAACCAGCAGCTGCCTGAAGCTTTCCTGCAGAGCTGATTCAAACCCTCCCTTTGAAGGGAGAAGTGATGTGCAAGCTTCTTGTTCTCAACAGACCAAGAAATGCCTCTTGAATTCAGACCTCCTGCCCAAGAACACCACATTTGTGGCACTTCCAAGTCAGTTCCCAACCCCAAGTGTGTTGGGGAGGTTGCAAATGGTCAGGAGATCTCTAGGCTCTGCCTCATGAGGCTCTCAGGCTGGGTGGGTGTCAGCAGCAGGGGCTCCCATCCTGTGGTGGTGGCAGATGGCTCCCCAAGGAGACAGCCCCCCGGCTCCAGGTGGTTTTGCCCTGCACACAGAGTGCTGTTTGTAGAGGATTTGGCTGTTTCTCTCTCTTTATAAAGGTTCCTTTACACCCAGGCTGTCATTTACAAGGTGTGAGGATCGATGAATGCAGGAAAGAAACCAGAGCTGGGCTCCCTCCTGGAAGGCAGCAGAGCACCAGAGCTGAGCTTTGGGTCCAGTCCTCTTTTAAATGGTTCAGGTTTTGACTGTACCTTAAATAACTCCAGAAACCAGGAGCTGCTTCCAGTCACTCTGCTGGGGCAAAGCTGGAGTGCAGGATTTTAGTCTGGAGGGAGCAGGGAAGGCTGGAAGGGAAAAGTCACAGAATGATAGAATGGTTTGGGTGGGAAAAATCCTTTTGGATCATGCACTCCAACCATTCTATAACTCTACCGAGGCTGGGGCTAAACCATGGCCCTCAGCACCACATCTCTGCCTCCTTGAGAGCCCTCCAGGGGTGGGGATCCAGCCCCCTGACTGGGCAGCCTGTGCCAGGCTTGGGGAACCCTTCCAGTGCAGAAGTTTCTCCTCACTCAGGCTCAGCTGGCCTGGAGATGACCTTGTGCAATGGTTCCTATCCCAGCCCAGGCAGGATGTGGCAGTGCTGTATGGGGGAGCAGATGCCCCACAGCCACCACAGGGCATTTCCAAACTGCCACAACCCCAAAAGCCTCCAGACTCCAGCAAGAGAAAGGGAGCAGGCGAGGCCACGGCTGCTGTGCCAGCTCCAGTGCTTGGCAGCACCTTTGGGATGGGCTCAGCAAAGAGCTTTGCTTTAGTTCTGCCCTTCCCAGCAGCTCCCACAGCACTGCATTATTAATTTGCTGCTCTTGGCAGCAGGACTTCCCCATGTGTGAACTGCAGAGCCTGTGCCAGGTTAGCAGCTCCCACAGCTGCCAGCCTGCCAGGCTCATTTGTTAGCTGAGGGGTGGCTGTTACCTGCCTGACAAGCACAGCTGATGGGCACTGCCCACAGCAAACCCTACCCTCTGTGCAAGCCTGGGAAGGCCTCCAAGCTTCTAGCCAGGACCTGGCAGAAGCTGGTATGGAGGAGGCTGGATCCTGACTGCGAAGCTGCAGTTCAGAACCTCCCTCGGTTTGTGCTGCTAATGGCTCTGGGCTGGTTTTCCCCCAACCCCTTTGGGGGTTTTTAGGAGGTGATGTTGGGCCAGAAATGCTGCAGGAGATGAGAGAAACCAACCGTGTGCTGCTGGAGGTTCGGGAGCTGCTGAAGCAGCAGGTAGGTGAGAACAGGACCTGCTCCCTGCTGCTCTGCACGGGAGATAGCTCTGAGTCCTCTGCCTGCCTTGCTGAGCACTCGGGGGGAGGGGGCTGCTGCCTACCTTCAGTGGAAGCAGCAGCAGGAGGGGGAATCACCACCAGGTCTGTCCTGAGGAGAGAAGTCTGGATCCCAAACTCTGCTGCTTAGAGCAGGGGCTGCTGAAAAGCAGCATACAGGGGGAGGGGACACAGGCAGGGGGGGTCACATCTACCTGCACCCACGAGTCACTTTCTCCTTGGTTTCCTGGGCTCAGTAAATCAGTGGAGAGTCCAAACTTGGAAAATGGAGGAGAGCTTTCAGCCATCTATTAGGGTCCTGGCAGGGGAGGTCACAGGGAGTCTAAGCAGGCTCTGTATTCACTCCTGCTGTGTTCATCCTCAGCCTTCCTGGCTCCAGCAGTTGCTGAGGGGGTTTGGAACTTCTTGGGTGCTTCAGACTCTCCCCATCTTAACGAGGAGGTGGTGGTTTGGCTGGGCAGCTCTGCTCTGAAGCACAGAGAAAGGCTCCTTTCTCCCTCTCTCCACTGTGGGAGCTGCGGGCAGCAGCCTCTGCCTGCCAGGGAACAGGAATGGCAGCCTGGTGTCTGTGCCAGGGCAGACTGGGCGGCCTCTCATCTGCACAAACATCTGCCTTGGGTCCTCTCACATTTCAGGCTGCTGCATAAATGCTCAGTGTTTACTAGGAACCAGGTCAGACATGGTTCCTGGCAGCTCCCAGCAATGATTTCCAGTCTTCCCTTCCAGGTTAGCAAAGCTTCTCCACGCAGGTTTTTGTTTGCTCTTGCTCCTGCCATCTCCCCACTGGGAGGGGCTTTGATCCAGGGGGAAAGCTCTTCCCCGCAAGACAAACCTGCACATACAGATGGAGAGCCAAGGTGGCAGCTCAGGATTCCTCAGGCTGTGCAAAGATTTTCCTGACCCTTCACTTCTCCCTGATTCAGCCTCTGGGGATGCTGGCAAAAGGCACAACCAGGAAGGGCAGCTCCCCTCCCCTGAGCCAAACTCGGGGCACAAAGGAGATGCTGAGGGTCGTTAGCAGTGCTGCGAAGCCTCTCTTGTGCTCCCTGTCACCCACCTCTAACGGGGGATGCTCTGGGGTGGCTTTTAGCTCTCTCTGCATCAACTGTTCCACACACATGGCCCCAGGCTGCACGAGAGGGAAGAGAGAGCCTAAGGTGGGAGGAAAGCTTCTCTCTTGTACCTGGGAGCTGACAGAGACCTGAGCAGCAGCTCTTGGCTGAGTGAAATGAGCTGAGCATGAAAAAAAATATATGCCCAGGGTGTGGAGGGATGGGCCTGAGCCTGGGCTGTGGATGGCAGCAAGGCTCTTGAAGGGAACAATGTCTGCAGGAGCTGCTGCCTGCTGGAGTGGTGTAAATTGTCAGCTCCAGACACACAGCCCTGTGCCTGCTGCTTTCCTTTCCTCACCAAAGCAGCAACAGTTTTGCCCTGCCAGTGCTGCAGGTGAGCTCCACGCTGGAGGGAGGAGGTTTTGTGAACAGACTCAAAGTGTCCTCATGCTAAGGGCCAAAGAGTGGCAGAAACAGTGTCAGATTATTCCTCCAGCTGCCCCATCTTTTCCTGCCTTGCCTTGTGCAGTGCCTGGACTGCAGCTGACTCCTCCAGCACTGCTGGCTCAGCACCTCCTGGAGTGGAAGACCCAAACCAAGCAGATTTCCCTTTCTCTGCCCCACTTGTTTCTGTGTATTCAAGTCAAGTGCTTCCCACATCGGCGAGAGGATCCCTGAGTTAGGCTGCAGGAGCAGGCAGTGACTGAGAGCAGGGAGCAGGAGCCAGCAGGGAGGCTGCAGCCAGGCTCTGGGAGTCCAGTGCCCTCTGTGAAGCTGGGGGCTCAGTGGTGGCTGAGGAGATGTGCAGCTTCAGACACCCTCAGACTGCTGGCAGTGGGGCTGGTCCCAGCGTGGGAGCAAGCTCAGCCCTTGGCTAAGTGGTGGCTCTTGTTTTCTTCCAGATTAAGGAGATAACATTCCTGAAGAATACAGTCATGGAGTGTGATGCCTGTGGTGAGTGACTGAGCTGAGTCCTGTCTTCAGCTGCCCCCTGCAAGTCCTTCCTGGCTTCGTGTCCAAATGAGCAGGGCAAGGCTGCCTGTGACCACAGCTTGGTTGAGCACCACCCTGGGTGTCACAGGGCACTGCTCAACAGCCCTGATGCTTTTGTGGCCTCCCCAGAAGGTTCTGCACATGTGGGCCATGGTGCAATGGCAGCTGAAGCTGTTGCCCTTTCCCTGGTTGTGGGGTGCCCCCAGAGCTGATCTCTTTCCCAGCCAACTTCCCACTCCCTCTGAAGTAAGCTTGGTTAGCAGCTCCATGACCTGCCAGGATGAGCTGCTCAGGCTAGCTGCTGAAAGCTGCCCAAGCACATCTCCTAACAACCCAGCCCATGGCTGATGTTGGAATTGCCTGGGAAAGCAGATGGATATCCCATGGGATCGAGCTGGCTCCTCCTGAGCTGCAAGCGGAAGAGAACCTCAGCCCCGAGAGGCTCTGCCCTGCTGCTCCTTCCCTCCCCATGCTGCCACCACCCAAGCTTGTTTACAGAGGCAGTAACCAGCAGCAGCAATTTTCCCCCCATAAATCTTGCCCTCTGCTCCCCAGGATATGTTTTGGGTTTGTGTTTTGCTTTTTTTTTTTTTTCTGGACTGGGGCTCACTTCCAGTGGATTTGGCTTTCAGCAGTGTGGTCCTTGGAGGGGCTCCATTCTTTGCCAGTGCACTCAAAGGGTGGAGCCACACAGTGTGGGGAGAACTTCTGCTGGAAAAGAGATCAGCAAAGCTTCTGGGAGCTGCAGCCATTCACAGCTTTTCTTATGCTAATTCCTGCACAAACCTGCCCTGAGCTTTCCCTCTGTGCTGCTTTCTGCTTTCCCCACTCTCTCTTCTGCTTTCTGTGCCTTCCCCTCCCGTGCTCCTTGCTGCAGAACCTGAGCCTCCTTTAGCCATGCACTGAAGGTGACTCACAGCAGCTGTGTGCTGCTCATTAGTGCTCAGGAAGAGAAGCATGGGGAGGAGGCTGCGGTTTGCCTTGGGTTTAGTGAAGATTTTGCTGTGGTGGTTGTGAGGAGATGTCTTAGGATCCCAGACTGGTTTGGGTTGGAAGGCACCTTCAAGATCATCCACTTCCAAGCCCTTGCCGTGGGCAGGGACAACTCCCACCAGCCCAGATTGCTCAGGGTCTCATCCAGCCTGGCCTTGAACACCTCCAGGCTTGGAGCCTCAACATCTCTGGGCAGCCTGTTCCAAGAGTGTCCGGACCCTGCCCTGATACCTTCTGAGCCAACAGGACCACCTGATGCTGGCCTGGCAATGGCAGCTCTGTGCTTAACCTCCCTCTTGTCCTGCAGGCATTCGCCCCGAGGTCACAGGCCCTGGAATCACAGTGACTCAGTTCAACAGGTGCCTGCCCAACCCCTGCTTCCCTGGCGTGTCCTGCACCCAGACTGCCACCGGCTTCCGCTGCGGCCCCTGCCCCCCCGGCTACTCTGGCAACGGCACCACCTGCACCGACATCAACGAGGTACAGCCAGGGCAGGGGCTGCAGAGCTGCCTGCCTCCTCCTGGAGCTTTGTCTGGTGGGTAGCAGGAGTCAGGCAACGGCCCTGGGAGCTGAAGCTCCCCAGCAGCAGCGCTCTGCTGGAGGCGGCGCTGGGTCTCAGCCTCGGCTCTGCTCCGTGCTGGGTTTCCATCCAGCCTCGCTGGCACTGTGTTCTGAAAGCCACACAGGCTGCAGGACATAAATCCTGAGGGTTGCACCACATGGGAAGGTGAGCTGGGAAGGGCAGCACAGTGCCTTTTGGTCTCACGATCGTTCGAGCTGATGAGCTGTTAGAGATAAGATTTACGACTGTGGGATGGGATCAAACGCTTCCCAAATCGTCCTCCCTGCAATCCATCTCCACAGCACTCACCCTGCCTTGCTCCTGCCCTTAAATCAAACTTTACTAGGCAGAGGCTGCAGGATTTATTGTCCTTTTTTTAGGAAATGTGGCATTCCATCAAGTTCCCTCCCTGTGGCCATGCAAAGCTTTCCTCAGCCATTGATTCCGGGTGTCCGAAAGACTCCTGTGGTTCCCCAACCAGAGCCCTCTGCTCCCTGATTATCCACCAAGCTACCCCAAGGGTCTGGCAGAGCCCCCTCCCCTCTCTTGGCTTTCAGACTGAAACCTTGCTGCAGCTGAAAGGGTCCCTGAGAGATGTGGAGATTGGTGACAATCTGCCAGGCACCAAAACGTGGGAACTGCTGGATCCATGTCACACATCTGGCAGAGCAGGGTGGGAGGCAGTGAAAACAAAGTGATGGAGGAAATAAAGGCAACATTAACAGCAGCCCTGCACAGCCAGAGCAGGGCACAAGCAACTGCTCCTGTCCTTCAAAAACAGTGCAAGGAATGATCCAGACCTCTGGATTTGGAGACTGACAGGAAGGGAAGCGTGAAGGGAGGGCAGCTCCTTGCCTGGGCAATTGATGTCACCTAAGAGGAATTAGTGCTGAAAGTTGATTTGTTTTCCTTGTCTGCACATCCTGGTGCTGGGGAGCAACCCCGAGGTGGAGGAGCTGCAATTTTCCACTTGTGAGGGGAGCCAGGAAGCTCTGCGCAGGGTTTTGGGTTGGAGGCTTTAAAACCGAAAAGCACAAAAGGACAGGAGCTGGATGTGACCCAGCTCTGGGAGCTGCCCTCTCAGCTGCCTCACCGATCTGCTCCCCCTCTTCTTTGCAGTGCAACGCAGCCCCCTGCTTCCCGAAGGTCCAGTGCATTAACACCTCCCCCGGCTTCCGCTGCGACCCCTGCCCCCCCGGCTTCACCGGGCAAATGGTGGAGGGGGTTGGGCTGGTTTATGCCAGGGCCAACAAGCAGGTAAGGCCCAGGAACTATTCTGTCTCCTCCGGAAGCCGTTAACTCTTTCCCCTCTGTAACTGTCATCCAAAGGTCTTGGAAGCGTCAAAGCAGTGGGAGGGAGCTGGCTGCATGGTGCTGGTGGGAAGCCCTGGTGCAGACTTGCCAACGGTGTCCCAGCACAGCAGCAGCAAAGCAAACTCCAAGCCCTCCCCTCTGCTGCACTGGTGCTGGGCAGGACGTTGTGTGTCTGGCACCTTTGTGGCTATGAGGCCAGCCTGGGGAATCCTTCACACTGGGACACAGAAGAGTTCATGCAGCTACTGCTCCTCCTCTCCTCGCTTCTCTGACAGCTGTAGGCAGATTAGAGCTTGAGGAGCCCTAACACAGCAGGTTTTAGAGTGGCTTGCAAGCAGAAGTTGCCCAAGGCAGAAGCGCCTCCTGCTCTGTGGCATTTAGAGAGCTGCAGGTTGGTCACAGGACACATCTTTGACCTTCTTGCTCCATTGACTCACTTCTGTCCCGCAGTAAGGAGATACCTGGCAGCTCAGCTCAGAGCTAAGCTGTCTGGCCAGGCTAAAACCTCTGGTGGCTCTGTGAGGAGCTTGCCTGGGGGCAGGAGAACTGCTGGGATCTGCCTCAAGCCTGTGTGAAGGAGAGCTTTGAGCTGTGGGTCCCAATAAGGCCTGTCAGGGGCTTTGCTTCTGCACCCAGTGGTGCCCTGACTCCAGAACCTGCTGTGGCACCTGCTGAAGAGTGAAGCTCATTCCTGGCTGCTTCTTCCCGGGCAGGTTTGCACTGACATCAATGAGTGTGAGACAGGAGCTGCCAAGAACTGTGTCCCAAACTCCATCTGCATCAACACCCGGGTAAGGACTGCAGGGACCTCCCACGGCTCCCCCTCCCCCAGGAGCTCCAGAGGTCCCTTCCAACCCCTCCGTGCTGGGATCCTGGGATTTCCTTACCGCTTTGTCCTGCAGGGCTCCTACAAGTGCGGCGCTTGCAAGCCTGGCTTCGTCGGCGACCAGGTCAGCGGCTGCAGGAGCCAGAACGTGCGGCGCTGCCCCAACGGCGAGATCAGTCCCTGCCACGAGCAGGCGGAGTGCATCGTGGAGAGGGATGGGTCCCTGTCCTGCGCGGTGAGCCCCCAGCCGCTGCCCCCCGCTGCTGCCCCTGCTGCACATCCCCCCTGCCCTGCTCTGCTCTGCCGCTGCCCTCTCCTGGGCAGCTTGGCTTTGGCACAGCCTGCCCCAGCCCTGCCCTCCTATCCCAGCTCTACCCTCCAGTACCACCTCAGCTGCACCGAGAGCTCTTTCCGTGCTCCCTGTGGAAGTGATCTGCCTGCTCCTGGTGCTTCAGATCCACTCCTGCTTGCTTGGGGTTTGTTTTCTCTGCCCGAAGCAGTACACATCTGTCAGTCACAGAGCATTAGGCACAGCCAAGGAGGGAGGAACGTCACTCAGCAACCTGCTGGAGCCAGGCTTTGCTGCTGCTGTCTTTATGATATCGGGAACAAGCAGAGGGTTCACACCCGAGCTGTTTCAAACGCTGCCCACAGCACAGCTGCATCTTGCAGCCAGTGCTTCCCTGCAGGGCACTGCATGCCTGAGCTTCCAGTGCTCTGTGCTGGCTCTCCTGCAATGCCCCCATGGGGCACTCAGCAGCCTAATGTTGTGACTCTGATGTCTTCCAGTGCCGCGTGGGGTGGGCAGGGAATGGCTACGTGTGTGGGAAGGACACAGACATCGATGGGGTCCCGGACGAGAAGCAGCGCTGCTCCGACAAGAAGTGCCGCAAGGTGAGGCCCCGCTGCATCCTGCTGTGCTGGAGCTCTGCCAGGGGAGGGCTCAGCCAGGACTGGGCAGTCCTGCTCCGAGGACAGGCTGCAGGAGCTGGCCAGAGCCTGCCCGAGCTGCAGAGCTCCCCAGCAGCCCCTCTCTGATGCTTTCCTTCCAGGATAACTGCGTGACCGTCCCCAACTCCGGCCAGGAGGATGCGGACAGGGATGGGATCGGAGATGCTTGTGACGACGATGCCGATGGAGATGGGATCCTAAATGCGGAGGTTTGAGGGCTGATCCTCACCCTGACCCCCCTAGATGTACCCAGAGGTCCTACACAGCCACTGCCTTTAAAAAGTGCATTCAGGGGACAGCTGGGCACACGCCTCGGGGCTTTGGTCCCTCTGCCCCCTCGGTGGCAGCGCAGGGGCTGAGGCTGCCCTCAGCCGGTGCCTGTGCCCCGCAGGACAACTGCGTCTACACTCGCAACGCCGACCAGCACAACGCCGACAAGGACAACTTCGGCGACGCCTGCGACAATTGTCGCCAGGTGAAGAACAACGACCAGAAGGACATTGACGGCGACGGCCGCGGGGATGAGTGCGACGAGGACATGGACGGCGACGGTGAGAGCTGCAGAGCTTCCCCAGGAGGCTGCAGGTCCTGCGCCTGGGTTGGAACAACTCCGCAGTCAGCACAGGCCGGCGGAGGAGGTGATGGAAAGCAGCCCTGAGGGAAAGGAACTCCGGCTTTGATGGCTCCACTCTGCCTGCTTTGCAGGGATCAAAAACCCCATGGACAACTGCAGGAGAGTTCCTAACCCTGACCAGAAAGATAGTGATGGAGATGGAGTAGGAGATGCCTGTGACAGCTGCCCCACAATCAGTAACCCAGACCAGGTGAGCACTCCTCAGGTTAGGTTCACCTCACTGCAGACAAAGCTTCTGTCCCCTGCCCAGGGGGTGCAGAGCTGACAGCCCCACCCCGAGATTACCACCTGCAGTGCAAAAGCCCACCCCCTGGAGATCAAAGGTGCTGGGGTGTAGAGGAAAAGTCAGAGAGGGCTTCCTGCCCTCTGGCCTCCTCTCTTCCTGCACAGCTAAGTCTGGAAGTCAGGCTGAAGGCAGCAGGGCAAGGTGTGGGCCCTGCAGGAGGAAGCCTCCAAGGGCTGCCAGCTCTGTTTGCAGTCAGTGGCCATGGCACTGGGGCCAGCACCTCCCCACCCTCCACCCCTGCTGCTGCTCTGGGCAGGTTCAATGATTGTTGCTTTATCTTGTAGAAAGACACCGACCACGACCTGGTGGGAGACGTCTGTGACACCAACCAGGATAGGTAAGAGCCTGCAGCAAGAATCATCCTTGGGCTGCATGAAATCTGGGGGTTGGAGAGGGGCAAAGGCAAGCTGGCAACTCCCTGGCAGCCTGGCTGGGCCACAGGAGCTCCAAACCACCACCCAAGTGTGGCCCAAAGGCTGCTGGAGGGGAACTTGCTCCTCAGCTGCTGTCCAGGGATTTGCTCAGCAGGAAGATTTCTGATCTGGTTTTGGTGTAACCAATGGCTCCAGAAGATTGAAACCACCACCTGCTGCTGTTCTTATGGAGGACCCCAGCTCCTGGCAAGCTCCTCTAAAAGCCCACAGCAGTGAATAATCTCCAGCTGTGATTTTCTCCACCAGTGATGGGGATGGCCACCAAGACTCACGGGACAACTGCCCAACAGTGCCCAACAGCTCCCAGGTGGACACAGACAACGATGGGCTGGGAGATGAATGTGATGATGATGATGATGATGATGGGATCCCAGACGAGAAACCTCCAGGCCCTGACAACTGCAGGCTTGTCCCTAACCCTGGCCAAGAAGACTCAGATGGTGAGGGCAATGATGCACAATAGCTCTAGCCTGGAGTCTCCTGCTCCTGCTGGCCAGCACCTATCAATTTGACCTCGTAGCCAGGAAGCAAATTCTCCTCAGGGCTAACCTGAGGCATTTAGGAGAAGTTGTCCTCCAGCAGAATCTCCAGAGGTGATTCCTCTGCCTACAGCAAGCAGGAGAAGCCTCAGTCCCTGCAGCTGACATGCAGGAGGTGCTCTGAACACCTCCCAGCCTGGCACTGCTGTGGCCACCTCTCACTGTCCCAGCCCAATGCTGAGCAAAGCCCGGGTGCAAAGGGTGGGAGAGATGAAGGAAGGGTGCTGAGCCTTGGTGCTGTGCTGGCAGGTGACGGTGTGGGAAACCTGTGTGAAGATGACTTTGACCGGGACATGGTGATCGACCGCATCGACGTCTGCCCCGAGAATGCTGAGGTGACCCTCACCGACTTCAGAGCCTTCCAGACAGTGGTGCTGGACCCCGAGGGGGATGCACAGATTGACCCCAACTGGATTGTCCTCAATCAGGTAGGGGCCTGCTTGTTGCTCAGGTGGGAGCAAAGCCTGCTCCAGACTGCCTGCAGTTGCCAGCTGAAGGCTCTGCAGGCTCAGTGGTGCTGTTTGAGTGTCCTAACCCTGGGGTCTCACCCCTGGTGCGCCTCTCCCCCACCACCACCTCACAAAAATGAAGCTCTGCAGCTCTACTCATGAGTCCACCTCCTTCTTTCTCAGGGCATGGAAATTGTCCAGACCATGAACAGTGACCCTGGGCTGGCTGTAGGTGAGGATCTTCCCTTTGTCCTGCTGGGAAATAGTCACTGATAAGCTGCTCAGTGCAGCTCTGAGAGGGTTTCAGACACTGCTGGATGCCTCCAGGCACCTCCTGGGGAAATGTGTTCTGTAGGAGGCAAAGCCTTAGCAAAATGCACCTCCCCCACCTGGACCCAGAATTGAAACGGAGCCACTTAGTGTCTCACAGTACCAGGGGGCTTGGAACTGGATGATCCTTAAGGTCCCTTCCAAGCCAACCCATCCCATGACTCTCTGATGTTCTCCCACCCCGGCAGGTTACACAGCGTTCAATGGAGTGGACTTTGAGGGCACTTTCCACGTCAACACTGCCACTGATGATGACTATGCTGGCTTCATCTTCGGCTACCAGGACAGCTCCAGCTTCTACGTGGTGATGTGGAAGCAGATGGAGCAAACCTACTGGCAGGCAAACCCTTTCCGAGCAGTGGCAGAACCTGGAATTCAGCTGAAGGTAAAGCTCCCGGGAGGAGAGTCCCGGAGGGGGCTTTGGCCTCTTCCTCAGCTGTGCTGCCTGGACAGGCACTGTGAGGCCATGGCCCTTGGGAGCCAGGTGCTCTCCCAGCCTCTCCTCCTCTCAGGCAGTGAAGTCCAAGACAGGTCCAGGCGAGTACCTGCGCAACTCCCTGTGGCACACAGGGGACACCACGGACCAGGTGAAGCTGCTGTGGAAGGACCCTCGGAACTCTGGCTGGAAGGACAAAACCTCCTACCGCTGGTTCCTGCAGCACCGGCCCCAGGTCGGCTACATCAGGTGAGGCCTTCGTGACCCCAGCTCGGGGGGGCTGAGCACACACAAGCAGCAGCTCTGCTGGGCATGGAGGTGTCCCTGCCCATCAGCTGGGTGTCTTGGGAAGGTCCCTCCCACCCCAACCCCTTCTTCGACCTCTGCTGTGGTCGGGGC
Source organism: Indicator indicator (assembly GCF_027791375.1). Taxonomy (NCBI): domain Eukaryota; kingdom Metazoa; phylum Chordata; class Aves; order Piciformes; family Indicatoridae; genus Indicator; species Indicator indicator. The sequence goes on along the minus strand of NC_072045.1, from coordinate 2,435,621 downwards.
AGTGCTTGCCTGGCGAGCAGCCAGGGCAGTCCATGTCCCACCCAGGCATCCTCTCTTCCAGAGCTCGCTTCTACGAAGGCCCTGAAGTGGTGGCAGACACAGGAGTGGTCCTGGATACCACCATGCGAGGAGGGCGCCTGGGAGTCTTCTGCTTCTCCCAGGAGAACATCATTTGGTCCAACCTGCGGTACCGCTGCAATGGTGAGCAGCCCTGGGCAGCCCAGCACAGCCCTGGGGGACGCTCTGCCCCGCAGAGCTTGGGCTGCTCTTGGCCAGCCTGAAGGGAGGGCAGCAGCTTCTGCTGCTTTCCATTTCTGGTTCTGCTTCTCATCTCTTCCCCTTCATCTCCTTTTCCTCAGACACCATCCCAGAGGACTACGAAACGTTCCGAGTTCAGCAAGACTGACCTCCAGTTAGACAGCCTGCCCTGCAGCACACCCCCGCAGCCCACTCTGTTCCCCAGCCGTGCTCTGCTCCTACTGCTGCTCTGAAGCCCTCCGGGGCCGCCCCCGGCGCTCCGCCGCCGCCGCTGCCGCTGCGCTCCCGCTCCCCGGCAGCTCTCCTGCCGCAGCAGCTCCCTGCCTGCTCCCCAGCGCCGCGGCAGGGCTGAGGCACAGACACCAAGCGTGAGCAGGAGCCTGAGCTGCTGCAGAACCTCCTTCCCTACACCAGGTGGGAAACCAAGGTGCTGAGAAGCTTCCCGCAGCAGCTGGGTTCGGCGTGGGTGAGCCCCACGAACCTTGGCCCTGCTCGGAGGCTCTCAGCTGGGAGTCTTCTCCTTGCCAAGAGCTGCAGAACTGCCCCTGGCAGCGGCCTGGAGAGCAGCCTAGGTTATGAGTTGCTCACAGAACATTAGGAAGAGGACTTGAAGGAGTTATCTTTGCTCTGGAATGTTGGATAATAAAAACTTGGAATGTGGGATAATAAATACTACTCCTTGGTCAGGGGCATGTTGCTTCTTCCACTTTAAACCTGCTGCCATGTACCTATGGGACAGAAACCCTCAAGACTCTTCCTCCAGGTAGCCCTTCCTGCCTGGTTCTTCAAGTGACAATTAGCTTTAGGCCAATAAATGACACCAAAGAAGTTTCTCCTCCTGTTCAGATGGAACCTCCTGGGTTCCAGTTTGTGTCCAGTGCCCCTTGCCCTGTCCCTGGGCACCACTGAGCAGTCTGGCCCTATCCTCTTGCCTCCCAGCCTTCAGCTCTTGCTGAGCATTGCTCAGATCCCCTCTGGGACTGCTCTCCAGACACTCAGCCCCAGGGCTCTCAGCCTTTGCTCCTCACAGAGCTACTCCAGACCCCTCAGCATCTTCCCAGCCTCCCCTGGATTCTCTCCAGTAGTTTCCTGTCTCTCTTGAACTGAGGAGCCCAGAACTGGACACTGCAGATGAATCCTTCCCCCAGAGAGGCACAAAATGGTGCCAGCAGCTGCATTCCCTTCAGAAGGGCTCTGACCTCACTGCCCAAGCCGAGGGAGCTGCTGCTCTGCCCCAGCTTCTCTCACCACTTCACCTCCAGCCTACCACAGGCTTCCCTCTGGTGAAAGCTACACTCAAGCTGTTGCAGCTTGCAGGTGTCAACCTCCTCAGGCAGGTCTGGGCTCTGCTCTCTTCCCCTTCCCAAAGCCAGCAGCTCAGACAGACTCCTTCCTCCTGAGAGCTCTAAAGCCAGGACATGACCAAGGCTCCAAGCTGAGAAAAGCAGAGACAGGCAGCACAGGGCCACCACCAGACTGCAGAGCACAGGGAGCACTGCTGGGGACAGAGCAGTTCAGAGGCTCTGCAGCTTCAAGACCCACCTGGAGGAGCAAGGCAGAGCTCAGGCTGCAGAGCTGCAGGACACCAGGTACCCAACCCCACTGCACTGAACCACACCAGCAACCCCACACAGAAAAGCAGCCAGGAGCCAAACAAAGTCCAAAACCAAGGCAAGGAGAAGCTGAGCAGGCAGAGACAAAACCATTTGAACTTTTATTACATCTCCTTTACAAAGAATGCAAAGATACAAAGACAGAGAAGCCTTCACACACACACACGAGAAGGGAAGAGTCAGAGAAGGAACACTGAGTCGAGCTGCTTTTGTTTGGTGGTTGGGTTGGGTTTGTTGTTTGGGGGTTTTGTGTGGTTTTGGTTTTTTTGTTTTTTCCACATCATGTCTCAGGTTGCAAACACTTAAAGCCAACCTCAGCTTTTCACTTCACCTGGAGAAAAAAATCACAATAAATAAAAGTGGGAGGCAGCAGGGAGCTGGCAGCCCCGAGCCGCCCGCGCGGGAGCTGCAGGGGTTTGCATATATCAGAATCAGTGAGAGGAGCCCCCGAGGGTGGGCATAGAAAAAGGTCAGCTTGGCAGGGGCAGTCCCTCAGACTGCCTCTGGAAATGCATAAATCAGACCCCCCAGGCTCGGTGAGCCACACCAAGGTGTTTTTAGCTGCCAGTCTGTGAGTGAAGCTGCCCGGAGCAGCTGGTTTAAGGTGATGCAAATCAACCTTCCCCTTAGCGAGCACTGAAACATCCCAGCCCTGCTTCCACAGGGATCCTGCTGCAGCTGGAGTCTCTGCTGGACTCAGAAGCCTCTGAGAGTTCTAATTCCTCCCCCAAAGAAACCCTCACTCTTCACTGCCTGGGTAGCCAGCAGTGACTGTGTGAGGCTGGCCTGGCTCTGCTGCAAGGATTCCTACCCCCAGTGCCCACCCTGCTGCTGCTGATGCCAGGAACAGGCAGCACCCAGCAAGGAAAGGAAGTTCTGAGCGAGCCCTGCAGCCCCCAGAGCCTTTCCCCTGTCCATATTAATACCTAACTTTGGTACCCTGCAAGGGCAGGAGCTCTGCCTATTGATCTTCTCTCACTGCATGCCTCAGGAATCCCCAAGCTGAGCCAAGCTGAATCCTTTTGCACAGAGGCTTTGCCTTCAGACATCAGTGAGGACACTGGGGAGCTGCTCTCTTGCAAAGCAGCCAGCCCAGACCCCTGCCCTGTTTGTCCCCAGGTATTCACTGAAGGATTCTCTTGTGCCTCAGATAGAGCAGGAGATGGAATCTGGAGCTGTTCACTTTGCCTGTTCCTCCCCCTCCAGCCTCTCAGGGTTTTGAAAACATTGAGCAGAAGTCAAATAACCATCAGACAGCAACTGTCAGTGCCTCCAACACCCACCAGCTGCCAGCACAGCAAAGCCCACTTGGTTCTGACTCATCTGCTGCACAACATGAGGAAAAATACTACAAAGAGATGATCCAAGATGGACTAAACCCCAGCAAATTCAGACCAACAGCACCACGCCAACAGGAGCCCTGCACCCACAGCCAGGGAAGGGCTGCTCAGCTCCTGCCTTAGGAGCTTTCTGCACCAGGCCAAAGGGAGCTCAGGTCTGCTGGGGCTGAGGCAAGGCTTGAGCTCAGGTCTACACTGTACTGGCAGTACTGAAACCTGATTTATGGAGGAGGAGGAGGAGGAGAAAGAGGAGGAGGAATCCTTCCAGCAGCCTGGGAAGCGTGGTCCCTGCTGCACAGGGGCTGAGCTGCTCATTTCCAAGGCAGCTCTGGCACTGGGTAATTAACATCCATCAGCAGCCTGACTGCTCAAATTATTATTTTTAGTGTTGAGCTCAATAAAAAAAGAGACTAAACCAGTGAGAAGTTAAGCAGCACAGTGCCCACGCCCCAAACAAGCCTCTGCACCACGGCCCAGCTGCTGTGGCAGATCCTGGGGGATGCCTGAGAGCTGCAGGGATAAGGAGGGACAGAAAACTGCCCAGGGAGGCTGTGGATGTTCCCTCCCTGGAGGTGTACAAGGCCAGGCTGGATGAGGCCTTGAGCAGCCTGGGCTGGTGGGAGGTGTCCCTGCCCATGGCAGGGGTTGGGACTGGATGATCTCTGAGGTCCCTTCCAACCCTGCCCATCCTGTGCCCCTCTCAGTCCAGGAGCAGGATTTACCCCAGGGCTGTGCAGCCCTGTTTGAGGCTTCCTCAAACACCAGGCTGCAGCTGCTGCTTTCCCTCTGCTGCCTGCACATCAGCAGCCACCCAGGGCAGTGAATTCTCTCTGCAAACTGTTGACAGAAAGCAGCAGTAGCAGCTGGCAGCCAGAGCAGGTAAAATGAGACCACCCTGAGCTGTCAGCTCTGCTTCCAGCCCCTCCTGGAGCTGCTGTCACTGCTGGGAGCAGTGTCTGGTGTGTGTGACAGAGGTGACAGAGATACCTACAGCAGGCAAAGCACTTGGGGAGCACAGCTACACTGCAGCAACAGGTCCCCAGCAGCTCCTTCTGGCTGCAGACTCAGCACTTCCAGAGGCTTTTTCTGCACAGCCTCAGGTCCTGCAGCAGCAGCAGGACAGCTCTGGAGCTCCTCCCTCCCTCCAAACCTAGAGCCTGCCTCAAGTCTCCCTCTGCCAGAAGTTCTGGAGCTCCCCCAGCCTGCTGCAGCAGCACAGCAAAGCTCTTGGGAAGCAGCACAAGCACCTGGATGAGCTCAGGACCAGCTACCGACAGCAGAATGGAGCCTGGGAACCTGCTCCTGGGGTCCTGCAGGCCTCTGGTGGCTGAGATGGGTCAGGAACCAGCAGGGCTTGGCCCCAGCTGTCTCCTGCCACATGGATTTTCTGCCCCAGCCTCTGCCACCTGAACCAACAACTACAACAAAGCACAAGCAAAGAGCCCCAGGAGGGTCAGTCCTGGCTCTCCACACTCCCTGCACAACCCCCAGCTCAAACTCTGTCAGACAAAGGCCTCCTTGCTGCCTGCAGCCAGACCCAGCACGCTGGGGGTCAGAAGAGAGCTCTGGAGATCACCCAGCCCAGGCTCTGCTGCAGCAGGGAACTGTCACTGCCACAGGGCACTGCCACAGGACACTGCCACCTCTGCTGCCCTCCATGCTCTGCATTCACCTTCCCTGTCCTCTCCTGCCAGGCAGCTCTGCCCCAGCTGCCCCTCCAGCAGCCCCCAGTCCCTCCACTTGAAGAAAGCACTCCGAGGGTTTTCCCCCTTTCAGGCCTTTATTTTGATAAAATTGGTCAAGCCCACATAAGGCAAATACACACCAGAGCCCCCCCTGCCCCCGGGTAATAAAATAAATAAGAGCAGAGAGGGGAGGGGGCCACGTAGTGTCTGTTTGGCTTTGCAGTATAGAAACCCCCTCCCCCCCTCCCCCCCATGGTTCTGTTTAAAAAGGTAAAAATGGTTTTTGTGTAGAGCAGAGTCCTGGCCTCGTGGTGCCTGCACACAAACCCCACATGCAGCCCATGCCTACACTGCAGGGGAGATGCAGCTGGGGGTACAAAGGACAGCTGGGGGTGCTCTTGGGGGCTGGTTGGGGTTTTTTAAGCTTTTGTTGCTGTTGTGTTTTGTAAAAAGGAGAGGCAGGGACTGAAGGCTTCTTGCGTGCTGGGGTGGCCATCACAGGGACGGGGGGGCTGCTCCTGCTTGGGGGGCTCCTGACAGCACAGCCTGGTCTCCAGGGGGAGGAGGGGGCTCTCCTCTGCCTGCTGGAGTGTGCCAGGGAGGTGCCCATGCTAAGGGGGCAGAGCTCAAGCCTCAGTTGTGGTTTCTGCAGCAATCCCAGCTCCTGCCTGCTGGCACAGCAAGGGGAGGCTGAAAGGAAGGGAGAGCCTGGCACAGGCTGCCCAGGGAGGCTGTGCCTGCCCCCTCCCTGGAGGTGTTCAGGGCCAGGCTGGGTGAGGCCTGCAGCAGCCTGGGCTGGTGGAGGGGTCCCTGCCTATGGCAGGGGTTGGAGCTGGATGATCTCCGAGGTCCCTTCCAACCCAACCCACTCTGGGAACGAACAAATGCACAACCACCAACCAGCTCTGAAGCTCACTTGCAGCCTCTTTCTGGAAGCTTCCTCCCCTCTTGGACAAAGCAAAGGAGCCAAAGGAGGAGCCCCCAGGGGGGTGCAGAGGTAAGGGTCGTGCCCTGGCCATGCAGAAGCAGAGGGGAGCAGCAGGCAGCAGGGGCTGGGGGTGCCGAGCTCTATGTACAGCAGCCCCCAGCAGCAGCTCTGGGGGTCCTCAGGGGGTCACAGCATGGGAGACACTGCAGGTTCCCTCCTCCCATTTCCCCTTTGTGTGGGCACATGCAAAGTGCAGCCTGGGGTCAGGGTGACAGAGCCACCTCCAGAGCAGGCCTGGGGAGGGGGCAGGGCTTACTCAGCAGCTCTGCTGGGCCAGGGACCCCTGAGACACAGCAGCTGCACCCTCCCAGCCAGGCACACTTCTGCTCCTTGCTCCTTCCTGCTGCTCTGCTCCAGCCCTGCTCCTGCTGCTCCCAGCAGCCCTGCCCCTTCCACACACAACCTGACATGAAACCAGCAACTTCCCAAACCAGATTCCTTGTCCTGAACTCAGCAGGGATCTGCTCCATGTTTCCAGTGACAGCCCACGGGAGGCTTCGCTCCACAGCTCAGCCCTGAGCACCTCTGAGGGGGACAAGGGCAGGAAAAGTCCTCTCCAGGGGCAGCTCCTCAGGGTGCTGCAGCAAAGCAGCCTCCCAGGCAGCACAGGCCAGGAGCTGCCGGAGGAGCTGCTCCAGTTCTCAAAGCAGCCTTCTGCTGCCCACTGCCACAGCCTGCAGCACAGCCTGGTGCCTCCCACAGCCACCAGCACTCCAGCCCAGAGGGAGCAAACCCTCTCTATGGGGTCCTCTCCACGGCGTGGTCCCAGCTCTGACAGCTGCACCCAGAGGGGTAAGTTAAGGCCATGTGAAATGTCTGCTGACAAGGCTAAGAGACAGGAACTTATTTACACATTTGGGGTGAGGAACAAACCCAAGGGCAGTGCTCAGCAGCAGCTCCCTGGCAGGATGCTCAGCCCCTGCTCAGCTGCCTCAGGCTTTGACAACAGCTCACACATGAGATTGACACCTGAGAGCCACCCAGTGAGAGCAGGACACAAACCCAGCACCGGCCACAGGAGCTGCAGGACTGTGCCTGATGCTGCAAAGGACTCTGACCACCTGTAACCATCCTGCCCCTGCTCTCTGCTCCCTTTCCTCCCCTCCTTAACTCCAGGCAGCAGGAACAATCTGCCAGGAGCAGACACCAGCACTTGAGGGCTCAAATCCTAATCAAAACCAATTTCAACACAGGCAGGAAAACTGCTGGAGTGTGTGGGGAGGGAGAGGGGGCAGGGACAGAAGCAGAGAGTGGCAGAACAAGAGCATTGTTAGTGCAAATGGTCAACTAATGGCACAAACGTGAGCAGCAGCCCCAGAGCAGAGATCCCAGCAAGGCTCCTGCCCAGCAGTGTCTGTGTGGATCTCAACATCCCACCCTCGTCTGGAAGCAGGCAGGGATCCAGTGGAACTCACTCCTCAGCACTCCTAGAGGGGAGTGGGGTGGGGAGAAGGTCCTGCCAGGTGAGGAGGAGCGGGAGGCAAAAAGCAAACCCAGCTGATGCAGCTCAGAGGGAGCCATGGGGGAAGCACCATGCCAGAGAGGGGAACCTGGCACCACACAGCCCCTCCTGGCTGCCCCCTGCCCCAGCTCCTTTCCACACTGCTGGGCCAAGGCCAGCTGCACTTCCAAGCCCTGCTGCACCCTGGCCTCCAGCAGCCACCACTCAGCTCACCTTTGGGGTCACCTCCAGCACACTGAGGAGGATCCCCAACTCCTGCTGCAGGTGGAGGCTGCTGTGCTTGGAGTCCTTGTACTGAGCATGAGGCCAACACCTGGACAGTGCCCAGCAAGGGCCTGTTGGGTGCCTGACAAATCTTCAAACTCCTTTTCCCCACTTGCTAGAGGAGGGATCTGGGAGCCACCACCAGTGCAGGCAGAGTCTTCACATGAAACCACCAACCCCAGGTCAGCAGTGGGCTGGGGGGTGGTGTCCCCCGGCCACAGCCAAGTGTCCTTCAGCACACAGAGAGCCAACTCACAGCAAGTCTGCTCTGGCTGGGGCAGAGCCTCACCCCACGGAGCCAGCTGCAGCTCCCCAGGGTGAGGGAAGGAATGTCTGAGCTCCTGCCACCCTCTGGGGCTGGAGAAAAGCAAAACATCTAAGACTTGCCCCAGGCTTCCTCTCTTCTGCTCAACATCTCGTTTAAAATTCCAGTTAGTTACAAACACCAAATGTCTGGAGTCTGGAGGATGGATTCCTGGGCTGGGAGCACACCAAGGCTGTCCTGTAGGAGTCTGTGGGGTGCTCCTGTTGGCTCTGTGCAGTTCAGCTACTGCCCTAACATCCAAGTATTTAAATAAAAAAACAGAACAAAACCACAAAAAAAGATCATAAATAATGGTAACAGAATAATGAATACAAAATAAAAAAAGAGTTGTGACTGGAGCCAGGCCTGGCAGCAGAGATGCCCTTCCTGTGCCCAGGAGCCTCTCCCAAAGCAGAGCTCAGGGCTCTGCAGGGTGAAGCCTCCCCAGATCCTCTCAGCTGCTGCTGCTCCCTCCCTGCTCCCCAGGCAAGGAGCCCCAAGTGCTGCAGTGTGCTCAGAGCTGCTCTCCACATGCACAGAGCCACACACACAGCACAGACAGGTCCCTGGGCTCCCCAAGCCCCCAGGCCCCTGCCCTGAGAGGCTGTCTGCAGGGTGCTGCTGGGCGCCTGGGCTGGGGCAGGAGAGGCAGCAGGCAGGGGGCAGGCGAGGGAAGGGGCCTGGGGACAGCCAGGGCAGAGCACTCAGGGAGAAGCTTTTAACTCTACAAAGCAGCTGTCACGAAGCAGAGCCAGCGCCACCAGAGCCCCCCCGGCGCCCCCGAGGCTGCCCAGCAGGGATTTGCTTTCAGAGCATTCGGTGGGGGGAGGGAGAGGCCCTCTGGTGCTTCCCTCCCCGGCTCAAAGGGCAGCCCACGGTGGGCGGCTCAGGAAGAGCTCCTTCAGCCTGGGCTCCCAGCCTCCCTCCCCTGCCCATCCCCACCCCCTTTCTAGTGCAAAGGACGAAACCGACGGGGGCCCAGGGGGACTCTGGGGGAGCTGGGGAGAGGGAGGGGCCCAGGGGACCTCCTGCCTCCTCCACGGCAGTGGGCGAGGGGCGCAGCGGGAGGGGTCTGCAGCGCTGCAAGCCTAGGACAGAAGCTTTGCTCATGGTACAGGTCGGGCAGGACAGAGCTGCTGCTCCTGGCAGCTCCTGCTCCACCAGCACTGACCCACGGGGCTCTGCAGTTCAGCTGGCTCCAGGAGGCAGCCTCGTGCCAGCTCGGTGCCCGCTCACAGCCGGTCCATCCGGAAGGTGTCCTCTGTGGCAGGGTCGGCCAGCACCATGTCAGGGTCGTTCAGCATGTGCAGCCCGTCCAGGGTCAGAGGGTCGATTTTGAGTTCATCCAGGGGGAACTGGGAATCCGTGTCAAAGCTGACATCCCCCACCCCTGCCAAGGAGCTGGTCAGTTCTTTTGATAGGCTGGGGGGAGACTCTCCTGTCACTGGGGGGAGAGGAAGAGAGAGGCGTTGGCAGGGCCTGGCACCCGGCCTGTGCCAGCAGAGAGGCAGGGAGCAGCCTGCAGCAATCCTGGAATGATTCACTGAGCTCAGCCTGGAGCTCAGAGGACAAACATCTCCCTCCAACTGCCCCTCAGAGCGCCCCAGCACACAGCAGAGCCACACAGGGGCAGACCCAGGGCCCCACCTGAGTCTCCTTCCTGAGCCCTGGGTGCAGGAGCAGTGACCTCAGAGTGCAGCAGTCCCTGGCTGGGACACAAACTGGGCTGCAGCTCTCAGGGGCCTGTGCAGGGACTGCCTCCAAAGGTCCAACTGTGACCAGATCACCACCATCTGTGCCACCAGAATGAGCCTCTGCTGCCCAGCCCAGAGCTTGGCTCTCAGAGCTGCTCCCTCACTGCAGCAGGGATCCAGCAGAGCCATGGAGTCACAGGCTGGAGAAGACCTTTAAGATCACTGAGTCCAACCTTGCCCCAGCACTGCCAAGCTCACTGCTAACCCATGGCCCTCAGCAGCACATCTCCACACCTCTGAAACCCCTCCAGGGGTGGGGACTACACCACTGCCCTGGGCAGCCTGGGCCAGGCCTGGACAACCCTTCTAGGGAAGAAATTGTTCCTCATGTCCAACCTAAACCTCCCCTGGGGCAACTTGAGGCCATTCCCTCTTGTCCTACCACTTGTTCCCTGGGAGAAGAGCCCAAACCCCCACTTGGCTCCAGCCTCCTCTCAGGGAGCTGCAGAGAGCAATGAGGTCTCCCCTCAGCCTCCTCTTCTCCAGGCTGAACACCTCCAGGTCCCTCAGCTGTTCCCCCCCAGCCCTGTTCTCCAGACCCTTCCCCAGCTTCGTTGCCCTTCCCTGGACCCACTCCAGCCCCTCCATGCCTCCCCTCAGAGGCAGAGTCTGGAGGACAACCCAGGCTGCTGCTGCAGCTCTCCCTGTCTGCTGGGACTCACCCAGGGCCAGCAGGCTGCCAGGGGGGCAGAGCAAAGGTTGCACTGGAGGTGGCACCCATCCTGGAGGGGCAGCTCCCCCCTCCCCCTGGGGCAGGTCTGGCAGGAGGCTGAGCTCTGCTGCCTACCTGTCAGGATGATGTTGGGGATGTTCCCATGGCTGGAGTAGTTGAGCTGCTGCGAGTCCTGCAGGCTGCCATGGCTGCCTGTGAGTCCCATCATAGCTGCCTGGGAGTAGTTGAGGGTGGAGCAGGGGCTGTAGAGGCTGTTGGAGCTGATGGCATTCTCAATCATGTTGAACTGCTCCAGCTGCAGACAGGGCACAGGGCAGAGGTCACTGTGGGCAGCAGCAAAGACAGCAACACAACTTACACAGCTCTAGGGGGGGACCAAGCTGAGAGAGACATCAGGCCCCACAACTTCATCTGTAGCCTTCCTGCAGCAAACCCTCATCCTTTATACTCAACTCCCCAGAAGAGTTTCCTGCCAGTTTTGGGGTGCAGGGGAATGAGGACAGGGTGGATGCAGCAAGAGAGGTGATGCTTTGTGATGTAAGGACAAAGGAAAAGGCTTCAAACCAAAGTCAAAGCCCAGCAGGATCCATGCTGCCAGCTCAGGTGTCTCTGCCCATCGAGCACTGCCCCCCTGGAGCCATCTCCTGCTACCAGAGCACAGCGCCCAGCAGAATGAACCAGGGCAGTGCCTGGCCAAGCCAGCAAGGCCATGGCTCTGCCTGCTGCCATCTGGTGCCATGCAGAAGTTGTTTGCCAAACTCAGGACTCGGGTTTGTCACCACCTGCAAGTGAACCCTTCCCAAGTGGCCCAAGGACTTTGGGGCTTTTCCCATCGATCTGAATGACTTTGGGCAGAACTCCTTAAGAACATCTAAGAGGGACAGATGGGAAGGAGGAGTGGAGGGCAAAATAAAACAGCAGAAGTAGAGAAATCTCTGAGCCTTGCAAACTGAAACCAACAAAGCAAATCCATGTGGCCAGGGTGGGATCCCACAGACAGCAGCAGCTGCTCTTTGTTTAGCTTAAGCTGACAGTGGCCGAAACAGAGCTGAAAATCTGAGATGAATTTGCTCACCTGGTGGGATAGGGCATTAGCCTGCCTAGCTGTCATCTGCTGATCATAATAGGAGTCACCAAATACACTGCCCAGAATGGAAGAATGCTGAAAACAAAACAGAGCCTTTATGGTGCAAAACTCTCACAGACAGAGGGTCCCCAGCGGGCAGAGCTAGAGCCTCCTGAGCCGCCCCCGGGGGCAGGCAGTGCTGCCCTGAGCCAGCAACCACCACTGACCAGCAACTGGGGCAGGAGCCAGCCCCCAGCACAGAGCCTGCCTTGGGGGACACAGAAATACAGTCAGGTCAGACCAAACAAACTGCCTGGGGAGGACAGGACACAACACTTCTGGTGATGAGAACAGACGAACGCCAGGGCGACACAGAGAGAACTCTGCAGCTGCTCTGGGGAGGGGTTGGGGGGAAAGACAAACCCCACACAGGAGGGAGCTGCATGTCTGGACAGGATGCAGTGCAAAGCCCTTCCCCAGCAACCAGCTCCCTGCCTCTGCAGCACCAGGAGCAGAACATGCCAGAGGAAAAGGGACTCCTGAAGTCATCTGCCCTGAGCTGCAGGTCAGCAAGAGAAGGAGAAGGCCTGGGAGGGCATCTGAGCAGTGCTTTGGAGGCCAGAACCTCAGCAGGACCCCTCAGCCTGGCTGGCTTTGCTGTCCCTCCAGCACAAGTGTCCATCAATCACTCTCCACTGCCTATCAGTCACCTCAAGGAGGACTCCAGGGGCAGAGTCTGCCCTTCAGAACTGTCCCAAGGAACTGCCAGGGAGAAATGAAAGTACAGAGAGATCTCTGCTGCTGGAAAGCTGTCCAGGTGCTGATCCTCCAGCTGAAAAGCCACAGCCACTGTCAGGGCACCTCCAGAAGGTGGTGCCTGGGACAGACAATTTCCAGTCCTGAGAAAAAGCCAACACCTTGCACAGCCCTTTCCAGCTGCTTCACCTGCACGTCACGAGGGGAAGGCTACAAACCTCCCCTTCAGCAGCACAGAAAATAGAAGCAAAAGCCCCAGAAACACCAGACCAGAGTTAGTCAAAAGCACTGAACATAGCCAGAAACCACCTGAAGACATCCACCACCAGCAACCTCCTGCTCCAGCAGCAGCTCTCAGCACAGCTGCTGTGCAGGCTGCATGCAAGGGGAAGAATGGAGCCTTGCAGAAAACAAATCTGAATTGCCCCCAGCCTCCATCAGAAAGCAGCAGCAACCTGCTCTTCTGCAAGCCACCCAAAGCCTTCCCAGCTCCAGGCAGAGCCCTCAGCCAGGGCACCATGGCAGGAACTGGCAGCCTGAGGATTGGACTCCCTGCAGGAAGGAGGCTGGAAGCTCAGCACAAGCTGCACAACTCCTTGCTGAGCAGATCCTGCTGGATCCAAGAACTGCTCCAAGCACTGTCCAGCAGCTGCATGGGGGTGTGGGGGTCTGCTGGAGGCACTTGGAGAAGAGAGAAGAGAGCTGCAGGGAAGTGCTGCTGGGTGAGCTCAGAGCACTGTGTTTGGAGTGTGACACTGGCAGGGGCAGAACAGGCAGCAGACAGCTGTGACAAACCTGTCCCAGCAGATCAAGAGCCCCAAAGAGGCTCCAGGATTGCCCTTTGATTTCTGACATTTCATTTTACAGCCTTCCACAAGTGGGGCAAAGCCTCAAATCTCTGCTGTCCACCACACCTCCAGTCTCTGCCTTCCAGCAAGCACTGTCCCACCCCAGCAGCGTGGGTGACACAAGGAGCCCCAGGCAGGAGCCCCAGGCAGGAGCCCCAGGGCTGCTGCTGCAGTGTCAGTGAGCACTGGCAGGAGCCTGGAGCCCTCTCTGTGCTCAGCTCTGGAGTGCTCTGCTCTGGAGTGCTCTGCTCACTCCATCTGTGAGCCCTGCAGCTCCCAAAGGAAATCAGCTGCAAATGTCATTACTTCAACACTTCAGAGGCCTGGGGGTAATTTATTGACAGCTCTGTGCAGAACATCTTGCTAACAGCATCTCCTGCAGGAGCATGAGGTCTGTTTTGCCAACAGTACATCTTCTTGGGTTAATGATGTGGTGACTGCAAGAGAACAAAGGAGGGGAAAACCCAACAGCCACCCCCAAACCACAACCCCCTGCCCTAAACCATGGGTCTCCAAATACATACCACAGGGTCCAGCACAGCCACTACCAGCAGCAGATTTCTAGCTAATGGGAACAGTGTGCCAGGTGGCAAAGCAGAGAAGCAGAGTGGTGAGAGGCCACTGCCCATGCAGACAGAGCTGGCAGCTATGAGCAGAGCTTTCCAAGCCATGGGGGACAGGAGGACCTCCATGAGACACACACAGACACAGAGACACATCTGAGACACGAGAGCAGAGGCTGGGAGATGTGGAAAGGTGAAAAAACACCTAAGTGATAAAATAACCCCAAAGCAGCCCCGGGCTGGTGTTTTTGGAGCTCACCTCCCACTGATCCCCTGCACCTCCAATTCAAGGGAGAAAAGCAGCCACAAGGACCACCCCCCCCAGTCACACCTGCTTCATTCTGCTCTTGGCAGCCAGGGCCAGCCTCTTCCACAAAGGGTAAGTGGCACCAAGCTGCCTCTCCTCATGGATCCTGCTCCCCACAATCACAACCAGCCCAAATTTTCCTTCCCAACTCTTGTGAGGTCTTTTTCCTTCTCTTCTTGCCTCTCCCCAGGCTTCTGCAGCCTCAAGAGGTTCACCAGCCCTGAGAGCTTGCTGGCCACTACCAGCTTTTGGCTGCTAGCTGGAGGCAGGGAGCTGCCTGGTCCTTAACTGTACATTTTGAAGAGGGGAAACCTGCTGCCTTCTCCCCAGAGTGCTGCTGTGCCACCTGGAACAGCAAAACTGAAAGGGAGTTTGCAGGACAAGAGAAGCCCAAGAGGGACAAAACCCAAAGAGTCAAGGATGTGCTGCACTGGGAGTGGTGGCTGCACCCCAGGCCTTGGGAATGAGCAGTGGATAAGACCACAGGAGTTAGGGAGAGGTCAAAGGGGAAAGAAAATCAAGGAAAACTCAAAACTGGATGAGCTCTGGGTCTGAACATCTGCAGCAAAACTGCACCAGCTCTGCTCTGCAGGCCAGCCTGGGCTGGGGGTCAGTCTGCTCCTTGTGCTTGAGCCACACAGAGCACAGAAGTGGCAGAGCAGCAGAAGACAAGCAACAGTCACACAAAGGTTGAGGAAATGCACAGTCCTGGCTCTGGGGCTGAGCTTGCCAGGGACCTGCCTCTAAGGGCAAGGGGGGAGGCAGCTTCTGCTTTGGAACCAAGAAGGGGCAGCACTTATCTGGAGAGGATCCTCTGGCAGCCTCAGCAGCAAATGATGAGGCAGCAAAGGGATTTTCAGGCTCTGCTGTGATGCTCTGGAAGAATTCCCTGCACCTTGTTTCTACAGGTGGGATTCAGAGGGCAGCCCCAGGGAGCTGCTGCAGCAGGCACACACCAGGAGTACTCCAAAGGCTCTGCTTTGCCCTGCTGCTGCCAGACACAGATTCCCCTTCCCAGGGCTGCACAAAGCCCAGGCTGGGACCTGCACACAGGAGCTGTGAGAGGGCAGAGTGCTCCCTGGCCCAGCACCTGCCAGCCACAGCTTCCAGGGCATTTCTCAGTGCATGTTCCCTCGTGAAGGACTCTAGTGTCCTGCTGTGAAGGCATCTGCCCGCAGAAGGGATGTTTGGTGCCACCAGAGTCACCCTGCTGCAAGAACCTCTTGGCTTTCCCTCTCTCTCCTCCCTGCCCTCTCAGCCCTACCTGCCAGCTCCTGGATGATTGCTAACTGATGGGGCTGTGCTGGAGGTGCTGCCCAAGCTCCCCCCCAGAGCAATCCCTGAGTTTTCAGCAGTGTTTGAACAGCAGCTTGGCTCAATCCAGAGGGAATTCAGAAGCTACTGGGAACCTGTGGAGCTGAATGAGGCTGCAGGGGGATGAGCATGAGGCACAGAATGAGACAGCTGTGGGGCAGTGATGGAGACTCAGCCAGAGACACACACAAGGAGGAAGGGCTGTGGAAGCAGAGAGTCCCTTACTTGAGGGGAGCTGCCAGGAGAGAAGCCTTGATTGGAGACAGGAGAGGTGGGAGACTGGTTGGCTGGGGAGCCAGCATTACTGCGGTACTGCTGGAGGGAGGCCTACAGAACAACACAGAGTTAGAGACCAGGGCACTGGGGGGGCTGCAGAGTGCCCCTGGCTGGGGGTGCAGCTGGGGGAGCAGCTCCTGGCTGGGCATCAGGCAGGGTCACTGCGAGCAGTGCTGCAGACAGGGCAGAGCCTAGGGGGCTGGGATGGCCCAGAGCAGGGCACTGCTCCACCACCACAGCTGAGAGGTCTCCTCCCTGCCCTCTGCTGTGCCCAGTTCGAGCAGTGCTGCTCAGCCAGCAGGGCAGGGCAGGGCTGGGAAGAACTCAAGACTCCTTTGGGTATTCTTCAGTCCAGCTGCCATCCCCACACCTCCTCACCCTGTGCTCACCCAGCCCTGCAGATCCTGGGTCCCTCTGCCCAGTGCTGGGCAGCCTGGGGGTTCCTGACTCAAGTCACTGAGGCCTTCCAAAAGCAGCTTCTGAGCCCAGGACATGGAGCAGACCTTGGCTGAGCTCCCACCACAGTGTGCAGCTCACAGCAGTGACACTGAGCCTGCTCTCAGCTGTCCAGAGAGCACAACCTGCAGAGCTTTCCCTTTCTTGGGCCATGAGGAGCCCTGGGTTGGAAGCCATCAGCAATCACCCTGATGGCATTGCCATGATGGCACTGATGAACATCAGCAACCACCTCAGCTCCCTCACCACACCTCCTCTGGTGACTGAGGAGAACCTGCAGTGGAAAAGCTCTGAACAGCACAGGGATTTCATCAGACAGCTCTGCAGTGGGGCAGAGACTGAGCTCAGGGCTCCTGGACACCAAACCCTGGGAATCTCCACAGAAATGTGGTTTACCCCTTCCTGCTCTGCACTGCCTCTCAGCCTCTGCAAGCAGCTCCCCAGATGCAAAGGATTTCAGTGCTGCTGTGAGAGGCTGCCCAGCCTTGACCAGCCAGCTCTAGACTGCAGTTAACTGAGGAGAGGATTGCAGAGAGAAGCACAGCACCCTGCAAGTTAAGGTCATAAAGAAGTTTTGGATGAGGAAAGCAACACAGAAAGCAAGGAATGAAAATCAGCATCATCCCCAGCCAGGGATTAGAGTCAAAGCACTGGGACACACCTGAGGCAGGTTGGTGCCCTCCCCACTGCTGGATTTGTCCTTCCCTCTTCCCCTCCCAGTCCTGGGAGGGAAGTGGCACCTTCCAAAGAGCTCTTCTCAGCACAAACTGTTCAGTGCTCCACCCACAAATGAAACCCCTGGGCAAGTGCTAGAGCAACAGAGAAGAGTTTCTGCCCAGTGGTACCAGCTGCTACCAGCGCAGGACACAGCAGGGCAGAGGGAGCAGAGAATGGGCTGTGAAATCCTTCCCCAGCTGCTCTGGAGCCCTGCTGCTGCTCTGCAGTTTGGATTTCCAGGTGCAGAGACACTGAGACCCTGTCACAACAGAGAGACTGGTCAGAGCTCACCAGTGGGTGTGGGAACACTGCTGGGCACCTGAGAGCAGCCACAAACACTTTTGAATATAATGATGCATGGCCTTACAGTCCCTCAAAGGAAAGGGCTCTAAAGTGAGAGAAGACCCCTGGGGTTCTCCCCAGCTTTTGGAGGAAGCACCTTGGCAGCTTCCCTTCTGCAGGTGCCAGGCTGTAGCTCACCACATGCTGGGGGAACCTTGCCTCTGACAGCCTGAGAAGGCAGCAGTGGGGCAGGAGAGAAATGCTGAGGACTTAAGCTGTGCTCTGATCAAAGGGGGGGTCACAGGGACACCAAACCCAGCAGACACCAAACCCAGCAGACACCAAACCTTCCTTTTCCCCTAGAGACAACCATTTAAAGGTGGATTCAACCCAAACCATTCCAGGCCTCCTGAAGCTTCAGAGCGAAGCAGCCTTTGAGAGTCTCACTGCCAGAAGTCTGCTGATGCCAAGGGCTGCCCAGCTCCCCCCTGGCCACCCCCCTGCACCCCAGGGGCTGCCCAGGCAGGGCCAGGTCCTTACCGAGTTGATGTCGATGCCCATAGCCGGCTGGCTCTGGCTGCCCGGCGGGGACTGGGGCATGGAGGAGGGCACCGTGACAGAGAGAGGAGGCAGCTGAGGGCCTCGCTGCAAGCCAGAGCTCTGCAGCAGAGGAGTGTTCTGAGGCAGGGTGCTGGCCACCTGGGGCTGCTGCTGCTGCTGGGAAGTTGTCTGGGTAAAAAAGGGGTAGGGGGGAAGCTGCTGCTCCAGGGACAAAGCATCCATGGCCACGGCCTGCAAAAGAGAGCCAGAGTCAGCCAGGCTGCCTCCAAGCACTGCCAGCTGCACCCCAAGGGGCCCACACCAAGCTGGCCAAGCTGAGCTGGCACTGGACAAAACCTCACCTAAAGCAGCCTGCAGGCTGCTTCTGAACCTTTAGGTGAGGCTTTGTTCAGTGCCAGCTGAGCTTGGCTGGCTTAGGATCACCTCCAGACACTCCACAGGTCTGAGGCTGCTGACCCAGAGCCACAACTGGAAAAGCTTCTCTCAGCAATCAGAGAAATGGCTTTGGGACAATGCCAGGAGAGAGACCAAAAAAGTGTCCCCAAGGTGAGGTTTTGCCCCAGGCCTGGGGAACAGAAAATGCCCTCTGTGCCCTCCACAAACCTCTCCCTCTTGAAGGCTCTGACCTAACAAAGAGACTCAAAGGAGAGCTTCCCATTGCCCTGTGGCTGAAGGGCTTTCCTTGTGCAGTTAAGCTCCTACCTGAGTGATTGGTGACAGAGGGGACAGTGTAGGAGACATCTGCTGTGCCTGTGGTCGCCTGGAGTCGGCGCTCAGGGCCAGAGGGCTGCCGGTGGGGGGGCGGTGCTGGGACGGCGCTGCCGGCGGCGACATTCCTGCCGGGGAGCAAGGGAGCAGCAGCTGCAGGGGGCACACAGCAGGGCCCCACCGAGCCTGGAGCTGGGCTCACTGCCCAGGCAATGCCAACGGCTGTCAGGAGTGGAGAAACCACTGCGTGCAAAGAGTGAACAGGACCCAGGCTGGAACTCATGAGCGAGGCTGCAAGTCACTGCCACAGCAGCACAGAATGGCTTGGAGGGGACTTTCAACAACATCCAGGTCCAAACCCCTGCCATGGGTCCCACCAGCCCAGCTTGTCCAGGCCTCATCCAGCCTGGCTTTCTACACTTCCAGGCTTGGAGCCTCCACAACATCTCTGGGCAACCTGTTCCAGTGCCTCAGCACCCTCCTGGGGAAATATTTCCTCCTGTCCCATCTCAGTCCAGCTTCTTCCCCTCTGCAGCCATCACGCCTTCCCCTGTCACTCCAGGCCTGTGTGCAAAGTCCCTCCCCTGGAGCTCCCTTCAAACCCTGGCAGGCTGCTCTAAGGTCTTCCTTGAGCCTTCTCCTCTCCAGGCTGGACAGCCCCAATGCTCCCAGCCTGGCCTTACAGCAGTGGTGCTGCAGCCTTGGGATCCTCTTCATGACTCCTCTGAATCTGCTCTAAAACTGCTGCCAGGCTGAAGAGCATCAGGATGAGAGGAAGATCCCTGTGGTTTATCCTGGACCAAAGCCAGGCACGGCTGTCCAGGTCCGTGCAGAGACACTGACTGGAGGCTGGAACAGGCAGAGCAGCTTCAGAGGTGACCCAAAGCAGAGGTCCAGCCCCCACAGGCTGCCAGGCTGCAGGCAGTGCCCCAGAAGAGGCTCTGCTGCAGTTGTGAGGGCTCCAGCCTCAGAGAGAGGAGAGCAGCTCAAGCAACAGAACTGGTCTGAGGGCACTCAGGGTGTTAGAAAAGCAAAAGCCTATTTGATGGAAAATGCAGAAGAAAAACTGGTTCCACAGGAAGGGCTCTGGGTTGAATGGTCTAGCAGTGAGCAGGGAGGCAGGAAACATCCTTCATACCCTGAGGAGCTGCCAGGGGGCAGGGGTAAACAAGTGCAGGATTGGCATTTTGGTCAAATCCAACACAAAACCCTGGAAGTTTTCAAACCTCCCCTGCCTTCTGCCTCACCCTAGAGGAACCAAGACACCCTGGAAAGTGATTTCAGGACAATCCAACCAGCGAGCTGTTCTTCCAGAGCTGCCAGAAAGGAGGAATTCAGGAGAGCCTGCGAGCTCCTAGGCACTTGGCAAACGTTCAAGGCCTCCAGGCAGGCTGCCAGGGAGCCAGGAAGTCCAGGCTGCCAAGGAGCCAGCAGGCAAACTGGCTCAGAGCAGGCAGCTCCTGGGCACTGCCTGGCTGCCCCTGTGCCCATTACAGACCTCAGGAAGCTCCAGTGCACACCTGGGCAGCCCTAACCTGCTGGCAGCTGGTTGTGACCTGGCAGCAGTTGGTGTCCCCACATTCTCCTGGGGCTGCTGAGGGCACAGAAGTTCAAAAGCCTTCAGGCTGTTGTGCAAGGGAGGTTTGGAAGGATCAGGAGAGCACCAAACACTGCCTGTGCCAAGGATTAAACCACAGGATGGCCTCCAGAGGCAGGCAGGAAAACCAGCAAGGAGAGCACCTCTGGAACCTCTTCTGCCTCTGACAGACCAGGAGGGGTCTGCAAAGCAGTCACAGCCTCATCTCTGTGGGCTGCTGCTGTTTGCTTTGCTAAGTCTGGAGAGCACAAGGCAGCAGCTCAGCAGGGCCTAACTCCATGCAAGCTGTTACACAGCAGCCTCACAGAGCTCTGCTGGAAGCAGAGCATCACTTAGGCTGAAGAAGGCCTTTAGGATCAGCAAGTCCACCCTCAGCCCCACATCAGCCCAAAAAGCAACACTCAGCACCCAACTTCCACACCCCAAGAGGAGAGGCCCACAGCAGATGAGTGTCAAGTCCCCAAGGGCTGGCATCTTACCCTGATTGGCAGTGCTGATGCCCAAGTGAGTCAGGTTGGCAGCAAGATTCCCAGTGCTGTTGGAGCTACTCAGGGCTGGGAATGTGGATTCCTCAGGGTCCAAGGGTGTTGGGAGAGGGGAAGGGAAGTGGATGTTTGTCAGGTCTGGCAGGGAGCCGCCCGTGTTGTGCGTGGCAGGGATCAAGGCTGTAGTGTTCTCCTGGTCAGCTGAAGGGAAGATGCTGAACAGGGGAGAGACAAAAATGAGAGGCAAATTGAATTGCAGCTCCTGAGGGCAGCTCTGCAGAAAGAGAAGGTGCCACAGGCAGAAATCTTTCTTCTCTGATACACCAATCAGAGAGCCAACAGCCAGCAGGGCACTCAGAGAGGATCTGGCTTGTCTGGGATCTCCTGCAGGGTTAGGACATCTAAGGGCTCTTCAGGAAGCTCAAGAGCAAGATGACATTGACCACACAACAGATCTCAATGCTCTGGAAGAAACAATTGCTCCAAACTTACTTGATTCCTGGTACTTCACAAGATTTAGGTCTTGATGACCCAGTCTGCAACAGAAAGAAGAGATTTGTAAAGGCAAAGATACTGCTGGGAACGAGGATGGGCTGAAACTGGCAGCTTCTGGTCAGCTGAATCCCTTCCTGCACAGGAGCTGCTCTGCACCAGAGCTCCTGAAGCCCTTACAAGATATCTGGCACCTCTGCTGCTTTACTGTCTCAAAAAGGCTCCAAATGGAAGAGTTCTTCCTGACAGGATCAAACATGGCCACAGACAGCTACAAATCAAATGTCTCTGATCTCATCTTTGGTGATTTGGTGCTAAGCACAACTTTTAAACTCTAACCTCTGCCAGCAGCCTGCTTTGGTTGACAACTTTCAGAGCCTAAATATCAAATCTCTGCACTCTGCAATGTGAGATCCTCACCTTTTTAGTGTCCCATCCTTGCTTAGAGAGGGTTTTGTCTGCCTCAGAGGTTGGTTCCTCCATTCCAGGGACAGTCAGTAGCAGAACTACAACAGAAAACAAAAGGAATTCAGTAAGAAATGCTCGAGTTTGGGGGGGTCCCTGCTGACTGCCCCTGGACCAGCTGAGCTTTAAGATCCCTCCAGCCCAGTGCTCTCCATGGCTCTGTGGCTCTGCAGGCACAGGAGGAGCTGCAGGACACTGCACATGCAGCTGGGAGCTGCACCTTCCCATCTCCAGGGTCAGGTGGGGTTCAGGGGTGCTGCACCTTCCCATCTCCGGGGTCAGGTAGGGGTCGGGCTGCTGCAGGCAGCTCACAGCCGGAGCCAGCAGAGGGCACCGCGATCACCGCCGCGGGGCTGAGCTGCTCACCGGAGCCTCGGCAGGGGCTGCCGGCAGGGGAGGGCTCCAGAGCTGTCTCCCTGCTGAATTTCTGCAGCTGCCCATCAGTTCCTGAAGGACACTGCTCTGAATGTTACCAAGACTGCTGCTGGGTCTCCTCTGTTTACCTCTTTTCTGCTGCATGTCCTGTGAGCCTCCTGTAAAGGATTCTGGCTGGGCTGGGGCCATGGTGCTCTGGTGCAAGGCAGAGTCAGAATTTGTCCTGAAAGGAAGGCAGAAATCTAAGGAAATTTCTATTGCCAACTGCTCTCAAGAATGATTAACCTGAGAGAAAGGTAACAGCTCCATAAACCTGAGCAGCCTGCACTAAACCCCCAAACCCACACCTGGCACGGGGCAGGCACAGGGCAGGCACAGCCTCCTGGGGAAGCAAACAAGCTGCAGAACCAGTGAGCTGCAGCCTGCAGAGCAATTGCCTCGGTGCTGGGGTGCAGGGGACGCAGGGGGTGCAGGACAAACTGGGTGCTGTCACTAGAACAGGACTGGCTCTGCCCTGTGAGGGCTGGGCCTGATCAAACAGTGCTACTTCCAAATTGGAAGCTGCTTCTCCATCCTGTGGTCAGAGCAGTCCTTGCAAAGCAAGCAGCCCTGACTGGTGGGGAAGGGATCCAGGATGGAGAGGGGGACCTCCATGGGAACACATCCCTCAGGATCAGCACAGGTGACCATGTAGGGACCTGCACCACACACACAACAGGCAGCTCTGTGCTGCTTCCCACTGCAGCACCTGCAAGGCAGAAGGAGCCAAAGCTTTGACTCCTCAGCAGCTCTGGAGCACAGCAGCCCCTGGCTAGCTCTGCATTCTGAAGGAGCAGGGCAGGTGGCAGCTCTGGCTTCACAAGGGTGAGCAGAAGCAAAGCAAACCAGGTCCCTCCTCAGCCCAGGAGGGCATGGCAGTGGGCAGGGCAGCTCGGGTGCCCAGCTGCTGGGGGAACAACAAAGGCCTCTGCTGCACACCCAAGTGCTGCAGTCCCAGGGCAGGCCAAAGGCCAACACCAAGCCCAAGCAAGCAGCCCCTGAGGGCCAGCAGTGTGCCACTCACCTTCTCCAGCTGGTGTCTGATGGAGGTGACAGATACACAGTGCCATAGGGACAGCTGTCCACGTGAGGCCTCAGTTAAGGGGCAGAACATCTCTTGCTCACTGAAGGAGGAGGCTGCTGGAGATCTTTTCCTAAGGAGTAACTCAACTGACCCTGTGAGAAGCACTGAGCTCCCAGGAGAAAGGAAAAGGAGAAAGGAAAAGGGCACCACACTGACTTCAACAGGACATTCAAAGTCTTTTTCTGGATTGCTGTCACCTGGCAGGGCAACCCTCCTCCTTTGCCCTCCTGAGCTCTACCCTGAGGAGCTGTCACCTCTGCACTCACACCTCCCCTTCAGCCCCCTCAAGCCACTCTGATCACAGCACATCCCAAGGCAGTCAGGAGCTAATCAGCAGTTAATTCCTTGTCACCAGCAGCACTTGGCAAGGGCTGAGCTGATGAATCAACTTGTAATGAACACAGAGCAGCAACAGATCCTCCTGCTGTGGGTTTACCCAGCTCTGGAGGCAAACTTTCACCCAGGCTGTTTGCCTTTTCTATCCAAGGATCTCAGCCCCTCCCAGCTCCAAGGCATCACCTGCTGAGAGGGGAACCCCTTGCTCTGCACAGCAGCAGCTACCCAGGGACCAGAGCACAGCTCAGGGGGAGCAGGGCACATGGGGTTCTTCTCCCTGGTATCAGGTGGCTGAGAGGAAACAGCCAGGGGAAGGTTAGGTTGTTAGGTTAGGGTTAGGTTAGACTCTTCACTGCAGGAGTGGTCAGGGATTGGCACAGGCTGCCCAGGGAGGTGGTGGAGTCTCCACCCCTGCAGGTGTGCAAGAAACCTGCGGCCATGGCAGCTGGGGCCACGGTGGTGTTGGGTTGCTGGGGACTGGGTGATCCTGGAGGCCTTTCCAATCCAAACCATTCCACGGCTCCCCGAGGTGAGAAGCAGCTGGAGTGGCAGGTGAGGAGGGCAGGGAGAAGGCAGCTGTGCTCTGGTGGCACTGTGCCAGCTCAGCACCCAAAGGATATCTGCCTGCCATGCTTGTCCACCGAGAGCGGGCGGCGGTGCGGCGAGCCCAGGCGGTTCCTGTCCCGGTACACCCTGTCCACCAGCCCGTGGTGCCGAGTGGTCCTGCTCGTGTCCAGCCCCGAGGACTGAAAGGGAGTCTGAGAGAGACAACAAAGTCAGGAGCAGGGGAAGGTGAGAGCAGTCTGCCCAGAACCCCCTCACGGTGTACCAGGCTGCAGGCCTCTAAGGAACGAGACTCAAACCTGCACACGGACAAGGGCAGACACCTCCATTGCTCCTCCTCCACTCTCCCCCTGGCTGTGGAGAGCAATTCCCAAGGCTCTCTAAGGAGAAGCAGAGGCAGCCCATGCCAGCCCTGCCCTCAGGAATCAGCCCTGCTCTCCAACCTTTGCATCTCCACCCCACCACCCCTGGGGGAGCAGGAAGCCTGCCAGCCACTGCCTGGGCATCCCCTCGGTGCAGCATGCAGCGTGCATCCAGAGGAACATGCTGGCACCTACAAGGGCAGGAGATGCAGGAAGGAGATGCACAGGGAGCCTAACACCCACCCAAACCACACCACCTTCCCTCAGAGCTGCCTTCCAGCAGGGCTGTTTGAAGGAGATGCTGAGAGAACTGAAAGGAACAAAGCAGAGCAGTTCCCTTCCTCAGCCCAGCAGGGCCAGGCCCCCTGCTCCCGAGGGGCTCTGCCTTTCCCTCTGCTCCTCCAGCAGACCCAGGTGGCCTGATTCCACCTCCACTCTTATCAGCAGCAGCATCCTGGGCTATTTATTGCTTGTCAGGAAGGGAGTTCAGAGAATGAGGATGGCAGAGAAAGAGAGCAAATGAATTCTCAGGCTGAGCTGTTCAACTCCTGCACTCCCCAAAGCCCTTCCCTTGCATACCTGCAGTGGGGGGAGAGGAAGTGCTGAATGGTGGAGCCCTGCTCATGCTTCCACAGCAATGGATGGGTCTCTGGAGGGGAGAAAAGCTCCCAGTCCTGCACTCCTTGCCAATGTGAACAGCTTTGCTGAGTCCCTCAACACCATCTGTTTGGAAATCCAAAATTTCCTCCTCCATTCAGGTGCTGCACGTGGCAAAGGCTCTGGCCTGGCTGCCAAGCCACGAAACCATCTGGCTCCAGCAGGAAGCTTTGAATTGCAGCCTTTGCTTTTCAAGTGTCCAGCTTGGGCCTGCTTTAAATTCTTGTTTCTGAGAAGTTTTACATTTATTTTGAGAGGGTTTGTTTGCAATAACTCCTCAAAGAGCCTTTCTGCTAGCCCAAACTCTTTCCCCTTCAGCAAGCAGCAGTCTCCTCTCCCTCTAAGCACAGCAAATCTTTGTTAGTATTAATGGATGCAAAGTGGCTCTGCTGTTTATTTTCCTGTTTCAGGGCCAACACTTTCTGTGCAGCAGAATATTGCTTAAGTCAACGTGGGACTAGCAGGAGAGCCCAGTGCCTTTGGACTGGCCTCCCAGCCACTGAGCTCCTCCTGGTTTGCTTCTGTCCTTCACAGCCAGGCTCAGAAGCCTCCCCTCAACCTGAAGTCATTTGCATTGAATTGAGAGCTGTTGGCTCAGCCTCTGCTCTAAACACTGCCCAGCAGCCTGAGCTCTACCTAACTGGCACCACACAGAGCTGGGGACGTTCAGCCTTGCAAAACAGCAACAAAAGGTCTCAAAACTCTTCCTTCTCCTCTTGTTGCATCAATTCTACCCCAAAAGCAGCAAATTGGCAGCTCCATGCGTGCTTGGAAGGTCAACAGGAAAAGCAATTTCCTATGCCAGTGGTCTCTCAACCACAGGGCTGCTAAAAGGGCTGTGGCTCTGAGGCA
This sequence comes from Indicator indicator, assembly GCF_027791375.1. NCBI lineage: Eukaryota > Metazoa > Chordata > Aves > Piciformes > Indicatoridae > Indicator > Indicator indicator. The sequence continues at coordinate 2,410,118 of NC_072045.1, read as the reverse complement.
CACAGAGCAGAAGGGAGCCAATAAATTTGAGCATACAGAGAAAAAAGCAGAACACAAAAATAGTTCAGTTTAAGTTTTCCCCTTTCCCTGGCACAATTTTCACAGTAAAAAAAAAACATAGCAAAGATCTAAAGTGAGCACAGCAGCAGCAGAGAGCATGGCCCAGGCCTGCCACAGGGCTGCAATTCACAGGGAGCAAAGTCTGGGCAGTGCTGTTCCCTGGCTTTCCAGGAACAGAGATCCCAAGTGGATCCCTGGCTGACTTGCTTAGGGAAATGAGGAGAGGATGCAAATCCTTGGGCAGAGGAGTGTCAGCTCCAGCAGCTCTGGCTCCTCTCAGCAGCACCCCAGCTCTGGGCTGCAGGCAATGTGCCCTCGGTGGGAGGTGGCAACGCAGTGAGAGCTGTGGTGGGTGGGAGGGGGCTGAGCAGCCCAGCTTTGGGAGGGAGCAACTGCAACCCTTGGGCTTCCTTGACAGACATCCAAGGCTCTGAGCTCAGAACCCAAACTCCACAAACCATCATCAACCCCCAAAGCTGAATGCAGCCAGGAAGGGCTCAATGCCATGGGGCAGCAGCGTCCCCAAAGCCTTCAGCAAGGCATCACCAGAGACAAACAGGAGTGAGGAGGATGAGGGGGGAGGAGAGGAGTGGTACCTACTGACCAGTGACCAGGGTGCCTCCTGGTGCCAAGCAGGACGTGGGAGCCATTCTGCCCTGCCCCATGGAGCTCCACATGCAGGCTGGGTGCACATGCTGAGGACAGTGCCCGCCTCAAATGAGTGCCCCCTGCCCTGGCACAGGGCAGAGCAGAGCACAGCCTGGGGGGATGGCTCTGCAGCTTCCAGGCCAGGATGCACAGGGATCAGCCCATGGTGTGTGTGACAGCAGAGTCCTGTGGAGCTGGGAGTGAGCAGAGCAGGGCTGAGCATACCAGGGGCAGTGTCTGCAATACGTATTGGCTGGCAGGACACTCAATACGTATCTGCACAGACCTAAGGGCTGCTTTACCAAAGAGACAGGAACTGCTCCCAAGGCTTCTGCCACAGCTCCGTTGTGCTGCAAATGCAAAGAACCAAGATTCTCAGACACCAAGGCTCTCACCAGGGACAACCAGACAGGCTCCACCTCACCACTCAGCCACCCTTGGGGAATTTCATCCTGCTTTAGCTGCAAGTCATGGAACCACAGAGAGCTCTGGGTTGGGAGGGACCCTTAAATCTCACCCAATCCAACCCTAGCTGCAACCAGAGCAGGCTGCTCACAGCCCCAGACAACCTGACCTGCAATGGTTCCACATCTCCCACCTCTCTGGGCAGCCTGGGCCGTTAGGGTCTCACCACCCTCAGTGTCAAACACTTCTCCCTTCTCTCCACACTTAATCTCCCTCTTTCAGTTTCAAACCACCCCTCCCTGTCCTGTCACAACAGGCCCTGCTCAAAATAGTCCCCAGGTCTCTGGTGGGTCCTGTTAAGTACTGAAAGGTCACCAGAAGGTCCCCCCCAGCCCTAATATCCAACCTGGAAAGCACTCATCCCTGACTCACCACCCACCTACTGAAGATCTTCCTCAGCTCCAAACCATTCCCCCTTGGCCTGTCTCAGACACCCTCAGGAGAAGGCTCTCTGCAGCCTTCCTGCAGGATCCCTTCAGGTCCTGGCAGGCAGCTCTGAGGTCCCCCTGGAGCCTTCTCTTCTCCAGGCTGCACACCCCCAGCTCCCTCAGCCTGTGCTCACAGCAGAGCTGCTCAAGCCCTTGGACCACCTTTGTGGGTTTCAGGCCTGGTTATGGGATGGCAGCAGCAATTTCTGCAGATCTGTTAATTAAGCTTTCATCACAAAACCAGGAAGTGCCAAATTTTCTCCTCCCCAGATCCTGGGGAGATGAACTGTCCCTGGGGCACTGCAGCAGCAGCTCTCATGCAGAGATGTGCAGCACCTGGGGCACCCTCAGTCAAGCAGCAGCAGCCATGCCCTCACCCTGCCCACTCTGCACTCCCTGCCCAAACAATGCCCACTAGCAGCAGGCCCTGACTGTGTCTGCTCCCACAGATGGTGCACACCACCATGGGCCCCCTCCTTCCACACCCCACCTGCCCCTGCTCTCCACACAGCCCCTTGCACTCTTTGCCTCTGCCTGCTGCCCTGAGCCTGCACAGATTTCCTGCAAAGTTTGGTACTGAACAAACCAAACTCTCCACCACCAACCCTCACTGCTCAAAACTGCATCAGCCCTGCACAGACAGAAGCATCACAACCAGGGCCAGGAGATCCAAGCTCTAACACCACAGGAACAGCCCCCACAGACCTGTTCCAAAAGAGCAAAACCTTTCAGCATGGGGAGATGTGAGGCTGTGGAGCTCCACTCTGAACCAGCAGCTGGTTGATGGCCTCCTGGGAGGGAAAACCAACATCCAGCACTGCATTCACCAGCAGGAAGCAAGCAAGGCCCTGTGAAACTCACCTGGAAGGGGAGATCCATGGCACTGTTCCCAATCTGATTGACGTTTGGCAGTGAGCCACCATAGTACTGGCCACGACTCTGCCCCAGCTGCAGGTACTGAGTCTTCTGCAGCTGTAACTGGAAGGGAAGGAGAGGGGAGGTGTGAGGGCAGCTCCTTAACACCTCAGCTCTTTCACCTGGCTCAGCTCAACACCCTCCCTGTTAGCACCAAGAATGGGCACCATCTATAAACAGCATGAACCCAGGGCCAGCCTTCCCCACAGGCTCTCACAGAAGCCCCAGGGAGGCTGTTTGCCAGCTGTGCTGTGCTGAGCTGAGCTGAGCTGGCAGCCTGGGGCCTGTGTGATGGCCTCAAGTGATGGAAGGAAAAGTCAAGCCCATAGGCAGTGACCGGATCCCGTTTCCAACCAAGATGCCCCTGGAGGCACATGGCTCTTAGGTCAGCTGCTATTCTGAAGCCAGCCTGCCCAGGACTCCAGGATCCATGTGGAGCAGCTGTCCATGTGTGTAAGGAAGTCCTGGAGGACATTGTTCCATGAACATCCAACCCCTCAGCCATCAGGAGATGATGCAGCAAGCTGCAGCCTTCCACACTTGGATGTCTTGTGCTTCCCTGCAGCAAGGGAAGGCTTGGAGGAAGAGCAAAGACACAAAGGCACCCAGAGCACCACAAGCACCCAAGAGCCAGGCACAGGCACAGGCACACAAGAGCACAAATGGAACAGCTGCAGAGCCTCAGTGAGCAGCAGGTACCCCTGCAGGGTTCTGAGGGACACCTCTCTGGAGGCTCTCCCAGCAGGGCACCTTCCTGGTGTGCCAGAGCTGGGCAGGACAGGAAGCTGCTTCTCTTCTCCTCAGACAGCAGCTTCCTTCCACAGCCACTTCTTCAAAGCACACCTGGGGAGCCAGCAGCTCACCAGCTCCTTAGTAAGAGGCAGGATTTTTGATGAACCCTTTGCTGATGACCCTTCTCCAGCACTAGTATTGAACAGACTTTCTCCTTCCACCCTGCAGTGCTGCCCCTTAGCCACCCCCAGGTACCAGCAGGCTGCCACCCAAGCCCCACTCCACAGGGACAAAGCAGAGCCTGCAATGCTCTGAACACAACCATCCTGCTCCCAGGGACACATCTGCCAAGAACTCCCGAAACTGCCCTTAAAGGAGCAAAGAAAGGAGCCTGCAGAAGCTGCAGGAGCAGACACCTCCACTCTGGCCCTGGTTGCTCACTGGGTGCCACCTGGCTGCTCCTGCAGTGCAAGAACTTCCCCAGCTTGGCAGCAAAGCACTGGCTGAAGCCTCCATGCTCAGCTCTTGGCCTGGCTGCAGAGTGGTTGCTAAGCTGCTGTCCTGTGTACAGCAACAAATCTGCTCCAGCTTCATTCACAGAAGTGCCCTCCAGCTCCCCTGACACAGCTGCAGCCCAGCTCTGACACAGGGCAGAGGAAGGCTCCTTGTGGGGACCCTGCAGAGTCACAGCCTCCCAAAAGCACGGCCCCAGGACTCCCCTGCCCCTGCCCATGATTCTGTTGTAAAGCAAAGGCTTGCTTGGGATTGCTGCCAGGCCTGGCAGGAGCTGCTCCAACAGGTGCTGCCTTCTTCTGAAGAACCTGCTAGGAGGCAGCCAGGGAGGTGTGGGGGAGCTGCTTGCTGCTACTTGAACGTTTTGGGCTTCCCCAGCAGGACCCTGCCCCAGAGCAGCCTGCAGCAGGGGGGTCATGACCAGCTGTCTTTCACTGGCCTTGGAGGTGGGAATGAGGACACAGCAGAGATCTGAGGCCTGCAGCCTGCTCAGTGCCTGTGCTCCATCACTAATTTCAGCAACACCACCTCCCAGAAACACTCCTGGAGACCTGTGCCAGAGAGTGAGCAAACTGCTTGCTTGTTCTGCTATCATCTCACATCCATCATCCACCCCCAGAGCAGCCTGGGGAGCTGGGGCTGCTCCTCTCAGCCTCCTGCCTTGCAGCACTGAGTGGCCCCCAGACTCTGGAGCTTTATTGGAGACCATCAACAACTGCCACTTGCAATCTGTGCAGATCAAGCGTGAGCAGAGCAGGCCAGGCCTGCCCCCAGCCCCAGCTCCTCAGCTGAGCAGCAGCAGTTTAACCCCTGTGCTGTCAGACCTGCTGCCATGGAACCACAGACAGCCCTGGCTGGGAAGGGACCCTTACAGCTCACCCAGTCCAACCCCACCCCCAGCCAGAGCAGGCTGCTCACAGCCCCAAACAACCTGACCTGGGATGGTGCCAGGCATGGGGCAGCTCCAACCTCTCTGGGCAGCCTGAGTCAGGCTCTCCCCACCCTCAGTGTCAAACATTTCTCCCTCCTCTCCACTCTGAACCTCCCTCTTTGAGGAGAGGGACAGGCAGCAAATGAGAGCCTGGAAGGAAGTCAGCCAGGAGCCAGAGCTGCTCTTCAACTGTTTCTTTTCAAGGCTTCTTTTGATAGAGCAGAAGCTGATCCTGCAAGGGTGGAGTGTCCTCTGATAAACCCCCTCCAGGTATCTGATGGCTGCAGGAAATGAGATCTCCTGATAGCTGCTCTCTAGCTGCCTGCCACTTCCCACCCCAGGCCTTCCTCCCCCCTTCAGCTTCTCCCCCCAGTCAGCTCTGAGCACCTCGGGCTCAGTAAGCAGCAAAAGAAGTGGAGATTAACACCAGAAATGTGTTGGTAAAGCTTAAATGGAAATTAGATTCTGTTTAAAGGATTAACTCCAAGTTTTAGAGGCTGCATAAGAGGTAAATCCTGGGGTTCAAAGCAGCTCAAAGTTTCCCACTTGGCCAGGTCTGAAATTCCTCAGGAAGGCTTCCTGCTGCAGCAGGCAGAGCCAGGACTGGCCACAGGGAAGCACAGACTGGAGGAAGAGGTCACTGCTCTTCCCTGCTGTGTCCCTAGGAATGAACCCAGCCAAGCTCTCAGCAGGTTGGGTCTCAATGCAAGGCCCTTGGCTGGACACCTCTGCAGAGAAGTCAGAGACAGGCAGTGGAGCCCAAGTGCCCTTGATCCTCAGAAGCTGACTCTTCAGCTTGCACAGGCAGGGCAGTGAGAAACTCTGCAGGTCAGACATGCCAGTGAGCAGGCAGAAGGCAGTGAGTCTCCCACACTGCTGCCCTGGCCTCCTTCTCCAGCCCCAAATCAAACACCAAGTCAAACAAACCCTCAAGACAAGGCAGCTCCTCAGTGGAATCCCAGTGGAAGTATCTTCTTCAAAGGGAGAGCTCTTCCCATCCACAATCCTCATGTTGATGAGAAAAGCAAACAGTCTGAGAGCAGGGAGCATCCCTGCAGTGATTCACAGCTGTGCACCCAGAGCTGCTGGTTACAAATCCCCCAGCTCCCATCAGCAAATGCTCTCTGTAACTGCTCTGACCACCACAGGAGCCTGGCTGCTGCCTCCCCTTGCTCTACCTTTCTTTGCTGTCAATATTCTCAACCCTGTATTGGAATCTGAAGCTTCAAAATGCTGCCCCTGCCCCTTGTCCCCATTTCTAACACTACCAAAGAGCAAACTCCCTGCTTGCTGCTACCCCCCTCCAGCTCAGCTCCCTCGGCCAGGCTGGCAGGAGCAGAAGCAATGCCATGGAGCCAGATTGCTGCAGGAGCTGATTTCCTGCAGGCTCAGGTACTGCTCCAAGAGCAGCAGTGGATCCAAAGGCACAGCTGTTCCTCCCAGGAAGGCTGCTAAAGGAAATGAAGGCTGAGGTTTAGAGGAAAGGTCTAATCCACAGTGATAGCAGCTGCTCTGCTGGGTCACCTGGGACTTACAAATATTCCAGCAGCAGCTTTGGAGCAAAATGGTTTGCAGTGGGTTTCTTTTTAACAAATTTGAGGAGGTTTGTTGTCATAGAAGTGAAGAGTTTAACACTGGTGAGCCAGGGCTAAGTGTGGACAAGGGGAGCAGAAGTTTCCCTTGATGCCTCTGCCAACCCCATTTGGCCTCCCCATGCTGTCAGCACCCCAGGGCAGTGGCCCTGCAGAGCACAGAGCTGCCCAGCCCAGGGTCTGCTGCAAACCAACTGAAAACTGCCACCAAAACCCCTGACCTGTGCTGCGAGCTGGCTCTGTACCCCTGCTCCAGGAACTGCTCCATCACTGCTGACTGCCATCAGCCCAGCTGCCACCTCAGGCAGTGCTGAGTTCCATCATCCCAAAATTCTGCAGGGCAACCAGGAGCAGTCCCTGAGAACAAGTCAAGAAAAAAGGAAAATGTTTTCTGTCTCTTTTTTTTCCCTCTGTAGGGAAGGAGTCTGTGGGAATCCATCAGCTTTCAGCAGCCACAGAGCAGCAGCTTTGTTTCTGCCACACTGAAACACTTCAGACCAGAGCTGCAAACTGGAGGCCACCAGAACACAGCTGTGCCACTACCAAACACCCTGCTGAAGGGGTGAGAGGCTTCCCAACACACTCCAACAGCCACATTTCCCCTCAGACCTGGAACTGACATGGAACTGGAGGGGAGGCCTCCAGGGAGCACAGCCGAAGGAGTTCTGCTGCAGCCTGAGCATCCCAGCTCACACCAGCTAGGAACTGGGATCTCCAGAGAGGGAAGGGGAAGCAGAATCCCCCCAGATGCCATGGAAAAGCAAACTGGGAATCAGCAGGAGGGGTTTTCATCCTCAGAGGAATGACAAGTGCTGGGCAGCTGGGGCAGAGGAGTTTGGGACCCTCCCTAACTCCAAGGGTACTGCCAGTGTAGCACAGGCTGCAGTGCCACTGCTCACCAGTGCAGCCCTGAGCTCTGCTGTCTGTGCATCCATGGAACAGCTGCCTGGGTCCCCTGCAGCTGCCTCAAAGCCTCCACCAAGTGCAGTCCCAGAGCATTCTGTGCTTGGAGAAGCAGAACTTCCTCCAGCACCTCATTTCAGAGCTGCCAGCACCACCCTCTGAGGAGCCCTCTGAGGAAGCTGCTCCTGCTGTCTGAATCTGGGCACTCTAAGGCCATTTCACTTCTGCAGCCAGCATGGCCACGGAGCAAGGAGCTGCCAGGGCACAGACCACAGCCTGAGGCAGGCTGCTGCTCACCACAAACCCCTCTTGGCCACCCAACTGATCCTGCAGCCATGAGCAGAACAGGGGAGGAAAAGCAAAGCCCAAAGCCCAGCCCCAGCCCATGCAGCTCAAGCGTAAAGTGTCACTGCCCCAGAGCCACTCCAGACAAACTTCTCCCAACTGGGGACTGTCAGACTGCTCTGCCAGCAGCCTTGCAGCCCAGGCAGGTTCCAGGGCTGGGGGCTGAGCAGGACATTGATCAGCAAAGCTTCAGCAGCAGTCAGCTGACTCCCAGCCATCGCTGCGCTCTCAGCACTCCAAGAGAGCCAATTATTACTCATGAGTTCATGATGTTTTCTTCACCTTCCTGTTGAAGAGATTATTTAAGACCTCAAATCACTTAACGGGATTGTTTTGTCCTGTTATGAGTCATCTACAAATTCCAAGGCACCATTAGATTCTCCTTCAGGAGCTGCAACCAACTCCCCAGATTGCCTCAGCTATAAAACCACAAGGAAACAGGGACATAAAAACTGCAGCCAGACTCAGCCCTCCACCCCCAGGTGTCTTCTAGAATTCATGTGAAAGTGAAAAGAGCTCACCCCCAACCCCCCACCCCCCTGCTACACCCCAAACCACAAATCCTTTGTCTTGTGAAGCCCAAGAGAACAAACCACAATGTTTAGCTCTAGGAGAGAAAGAGGGAGGGGGAGGAACTTAACTGCTCCACAAACCAAACTCATCTGAACTGTTTGATGTGCTTGGGGAGACCTCAGAGCAGCCTGCAAGGATCTGAAGAGGGCTACAGGAGAGCTGGGGAGGGACTTTGTACAAAGGCCTGCAGTGACAGGGCAAAGGGTGATGGCTCCAGACTGGAAGCAGCTGGATTGAGATGAGGCATGAGGAAAATGGTTCGCCAGGAGGGTGCTGAGGCACTGGAACAGGCTGCCCAGAGAGGCTGTGGAGGCTCCAAGCCTGGAAGTGTTCAAAGCCAGGTTGGATGTGGCCTGGAGCAACCTCCTTGAGCAGAGGCTTGGAACTGGATGATCTTGAAGGTCCCTTGCAAACCAAGCTGCTCTGTGACTGTAGGATTCTGTTGGGGTTGGAGGGCAGAGAATGGCTAAGGACACACCTGGGGGGATCTGCAGAAAGTCATCAGAGTGAGGAATAACCTCCAGGGCACAGCCTGTCACTGGCTGTTTGAAAACACTCTGCTATTTCTGGGGACAAAGGTTTACTGTTTAAAGCTCAGCAGTCACAACTGAGCAGCAAGTGAAAACAGGATCCAGCACAAGCAGAGCCTTAAAATAGGGACAGCTCCTCAGCACTGCTCCAGCGCCGGGCTGGGCGCCAAGCGGAGCTGCAGCACCGACCACAGCCTCTGAAACCAACCAGCTCTGCCCTGGCAGCCCTGCAAGGCACAGAGCCACAGCAGGGCTCCTTGGAAGGCACCTCACAGATCATCTGCTCCAAGCTCCCCACCATGGCTGGGACAGCTCTCAGCCAGACTCAGCTGCTCAAGGCCTCATCCAGCCTGGCATTGAACACCTCCAGGCAGGAGGCAGCCACAGCCTCCCTGGGCAGCCTGTGCCAGAGTCTCACCACCCTCACACCGAGGAACTTCTCCCTCAGCTCCAGTCTCACCCTGCTCTGCCTCAGCTTCAAACCATTCCTCCTTGGCCTGTCTCAGACACCCTCAGCAAAAGTCTCTCTGCAGCCTTCCTGCAGGATCCCTTCAGGTCCTGGCAGGCAGCTCTGAGGTCCCTCTGAAGCCTTCTCCTCTCCAGGCTGCACACCCCCAGCTCCCTCAGCCTGTGCTCACAGCAGAGCTGCTCCAGCCCTTGGATCATCTTTGTGGCCTCCTCTGGACTCTCTCCAGCAGCTCTGTGTCCTTCTTGTGCTGGGGACACCACAGCTGGAGGCAGTTCTGTCACCCTCCTTGTCTTGCAAGGGTTGCCAAAGCAGGAAGATGGCACCTTGCTGACCACTCAACAAAGCACAGCAGAGAGGACTCACTCCTGGGGCTTGTTCCTGATAGCAGAAGGAAGCCTTTGCCTGCCTGGTGAATCCAACCCTAGCAGGAGGCTCTCAGCATCTCTCTTTCCACTCTCAGCTACCAATGCACTTGGACAGAAAACCCTCCCTCAGAGCAGGCCAAACTCTGCCTGCTGGTGACAACGCTTCAGAGAGCAACAGGGAATGGATGTCCAGGCTAAAAAAACCATCAATACAACAATAACAACAAAACTTTCTGCCCCATCTCCAGCCCTCCCATTGAAGTGCCTCAGAAGAGATGAAATGCAAGCAGAGCTGCCCTCATTAAGCAAGCTAAAAATAGCTTTTCTGTTCCATTTTTTATTTTTAGCCAAAGAATGAAAATTTGGTTATGTAACCTGAGGAGTTTGGGAGAGCAGGAGGCAAGCAGGGCCTGCCTGCACTCCTCTGGGGCTGCCAGCCACCAGCACAGCTCCTGCAGGCACAAACCTGCTGTGGGCAGGGATGGGACTCAGCTGCTGGGGCTCTCCTCACTCTGAGGGAGCCTCTTCACAGTGCCCTTCAGGATGACCCAGGATCGTAGTGACCTCTGCAGCCTGTTCTTCCCTCTAACAATTCCTCCCACTGCAGCTCAGACCCTCCTCTGACAGCTCCAGCAGCTCTGAGGATGGCAGTTCCCTGGGTGTTAAACAGATCTGCCAGGAGAGCCCAGATTCTTCGAAGGCAGAGGGCCGGTGCCACACAACCGCCTCGGTGCGCAGGAGGGAAATCTAATTACAACGAGGAGGTCAACAAGGGCTCTGCATCTGCCCAGGGGGAACCTGGGCAGCGTTCAAGATGCTCTTCTTGCTGTGGAGAAATGCCACAGAGGTGGTGAGGGGGAGTGAGGGCTCCTGGAAGGGCGACTGAAAGACTGCAAGAGGAAGGATCCCTGTCCGCTGCGTGTGCAGGAGGAACGAGGAGGAGCTCAGCTCCCTGTGAGCAGCAGCTGCTGAGACTCTGCAAGGGAAGGACAAGCTGGGAAGTCTGTACAGGAACAATCTCTGTCTTCCCCCTGGCCACTGAGCTTGTTTTTTCCACCCTTAATCCAGCTTATGGATCTTGAAACACTTAAGGACTCCAGAGCTAGAAAAATCTTCCCCACAGCCTCACGTGGCTGCAAGATGTGGCTGCCCCAGCAGGGCTGAGGAGGCACCACAGAGAGCCAGGCAGGTCACAGCTGAGCTGCTTCCTGAGCTGAGAGCTCTCCCCATCTGCCTGCAAATGAAGCTATTTTGGAAAACCAACCCAAACTCCCTCCCCTGTGAGCCTTCAGCCACCCAAGGAAAACACCAACACAACTTGTAAGGGTTGGGTACCAAAATCAGTGGGGAATGCATCTCCCAGGGCTGCATCTGCCACTCACAGCTCACTGCCAGGGAGTGATCAGCAGCCACTCTGACAACCACAAGAAGATCTTCCCAGTCAGCAAGAAAAGTGTCAGACCAAGCAGGCAGGAAAGTAAAATAGAGACTGAGAAAATCTGCCTTGAGCCAGGGCTCCTGAGGTGCTGCAGAGCTCTGCCTGCAGCCAGGGCAGCTCCTTGCACCCTCCCCTGCTTCATCATTCCAGAGCCACTCTTATGGGTGTTGGACTGCACAGGGCTGTCCCAGGCCAGGGGGAAGAAGTCTCAGTTTCCAAGGAATAATTTGCAAAACAAGGCAGTGATCAACACTCAGCTGCAGCCTGACACAGCACCACTGAGCTCAGGCAGAAACAGCCCTGCCTGCCACAGGCCCTTCTGCAAGGCTCCTCTGGCCTGATGAGCACCACTGGGGATCCTGACAGAGACCTCCCCCTGGGTCTCACTCCCACAGCCCTGACCCTGCTTAGCAAACCCTTCAAGCACAGCAAAGTAGAACTGCACCTCCTGCATGCACCCAGCCAGGCTGCTGGCTGCTCACAGGTCTGGCTCCTGCCTCAAGCTGGGGGTCAGCCAGAGAGCAGCCAGGGCTGTGCTTACCTGGCCAAGGCCACCAGCAGCCTGGCCTGGAACAGCAGAGGTGTGGCCAGCAGGAGCAGAGAGGTGATGTCAACCTGGACTCAGCACTGCTGAGGCCCCACCTGGGGGACTGGGATCAGTTTGGGGCTGATCAGATCCCCTCTGCGGCTGCTCTCCTCCAGGCTCAGCAGCCCCAAGGCTCCCAGCCTCTCCTCATCAGCAGATGTTCCAGGCCCCTCATCATCCTCACTGCAGTGTGCTGGACTCTCTCCAGTGCTTCCCCATTTCTCCTCAACTGGGGAGCCCAGAACTGGCCCCAGTACTCCAGCTGTGGTCTCACCAGGGCAGAGCAGAAGGGGAGGAGAACCTCCTTCGACCTGCTGGCCACACTCCTTTTAATCCACCCCAGGAGACCATTTGCCTTCTTGGCCAGGAGGGCACATTGCTGTCCCATGGATAATTTATTGTGCACCAGGCCTCCAAGGTCCTTCTCCACGAAGCTGCTCTCCAGCCTGTGGCCAAGAGCTGCAGCGAGCAGCTGCAATGCCTGGTAACGACTGAACAATAACAAACAAAACCTGCCCCTTGCACCAACCCACAGCACAACCTGACCAGCAGCACACCCAGCATGCTGCCAGCTGAGGCAGGGAGGTCTCCAGCCTGGCACCAAGGAGGTCTCCAGCCTGGCACCAAGGAGGTCTCCAGCCTGGCACAGCAGCAGTGGCTCCATGTTTACCTTGGACAGCTCAGGGAGGCGTTCAACAAGGCCAGGGGCCCTCCGTGCCCATGGGGCAGCTGGGCTCTGCTGCTCCACTCCTTCGTCTGTCATCATCCCTTCAGAGCACTGTGGGCACCACAGCACCACTCCAGCACCTTCAGAGCAGTTTGTGGCCCAGCCAGCAGCACAGGTGAGTAACACAACCAACCACCATGGGTCTGTGCTGCTGCAGCAGGGAGCTGCAGGCAGAGCCAGGCCCTGGCCTTTCAGGACCACTTCAACACCCAGACACCAAACTTGTCCTTCCTATGGCCTGGATTCCTCCTACAAGCACACCAGCAAGCCCTGCCCAGCACCATCAGGGGGCTTGGCAGAACTTTTCATCACTGACTTGGGAACACAGACAAGAAGCTTTGTGCCTCTGAGGGGCACAGGTGCCTGCTACAGACCCTCCTGCTGAGAGGTGCTGCTAGCAGGAGCTCATTGAGACACCTCTACCTGCATGGGAGGCTTCTGTCTGCAGGAAAAACTGAGCAGTGCTGGAATTCCACAGGACATCTCCAAACACCTCCACCAGCCTGGATTTCTGCCCTCCTCTCCCTCCAGTAACAGCAGCACAGCTCTCCAGGCTGGCAGGTTTGTGGAGTTAGGGTTTGGAGGTGTCTCCAAGACAAGACTGCAAGGTCCATAAGAGGGAGCTCAAACACAGTTCTGTCTGAAATCCCTCCAAACTGAGTGACTTTAACAACAACATCACAGAACAGCTTGGGCTGGAAGGGACCTTCAAGATCATCCAGCTCCAACCCCCTGCCATGGGCAGGGACACCTCTCACTTGTCCAGGTTGCTCAAGGCCTCATCCAGCCTGGCCTTGAACACCTCCAGGGTGATGCACATAAAAAAAAAAACCAAAAAAAAAAATTGGGAAGCTGAGAACATCCCCAACTGAACAAGAAACCCTGAGCCTGCAGGTCACCAGCCATGCCCAAGGCTTCTTTTCCAAACCTTCCATTCTTTCACATTTGGAGAGTCATGCAGGGAGAGGTTCAGCACCACCTGAGCTGTCCTGCACCTCCACCTTTTGTTCTTTACAACTTGGAGGGGCAGCAACAGCCTCTTGTGAGTAAATCCCCAGCACAGAGCAGGCACCACTGGGCTGCCCCACAGCAGACACTGAGCAGGTCCTGCTAGACAGCTCCTGCAAACCAGAGACCAGCCCCAGCGTTTGGTGCTTCACATGAAGAGGGAAAGCAGCAGAACCTCAAGCAAAAGGTAGTCAGTAGCACCCAGAAGAAAAAAACACAACCAACCCTCCCCCTCTGCTCACCCACTTTGTTACTATGGGACTGGCAGAAAGCTCTGGATCACAAACACCAAGGTCCCACTCACAAGACAATGCAGCAGCTCCAGCTCCTCTCGGCCACCCACCTGCACGGCTCAGCCACCCACCTCCTGGCTCTGCAAGGTCTGCAGAGCTCAGATGCAGTCCTGGAGCTGCCAGCTGAGGCAGGACTCTGCTGCTGCTGAGACCAAGGCCACAATTTCTGAAAGGAGTTCTTGGGGTTTTTTTTCAGCTGAAGGTGAGGGCAATGGAGGAGGAGTTAATGCCATACTCTGCTTTGTCCTGGGCAAGAAAGATGTAGCACAACTTAAAAACCCCAGCAGCATACATAGGTGGAAGGTGAGCAAGATGGAAAGCAAGCAGCTTGTGTCTGCAGCAGAAATGGTGGAGCAGCAGCTCCCTGCTCCTGCTGGTAACTACCAAGAGAGCAGAGCAGAGCTGAGGGTAAACACTGCACAGAGACAATGACCAACAATGAAAAGGCAGCAGCAGCCTTGGGCTGCTTCCACACTCTGAGTAAGGCTCAGCCCAGCAGCAGAGCACTGCCTGCCAAGGGAAAATGGGAGCAGACACCAAGCTGCACTTAACCCCTCTCTGCTCTTCCCCTGGCCTCACACTCCGATGGCATCATGGAACTGAAGAGAAAGGCTACAAAGGGCACATTCTCCTCAGCTCCTCAGTCACCCTTTCCATCACTTCAGTCCTCACACAACTCATTCAGCTTGGGGCCTTCTTTCACCAGCAGGTTGCTGAACATGAGATAGGTTTCCACCTGCAAAACCTGGGTTAGTGACACCCAGCTGGGGGGAAACCAAGTCAGGATTCTGACTGCTGCTGTGGCAGAGAGCTGCAGGCCCAGCCAGAGCTGCAGGCTCCAGGAACTGTCAGTGACGCCCAGCTCCGGCGCGGCGGCCAAGCAGTGACCCCCAGACTCCAGGGTACGGAGCTGCAGGGGCAGGAGAGCAGCACAGAAAACACAACTGCAGCACCTGTGGACATCTGCTCATCCTCACTCTGCTCTCAACTAACTCCTCTAGGAAACATCAACAGAGTTCAGCATGGACAACGCCTTGGCCTCACATCTTCCCCAGCAGAGCAGACAGGAGCAGTGTGTCTTTCCTCGACACCTGAGCAGCAGCATCACCAACTCAGCACAAATATTTACCCTGTCCTGACCCAGAGCAATAAAAGGCAACACTGAGCCCTACACGTTCCCTCGCTCCCGCGCCTGCCAAGGCTCAGCCACAAACCCGCCCATCGGTTTCCTTCAAACGGTTAAAAGCAAAACAAAGCTGCGGACACAGGCAGGTGAGACAGGAGCCAGGCAGAGCAGCCCTGGCATCCCTATCCCTCCAGCACGGCAGGCAGCAGGCGGTGGCAGAGCACTCCCCACGCCGCTACCGAGGGGCTCTGCAGAGACCGCAGAAGGCAGGGGAGGGTTTGGTGTGCAGCGATCTGCACCGACGGCAGCTGGAGCCTAACAGCAACAACCGCGGAGACAGCGAGCCCGGCAGCTCCCGGTGCCCGCAGGCCCCTGCGGCAGCAGAGTCCAGGCTCGGTTTGCTCGGATCCTGGCTCCGCTCAGGCTCGGGGTTTGCGGGCCCAAGGCTGGGCCTCGCCTGCAGCAGCTGGGGCAGGAGCTGGCCCCGCAGCCCCTGACGGCGCCGGGGATGCTCCGCAGGGCCCTGAAGCAAGGCCTGCGCTCACCTCCTCGGGCTGGCTGCTGCAGGATTGGGACCCCACACACGATCGGGGCCTGGCCCGGGGTAAGGAGCCGGAGACCCCCTCTCAGCCTCGTGAGGGGGCTGCCCCGGAGGGACCGGGGCCACAAACACACCGGGTCCTGCCCCGGGGCCCCGCCGAGCGCACCTTCCCCGGCTAACCCGGCGCGGCCCGCCCGGCGGCTGGTGCCGCTATCCGGAAGATGCTCCGGGCCCGGTAGCGAGGAAGCGGAGGGCGGAGGGAGAGGATGAACGGGGAGGGTGAGGAGGGAGCTTTCGCGGCCCCCCGCCCCGCTCCGGAGGGCGCCGGCCGCCCCCGCCAGGGGGCGCTGCCCGCCGCCCCGCCCGCCGCCGCTGCTGCCCCCGGCCCGGGGGAAGCCCCCGGGGGGCGCCGCCCCTCCTCCTCCCCTCTCTTCCCTGCCCGTCTCCGCCGGGGGCGCGCACTACGGGCGGCGGCGGCAGGAACGCGCGGGAGAGCGAGCGAAAGGACGAGCGGCGGCGGCGGCTCACCCGGTGCGCGCGGGTCAGGCTCAGGTCCTTCATGACCTCCTCGAAGGCCGCCGTCTCCTCCGCCTGCTTCTGGTTGTGCAGCGCAATCTTCTCGCTGAATTTCCGCGGGTTGTTCGAGGCCGCCATCTTCCCCCGTCCGCATCCCCCTCCCCGCGCCGGAGGGGGCGAGGCGCATGCGCCGGGCGGGCCGGACGGGCGGGCGGGGGGGCGCACGGCGCTTGCGCGCCCGCGGAGCGGGGCGGGAGGGGGCGGTGAGGGGGCGGAGGGCGCATGCGCGCTCCCGCCGCGAGAGGAGGTGGCCGGCGGCGCCTGCGCGCTGCTGGGGCTTCCCCCGGCGACGTGCGTGGGGGGGGGCGAGCGGCACGCTCCTGCCGGGGCGCGTTGAGGCTGCGGTGGCGCGGCCGGTGCTACCCCTGCTGCCTTATCCCCTCCTTGGTTGGGTTCAGGGAATCCTTCCGCTTGGAAAGACCTCCGAGTCCGACTGTGGCCACCGGACCACGGTTTTTGACACGTCTAGGGATGGAGACTCTGCACTGCCCTGGGCAGCCTGTCCCAGGCCTTGACAACCCCTTGGGGGAAGAAATTTTTCATCATGTCCAACCTAAGCTCAGTTCAGGAGGGTCAGCTCGGTTCAGGGGGGTCAGCTCAGTTCAGGAGGGTCTTTCCCCCTCCAGAAGATGAAGTAAGGAGAATGTCCTGAACAAACCACTTGTGCCAGTGCCTCATGCAGATGGCCTGGGCCCTGCTGAGGTGATGAAGGTAGATAAAGGCACCCAGCTCCTCTTCATCCACCTGCCAGCACTGGGATGGAGCAGGGGAAGGAAGAGGGAAGCAAACCCTGGGAATTCATTACCAAGGCTCCGAGATAGCAACATCTCCTGCTCCACCTGCTGCCTCCTCCTGCAGAGAAGAAGCAGGCAATAACCACACAGCAGAAAGCTGGTGCTGAGACACCAAGTGGAGGCCTCCTTTCTGGGAAAAGTTCATAAACTGGGGAAGTTTCTTGCTTTCTTGTCCTGTTCAGGTGTGGTAGAGCGAAGCAGAGATGCTCCCACAGCTCTCTGTACCACACAGCACAGAGCGGTGCAGGCTTCCCATGCAGGCTCAGCCTGGTTGCCAGCTCCTGCCAGTGCCTCTAGCTCCACCTTCTCCCTCTCCCGTGGTGTTCCACAGATGCAGGCTGCTGCCACTGAACCCCAAATCTGCTTCAGCTCCAGCAGAGGCTTTGCTGGGGAGCCAGGACCTCGTTGGCCACATGTGGGCTGCAGGGTGTCTGCCATAAAGCCAGGCTGGGGTGAGGCTGCCAGGCTGGGGGCAGAGGTGATGCTGCTGGGCTGCAGCAGGGCCTCGTGGGGAGCACAGCCCTCTGGAAAAGCAAACTGGAGCTGCTCAGCCCTGGGTTCCAGCTGTGCTAACATCAGTTGGGCACAAGGCAGGACACAGGCAGCAGGCAGCAATCAGTCCTGACAGGGCTGCTCCCTGCACCCACACCCAGCCCTTGCCCACCTGCTTTTGCACAGCGACGGAGATAAAGTGGGGGCTGTCTGGGGGCATCCCCCTGCCCCTCAGCAGTGTTTGCTCCAGGAACCAAATCCTATCAGATCAAAGGAATTTGGCACTGCCCTCACTTCCACTGCTGTGGCCTGGGGTTGGGCATTTCACCAGGCACCTCTGAGCATTCCCTGCCCACATAAAGAGATTATCCTGATCCACCTTTCCAAGGCTGTTATAGAGAGATGGATGAAACCCAGTGTAGCAACAAGATTAGTCTCAGCACCGAAGTCACGTCCTGCCCTCGGTTCTTGCTGCCAGCTTGCACTTAAAACTTTAAACATGGCCTGAGATAGCATCGCAGAAAGCAGAGCTGGGACTCAAAGGCTCATCCAGGCCCTGGCAGGAGCAGCCCTTCCTCTGTTATCCCTGACAGCTGTTAGCCTAAGCACTTCCAGCGTTCTGCAGCAGGCATAAACAACTGGCATGGAGGTTCCGTGAGATCCCCTCTGGCTGTGCACAGGCACACCTGCAGCCTGGGCCTGGCATGCTAAGAGCTCCTCAGCCAGGGAGGTCTAACGCTCAGATCCCATCGCCCGCGCTGGCTGTGCTGGGAGGAGCAAGACAATGATAAACAATGTGCTGAGCTAACCTGGACTGCATCCCATAGGTGGTAATAGCAAACATCCCAAGCCACAGCTGCCGCTGCCTCTCTTACAGCACCAAAAGATTGAGTGCCTAAGATGAAACTTGATAAACTTCCCCCTCTTGGCTCTCCCGAGGGCAGAGAGGGCTGCAGCCTCCCCTCGACGGCTGCTCCTGCTTAGGGTTCCAGGGAAGGAATGCAGATGGCTGGGGGTGGGAGGGGGGGGGGTTAAACTTCCTCCCTCTCTCATTGTTTTGCCTGAGCAGCTTTATCAGATTGAATTCCAGGGCGCAACCTGGACCCTGCTTCTGGTCTCCAGTTCCCTGCCTTTCGAGCAGTTTGCGTAACCAAAACGTCTCCGCCGCAGCCTCTGTGCTTGCCGAGATGCTTCTGGAATTTCTCACCCACTCAGGGCTCGTGTTGTGGGGTGTGGGTGGATCTGAATGGCTGCTGAGTGCATGACCCAGCAGACAATGTAAATCTTGACTGCATTAAGGCATTGGCAAGGAGAGGCCCGAGATGGGTGCCAGGTTTCCTTCTTCCTCCGGCAGGAGCAGTGCCATGCACTTGACACAGGGATGAGCTCACACCACGAGGATTATTTATGTCTGCTGCCGTCTTCACCTTGAGCACATATGGGGCCATGTGGGAACAACCTGATCTGACTAGAAAGCTGCGATGGGATCTCCTGAGACTGCAGCTCCATCTCCCCCAGCCCTCCAGACGTGTCAGGGAAAAGTTTCTGCTAACAGGAGTGGAGCTGAGCTCTGCTGCAAAGCGAGAGGCACCGAAGGACAGGGCTGGGTGCTCACATCTGCGGCTGCTGCAGACAGCTCCTCACGGAGCAACCTGCAGCTCCTCACAGCAGATGCAGCTGAGAGATTGCAGGGAGGAGGCTGTGTTTACTCATGGCTTGTTTGTTATCCTCCAGGTCCTCTGGAATTGCTCTGGCAGACGAGATCCAGCTACTTCCCTGCTCTTCCTTAGAGGCTCCAGAGGAAGGTGTGAGGCTGAGCAGTTTACACAAGAGCAGACAGCACGAGATTGAGACTTAATTCAGGAGAGAGCTACATGGCTCTGCCTGCAGACACAAAGATTTCCATCTCTCACACTTCCTACTTAATGTTCCTGTTGACGTTCCCATTATCCTCACAGAAGAGTATCCCGGGGAGTCCACAGAGTCCCAGAGCTATGTTGAACTCAGCTCCAAACTGTGCTTGCAGCGGGGAAAGGCTCTCAGGTTTCACTCGGAATTTGTCACCATTTCTCTCATTGAACAGCTCCTGGTGTCCAGAGGGCAGAGAGGCAGCTGGACCACAAGGAGGGGCTGGAGTGGGTCCAGGGAAGGGCAACGAAGCTGGGGAAGGGTCTGGAGAACAGGGCTGGGGGGGAGCAGCTGAGGGACCTGGGGGTGTTCAGCCTGGAGAAGAGGAGGCTGAGGGAGACCTCATTGCTCTCTGCAGCTCCCTGAGAGGAGGCTGGAGCCAGGTGGGGGTTGGGCTCTTCTCCCAAGGAACAAGTGACAGGACGAGAGGAAATTACCTCAAGTTGCCCCAGAGGAAGTTTAGGTTGGACATGAGGAACAATTTTTTCCCCAAAAGGGTTGTCCAACCTGGCCCAGGCTGCCCAGGTGCAGTCCTCACCTCTGGAGGGTTTCAGAGCTGTGTAGATGTGGTGCTGAGGGCCATGGTTCAGTGGTGTCCTGGCAGTGCTGGGGTAAGGATTGGACTTGATGATCTTAAAAGTCTTCTCCAGCCTAACCAACTCCAGGACTCCATGAACTGCCCTCTGTACAGCACTTAGCAAGTCTGATGAGCAAGCAAAGCAGCTTGCAGGCATGCAGGGCACTTAGTTCTCCACCTCACCAGTCCCCTGACATCCTGACATGAGTTTCTTGACCATTCCAAAATCACAGCAAGCAAAGGCTGCCTGCTAACAGGAAATCTTCTCATTTCTCCAGGTCCTATCTGCTGCTCTGAAAGTCTTTGGCAGCCACACAGAGGATTCTGTTAGAGTTATTTTTCCCAGAATCAAGGCTTGGCTCCATACCACCCTGAAGCAAGAAGCCTTCCCATGCTGCAGAGCTGATGTGGGAGCTGGTGGAGCAGCAGCCACTTCATGTCCTTCCAAAGACTACACTGGGATGGCAGGCAGGGCTCTGTGGGCAGCACCAAGCAGTGAGGCACCAGCAAGGACCCTGCACTTGACTGGAACAAACATCTCAGTACTCAGAGATTAGACCCTGGCAAAGCAAGGGGTGGGTCAGAGAGGCCTGCTCAGGAGCAGGATGTCTCCTTCCAGCAGATCCAGGTTCAGGGATGGCTCCCTGCCAATGAGCTACAGTCAGGGAACCATGGAATGGCTTTGCTTGGAGAAGCCCTTTCAGATTCTCCATTCCAACCATTCTCTAACCACCAAGGCTGGGGCTGAACCATGGCCCTCAGCACCACAGCTCTGGGGCTGTGAAACCCCTCCAGGGATGGGGATTCAGCCACCTCCCTGAGCAGCCTGGGACAGGCTTTGAGAACCCTTCCAGGGAAGAAGTTTCTTTTAATGTCCAACCTAAACCTCCTCTGGAGCAACTTGAGGCCATTTCCTCTTACTTGCTGCTTAGGAGTAGAGTCCAACCCCCACCTGGCTCCAGCCTTCTCTCTGGGAGCTGTAGAGAGCAATGAGGTCTCCCTTCAGCCTCCTCTTCTCCAGGTTGAACACCCCCAGCTCTCTCAGCTGCTCTTCCCCAGCCGTCTTCTCCGGACCCCTCCCCAGCTTTGTTGCCCTTCTCTGGACCTGCTCCAGCCCCTCAGTGTCCTTCTTGGAGCGAGGACCCAAAACTGAACACAGCGCTGGAGGTGTGGCCTCAGCTCCTGGGCACCTCCCCTGTGCTTGCAGAACATCTCTGCTCATCCAGGCACTAACCTGACCTCCTCCCGTGGGGATGCTCTGGTTTCCTTCCCAAGGAAAGGCCACACTTGGCACAGGGAAGCTTTCATCCTGCCAGAGCCCAGGAAGCAGGCAGCACTCAGGTCCTGTCCTGCAGACTGCACTTCAGGGCAAATTTCTCTCTTGCAAAGCTCAGTGAAGTTCAAACATTCCTCCTAAATCCAGCTGTAAACTACTGTCCTTGGGGCACTGAGGATCCATCCTGTCAGGGAGCAGAGCTGCCTCCATAAGGAGGCTTACATGTTGGAACCAGCCCCCAGGCCACAGAGAGGAGGGAAAAAGGAGACTCGTTTGGAGCTAACCATTGCAAATTTTGTAGGGAGCTGCAGGTCAGCAGCCTGATGGCAAACAGCAGAAGCCACCTGGAGAAGTCTTGTTAGTGCCTTTTGAAAGCAGTCTGACCCGAAGAGAGGCATCAAAACTCTGAGCCTCAGCTGACAAGGGATCAGTCCTGCTCTAGGTGCTGCACTTTCACTCGTGCAGTGGCTTCTGAAGCCTCACTCCAGCCAGAGAGCCTCGCAGCCAGCAGCAGCCTGGCTGGCAGCCTGCACAAACAAGCAAAGAATATTTTCATTTTTTAAGAAGCCATATAAACCACTTCAGCTAATTATGTGACAGGGCCCTGGGTGTGAAATAGCAACGGCAAAGCCTCAGGGACCGAGCCAGGAACCTTTTGATTTGCTCTCTGCAGCTCCTAAAACCTCCTGAAGAAGTTTCTGCACCAACAGCTTTTCTGCTTTCCATGGCAAGCTGCACTCAGAGCTCCAGCACTGCCCTCCTGCAGGACCCTGCCAGCACTCCTGACTCCATCTTTACCCTTTTTCTGATGATCTGAGGCTAATTTCAGGGTGCAGAGCTACAGCAGCAGCTGTTTCCAAGCAGAAAGCACATTTTGTGTTCCCTGTGTGGAACGGTCAGGGCTGGAGCTGTCGGAATCCTACCCACCCTGCAAATAAAAGTTTCAAACTTCCCAGCGAAATTCCCTCCAGCTGAAATATTCAACTGAGAAGTGCCAGACTTGGGTAACTGAGCTTCAGTTATTGGTTTGGAAGGAGACAGCAAAGTTCTGGAGCCTGTGGGCTGATCCTGTGTGCCTGCTCAGCATTAAAATGCAGAGCAGAATCGAAGCTGTCTCTGCACAAAACTCCCTTGCAGGCAGAGCTGTCTCTGAGCTGCCTGCTCCCAGGTGACAGCCAAGATGCTGAGCCCTGTGAGGAGGAGGAGGAAGATGCTCTGCAGCTCCACTCTTGACATGCCAGCAGAGCCAGGCCAGGCTCCGTTTGTTCAGCCACATTCACTTTTCATGGTTCTTAAGTCCCAAGTGCTGAAATCTCATTCATTTATGCAAGCAATTGAAAGATTTATTGTAAATAAAGTTCTGCACATTACACAACTGGCTAAAAATCATAATTAGAGCTGCACTGGGAAACATGTTTGATTTATTCTGACAGTAGTCTGGCTTCAGTGATCCCAGCATGATGAATATCCCTCAAGTTTGGAGAGTTTCAGCAACTGCAGCCCTTATCAGAGACCTACAAGTGGAAATGTCTGCCTCGGTTTGCTGTGGCTCACCAGAGGTCCCCAGCAGCTCTGCTGTGCAGTGTCAAGCTTCAGTCAGCAGCAGGGCCCTGGGAGCTGGGGGAGAGCCTTCCTGCCCCTTCACAAGGGCAATTTCCACCACCGTCAGCCTGCCGGGGCCAGGCAGGGAGGCTGGGACCTGTCTGCACACATGGGCAGGGCTCTAGGAGAGGGAAAAGCGCCGGCAGGGCCGCCGGGCTGACAGAGCCTCCCCAGAGGGCTTGGGGGCAGCAGCGATGAGATGCAGCCAGCCCCGGCCCCCAGCCACGCTGTGCCCTGCCAAGGCTGTGCTGCTTGCTTGCTTTATAGTTTTAAGTATAATTTCAGGCCCATAAAACACCAGAGAAGACAGAAGCTATTATCCTGGCCCCGGCAGGAGTCCCCAAAGGGACCTGCACACTTTGCAGATACCCAGGACTAACGATGCTGAGCTTTTACTGCTCCCCATCTGTCCAAGGGCATTTCCAAATGTACCAAATCAGCTTCACCCCCAGCACGTTTATGGCTGCTCTGAGACTAATAAATGACTCTGAGCTCAGTCAAACATTTATCTGGCTGTGCTCATTCCTGGGGAAGAGAGGAGCCCAGTCCTGCCCCAGTGCTTTCCACCTGGGGCATCCTGTGAAGGAGCTTCCCCCAGCCCAGCACCGCTCACATCTATCTCAGCCAGCAGCCAGGTGGCTGCAGGAAGGCAAAAGAATCAAAGCCATTGATCTGCAGAGTAAGTGATGCACAGAACAGCCCAGAGCCACACCTGCATCCTTCACAGGGATGAACCAAACTTTATTATCCATATGGATGATATGTCCACAAACATTTTAGCCAGGCTCTGCTAAATTTAGAACAGGCAGAGCACCTCCAGCCAAGGGTATGAAAAATAGTTCCTCAGATTGTTATAAAAAGAACATTCCAGTAACAAAGAGAGGGGATGCACAACCCTGGCCCAGGGAAAGGAGCTGGAAACCTTCCACAGCTCCCCTTGGCAGCGCCAGGGAATGGGAATGCAGGTACCAGGCAGGCAACAGCTGCTCTGGTTAGTAGAGTCCCAGCATGGCTTTGTGTCTCCTCCTCTGCACAGTCACCACCATGAATGAGCACAGAGGGGAAGTGCAGCTTTGCTGAGGTGACAGAAGTGACACCCAAGATGCCTTCTCAGCTCTGCAAGGGTCACTCTCCCTCCACCCACCTTAGAAGCTGCAAGTGACAAACCAAACACAGTTCCCTCATGCAGAGATGCCAGCCATAGGCACTTCTTTGGTGTGAGGGTGCTGGAGGCCTGGAGCAGGCTGCCCAGAGAGGTTGTGGAGTCTCCTTCTCTGCAGAGCTTCCAACCCCCCCGGCCATTATGCTCCTGGGCAAGATGCTGTATGTGTCCTGCTTTGGCAGGGGGGGTTGGACTGCGTGAGTTCCAGAGGTCCCTTCCAACCCCTCCATGCTGGGGTTCTGGGATTACGAGAATTAATCATATCCCACAAACAGGGAAGCAAGGAACCTCCTGTTTGTTACTAACCAGAGGAACCCTTCTCATAAACATATGGAAGTATTATAAGCAGCAAATCCACTCCTCTGTACCTTTGAAGCTTGCACTGAACTGCATTTCACCCTTTCAAAGTGTGTTTGTTGTCTGCCAGGGCTGCTCCACAGCCTCCCCAGCTTCTCTGCCAGCCCAAATGAACAGAGAGAATGGAGCAAATTAACTGCCTGAGAGCCAGGCAGTGCAACTGCAGCACTCTGCAGCAACAAGTTGCCTGCCATTAATTTATTAGCAGCAAAGAGAAGGCAGCAGCTGAAACTGGGGACCATTGCCTCTGAAACTGAGAATTCAGAGCTTCACCAAGCAGTCTGTGCCCTCCCCTGCCACAGCCAGAGCTGCTCTGATGTCAGTGCTAGAGCAAAATGTCTGGAAATGGGTCTGAGGTGTGGAGTTCTTGCTTCACACAGCCCTGCCCCATGGCTCCTCAGCAGAGCAGACACTGGATGCTGTCCCTCAAAGTCACTGCCCAGCATTCACTTAACTGCAAGCTGCTCTAGAAAGGAGACCACAGACGTCACAATCAAAGTGATCCAGGTACAAAACAAAGCCCTTGGAACAGAATACCTGATTGAAGGAGCACATTTCGATTCATTAATCAGTCAAATTAATTAGAAAGCATGGCTTGGAGGAAAGGAAAGTCCAGGGAGCAGCAGTGTCCCCTGCTGTAAACATGGATTTGACCAAAATGACAAAGTCCCCTCAAATGAATCTCTGGATTTAAAAATCCCCACTTGAAACAGCAACAACCCCCACCCAGGTCCACTGAGACTCCCCTCAAGTCATGGCACCAAGTCTCTTATTTACAAGCCAGGTGAGAAAACCTTCGAGATAATGCAGGACCAGCCCCCAGCTCCTCTGCTGCCCAGCTGCTGGTGGTGCAGGGATGGGAAAGGCAATGCCAGGGGGTTCTGACCCCAGAGCCTGCAGGTGCCAGAGTGGCTCAGCCCAGCAGGGCTCTTATTGCCAGGGAGGCCAAACAGGGATTGGCAGTTAAACAACTCCTATGGAATCAAGCTCTCCAGATGGCTTTAGTGTGGCAAACTCAGGACCCCAGGGCAGGGAGAGCTCCTGGCCTAGAGCATTGCTGCTCTCCGGAGGGGGTGAGGAAGGGAGCAGGCAACAAGAGCCCAGAGGGGTGCAGGGATAAATGTTCCCCTCTCAGGAGGGGTTGATAAAAGGAAGCCACCTCTGAGATGCAAGAATCTGCTCTCAGAATCCGAGCACCTGAGTTCTTGTAGCTCCTTTATTGCTTCTGGAGGTCAGGGTGTTTGTTAGACAGGGTCTGGGCTCTTTGTTTGCTGAAAGAACTCAGCAGAGTGACAGACAATGGGTTTGGAGTCACACCTGAGCTGCTTTAAACATCCCACAGCACCTGGTGACTGCTCAGCTGTCAATGCCTGCAGTGTGTGACACTGGGAAGGAGTTGGGAACTCAGCAAGATGCACCCCAAAGAGAGGGAAGGAAAAAGAGGCAAGGCAGGAGGCAAGGCAAGCAGAGCTTGCTCCTGCTGTAACATCTGTGCAGCCTAACTGGCTGACAAGTGCTGCTGAGGAGCCAGGCATGCCAGAACAGGACGCAAGAGGAGGAGGGACTGCATGCAGGAGGCAGCAGCAGCTCTTCCTCTGCTTCCCTTGCCCACAGAGCACACAGGACTGGCTGCAAACCACGGAGAAGGAGGAGGGCAGCCTGGCGAGGCGCGGCGGAGGTGATGCCAGGTCACCTCTGGGTGGGTACCTGGGGCAGGATGAGAGGGGCACAGGCGATGCCAGCGAAGGACTCTGGGAAGTGCAGGTCCCTCTCCCACTCGTCAGTCTCTGTGTTGTACACCTGCACGATGCTGGTGACGTTGTTCAGGTGCCAGTTGTAGCCCCCCACGATGTAAATCTTTTTTTCCAGCAGACAGCAGCCAGCCTCCGACTGCCCTGCACGCATGGGGCTCACCATGGTCCACTGGTCTGTCTCAGGCAGGTAGTACTCCACAGCCAGCACGTCAAAGCAGCGATCCACGTGGTCCATGCGGCCCCCCAGGGCGTAGATCCGGCTGTTGGCACTCACCATGGCGTGCAGCACCCGGGGCTCGTTCATGGGGGTTTTGAACTCCCACTGGTCCGTGCCGGGGTCATAGCAGTGCAGAGCCTTCTTGTCCTCCACGGAGATGCCGTAGCCGCCCGAGATGTAGAGCCTGTCCCCCGCGGTGGCGCCGGCGTGGCCCCAGGTCCTGCGCTTCAGGGAGCAGACATAGCTCCACTCGTTGTCCTTGGGGCAGTACTTCTCCACCGAGGCCAGGCTGCCCGAGCGGTTCCTGCCCCCCGTGGCGTAGACCATGCCACGGAGCACGTTGAGCTGGAACTGGATCCTGCTCTCCTGCATGGCCTGGATGCGCAGCCACTGGTTGAGGTGGGGGTCGTAGCGGTAGCAGACGTCCACGGCTCCCTCGCCGCTGCGGTACTGCAGCTGCTGCCCACCCACCACATAGACAAAGTTGTCCAGCACGGCCACGCAGGAGTGGCTGCTGCCCACCTCCATCTGGGTGAGGTCACGGAACTGGCGTGCGCCGGTGTGGGGCAAGCAGAAGGCCTTGGCGCTGACGGTGCGGTCGTTGTCCGTGTAGGGAGTGCCGCCGAAGGTGACCAGGGACAGCACGTCCGAGCGGATGGCCGTGCGTGGGGACTGCATCTCGTGCTGCCGGAAGGGCAGGATCTGGTAGTTGAAGGCTTCCAGAAGGTACTGCCGGCACAAGACATCCTCCACCATGATGTCCAAGGTCTGGACGCTGTCCACCAGCTCCGAGGACTTCATCAGGGGGAAGCGGATGTGGCACAGCACCTGGCTGGCACTGGCGCGGCGCCCGGGGTCGTGCTGCAGCCAGCGCACAGCGGCGCGGAAGAGGTCAATCTCCCTGCAGCTCTTCAGCTTGTTGCTCTGCAGGAAGAACACCAGGCGCTCCAGGGGCAGGTGCAGGAAGTCCTCCTCCTCCGAGATCTGCAGGAAGTGCCTGAAGGTGAAGGCATCCACGGACTCCTTGAGGGAGGCCAGGCTGAAGGTGGTGGCCATCTGCCCGATGTTGAGGCACGTCTCCACACTCATGGCAGACTTGAGGAACTCCTCGCAGAGCTCCACCACAGGCACCATCTGCAGGAAGACCGCAGCTCCCAGCACGTCCTGGATGCAGTCGAGGTCCAGGGTCACCTCGGCACTGTAGGCAAAGTCGATGATGTGCTTCAGCCCCTTGGCAGAGACTCCCTTCAGCTCGATCACGTCCTGGCTGGCCTCTCTCATCCCACCCGTGAACATCGCCCTGCAGGGCACAACACAGACAGCAGGTTTGCCTCTCTTCAGCAGTGTCCAGTGATGGAGCACCGCGGCAGCTTCACCAGCACCCCGATTCTCACAGGGAGGATGGGGAAGGAGGGGAACAATGGAGGCTAAACCTCTCCAAGGCAGGAGAAACTTGAGCATGCAGTCACCTGCAGCACCCCTGCACAGACAGCACTCAGAGCGATGCTCAGCGACCACAGCCTGAAGCTTTGCAGCCCTACTGGCAGCAGAACTTTGAACAAAGGACCAAGCTTCAAGGAGGCAAAGCAGGCAGTGCACCAGACACCAGCAAACCTGTGACACTCAGCAGCCAAATGGGACCTGCACCAGCAGGGCTGGGAACCATTCCCTGAGGGTCTGAGCATGCAGGGTAAGCACAGAGCAGGAACCTGCTCCAGCAGGCCCTGGTGCCAGGCAGGTCAGGGAGCCTCTGAGCTTGCCAGCAGCACTGCCTTGAGGCAAGGGCTTCAGTGAGCACTCTGCATCCTAGGCCAGCTACACGTCTCCTGAACAGCTCTGGTGATCCCAACAGAGCCTCCTCTCCAAGGTGCATCCCCAATGCCTTATGAAAATGCAGAGCTGCAGCATGGGGCTGCAGCCTGTGTCATGTTGCAGCATGACAGCAGGGGGCTAAGCAGGCAATTGAAGCCCGAAGGCCCCAGGTTTTGTTAGAGCACAGCTGGGAGCACATCAGTGGACCAGGCCCTAGATCACCTCCTTGGGAGGCTTCTAAATTCCACAGGAAGCACAGAGCAGGCCCAGAACTGCACACAGGCATCTCCCAAACCACTCCTGGGGAGCTGTGCTGTGCTTCCCAGCTGTGGGGGTGCAGGGGACACAGCAGCACCCTGGGGGTTTGCCTTTGTGTTCCACTCCTGCAGGTTTTGGTGTGCACAGGCAGCTCAGGGGCAAGGGACTGTGCTCTGTGCTTCAGCAGGCAGCAGCAGAGCCAAAGTGAAAGCAGGTTGCTGGAAGAACTGAGGTGGATGTTCACAGTAGGGTGCAGGCTGTCACACAAAGACCTAACCTGGGGGCAGCTGCCTGCACCTTTCCTCACAGGTAAGCTGCTCTCCCCCAGCAGAAGGTCAGCTCCCTGTGAGGGCAGAGTCAGCAGAGCTGCCTCAGGAAGCTGCAGTGACTCCATGGTGCAAGTTAGAAGGCAGGGTCAGACCCTGCTGCACTGACCCAGGAACAAAGAACATCTTGGGAACGCTGTCAAGAAGCACAAGTTCCAAGTTTCCTGTCCAAGCCAGGCTAGAAAATCTGCTGCCGTCCAGCACAAACCCAAGAAAGCCTAAGGAAGGAAATACCTGCATGTGGAGGCAGCTCCCTGCAGCCCAGCGACCAGCAGCACTGTTTGCAATTATTTGGCCCCTCCCATGCCACGGGGCTGTGCTCCTGCCTCAGCTCGGCGCAGCTGAACGTGCAGGGGGGAACAAAAGCAGGATTGTTGCCACGCTCAGGACAAATCATCAAGCAGAATGCAGCTCCTTCCCTGAGTGCTCTGCCTCTGAGGTGCTGATTGCAGGACTGCTGCCATTGCACTGCTTCCCTCCCCCTTCCCACAGCAGCCTGCAGTCCTTGCAGACTCCCTTATGCTGACCCCTCCTCAGCTCCGCGAAGTTCTAACAAGAAACCTACTCAGCAATCATGTGTCAGGAGCGAGCACAGCCTGGCAGCAGCACTGCCACAGCATCTCTGCATACAAATAGTGCCATTAGCATCTGGTGGGGGAGCAGCTCCATCCTTAACTGCTCTGTGAGCGAGAGCAGCATGCTCGGGAGGTTTGGCAGCAAAGGGAGAGAGAAGAGAGCAGCCTGGACAACACCTGTGTGCAGCAGGCAGGCACTGTCAGAGCAGCTGAAGAAATGGGTGACAAGACACATGCCAAGAGACACTGAAGTCCCTTCCTTTTGTTTACCTGCTCAGCAAACCAGTCTGCTTGGGTCAGGCAGGGACCTATGTGGCCGGGACCTGCAAGCCCTGCTGGTGGCCTTTCTCCACCTGTGTTTGCTGCAGCCTGCAGCCCAGCACAACACCCAGCTGCGTGCTCTCTTCTGACCCTTCCCTACACCCCTGCCTGCAGCACACCTCCCAGTCAGAAGTCAGAGAACTGTTACAAAGGAGCTGGTCAGAGGCAGGACCCAGACTAGGCAAAGGGATTTTATGTGATGAGGGTGGTGAGAGCCTGGCCCAGGTTGCCCAGAGAGGTGGGAGATGTCCCATCCCTGGAACCACTACAGGTCAGGTTGCTTGGGGCTCTGAGCAACCTGCTGTAGTTGCAGTTGTCCCTGGCTGCAGGGGGTTGGACTGGAAGAGCTTCAGAGGTCCCTTCCCACACAGCCCAGTCTGGGATTCTCTGGAGCTGGATAACTCCATAGCTTCACTCAGGACTCTTGCTCTGCCACTGCCTCACTGCATTCATGGGCCTGACAAATCTGCTCTCTGTGCTCCATGTCCTCACAAAGATGGGATAATTCTCCTCTGTCTCACCGGGGCCTGGAGAATGCTCCAAAATGGTTCAGGCTCCTCAGCCTGTGCACAGTGAGAACTGGAGACAGATCAGAGGTGTTTGCACAGAGCAGGAGTGGTTTGACACAGGGCACTCAGGGGATGACTCACTTCAGAGCCCTCCTGCCACGTGGCAGCAGCTCCAGGGCAAGAACCTGTTCCCTGCAGCAGGCAGAGCACCTACCAGGGCTGCCAGGTGGGGTCAAGACCTGGGCTTGAACTTGAGTCTGGCCCCAGCAAACCTCAGCTACGTGCAGAGGGCCTGACTACAATCCCAGGGCAAACCCTGCCTCCAGACAGGGAGGGCTTGGGGTGTGGTGGGAAGGTTGGGGTAGGGGAGGATGGGGAAACAGCAGACCAAGGGGAGAGGTAAAAAATGCCTGCTTCCTACTGGGTTCTCACCTGAAATAGTCACTGCAGGCAGCCAAGACAACTTTATGAACCTGAAACACTTCATTATTTATAGTGAGGATGACATCAAGCAGCTGAGCCTGAGCTCGGAGCGAGGCCAGTCCCTGCAGCAGCGTGGTGCTGTGGCCAGGAGCAGAGAACGTGCACTTCAGGGTGCTGCTCTTGTCAGCCATGCTAAAAACAGAACAAGAGAGACAGGCTGGTTTGAAATTAAAACAATATGTGGTATACCTCCAGAGCATGCTGGGGAGGAGAGGGAACATGAGGCAGTGTGAACACCAATCCCCAGCTCAGCAGCCACACCATGACATCAGAGCTCAGTTGTGTTCCCTTCTCCCAGCACAGCAAACACTTCCAAACCTTCACCTTACTGCCAGCCCGTAGGCTGCAGCACCCGGGGGCTTCCCAGCTGTTGCCTTCTCAAGGCACGGTGACCTGGTTCAGAAACAGCACGATGACCAGTCCCAGGTCGCTCAGGTCACCAGCACACTGACACCAATGTGGGGGATGGCAAATGGCATTTATTGGTATGCAACACCACATTATATAGCTTAGGTTTACAACGTAGCTTCCGTCTGCTTACATCAAAGGTTAGCACTATTGGCTAGCTGGAGGTGCCTTATCTTTCCGTACAGCGCGACATCTTCCGACCACCAGGCCCTAACTACCCACACCCAGCCCAGCCAACACCAGCTGCTGGGGCCAAAATCTCCAACCCACATTGGTGTCCCCACGCTGCAGCTTCTCCAGGATCCACCCTGACCTTGCCTTCAACCACCAGACAGAATGACAGTTGCTCTCTCCTCTCACCACCTCTCCTGACTGCAGCTGTTAGATCCTCTGGACCGTCCAAGGATGGCCCTGCCAGCCCCATTTGATCTCTTCCTTATGCCTGAACCTCAGGAGAAGAGCAAAAGCAAAACACTTGCACAGCCCTGGACCTCTCACTAACGTCAGCTGTTTGAACTGCACTTGTAAACAGTCCCCTCCCAGTGTAAATATTTCCTTGCTTTTCCCAGTGCCTCTCACATGCTCCCCACGCCGAGAGCATCACTCTTGGAGTCACTTGGCCTCAGATGCACTTGTCAGTGAGAAGGCTGCAGTTGGAGGTGAACACCAGCACTGGCTGTAAGAGGCTGGGAGATGCTCTGTGCCTCTCTGCAAACAGCCACAATCAGGCTGCAGCCTCCCCATGCCCTGCCCTGCCCTGCCCCGTCCACCCAGCAGGCTCCGTGCGTGCCAGCAGCACCAAGGGATCCTAAATCCATCTGCAAATTTAATCCCACTCTGAACTACTTTTCAGGATCGAGATCCAAGTGGGGATCTTCCTTCTGGGAAGAGAAATGCAGGAGCAGCAGGGTTTACATTTTCAGAAGAATCTCCTGGTTGGCCTCTGCTTTTGAAAGAACTATTCTGTGGCTGCATGGCACGAAGGAGAGTGAGGCCAGCATGGTGAGGCAGCTTCTGTCCCTCTACTCTGCCCTGCTGAGCTCACGCCTGGAGGACTGGGGCCAGTTCTGGGCTCCCCAGTTCAAAAGAGACAGGGAACTGCTGGAGAGGGTCCAGAGGAGGCTACAAAGCTGCTGAGGGGCCTGGAGCAGCTCTGTGAGGAGCAGAGGCTGAGAGCCCTGGGGCTGAGAGCCTGGAGAAGAACAGCCCCAGAAGAGATCTGAGCAATGCTCAGCAAGAGCTAGAGTGGGGGGCAAGAGGCTGAGGTGAGACTCTGCTCAGTGGAGCCCAGGGACAGAACAAGGAACACTAGGCACAAAGTGGACCCCAGGAGGTTCCATCTGAACAAAAGGAGAAAATTCTTCGGTGTGAGGCTGCTGGAGGCCTGCAGCAGCTTCCCAGAGAGGTTGTGGAGTCTCCTTCTCTGCAGAGCTTCCAACCCCCCCTGTCCATTGTGCTCCTGGCCAAGCTGCTGTGGATGCCCTGCTGGAGCAGGGGGGTTGGACTGGGTGAGCTCCAGAGGTCCCTTGCAAGCCCACCATGCTTGGGGTTCTGTGACAATATCCCAAGCAGCTCACACCAAATCTGAGATGCTGCATTGCTTGCTGCCAAGGCCCAGTGGGCAAGGGCACCCAGCTGTGCTTGGAGGGGACTGCGGTGGTGTTATTATTAACAATATTTAGGTCGACTAAGCCAACAAAGGCAGCAGAGAGCCGAGGTGCAGGGTGCTGGGGGCTGGACCATTCCATGTTTGCTAACAGCTGCCCCTCAGTTCACTGCCTAAACAACAACAGCCACACACAATGGAGGAAGCAGGCCGGCAGGGGCAGGGAGGAGTCAGGGGTTTGGATAACAAAACGGGGACATAAACAATCCCCAAACAATGAGTAACAATGGACAGGGCTTGCTCCTTGCCCAACTTATCGGGTTGCAATTTCCTGCAGGCTTTGCAGAAGAGGAGAGCTGGGGGAAGTCTGTGATGCTCATCAGAGCACCCAGGGCAGGGCTCCGTGTGAGCAGCTCCACAGCTCTTTGGGATGCTGCAGGATGCAGATATCAGATCCTTGCTGGCCGTTTGGAAACACCTCAGGCTTGGGAACCCACCTTGAAATTCATCGCAGTTCCTGCTGGCATGAGTGGTACTGGTCAGTTGTGCTGCTTGTGGCAGACATCTGAAACTCCTACCTTAAAGTCAAAGAATACTAAAAAGTCTCAGCTGAGAGAGTGGAGTCCAGCTACAACATCCTGCTTGTAATGAGAAGGATTAGCAGAGAGCTGCTGACAAGACCTTTATCCACTGCTCCGCCGGCCAAGAGTCCTCTCTCCACTCCAGCTCTTCCCATGGCCAAAGAGGAAGGAGCCTGGAGGGAGCAGCACATGAATATTCATCAAGTCAAACTCACTTCCCTCTCCCTTCTGGAACAATGGCCTCCATTCGCTGCTCTCCAGAGGAGGAAAGGCTGAGCACAGAAGGGATCCTGCCCTGAACTCGGGCTGCTCCCTGAGCAAAGCCTGGCCAGGGGAAACACACAAGGGCAGCTCTGCAGAGGGCAGCTCCCGAGGTGCGCAGAGCTGCCCTAGGCTCAACCCTCTGCAGGAGCCTTCTCAGGGGAATTCCCTTCAGCCTTTGCTTCCAGAACCATTTTCTAGAATCGTTTTCCTAGCCCAAGGGCTCACTCACAGGTGGCTGCTGTCCCTGGACCCACAGCCCGGCCAGTGCAGGAGCCTCTGCAAACAAGCAGCTTTCCCTGAGCAAACATTCTCCTTCCTTTCCTTTTTCTCTGCTCACTTGCACAGGCTCTCTGGACTCACATTCGAGTTGTTCAGGTGAGTGGAGGACTGAAGCTGGGCTGGGGGATGTTTCTGTGCTGGGAGAAGCATGTTTGCAGATGGGGGTGGTTTCAATAGGTCATTGTGAGCAGCTACCTCTGAAAAACTGCCTGTACTCCTTCCTCTGTCTGTTTACAGGGGTAGAATAAAAGGATCCAATGATTACACAATCGTGCAGGCAAAGCAGAAAAAAAACAGACAAACCACAGCAAAAGCGACCAGTAAGAGACACACTGATCAGGGCTGGGTTCTGGGAAAAAAGAAGTTTTGGAAGCATCAGACAAGCCGGGAGCTACACAAAGCAGGGGAAATCAAGGAGGAGACAACAAAGAACAAGGCAGGAGGAGGGGAGGTGATAAAGCAGCACTGAACAGGGCAGTTAGTAAGAGATTAGTGATCAAAGCAGGCTGGGATAACACCAGGCTGCCCAGCCACCGGGCACAGCAGAGCACGGCAGGCACTGTGCCACCCGGCCTCGCCTTCTGCTCCTTGCCCGCATTAGGAACAGAGGCAGGAGAGAGGCAGCAGCTGCATCTCAGGGGCTGAAAAAACCAAAAGGCATAAAAGGAAGGCTCGAGCATGGGAAAGTGGCTTGGTGAGGCTGTGCTGTCTCACTGCAGATCTGGCTGTGCCCTGCACTTGCTGCTTAACCATTTGGACAGGAGGAGCAGCCCTGCAGCCCAGCCTGGGGGGAGCTGCCTCCACTCCCCTGCCCTCCAGATAAAAGCCTTTCACCAGCAACAGTGAGGAAGCCTTCGTTCCACTCCTGCCCCCCTTCCCTTTCTGATGGAGGCAGGGCTGGAGAGCTTCTGGAATTTTCCTCTGGCTTTCATTTTTGTCCTCAAAAGGCCAGCACAGAGTGGAGCCCTTCCCCTGCTGCAGAGCTCTGCGGGGGGTTCCTGTGGCCGGAGCGTCCCTTGGCAGCAGCTGAGCGCCGCTGGCTCGGGGCAGGGTCAAGCGTGTCTGGCTGCTTCCACTCCCATTTATCCTTGAGACATGGAGAGCAGCAAATCACCCCCACACGGAGCAGCTCTGCCTCTGCACATCCCAGGGGCCTCTCAGTGACCTGCCAGGGGATCTGAAGTGTTGGTGTGACCCAGCAGCGTCTCTGGCATGGATGCATCAGTGTAAAGGGGATTTCTGAGGAGCACAAATCCTGCTTTCCACATCCTGCTTTCCACCTGGAAGCAGCTGTGGCAGAGGAAGGCAGCTTCCTGCTCCTGTCACTGCATCCATGGCACAGAGGCTGGGGCTCCACAGCCACACTGATCACCAGGGTGAGCCACTTGGGGCAGCAGAGCCCAGCAGCTGCTGGAAGCACTGGTACCCAGTTTTCAAAGAGAGCCTCTGCCAGGGAACAAGTAATGGGATTGAGGATTTGTCTCCAAGCTGCTGCTCGGAAGCCAGATTGCTTTCAATCCTCTCCAGTCACTGCAGGACAGAGTTCAGCACAGGGTGTGTGACCACTGCTTGGGGGAAAATCAACACAAAACCAGGCTGCAGGCTTGGGAATGCCTTCAAGCCAGGGCTGAGGGAGTGGCTGCAGGCAGGCAGCAGGCGGGGAAGGCAAACAAGGCCAGAAACACTCCTGTGCTGCTGCACCTACTGCAGGAGCTGGGCCACCTGCTCATCCTTGCCCTGAGCCTGCTGCCTGAGCTGCCTTGTTCCTGAGCAAGGGCTGCTTGGGTTTCAACCAGCAGCAGCTGCAGTGAGGAACCCTCTGCACTCAGGGCTGGATACCCAAGAGGCCTCGAGAGCTGCTGGGCTGAGAGAGATTCAAGGGCCCCACTCCAAGAACCAGTTGAGAGGAGGCACAAGGAGCATCCCAAGGAACAATCATCCCCTGTCTCTGCCTCCCTGCCTCTCCACACCATCACGTGTAACCCAAAATGTGTTCCAGGCTAATGAATCATTTTTACCAAATCTGTGCTGATGATTAAAAACATCAAAGCTGGAATTAAAGGCTTACCAAGCCTGAGTTCATATTTCAGCATGTTTGTAACTACTGCACAAGTACAAATGGAGGGAATTATCCTAGAGCAGATTAGAACATTTCAGTGATTTCACTTGAATCAGAGAAATCTTTTGCTACACAACTGCCTCTGCACAATCTTCCTCCTCCTCTTTGTGTAGCAGGGTCCTCCTTGGAAGGAGGGCCAGTCCACTGCTAACCAGGCTCATTCTGCAGCCTGGCTCAGCATCCCTGCTGACATCCACCCACGTTCTCCCACTCTCTGGGCAGGTGGTGCTTGGTCATTTTTCATACAGGAGGAAAACTCAAGGGGGTTGGCAAGATTGTGGAGCAGGGCAGCCTTCCAGCAGGCAGCCTCCCCAGCACACACAGGCTCTGGAGGCAGCACCCCGCAGGGCATGGCTGGGGTACAGAAGAGGAGGGAGGAAAGGCAGCAGCCTGCCTGTGTTTGCAGCGAGCCTGGAGTGCCACAGCCTCCCTGCAGGCAAACAAAGGCCTGGGCACTGCACAACAGCCAGAGAGGCACCTGGGGAGCACTCAAGCCTGCAAAAGATCCTGTATG
This sequence comes from Indicator indicator, assembly GCF_027791375.1. Taxonomy (NCBI): domain Eukaryota; kingdom Metazoa; phylum Chordata; class Aves; order Piciformes; family Indicatoridae; genus Indicator; species Indicator indicator. The sequence goes on along the minus strand of NC_072045.1, from coordinate 2,374,160 downwards.
GGGAGAGCAGCAGAACCAAGAGAAGGCTGAAGAGTGACTTTATTCAGAACCTCAGGAATGAATATTAAGGACCCTCTGTCAGGCCTCTGCCAGGCAGCATGATGGATGTTTGAACAATGCAAATCATTTAATGCCTTTAGTTTCATGCCCAAGGAAAAAAACACTCTCGGATTCAGATTGTTAAACTACAATTAAGACACTTAAAATCAAAACAAAAGTCAAACTCCCTCAGATAAGTCCCTGGTAGCCATGGTGACTGCAATATTTCAGATCCTGAGGCTTTCTGTCACATGCCCAAACGATGAAAATGAGCTTTCAGCACTTTGCACTAATGTTACGTTTGGGCTGAAGCCTTTGCTGCAGAGCTGCTGTTCCACAGATGCCTGGCAGGGCTCTGGGCCAGCACCCCCGTGGCCTTTGCACACCCCTGCAAAAAGGGTTCCTTGAAGTCTGGGTGCAGGGAAGATCAGAAGCTGCCAGGCAATGAGACTTAAAATACCTGCCCTGTTAACCTACTTCCACTGCCACCAGCAGCACCCCAGCAGACGCAACATTTACCATCACGTCCCTGGCCAAATTAGCAACAACAAGAAGCACTTAATGATTAACAACTAATTAAATATTAAGAGGTGGAGTGAAGGGGATGCTTTCCAGAGGAACACAATCACCCACAGCAAAGATATGGCAGCAAAATCATTTAATCCCTTCCTTTGTTCCTTCTCCACCTCAGTCCCTTCAGTTCTCCAGTTCCTCTCCTCTGCCTCTACTCACTCTCCTCTCCTGACACCTCCTCTTTCATCCAAGGCAACAAATAAAAGCAGAATGCCTGAGAGTAATATTTCCATTTAAAAGCAACCAGCAATTGGGAGCGCTCAAATAAAAGGACTCAAAATGAGTGTGAGTTTTACAAGAAGCAGTAATTTGTGTGAGAGTTTGTGTGCCACACTCTGCTCAGTGGTGCCCAGGGACAGCACAAGGGACACTGGGCACAAACTGGAGCCCAGGAGGTTCCATCTGAACAGAAGGAGAAAATTCTTTGGTGTGAGGGTGCTGGAGGCCTGGAGCAGGCTGCCCAGAGAATTTGTGGAGTCTCCCTCTCTGCAGAGCTTCCAACCCCCCCGGCCATTGTGCTCCTGGCCAAGCTGCTGTGGGTGCCCTGTTGGAGCAGGGGGTTGGACTGGGTGAACTCCAGAGGTCCCTTCCAACCTCTCCATCCTGGGATTCTGGGATCCCATTATTGGCTTATCTGCATCCTGCTTCTCCCAAGCTGGAAAAGCAAGGAAATCCACTACCCAAAGGTGAGGCAGCAGCTGAAGCCAGAGGCATTTCAATTTATTTTTCTGAAATATTATTTTTTGTCCCTTGAGGAGTCCCAGACACATTTCCAAATCTCTGTTTTTCTTTCTTTCTGAACTGGACTCACACAGGGCCCAGTAGACACATACAAACACACTCTGCTCCCGGGCTTCCATTGGGAGGCTGCTCCAAGTCAAAGGAGGAGGGATTTTGGGTTCTGCTATAAGCACCAGTGAAAGGGGATGGCTGTCAAAAGCTGGCCTGGTAAAAAGGAAAAGGCAACCAAAAAGCAGAGGGTGAAGTATCTGAACACATTAAATTCTGTGCCACCTGCATGGAGCCTCAGTGTGAGGGGCACACTAGGTGCTGTATCTGGATCAAACTGGGGTGAGAAGGAAAGAAAGAAACAATAGGGCTCATAAAAATCTCTCTCCATGCTGGTGCAGGGACCAATGGCAGAAGCAGATTGGTTCTCTTCAGTCAGCCCCCAAAGTGACCAATGTGACTCCCAGCTAAGGGCTCTGTGAGCCCCAGTTTGCATCCTGGTGGCATTAGGGTCGTGGAGGGGCACAAAAATGTCAGTCTGAGAAGACCATCGGCCAGGATCTGCCATTTTCTTTCTATCTATATCCAGAGCTACCACAGAGGACCTCAGTCCTGCCCCACATCTCCTCCAGCAGTAGGGAGTACAGAGCAGGGGGCCCATCACTACCACCACACTGCCCCTCCACAGTCTCAACCTGTACTTTCACAGAGACTAAGGATGAGAACCCAACCCCCCAAACCTCTGCGTGGTTTTATTCTTGTCAGCCCCAAACCTAATCCCACGGAGCCAGGAACAAACTGAGCAAATATAAAAATCCCTGGAAGCACATAAATTACTCTGGCAGCCAGAGGCACTGTGACAGCAATGGAGGAGGCAGCTTCTCTCCACTGCTCCCCAGCTCGGCCGGCCACAAGGACCCCCAGAAGCAGGGCGGCTTTGACACCAACCACCCAAACCCTGCCTGAGTGCCCTCGGCACAGCGCTGAGTGCAGGCTCCTCACTCCCTGGGTACTGCTGCTGGCAGCACTGCCCTAAACGCTTCCACATCGCCCCCACCACGTGCTCTCGGGGTCCAATCCTGCCAGCCCTCAGCTCTAGGAAAGCGCAAGCTGCAGCCATGCGGGATCAAACCCCCTCAAAAGCCAGAGGCAGAGGCGCCCCTCTGGCCAGGCCCCGCGGAGCACTGGGCAGCCAGCCGCGGGTACCAGCCCCACAGCTCTCCCAGCGGCGCCCGTGGCACAGCCGCTCAGCAAAGACCGAGAGGCACCTAGTGGTGTCGGGGAGCACAGCAGAGCCACCAAGGCCACCCCAAAAGTCACACCAAGCCCAGCTGTTTCGCCTTCTAGATGCCACCCTGCTCTGCCTTCCACCCTGCTCCAGCAACACATCTTCACCTTTGGAAACAGAGTGAAGCTGATCTGTGGCACGGCGACCACTGCTTCGGCCATGAATCCATTGGGATCTTCCCAGCTTGTCAACGATCAGCAGTGGCTGGGTTGTGCTCCTGCTGGGCACTGCCCATTTCAGCTCGACCAGCAGCTCTCAACAAGGCACAGAGCTGCCCCCACGGAGCATCTCCCTCATGACCACTCCAGGCCCCTCGCTCACAGCCTGGGAAACTCAGCAGAACTCCAAAGTCAGACTGCAGGGCACCTGGAGCCTTGTTTGCCTCAGCCTGCTGCTGAGGCATCTGATTGCATCCTCTGGGCTGTGTGGGAATGCCAAGGACAGGAGTAGTTACACCTGGAATAGCTACTACAGTGTGCAGCGAGCTGGAGCCTCTCCTCTCCCCTCCCCGCACCTCCACCCCCCAGATTACAGCCTCAGAGCAGCCGAGGAGCACAGAGGCAAAGACAACATGAGGTGAGTGAAGCAGCAGATGAGAAACAGAAGCCAGCATCCCTTCAGTGCAAGCTGAAGCAATCAGGTTTACTGGCAGATGTCAGCAGCTGCCCCAGCACTTGGCACAGTAACAGCAACTCCAGTTCAGCCCCAGGACCAAATGCTCTCACTGCCCTGGCTGCTTGCAGCCTGTTTTCCTCCTTACCCAAAACCTCAGCGCTTACCTTCCAGCAGACTAGTGTCCATCCTACACTTCATTACGCTCCCCAGCTCCTGGGGCAGTTCAGCTCTGCCACCCTCACCCTGCCAGCTGGCTGGGACAAGCCAAGGCCACCACAACTCCCTGATTTCTGTGCAGGTTCAGCATTTCTCCTCCATGTAAAGGAGGAACTGGAGGCACCGTCCTGTGCTGCAAGGCTGCTCCTCACGAAGCAGTCAGCACTACGCAACACTTGGAGGTAAGACAAGAAGAGCCTTCAAAGAACCACTGAAGTTTACTTTTGGCCTGAATAAAAGCTCCAGCTCAGAAGCCTCCCCACGTTGGAACAGAAAGCTGAAGTTATTTTTGCAGCCATTCAATGGGAGCGTAAACATTTACACCACGTCTACCAGATCTAACAACTAAATCTGTCTGCAGATCTCCATGTGGCAGGGCAGGGAACACAGAAACCACAAAACCAAACTTCCCACAGTTGCAAAAGCAAAAAGCCAAAAGTCTAATGGAAGACTGAAGCTACACAGGAGACCACAAGGCTCAGCATCACCTCCCTGCCACGGTCCTGCTCCAGCCTCCTCCACCTTCACCCTCTCTCCCACCACTTTCTGCAGAAGACACAAGGTTGGGGGACTTGAGGTTGACTTTCTCTGGATGTGAATCCAGAGACAGGGATCCACAGGCCTCTCTTGCCCATTTATTCTGCCTTTGACAAGTGGGGTTGCCTTCAGCAGGTAATGGTATCAGGGAGAGGTTTGAAAGGTGCTGGCTGCCCTCCTTCCTTCAGCCTCCTCCATGTTGCACAATCCCAGCTCCCTCAGCTGCTCCTCCCCAGCCCTGTTCTCCAGACCTTGTTGCCCTTCTCTGGATCCACTTCAACCCCTCCATGTCCTTCTTGGAGTGAGGGGCCCAAACCTGAACAAAGTGTCCAAGGTGAGGGCTCACCACTGTCAAGTACAGAGGGCTGGGAATAAAACAGAAAACTCATTTGTAACTCAGGAAATTCTATCCATAGAGGAAGAAAGGGAAAATTAATGTTTTGTTTTGTTTTTTTTTAAAGAAAAAGTTTATTTCAAAAGAGAAGATTTGGGCTGTCTGCTCTTCAGCCTCTCTCATGCCATCAGTGTGTTGAAAGCCTCTTGCCCACAGCAGCTCACACAGTGTGTTTCTTGTTGAAAGCAGGGACAGGCTCCTCAGCAGACAAGTTAATTTTCCTGCTCTGCAGCCTGCTCAGGGCAAGCAGCATCAGCCAGGCAGTAGCAATTCCAAAGATGGAAATTCTGCCCTGGCTGTGTGAGTAAGAGAGTGCCAGCAACATGGCACGGGAGGCCTCAGGCTTCTTTGCCTTAGAGAGGAAATGTTCAGCAAGTGCAAAAAGCCACAAGTGGAAGCACCTAACAAGGAATGGCTAGGGATGGGGAATGCCCTTGAAGGTCTCCTCTTGCTCTCTAGAGATGATGTGGCATGTCCAATGCCCCCACCTGGGTTCTCCCCAGTAATTCCATCCTTGGAAACAGAAGGCTAAGGACCAACAAGGAGCAGCTCCAACCTTCAGCAGGCTTTGCTTTGAAATTAACAAAGAAAATAAACAGGCAGCGATAGGGAACAGGCTGGAGCTACAGCTCAGGGAACAAAAGTGCTGCGGCTCCAGCCTGGGTGATTTATCACGGCCCTGAAACAAATTACTTCCATCTCTCACCGCTCCACACCCAGAACCAGAGACTCCCCAGCGCCCAGCCAGTGTCCCGACCGACACCTGTGTGCAAGAGCTGCTGTTCCTGTTCTGAGAGGGCAGCAAAGGAGGTGCAGGGAGGGAAAATGAAATGCCCCAAGCAAGACAACATCTAGTTTGCACAGGTGGTCATTAGATACAAAAATTATAGATCTAAGGTGAGAACTGAGAGAGGCTTCTCCAGCACTCAACAATGGCTGTGAGAACTTCCTCCACGGCAGGATTACTGCAGGAGTGCCTGCAGTGAGAGTCGAGGATAAATGATGCTCTGAAGCCAAGTGACAGGTTGACAGCACAACATCCGAGAGACAAACCACACAGCTCTGGACACTGTCCAACACAACAACTTCTGGAGGATGACAGAGGGAAGAGCCCTCAGAAACTGAAACTCCTCCACCAATGAGTCCCAGCCACAACCATCTGCTCACCACCACCAGCTCTGTGCTGCCTTTGCCAGCTGAGTGACCCCAGAGGGACCAAAACCAGTGACCCCAGGAGGGGTCTGCAGCCTGGAGTGGTCAGGGCACAAGAGAATGGACCTCAAACCAAAAACTTGGTGCTTCTGTAAGCCTATAAACATGGTGTCTCTACAGACCAAGGGCGAGCCAGGTGTGATTTGTAATACTCCATGTTTGAGAGCCTCCCCCAAACCTCACCCTTCCTCCTCAGAAGCCTCACCGGGCAAAGCATTACTATTAATTATTCTCCTCACCTTTCAGAGGACCCTCAGCCACCGGGGCCTGCTCTGGAACACCCCTACCCTCTTAACTCCCCCCTCCCCAAGACACCGGGACTCCCCGCCTCGCCAGGACCCCCGGGGAGCGGCAAGGCCAAAAAGAAATGGAAAAGAAGGGGCAAAGAAATGAAAGCCAGGGCGCTGCTGGGTGTCGTAGGAAAGCAGCAAACCAGCGCGGCCCTCGCCGGGGTTCACCCTCCCGATCCCCGCCCGCCGCCGGGCCCAGCCGGGCCGGGCCCCGCTTCCCCCCGGCCTCCGGCCTAGGCCGCGCCCGGGTCCCGCTCACCTGCTCGGCCGCTCCGCGGCGAACTCGGCCCCGCCGGACTCCGCCATCTTCGCTGCGCCGGGCCCCGAGCTGGGAGGCGGCAGGAGCCGCCGCGTTAAAGGCGCAGGAGCGAGCGGGGCCCGCGGCGGGAACCGGGGAACGGCGGCACCGCGCTGCTCCCGCCGGGCCTGGCACCGCCCCGCCGCCACCGGGGCCTGGCACCGCCCCGCCGGTGAGGGGACCCGGGCGATGTCGCTGCCCCGCGGCTGAGGGTTCCCCGGAGCTGTTACTTCCCTGTGGCTGGGGGGGCCCCGGGACTGCGAGTGCCCCGCGGCTTAGGGGGCTCTGGGGGCTGTCAGCATCTGATGGCCGTGGAGCCCAGGGGGCTGTCCCCTCCCCGTGCCCGCAGGGTCACTGAGAGCTGTCACCGCCTCGTGGCTGAGGGGACCTGGGAGAGGTGTCATCACCCAGCTGAGGGGTCCCAGCGCTCTGTCACCACCGCCCACAACTGAGGTGTCCCAAAGCTCTGTCACCACCCCAGAGGCCACCATGGGCCTGCTTGTGCCACCACCCTCCAGCTGACCACTGCCCAACAGCAGCCGACGGCCCCAGCCCATGACCTGCAGCCAGGCACATCCCATAGGGGCCGTGGTGCGTGCAGCCAGCCCGGGTCTGCGGGGACAGCCCTGCTCCCACCGGCGGGGGCACGAAGGTTGCTGCCACGCCAGCCGGGCACCCGTGGCGCAGGCTTGGCTGCCCGGGCCGTGCAGCAGCAGCGGTACCCTGCAGAGGGTGCAGTCTCGTTGGAGATCTCAGCGCTCCGGCGGCGCCGCTTCCGTGCCAGAGCTGCCAGCGCTGCCAGCGTCCACACACATGGTCGGCACCGGAGGCGCTCCCGGCTCTTCCCAAAGCGGCCGGCGGAGGCTGAAGCCGAGCCGTGTAATTTCTAAAGCCAGCACGCATCTGGAGAGAGCAGAGGGTCTAGAGGGCATTCCAGTCATCAGTGGAAATCAGGAAATTATTCATAGCGGTGGCTCTGCCAACGGCCGGGGGTAAATGTCTTTGATTTCTCATGCCTCAGTGTCCACATCTGTACGAGGGAGAGGGGGGATTCGTCCATGAGAATAAACGTGCTTGGAAAGCCGTGAAAATGCTCTTTCAAGTCAGCCTGATGAAAACTTCATGTTCTGGAGCTCTCTGCTTCAAGGAGAGCAATCTGTTTCAGAGGCAGGGATGTGTATTTTTCTTATTTAAACCTTCTAAATCTGCTGGAGCATTAAAAATATTTGGCATTTCCACAGCACATTTCATTCCCGGCTCCAAATGCGTTTTACAGACATTCATTAATTAAGCCTCGTAAAACCTTTGGGAGAAAGGGAAGCAGTGCTTATTAATTTGCTATTTGTATTGCTGCAGAGCACGGAGACCCCAGCCAGGACCTTGGGGCCCTGTTATTTTAGACCCGACCTACGCAGAAGAGGAGATGTCAGCGCGGGGAGCGGCAGCGGAGGGGAGTGAATGCCGCAGGTGATCGGCAAAGCCCGCAGCGGTCGCTCCCCAGCCCTTTCCACCGGGCAGTGCTGCCCTCAAGGCAGAGCAAGCGTGGCTCTCGCCCCACTTCTCTCCCCACAGCTGTCTGCTTTGCATTTTGATGGTGTTTGGGGGCTCCTACCCCTCGTTACCAACCCATTAGGCTTGTCCTGCTTCCTCACCCACCAGCTCTGCTTCATTCGATCCCTTCCATTGTCTCCTGCGGCTCCTTTCTGCAGGCTCAGCTTTGCAGCGCACCCTGCTCTTCCAAACAGGTTCGGAAGAAACTCTTTCCCCTTATCGTCTGTCAGGTCCATGTGGGCGTTTTCAGGGCAGTTGGTTTAGTGCATGCACAGCAGTGAAGCAGCCCTGCTGAGGGCTGCCCCGGCCGGGCTGCCTGCTCGCCGTGGAGTTCTCCACGCCAGGTGGGGCAGCGGATGGGAGCTGTGAACGTTACACCTCTGCTTCCCCTGCAGGAAAAGCCAGGCTGTGCCACATGCTGTAAATGCCTTTCACATGTTCCCCAGATCCAAGTTAAATCAAACCCCAGAAGGTCTCTCCAAGCATGAAAAATGCATTTTTAAGACGCTGGAAGGAAGATGTATTCCATAACTCCTCTGGTGAGCAGGCGTGCTGACTTGTGTCCTGTGGAGCAGGAACCAAGAGGGCCTATTTCTTGTTATTCCATCCTGCTGATGGGATTTTATCTCTCGCAGCAAATCCAGGAACTTTTTAGTTACCATTATTCTTTGATTTTTATGGGCCATTTGATATTTATTTTTATTCCTATTCATTATTTGTTGAGTGCACTTAGCCCCTTCCCCAAGGAGCCTGCCTTATATCTAAGGTGGTTTTTACGACAGCATCTGAGCAGCTTGCACAAGTTTAATACATCCATCCTGCACACACAGTATATCACAGCCCTGGGGCTCCTACTGTGGAGAGCAGCCCTCTGCTGTGAAATCACAACTCCAACCTGCTGCCTGAACAAAAAGAGAATGAACTCCAAACTCTTTCCATCCTTCTTTCTGCTCTTCACTCTAAGCCATCAGGATGTATTTGAGTCATCTTGTCACCTTTTTTTTCCCTCCCTTCCTGCAAAACATGAGGTCCTAGCAATGTACCTTTTACTGCAAGCCAAGCTCTCACAGATCCCAAGGCTCCCACAGCTGGGGCTTTCAAATCCACAGCCAGCACTGGGAGGCTAATGGCAAAATCATGAGCTGGCAGCTGCCTTTCCCCCGACCTCCTTGTTCCATCCCAGCAGCGCTCGGGAACAAGAATTCCTCCGGCTCGCAGCGCTCTGGGTCCATGATCTGTGTTGGGTGGAGGAGGCAGGCAGCTGGCCCCAGCAAGCTTTTGTTTTTTCCCTCCCAATTCTTGCTACATTTCCCCCAGCACGGCAAAGCCTCCCAGTCCCTTCCTTTGCTGTTGTGATGGAGGAGGCTGCGAGTGTCCTCCCTTCTGCTCACTGCCTCCTTGCAGCATGCATGGTCAGCACAGCTGCATCCCCAGCCAACACTGCTCCATCCACAGCCAGCACAGCTCCATCCTCTGCTTGCCTGGAGGGTGCTGTGGGCTCTTTGGCTGTCTGTGCTTCTGCCTTGCCTTATTCCTCCACCCTGTGCTTCTGGCTGCTTTCGTTCCTGCTCCATCCTAGCTAATCCCTGGATAATCCTAGCAAGCCTGGGGAGGGGTCAGGCAAGGGGCTGTGTGTGTTGGCAGAGTCAGGGTTCTCCATGCACATTTGGGGTCATGGCACTGCCTGAACTCGTCCTCCCCATCCCTTTTATTTTTGCCCCATCAGGACACCCTGCTGGCATCTCCCCATGGTCAGGGCTGGGGGAGAAGAGGAAATGGCCTCAAGTTGCAGCAGGGGAGGTTCAGGTTGGATGTGAGGAGCAGTTTCTTCCCCAAAAGTGTTGTCAAAGCCTGGAACAGGCTGCCCAGGGAAGTGACTGAATCATCGTCCCTGGAGGTGCTTCAGAGCCATGGAGATGTGGTGCTGAGGGACATGGCTGAGCAGCAGATTTGGTAGTGCTGGGTTAAGGCTGGATGATCCCAAAGGTGTTTTCCAGCCAAAACAATTCCACCACCACAAGAGCACGTGGGGAGGAGCAGGTGTGAGCAGGGAGCAGACACAGAGCTGCGTGGGGCCTGGCATCAGGGGAGGCTGAACACCTTCTGGTACAACCCTTGGGCTGTAGGCACGTCCTGATGCCCTCTGCATGTGCTGCAGTGCCCGAGGCACATCCTGATGACCAAGGCACATGCTGCAGTGCCCAAGGCACGTCCTGATGCCCTCTGCACATGTTGCAGTGCCCGAGGCACGTCCTGATGCCCTCTGCATATGCTGCAGTGCCTGAGGCACGTCCTGATGCCCGAGGCACATACTGCAGTGCCTGGGACACATCCTGCCCGTGGGGTCAGCGGGGTGGCCATGGTGACCGAAGGCAAGCAGGTGCTGCCCCACACCAGTGCCTCAGGGCAGCCCAATTCCCATCTGCTTGGCCAAGGCACAACTGGAGATCCCAGCTCCCCCTGGCCAGCTTGGCTGCGCTCCTCACCTGGCAGGAGAACACAAGGCAGGAACATAAACACGGCAGGGAGCGAAGCCCCTCACGGGCCGGCGAGCAGGGCCTGCGTTCCAAGAAGTAATGAAGGCCAGGGAGTGGAAAATGTTCGTCACTTGGCGGGCTGGATGTGCGCAGGCGCTGCCCAGAGGGTGCTTCGCCTCCACACGGCATCACCACGGCTCAGCAGCTGCGCCAGGCCCGGCCAGCAGCACCGTGCTGAACTCTGACATTTGAAGAGGGAGAACAATTTGGCTTCCTTAGCACCCCCCTCCCCCCCCCCAGCCCCAGCCCCGAGTGGTCCCTCGAGCCGGGCTGGAATGTGCGTGGTAGGGACAGAACCAATCCCATTAGCACGAGGAGATTGTTTTTCGTTTGGTTCTGTTGTTGTGGAGTCGGCCGGGGCTGAGCTTCTTTGGGGCAGGTTGCAGGAGGGAGGGTGGGGAGAAGAGGAACCCCCTGGATGCGTTCTCCCCTGTGGCATGGCGCTCCCCTGCCTGTCTGGCTGCCTGCTCTCGGCAGTGCCATGAAGTTTCCATCTTTGAAGGCCGCATGAGCTTTGCTGCTGGCTCCAGATGGTGCTTGGCATTGCTAAGGACGAGGGCTCAGCTATCCTGGGGAGTTGGGAAGGTGCTGCAAGCCAGTGGTGCTGCCAGAGCTCGCTTTGAACCCCCATCCAACTCCCCATCCCACATCCTCATCCTCACTCCATCTCTGGTCAGAGATTCACCTCTGCAGGGTAAATTTACAGCTCCACTGGTCAGGATTGCAGCCATGTGCTAGCAGGAGCAGGGCCAGGGGCAGCAAGAGGCAGCTGGAGCAGATAACAAATATCCTTTCCCCAGCTGAGAGGGGAGCCCAGGCTCTTTTTTCCATCATCTTCAAAAGCCCTGCTCTGGCAGGGCCCAGACCCTCTGTTTCTCCCTTGGCTATGCTTTCTCAGGAAGATTCTGGTTCCTCTAGCACAAGGCAAGAACAAGAAACCTCCCTCAGCTGCTCTGTGCCAGCAGCATCTCACTGGGACATGAGTAGGGAAGGGCAGCAAGGGGCAGAGAGTCAGGTGAGCCAAGAGTGTGTCCACTCTGAGCCACAGGTCAGGGGTGAGGGCTGGTTCCTGTGTACTTCTTGGAGTCATTCCCCACTCTGCTCTCCCAGTCCTGGGCCTTGTGCTCTGTGCATCATCCCTGGACCACAGACCCCAATGCTCTTCCCAAGAAGAGACCTCCTGGCTGGACACAGCACAGGGTTCCAGGTACTCAATAAGGGACATGGAGCTGCGAGGGCTCCTGAAAACATCCTCAGCAGAGAAGTGGGCAGGGGGGACAGCAGCGCTGGGAGCAGGCAGTAGCAGAGGAGGGAACCTGATGCCCGCAAACAAAACCGCCCCTGCTCGGCCCACGGCCAGCCCCCAGCGCTGGGATCGGGACATGCTCTGGAGGGGACATCGGCAGCCACAGAGTGGCAAGGGAGGGGACAGCTGGCAAGACCCCTGCAACCCTCATCACCAACTGCTGGAGGCTGAGCGACAGCATCTGAGGAGATGGAATCAGGGAGTCACAGAACCTCTTGGCTTGGAAGAGACCTTTCAGGGCATCGAGTCCAAGCTGTAACCCTAATGGCAGGACTGCAGGAGGCCAGCAATGCTGGCTGCTGAGGCCACACACCATGAATTCTGCTTCCCCGCCCCGTGAGCAAATGAAAGAGGGAGAGAGAAGGAAAAGGCGTCGGGTGGAACACCCCCGGCTGCCTGCTGGGGGGAGTGGAACCAGCTGATTTCATGCAGCTCCTTCTCGTTACAGTGGGGTCCTTCCTCACCTGCTCCTGGGCACAGTTCCCTGCACCCCGAGCCAGCAGCAAGGAATCTGACTCCAGTTTAAAGGCCAGGAGCTTGTCCACGGTTCCTAGCCCGGCTCCCATCCCAGGAGGGGACCTACTGCCCGCGTCAGGCAGATCTTGCCACCAGCTGTCTGCACCCATCTTGTGCCTTGCTACCTCCCTCTGCACCAGCCTGTGGCAGGGGCATATAGAGAACCTGGTGCTGGGGGTCTCAGCCCCTGGCAGCAACCATCCTGGGAGTAAGACCCCGGCCCAGGGTGCCCAGAGGGGTGGGAGATGCCCACCCCTGGAACCATTCCAGCTCAGGTTGTTTGGGGCTCTGAGCAACCTGCTGTAGTTGCAGCTGTCCCTGCTGACTGCAGGGGGGTTGGATGAGCTTTGAAGGTCCCTTCCCACCCAATCCAGTCTGGGATCCCATGATCCTACAGCTCCAGGATTCTCCTCGTTCCCATCTCCGCATCCCAGAGCAAGCAAGCAGCTGAGGCCAGCCCCAGCCCCGGTTCCTCAGGGGCCCCGCATTGCTGCTGGCTCCGAGGAAGGGACCCTGCTGAGCTACTGAAGTGCTAGAAACGAGGCTGCAGCCCTTGCGTGAGCTCTTGTGTCGTGCTTGGCATGGGGAGAGCTCGACTGTGGCGTGGCCACGGGCACCATGCCAGGACAAACCCCTGCTGCGGGGAAAGGTGGATGCACACACGTGCGAGCGTGCCCTAGCCCTGCCGCCCGGGGGGTGCCATGCCTGGCGCTGACGTCCGGGGCCTGATTTACGATTCTCCTCCACGGAGTGGGCGCCTGGGTGCCGCTGGGTGATCCTCGGTGGGAGCAGCCCTCGTTCCCCAGCCCTCTTTTGCGTGCAGCAAGAACACGTCCAAGCAGCCCTCCCCGCCGCGGCATCCCTTCCTCCTTTTCCTTGCTGCCAAGGGGTGGTGTTGGGGTGCACTGCCCCCTGCTCACCCAGCACCCCCCACTGAGCCCACCCCTCCCATGGGCGTTGGCAACAGCCCCCAGGGAACAGCACATCGGCTCTGGTACTCGGTACTGAATCTCTCCATGCAGATTTGCCATCCCCAGAGCAGAGCACTAGGTCGCTCTGCGTCTGGGCAGAACAGACCAGGCAGGGGTCTCTCTCTGCTGTGCCAGGGGTTTTATCCTGGCTCAGCTCGTAGAGACAGGATGACAGGTAACAGCCCTGTACCCTTCTCTCAGCTCAAACCTGCTCCCCAGCCACTGATGGGCACCTGATGTGCTTCTGTGATGTGCACATTGATGTGAAGCCACCAACTCAGCCTGGTCTGGTACAAACCTTTTATTTCCCCTCTGCCCACACCACCCAGCCAGCCTGGGGCTGGGTCTGCCCTTTGGAAACGAAGCTGGGGAGGGCTCTATGGCCACCCTTTGCCCCAAGCTCATGGACTGGTTACACCCCAGAGACAGAGAGAACCACCACGGCCAGGGTCAACACCTCAGACCTCCCCAAGCTCTACACCGAGCTGAGCGGCTAAAAAGCGACAATGAAAAGTGCACCCCAGAATGGACACAAGACCCCCTGCACCCCCTCCCCAACCCGGTTCCCTAACCCCAGATATGTTGCAATGGTGAAAGTGATACGGAGCAGCATGGAACTGTCAGGGATGGGGACAAGAGTCCCCTGCCCCACCATGCCATGGCCCCCCAGAGACCACTCAGCACTGGGGAGCATCTGGCACACGGAGAGAGCCCAAAAAACCCAGGGGAGGGAGTCGCAGGTAATAAGTTAAACTGTACAGATGTGTTAGGGGGACACGGGGATGGTGGGGACCGCCCCCCGGGAGCAGGGGTGTCCCCGCGGGGCGCCGGGGGCCGAGGAGCCACATGCCAGTGCAAATCAAACCACAAAACGACGCACAGTCAAGTGATGGAGAACGGTGGGGAGCTGCCCCGGCTCACACTGGGCCCGGCGGCGGCAGCAGAGCCCCAGGGAGTAGGGGCAAAGAGGGGACACCTCCGTGCCGAAGGGGTGTGCTGGGAACAGCCGAGGGGGCTTTGGCTGTGAGACCCCAGGGCTGGCCCCTGCTCCCAGGGCAGCACTGGCAGCCTGGAGACCCGGAGGCTGGATGCTGCCGAGTCCTGCCATCAGCTACAGTCCCTCAGGCTGAGCTGCTGCCGGCATCAGGCAGAGATGCTGAGCCCAGGCTGGAGGTGTCCCAGCAGCTCTCACCTCCTGCCCAAGCTTGGACACATCGCATCAGCAGCACAAGTCAGGGAAACACTGCCTCGTTCCTTGCTCCATCCCACCAGGAACCCATCGGCATCGGTGCCAGCCACCCCAAGGGCATAATGGAGCAGGGAGAGGAAGGAACCATCCCGGGGCCCCTCCACAGGCCCGGGAAGGGGCCGGCTGGGTCCTCGTGTGGGCATGGAGGCAGTGAGATCTGCTCCTCATTCCATCTGCCAACGCCAAATCCATTCGCCACGTTTCGGCTGCCCGAGGCAATGGCTCCGGCGGCGGAAGGGAGCTCCCAGGGCCGGAGCCGGCGCCTTGGAGGCTCAGCCCAAGGTGGGAGGCCGTGGATGTACCGAGCCAAAGCCCAGAACTCTGCAGGCATTCTCCATCCCCCACCGCAGCCGGCTCCCTCCTGCCCAGCGCTGGAGCCATGCCCGGAGGGCTGCGGGGCCCCGGGGGGCTCCGGTCGGGAGCAGACAGACCGGGAATGGGCTCCCCCCAGCCTCCCCACTCTGGCGGCTCCTCTCTTGGCTCTTGAGTGCTGGAAACCAGAGTCTCAGCAAACAGCACATCCACTGAGGAGGCAAAGCTGCTGCCCAGTTCGTGGGAGCCTCCTCCACAGTGGCCATTCCTGGGGAGCCACATTGCACCCTTGATCCCCCCCACTCCAGCACCAGAGATGTCCCTCCATGAACTGGGGACATGGGGCAGTGGAGTGGGACCAAGGTTGCTGCCTTGGGGATGGTGACAGGGAGGTGGCAGGGAGGTGATGGGAAGGGGTGGGAGCACTACAGGATGGTCTTGTCCAGGTCGACTTTGAGGGGCAGTGGTCCTGCATCCTCGCTGCCGTGCACGGGGCACAGGGTGACAGCAATGACAGGTGGCAGGGGGAAGGGGCTGGGGCTGTCCAGGTCCTCCAGGTACTCCTTGTCCCCGTTGATGCTCAGAGGCTGGAAAAGAGGCAGTGGGGCCTGTGCAGCCCAAGAGGAAAGGACAGGACCCCTTCGTCCCCAGCCTGGGACAGCATGGGGCTGGCTGGGGATGTACCACACAGCAGGGACAGTCCAGTGAACCCAGCAGCATGGCCAAAGACCACAGAGACCAGAAGGCCACATCTCAGCCCCACAAGGCTCACCCAGCCTGACAGGGAGCCCCTGGGTGTCAGGGACTCCCGCAGGACCCCCCTGGGCTGCATTGAGCACAGCTCACCCCATACCTGGGTCTTGACATGCTGCTCGGGGGCAGTCACCAGGCTGGCACAGCTCAGCCACAGCATCACCACGATGGAGAGGAAGAGGCAGGCAGCCAGGATCCAGCGGGGAAGGCCTGAGCGCCTGTAACACCCCCCCAGCCCCCACCAGAGGAGGACACCAGTTTATGGCAGGACACGGGGTGGGCATTGGGAGTGGGGGAGCATCAACTCCTGGTGCTCCCAGGCCCCCATGCAGCCCCTTCTGCACCTACTTGGCCATGCAGCCCAGGAAGTCATGCTCTGGCGGGGGGGCGTCCGGGTGCTGTGCCTTGGCTTTGCCCCGTGGCTCCTTCCTGGGGGGTTTCTCCCCCTTCCCGCGGGGGCCTGGCAGGGGAAAGGTGATGCTGAGCCTGGGCACAAAACTTGGGCATGCCTGCCCCTCTCATCCCCTTGTCAGTACCCTGGTTGGGTGCTGAGGAACCTGCTAGGGGGGCACAGAGAATCCCAGCAGCTTCTTGGAGTGGGTCCCGAGTCTAGACTCTCCCCACCCCCTGCCCCCTGTGTGGGTGTGGGGCATGGGATGCTGATCAGAGCCGAGAAAGGGGAATTTGCTCAGCTCTGGAGAAATCGGATGAGAGCCAGGAGGGCTCCAAAGCTCCCAGAATCCCTCCACCCCCAGCAGCCCAGACCCTCCTGCACCTGTGTGGGGCTGGGGAACGCGGGGACTGGCCCCCGGTGCTGCCCCTACTGGCTGGGCCTCTGGAGCCTCAGGCACTGGATACTCCATCTGGGGCCGGGACTGGTGGGTCAGAAGGGAGAGAGGGGTGAGCAAGGGGGTCCCCATCCCTCTCAGCAGCCAGCAGAGAGGGGACATGGGACACCCCCACCTGAAACACCACAACTTTGCCATCATCTGCCTGCAGGTAGAAGGTCCAAGTGGAGGAGATGAAGCTCTGGGCAGAGCTGACAATGTCGTTGCAGAAGGTGGAAACCAAATCGAACATGGAGAACGACGTCTCCTGCAGCTCCAGGCTCTGCAAAGGGACATCAGACCCCCAGCAGCCCCTCACCAGCCACCCCCAGACACAACATCCTGCCACAGGATGCGGACAGGCTGAGCCAGGCGCTCAGACTCGGGGCTCAGTAATCTTCTCCCAGGGATGGGGACGTGCAAGAGCTGTGCTCCAGCCCTGGGAGAGTCACCAAGGGAGGGGCTGTAGTCCTAAGGGCCCCAGCCCTTAGGGGCATCGCCCAGCCCCGGGTCCATGGCCCTGCCCCCTGCATTGGCAGCTTCGTGCTCCCACCCAGCTCTTTAAACGCCGGGAGCGGAGCGGTGGCGCTGCCGAGGGCGTTGCTCGCCTGGCAGCCTCTCCGTGCCCTGGATTTTTGGCCGTCGCGGCCGTTTGTTATTTTTAAAGCATCCCTGCTGGAATCCGCTTGGCTGCTCCCTGCCACTGGCTCCCAACATTTTCCGACAGCCCCTTGCACGGCCAGCCCAGCAAACAGGAAATAAATGGGTCAGATTCTGTGTCTAATTATTGTGCTAAATCTGCTCTGCCTGCCTGCCTGGGAACCCGAAGGAAAAACGCTTTGGGTGGGTGAAGGGGGTGACAGCCCCCCCCGGCAGCCTGTGCTCCCCGATGCTCATCCCTGACCTCGCAGAGGGCTGGGAAATGGGATCAGAAATGGGATCAGACAGAGAAGGTCTCAAACACAGGCTGCAAAGTGGCTTTCCAAGGCTCGCAACTTTCTGCAGCACAACCTCATCCCTGTCTGCACCCATGCGAAGCCAAAAGCCTCCACCTCGGGCTAAAGACTAATTTAATTAATTAGGCAAAAGCTGTCGTAGGGACGTTGCTAATTGCTGGGAAGGGTAACAGATAATTGAGGGGATCTGCAGCCACCGCCCGGCAGAACCTCGCACCCGGGGAGCTCGGTGCCATCAGCCTGCCTGGCCCAGCCCTGCAGGAGGGAGGGAGGGATGGGTGGAAGGAGGGATGGAGGGAGGGAGGGAAGGAGCGATGGATGGGTGGGTGGATTGATAGGGGGAGGGAGGGATCTCCCCACCCCTCACCTTCTCCTTCCTGCTCTCCACCTCGGGCAGCTGCTTGCTGCACCCAGTCACGCAGCCAAGCTGCTCCTCTGCCTTGCTGTAGGCTTCAGTGCATGCTGCCGGGCAAGAGAGGGGGACAGGGTTAAGGGGTGCCAAGTCACACCCCTAGTCTGCACCCAGTGGGTGCTGCTCTGCTTGCAGCAGGGTCAGGATGCAGCCATGTGGCACCACGTGGAGCTGAGCAGAGGCAGGGTGCTGGGGAGGGTGGGAAGCACCACAGAGGTGCTGGTGATGTGTGGAGAACCCCCTCCCGGGATAGTATTTAGGGGGCAGGGAGGGCCCTTGGCCGCCAGCTCCTCACCTGCCTCGCACTCGGCTCTGGTTGTGTTCAGCTCTGCGCTCACATCCACGAAGTGACAGATGGAGAGCAGCCGGCAGCCGCGGTAACAGGCGTTGAGAACAGCATCCTGCAGCGAGGAGGAGGAGGGCAGCCCCGAGCTGGCACCAGGAGCCAGCCCAGTCCCTCAGCTGCACCCCCACCCTGGCCCCCCTGCACCCAACTGGGGGGAACTGGACACTGCTACCTTCCTGCAGGACCGCATCCCAGGCTGGCATCCTGTATGCAGGAGGCTGGCATCCCAGGGGCCTCTGCCCCCCCATTTTGCATCCAGTGGAGGGGTTTGCAGGTGGCCTCATTCCCATGGAGGACGTGGCAGGTGCCCACATCTCTGTTAGAGTGCTTGGCACCATCCAGGAACCAGCATGGGCCGCAGGAAGCAGAGGCTGCACTGGTGGGCTGTGCAGGGGGGGCTGGGAACACAGTGTGGGGGCTGCAGGAGTGCATTGAGCCCATACAGAGGTCACTCTGTGTGTCTGTGGGGGTCCACATGCCCGTGGGGAGCGTGGGCAGAGGTGGATGCTGGCAGGAGGCAGCTGGAGCCCGGATGGGAAAACAACTCCATCCCTCTTGGCAGTGGAGGCTCCTGCCAAGACAATGGCCTAGATACAGCCCTGCCACCACGGGGGTTCAGCGACAGTCCCGGGTGCCACCGCGTGGCCCCTGGCACAGCACAGCCCTGCCGGCTCTGGTCCAGGCCTTTCCGTGGTGCCCCTTGCCCAATGATCAGCACTCGGCTCCATCCTGGTCCCTGCTGCCAGGGCTCAGGGCTGGCTCCCCCCAGCAGCAATGTCAGCTGCCAACCTGCCCTGGGAGCCCCCTGTGCCACTGCAGCTGGAGATTGCTCTGCCACGCCACTGGGGGTGGGGGGCAGGAGGGCAGCATGGGGATAACTGCCTGCTGTGTGCCCAGTAAGGCCTCACCAGTGCCATCCCCAGCCTGGGGTAGCTGCCACCACTGAGGGCAGCCCAAATCTGGCACCAGTGAGACCTGGGGGGCACCCCCAAAGCTGGCATGGGCAAAACCACTGTGGGCACCCCAATCTGGGCTGGATGTCCTTACTGGAGCATCCCAAAACTGCAGTGGAGACACTGGGGCTCCCACAGTGACCCTCCACGGTGCTCCCAGTGCCCCCATGGTGTTCCCAGTACTCCCCATAATTCTCTCCACAGGGGTGGTCCATTGTGGGACTGTGTGGCAGCAGTGCCCATGCAGGGCAAGCTGGAGCCCCCAGTGCTGCCAGTGCCCCCCAGTATTCTCGATTCTGTTGCTGCTCCCAGTTCCCACAACGCTCCCAGTTTCCCCTGTTGCTCCCAGTATCCCTGATGCTCCTGGTACCCTCGGTCCCTGCAGCGCTCCCGGTACCCCCGATGCTGCTGATGCTCCCCACGCTCCCGGTCCCCCCAGTGCCCACGGGTGCCCGGGCCCTCCTGGACTCACGGCAGCGGCCTGGCGCGGCAGGCTGCGGCCGCACTGCCCGCGGCACCCGGCGGTGTCTCCGAGCTGCGGCGAGAAGAGGTCGGGGGCGGCGGTAGCGGCGGCGAGGGCCAGGGCCAGGCCGAGGGCGAGCAGGGCCCGGGGGCTACGGACCGCCATGGCGGGCGCGGAGAGGCGCGGAGCGGAGCGAACCTAGCGCCCGCCAGCCCCGCCGTGACGCGCCGTGCGCCGGGCGGGGGCAGCCGGGGGCGGGGGGAGCCGCCGCAGCCTGCGCAGGTCCAGCGGCACCGGCAACGGCCCCGGCGATGGCAGTGGGGAGCGGGAATGGGGGGAGGGGGGTGCGGGAAGGGTTAGGGATGTGCGGGCACCGGGGGGTGCTGGCTTCGCGGGGTGCTTGGGCACTGGGGCATGCGGGGGTACCCCGGGATGCAGAAGGACTGGGGAGTCCTAGGGACTGGGAGATGCTCATGGACTGGGGGATGCAGGAGAATAGGGGTCCTGGGCACCAGGAGATGCTTGGGCACTGAGGGATGCAGCAGGACTAGGGGGGCAGGCACGGGGCATGCCCTGGTGGGAAATATACAGGGACCAGAAGGTACAGGGGGAGCAAGGGCTGTGGGAGGGACACTGGGGGATCAAGAGGTATGCAGGATCAGAGAGGCACAGCAGGACTGGAGGATGCAAAGGGAGTGGGGAGCAGCAGAGTGACACCAGCAATACAAAGGGTGGGCATCGGGGCGTGGGGGACATAATTTGCACAGGTGGCACACAGAGATGGGGTACAGGATGATGGAGCTGCCCTGACACTGGGCACCGGTGAGCACCAGCAAGCAGTAACACCGGAACCTCACTGCCCCCAGGGCCAGCACTCCAGGAGGGGGCACAAGCTTCTTGTCCCCAGCCAGCACTGGACCCAGCTGTGCTACCCTCCGTGGCCTTTGGAGTCTGCCCAAGGTGCCCTGGAGCACGGCACCCGCCTCCCCAGCTGGGCAGGGCCCCTCCCAGCCGGGCACTGGGCTCTCCCTGACACCCCAGATTTACAGCTCTGATTTCCCAGGCTTTCGAAGACATAAAAGTCGCAGGCTTGGCCCCGCGCTCGCTGTCCTCCCATCAGCCTTATTTATGGCAGCACCCCAAAGCCGGCCCGGGGGGGAGAGGAGGAGGAGGAGGGGGACTGGGACTGGGGGCTTCGCTAACCTCCGGCCCTAATGGGGAACACATGGCAGGACCCCGGCATGGGGAGACAGGGAGGGGGCTCCCCATCCCAGCTCAGGTTGAGAGGTGCTCCACGCCATGTGGTAGGAGGACAAGGGGGGGCCGTGGGTGTCTGGGTCCCTTTGGAGAGGTCTGGGGGAGCACAACCCTGTGCCCCACCCGGGAGCAGGAAGCGGGGCCTCTCCTCGCCCCGCTGCTCTCCGCCAGTTTATTCATCTTGTTAATCAAACCAGGGCCGTGCTCGGCCCGGGCCGGCGGCGCTGCCGGGTCGGCTCCGCTGCCCCTTCCCCCTCCCGGAGCCCCTCCAGCCCCTCGGCCTCGTGTCTGGCACCAGTGACTGATGGCCGAGCGAAGGGGATGGCCTGGGGCTGTCACCACGGGCCCGGCACCGTGCCGCAGGTGAGGTTTCCATCAGCTGGAGGGACAGAGCCAGACTCCCACATCCCAGGTGGTCCCAAACCCCCCGGATGGAAAGCTGGGAATGCCACATCCAGCAGGCAAGGCTCCCACCGCACCTGCCCACAGCGTGCCTGGCACCAGCCCATGCTCCCCCCACTCCTCTTTTAACAGCAATCCCCTTTTCCCAGGCAGTGATCTCCAAGTTGGCAAATATTTACTGCCCTCCCCCATCCCAACACTCGCTACCTTTTGCCTTGCTCTCTCCCGACCCACATTTTTCTGTCAGAGCCTCTCACAAAACCACAGCCTCCCCCCAGCACCCCATGGCAAGGGAAACCTTCACCCCACACCTCCATGCCCCAGAGCCCATCCCTGGTGCTCCAACATCCCTTCCACGCCAGCTGCATTTCCCACCCCCCCTCTAGAGATCCACAAACTCCATCTGGGGACTTTTTGTGCCTCCCAAAGCAAACAGAGGCGGGAAGGTGGGGCCAGCGCTGCGAAGATGCTCTTGAGCGAAGCGGCTGTGCCAAGCGGGGGTGGAGGGGTGGCAGAGAAGGGGTTAAGTGGGTTATAAATTACCCAGAGATGTGGAAATGTGACTGAGAGGAATAGAAAGCAAACTCTGACTGCTGGATTCTTTGCATTTCTAGCCTCTTTATTTTTCCCTCAGGTCACTTTAAAAGGATGCAGGCAGTCAGAGGCAGCTCCGCTGTGCCTTCTCCTATTGCTTTTTCTGGGGGTTTGGGTTTTTTTGTTGTTTGTTTTTTACACCCTGGCCCTTGAGCCAGATGCTGTCTCCATCCAAGGGCTTTATGGAGCAAGCTCTGGCTGGGAACTGGAGTAATTAGATTAATTCAGGGTAAGATGTGCTGGGCCCAGCCCCACATGGGACACAGGATGGAAGGCTAGTGGGAAGGTGATGGGTGGTGGGAAGCCAAAGCCAGGATGCTCAGTCTGGGTGTGGGGGTGTCACCAGGGCCACCCTGGAGTCCTGGATCCATCCAAAGGGATTTGCATCCCCCCAGGGCAGAGCAGGGAGACGAGGGAGCTGGGACCCATGGCCGGATTCTGCACCGCAACAGGGCAAAGAGGCCCTGGGAACAGAGCCACACTGGGGAGCTGAGGACAGCCGGACCACGCCAGCCCCGGGGGACCCTCATGCTGACGCCACAGCCTGGGCTGGGGGTCAGAGGGGGCTGCCTGGCTGGATGCTGTTGCGGGAGCCTGGCTGGTGCCTGCGATTGCAGCAGCTCATGGGCGGGAGGGAGCAGCTCTTTAAAGGTCACTGTCAAAGGGCAGCACTGACCACATCTGCCTGTTGACCACATCTGTCCACTGACCACATCTGCCCACTGACCACATCTGTCCACAAAACACATCTGCCTGCTGACCACATCTGTCCACTGACCACATCTGCCTGCTGCCCTTCACACTGACTTAGAGCAGGGCAGGGGCTCTGTCATCTCCAGCTACCCCCTGACACTGTCACTGACCACATCCTGCCACCACAGTGCCACTGCCAACCTTCAGGGACCACAAGCATGGCAGGGCTCACTCAGGGCTGCCTTTTCCCCTCAGCCTGTCCCCATCCCACAACATCAGGCCATGGGTCAGGGAGGGTGAATGTCCCCAAGCCACCAGGGGTGACATCCTGGACACATCTAGGTGACACCAGTGGAGACCAGCTCTCCTCTCCTCCCAAACCTACTGTGCCCCTGACTGCCCAGCAAAGTCTCAAGCCCCCTTCTGCTGATGCCTTTGCCAGCCCCTCCCCAGGAGCTCTCCCACCACAGCCGCACTCAATCCCACCTCATGCTTGGCTGTGGGTGGGAGCTGAGGAGAAGGCAATGGGGGCTGCAGTTCGGCGGTGCAGGTGGGCAGCCTGATCCTAGCTCCAGCTGCAAGGGGCGATTTCGCTTTCCTTGCTCTCCCTCCCCAGCACCCAGCGCTGGCTCCGGGCCCAGGGTGGCTGCCCAGGCGGGGGCCGTGGCCATGGGTCGGAGCGCGGGCGGCTGGCGGCCCCCGGGGCGGCCGTGATTCACTCGGCCAGACCGCGGCCGGCGGGGCTGAAGTTTCTCAGGCTGGGTGGCTCCCGGAGCCTGACATTTTTGGGAAATTTCAACAAAAACAATTCAGAAGCTTCCAAAAAGCAGGAGGATGGGAAAAGGCATCGCTTTGTCTGCCTCCCGCTCACTTTCATTGTTCTTTCTTTTCTGATCCATGCACTTCCTTCAGCCGGTGCCCAACACCTCAGAGCCTGGCAGTTACTTCCAGGCGATGTCACCCCCACCTTGTCCTCAGTCCAGCTCAGCCCCTCCCAGTGTCACTTCTTTGTGTTGGGCACCCTGGGCCACTCAGGTGTCCCCTGCCACCCCTGGTTTTGTCCCCCAATGCTCCATCCATGGCGAGGAGCCATGTCCCTGCCCTTACGGCTGAGCGGGCACAGAGCACAGAGCTGGGACAGGGAGCAAAGGGACAGGGAGTGCCACCGGGCAATGTCCTCATGGGATGGAATCCGTCCCCCCAGCTCTGAGCCCCCAGAACCACCCTCCAGCCTCAGCCACAGCAGCCAAGGTCCCATTGCCTCGGGGTCTCACCCCTATCCCAACATGAAGGTCAGGGTCACAGGGTCCCTCTGGGTCCCCTGTGCTGGGGAAGGCCCCCCTAGCATGGAGTGCTCTCGGGACACCCCACTGCTCCCCAGAGCTCAGGCACACCTGCAGCTGGGGACAGCCTGCGCTTGGGCACAGTGGCATTGCCACAATCAGGACCTGCCCTCCTGGGGCTCTGCCACCCATCTGGGGGCGCTGCAAAGTTCCTGGTGCCACCGAGTCTTGGGCAGGAGGACACGAGGGGACACGGGGACCAGCGTGCGATGCCTGAGCAGATCGCTTCACCACGGTGCTGGTGGCACAACTGGACATGCCAAGTGCGTGCCCGAGACTCTGGTGCCCCCACCCTGGGAGGGCTTGAAGCCACTTGGGGCATTTTCCTACTTTTGGAGGTGTTTAAGTGAGGAAAATCAGAGGTGATGGATTTGATGAAAGCCATCGGGATCTACCAGAGGATATTCCTGGTTTCACACCCCCAAAAAAAAGCTAATTCCGCAGTTTTTACCCTTTAAAGACACTTTTGATGGGGGGGACCTTCTCTGACGCCCGGCCCGGCCGCGGGTGCAGTCTCAGAAGCGGCCCCGTGGGCACGGGAGGGTCCGTGGCGGCCGCGTATGAGTCACCCGTGGGAAGGCTCTTACTCAGCTCCCGCGGGGCTCGGCGGGGAGCGGGACACCGGCTCCGGGATGGGCAGGGACGGGGGTTCAACATCCCGCGGCAACACCGGGAGGCGCGGTGCGGGAATTGGCACCCGGGTGTTGGTACCGGAGCCGGTACCGGAATGGGGCGGAGGGACCCTGGTGCCGGTGCCTTTCTGCCCCCCCGGGGGCGGGCCCGGGCCGGGCGGGGCGGGGCCAGGGCGGCATTTAGGGCTTTGGTTACCGGGGGCTGCTCAGACTTGCTCGGGACTTCCCCGGACGTGCCGGTGCGCTCCGCTGCCCCGGGCACCGACGGGCACCAGAGCCGGCCATGCCGTCCCTGATGTCGTTCCTTGTCCTGCTCCTGCTCTGCTTGCGGCTCCTCTGCGCCGAGCCCATCGCTTGTGAGTACCAGGAGCACCGGGCGGCTGCTGCAAGGTGGACGCGGGGTGGGAGGCTGGGGGATCCCGTCGGGGCCAGGGCGGGCGCTGCGCGGTGCCCCCCGGGGCTGTCCCGCTCGGTGCCGGCTACATGAGGCCGGTGCATGTGGAGGGTGTCTCGTCCGTCCCGTCTGTCCGGTCCGTCCCGCGCCCATCATCTCGCCCCGGGAGCGGCAGGGACATCACTAGGCGCACCTCGGGGCTGTATGTCTCAGAATAACGGGGACCCCCCCGGGGAGGGCAGCCGAGTCCCCACTCTCGCATTGATCCCGCAGCCCAGATGGGACCCCCCCTCCACCTCCCCGCAGAGAACAATAGAGGAACCTTTCTGTGTTCCCCCCCAAGCCCGGACAGCATCCAGAACCCCCCATCCTGCCCCGGGAGCAGCCAGTGCCCCTCTCCCCATGGAGATGGGGCACCCCCCTGCCCGAGAAGGGTCTGTCCCCCCTTGTGTGTTCCCCCTGCGCCGCGCAGAACCCCCTCCTGGAGAACAATGCAGCTCCAATCCCCACCCAAGACAATGGAAACCCCCGGCCGGAGAACAATAGCGAACCCCTTCCCCACTACCCCCGGGAGTGATGACCCCCCCTTCCCCTCCCCTAGAGCCTTTGAGACCCCCTTCTCCTGCTGAGAGCAACAAGGGACCCCCATTCCCCCCGGAGAGTTCTGCCCCCCCTCGTCCCAGAGAACAATGAATCCCCTTTTCCCCACCAGGAGCAATACGGAGCTCCCACTCCCGTGGAAAACAATGACCCCCCTCAAACAAAGTACCCCTGGGGGGCTCGGCCGTGATGCCCATCTAGGGGCCCCACCCAGCAGTGGCAGGTCTGGGAGATGCCACCTGTGGGCTGAGCTGTGGATGGCCTCAACCCTGTGGGGACCGAGGTGCCCCCTTGCTGTGTGTGGGGACACAGGAGGTTCCTCGCAACCGCTCAGTGCCCTAAACCCAAACTAGCCTCCAGTCCCCCGCCCCCACCCCAAAGCCTTCTTTCTTCCCCTCGGGCCCAAGCGAAGGGAGGCGAGGTCTTGCTCCCTGCAGCAGGAAGTTTGGCTTCCTCCCTATGATGAGAATTTCTCAGGGCTGGGGGTGTTTGGATGTTCTCTCTGACACCCAAACGGGTCCCAAACAGGTTCCAAACGAGTCCCCACCTCTCAGCACCTCCTGCCACCACGGCAATGGCAGGAGGACCTGGCCACCCAGGTCCTGTATCCGCCAACCCACACGTGTCGCTCCCAGGGGAGTCTCACACAGCAATAATTAGTTCAGGATTGACAAAAGCAATGGAAAAATATGAAAAAAAAGTCCAAAATTCCCTTTTGGACCCATTCACGAGAGCCCTGCGACCCCTCGACGTGTGGCGCTGGGGGAAGGCAACGCCAAATCTCCTTTTAGAGAGCGAAAGATTCCCCTCGGCCGGCTCGGCCGCGCTGGCTGCGGCGCCCGGGCTTTTTATAAACCCTCCTGCAGCTGAGGGATGACACCAGAAATGCCAGCTGGGATGAGAGAGAGGGGGGGATAAAGACTAGGAAAGGAGGGATGAAGTGTGGGAAGGATGAACAAGGCGTTTTCGGGCGCCGTGTCCGCCCGCAAGCCTTGCTGCTGGAGCTGCAGCAGAGCTCTCAGTGCACGTTACCTACATCGCTAGAGCAAATTTTTTTGCCCAATCCAAGGCTGCCCAAATCTCCCTTTGTTCTCCGGGGCAATTATTTGCACTTTTCCTTCCTCCCTCACACCCCCCCAACATCTTAATAAATCTTTTTTTTAACTGCCTGATCTCCAACACTTAGCGGAGGGTTTTTTTTTTTTTTTCCTTTTCCTTTCCCAGCCTCTTAAAACAGTGATAGAAAAAAAAAATGAAATGAAATCCAGCCCTTTGGAAGAAAAACATAAACGTTCCCGACACCTTGGCAATGTGGTTTTACTTTATTGCATTACTTAGCACCTGATCAGCATTTTTTTTGTGTCATAGGAAAGCCATAAACCTTCGCCCCCTCCCTCCCCCCCAGCCTCGGAGCAGGTATTTTCCTTGCGACTTGCACATTCCACAGCCTCCCTGCGTCTCTCCCCGGCCCTTTCCTCTCCGATTGGAAAACTTCACACTTTTCCCTTTTAAAACACATGTGGAGAAGTGAGGGGGAAACGGCAATGGGGGGGAGGGGGGGGGGGGGGGGAAGGTTAAATAAATAAATAGGTATAAAATTGGCCTCTCCTGAGGGGTCCTGAGGGAGTTAAAAATAGCAGGGAGAAAATAAATTAAAACGCAATATCGATCTAAAATTGGCTTTTTGCAGAGGATCCCGCTCGGAGAACAGGGAATATGCCTGGGCTGGGCAGCTCGGCTGTGTTTCTGGTGCTGTTTAGATGAGAATTTGGGAGAACGAGGGTCTGGAGCTCTGGGTTCATTATCGGTGGAGCCGCAGCAGCCCCAGCTCCGCTAATGGAGGAGCTTGGATCTGGGTGGGCTCATTGGCAGTGTTGTTTGGAGGCCTCGCCGGAGGCTGGGGTCATCTGGGGAGGGGGCCCACCCCCACCCTAGGGAAGAGTTTGTGTTGGGTGGGACGGAGCTGTGGAATCGCCGGTGAATGCTCGGCGTACCCCGGGGTACCACAGCCTGGCTGCTTTTACACCCACCCCAAGAACATCCCGGGAGCTGCTGGCAATTAAAATTGCAGCAGGATAACGAGAATTTGGGAGCACTAATTGCGCCGGGGTGGGATCCGGGGCGGGCGGCGGGTGGTGAAAAGCGATCGGGGCCGGGGAGGCTGGAGGGGAGAGGAGGTCGCGGCGCTTTCCGGGAGGTAATTTAGGATACGAGCCTGGCGCGTGCGGCTGGGGCGGCGAGGGCTCGGGACACGGAAACGCGGAGCGGGCTCGTGGGGGGGGGGGGGGGGGGCTCGGTCCGAGTCTCACCGACGAGGGGGTCTTGAAATGAAAGAGCAGAGGAGAGTTTTCCCATCATGAAGGGGCTTCCCAGGGTGGGCCAGCCTTGGGGAGGGGCCTCGGCGTGCCCGGCGCAGGGACCACGTGCCGAGGTGGCAGCGAGGGCTTTGGGCGGATCCCAGAGGCACACAGCTGGGACCAGGCGGGTGGTGGTTGCCAGTCTTGGCTGGGAAGCGCTGCCTGGAGTGGTTGGGAAAAAGGGGGGCAACCCACCCCAAAACTTCCCAGAGCTGCTTCTGAAACCCTTTCGTGGCAGAAAGATTACAAAGGCAGAACCCAGCCCTGGAAAGAGGCCAACCCCCCCCCCCCAGTCTCGCCCTGCCCAGCGCCCCAAAGGCTGCCGGTTCTCCCCGGTGTGACTCCCCACCTCAGACCTGCCGAGGAGCCCCCGGCTGGGGGGAACATGGCCAAAACCCCCATGTCGAGTGAGGAGAAGGAGAAGGAGGAAGGCAAGCACGGCTGCAAAGGCTGTGCCAGGATAGAGATGTCAATACAGAGAGAGGGAGATAAAATAGATATAAAATGGATTTAAATATGGGGAAATGAATACCAATAGGTATAGAATAGATCTCAAAATAGAAATACATCCATACATAGGACAGAAATACAATTAGAGGTAGAAAAAATAGGCATAAATTCCAGTTAAATAGATTAAATGTGGCTATAAACACCCTGAAATATTAATGAAAAGGTATAGATTAGATTTAAATATAAGAAAATATACATAAAGTGGATTGAAATATCTAAAAATAGATATAAGTTGCATTTAAATAGAGGAAAAACAGACATAAACTGCGTTTAAATATAGAATCAAAGAATTGTTTCAGCTGCAAAAGACCTTTAAGAACATTGAGTCCAACTGTGGAATATTTAAAATAGATATAAACGCCCTTAAATATCTATAAAATAGATATGAATTGGATTAAAATATAGAGAAAAGAGAAACAACTATGCCTAAATATCTAAAAAGAGATATATTTAAATGTGATTTCTATAAAAGATATAAATAGACTTAAATATCTATAAAATAGATAATAATATGCTTAAATAAATTTAAAATCTATAAATGGTATCTAAATATATTAAAATAGATATAAATACACCTAAATATCTATGAACTAGATAGAAGAAGACTTAAATACCTAAACAATATCCAAATACCCTCAGCTGTACCCAAACCAGCTCTAACTCCACACCCCACCCCCCCCCCCCACCCCCCGATAGCTCTCACAGGATCCATCTGATCCGTTTTAACCGCGCCCCCCCCGCTTCCCTTTTTCCTCTTCCCCCTCTGTTTCTCCGGCTGCAGACCCCGCGGTGATCTCCCCCCAGGACCCCACGCTGCTGATCGGCTCCTCGCTGGTGGCCACCTGCACGGTCAGCCCCGAGTCCCACCTGAGAGCCGAGGACCTGTACTGGACCCTCAACGGCCGGCGCTTGCCAGCCACCTCCTACACCACCCTGGGTCCCACCACGCTGAGCGTGGCCCTCAGCCGCCTCAACGGCTCCAAGCAGCAGTCTGGGGACAACCTGGTGTGTCACAGCAGAGACGGTGGCATCTTGGCCGGCTCCTGCCTTTACGTTGGACGTACGTCGGTGGCTTTGAGCCGGCACCGCGTGCTGGCACCTCCCCACCGGCCAGGCTGTGTCCGTGGGGTAGCTCTGGTGGAGCCATGGGGGGGATGTGAGGGTCCCCATGGGGTTGAACACCACAACTCCTGCCCAGACGTGCCGTGAGCTGGCCCTGCTGGATCGATCTGAACCTCCTGGGGGTTTGTGCCTCGCCCCGCGGCCTCGGGCTCCGGGCAGCAAGCAGCAGGCAGCCGAAGGGTGTTTTGGCAGCGCCGGGGGGGGGGAGATGACTCCTGTCCGAGTCAATAATCGTTAGATTTTTATCTGGGGCTATTTTAAGGCCGACGTCCCAGGGACACAGCCCGGGAACGCAGCTCGGGTTGGTTTTTTTGGGTTGCTGTTGTTGAAAGAAAACAGCTTCAGGGCTGCGGGTGGAAAGGAGCCTGAACACCTCCAGCAAAGGCTTTTACAGCCACGGGGCTGGAGCCTTGGGGACCGTGGTGGCATCGCCTGCCGCGACTGCAGGCTTCATTTGGCTGCCCTTTTCATCCCACTCTGCTTCTTCTTTTTCTTTCCCTCTCCCAGTACCCCCAGAAAAACCAGTCAACATCTCCTGCTGGTCCAAAAATATGAAGGACCTCACGTGCAAGTGGGCACCAGGGGCCGAAGGGGAGACTTTCCTGCACACCAACTACACCCTCAAATACAAGCTCAGGTGAGGTGCCCTCCTTCATCCCTGTTGTTCCTAAAATTCCTAAAGGCTGGAAGGAGAAGGGGGTGCCCAGGGCCTCCTAGATGGTGCTGGGTCTCAGCCACTGTGCTGTGCGTGTACCAGAGAGGAGGGTGAGGGGAAGCAGTAACCCAACATCTCCCCAGCAGGATGCTGGTAGTGATGAGTGGTGAATAAATGAGGTGCAGTCCCCTGCTCTTTGCCGTGGGGATGGGTGAGGGTCGACCCGCGGCACCTGGTGCCAACTCTCAGTGCCTGTCCGCAGGTGGTACGGCCGAGACAACACTTGCCAGGAGTACCACGCGGCTGGGACCTACTCCTGCCGCATCCCCAAGGACCTGGCCCTCTTCACGCCCTATGAGATCTGGGTGGAGGCGTCCAACCGGATGGGGGTGGCTGTCTCCGACGTCGTCATGTTGGACATCCTCGACGTGGGTGAGCGGCGGTGCCATGATGTCACCACATGCCGGTGACCTCAAGAAGGGGAAGTGGGAGAGGGTTCAGCGGTGGGCTGCTGGGGAGAGGCAGCAGGAAATGGGCGATCTGTGAGCAGAATTGCTCCTTATCCAATTAGGCTTCCTCCCAGGTTGGCTTTTTCCCTTTTTTTTTTTTTTTTTTTTTCTCGGCATCTGCATTTCCTTAACCCCCGCGGCCCCGCGGCGCTGCCTGCCCCAGCCCCACCAGCCCCTGTCCTGTCCCCGCAGTAACCACTGACCCCCCGCCGGACGTGCATGTCAGCCGGGTGGGGGACCTGGAGGACCAGCTGAGCGTGCGCTGGAGCTCCCCACCAGCCCTCAAGGATTTCCTTTTCCAAGCCAAGTACCAGATCCAGTACCGGGTGGAGGACAGCTCAGAATGGAAGGTGGGTTGGCATCCCCTGCCAGCGGCGGCGCAGGGTGCCTGAGCACACCAGCGCTGCCATCTCCTCCTCCTGCAGGTGGTGGATGATGTGGGCAACCAGACCTCCTGCCGCCTGGCCGGCCTCCGCCCTGGCACCGTCTACTTCGTCCAGGTGCGGTGCAACCCCTTTGGCATCTACGGCTCCAAGAGCGCTGGCATCTGGAGTGACTGGAGCAACCCCACTGCTGCCTCCACACCGCGCAGTGGTGAGTGCCACCCGCCTCCTTGGGCCTCCGGGGAGCCGATGCCAGGCCCCTCCCCTGCTCTCACTGGGCATGCCGGGGCGGGGGGGGCTCTTCCCTGCCCCACGCCCAGCACCTGATTTCTTGCCAAGGACCAGCCAGGAGTTCCGCTCAGCTGGTTTTCCAAAATCAGCCAAAGGCCGCTGGTTTTCCTCTCCCCCACCATGATTTACAGCAGGGAGATGCTGAGGGGGCTGAGGACTGTCCCCTCACGGTGCCACTGAGACCCCCCTGTCCCCGCAGAGCGAGCTGCAGGGGGCTGTGACCCCAAGGGGGGAGAGCAGAACACGACGCTGCGGCGGGAGCTGAAGCAGTTCTTCGGGTGGGTGCGGAAGCATTCGTATGGCTGCTCCAACCTGGGCATCAAGCTGTACGACCAGTGGCGCGTCTGGCTGCAGAAATCCCACAAGGCACGCAACCAGGTAGGTAAGGACCCTTCCACTCTTCTTTTCCCCCGTGGCGAAGTGGCTGGGGGGCGACCCCAGGGGTGGTGGGGCAGGGGGTCACGGTGGGTGAGAGCGGCTCAGCCGGCGGCGACGCAGGGGCTCTGCTCCTCTCCACAGGTTCTTCCCGGCGATAAGTTGTAGCCCGCGGGGGACCGAGCGCCGGCAGGATGCCACGGGGCGCCCGGCGCCCACCCGGGACCACCCACACTCACCCCGACCCCGCCGTGGGAGAGCAGAAAGGGGACTGGGGCAAAGCATAGCTCCCCAGTCCCAGGGGATGGGATGGGGTCAGGTGAGGGGAGCCGGCACTGGCACCCTCATACGTGCTGCTGGCCCCAGGGGACGATGGCCACTCCCCACTGCTGCTTGCCCCCCGCCACAGTGAGGGGAACCCCAGCCTTGCTCAGCTCAGGAGGGGGGACACAGAAGGTTTGCTCCTTCATCACCAGCTGGAGACACCTCTGGGTGGGAGGGGACTGCAGGGGCTTGCTAGGTGTCCCCCCACCCTCAGCACAGCATCCCCCTGCGAGCGATCTTGGGGAACCCACGTGCGAGCACACAGTGGGGGCCAGCCCCTGGGGAGCCACGGGGGCTGGTTTGAGGCTGCTGGGGTTTGCCCGGTGCTTGCTCCAATTTTGATTCAAACCAGCCTTATTTTGGTTCCATTTCAGTCAATTAGGAACAGATTTAAGCTTAATGCCAATAAACCTCTGAAACCCCACCGGGGGCTGCGTCAGCGGAGCGGCAGCAGCGCGCGGGGACGGGGATGCAGCGGGCAGCCAAATGGGACTCGTGCCCCTCCTCACCCCAGCCCGAGGCTCCCAGGGGACCCAGCCACGTTGGAGGGGGTGGCACAAGCACTTTAGACCATGAGACTCAGTCCAGCTCCATGGGGCCAGGTTTATTTTTGGGTGACCACAGAAAGGACACTTGCAGGGCATTAGAGCTGCCATGGGGCTAGGGGTACCACTGAGCTCCAAGAGGTGGTTTTGGGGGGGCTCCAGCTGGCAGCAAAGGCATTGCCTGGCTCAATGAGGGTCAAAGCAAGGTGGCCCCTTGGAGCTGTGGGTTGGGGTTTAACTCGGGCAAAACCCCAGCTGGCAGAGCTGGAGAGAGGAACCAGCCCCACCCCAGGCCCCTCGGCTGAGGGATGCTCAGGACTGAGAGGAGTACTGCTTCTGAAGGGGGTTCTCCACCTCTTCCAGCCTGTGCTCGAGAGAAAGGCCTGGGTGAAGGTGCCCAGGTATGGGTGCCTGATGGCTGCCCCAGGAGGGGGCTGGGGCTGGCGGGGGGGAGTGGGGCCCCTGCTCCACAGGCCGGCCCCTGCAGCTGTTCCCACGGGGACACCCTTCACTCGGCTTCTTCCGAGTCATACTTGAGGTCCTGGAGAATTTCGCTGATTGCCTCAATGGTTTTAATTAGCCTAGAAGAGTGGATGGAAACTATAAATAAAGGCCATATGGAGCATATTAGCCAGGCCCCGCGCCTGCCCCGCGCTGTTTATGAAACACTCAGCCCAGGGAGGCCGAGGGGACCGCGGCCATGCGGCATCGCCAAGCCCTCCCTGGGGCTGCGGCTGAGAGCGCTTTTGAAGGCACCATCTGGGCCCCCCTGGGCTGCAAGGGGGGTGGAAATGTAGGGAAGGGGCTCCTGGCCTGGGTGAAGGGCAGATGCTGCCATCCTGGACGGAGGGGAGAAGCCACCACCTACTTGTGCTTGAGCTCCTGCACCTCCTGCTGATGGGCATCCACCTGGGGCTGGTCCTGTGCCTGCTGCTGAGCCAGCTGGAGCTGTGCTGTCTGCAGGGGGGACACAGTGGGAGATGGAGCCACCCCCCCAAATCGGGGGCACCAGTAGGACCCTCCAATGTCACAGCCCAGCACTCACCAGCTGCAGCTTCTCCTGCTCCCGCTCCTGGAGCCGGGCGAGGTGCTGGGCCAGGTCGGGGCGGGCGAGTTCATCCCGCAGGCGCCCAGCAATGCCCAGCACCTCCTGGGAGATGCCCCTGAAGGCCACCGTGACCTCGTGCACCAGCTGCCGGTACCGTGGGAAGTCATAGTGGGGGGCACTACTCAGGTATGCCTGGTGGCCCCTGGGGACAGGTTTGAGTTGGGGGAAGAAGCCACCATCACCACACAGGTCTGGACACTGGGGTGGCAGCAGCCCCTGGCTCCCATCCTGGTGCTGAGCTCCCTTTGCCACCCTGCCACAAGCAGCAGCAGGAGGGTCTTCCTGCCTGGATTTGGCAGCTCTCAATCCCTCCAGTGCCCAGCAGCTTCAGCCCTGGCCCAGCACAGGCTTGGCAGCTGCTTTTGGGGTACGATTGGGTCGTTTTTTCCCCCCTTCCCTCATCTCCTGCCCCCCGGGAAGTTCAGCATCTCCTAAAATTGACACAGGTGTGCCCCTGCCAGCTGCAGCCCCTCTGCTGCTTCCCTCCCAGTAGCCTCTCCCCATCAGGATGCAATAAAATCAGGACTGGGGGTTGGGTTCCTTGCTGGCACAGGTGCCCACTCCTGTCGGTGCCCATCCCTGTCGGTGCCCACCCCATGGTGCCGTACTCACTGCTCCAGCAGCCGGTAGGCCTCGACCCGCTCGCCCTGTAGCTCCTGCAGCCGCTGCAGCAGCACCCTCACGGCCTCCCCGATCTGCAAGGGGACAGCACGGCACGACAGTGCCACCGGCATGGCACAGAACCCACTGCGGGGGCTTTGCTCCAGTTAACCGGCTCAGGGTACAGCTGGCAGCCCCCGGGATTCTTGCCCTAGTGCTGGGGCCTCGAGTTTCCCCCTCCCGGTGGCGGTACCAGAACCCCGGCTGAGCCCGGCCGTAACGCCTGAGCTCAGCCCATCACCGGGATGCTCCACAGCCGCCACGGATCGGCACCGGGACCCCCCCACTCCCACGTCCCCCTCCCTGGCTCCTTGCCCACGCAAAGTACCCCCTGGCCACGTGCACCGGCAGCCCCCTCGGGCACACGCACAGGTAGCAGACCGGCACCGGGATCCTCCCCCCACCGGACACCAGGGCACGGGCAGGAGACCCCTCACCGGTCACGCGCGCACGCTACTGCCGCACACCGGGACACCCCCCCGGCCCCGGGTGCAGAGTGAACCCGGTCTCGGGCCGCCCCTCACGACTCCTACTCGAAACGACCCGGCCCCCACCCCGCCGGCCTGGAGACCCTTTCCCAACCCAGCCCCGCGCCCGGTGCCCCGGTTCCGCTCACCATGACCCGGCCCCGCCTGGAGCGCGCAGGCCCGGCGAGGAGCTGGGGCGGAGCGGAACGGCCTGCGCAGTTCCGCCGCCACCTGCAGGCACTCAGCGGTACTGCAGCCGCTTGCCGGGCACCTACCGGCTGCCCACGCGGCTCCCGGGCACGTATCCCTCCCTCCGCCCCCCCCATTGCAAACGGCGCCAATTTGGGCAAGAAACAAAACGCCAGGGAGCTGCTTGAGCTGCGATGCTTTATTGAGGGCGTGGCAGGGCTGCCGGCTCTACTTGACCTTCTTCTTGGGGCGCAGGTTGTTGGTGTGGCCACACTTCTTCTTGCGGCAGTTGACAGCGCGGGGGTGCAGCCGGGCATAGCACCTGGCCGGGGACAGGACACTAAAGCCTCCTTGCCCTGGGGGCAAGGCGCTGGGAGGAGGGTACCCACCTCGCAGAGGAGGGGACAAGGGGACAAGAGGCCAAGGGGACGTACTTGCGGCAGATCATTTTGTCACAGTTGTACTTCTGGGCAAGCTGGCGCAGGGAGGGCTCAATGATGCCCCCTCGCAGGCGCAGCACCAGGTGGAGAGTGGACTCTGAAAGAAGGAGACAAAGTTACCACGGGGTCGGGAGCAGCTGAAGTCTCTCTGAAACACAGCCCGGGCATGCGGGGGTACCTTTCTGGATGTTGTAGTCGGCGAGGGTGCGGCCATCCTCCAGCTGCTTGCCCGCGAAGATCAGCCGCTGCTGGTCGGGAGGGATGCCTGAGAAAGAGAAACCGTCACGGTAAGGCCGGCGGTGACTGCCCGCGGGGCGGGGGCAGCCTGGTTCCAGCGGTACCTTCTTTATCCTGGATCTTGGCCTTTACGTTCTCGATGGTGTCGTTGGGCTCCACCTCCAGGGTTATGGTTTTGCCTGTCAGCGTCTTCACAAAGATCTGCATCTTGGCACCGCTCGAGTCCTGTGGAGAGCGGCGGCCACGTCACCCCCGGCCGGGCCTTCACGGTGCCCTCGGTGCCCCAACCACCTCCCCCCGCCCAGGGCCCCGCCGCCGCCTCCGCGCCCGCCCCCAGCCGGGCAGGGGCCCTTTGAGCCCTCGATCCCGCTCCTGGGCCCAATCCCCTGCGTCCCCACCCCGGGATTCAGCCCCCCCAGCCCAGTCTGGGCCCAGGCCCCGCTCTCGGGCCCGGGGCCGGAGCTGCCCCGCGCGCACCCGCCGCCTCGCGCTAAGAAAGGGAGCGACCGGAACCGGAACCCTCCCGCGGTGCGTCACAACCGGCGCCTCGCCACCTCCCGCCTCCCTGCGCAGGCGCCAGCCGCCTCCGCTCCAACCGGCCGGGGCGCGACCCCACTGCTCCGGGAGCTGGCCCCAGACCGGTCCTTTGGCCCCGGGACCGATTCCACGGCCCCGACGCTGGGCCCAAGACGGTTTCAACGCCTGGAGACCGGTCCCAAACTGACACCGTGCACGGATCCAGGAGCGGCCCCGCTGCCTTAAAGCATCCCCACAGCCTCGCGACCGGGCCGACGCTGCCCCTGCAGCCGCGGCCTCCAGCCTCAATCTTCTCTTGGCCCCAGGCCAGGCAGCAGCCAGGGCGATCCTCTGGACATGGAGAGGATGCAGGGAGGGACCAGGCCGAGGCAGTCCCCTGTGAGGGCTATGCTGTGGTGAGAGGCAGGCAGGGACCAAAGGGAACTTGACCCAGGCCCTTTCTGCTGGCAGGAAATGTGGCAGAGCCAGCACAGGGCCTGCAGTAGCACAGACCTGCAGGTCAGCTGGAGCACTGGTGGGACCCCAAACCCAACATTCCTTAAGGAAAAGCCACCTGCATCCCAAATCAGCTTTCCTGCACCAAAATCTCCATCCAAGGTGGGAGTTTGCTGCTCAAATGAGGAAGGACAAGAAGTGTTTCAAACCCACATTTTACTTACTCACCCCAAAGCAAGCCACAGGGTTTATACCACAGTGGCAGTTTAGAGGCAGAAGGACACTCTGCTGCCCTCAACCCTCGCTCCCCTCACCCCCTCCCCACCCCCAAAAAAAAGAAGAAACACACAAATATAAATACAGGATAGAAAGTCCTGCAGGAGCTGCACACCTAGTCCAGGCCGTCGGCCGTGTCTTCGTCTGTGAGACTCTGTCCGTTGACAGCTGATAAATCATAGTGGCCCTGGGATAAATCCTCAAAATCCTGACTCATGGTGGGGGAGATGATGTCAGGGCTGGTGTCACAGGACTCTGTGCTCTGCTCAGAGGTAGCGATGGTGGTGGTGGTGCTTTTGGGTACGGGGTCAAAGTCGTCATCGTCTTCCAGGATGGGAGATTCGTGGATGTCTGGAAGGGAAGGACCAAACCTGAAGTGCTGCTGCAACACGAGACAAGGCACTGCCAGCGTGACACCAGGTAGGAGAGGTGCCCCAGCACAGCAGTTTGCTAATCACTGCCTTTAGATTTTGTCTGCTTGCAGCAGGAATCAGTAAGAAACTTGATGAAGAATAAATCAGCAGCTGTCTGAAACCTGCAGCTGCTTTGAACACAGTCAGGCAGCTTCCCAGGCTTTCAGCAGAGCAGCCTGGATGCCCCAGGGGCTTCTCCCGAAAGCCACCTCATGTGTCCTTAGGGAAAGGGACTGTTTGGGAAGGAACCCGACAGAAAACCTGCATCAGAAGGAATCACTCACTGCTGAAAGCCTCTGGGTACTGCTTTGCCAGCTTTCCTTTCAGTGTCCTGGGGAGGAGAGAGCAAAGTCAGTCCCCAGGGAAGCAAATCGATCAGAGCCAACTGCCCAGCCAGCTCCCTCTGCTCTCTGGACAAGGCAAATGAATCCCTGGGGGTTCCTTGGGCCTCCTGCCCACACCCCATCAGCATGCCAGGCAGTCCTCCATGTCCTGCTTTTCCTAACCATCCCTCCCAACGCCCCAGGGGAGCTCAAAGCACCCTGGCTGGAGCAGAACTCAGGAATCCCAAAGCTCTGGTGGCTGCAGCTCCTCTCCTGCTTCCTCCATGTGTTGCTTGGCCACATGTTTTCACCTCTCCAACCATTTTTCCACCTTGAACTCCTGCTTGTGTCCCGCTTTAACACCCTCACAGCCCACCTTTGGGCTCCACATTGTCTCACTCCCCACCAGCAGCCATGTCCCTGTTGCCCACCGGATCCTCCGGAAGATGCTGTCCAGATCCTTCTTCATTTCCACCAGAGTCTTGGTGTGGTGAAGGAAACGTTCATTCATCTGCTGCATGCGGACACTGGAGAGGTTGTTGAAGTTGAGCAGCATCTCATTGGTCTTCTCAAATCGATCCAACCTGCATGGAGGAAGCAAATGGAGCTCAGCAAAGATCTCATCAGGTTCCCGGTGCTGGGGTCCCTCGGGAGTCGGTTTCCCCAGGACTCACATATTTTTCTGGGCCAAGATGATGGCGTTGACGTCCTCCGCGTTGACCATGCCCAGCACCCGCCCGCAGAAGACCTGCGAGGCCGTGGGCTCCATCGCCACCTGCGGGACCGCGAGGAGTGGCTCAGCCAGGCGGCGGGAGTCTCCTGTGCCCCCGGGACCTGTAGGGGCACTCGCTCTGCCGTGCCATGCTGCCGATGCCGGAGCTAACACGCACGCACACGTGCCCAGTCCTCGGCCAGCCCCACGCGCACCCACCGGTAAACGGGGTCCCCCCTGCCCGCCCACCGCCTCCCGGTAGAACTGTCCCGGGCTCCTCTAGGGCAACGCGGGCCTAGACCCTTCCCAGTGACCCCGGAGGCTCCCGCCGGCAGCGCCCGCGCACCTGGGGGAGTCTGTCCTGCCGCTTCACATGACGGTAGCGGTAGCGACACCGGCAGCCGCACCTCGCTTCCGGGTGCGCGGTCACGGCGAGCGTGACCCTTGAACCGTCAGCGCGTCTTTGCGTCACGGCACCGAGCCGGAAGTAGTGGTGGTTGGCGAGACGGAGAGGTTCATGACCACCATTCCCCGCGCCCTCGGGTGTCACGGGGCTACTCCAGTGCCAGTACCGAGATTCCTGGACACCCCTACGCCATGACCGCACCGCTCGGAGCCACCATTCACTCGCCGAGGTCCCTTTAAGACAGCGCCGTGTCCGTCCCAGCGCTTCGCTGACGAGCATTCTCCTCAGCCAATTGCGTCAGCGTAGTGGGTGGTGTCGGTCCAATACGAGCGGCGGGGCTGGGCTGGCGACCGCGGGTTCGCGGGGTCAGGTAGGAGCGGCGGGGAGCGCGCGGCTGTTGCTAGGGGGATTCCCAGCGCGTGACGGTGACGTGGGGGTCCCGCGGGCGGGGGCGACACCTGGCGGCGGGGGGTGCGTTGGGGCGGCCCCTCGCGGTACCGGGCCGGGGCCGCGGCTCCTCGCTAGTGGCCTGCTCTCTCCCCGTGGCTGCATCTCTAGCCCCCGGGGCCAGCGGGATCTCCCTAGCCCGAGCTGCGCATCGTCTCCGGAGGACCCTGGGCCTGGCTCCCGGCTGTCGGCCTCGTCCTGTTCTCTTCGCGGTAGGTGTAGGCCTGATCTGCGTTCTCCCTCCTCTCTCCAGGTTGCTCCACCGCGATGGCCTCCAACGGGGAAGAGCAAAGGAGCGGCTCCCCGAACCGAGCAGGCACCGGCACCGAGCCATCACCCACGGCTGACGCCGCTCAGCTGGACACGACAGAAGATTTTGAGGTCCTGGAGGAAGAAGAGGAGGAGGAGGACTTGAGCGAACTGCCTCCCCTGGAGGACGTGGGCAGGCCACCTGCCCCACTGCGGGAGGATGCTCAGCCTGCAGGGGAAGCAGCTGAGGACCCCCAGGAGTGGGTCGATGTTCTGGGTAGGAGCCTGGGGCAGGAGGGCACTGGGCTTGCAGGGCTTCACATGTTCCCCGTGGCTTCACCGGTGCTCCCCACACCATGGAGGCCAGGCAGGGGTCAGAGCAGGGTGGTAGGAGTGAGGCTTTTCTTTCCCAGCCTTGGCCTAACCCACCTCCTGCTTCTCCTTGCCCAGGGAGCGGTTTGCTGAAGAAGACGACACTGGTGCCGGGGCAGGGGGTGGACACTCGTCCCCGCAAGGGCCAGGACGTGACCATCCGGCTGAAGGCCAGGCTGGAGGATGGCAGTGTGGTGGAGGAGGACCCTGCCCTCACCTTCACACTGGGGGACTGCGATGTCCTGCAGGTCAGGGCTGGCTGGGAGGAGGCTTGCTGGGCTTCCTCGCCTCGGGGTGCAGGGAGGATTTGGGGTTGGTGATGTTCCTGTTTGTGGGTCAGAAGCAGCTCCTCTGCCCTTGCTTTAAACTCCCTCCTTACGACATGGTTCTCTGCAGGCCCTGGACCTGTGTGTGCAGCTCCTGGAGATGGGGGAGACAGCTCTGATCCAGTCGGATGCAAAGTACTGCTATGGTGGTCAGGGCAGGTGAGCTGGGATGGCTGTGTGGGGCAGGGTGGCCCCAAACAAAGCAGTAACAGTTGTTCCCTCTACTACTAGTGACAGCCCAGTCAGCCACAGCTTCATGAGCAGAACGAAGCTTGGATGGAGCTGCCAGCATGTCCTACCTGGGGGGAATGATTTGTACCACACCCTGAGCTTCTGTGGCCTGCTGGGACTGGCAGAGGTGACAACAATGTCAGAGCTCTGTGCCCTTCTCTGTGCAGGAGCCCTGACATCCCACCCAACGCGGCCCTCACCCTGGAGGTGGAGCTGCTGGCAGCTCAGGATGGGCCAGACCTGGAGCTGCTCAGTGGGAAGGAGAAGGTGGAGCTGGCCAACCGCAAGCGGGAGCGCGGCAACTTCTTCTACCAGCAGGCAGACTATGTGCTGGCCATCAACTCCTATGACATTGCCATCAAGGTCATCAGCTCCAGCTCTAAAGGTACCTGCTCCCACCCAGCCAGGGCCACCTGGGCTCCCTCCCCACTGCAACTCATCTCTGGCGTCTTTGCAGTTGACTTCAGCCCAGAGGAGGAGGCCGAGCTGCTGGATGTGAAGGTGAAATGTCTCAATAACCTGGCAGCCTCTCAGCTGAAGCTGGATCATTATGAGGCAGCTCTCAAGTCCTGCAACCTCGTCCTGGAGCACCAGCCAGGGAACATCAAAGCTCTCTTCCGAAAGGGCAAGGTGAGGCCAGGCATGCAGCTGGCACTGCTGCCCCTTCTCCGTGGGGTGGTGGAAGCCTGGGCTGAGGGCAGAGCTTGGCTCCATCCCTATCTCACCTTTCAGGTCCTGGCTCAGCAGGGTGAGTACAGAGAGGCCATCCCCATCTTAAAGGCAGCATTGAAGCTGGAGCCTTCAAACAAGGTAGGCAGCTGTGTGTCACCAGTGGTCCTGCTGGGCTGGGTGTCTGCAGGGCTCCCCGTGCTTGCCCATATCCCTGAAAATCTTGGTATCCCCCCATAACTGTTTCCATCTTCACCCATGAAAGGGCCTGGGCAGCTGTAGGGTGATGCACAGCATGGTGAAATGTCTGAGCTGAGCTGGGCTGGTGGCTCCCTGAGCTCTGTGCTGTGATCTGTGCCTGTGCTGTCTCCCTTTAACCTTCGGTCCTTGTGGTGAGAGGAGTCCCTGCCAGCCCAGCAGCCATCTGCTTGCATGGTCCTGGCTGCTCCAGCTTCCCTGGGTGGCTCCAGCAGCTCCTGCCATGACTGCAGGAAGCAGAGCCCAGGCCCTGCCAGACTGGCCCAGCCAGCAGCCTGGAGCGTGACTCAGTGGGTAGCAGGAGCAGCCCAGACCTCAGTCCAGCACCCAGGCCAGGGCGAGATCTGGGTGAGGAATTTCCTGTTGGTTAATGATCAGCTGCAGGACTGGAGCCTCAGGAGAAGTCAGCAGCGAATGGCCCCAGTAGGAGCAAGCCTGGGCAAGCAGGGGGAGAGGCAGGGAGGTGCTGCCTGCAGGGGGCTGGTTCTGCAGATGGCATTTAGTCCTCGACTGGGTCTGGAGTTTTACCCACCTCTTCTCTGGGAATTTCACCAGACCACCATAGTTTGTGCCATGATCTGGTGTCAGCAAGCAGGTGCAATAGCAGGGCTGGTGGTCCTCATGGGAAGGGTGAGCAGGATCTCAAAAGCCTCCCCTTGGCAGTGAGGTCAGGCTGGGCAGCGGCCGTGCCCAGAGCAGCTCCTGCTGCGTGTCTCCAGAACATCTCTGTCAGTGGGGTGGCTGGTGCTAGTCCCAGGAATGAAGCTTTTAATTGGAGAGGGCTGACAAAGTGCCTGGCAGTGACATCACCACTCCAGCCACAAGGGCAGCAAATTACTGAGCTCCCAGCTGACTGCTGGCACTTCCAAGGAAGTGGCAGTGCCGCTCCAGACGCGCGTGGGTGAGTCACAGGCTGCAGACTGGAGCAGCCCTGGGCTCCACCTGCCTGGGATCAGCACAGCTCTGGGCACCACCTGCCTGTTACAGGCCAACAGCTACTGGGTTCCCTTCTGCCAACCCCCTG
Organism: Indicator indicator; assembly: GCF_027791375.1. Classification (NCBI taxonomy): domain Eukaryota; kingdom Metazoa; phylum Chordata; class Aves; order Piciformes; family Indicatoridae; genus Indicator; species Indicator indicator. The sequence continues at coordinate 2,332,052 of NC_072045.1, read as the reverse complement.
GAGAAATCCCTTGTTCTGGGAGCTGGGGGATGCCAGCCCTGGGGAGCTCAAGGGTGCCTTCAGGTGCTTTGCACCCTCCAAAATCTCATGTTTGAGGCAACAGTGCCAAGGTGTCAGTGTGGTGAAGTCCTGGCTTGTGTCTGGGCGAGGCAAGGACCAGACCTGCTGTGGTCTGGTGGTGGTGTTTCCAGGAGCCATCCCCAGCAGAGGGCACAGTTAGGCCATGGCACCAGGCAGTGGTACCACTGTGGCCTTCATGCTGCTGGGCACAGCTGGTGGTGCCATACTTGGCTGGCCAGTGCCTCTCACTGCTTTTTGGGAGCCTCAAGAGTTGAGTGCAGGGCATGGAGCTTTCTCCTGCAGCTGCAGCCAGTGCTTGGCACAGCCAGGCAGGTACTGGCACGCTCCTCAGCCTTGCTGCAGCCCTTTTGCCCAGCCTACATCCAAACAGAAAGGTGAGAGAGCTTGGGCAGGTCTTTCCCCAAGGCAGGAACTTTGCTGACTCCATTAAAGGATCAAATCCTTCTTGTGATGTCTGGCACCAGCCCTGAGCAGTGGGAGCAGCTTGGGTGGCCAGAAAGGAGAGGGGGACACTCAGGGTGTCTGATGCCAGCCCCTCAGTGCAGGGAGAGTGGCAGGATCAGGCTGTCAGCACCCCTGGCTGCTTTTAGGCTGTTTCATAAAGCTCCTGCATGGCCCCAGGCTGATCAGACCTGCTGGTGGTGGCACTCTGGTCCCCCCAGGGCTGGTAACAGCAGCACCATGCACCCCTCCCCAGACCATCCACGCTGAGCTTTCCAAGCTGGTGAAGAAGCACGCGGACCAAAGGAGCCTGGAGACAGAGATGTACAGGAAGATGCTGGGGAACGCCAGTGCTGCCAGCACCCCTGGCAAGTGCAAGGACAAGCTGCCCTGGGTAAGGGCTGGTGCTGCCCTGCTGTGGGGTGGCAGAGTGGCTGCGGGCACCCCTGGGCTGGGGAGGGTTGGGTTAGTGTCCCCTGAGTCACTGGGGGTCAACACTGCCCTGCTCCCAAGCAGGGGCATGCTGATGTGACCCACAGCAGGGCTGTATCAGGGCAGCCTGCTGGGAGCTGGGGAGCCACGCTCTGGCAGCCCTGCCAGGAACACACCAGAGCTGTGGCTGTGCTGCTGGCTCCGTCCACCGGATCCCGGCGTTGCCAGCTGGAGGCTCTGGACTTTGCTCCCAGCTGCTGCGCTCTGGAGCCAGTGCAGCACACTGTCCCTTACGACGTGCAGGGCACCGGGCAGCGCCACGCCAGCCTTTGCCTTTTTGGGCTCTGCCGTCTGGGATGGGTGCTGGGTGCTCAGTGCTGCCCCGCAGCCCCGCGCCGGCATGGGCAGGGCTGCCCGGCCCCGGAGCCAGCCCCGCTGCCCCCGGCGTGGCCCCGCTCCGTCGGGTGTGCAGCCATCCTTGTGCCTGCCGTCACCTCCTCGCTCTCTCCTCCTCAGTCCATTCCCTGGAAGTGGCTCTTCGGCGCGACCGCCATCGCCCTCGGCGGGGTGGCATTGTCCGTGGTCATCGCGGCCAGGAACTAAGGATGGCAGCAGGGTTGGCCCCGTGGCACAGGACCTGTGCCAGATTGTGCCTCTCTCCTTGGGGCTTCCCTGGGGCTCCACCGACGCCTTCCCATGGACTCGCAGTTGCTTTCTCTGCCGGAGGTGCCAGATTCCTCTCTTGATGTCCCCCCCATAGCCCTCTCAGCGCAGGGGCAGAGCTGCAGGCAGAGCAGAAACCCCCAAGCATGCTCCTGGCCCTCAGGGGCTCAGTGCCCAGTCCCAGGCTGTTGGAGGGGAGCAGGAGCTCCTGCACAAAGGTCTGCTGTGGCTGTCCCCAGCCCAGGGCACCCTGCGGGCACTGTGGTCCTGCTGTGGGCAGACGGGCAGGGGGCAGGCATGATGAGTCCCACGTGGGTATTGAAAGGGCATGGTGGGTCCTATGACTGGGCCCAGCTGTGCAGAGGTGCCATGGGGCATGAGCAGTGAGATTCCCTGTGCCTGGGGGCTGCCAGCCACTCAGCCCTCTCCAGGCCCCCACACCCCTCAGCACTTCCCAGGCCATGCAACGTCCAAAGAAAGCCAAAGAATCCTGTGGTGGGAAGGGTACAGGAGAGGAGCACTGGAGCTCTCCTCTCCAGGCTGTCTCTCATGGGTCCAAGCTTTTTGCCCTACAGCTTTCTCCAGCCTGGGGGCCTGCTGCTGTTCCTGTCTCAGCTCTGCTAACGGAGGGCAGGGGAGTCTTGTAGCACTGTCCTCCCACTCCCAAACCAACTGTGAACTTCCCAAATAAAGGACAATTTCCTTCGCGTTTTGCCCTCTTCATTGCTAGCAGAGTAGGGATGCTCCTCTTGGCTGTCCCCCCACCTCTTGCCACACATCCATGGCTGTAGTGGGGGCCACTGGAGGTATGGGGGGTATTTTTTTTGGACCCTGCACAGCTCTGCTGCAGCTGTGGCAGGAGGGAGCAGACTCCATTGCAGAGAATGATCCGGGGCTGGGGTTGCTTGGCTCTGAAGAGGCCTGGGAAGCACAGAGGTGTCCCATGCGTGCCCTCAGGCCCTACTCTGGGGCTGGGGGGAACCTGGAGCCTATGGACCCTGCCCTGGTGTGGGGGTGCCTGGGCATGCAGGCTCTACCTGGCAGGGAGATCCAGGCCCTGCTTGTGGCAAAGGCAGGTCCTGCCCAGGGACAGGGCGAATCCTGGGGCCTAGGGGCCCTGTCCTGAGAAGAAGAGGCCAGGAGGAGGCCTGGGCCTGCAGGCCCTGCCAGGGGAGGGCACACCCAGGCCGTACCTGGGGTGATGCCCGTGAGCCGGAGATGCCCGCCTGCCTTCCCCTGCCCAGGGTCCTCTAGCGCTGGAGGGCTACACCAAACCACCCTCCCCGCCATGCCCCGCGGCCCTGATTTACATATCCCCACCTTCTTCCTCAATTCTCCAATCCATCGCGGCTGCCGGCGAGGCTTGACTAATGGCAGAGCGCGCTGCCCACCTCCTCGCCCCAGCAACAGGCGCAGCGGATGGGCGGGGCGCGGCCGGGAGGGTCATGAATAATGCATAAAGGGGCGGGGCGGGGCGGTGGGAGGCCCCGGCGGCCCAGGCGCGGAGGGGGAGACGGTCCCAAGATGGCGGCGCTGCAGGCGGAGCGCGGGTACGGTCTGTCCTGCGGCCGCCTCGGCCGCGGCACCCGCGTCTCCGTCTTCCACGTCAAGCTCACGGAGAGCGCACTGCGCGCCTTCGAGAGCTACCAAGCCTGTAAGGTACGGGGTGAGGGGCGGTGGGCACGGCCCGGCGGTGGGCACGGCCCCGCGGTGGGCAAGCGGTGGCCACGAGGCCCTGGCCGGAGCCCTCGGGTGGTACCGGTGGGGTTGGCACCGGCGTCGGTAAGGGGGGAGGGGAGGTTTCCTTACCGAGTGGAGGGGGGGGGCGGCGGCCCAGTCCTGCCAATGCGGAGTGTGTGACGGGGGCGGACCCCGGTGGATGACCGGGGAGATTCGTGGACGGGGGGTGGGGGTGTGGGGCCCTCCCCGGTGAGGGGCTTGAGGGGGTGCGGGGAACTCCCGGTCTCATCTGTGCGAGTGACCGAGGAAACCGGAGTGGGGGAGGGGGGGCAGTCCTACTGTTGGGTAGCTGAGGGAGGCCGCAGGGGTCTCTCTTTACCTCCCCCCGGTAACGCCCCGGCGGTATCCCGGTTCCTTTCCGTAGTGTTTGGGGGGTCCCTGTGGGCTTCTTCCTTGGTGGGTGACCGGGGAGGGGTCAAGATCCTCCGGTGTATGTTTGAGGGGCACCGGGAGGTGCCGGTGAACCCCCCGGGAACTGCTGGGGGAATCGCAGTGTGTCGCTCCCCTCCCGCAGTGGCTGTCCGGGGGACCTGGGAGCCGAGGTCTCGGTGCCGTCTCCCGGTAGATAAGGGGCTGGGGGGGCAGGGCGGCTCTCGGCTCTGTTTCTGTCAATCCCTAGTGAGTGGCTGGGGAGGGGAGCGACGGTCACCGATGCTCCCTCCCCACCCCGTCAACGTGTGAGAGGGTGCGGCCCCCCCCCCCCCCCCTCGGTGAACGTGACGAGGGCCCGGGGGGGCCGGGCTGTCCCCGGGGATGTGTGGCTCTGGGGGTGGCGGCGTGGTTCCACCCCGGTGCTGGCATCCCGGGTTGGTGCGGGCTGGTCCCTTCCTTGCTGCCTCCTTCCCCGGAGCACCCAGCTCTGCGTGTCCCCCTCCCGCCGCCGCGGGGCTCCTGGGGAGGGGCACAAGTTGAGGCTGGAGCTGCGATTTGAAATTTCCAGATTGGCTTTTCTGAGATATTTCCTTGAAACGCATCCAGAGGGCTCATTAGGCAGGGAAACAGCAGCTGGCGGCGGGATGGACCCGGCAGGGACTCAGAGCTGCCCTTTTTGCTGGGATTTTGTTTGGTTCGTTGCTTTTTTAAATTTTTATTATTCTTTTCTTTCCACCTCTGATCCTGGGAAGAGAGAATCTGGCTCCTCACCTTGCCAGGGAGCTGAGGGAAGCTGGGAACCTAAGCCATTTGTCATGAGGAGCATCCGGCCTGCCAGCTCCTGTAGGATAAGCCATATGTTGTCACAACACTATTTTTAATTTAGGGTGTTGGTTACATCACAGCCCTGAATTGGGCAATTTCTGCATGAGGACGAAGGTAATGACTGTACCCAGGCTTTATCAACTTGTGCTTTAATGAGTGTTTATCAGCATGAGGAGAAGTCAGTGGCACTGAGTCCCTCAGCTGGGCTGACTTCAGAGCTGCTTTTTGGGTTTTCCTCTTAAAAGGAGGAAAAAAAAAAGAAAGAGAAGCTGGCAAGGAAAAGCTTTTCCTATAGATTGGAGCAACCTTCTTTTGGGACAGAGAGAGTAGGAAGGGTCTGGGCAGCTGTGTTAAATATTTTGGGAAGCTATTCTGAGTCCCTGTCACACACCAGCAGTGGTGTTTATTTTCTAAATGAAGTCTGCTCTCGGATTGTTTGGTGGCCAAGGGCCACTAATGAACTTCGCTTCCTTCACCGCCACCCAAAAGAGAAATAGTCAAAGGCTAGTGGTGATTAAATGGGCAGGAAGGGATAAGGGCAGAAGAGCTGCTTGTTTGTGCAGTGAATAACGCCACAATTAGTGGCTGTTAAACACATCTGCTCCTTCTGCAGTTCTATAAACAGTTTCTGCAGCCTGTGGAACATCCCAGCCCCGTCCCAGCGCCGCAGTGCCAGAGCAGCAGCTCCAGAGCACACCTTGGCAGCCTGGCTCGGGCCAGTCCAGGCTCTGGGTTCATTGGGGGCTTGCAGTAGGTAAATGGAAGAAATTTGCCAAGGCTCCTTCTGACTGGGCTTGGTTTGCAGTGTGGTGGAGGTGAGGGCAGCCTTGTGTAATGGCCTGGAATCCAGCAGCGCTCTTGGTGTCAGCTGCAGCCTGCCCAGCCAGGCCACCCCTGCACCATGGCTCTGTCCCTCTGCCAGGGAACAGGCAGGGCAGGGGCTTGGGTGGCTTTACTTGAGTTTGTTCTTGGTCTCATAATAATATATTGGGATTACATAATCCAAAACTGATCACCCAGCCGGGCCAGCTGGCCTGCTTGGAGTGTCCCTTGTGCCAGAGCAGTTGGGTTCTTGGTGTGGAGCTGCACCATGCCTGCAGCAGGGCTCTGCACAGAGATTGCTCTTCTGGAGGCTCTCCTGCTGGGCTCTCTCTGCAGTCCTCTGTGTCCTGGTGAAGAGATGATCACAGGTCCCTGTGTTGCTGCTCAGCCCTGTTCCAGCTTCTGGTTCTGTGTCATGTGCAGAGGCCATGGAGCTGCTGCTGAAGAGGTCCAGACTGAGCAGCTGCCAGCTCCTGGGGAGGGTTCCTTTCTGCAGTAGCAGGGGGGTTGTGCTCACCTGAAAGGATTACAGCTGAAAAACAACCCCAGGTTTACAGAGGTGACATTTGCAAGTGTCCCCTCTGCTCCTTGTGAAACCTCCTGCCCCCAGAACTGCTTCCCCAGGGTTGTGAAACGGGGAATGCTGACTGCTGAGCTCTGCAGCTGAAGGCTGAGTGGAGGCAAATGTATCTCAGGTCAGTTTGAACACTGCTGAAATGGAGCCTGGCTGGTGTGCGAGTTTAAACCAACTCCTGCTTCTCAGGCAGTGTAACCCAAGAGCAACTGGCAGTGCTCAGTGCTCCCTCTGGGGGTGTGTGCAGGCTCTACTTTGCCCTCCCCCCCCCCAGCCCAGGCCATGACTTTCCCTACAACTTCTGGTCTGCCTCCAGCTTCCTTGCTGCCCGTGTCGAGGTATGAGGGAGCTCCTTGTGCTCATACCTTGTTTTTCCCTCTCTCTCTCTCCTGGACCCTCTCTGGTGGGATGATACGTCTTCTCCCAGCACACCTGGATGTCCCCAGCAGGGGCATTCATCCCATGCTTCTCACCCCCATTTTTCTGGCAGTGTCAGGGTTTTTGGGGTCAGCAGAAATCTTCCCACACAATACCAAGTGACAAGGGAGGAGGTCCCTCAGCTTCTGCTGCTGCAGTGCAAGAGCTGATGGCAGTGCTGGAGTTGTTCCTGGCACCCTCAGCTGGGAATTTCCCGACTTTCAGGTATTTAAAAGCCCTCTTTGAGTCTTGAGGAGCAGGACTGGTGAGCTTGCATGATGGATGGTGGCTGCAGTCGCACACTTTTGATACCTGCAGCTGATGTGTTGACCTAACCGTGGCTGGCGGAGGCCAGGCTGGGCTCTACTGGGCCCCAGGGTGGCTTTGCTGGCAGCCTGGTGGTGTCAGGAGGATCTAAAGAGGGTTGTAGCAGCCTTGCTTTGGTCAGCACCAGCTGCAGCAGCTCAGCCACCTGCTGCTCCACTCCTACCCCTCTGCCCCTGCCACAGGGAGTGCTGTGAGCTGGGGCCAGTGCCTGGCTGCCAGGTGAGTTGTGGCAGATCAGATGCACAGATGTTTGCTGGGGGTTGAGCTAACTGCAGCACATTGCCCCCTGCTTCCCTGAGTCCTGCTGCCTGTGTTTGCTGTGCTCCAGGAGAGGTTTGGGTTAACTCCCCCCTGGTAGTCACTGCTTATCGAAGGAACTTTCTGGGGTTCTGCTTTCTGAGCAGGTTGTTGGAGAAGCCTTCATCTTGCTGTGTTTAAAGCAGGAAACACAAAATGAAGGCTCCTGCTGTCATCAGAGGGTCTTGAGGGTGATGCTGTTCCTGCTGACTGGGGAATTGAAAGCTGCTTGCAGGTGTCAGGAGGCAGCTTTTGAATCAGAGTTCATTGAATTATCTCAGAGCCCTTTTGCATCATCCCTGCTTTCCTGCAACCTGTTTTTTCCTGTCCCATTAATTCTCTGATGCTGGAGTCCGTCAGAACCGAAGCTCTTACGACATCAGCAACATGAGTCGGTGACAGGACCGCATGAATCAGAGGCTGGCTGAGAGGAAGCTGATGGCACACACACAGCTCCCTGCCATCAGCAGAATCGGGGCAGGCTCTGCAGAACTCGCTGAGCTGCTCTGCTCCTGCTAATCTGAGCCTGCTGGCACCTCCCGGCTGCAGGCAGGGGACAGGGAGGTGCTGGGGGCTGTGCAGGGAGCACTGCTCTGGCCCCCAGCACTTGCAGTGCTTTGGGGTAGCTGTTTCTCTCCCCATCCAGCCCTGGGATCTGCTCAAATTACAGATTCATCTCTGTACTTTTGAAATTGCATGGGGAGGAATCGTCTGTAATTTACATCTGAAGGGACCTTCAGTTGCTATGGGATTCAGTGGCAAATTAGAAACCCATTATGCTTTTTTTTTGTTTGTTTTTTTTTTTTCCCTGGTAGCAGAGTGCAGCAGTGGGGCTGACTCTGACACAGAGTCCTTGTGGCTGGTGGGGCTGCCCTGCAAGCAGGAGCTGCTTTGGGTCAGCCACTCCTACAGCCTGAGTCCCAGCAGGAGAGTTTGGGCATCAGTAGCTTTGTGCTGCAGCAGTGCTGGGGGAGGCAAGCCTGGAGGCTAACCCTTAGATTATTTTGGGGAGGCTGGGGTGGGTTTTTCTGAGATATGTGAGCAGGGTGTTTCAGTCCCCTCCTATCGGTGGCTCCAGCAGCTGGGCTGTGGTGATTGTATTCAGTCCCCACCTCGCTCTCAGCACGTCCTAGGACTGGTTTCTTATTCCACTGAGCAGCAAAGGGCAGAAGGGAAGCTGTTGGGATTCTCTTTACCTCTGTCTGTGGTGTATCTGACCAAGCAGAGCATGCTGAGAGGTCTCCTCAGGGCAGTCCCTCTCCCACTGACTTCTCAGCTGGGCACTGTGTGCTGCAGTAGGTCCTACTGCTCACCAGGCAGCTCTGGGGCCAGAAGCCTGCAGCTGATGCTCCAGCACCAGGGGCTTCCCTCCAGCACCAGGGGCTTCCCTCCAGCACCAGGGGCTTCCCTCCAGCACCAGGGGCTTCCCTCCAGCCCTCCTGGAGTGCCCTGCCCTGTTGGGTTGGGTTTTGTCAGGGTGCTGCTTGGGAGCTGTTAGCTCACTGTGTCGTGCTGACTGCTGGGAGAGCAGAGCAGCTCTTACTGCTGGGGAGGGTTGGTCTGAGGTCTGTTTAGGGGCTGCAGGTGTCACCTCCCCCAGGGCTGGCACGTTCCACACTGTTCCAGCATGGTGCTGCCTGACACAGGGCACAGCACCTCCAGATCCCTGCTGTTTGTGCACGTTGGAAAATGGGAAGGGACGGGCTGCCTGCGTCACTGCCCTGCTGCTTGGTGCCAGCTAATCCCTGGCAGGAGAATACATTTTGGCTGACTTGGTGCTTTTGCTGCTAATGCACAGGAGAATGCCTCTGGATGGACAGGGTGGCTGCAGGGCTATAGGTGGAGTGGAGAGGTGCTGGGTGCCTGGGATCCTCTGCCCAAAGCCCTCCCGTGTGACCCTGGTGCTGGTTTTGTTTGGGTTTGGGGGTCTGAGAGGAGGTGCTGAGGAGAGGGGAAAGCAGCCATCAGCTGGTTGTCATGTCAGGAAGGTGGAGCTCAAGTTACCTCTGAATAATTAAGGTGAATGCTGCTTCTGGAGCAGCCATTATGTGGAGTGGGCTCAGTGCTGGTGAAAAATAAGCAGTCTGCTAACCTGAACTGTGCTGAGCTTTGATCCAGGGTGGGCACAGAGGAGACAGCACCACAACAACCTGCCTTAGCCTGACTTAGATGCAAGGAGCTGGGATTTGCTGATAGGAGGTCTCTGTAGTAGCTCCTGTGTTGCTTAGGAACGTCCCATATGCAGAAGGCAACTTTCACACAGGTGGTAACCCAGGGCTGCCTTGGGGCTGGGGCTTTCCGAAGGCTTCATCCAGCAAGGAGCACCACAAAGCCCTCAGCAGTGGGTTTGCAGAGCAGTGCAGGGCCAGCAGGCTTCCAAAGGCAGCCCTGTGTGCACTGCTCCAGAGAAGACAGCCCAGGAGAAGCCCTGCTGCCTGCCTGGGGCTCTCCTTTCTTTACATTGGATTTGTGCCTCTTGGAATTTAAAGAAACCAGCACTTGTTTAGCTCAGAGCCACCACTCCTAAGCACAACTTGACTTAGCTGCCCACCTCCACCCACCTCAAGTCTGCCCTGACCTGGCACATTGTGGTGGCAGTTAACCCTCTGCTGTCCCCCTCTGCAGCAGAACCTCTCTGGGCTTCTGCTCCCCAGCAGAGAATGCCTCAGCCCAAGGCACTTGTGGAAAACTGAGGCCAGCTGCCACCACCAGTTCCTCTTTATTCTCCCATGCAGAACCTGCAGCCAGCCAGGGAGCTTCAGGCATGGTCCTGGGGCACAGTGCTCTCTGCAGGGGAGCAGGGCATGGGCTGGACCAACATCTCCAGGGGTGGTCTGTGTGGCATTGCCAGCAGATCTGGAGCTGTGCTGCTGACCTCAGCCTCTGGTCAGACCACGCTGTTGGGTTTGACAACAGACACAGACTTCAGGTTGGTGTCCACGTGTGCTGGTGGTCCACAGGCACCCTGCAACTTCCCAAGCCCAGCTGGGGGCCTAACCCTTTGCAGCCTTTGGGTTTCAGCAGCACAAACATCCTCTTGGCTGCCTGGCTCACACACTCAGCCTGGTGTAGCTTAGCTGCTAGACCAGGCTTTGTTAAGAGCAGCCACCTGCCACCCGTGGCTGTTCCTCATGTCCTCAGTGCTGCCAGGAGACCTGAGTTGTCCTTATTCAGCAGGAGCAGCCATGTTTTACTGGAAAGCCTCCCCAGGAGCCCAGCAGGACTGACTGGATGCCAGCTCAGCCCCTCTGCCTGTGCCCAGAGGAGCCATACTTTCTACAGCTGAGGTGGAAGACACTAATTTAATCTTTCTTCTATATTCTTCCCCACTGAGGGCCTGTTCCATGATGGGCTGCAATCAATACATTATGTGCCAGTTGTGGTTCTTTGAATCATATTTCCACATTTCAGTGTCTAGACTTTGTGTTTGTGTGAGTTGTGTTGTACCTTTCCAGCTCCAGCGCTGGTTTCAGTTGTTTTTGGCTGCTGGCTTCTCGGAGAGAACCAAGCAGGGCTGTGTGTCTGTCTGTCCCAGCCCTGAAAAAAAGAGGGGAGCAAGAGAATTAGCAGAACTTGGTGGCAAAGGAGCTTAACCCCCTGCCCTGATTTTCTGTCATCTGTGTGTGGAGGAGCTGGGTTCTGCTGTTGGGTGACTCTGGGCAAAAGCAAGGAGCAGCCACTGGTGGCTGGGGGTAAGTCTCTCCCTGCTGCTCCTTGCACTGGGGAAACAGGGCTGGTCTTGGCACAGGCAATCCAAGCTGGAAAAAATGAGGATGCCCCCAGTAGGAGAACCAAAACCTTGAGGAGCCACAGAGTAAAGGGCACTGGGTGAGGGTGAAGCAGTTTTCTAACTGCCTGCAGCTCCTGGGCTTCATTTTCAACCAGCAGCTCTCTTGCCCTTGCAGGTACTCAGGGCTTGGAGGTGATTTTAGATGTGACCAGGAGAGAGTTCCTCTGTGATGCTCTGAGGAGCTGATAGTGCCAGGGACCCACTCACATTAACCCTGCTGTGAGCAGAGGCCAGGCCAGGCTCCAGGAAGGCCCCCAGGAGCTCAGGGGCAGGTTGGGCTGTGCAGGACACAGTGTACACATGAGCTGGGATGGGAACACAACTCCTGCTGTCCTGTGGATCAAGCAGTGGAAGAAAACCCTATCCCCAGCTCCTGATGAACCTGTGAAGCTTGCTGCCCTCAGCTGTGGAGGGCTTAGGTGCACCTGCAGGGCAGGCCAGGTTGGTCAGGAGGTGTGCAGAGAGCCGAGGCTGTGGCTGTGGCTTCTCCAGGCAGCGCTCCTGCGTGTTGGCCTCTGGGCTCCTCCCCTGCTGGTCCAGGCCCTGCAGCTGCCCCAGCCTGGCTTTAGCTCTCCCAGGGAGCTGAGCTGCACACAGCAGTGTAACTTCTTCCATCCCTCTCGGATCCAGTGCTCACTGGATGCTTTTGGGAACCTGGCATGGGCGGAGTAGCAAGGAAGCAAATTTTTCCACCCTGCCCGAGCTTGGGCAAGCGGAAATTGTGCTTGGGAGCCATATAAGGAGCCAGGCAGCAATCCCTGGGCTTTACCTCTCCATGGGCAGGCTGCAGGAGGGAGCAGCCCTTGCTCACAGGGAGAGCTGAAGGGCTGCTGGCCCTTTGAAGTTGTTCCCTCTGCGTCTGCCGGAGGTGTGGCAGTGCTGGGGCAGACCTGATTAGGTGGCAGCAGCTCATTACCTGCCTGAGCTGTGGGGCTGCAGCACCCCAAAGCAAGGTGTGAGCTGTGATTCAGAGTGAAGCTGCTGGCAGGTGAGGAGCTGGGACAGGGCTGGGGCAGGCCAGAGCCTGGCAGCTTTGTCATGGGTGGCTTCAGTTCCTTCAGCAGCGTCTGCTGGGGGGAACAGGCAGGGCTCTGCTCCTCAGCAGTGGTTCTTGTGGCCTTAACAGAGGTTTGGGGAAGCACTGGTGGCACCTCTTGATGCTTCCAGGTCTGTTCAGCTGTCAGAGCTGCTGGAGGCTGAATCCTGACCTCTGCTGCTTCTTTCAGAGTTAAGAACAACTTCTGCTCCCATAAATAGTCCCTTAAGAAGTGCGTGGGAGCTCTCCTGGTCAATTTCTTCTGAAAAGTGCCTGCAGTGACACCTGTGACAGTGACCTTGCTCTCTGCCTGCCCCCTGTGGGCAGCCCTGTTTTGATGGGAGCACTTTGGTGCTGCCCACAAGTTCAGCTTCCTTATCTCCCACTAGATACTCAGGAAGAAAGGAACCCTTTGGTTATCTGTGCTCCCCCCTGCTTTTCAGGGTCAGGAGCTTTTGGTAGGGAAGTTGCTGCTGCTTCTGTTTGCTGCTGCTGCTGTGAGAGCCACGTGCCTCGGTGAGGTCCATGTTCCCTCTAGCCACTGATGAGGTGAGGGTGGCTGATGTGCAGGTTCTGAAGCTGCTGGGTCCTCTGCACCTCAGAGGTGGCCTGAGATATGTGGTGGATAGCTGCCAGCCCTCGCCCTGACTGCAGGAGGGTTTCTCTAGAGGAGAGGGATGCAGCCAAGCATCCTCTAATGAAGCAGCTCTTCCAGGCTGGAGGCTGGGAGCAGAGCAGGTGCTGATGAAGAGTTCCCACACAGCAGCTTTTCACCTTTGGAAGTGTGGGAATGGGAAGGGAGGTGGTTAGTAATGGATAAAATCAACCAAGTTCAGCCTTTCTGAACAGAACTGGGCTGGCTCAGAGCTGTTTGGAGCAGGCACTTCAGCTGACCTGGGGCTCAATGCTGACCAAAAGCAGCCGCAGACATTTTTCCATGGGTTGATCCCAAGGTGGTTTGTGAATCGTTAAGGACTTACTGCATGAGAAGGGAGCAGTGGGGATCCCTGCCTCAGAAGCTAGGCCACTTTCCTTTTGGGGCTCTCACCATGAAGGAAACAGAGAGATGCAGTGCCCAGGAGGTTTGGTGCTGCAGTGGCAGGAGTGCTGCCATGGCCTCCCTGCCAATTCTGCCCTCGTTTGTACCAGGGATGTGTCTGATGCAGGTGCAGCCTGCATCTCACTGCAGGTTTTGGCTCCCTCCCCCCATTAAGGCCACTGCACTCCACACAGAGGCCTTTAGCTTGTCATTAAGGCTGAATTTATGGCCAGTGACAGCAGGAAGCTGCACTCTGTAATGCTGAACTCAGATGGACTCAGCAAAAGCAGAGCACTTCAGCAGACTGCAGCCTGCACAGGTTGATGGATTTAGACCCCAAGCCCTGGGCAGACACTGGAGAGCCAGCTCAGGGCCACACCACTGCTCCTGCATGGCTGAATGAGAGGAGCTGCTGCTGTCCCCTGACAGGCAGGAGAGCTTCTGTCCTGTGTGAGGTCTCTCAGGAGGTTTGGGCCTGGGAGTCCTTTCGCAGCTGCGTGGCCAGGCTGTCCTTGGGCAGCAGGGGAATGTTTTCCCTCTTCTTATCAGAACATTCTGCCTGTTCATTTCTGGGGTTTGGTGTAAGCTGAACTTTCATAGGTGCCCTTGTGGGGAGCCAGGCAGCATCTGAATGCTGAGCAGGAGGCCTTGCCAGTGCAGAAGAGAGTTCTCTTTCTTCTGCTGTTTGTCACTGTATTTTTGGAGCAGGTTTGTTACCGACCAGCCTGGCAGTGCAAACAGAGGCAGCTGGAACAGGGCAGGTTCTGTGCTGCTGGCTGGAGGAGAGGCAGCACCTTGTTTAACTTGGTGGTGGCTTCTCCAGCCAGCTGCCTTCACTCTGCTGTGGGAGACAGCCAGTACCTGTGGGAGATGGTGTCAGGGGGAGGCTGCTGGCAGCAGGTGGGGAACAGCAGGGAGGGTGTGACACAGCCCAGGACCCACTGAGCTTAGTTCTCAGGACTTCCAGCTGGAGGGATTTGCAGGCAGCTCCTCTCAGTGCTAGGAGAACCTGGCATTTGTGATCCCGTCACCCCTCAGTCCCCCTTGGAGATGGTGGGAAACCACTGTGTCATCCCTGTGGTGTCCCCAGAGTCCTGCTCAGCTGGAGCAGCTCTGTGCCCGAGCCAGCAGCAGCCCTGTCAGAGCATCCTGCTGCAGCTCCTGGAGGGTGCTGGGGGCATTTCTCTGGGTTCCTTAGGGTGCTGGCTCTGGTTGTCATAGCCTTTTCCAGCAGGGCTGGCTCTGACTGAGGAATGTCTGAAGATCATCTTAAGCAGAGCTTTGGCAGATTGCTAATTATGCTTCCCTTTAAGTGTCAATAGGATAGAGCTGGGCACAAGGAGCAAACTGGCCCAGGCTTGTTTTCCTGGGCTCAGCAGTGTGAGATCTGCTCAGGGATGGCTGAACAGCTTCCTCAATACCATCTCTGTTGCCTTTCTGTAGTATTTTTGTTTTTCCTCCTGCAAGACAAGCAGCAGAGCTGTGGCAGATAAGCATCAGGCTGATGCTCCAGCAGCTCTTTATGAGTACCTAAGGAAGTGACCCAGCCCTGGTGTCTTCATGAGCACTGAAGTAAGGGAGGCCTGGGTGGGCACATGGGGTTCAGTTCTCTGTTTTCATGCAAAGATTGCAAGTGGAGAAAACACTCTTTGAAAACCCAGCCTGAGGGTTATGTTGTTCATTAACTGTGATCCCCTCCTGTTTGCCCTGTGATAAGCACAGTGCCCAGCACCGCTGCGCCCAGCACTGCTGCCCTCGCTGCTGCCCTTCCCAGAGCTGCTGCCTCTGTGTGCCCTGCTGCACTGACAGGTGGCTGGTTTGTTGTTGTTTTTAACTAAAATAAATGCAAATAGCCAAAACCTAGCTCTCCTAATCACGGAAGCAGGCTGCTTGCTTGGGTTTTGGTGTTTGTTGCTGTTTTTCCCTCTGTTCTCAGCAGCTTGGTAATGCTGGTGGTGGTACAAAGGTCAATTAAAGCTCTGCCATGGCAGGCCAGCAGCTCACTGCTTCTTAATGAGGCTTAAACCCAGCCTGGAGCTGCCTGCTGGAGTAGTTTGACTCTGGAGCAGCAGAACAGAGGGAGAACTGGGGTGGGATCACTGTACCCCATAGCTCTAACTACCCCCCCCCATCCTTGCCCTTCACTCATTAAGGAGGTTTCATTCTCCCCTTGATCTGCAGTTGAGCAGTGTCTGACCTCTGCCTTCTCACAAGGAAAGCAAGGAGCCATCTCCCAAAGTACACACAGGGGCTGCTGAGTGCTTCCTTGCTGTGCTTCAGAACCTGAATCTCTCCTCCTAGCCTTGGCTTCTTGCTGCCCCACAGCCACCACTCAGCCAGAGGGTGAGGAGGTGGATGGAGGTCCTGCGACACCTCGCTTACTTCATCCTCATCTTGCTCAAGCCCTTCTTCTGTCCCTCCTCCCCAGGATGTCACTTGCCATTGAACTGCAGCTCTTGAACCTCCAGTTCCTTGTTCCCTGAGCAGCTTCATCAGTAGTTTGAATATGAGGGCTTGAGCTCTAGTCCTGTTCCTCAGCACTTGAAGCTCTGGTACTGGAATTTCAGCACCTTCAGCCTCGCCTCAGCCTCTTCGTCTCTTTGACTGTTCTCCAGTTAAAACTAGGTCAGAAACAGCTGTCAGCTGCTGAGATTTCACTGTTCCTGTTCTCTGAGTTGTAACCCAGTGCTGCTGTGCTTAATCGCTCGCTTTAATGGTAGCAAATTAAATGTCTCCTCTTGCTCTGCACCAGCAGCCTGCCACAGTGAGCTGGGAAAGCTGCTCCAGAGAGCATCTTGGCTCTGAAAGCAGCCTTACCTTGACTGGGTCTGCAGAGGTGAATTATCTGTTTGTTGCATCCAGTGCCTGGGATGCCACAGTGACAGATTTTTTTTCTCCAGCAGCTCTGTACCTGTAGCTTTGCTGGCAGTCTGTGTGCAGGTTTCTCGCCGTAATTAACCAGCTTTGGGTGCTGGATGAGCAGCTTTGGAACCTGATGGGTGGAAGAAAAATAGCTTTAAAACAACAACAACAAAAAAACCCCAACCCAGCCACAGCAAGTAATTGGAAGGCAGCAGAGTGGTGAGGAGTAGAGTGCAGTGGGGATGGTGGAAGTCATTAAAAGGTTTATTTTTAACTGGGTTTAGCTGGCTGCACACATTTGGTGTTGGGGCTTGAGGTCTGTGCCCAAGTGCCTCAGTGTCACTGAAACCCACCTGCTGGAATTGGAGAGGATCCTTCCTCCTTTCAGACAGGCTTGGGGCTGCCTGGCACTGCTGGAGCTCTCAGACATTCTTGCTCTCATGGGGTTTAAAGGAGTTCTTGCTTTTGAGTGAGCTGGAAGGTTGTGGGTTTAAAATCCTGCCTGAGTGTGAGTCCTGCAGGCTGGCAGGTTGGGTTGTTCAGCACTGTCCTCTGTGCAGCTCCTGCTCTTTGAACCTCATATAGGGACTGAAGTTGGAAGCTCTTGGCTTTGGAGCTTCCAGTGCAGCCCTGAGACCTGAGGTCCCCATGTACCACCCATCTGTGTTCCACAGGTGGAGAAGTTTGTCCAGAGGTGAAATGGTTTCTGTCAGGTCAGAGGAGGAGAGTTCCTGGTGGTGAGCAACCCAGACAAGTCTCAGCTCTAAATCTGGGGCTGAAGTCTTCCCCAGGAGGGTGTGGAGGCACTGGAACAGGTTGTCCAGAGAAGTTGTGTAGGCTTCAAGCCTGGAATTGTTTGAGGCCAGGTCAGATGAGGCCTTGAGCAACCTGGACTGGTGGGAGGTGTCCCTGCCCATGGCAGAGGGTTGAACTGGATGATCTTGAAGGTCCCTTCCACCCCAACCCATTCTATGAAATGGGGACCTCTGGTTCTGTGGAACTGGGTCTCTGCTTGTCCCCCTCCATGTGCTGTGGGTGTCTGGAGGTATCTGTGCTGAGCTCCCAGAGAGTGTGCCCCAGCCAGCCCCTGCTGCCTGCCCCTCCAGGAGGGGAGCTGATCTGAGCCCTTCCTGTGCGTCACTGCTGCCTCTGAATCCCTTCAGCCAAGCTCTGGAGCTGACCATTTCTCAGCTGTGTCCATGCTTCAAGCTTGAGCCTGCTGAGGGTGTGAAGGGTCAGGGACAGAAACGCTGGGGTGCAGCTGTGATGCTTTTTGGGAAAGCAGAGCAGAAATGGCTCCATCTCCACACTCCCCAGCTGGAGCTTCTCTTGCTTCAGAAAGGCCAATTGGTGGAAAGTGCCCCCTCTGAGCTGGGCCAAGTGACTGCCACAGCTGAGCCCACGCAGTCCTCAGTGTGCTCACAGCTCTCTGCTTGCCTTTCAGAGGTGGCCACGTCCCCAGTGTCTGGTAAAGAGGTAGAGCAAAGCTCCCTCTTCCTCCAGAGGAGGCACAAGGCTTGCATTCAATATCTTGTAGTACAGGAATGGCTTTTAAAATATTAATCTGAGAAAATTTAAACCCCCTTACTGATCCCTGGTTCCTGGAAGTGTTTAAGCAAAGCCTTCAGGGAGAGGTAGAGCTGCTGGTCACCTTTAGCAGAGTTGGGGGGCTGGGATGATTCAGTTTCCTTTTGCCAGTTTGTTCTGTTTGGTTTTGTTTTGGTTTGTTTTTCTCCTCAGTCCTTTCCCAACTCACCAAAATCATCTGATAGCTCCAGTAAAACCCTGCTGCACAAACAAGCAGCCTTCCATGCAAGAGCTGAGCACCCAGGGAATTTGCAGCATGGATGGGATCCTTGCCAGGCTGAGGGCTCTGTGAGCTGCCTTGCAGTGCAGATGCTGAAGCTGAGCTTCCACGTGAACAGAAGGAAAAACCTTCTCACTGTGAGGGTGCTGGAGCCCTGGAGCAGAGAGGTTGTGGAGTCTTCTTCCCTGAAGAGATTCCAAACCCACCTGGATGTGTTCCTGTGTGACCTGCCCTAGGTGATCCTGCTCTGCCAGGGGGTTGGACTCAATGAACCCTTCCAACCCATAACATTCAGTGAATATTTAGTAAGAGGGACCCACTGCTGGAGAGGGTCCAGAAGAGACCATGAAGATGGACAGAGGGCTGGAGAACCTCCTGCATGGGAACAGGCTGGGAGAGTTGGGGCTGTTCAGCCTGGAGAGGAGAAGGCTCCAGGGAGACCTCAGAGCAACCATCTAGTACCTGAAGGGGCTCCAGAAGAGCTGGGGAGGGACTTTTCATAAAGGCTGGGAGTGCCAGGATGAGACACAATGGCTTTGAGCTGGGAGAGGGGAGACTGAGACTGGAGATGAGGAAGAAATTCTTGACAGTGAGGGTGGGGAGAGACTGGAACAGGTTGCCCAGGGAAGCTGTGGCTGCCCCCTCCCTGGAGGTGCTCAAGGCCAGGCTGGATGAGGCCTGGAGCAAGCTGGGCTGGTGGGAGGTGTCCCTGCCCATGGCAGGGGGTTGGAGCTGGATGATCTCTGAGGTCCCTTCCAGCCCAACCCATTCTGGGATTCTATGAATTATGCTGACCCTGGTTTCCAGTCTTTGGGGGCAGCCCAGGAAATGCCTTTGTGGAATTGTGTTTGTTGTTGAAAACTGCTTCAGAGCAAATCCACTGCTCTAAAAGCAAATCCAAGAGTTTGTTTTCCTTTGCCTGCACTTTAGAAATACCAATATTTACCTTCCTTTTTTGTGCCCTATCTTTAACTTCCAGTATCTGAACAGATTGAGCTGTGCTGAGAGATCCTGCTCTGGAGGAAGGGCTGGATTCAGGCCACAGGAGCAAACCAGTTCAGACTTAATTGGGTTTGTTGCAAACCCTTTTTCCCCTCCTCTAAGCAAAGGACTGCAGGGTTGCTATTATGACCAGGGAGTGAGGCTTGGGGTGTGTTCATTTCACTTTCCCCCAAACTCCAGACTACAGCTGCTTGCAGAACTGATTTCAAAGCTTCTGCTCTGGTTTTTGGTGCTGGTTTGCCAGTGCAGTGTTGCCTTTGCTCCAGTGCTTGGGGAAGGGCTCTGCAGCTTGCTGTCTGCCTTCCTGCATTTGCCTTCTGTTGCTTTTGGTCAGAGTTACAGAAGGGGGAAAAAATAAAAGGTCCTAGCAGTTTGTGCAGTTTTGCTGGGGTTTGATGTGCTTGTGGGGCAGGCAGGGGGGTGCTTGAAGCTCTGTCTTGGGGACTGGGTTGTGGAGAACTGCCCAAGACCCTGAGAGAAAGTTTGGGCAGATATGGGCAGTTTTGATTCAAAAATGCAGCAGTGACTGAGAAATAACTTTGAGGGCAGCTGGTTCTTGGTTACAGTGAGGGTCTGGAGCAGCCTTTAGTAGTGAGTAATGGAGGCAGAAAATCCAGCAGCAAGAAATGAAACTTGGCTTGAAGAAAGATGCAGCAATTCCAGGGTCTGTAGCTGGGATGGAGGAGACCTCCTGAGGACTGGGCACAGTGTCTTCTGCTGTGGTAATTCCTCCACTGTAGACATTTGGCCTTGGTCACCAGACAGCCTGGACAGTGGTGCTGGAAGTAAAAGCTGCACAGGGATGCAGGGGATGTTTTCCAGCCCAGAAAAAACTCTTTCCTTCCCTCCTTCCTTCCCAAGCCTTGTGGAAATTGGGGGAGCTGGCTGCTGGGCTTCTGGCAGTACAGCCTCAGCAGCCCCCAGCTTGTTACCAGTGACACTGGTGGGAGGCTGCAATGATTGAACTGCAGAGAATCAACCTTTCAGCTCTCATGGCAGTCTGGTGTCAGGCATCAAGAGCTGAGACTTGATGATTATTGCTTCTCTTGCTGGGCTTAATGAGGAGGAGGTGTCCCTGAACTCCCCAGAAAAGCAAAGATGAAAACACAGGCAGGAGAAAGGAGAGCTGTGCCGTGGGGAGAGGAGTCTGAGTCTCCCAGCTGGGATTCCCAGATGGATCTGACTTCTGCAGCAGTGCTGAAGATGCAGAGCTGTGTCTGAGTTAATTGGGAGCTGGGGGCCCTGGATGCCACAAACCCAGCTTTGATCTTTTCCGGTTTCTTCCAGTCTGTGTTGCCTGTGCCCTGGGCTGCAGGTCCCCTGCTGTTAGCTGTGGCACTGCCCAGCTCTCCAGCCTTGCCAGGTGGGCAGCTGCAGCTGCTTTGTACCCACACACCAGGCAGTGATGCTGGATGCCTGGCAGCAGTGCTGGGATTCAGTGACCAAGTGGCCATCTTCAAGGGAAGTGCTTTTCAGAAGTGGTGTGGCTGTGACAGTGACCTGAGTCTTGCCTGTGTCCATCCCTTGGGCTTGCTCTGCCCTTGCAGTGTCTCTCTGCAGTAACCTTCTCCTCCCTGGTGAGCCCTTCTCTGGAGACAGGGAGATTTAACTCCTCAGCGACCTCTGGGAGTCCCAGGTCCACTGTCTGCAAAACCAGAGCCTGCTGCTGCTCCAGGGGCAGCCCTCTGCAGCCTTGCAGCATCTCCTGCAGCCCAGCCAGCTGGTGACTTGCAGAGCAGTTGGGTGTCCGGCTCAAAGCTCCTGGAGGAGCAGCTCAGTCACTTCATTTGCACTGCTGGAGATACTTAGGACTGGGGATTCCAAGAAGTCCTTTGGTGGTTCCTGCTGCTGGGGAGGAGTCTGGCAGCTTTGATCTGTGTGCTGTGGGCAGGTCCTGCAGATCCAGACCAGGTGGCCCTGCTGCATCCACAGTGATGGGAGGGAGCTCGGTACCAAGTGACAATGCTGATTTCTCTCAGGGGTTGAGCCTCCTTTTCATGTTCTTCCTGAAAGGCACTGCCTCAGCTGCACACATCCATGGCTTCCCTTCCTAGTGGAAAACTACTGCAGCTGGTGCTGGCCAAGCTCCTGGCCTGGCACTGGTGTGGTTTGTGCCAGCACTCTGCAGCTCCTTTCCCAACCACCTTGCACAAGAGCTGTGGGCTGCTGCTAACGATGAGCAGAGTGGCAGAGGCATCTGAGCTGTGCCTCTGGAGCCTCAAGGTTTGAGCAAATGCAGCGTCAGAGAAAAGTTCACTGGGGTTGTGGGAAGGCACTGAAGCCTCTCTGTGCTTTACTGGAAGCTACCAGGTTGAGGCGAAGAAACTGCACTGGGCTTGAGCATGAACCTTCCATAGAGTCACAGAATGGGTTGGGCTGGAAGGGACCTCAAAGATCATCCAGCTCCAAGCCCTGCCATGGGCAGGGACACCTCCCACCTCCAGGGAGGGGGCAGCCACAGCCTCCCTGGGCAGCCTGGATCTTTGACTCCCCTGTGTGTCAGACACCTCTGGAGTGAACTCTGCTTGAATGCTGTGGTGCTGTGGCGAGTGCACCCCTGGCACCGAGGGGCTGCCCTGCCTCACCAGTGCTTGCTTATTCAGGTTGAGGTTTCAAAATGAGCTCTGCAGCAAGAGCTGCCTCCACAGTTGCCCTGTTTGGTTCAGGAGGATCTTTTGAGCCTGGATTAGGGAGCTCAGGAGCTGCAGGCATGCGTGAGAGCAGGCTGCAGGGCTGGCTCAGCTCTCGTGCCTGTGGGGTGACATCTTGATGACAGTGGAGTTTAATTGCTCTCTGCTTTGCTGATACAAGCTATTGTCCATTGAGGGCCTGGCTCCCTGCTTTGCAGTGCAGGCACAAAGCCTTTTGGTCAGGCTGCAGGGGCTTTTTCTAACTTCATCATGTGTCTTACTCTAAACTTACTCAAAGGTACTTTGGGTTTTGGCTTTGGTTGTTTTGTTTTGTTTTGTTTCCTGCATTTCTTTATTTCCAGCAGGGCAGCAGCTCTGCTGCTCAGCTTTGGCTGCTCAGTGCTTGCACTGCAGCCTCGAGGAGCTGGAAGTGGTGAAACTCTGTGACTCAGAACAGTTCCAGGGAGGTTTTTGTTGTTTGGGTTTTTTTTGTTTGTTTGTTTGTTTTTTTGTGAGCTGACGTTTAAGTAAGTTCTCAATAAAAGTTGTCGTCTCCCTTCCATGGGGAAGCTCTTGGGTTGTGACCCTGGCAAGTTGAACTCCTGTGAAGTGAGGTTTGTGCTCTCTGAGCCCGCTGGATACTGCCATTCCAGGCAGGGCTGGGTGGGTTTGGCAGGTTTAGCAATTAAGAACTTGAAAACGTCCAGCCCAGCGTTTTGCCTGATGACTTAAAAGCTCTTCCTGGTTTTATTGCTGCTTTGCAGTGTTGTGTGGCTGGGGTTTGGAGGTGCTTTAAGATTGCAGTGCTAATATGCAGCCATTAATGCATATTAAGGGAAATGATAGATTAGAACAAATGCAAACTCCAGAGTCCTTTAGAGCTCTGCAGCTCCTAAACCTTCATCAGAACACCTTTTCAAACATGATCTGTGTTAAAAGCTTCTGCCCCAAACAAATCCTGCTTCTCAGCCTTGGGCTGAGGGAAGTGGGGTGGAGCTGGGCCCAGCAGACAGCTGCAGTTTGACAGCCCTTTGCTTATCAGAGTGATAAACAGGGTGAGCTCAGGAGGAGCAAGGAAAGGAGTCCATAGCTCAGGCTGGGGGCTGCAGCCCAGAGAGATTCAGGGAATCAGAATGGGTTGGATTGGAAGGGACCTTGCAGATCATCCAGCTCCAACCCCTTGCCATGGGCAGGGACAGCTACTGCTAGCCCAGGCTGCTCAGGGCCTCATCCAGCCTGGCCTTGAACACCTCCAGCTTTGGAGCCTCCACAGCTTCTCTGGGCAACCTGTTGCAGCATCTCACCACCCTCACTGTCGAGACTCCTCATGCAGGGAGGCTTTGCAGGTGCCCATCCTGGAAGGAGGTAGAGGGACCCTCCAGAAGCATCCCCATAGCTTCATTTCTCACCTTGGCACCTGGCCATGGCTGCTGACACCTCTCCTGAGTAGGAAGCTCAACTTTTGCTTCAGGAGTTGGGGATTTACTCAGGATCTCCAGGACTCTGAGAAGATTGGGTTTGAATACTGAGGCCTGTGTAGGGTATGAAGAGGTCTGGGAGGCTTTGTAGTTTAGGTCAACAAAAATTATATAGGATCTGTAATTGCCAAGCCTCAGCAGACTGGATCCCATCTGCAGCCTGTTTGTGTCCTCAGCTTCAAATGAGGTCCTGGGGAGGGCTGACACTGCAGATGGAAACTGTCCTGCAGGGACACCATGGTGATTTAGCTCCAGAAGTGATAGATGTGGCATAAAAAAGAATGTTCAGGAGGCTTTTTCACTGCTGTGTTGTTGGGAGGAGGTAAATAGAAGCCTTGGAATAGAGGAAGGTCTTGGGAGAAGCCTTTTGTCTCTGCCTCATTCAGGGGTTCCCTCCTGGGCCAGCTTCAGCTAATTGTGTAGCAGCAAACTTCCCAGCGAGTCCCTCGGAGTTGTGAGGCTTATTTCCCCTGGGATTTATAGATCTTGCTGCTAATGAACTGTGGGACTCTGAGGAGGCTCCTGTGAGCCTGTCATAATGAGGCACTGGATGCAGTTGCTTTGCTTTGGGTCTGGTTTGCTGTGCAGAGCTTGCTGTAGTCTGTTTGAAGTGCAAATGGAAGTGCTGAAGTTCTGCTCAGTTCTGCAGGACCTCTCCTCAGGCCCCTGGCTCTGTCTGATGTGAGTTCCTCCCAAACTGGATCTGACCCTTCTCTTTTCTTATCCTGTACCCAGCTGTTCTGAGAAGCTGGAGGAAGAGGAGGAGGGTTTGTGCCTATATTTGGAGCAGGCTGTGTGGGCAACAGAAGCATCAACGAGTCAGAGGCAAAGAACGGAAGAGGAACTTTCCGGAGTTTCATAGAATCGTTTTGGTTGGGAGAGACCTGCAAGAGTCAGAGATTCACAGAATGGGTTGGGTTGGAAGGGACCTCAGAGATCATCCAGCTCCAACCCCCTGCCATGGGCAGGGACACCTCCCACCAGCCCAGGCTGCTCAAGGCCTCATCAAGGCTGGCCCTGAACCCCTCCAGGGAGGGAGCATCTACAACCTCCCTGGGCAGCCTGTGCCAGTCTCTCTCCACCCTCATTGTCAAGAATTTCTTCTTCATCTCCAGTCTCAATCTGCCCTCCTCAAAAATTGTTGCTGCTGATTTTAAAGGTGTGCAGGAAGCTTTAAATCCCAGAGTGAATTCCCCTGTCCCAGCACAAGAAGCTCTCAGCTGCTGCTCTCTGTGTGTTTGTGCTCTGCACACCCAGGAGAGCACAAAGGCAGTGATGCTGAGCAGAGGCCAAACCCCTTCCACCCAGCAGTGCCTGCAGAGTGACTTCCAGTAAATGTTCCCCAGGCCTTCTCTAAGCAGCCTCTTGAATTATCTCTGATTTCCCTGCAAGAGTTGGGGAGGTTTCCTGCTGGTTGCTTGGCCTGGTCCTGTGTGGGGCTGTCCCATCCAGCTTCTGCCTGGATGCTTTCAACCCCCCTGCCAGCTCTCATGGGGAATCTGAGCAGTTTGCACTGCTTTCTGCTGGGGTTCATCTCTCCTTGCTTGTTCCTCCTGTTCTCTGCTCAGGCTTCCAAGCTGGATGAGGCCTTGGGCAGCTGAGTCTGGCTGAGAGGTGTCCCTGCCATGGCAGGGGCTTGCAGGGGCTGATCTCTGAGGTCCCTTCCAACCTGGGCTCTTCTGTGAACTGCTGGTTTCTTGCTCATGTTTTTGTCCTTGTCCATGTTTTGTCCCAGCTTCCAGTGGCTGTTCCTCAATGTGCTGAGGACTGGAGGAGTGCACATTGGCTCCCCCAGCTCCACACTGAGAGGCTGCTGAGTTTCTGCTTTCTAAATCCAGATTTCCTTTTCTTTCACGTTTCATGTTGTTTGCTCAAGTATGCTCCTGTGGATTGCTGGCCAGGCTGCACAGGACATGCTGACAGGGTGAACACAGAGCTGGCCAGCCCCTGTGAGCAGCCTGCTATGGTATGCAGTGCGTGGCACTCAAGGAATTCACTGATCTCTGGACCAAGAGCAAGATGTTGTTGATTGCTTCTCTGTGGAGGTTGTTTTGGGGCTATAAAACTGCCCAACACAGAGCAGGAGCTGCCAGCTCCCAGCCCTTCCTCCTTGGACTCCCTGGTAGCTCTGGGAAGGCTTTGGGGTGTGCTGCAGATCTGTGCCCCCCATTGGATGGGCTCTGAGGATGCTGTCTGCTAGGAGCTTACTCAGCTGGGCTGCAGAAGTGTTTTCTTGGTGGTGAATCTGATATTTGGTGTTGCTGTCAGCGTGTTGGGGCTCAGATCCTTCACTTCTGAGCTGAAAACATTGGGAGAGGTTTTAGGGGAGGTGCAAATGAACTTCCATGCTGTTAACTCCTGTGCTGCTGGATGCAGGGATCTGCTTCTGTAGTCCTGGGGAGGTCACAGTCCCAGCATGGTGAGGTTGGAAGGGATCCAGCCTAACCCCCTTGCTCCAGCAGGGCACCCACAGCAGCTTGCCCAGGAGGGTTTGGAAGCTCTGTAGATGAGGAGACTCCACAGCCTCTCTGTGCAGCCTGCTCCAGGCCTCCAGCAACCTCACACCAAAGAACTTTCTCCTTCTGGCTTCCAGTTTGTGCCCCTTGTCCTGTCCCTGGGTGCCACTGAGAGAAGTCTGGCCCCAGCCTCTTGCTCCCCACAGATCCTTTAGCTTTTGCTGAGTGTTGATCAGATGCCCTCTGGGGCTGCTCTTCTCTGAGGGGGTTCAGAGCTGCAGGAGTTGGGGGTTCTTGGGACACAAGGGCAGGAGTGTGGGGGCAGAGGCTGTTGCTGAGCTGGGCAGCAGGGTTTTGCAATGAGGCTGCAGTTTGCTTTTGCAGGGAACTGCCAGCTTTCTGCTGGAAAAAATGTGCTTAGGCTGTTCTCAGACCTAGGGCTGGGATAAATTTTTCCTCTCAGATATCCACAGTTTAACTCCAACCTTACATAAGCAGGACACAGACACAGCTGAGCTCTCTGGTGCCTGCAGTGGGGCTGAGGGAAGAGCTGAGCTGGGGGTGCTCAGAAATTGTCTTCTGCTGAATGTGCCCTTGCATACAAGGCGGCCAAGGGTGTCCTGGGGTGCATGAGGAAGAGTGTGGCGAGCAGGGTGAGGGAGGTCTGGTAAGGCCACAGCTGGAGTCCTGGGGACAGCTCTGGGCTCCCCAGTTCAAGAGAGACAGGGAACTGCTGGAGAGAGTCCAGTGGAGGCTGGGAAGATGCTGAGGAGCCTGGAGCAGCTCTGTGAGGAGCAAAAGCTGAGAGCCCTGGGGCTGAGAGCCTGGAGAAGAGCAGCCCCAGAGGGGAGCTGAGCAATGCTCAGCAAGAGCTGAGGGATCTATGGGGGGCAAGAGGCTGAGGCCAGACTCTGCTCAGTGGTGCCCAAGCAGGGGGCTTGGACTGGATGATCTGCAGAGGTCCCTTCCAAGTCCCCCATGCTGTGGGGTTGGTTAACCCCGGTGCTGCTCCAGTTTGTCTGTTTCAGGAGGTTTTCTCTTTTCTCCTTTGGAGTTCTGTGCCTTTCCCTGAGCCTTTTTCCTTTCAAAGCAAAGCAGAGGTGAAGAGTCCCTGCTGAGTGGCTTTTGGCAGTGAATATTTGGCTTCAAATTTCTCCAAGGTAATCTTTTTCTTTTTCCTGCTTGTTTTTTTTGTAGGATGCTGTGACATCCAAGCCAGTAATCCAGTTCCAAGGAAGTCAAGGGGTAAGTTTCTCTGGGGGTTGCTGTGGAAAGTTCTTGACTGAGTTGTACAATGAATCCGAGGAGGTGTTTGTGCTAATTCCAGTGCAGGCAGTGATGTTCTGAGGAGCAGGAAGTCCAGATGTGGCCTGGGAAAGATTATTTGCCCCTGGAGCACGTGGATGAGCTTTCCATGAAAACTTTTCCTCCTCTTTATGTTCAAATCCCACACAAAGGAGACTT
The DNA here is from genome assembly GCF_027791375.1 of Indicator indicator. Lineage (NCBI taxonomy): Eukaryota > Metazoa > Chordata > Aves > Piciformes > Indicatoridae > Indicator > Indicator indicator. The sequence continues at coordinate 2,305,497 of NC_072045.1, read as the reverse complement.
CCTCACCCTGCTGAATCCAGGGCAGCAGCCCCAGCAGTGTTGCTGTTGGGGAAGTACAGCTTTCTGAGGCTGAGCTGTTGGGTAGGACAAGGAAGGGAAGGTTCAGCCCTGTCAGAGCTGTGCTGGGTGCCACAATCCATGGCAGCCTTGCTGGTGCCCTGAGGAGAGGCTGTGCTGAGCCTGGGGCAGCTGGCGTGGGGCTGGCTGGGACTGGCAGTGCTGGGAGGCTGCTCAGATGCTCCTCACTCTGCACAGCTGTGCAGGTTCTGTGAGCACCACAAGTGGTTTCTGTTCAGGGGTTTTACTTCTTCAACTTGTGTTCCACTGGCTGAGCTCCTCCAGGGTATTTATAGGCACTTGAAAGGCTCTGCCCCTGCCAGCAGAGCGATTAAATAGGTGATGTTCCTGATAGTCATGCAGCTCTTCACTGAGCCTCAGAGGTGGCACCTGGATCCCTCTTAGCTGTGTTTAACTCTGCATAAGGAAGGGGAATTGAATTCAGTTCCTCTCAGCCATCTGAACTCTGCTGTGAAGGTCTCAGTTTTATTGGGTGTTGTTTTTTGTAGTGGCACAACAAAACTTTCCCAAAGGCTGGAGTGAAGCAGGCAGTGAAGCACAGCCCAGTTCTCCTTGCCTGTGTTTTACCTCCTGATCTTAGCCTCACTCCAACAGAAGGTAGCAGCAAAGATCTGATTGTTATTGGTAAGAAGAAAAATCCAAACCTTCTCATCCTGGGAAATACAGAAAGGAGCAATTTCCAGGTTGCTTTTTTCACTGTTTACAATTAAACTGCTCAGCAAGCTCAGCATGAAAGCTCAGATAAAAATCTGCAGTTGGAGTTGGCAAAGTGAGGAGAGCTGTGCAGGGTGAGTGATTTATTGCTGTTAGGTGAGCAAACAGCTTTGCATGGGAGAAAGAGGCTCAAGAAGCCCCCAGATGCCTTCCCTGGCCTTTGGAGGGACCTGTGGTGGCCTGCACCTGAGCTGTGCTGTGCAGCTGCTGGGGGAATGGCTCTCTGCAGCCTTCATCCTGGAGGGAGATGCAGCAAACTGAATCACCACAGCTTCAGACACTCTGCTACCCTCAGCTGCTGTGCTCTCCTTGCAGAGGGTTTCCTGTGGGGCTGGGCTGGCCAGGGGAGTTCTCAGGCCTGAAGTGTGGCAGTTGCTTGGAATTCAGCAGGTTGAGAGGAGGCAGCTCCTGCTGACACTGAGCTCTGGTGCACTTGGCATGGACTCAGAACTGTTTAGGCTGGAAAAGGCATTTGAGATTGAGTCCAACCTGGTGCCAGCCCATGTCCTGTCTCAGACCATGCAGCCCAGCCAGCAGCCCAACACCACCAGGGACATTACCTTAAGACCTTGAGTACCAAAGTGCTGCACAGTTGCTGGGGACAGGGCTGTCCAGGAAAGGCTGCAGCTCCTTCTCTTTTGGGTGAAGCCTGGACAGAAATGGAGCTTCAGCTGGGATGAATCAGCAGAGGCTTCCTGGGGAAGCAGGGAAAGAGCTGAACTGGGCAGGGGGAAGCCCCTTCAGGTGCTGAGTGCCTGGATTTGTGTGCAGCTCTGATGCGAGTGCTGGGAACACAGAGCCTGAGCCTTACATGATTGAAATCAGGATACTTCCCCCTGGTTGCTGGTCTGAGCTTGTGCTGCTGTCCCTAGAGAAGGGTGAAGCTGCTGCTCAGTGAGCTGTGCACAGAAGAGTTTCTTGAAAGGAAAAAAACCCAAACCAAAAACACAACAAACCCCTCAGCAAACCACCCCAGGAGTCACATCTGCACTCGAGCTATTTTTAAGTGTCTATGGTTACTGGTGTCATGGTCGGCACCAAAATTAGGGCTCCCTCAAAGCAGTTTCCATGCTGTTTTGGTGGCTTGAGAAACCTTCTGTTTCAGCTAAAAATAATTCCTAGATAAGGGCCAGTTTGCATCTGCTGAGGCTTTCCAGGACAGGCAGCAGCAGCTCACTCACTCCTGCCTGCCTTAGTTTCCAGCCTTTGAAGGAGCTGCAGGAGCTGCCCAGGAGGGCCTGAATCAAGGCCTTCACAAGGGTGAACCAGGAGCTGGAGTTATTTTGGTGTCTGAATGTCTGAGCTGGGGACATCTTCTGGGGTTTGTTTTACCAGCAGCAGTCCCCAGCAGCAGCTGCTGCCTGGTTGCCTTTCCCTTGGTGCCCTGTTCCCAGCAGGGTGACCCATGGGTGAGTGGTGCCAGCTGCAGAATGCCCACAGCCTGCTGCTGACACAGCTTGGTGCAGCCTCTCAGCCTGCTCAGGAAGCAGGAGATAATTTTGGTGGGGGCTGGGTGGGGGCAGAGGGTGCTGGGGCAGATTAAGGGCTCAGGGCTGCAGCAGGCGTTTGGCTGAGGAGATAACAGGGCAGGGCTGCTGGGTGCCACCAGATCTGCTCTGGGGGCTGTTAGGGCCAGGCCATGGGATTGGGTGGGGGATAACTTGTCCTGTACAGCTCTGGATGTCTTCATGGAATGGTTGGAAGTGACCTCTGAAGGGTTTCTTGTCTTCATGGAGAGTGGCTGGGGTCTGCTGCAGGGCTTCAGCACAGCTCACTCAGGCCTTTCCTGCAGCTTCTCAGAAGGTCTCTGTGGTTTAGCAGAATGGCCCAGATGTGCTCTTTCCAGGCTGCTGCAGACGCCTGAGGTCAAGGGGAAAGCACCTAGAAAGCCTCAGTGCCAGCAGAGAGCCTCTCTGGAGCCTGGGTGTGTGGCTACCCCAGGCTGGTTAGCAGGAGGGAGGATTTTGGGCCTAGATGTGGCAGTTTGGGTAAACACAAATCTGCATGGTGGAGCTGAAAATAGGTTGAAGCTGCTGCTGCTTGTTCTTGAAGCCACCTTCATGGTCCAGCACTGATGTGGGAGTGGAGCTGAGGTTGGTGCTGGATCCCCAGGGCAGAGGGGGAGCAGTTTCCCTGCTGGGGGTTCAGGGCAGTGGTGTCTGGGAGCACACTCAATGCTTGGGTAAATATTGAACCTAGCAGCAACATCTGCCCTGCTGTGAGCCCTGGAATCTCCTTATGGAATTAGAACCTCCTAATCAGGAGGGATCCCTGCTGCCTGGTGCCCTGGAGGGGCTGCCTGCAGTGCCCATCACTGATGCCCAAGAAACCACCCAAGAATCCAAGCAAGAGGGCTGGGCCAGGCCTGAATCACCACAGCTGGGTCAGATTGCTAGAACAAGATGATTCTGAGCTCTGCTTTGGGAGGCAGCAAGCTGCCAGCTCAGATCTCTGCCCTGGTGCAGGCACTGTTGTGCCCCCTCTAGCACCTTATCTGTGCCCCACACGAGGGTTTGCCAAGCTGAACCCTTGGGGCAGCTCCTTGCTCCTCACACTCTCCTGGGCAGCAGTCCCAGAGCTTCAGGCTGCAAAGTGGCTCAGCCCAGGGTGCCTGCCAGAAGAGTGCACCTGGTGTGGAGTGCCCAAGGCACCAACCTTCCCCTCCTGCCCACAGCACATCGCCATCCCGAGGCCTGACCGACCCTCGGAAGTGAGGACCTTCACCTTCTACCTGTCCAACATCGGCAAGGACAGCCCCCAGGGCAGCTTTGACTGCATCCAGCAGTATGTCTCTAGGTGAGTGGTGCAGCAGAGGGCATCCAGCCTCTTGGCTTTTACTTTTTATCTTCTCTTCTGTGCAGTCTGTGCCCTAACAAACCTCAACACAACTTTGAATCGTGGAAAAGGCACCAAAGGTCCACTCCAGCCATTCTCAGACTCTGCCAAGGCTGGGGCTGAACCATGGCCCTCAGCACCACAGCTCTGGGGCTGTGAAACCCCTCCAGGGATGGGGATTCAGCCACCTCCCTGGGCAGCCTGGGACAGGCTTTGAGAACCCTTCCAGTGAAGAAGTTTCTTTTAACGTCCAACCTAAACCTCCCCTGAGGCAGCTTGAGGCCACTTCCTCTCCTGCTATCCCCTGTTAGTAGGCAGAAGAGACCAAGCCCTGTTTCCACTGCCTCTCTTTTGCAGCAATGGCAACATCCACTTGGACTGCCTGGGGAGCATCCAGGACAAGATCACGGTGTGTGCCACAGACGACTCGTACCAGAAGGCGAGGCAGAGCATGGCGCAGGCCGAGGAGGAGACGCGCAGCCGCAGCGCCATTGTCATCAAGCCCGGCGGCAGATACCTGGGTAGGCAGCACCTGGGCCTGGGGGGTCAGGCTGCCTCTGGAGGCACAGCCTGGCCTGTGCTTGGCCAGGAAGGGCTTCAAGAAGCAGCTGGGAGCTCCTTATGGATCTTCCATTTCCTAGGGTGCTCCTCTGCTTGCCTGGTGTCTCCTTCGTGGCTTCCATCTCCACCCTGGGGTGTGGGTGGTGCTGGGGTGGTCCCTGAGGGCTGTCTGTGTGCAGTGATCGCACCTGGGGATGCTGTTGGGCCAGCAGAAGTTTCTGGGGGGTCAGCTCAGGGGTCCCTCCATGGCTGTCACACAGCTGGGGTGTGCCTGTGCTGGAGACCACAACACAGCAGCTGGGGTGCAGGTAGCAGGGCCCTGCCTTGTGCTGCCTGCAGCCTGGGGCACACCATCCTGTGACAAGGGAAGGAAACAAACCCATGGCAAATAGCTATGGGCTCCAGAAGGAGCCTGCAGAGACCTGGCTTTGGCCTCAAGTCCCTGCATAACCCCAGCCTGGTCACAAACTGAGGCCACAAACATTAAGCAGAAAGCAGGGCTCTGGGGGTGTCTCCTGGGGACAGCTCTACCAGCCCCTGCTCAGAGAGTACCTCAGCCCAGTGGTGAGTGGCACAGAGCAGAGCTGCCCCTGACTCATTGTTCCATTGGCCAAGTGCTCAGAGCTGAGAAATCAGATAGCAATCAGGAAGGAAATGGATTGATTTCCTGTAGGCTGGGGGTGGTTTTGTTTAGCCTCTCTCTGACAGCATTACAGTAAGGGCATGGAGCTGGGGAGCAGCTGAGGGAGAAGCTTCCTGGAAAGATGGAGCAGAGCCTGGGATGTCAAAGCGCTCCTGCAGAAGCTCTGGGCTGAGGGTGCAGCCTTAGGAGGGCTGTGCTTTGCAGGTGAGAAGTCAGGGTTGAGACACTGCTCCAAGAGGGAAGGAGCTGGGCAAGGGCAGTTCCCTGGTGGGCTGTGCAGACTTGGCAGTGCCAGCCTCAGCATCTGATCCTGCTGGCTGCAGGGAGAGGCCTGGGGCTCACCTTGCCATCAGAGCCCCAGCTCAGCACTTCAGCCTCAGGGGAGCTGCTCCAGGCAGCTCAGATGTGGGAGAATTTTTATGGAATGTTGAAATTGGAGAGCAGCAGAGCAGGGGAGGTGGCCAGCAGCACCTGAAGGGCTGTGTGTGGGTAGCTGCCATGTCAGCAGGGGACGTGTGCTGCTCACACCCCAGCTCTGGGGCTGGGCAGCTCTGGATGTTCACACTGCAGTGGTTTAAGGCACCTCCTGTTCTGCCTTCCCCTAGCTTCTGCTTTTGCTGTCAGTGCTCCTTTGGGCTCCATCTTCAAGCAGAAATGTCCCAGTGTGGTATCTGCTGCCCATGCCCTGGTACAAGAGTTAAAGCAGGTCTAGGAAGCTGACAAATCTCTTGTCCCATTTCTGGCAGCCAAGTGCAGCTGAACTCTGACTTCTGGGGATGTTCTAATGTCTGAGTTGTTGTTTTGCTCCCTCCTGCCCTGGCTGGGCTGGGCTTGCTCACATCAGCCTGGTGCGTAAAGAGCAGGCAGGAAGTGGAGCCTGTTGTGCAATCTGCCTGTCAGTGGCACAAGCATGCAGCCCAGCACAGTATCTGCAGATGACTCAGTTGCTTCCTAGCACTGCAGGTCTGCCCTGCTGGGAGCAGCCTCCAGAGCTCACAGTGACTGCTGGGTGCTGTTTGTCCTGCTGAAGGGCACTGTCTGGAACCACAGTGATTATTGATTGCTTCTGCATGGCTTAGACCTTGGACCCTACACGTTTATTTCTGTCCAGATGCTGGGTTTGCCTTTGGGAGCAGGAACCTGCCCTTATGCCCTGTTCTCTGTCCTAACCCCTGCAGACCTTTGGTTTGTGCTGGGAGTGATGTGGGACTTGGGCAGGGCTCTCCAAGCTGCTCTTCCATAGGAGTGGGAAAGATGAGTTCTTGTTTAAAGCTATCAGAAACTAAGAACCACACTGGGATGGAGTCGAGGAAGCTGCCTCTGAGGGCTTGGGATGAGCTTTGGAGACAGCTTTGTGCTCTCCTGTGTGTGGCTGTGCAGGAGGCTGTCCCACCAGAGCAGGCAGCACACTGATGAATAGGCCATGGACCATGCTAGACCCTGCTCAGCTGGGCCTGCTCAGTGGGGGGAAGGGAGATGGACCCAGCCCCATAAAGTTGCCATTGTTCTAAAAGGAGAAACATCTGCTGGAGGAGAGCTTCTGCTGAGCTCAGCAGCAGGGAGCTGCTCCTTGACCACTTCTGGTTTCTCCACTCCATATTTTGTCTCGTCTCCATAATAATGCAGAAATTCCCTCTCCCAGGGAGGGGAAGGAATGGTTAGCTGAGCCGTGGGGATCCATGGGCTGGGGAGAAATGAAAAGCTGGCAGACAAAGAGGGCTTTATGTAAGCCTGTGGCCAATAATGCTCAGGTTTCCAGGCCTGGTGTTGCTGTTTACTTGCTCCAAGCTTGTCAGCAGTCATCAGGCTCAAGGGGTGCCGCAGCCGAGCGGCTGGGGCTGTGCTGCTTTTGTTTGTCCTTCCTTGTCACCCCCTGGCACTTCACATGCTCTGCTGCACTCCCTGTACGTGTTGACAGCCCACTGGCCTTTGCAAGGTGACTGCTGCAGTGACTGTTCTCATCTCACCCCAGGCAAGAAGGTTCAGGTGCGGAAGCCTGCCCCAGGAGCCTCCGAGGCAGTGCCCTCCAGGAAGCGCCCGACGCCAGTCAACCTTGCCAGTGCAATAAAGAGAGGCAACAGTGCCATATCCCAGAGACCCTTCAAGGACAGGGTTGTGCACTTACTGGCACTAAAGCCTTACAAGAAACCTGAACTTATTCTCAGATTGCAGAAGGATGGACTTTCTCAGCAGGACAAGGATTTGCTGGACAGTCTTCTGCAGCAGGTATGTACCCTAAAGGGCCATGTCCTCCCTGGGGTGAGTCTGAACCTAACCTGTGTGCCTGAGTCCAGCTCCATGGCTCTGAGGGCCGTGTCCACCAGCAGTTCAGCATTCGTCTTGCTGTGCTGCTAGAGACAGCAGAAGCCTCTGGTGTGGACACCTCGGTTTGGGTCTGGGCAGCTGAGCTGCAGTGCACCAGATCAGTCCCCTTAGAGGAAGACTTCTGGCTGGAATTACCTGACAGAGGCTCTGCAGCTCTGAGTTGTGAGAGCCTCTGAACCTCTCTCTCCATTGACATGGAGCATGTTGAGTCACTTCAGAGGAACACTTTCAGTTAGCTGTGAGGAGAAGCCTCCAACAGAGGCTCTCCAAGCTGCTTGATTCCGCAGAATTGCTTTGGTTGGAAAAGGCCTGGAAGGTCCTGGGGTCCAACCTATAAATCTAAACATTTTCATGTACATGGATGTAAAGGAACCTGTTGAGTCACTCTGGGATTCCTCTAACAGAGGGTCTGCGAGCTGCTCTAACCTGTAGAGTGGGTGTTTGGAAAGTGAGGTTTTAATTTGGCAACCTTGCTAGAGCTGTGTTGGGTTATTAACTCCTGGAATGCTTTAGCTTGAATGCTTTCAGCCTGAACCCCTCACTTGTGTCTCATTCCTGGGGTTGATGCAAAATCTTCTTACAAAATCCACTGAGGGTGCTGAGACTCTGAAAGAGGCTGCCCAGGGAGGCTGTGGATGTTCCCTCCCTGGAGGTGTTCAAGGCCAAGCTGGATGAGGCCTTGAGCAGCCTGGGCTGGTGGGAGGTGTCCCTGCCCATGGCAGGGGGCTGGAACTGGATGATCTTGAAGCTCCCTTCCAGCCTAACCCTTTCTGTGACTCTCAAAATCTCTCCATTTTTATTACCATGAGCAGCAAACACCCAGTGCAGATCCAGAGAGGGTAAAGCCCTGTCCCTCCCGACTCAGCTTTCCACCTCAGAGTGCTCAGCCCCATGCCCTCCCTGCTCAGAGCTGCAGCAGATCCCTCCTGTGTCAGGGGTGGGAGCTGGCTGCCAGCTGAACCAGTCCTGGGTACTTGGCATCATGGTAGTGGTGCCATTTTAGGAGCTGAAGTAAATACCTTTTATTGCTCAGGGCAAACACAACCATGGGGATTTATTGAAGTGCTGCAGCTGCACTCTGCTTTCTTGGGGTTTGGTTTTTTCCTTGACTCCTTTCCCTAACTGCAGAGCAGGCAGTGAGGAGCTGCTTTGCCCACAGGCACAGGGCAGGTCATGCTGAAAATGGAGTTCTTGCTGGCACTGCTTGCTCCTTCCCTACGTCTTCATCCTGGAGCCCTGAATTTTCTGGCAGTGCCAGAGTTCCTTGGAGCACCCTGTTGAATGCTATAAATAGATTTAACTCCAGAAGTGCTGCTGCTGGTGAGCAGCTCCTTTACCAGTGCCCCCCAAAGTGCTATAGCAGGCAGGGGAGGTGTTTGGCAGTGGCCATGGGCAGCTGCCTGGGCTGAATGCTGAGTCTTGGACTGTAAATATGTTGCTCATAAACTTAATCTTCCCTCCAGCCCTAGCAGAGCTCCCATCCACAGGCAGACACAGATAAGCTAAAAATTACAGGCTGGGAGAGAGCTCTCTGGCTAAATGCATCGAGGTGTGGGTTTCATTGTGCTCTCCCTTCTCTCTCAGGACTCTCTGTTCCTGCTGGCCTTTTTGCCTCATTTTGCAAGGCTTCTATTTTTGGGAGGTTTGGGGTGGAGCTTTGCAGAGTCCCACACCAGCAAAACAAGGAGGTAGCAACCCTCAGCCTCTGTGCAGAGCAAACCCAAGTGGTGGTGGTGGTGCCTGGGCTCCCAGCCTGGCCCAGCAGCACAGCTCCTGCCGTGGGAGGCAGCAGGAACAGGAGAGGCTCTCAGAGAGGTTCTGAAACAGAAACCTGGTTTGGCTTTTGTGTCTCTTGGGGCTGTTTACCAGGATCTCTGAATGTAAAACACAGCTCAAATTCTCCTTGTGTTTTGGCTCAGGCTTTTGGAAAGCTGACAGAGCTGGAAGGAAAAACAAAGTGTTGGTCATGTAAGCTGATAACTGAGCTGCTGGTTTTCACCTATCAGAGAGCTTTGCTCTGTCAGCTCTGCAGCCTTTTGCTGTTAAATCCACTGGGGTTTAACATTAGGTTGTAGTCTCCCTAAAGCAAACAAACTGAAGAGCATCACTTCAGTGAACTCCAGGGGCCCCACTCCTTCCATTGCCTTTCTGAGGCCCTCAGTGCTGTGGTGGGTACCAGGAGCCTGTAGGCAGGGCATCTCCTGAGCCCTGGAGAGCACCAATGGAACAGATCCCCAGTGCCTCCAAAACCTTTGGCAGCTCAGGTACAATCCAGCAGCCAGGCTGAGCAGCTGAAGGAGGGGATTTGGGCTCTGCCAGCTGCTCAGCCTGGCTGCAGGCACAGCTTTTACCTCCTTTGCTCCACCTTCCTTTTCTTTCCAAACCTGCAGTGGTCTGCAGTCACCCAGGAAGGGCTGTGGGGATTTGGGGGTTGTGCTAACACCTCCTCAGATGTGTAACCAGCAGCAGGCAGTTAAGTTTTGAGCGGAGCTGTGGGATAACTCTGACCAAGTTGTTTCCATCCTAACACAACCCTGCCAGACCCAGCAGTGTTTCCTACCTGTGCAGACACCACACAGGGCTGGGGGGGGAAGCTGCCCAGCATGGGGTGGGATCAGATGTCAGAAAGCTCCTCCTGCAAGGGCTGCTGCAGCACAGCAGAGGTGCAGAGTTTTACTGTGTAAACCCTGGGTTACAAGCTGGTAATCACAGGTTTGGTTCTTGCCCTCAAGTAGTTCTCAGAGAAGTTCTCCTCTGTGAAGTGCAGCTGCTGCTGGTGGTGCACTGGGGGGCAGGGGCAATCTGCAGCCTTACCTGGGCAGTGCCCACCAGGCATTTCCTTCCCAGCTCCTTGGGAAGGCCTCTGTCTGCTGCCTGCTCTGCTGGCTCCTTAGTGAGAAATTATCTTCTGGCAATTGTTAACTAAGCTGTGGCCACGAGAGCTGCCCTGTCAGCTCCAACTGCTGCATCTGAGCTGGGGAACAGGTGTGATAAGGGAGAGCTGCCTGTTCCCATCAGGGTTCATTTCCAGGTATTTCCATGAGGTGATCTTGTACCACTCCAGACTATCCAAGCTGAATAATCTGCTTAGATATGCCTGGTTGCCCAGTAAACTGGACGTGCTTTGGAGCCTCAAACTCTGGCAGTGAGCAGGCAAAAGGCAAGGCACAGTTGAAGTAAATCACCTAAGTAATGAGGAGATGGAGTTGAAAGCCTCTCCCTGTTCCCTCTCCCCACTGACTGCTGCTGAGTGCTGAGGTTCTGCCTGCACCTTGGACCTCCTTTGGTAGGAGTGAGATAAACCAACCCTCTCAGCCGGGTTTTTTCAAATGGCCTCTGTTTCAGGTGGCAAATCTGAGTGCCAAGGACAGCACTTTCACACTGAAGGATTGTGTCTACAAGGAGGTGCAGAAGGACTGGCCTGGCTACTCAGAAGGGGACCAGCAGCTGCTGAAGAGGATCCTGGTCCGGTAATTATTGCACCTGGAGCTGGGAAGCGCTGGGCCAGGTCGAGTTGCTATGCATCAGGGTCACTAATGCATCAGGGTCACTAAGTCAGCAGAGCTGTGGCAAGCTGAGTTGTCTGAATACCAAGCAGGCCTGGTTGTCATCCAGGCAGCTGCAGAGGTTGACTAAACCTGGCTTTCAAAGTGGATGCACTCTTCAGGTGGTCTTAGGTTGACTTCAGATCATAGGAACAGCCAAGGGAGAAACCTGGGTGGGAAGCAAAAGCTGTTCCAGTTGGAAGCTGATTTAAAGTGGTTGGAGGTCCTGGGAGATGGATGGATGAAGGCAAGCAGAGTATGATCCTCACTGTCCAGGGCATACCTGTGCTGCTGCTCCTCCCTGCAGAGCTGGGGTGATGGCTTGGTCCCATTGCTAAAGACTTCTCTCTTCCACAGATACAATTTCCTTAGGTGAAGCTTTGGCTGGCAGGCAGCAGAATGCATCTCCCAGGTTTCTGGAGGAGGATTCTGCTCTGAGGGTACCTGGCTTGGCACAGTTTTTTTTTGTCCTGCAGCTGCCTTGGTTTTGAGGCTTGTTTTGATGCACTGCTGGTCAAGCTGAAGTGGAGCCTGCTCTGCTGGAACAGTTTCACCATTTGAAAGCACAATTGGCTTAGAGACGACTTTGTTAAACCAACAGAAACTTGCACTTAGAGCATTCTAAAGAAAACCCAACTGGTTTAAATGGCCTTGCTGGTGGGTTCTAATGAGATGGAAAAGTACAGCTGCCCTGCAATCTTGGTGCCTTTCACAAGCAGCAGATTTCTGCCTGTGGAAAGCCAGGGGGAGCTGCTTTTTTTTCTAGAATTGTGGCATTCAGTTATGTGGAGGCCTATAAATAGACCTTGGAAAGGATGTATTCAACTGTACAAACAAAGCCCTGCTCAGGCCAGTGCAGGTAATGAGGCTACAAAATGGAAAAACCAGGCAGGGGTGAGGGCAGGAAGAGAAGGCTCAGAGGGAGCAGGCACCGGCCCCGGGCCTTACGTTGCTGCCTGCGGTCGGCTGCGTGGTTGTCTGGATCCAGCCAATTGTTCAGTGTCCTCTTGGTTTGCAGGTCTGGCTGCCGCTTGGTGGTTCATTGGAGGCAATAATCAGCACATCTGCAAACCTTAGAGCTGTATCTGGCAGTGCCCAGCTGGGGCTAGCTCTGTGTTCCTCAGGGTGTGATTTCCACCCTGCTAGTGGAGTGGTTTGCTGCTGCTGCAGGGCTGCAGGTTGAGAGTTGTCCTCTCTCATTCACTTGTCTGAGATCCAGGATGAGCATCTTAGGAGATCCCAAAATCCCAGCATGGTGGGGGCTTGGCAGGGAGCTCTGAAAACACAGAGCGGAGCAGCACAACTTTGCATGATGCAGCTTAAAGCTGTTCTTAGGAAGCTCTGAATGCAAACCCTGGTGGCCCAAAGATGTGACCCTGGTGGTCACATCTTTGTCGGTGCCATGGACAGAGGCATTGAATGCACCCTCAGCAAGTTTGCTGATGGCACCAAGCTGTGTGGTGCAGCAGACATGCTGGAGGGAAGGGATGCCATCCAGAGGGACCTTGACAGGCTGGAGAGCTGGGCACAAGCCAACCTCATGAGGTTCAACAAGACCAAGTGCAAGGTCCTGCATCTGAGTAGAGGCAATCCCAAGCACAAATCCAGGCTGGGCAGGGACTGGCTGGAAAGCAGCCCTGAGGAGAGGGACTTGTGGGTGCTCGTGGACAGGAAGCTCAACAGGAGCTGTCAATGTGCCCTTGCAGCCCAGAAAGCCAACCAGAGCCTGGGCTGCATCAAGAGAAGTGTGGCCAGCAGGGCAAGGGAGGTGATTCTCCCTCTCTGCTCCGCTCTGGTGAGACCCCACCTGGAGTACTGCATCCAGTTCTAGAGCCCCTATTACAAGAGGGATATGGACATGCTGGAAGGTGCCCAGAGAAGGGCCACCAGGATGATCAGAGGGCTGGAGCACCTCTCCTATGAGGACAGACTGAGAGAGTTGGGGCTGTTCAGTCTGGAGAAGAGAAGGCTCTGAGGTGACCTTATTGTGGCCTTCCAGTATCTGAAGGGGGCTACAAGAAAGCTGGGGAGGGACTTTTTAGGATACCAGGTAGTGACAGGACTGGGGGGAATGGAATAAAGCTGGAAGTGGGGAGATTCAGGCTGGACATGAGGAAGAAGTTCTTCCCCATGAGAGTGGTGAGAGCCTGGAATGGGTTGTCCAGGGAGGTGGTTGAGGCTCCATCCCTGGAGGTGTTTGCAGCCAGGCTGGATGAGGCTCTGGCCAGCCTGCTGTAGTGTGAGGTGTCCCTGCCCATGGCAGGGGCGTTGGAACTGGCTGAGCCTTGTGGTCCCTTCCAGCCCTGACTGATTCTATGATTCTATGAACAATGCTGCTCACAGTGCCTGGTAGAATCCTGCTTTTCCTGGTCCCACGGGGGCCTGCTGCTGTTCCTGGAAAATTTGGTTTAATGATGCTGAGGAGTGGGAGAAATCATTCCTCAACATTTGAGCTTGGGCTTCAGCCCCTTTGCAGTGTGCTTGCATCCTGAACTGCTGCCTCCTGAAGTCGATTCTAGCTGAGGCAAACTCAGCAGAAACCACTGTCAGTAATGCCTTATTGAGCTGTGCTGCAGCCAGCAGCAAGGGGATATAAATAAATAGAAATACCCTAAACACCCTAAAGTTCACTGCCAGCTCTCACTGAGCTGTGGATTGCATTCCTGAGGCTGTCATTCCTTTGGTGCAATGTTCATGGCAGCAGCTCAAGAGAAAAGAGGTGAAGCTGTCAGAAAGTTCTATCCTCGGCAGGGAATCCTCCCCTGCTCCCTCAGCCCTCTCAGCCACAGCCCCAGCTGAGACACTCCAAGGTGCTGCCTCCATTCACAGATTACAGAAATCATGGGGGGGCAAGAGACAGAGAAGCAGCTGCCATGGGTTGTTGGTTGATGGTTTCCTGTAGTAGTTTCTTCCTTGTATTTTGTCAGAAACCAAAACTGTCAGTGCCTGACCCAGCTCTCAGGGTATCTTCAGGCAGTCAGCATGGGAGCCCCAAAGGCTGTTGTGGCATGCAGGAAGGTTTGGAGTGGCATCAGTTGGCTTGGCAGGCCCAGAGCTGACCTGCCCTGAATTCTGTCTTGCAGGAAGCTCTGCCAGCCCCAGAACAGCAGCGGATTTCAAGGAGAAGCTCCTTCCCTGAGCCCACCAAAAGACAACGTGATCTCCAGCTCTCCTCCTCAGGTGGGTGGTTGGAGAGGGAGCAGCCAGGTCTCCTCTGGGGCTGCTCTTCTCCAGGCTCTCAGCCCCCTCTCAGCCTTTGCTCCCCACAGAGCTGCTCCAGGCCCCTCAGCATCTTCCCAGCTACCACTGGACTCTCTCCAGCAGTTCCCTGTCTCTTTTAAACTGTGGGGAGATCAGAGCTGGACCCAGTCCTGCAAATGTGGCCTCACTGGGGCAGAGTAGAGGAGGAGACCCTCCCTTTACCTTGCTGGCCACACTCTTGATGCATCCAGCTGGCTGCCTGTCAGAGTTGCAGGGCAGGGAGCTGCTGCTTTACTCACTGCTAATAACTGAGTGGCAGGAGGCAGTAATAAGCAGCTCCCAAACACGATTGACTTATTAAAAACCTTGACCTTTGGCAGCCTAATTGCCTGACAGATCAGGGGCAGGTTGGGCTGCTCTTTGATTTGTTGGGATGCCAGCTCATGGAGCTGTCAGGAGGCCATGGGGACTGGTTTGCCATGGCAGTGCCCTGGGAAGGAGCAGCACTGCTGACATGGGGCAGCATCAGTCCCGCTCCCACTGGTGCCTCGGAGCAGCCATTCCCTGCTGGGTTGTGCAATGCCAGCTCCTCCTCTGCTCTGGGGCAGCCCAGACAAGTTGAGAATTTATCCTTCTCCTGCCAGTGGAATGTGTAATGCCTGCTTGTCTGGACAGACACAGTGAGGATTAGTGGCAAAGTATATGAGCAGGTAACAAAATTCAGGAGCTCTCTGGCAGCGAGAACCAGGACCCTGCAGCTTGTCTGCCAGGTAGCTAAATTCCAACCCTCCTGCCCTGCTGTGGGCATGTTCCTGGTGAACGAGGAATGATCCCTGTTGTTGCAGCTTACTCAGGCACAATGCTGCAAAGAGGCTGGGCTGGGGCTTTCTTAACCTGACTCCAGAGCAGATCAGCTGATTTTGGTGTCTCTCAGAGAGAGGATGGTAGAAGGTGGCAGTTCTTAGCCCTGCTCCTGTCCTGGCCCCTCCTTCCTGGAGAGGGATGTGGGGAGGCCAGGTGGGGATATTGCAGAGCAGATTGAGCTGCCCTGGGCTCTCCAGAGCTGCCCTTTCCCTGATGAGGAGCTCCTGCTCCTCTTCAGAATTGCCCTGGCATGTGGAAAGGTTGCCTGCCACGGTGTCCTTGAGACAATCGACCCCCCTCCCCCCAGAGTCAGCAAATAGAAATGAAAACTGGGGAGAGAGCAAACTGGCAGCTCCCTGGCAAAGCAGCCAAGCACCCAGCAGCCCTCCTGTGCCAGGAGAGCGTCCAGTGGGCAGCACATGGCAGTCCTCCCTGAGACACAAAGAAAACAACCAAACACCCAAAGCAAACAGCCAGGACTGCCCTTTGTTTTCCTCTGGGCACTCAGTAACCTTTCCTCAGAGTTCCTGCAGCCCTGTGCTGCCAGGGCAGGCACCCAGCACTGTGCCGAGGGCTGCCTGAGGGCAGCTTGGCTCAGCTGAGGCCAGCAGCAGTGGTTCTGGCTCCTTTCTGCAGACTTACAGATGGCTCCTTCGTGGTGCCTCAGCCTCACCTGCACTCTGGGGGCTGTGGGCACACCAGAGCTGCTTCAAGTGGCTGCTGCAGGGCGAGGGGGAAGGTTTTCCTGAAGTTCTTTCCAGCCTGCCTGTGATGCTGAGCTTCAGAGCTCTTTCACCAGGCCATGGCTCCAGAGCAGCTGCTAGGGCTTGCCTGGGAGAGCTTGGGATGGATCAGCCTCTGTAGGACCTGGTGGGCCTGGAGCCTGTCGCAGCCTGTGAGCTGGGACGGTCGGTGGCAGAGCTCTGCCCCGGGGCTGTCCCTGGTTCTCCGGAGCTGTAGCACCACCTAGCGGTAGCCACCCGGAACCGCCATCGGAGACCCCGAGATTATTTTTCTGCTCCTTTTTGCTCCCTAGAAACGATCCCAACCTCTGGAGTTTATCGATCCCTTGGCCAACAAAAAGCCCAGGATCTCACATCTGGCTCACAGAACTCCACCCACGTTCAACGGGAAGCTGAACTCCTCCAACGGGAAGGATGCTGCTGCCCCGGCATTGCCGCCGCCGCCGCTCCCGGAGTCCGTTGGCTCCAGCTCCAGCCTGCCGGTGCTGGAGCTGCCCAGGCCTCACGATCCCCTTTCGGATGTCAGCAATGACCTGACTCACAACGGCAGAGACTGTGAGACCCCGGAGGCTGCTGACAGACTGACTCATCCCCTGCCAACAGACTGTCCCCAGACGAGCAAACACAACTGCAGCTTGTACCTCAAAAGCAAGAAAAAGTCCAAAAAGCACAAAGACAAAGAGAAGGAGAAGAAGGAGAAGAAAAATGAAGAGAAGTGCAAAGAGGAGAAGCAGGACTGTGAAGTAATAAAAAATGCTGACTTACTTAGTGTTCCCCAGGAGCAGGTCACAGGTATGTATGGGCTGGGAGGTCTTCCTCAGCCTGAGCTAAGGTCTTGGTACCAGCTGTGGGTGGTGGTCTCTGCTTGATGTTTGAGGGAAGCAGTGGTGTCCACTTGCAGAGCCCATGGCATTAACAAACCACAGAATCCCAGCGTGGGGGGGTTGGAAGGGACCTCTGGAGATCATCCAGTCCCAGCCCCACTGCCAGAGCAGGTTCATCTAGAGCAGCTTGTCCAGGGTCATGATGGCCAGGTGGGTCTGGAAGCTCTCCAGAGATGGAGATTCCACAACCTCTCTGGGCAGCCTGCTCCAGCTTCAAAGAAGTTCCTCCTCATGTTTAGATAGAACTTGGCTATGTTGCGGTTTGTGACCTTTGCCCCTTGTTCTGCCACTGACAAAAGCCTGGCCCCATCCTCCTGCCACCCCCCAGAGGTATTGATCAGCCTGCAGAAGATGCCTGCAGTGCCCCTCCCTGCAGATCCCATGCCTGCTTCCTCTCCAGGTTTTCCCTGTGCAGCCTTTGGTGCTGCTGGAGCTGCCTCAGCCTGTGTCGTGTTTCTCCTGGTAAATTCAAAGCTGCATTCATGTGGGGCTGGAGCTTGGGCACCCAGAGCAGCTGGAGAAGCAGAGCTGCTGGGGGTGCTGGGTCTCATGCTGGGGGTGGGGTGTGCTGAGTATTGCATTGATTGGTGACTCATTGAGGAACAGCTGGTGACAAAAGCTTTTCAGGAAGTCAGAGGTGAGCCTGCTGAGGAAGGCTCTGAGACCAGGACACAACCAACTCCTTCAGGCTGGAGGAGCCTCCTTATGTCCCCCCCCACTTTGCTCTGAGTTTCTGCCTTTGGGGACTGACACAGCCATGACTCAGCTCTGGGGCTGTGATGAAGATGATGTCCAGCAGCCCAGTGCTTGAGTCACTTCTGTCTGCTCTTAGGAGCTAGAGCAGAAGGCTGTGGTGCCCAATCCAATCCCTTCCCTTGCCTGCTGCTTTCCTGGCCTGTGGGACATTTCCCTGGAGCATTTGGGCTTCCCCTGCAGCCTCTGGGAATATTCCAGCCCCTTGTTATGTTTGCTACTCTACTCCTCTCCTTTCCTTTGCCCCATTGCTGCTCTCTGAAGTTGCTTGGTGCCTGAAAATCATCCAATTTGGGCTCAAAAAGGAGAGAAACTTGAAGTGGGAACTCGTGGAATTCCTGGTAAGGGAAGAGCTTCCCAGGGCAGGGAGGTTAACATGGTGCCAGCTCTCACCTGCTGCACAACCTTTGTGGCACCTGCAGAAGGCTCTTTGGTTGTTCCCTGGTGATGCTCAGTGGCAGCCATAGTTCTGCTGTTTGTGTGGTGCTGCAGAGCCAAACTCTTCAGCTGCTGCTTCTCCTTTGGCTTTGCCTTGGGAAGACTCTTGCCTGTGGATGCTGTTTTGTTCCCCATGCCTCGGGAGGTGCTGGACCTGCAGACAGCTTCTCTCTTGGTGCATGTTTTTGCCAGGGCTCCTTATAGACACCCAAATGTCCTGGATCCTCCCCCTGTTCCTGACTCTTCCCCACTTCTCCTGCTTTGTTTTCCAAACAGCTTTTAATGAGTGGCTCTTGGTAATTAGTGGGAGCTGGGGTTTGTTCCTGCTGCTCCCCTGATGTGAGGGAAGGAATCAGAGCTGGACTCAGAGCAATCATAAACAGGATGTGGTCAGCAGCTGCTTGGATCTCACATAGCCAGCTCCCAGCTGATACATCTTCTCCTTCTGTGCCTTTCTTCATGAGGGCAGTGTGGGGCTGAGCCTGCTGCTTTTGTCTGCACCAAAGAGCTGACAGCCCCTCACCAAGCCCCCTTTACCCAGGGGCTGCAGAGGGTTGCTCAGGGGGGGCCTTGGGGCCCTTCCCACTGTCAGTAGGTGGCACTCACAGGCAAAGCAAAGTTCCTCTGCTGCTGCCTTCTCCTTCAGGATATTCCTCACCCCTGTTCTGCTTCTGTCTTGCTGCTGGTCAGGGGAGGATGGAAGCAGAGCTGCCTGCAGGAGGGGGTTGAGCCTGGGGGGTGAGAGCCACACCAGGCTCCTTGCCATCCTGCATTCTGCTTGGGGAAGCCTTTTCCTGGAAGTCAGAGAGAAAAAAGCTCTAATGAGGAGTTGCTTTTCCATGCCTGGGGTGTTCTGTATTCCCTCCAGTCTGAGGCAGTGGTGGTGCTGCAGGTGAATGTGGGGCTGGGTGAGGCTGGAGGCTCTGCAGCCTTTCCTCTTCAGCCCTGAGCCTTGCTCACTGATGGTCCTTCAGCCTCACAGAGCAGGGAGACTTGGATTCATCTCTGGGGTGGGTGAGGAAGAGGCTGTGTGCCTCAACCCTCCCTCCTGTCCCCTCTGGGAGCCTGGAGCACCAAGAGCAGAAGCATGAGGCTAGAGTATTAATAGCAGTGGTGGCAGGGTCAGAAGGAAGGATTTCCACCTTGCTGAGCTCTGTGCTGCTGCTCTGGGCCTTGCACTCTGCTGCCAGAGCCACCCCATGCTGCAGGGCCTGCTCAGAGGCCAATTCACTGAGGAGGGTTCTGCTCCCCAGCACCTCAGCCCAGGCTGGTGATGTGCTGCTGACAGACAAATATCAGAGCAGCCTTCAAGTCCCAACCACCTTGCTGGGGATCTTTTCTCTCTGCCAGTTGAAAGCCAAGCAGAAGCCTTTCTGGAGTTGGATAAACTGGAGGCTGTGGGGTTTGAAGTGTAAGTGCTGAGAGCTTTGACCTTCTCAGGCCATCTCTAACCAGGTTTTTGCTTCTTGCAGGTGTAAATGGAACATGCAATAACCCTAGTGTCCAAACAGCAGCTTCAGAAACACCAGATTATTTATTGTGAGTATGCTTCTCACTTGCTTCATGGCTTTGGGATCACCTTTCAGGCTGGAGGTCACAGTGTGCTGGGGATTTGTGCTGTTGCTTGATAGAGCTTTGGCTTCAAAACACAAAGGAGCAGAGTCAGTGCAACTGGGCAGATAGGCACTGAGACTAAACTTGATACCAGGTCTGCTCCCTGCCTCCTCCTGGAGCTCAAGGTTGTCTTCCTAGAAACCAATTGTGAAATGCTTCAAGACTCATTGCACACCTTGGGAGGCTTGGGGAGGATTGAAGCTGGAAGCTTAGGAAGGGATCTGCTGCAGTGTTCCGAAGGACAGAGCCAAGGAGGAGGGTTGAGAGGCTGGCTCAGTCCTCCCTTCTGCAGAGCCAAGGTCACCCACAGGAGCCAGTGAAATGCTCCTGAGGAGGCTGTAACCCCTGGGTGAGGTATTGAGGTTGTTTCACCTCTTGACTCTTCAGTCAGATCCTCCTGAGGTTAATCAAACCAACTCCTGTCTGCTGAGGCATGAAAATCCCTCTGCACAGAGCCCAAACCTGCTCCACAGCCCTAAGACAGGGCAGCAGTGAAGCTGGGGGGCAGGGGGTCAGCCTGGACTCTGTGCCGTCAGGTCTGCTCTGGCTGTGCCCTGGCACTGGGAGGGGACAGGAGGAGACCTCCATCCAGGCTTGGCTCTGCAGGGGCAGTCACTGGAGCTGGCTGGAGGCTGTGGAGGGTTCTGGTGTGGGTACAAAGCTGTGGCTTGCTGGGCTGGATGAGCCACACAAACCACTGCTTCCAGTTGGCATCTCAGAGGAATGTGGATGGCTGGGGGGCATTTTGCAGCAGATGTGCTGGGCCCTCCTATAGACACTGCAGCTCCTTGTCCCCTCTCCAGAGACATCCTGGGGGGCTGGGGATGCCTGGGGCCTCTGTCTCACCTTTTGCTACCATCTGACTGCTCCTGTGGTCAGCTCCTTAAATCTTGAGAGCTGTGGCTTCTGTTTTGATCACAGAGACATAGCTCTCATACCAGTGAGGACAACTCCCTCATCCCACAGCAGCCTGTCCTGTGTGGATGCTGATTTGTGCTGACCCCCAGCAAGAACTCAGCCCCTGAGGGCTGGAGGGTTAGAGTCAGCTCCTGCAGGCTGGATGAGCAGAGGGAAGGTTCTCCCTTCCCTGGGTACCTGATGTAGCTCATCCCTGCTCCCACATGGAGCTGGCACTGCTGCAGACACTGAGGTGGCAAATGAAGAGTCATCAGCTCCAAAGAAAGATGAATCTTACCCTGGAGAGGGCTGCTGCTGGGCTCTCTGCTGAACATCAGCTCTGTGAGCTGAGCAGCTCCCAGAGGGCCTCAAAGGCTCATCTGAGCACAGACCCTTGACTTGGGTTCCCCTTGGGGGGACCTTCAGGAGGTGGTGGAGATGTGCTCAGAGTGCTAAGGGTGGCTCCTTGTGGTGTGCTGGGTGCCTGCTATATGCCTTTGCAGCCTCCTGACGCTGGCAGTGTCCTATCCCTGCTGTTCCCGGGGCTGGCACCGACACAGGACTCCACGTTCCGTGGTGCAGCAGTATCTGAGCGTCCTCCTACGCCCTCAGCTGCTCCCAGGCTTTGCTGTACCTGCCTGTTCCAGGCTATCTAGCAGAGATAGGGCAGTGTGGGAGCAAGCCGTGCCCTGCCTCCTCTCCCCGGGCCCCAGCAGCCCTGCTGCCAGCTGCTAACCCCTGCGCCGCTGCCACCCGGGCTCTGGCCTGGCCCCCACCGCCACCTCCAGGCTGCTTCTGGCCATGCCGTGGCCGAGCGCCGCGCAGGCTGCCCAGGAGGCTGAGCCCTACTTGTCCCTGCAGGAAGTACGCAGCCATCTCCTCCTCGGAGCAGCGGCAGAGCTACAAGAACGACTTCAACGCAGAGTACAGCGAATACCGCGACCTGCACGCACGCATCGAGCGCGTCACGCGGCGCTTCACACAGCTGGACGCGCAGCTGCGCCAGCTGCTGCAGGGCTCCGACGAGTACAAGGTACAGCAGCGCCTCCGGCCGGGGCTGCAGCTCCTCCAGGGCCGTGGGGCTGGGCCGGTGCCGAACTTCCTGCCTGGTGCTCCGCAGCCCGCTCGGTGGCTCCCTGCTCCTGGGCTCCTGAGCCCCAGCACACATCGTGGGACTTGCTGAGAAGGAGAGGACTCAGGCAGACAGTTGGTGTCCTTGGCCAAAAGCTGCTGGAAGCTATTAGTGCAGCCCGGGCAGAGTGCTGGGAGCTGCACATGTGGGAGCACATCGGGGCTGCGGGGGAGCGAGCGCAGGCTCAGCGCTGCTGGGGAGCTTTGGTCCCAGGAATGCTGCAGGGTTTGTCCTGTCAGAGTGATCCTGAGAGCTTTAACTGCTCGTTATCTTGAGAGCACCTCGCTGAGGGCAATCAGCAGAGCTGTTCCAGAGCAGCTCTTCTGCTTAGTGCTGTTTTCTGCCTCAAACATCCTTCCCCCTCCTCTTGGGGAGGCTCAGGGATTCCTCACTAAATTATTTTGATGTCTGGGAGAAAAAAGTTTGTTGGAGCTGCCAAGGAAATGGCAGCTGGCCTGGCACCCAGGATGTCTGGCACAGGTAGTGCTCGTGGGGCCTGATCCCTTCAGTGCCCTGAGTCCCAGAGTGGGAGTTGGTGAGGCTGGTTGCAGCTATCAGCTGTGCTCAGGGAAGCTGGGAGGGTGCAGGTTTGGGTTGAGATGTGGAAGAAATGTGACCACTGAGCCAGCAGCAAATGCCTGCTGCATGAGCGCAAAGGGCTGTGGGCTCTCTGGAAAATAAGAAGTTTTGTTTTCCTTTTTTCAGACCATCCATGATCAAATTTTACAGGAATACCGGAAAATTAAAAAGGTGAGTCAGGAGCAGCCACAGAAAGGCTTCCTGGGAGGTGCCCTGGTGGCTGAGATGGGTCCTTGCCAAGGGGCACAGGCAGCCTCTGGAGCGTTCAAGCAGATCTTTGTTCAGCTTGAGCTTCTCCCAGATGTGATCCCTTCTCTCAGGAAGGGTTTGGGGGGAGCTGGGGCTGGTCCTGAGGCCCTGGGGAACATTCAGCTGTGGTGGTGCCATGCTGAGAGTGGGAAGAGTTCAGTCACTGCCTTTGACCCCCTAGGGAGAGCACAGCTTGGGGCTCAGCTGCAGAGGCTGAGTGACAGCCTGGGCTCTGCTTTGGTTACAGGATGAATCCTTTGGGTCCTTTGGGTGCAGAGTGCCCTGTGGGGCCCAGCATGGCCCTGTGGTATGTGGGGCACGCAGTGCTGTGCAGCAGCAGCTGCTGGCTGGAGCTGGCTGAGGTGGAAGTGCCAAGGCACACACCACAGGTGCCTTTGGCTCTGGAATCTGCAAATCCACCCTGAGCCCTGCTGCCCAGGAGAGATTTAGGAGCTCTCTGGAGAGGCTCCCTGCTTGTTCCAGAGCTGCCAGGCTCACAGAGGAGGGGACAGAGGGCAGGCAATGCCTGCTGGAAGATGTTGTGTGTGGCCCAATGCTGGTACTTGGTGCTGAGGCTCCTGGGGCTGGATGCTGGTGACGGGGGCGGTTGTTCTTTGCCTCCTTTGAGCAGAGCAGGGTCAGGGCTGCTCTGCTCTGCTCTCCTCTGAGCCTCCCTTGGGTTCAGTGTAGGTGTCAGCAGGTTCTGAACCACTGCATTCTCCTTTCTGCTTTCAGACTAACCCCAACTACAGCCAAGAGAAGAATCGCTGTGAATACCTCCACAACAAACTGGCCCACATCAAAAAACTGATAGCAGAGTATGACCAGCAGCAGTTCTAGCTGGCACTGCCCCAGCCTGGGGAGGGCAAAGCAAAACCAATCCAACACCAACCAAACCAGGTCACCTGGACATTATGTTCCCTTTTGTACACTTGGATACCTTCAGAGATGAGAATTGATCTTCCTGGGTGAAGAACTCGAGGTCGTTGGCTCTGCCCTGGCTGGGTGGCAGTGCCCAGCACGACCCTCTGCAGCCTCTGGATCTTGGAATGTAACAGGAAAAACAAATCTGCTGGTTGGCAGCCAGCCTGTGACACTGAAGGGAACCTTGCCTGGAGTGACCGAAGCTCCCAAAGGTTGAGAAGCAGTTTCCATGGAGGCCAAGCTGGGCCTGAGGTATAACTGGGGCCACTGGGTTACAAATTGCCCTTCAGATGGGAACTGGAATGCTGCTGGGTTACCTTTTCTGGCACCTGTGACTGTTCCACCTGTGACAGCACCAAGCTGCCTGCTCCACAGCCTGGAGATCCTCCACCAGCTCCCCACAGCTTCTTGCTCCTGCTGCTGTCACCCCCAGGGTGTGCTTCTCGAGCTGGCTGTGTCCCAGGAGGGGGACTCCCTTTGTGCAGTGCAGGGCTGATCCTCCATGGTTTGCTAACCCCAAAACCCACTCAAATCTCCAGATTTTTTCCTTTCCCTGCTTTTGAGTCTGGAAGCAGCAGGGGGAGGTTCTGCAGTGGCCTCTCCAGCAGGCAGGGTCCTTCCTGCTGGGGCTGGGGGCAAGCAGCCCTGGCTGGCCTCTGATCCCTTCCTAGTGAGGCAGCTCCTGTTTCATTCAGCCCTGGGGACCTTCCCTGCTCTGGTTGTGCATCAAAGGCTTACAGACAAAAGCAGCTTCTCCCCTACCACTGCCTCCCTTTCTCCTCTCAGCCCCAAGTGCTCCAGACCCTTGGCCAGTCTCACATCTGCAGTGTTGTTGCAGCTCATTGGATGTCCACCCAGAGTTCCCCTACCTTGAGGGGGGTTGAGGTTTCTTTTCCCTTCCTGCTTTTGGTTTTTTCCTTTTCCCTCTTGGTTTTTGCTGCTTGTCTTTTTTTTTTTTTCCTCCTCCTGGTTTAGTGTGGGTTTTTCTTCCCTGTTGTTGGGTTTGTTTTCGTTTCCCTCCTGGTTTTGTCCTGTTGGGTTTTTCCCTCCTGTTTGTTTTTTCTTTTCATGTGTTTGGGTTTTTCCTACCCCCACCCTTTTTTTTTTTTTTGTTTTGTTTTGCTGTTAGCTTTGGGGATTTTTTTTCCCCTTCTTTTTTCTGTTGCTTTGGGTTTTTTCCTCCCTATTTGGTTGGGTTTTGGTTGTTTTGGTTTTTTTTTTTTTTTCACCTCTTGGGTTCTTTCCTTCTCCTGATTTGTTGTTTTGTTGTTTTCTTCTTGCTTTGATTTTCTTTCCTCCCTGGTTTATTTTGTTTCCTCCTGGTTTGGTGTTTTCTGTGGTTTTTTGTTTGTTTGCTGTTTCTCCTCCTGGTTTGAGTTTAGTTTTTCCCCTTCTGTGTTTTTTTTTCCCTCCTGGTTTTCTGTTGCTTTATTTTTTCCTTATGGCTTTTTAAATTTTTTTTCTCCTGTTGTTCGGGTTTTGTTTCCCTTTTATTTTTTCTCTCAGTATTTCTAAAGAAGCAGCAGCAGCAAATCCTCATTCCCAGAGCAGGCAGCTGAGCGTGAGAGCAGCAAGGTGCAGCTTTCCCATGTGGGTCACTTCCACCCTGGGCTTTATCTCCCAGCTCTCTGCTGCATTTTGGGTTGGGTTTTGTTGTGGCTTTTGGGGTTTGGTTGGTTTTGTTTTGTTGGGTTTTGTTTTGGGTTTTTTGTTTTGTTTTTTCCTTTCCTTTGGCCTCGAAGGGAACGTTTTTAAGAGTATGGCCAGGGTGTGAGAAATGCCAAAAAGCACAAAGGTGTCCTTTAGCTCTGCTGATTCTTTCTCTCCCCTTTTCAACCCTGCCAGCCAGGATTTGACTCCTTCCCGCTTCCGTTTATCTCGCAGTCAGGGATTCCTTTCCCCTGGCATCTCCTGCCCTTGGAGGTTGCTCTGAAGTCTTTTCACCCATGGGCAGAGTTAAGGAGGGGAGCAGGGTTGGTCTCTTTCTCCCCTGTCCCCTCCCCACAAAGTGGCTCCATCTGCACAAGAGCAAAAGGAGCCAAAGCAGCAGCTCTGCTCAGCCAGCCTGGGTCACTGGTTTGCTTCCTCCCTGCAGTGTCCTCAGTGTCTCTGCCCTCTGCCTTGCACCCAGAGCTCACCAGGGCTCTGCCATCCCCTTCAAACCACAGATGCCCAAAGGGACACTGCTGAGCTAGTGACCCTCTGGCCATAAGCCACCAATTGCCACTGCACAGCCACATTCTGCTGGCCTGCAGAACCCAAAGCTGCTCAGAAGTGGAGGAGGAGAGCAGGGGAAGAGAGGTGATGGCCAAGTGCTCTTCAGGGTGAGAGCCTCACTGGCGAGGTCCCAGGGAGTGTCTGGGGGCTTTTGGAGCACTTCAGTCCCATCTCTTCCTCTCCAGATAGGTGGCTGGAGGTCAGGGAGCAGTTTCTCACCACCTGCCTCCTGTGCTGCTGCTTGGCAGGGAATGCTGGAAAGCAGAGGGGGGCAGAGGCAAGGAGTTGCTGTCCAGAGAGCTTTGGGGGGTGGCTGGTGCCTTGCTCCTGCTCCAGCTCCCCAGACCTGCAGCTGTGAACTCTTGCACCAGGGTGGATTTTGGTGGAGCTGCAGGGAGCTGGGGAGGGGGCTTTAGGCTGTGTGGAAGAACCAGGACCTGCTGTGAGCTTTGTCACTGCAAACCCAGCTGGTGGCAGCCCCCCAAGTGGCATCAGCAGGCACAAAGCTGCTGGTGAGTGCCTGGATCACAGATGGCAGGAGGGGCTCCAGCTCCAGGATGAGGAAATTCCTCCATGGAAACTCTTCTCCTTCTGACCCTTACTCTTTTGAAGGGGGATTTTTGTTGCTTTGGGGAGGGGGTGGGCCACAGAGATGGATCTCAATCTTTATACATCTGCTATAAGATATTTTTGCAAACAGAGTTGTATACAAAGATGTATTGTGTACATTTCCTGTATATTCTGGAACTTGGAAAATTTGAATATAAAAGAAAAAAAAACCTGAAAATATTTAATGAATATCCAAACTGTGAGACCCAAATAGCATTCAACAACTTTCTGCTTCACTTTGTTTTGTTTTGTTTTTCTTTCTTCTTTTGGATTGTGTTAAAGAACTGTAGTCAAAACCTGCCTTTTTTGGGGGTTATTTTCCTTTTTTTTTTTGTTTTTGTTTTTCTTTTGCCTTTTTTTCTTTTTTCTTTTTGCCTTTTTTTTCCTTTTTAGAGGTTCTGAAGCTAGGCGGAAAAAAATTCTTTTTGTGCTTTTTGGGTTAATAGAAACCAGTTCTAGGTGATTAAGTATGATCTTAACTTATTGATACTGTGTTTTACTTTGTAATATTGTACTGTGGATTAAAAAAAAAAAAAGACAAACAGAAAAAACAAAAAACTTACCTTGAGCCATGGAGTTGGAGTTTACAAAAGAGCTTTTCACTTTGCCAAAATGTTACAATTTAAAGGCAGCGTAGTCCTTCAGCTTTCCTAATCTTTTCTTAAGAGCCTAGTGTCCTTTTTTTGTACACTAAGAAGCTGAATGCTGATTTTGCAACATATAATAAATTCACTGTATTGGAAAAGGAGCAGAGCTGGAGGTCAGCATCGTTCTGTTCAGGGCTGCTCCACCGCAAGGGGAAAGGTGACAAAAAAGGCTGTGGGGAGGGGGGAGACGACGCTGGGAGCAGGACAGGGAAAGGAGCCAAGGGTTGGGTTGGGTTGAAGCAGCAGAACTGTGAGCACCAGGGGTAAGAGCTGGCTGTGGATGGGCAGAGCCTCACCCAGAAATGCTGCCTCTGGCACAGCCTCTGTCCCTGGGATGTGCTTCTGGTTGCTCCTGTGGGATTGGCAGTGCCTCGGAGTGGCAAGAGCTGGGGGGGGCTTCCTGCTCCCAGCAGCACGAAGGCTCAGTCTTGGGGGAGGGGGGGAAAAGGCTGCTTTTGGAGAGGCATCCAGCACTGTGTGCAGGTTTAGAGGGGAGTTCTACCAGCACGGGGCAGGTCTCACCAGGCAGAAAGTCTGGTGGCAGCAAAAAGGAGTTTGGGAGGAGCTGGAGTTCTTACCACATCCTTGGGAATTGTGCAGTGCTGGAGCTTCCTGGCTTATGGTGGCTCTTTCTGACAGCAGGTGGCCTCTGGGGAGGGTCCAGGCCTGGTCCAAGTGCCACCCTCCAGCTGTTGTGCCCTGTATGGAGTGCTGAGCTGGGTCTGACACCTGAGCTGGCTCCTGCTGGGTGGGCTGCAGGAGCTGCTGGAGCAGCTGCTGGAGCAGTGAATGAGCCTGGGGTGGCTGCTGCCTGTCCAAGCTTCCACCCCATCCATGGGTCTGAACCATGCAGCTCAGGATGCAAACAGCATCTGGGCTGGAGCAAGACTGCTGCTACTATGGCAGCCTGCCCTGGGCCTACCTTCTGTGGCACCCCACCCAGTGGCTGAAGCAGGCAAAATAAAACAGGACTAAACCACTCTAGGAGCTGCTCAGGAGCATAAAATCCTCTGAACAGCTTCTGGGGTCTTCTGTGCTGCCTGCTTTGGGGTCTCCTGCTCTAACAGAGGGGGCACAGGTCTACTGGTCTTGAGCCCACCGGTGGGTCTTTGCTTGATCCATCAGCCTGTGCTGGTCTGCAGCTTAGTGCAGGGCTCTGGATCCCACCTCCAAAATGGCAAAACACAGAAGATGAAAATAACTCAGCACTGACAACACATTCCAGAGGGCTTGGCCCCTTCCTGCCTCACCAGCCCTGACCTTGGACCTGGCAGTACCTTGAGCACCCATGCAGGGAGGTGAGCCTCCCACAGACGTTGGTTAGGGAGCAAGAGCTGAGCCGCGCTGGGTGTGCTGCTGTCCTGCAGCTCCCCACAGCCCCAGGGTTTTGGTTTCAAAGCTGCCTCTGAGCCAAAATGCTCCACCCAGGACCCCCCTTTGCCATCTTTCATCCCTCACAAGCGTGTGCTTCACGCCTTGGAGCTGCCCTGGGGTGTTCAGCTGATGAAGGGCTGGGTCATGTGCGGGGTGCAAGGGTCCCCATCCCCTCCCGTCCCAGCTTCCCTGGGGAATTCCTCTCGCCTGCTGGCAGCTCCAGCTCTGGACAGGGTCAGTCACTGAGCTCATTAACTGGGAGCTGCCCCAGTGGAAATTTACTGGCTGCGGCCTCTGTGCCAGAGCCAAGCTCCAGCACTGCCTCCTCAGCTGTGCCCGGCCGGGAACCCGACCTGGGCACCTGGAGCAGCAGCTCCAGGCTGTGTCTGGGTGTCCCCCAGCTGAGCCCACCGAGCAGGCTCAGGAAGAGCCCGGGGAACTCAGGTCACACCAGGGCAAAGTGTTACTTTGGACCACACCAGGCTGGAGCTGCCCTTAAACAAGGGTCGTGGGAAGGCAGAGATGACCGCACTGTGTCCTGGCTGCCCTGGGCAGTTCTGAGGGATGCCTGAATCCTGGCAAAAGCACCCGTGGGGATTTTCCTGGGCACCTTTTGCTGGTGGCTCGTTTACAGGAGGAAGCTCATTAGAATAACTTGTCCTTGACACGGTCTGATGGCGCTGAGCCCTCTTGTAGGGCAGCTGCTGCACCTCCACCATCAGCACAGACACCCTGAGCTGCCCATCTGGCTGTTTCCATCCCTCCATTCCATCCATCCATCCTCTCCCCTTCCCACGTGTGGGTCCATCTTTGGGCACACAGCACCCAGAGGGTGATGGCACAGGGCTAGGGAGGAGAGGACAAGGAGCTGGGAGCAGCCAGTGCAGGCAGAGATAAGGATGACTTGGAGCCTGCCGATTGTTCTACACCAAGGGAAAAAAAACAGCCATGAAGGGAGGGAAACGTGGCCAAGGAGTGCCAGAGCTTTGTGTCTATAACGCATAAATCTGAGGCTGCTTGGGTTGACCTTGACCTGCTCGGGGAGAGGGGTACCCGGGAGCGTCCTGCCTGTGTCCCCTACAGCCAAGCTTTTCCCGTCACAGGGAGCATCCCAACCAGCAGCAGCAGAATCAGGTCCTGAACCTGCTCACAAGGAACCACCGGAGAGTTTGTGCCGCAGCAGGGAGCTCCTGGGGTCTCGGCGGCTCTGCTGCCCATCCCCAGGGACTGAGTCGGGGGCGGGGGGAATCTGCTGGAGCAAGGTGGGGGGTGGGCATCATTGCTGGGGGAGCGGCCTGGTCGCTATGGCTCCACAGCTCAGCCTGGCCCCCGGCCAGCCCCCGGCAGCTGGGGAGCGAAGGCGCTGGGCGCCCGTCCCGGGCTCCGGGCCCATGAGCGCGATGGGCGAGCGGGGAAAACAAGGGAGCCCTGCTCATGTGGTGCCGAGCGTGGGAGGAGTGGGAAGGGAGTGGGGGAGAGGAACAATGGTGGAGATCTGGGAGGGGGGCAAGGCAAAAAAAAAAAAAAAAAGAAGACGGAAAAGCAGTGGAAAAATACCAGTTCTGAGCCCCTGGCAGCGCTGCCCGGACCCTCCCCGCCCCAGGATCATTGTACAAAGAAATGTTATTTTTGTTTCAATAATTCGCTGAGGCAGCGGCATTCCAGCGCGGGGCTCGTTTTGTGCCTCGGCCCCGGCACCAAGGGATCATTGTTCCTCCATGGCCAGAGGGCCGGACGGGGGCCCCCCACCCCTTTGCCACCGCCGTGCCCACCGCCGCCTCTCCCCGCGGCCACCCGCCTGCCTGCCCGCTGGCAGGTGCCCCCCAGCTTGGTCCCCGTCCCGTTTGGTGCCAGGAGGAGGATGGGTGGAGATGGCAACGTTGCGATGCCAGCGTTGCACCCACGGAGCCAAGGCCGCGGGCGAGCGGGCGGGTGGGTGGCGGTGGCACGGAGCAGAGCTGTCCTCGCCACGTCTGAGGGGAGCGGGTGGGGAAGGGGCAGGGGCGTTGCTCCTGCTCCGGGGGCTCCTTTGAAGCGGGGCCTGCCCATTGAAAGGCAGCCGGGCCCCCGGGGGGCACAGCAGAGCGGGGGTGCCAACCACGGCCCCTCGCTGCCACGCTGCCCTTTCTCGGGAACAGCCCCCGGGCACCCCCAGCGTTCCCATGGCCCATGTGGGACGTGGCCGCACACAGGGCACGGCTGCCTACCCTCCCCCCCTTCCCCGCCCGCATCGCCAGCGGCTGCCAGGGTGGGCGGACTGTGCCAGGAGCTCCGGGGTGCCACTGCCATGGTCTTTGGGGTGCCAGAGTCTCCAGGGTGCCCATGCTGGAGGCTGCAGAGTACCAGGGGGGGTGTCTTTACTGGGGGCTGCAGGGTGCTGGGGTGCTGATGCCAGAGACCCAGGGGTGCACGTGGAGGAGCTACAGGATTGCCACTGCCAAGGCTGGTGGAGTGCATACGCCAGGGACTGCAGGGTGCCAGGATTCCGAGGAGTTGTGCCCACGCTGGGGGGTGGAGGATGATGAGGTGCTGGTACCAGGGGCTCTGGGGTGCCTATGTAGGGGGGGCTGTAGGGTGCTAATCACCTTTGGGGTCTCATGCTTAGGGCTGCAGGGTGCCAGAATGCCGAAGCCATTTGATTGCTGGAGGCTGGAGGGTGCTGTGATAGGGGGTGCCCATTTTGGGGGCTGCAGAGTGCCCATGATGGAGGCAGCGGAATACCGGGGGCAGGACAGCGGTGCCGGGAAGCCGGTGCCAGGATGCCAGTGCCGGCGCCCGTGCCAGGGGCTGACAGCACCGTGGGTGCGGCCCCGGGAGCCGGTGCCGTGGGAAGCCGCGGGGGCCCCGGTCCCGCAGGAAGCCGTCGGCCGGGGCCGTCAATAGCCGGAAGGCGGCGGCGGGACCCCCAGTCGCTGTCCCGGTCCTCGGAGCCACTTCCCCTTCCCAGGTCAGCGGCCGCTGCCCCCCCGCGCCCCCACCCCGGTAAAAAGCCATCGGGGGGGTCCTGGGGCCGCCCCGCACCTGCCGCAGGGCCAGGCCCGGAGGGAAGTGGGGAGGACCGGGGGAGTCCGAGAGGCCCAGGGGGGGGGTTCAGTGACCGGGGCGGCTGGGCACGTGCAGGGGGCGCGGGGGGCGCGGGGGGGCGGGGCGGGGGGCGGGGCAGGGTGGGGTCTGGGAGCCGATTAAGCGACGGGAGCCGGAGCGGCCGCAGCCGCGATCGCACCATCCCCAGTGGGGCAGCACAGGCACCGCCACCGGTAACTTGCACCGGCTCCAGCGCGCCCGGCCCGGCCGGTGAGTATCCGCGGGGAGGGTGGGGGCGGCCCGGGAAGGAGCTTCTTTGGTGCTTCGGTCCCGTGTCCCTGGAGCCGTGTTTCCCAGCACCCCTGGGCGCGGGGACAGTCCCCATGTCCCCTGTGCTCTTTGCTACTCCAAGGAGCAGGGACGCTCCCTGCCCCCATGTCGCTTTCACTCCCTGCTATCCCAGGGGGCGGGGACAGCCCCTGTCCCATGTCCCCTGCACCCACTGCCACCCCGAGGAGTGGAGACAGCGCTGTCCTCCGTGTCCTCTGCACCTCAAGAAGCGGGACCAGCCCTGTCCTCATGTCCCCCACGAGAACTCCTAGCCCCCCCGTGCCCTTCTGTGCCCCCTGTCACCGCAGGGAGGGGATACAGTGAGCCCTCTTGCGTGCCCCAGCAGCACCCTCTGCCTTGCTGGGGGCTCGCTGAGGTCGGGGCGAGTGTCACTTCCAGTCCCGGATGCTGGGGCACGCTCGGAAAGGGGCCACGGTGGCAGCCCCACTACCGCCACCGCCACGCTGGGAGGCCGCGGGGCACAGAGCTAGCGGTGCCGGAGTTCGCTGGGGCGGGGGGCTAGAGGCTAGCCCAGCGTCCCAGGCCTGCGGGGCTGCCACCCATTTCTTCCCCTTCCAGCTGCAGGAACAATGGCAGAGCCCTTCCTTGTGGAGAGCCCCGACGTGACCTACAGCAAGGAGTTCATCGAGGCGCAGTACACCTACAGCAGCGTGCACGTCTGCAAGGAGAACGGCGCCACCCGGGTACGTCCGCGGGGCAGCGCAGGGCACCGCCGCGGCGTGGCCCTGGCCCTGGCCCTGCTCGGCCACAAACGTCCCCTCGTCTGTGCCCCGCAGGTGAGGCCATGCTCGACTCGCTTCACGTTCCGGACAGCGCGGCAGGTGCCCCGCCTCGGGGTGATGCTGGTGGGCTGGGGAGGTAACAACGGCACCACAGTGACGGCCGCCGTGCTGGCCAACAAGCTGGGCTTGTCCTGGATGACCAAGACCGGGCGCAAGGTCGGTGTCTTCTCCCCGTGGCCACTCGGCTGCTTGCACCTCCAGCTGGGTCCTGCACCTCCATCTGCTCCCTGCCGCTGCGGAGGTGGTCTGCAGCCATGGGCCCCCGTTTTGGGGGTGCTGAAGACCCCCTCCCCCAAGCCGATGGCTCAGTCCTGTTCTCTCCATCTCAGAAAGCCAACTACTACGGCTCCCTGCTCCAAGCCTCCACTGTCTGCCTGGGCACCGGCCCCACCGGGGACGTTTATGTGCCATTCCGGGACCTCCTGCCCATGGTGCACCCCAACGACATCGTCTTTGATGGTAGGTGGGGCACGGGAGGGGCCCCGCGGCGGGGCGTGGGGCACCCCGAGCAGTTAGGTCACCTCCTGTCCCCTAGGCTGGGACATCTCCTCGCTGAACCTGGCAGAGGCCATGCGCCGGGCGGAGGTGCTGGACTGGCCGCTGCAGGAGCAGCTCTGGCCCCATATGGAGAAGCTGAAGCCTCGGCCGTCCATCTACATCCCCGAGTTCATTGCTGCCAACCAGGAGGAGCGGGCGGACAACGTCCTCCACGGGTCCATGGCTGAGCAGGTCCTGGTGGGGAGGGGACACGCACAGGGAGGTGACAGGGGGACGCCATCGCGCTGACCCCTCCCCCTCGGTGGTGCCCCAGGTGGAGCAGATCCGCAGGGACATTCGGGACTTCAAGGAGAGCAGTGGAGTGGACAAAGTCATTGTGCTCTGGACAGCCAACACTGAGCGCTTCTGCGACGTGGTGCCAGGGCTCAACGACACCGCAGCCAACCTGCTGCAGGCCATCGAGGTCAGGGCACAGGGCAGGTGGCCAGTGGGGTGGCAATGCCACCTCAGCGCTGCTGAGCCCACTCCCTGTCCCTGCAGCAAGGCCTGGAGGTGTCCCCATCCACGCTGTTTGCCGTGGCCAGCATCCTGGAGGGCTGTGCCTACATCAATGGCTCCCCCCAGAACACCTTTGTGCCAGGGGCAGTGGAGCTGGCCACCCAGCGCCAAGTCTTCATCTGCGGAGATGACTTCAAGTCCGGGCAGACCAAGCTCAAGTCAGTGCTGGTGGACTTCCTGGTGGGAGCTGGGCTCAAGGTACGTGGGGACAAGGTGGTCCAGAGGAGAACCTGCCCATGAAGGGGGGTGGGGGTCGGGGGGTGACCTGCTGGCACATCCTGTCCAGACCAAGTCCATCGTGAGCTACAACCACCTGGGGAACAACGATGGGAAGAACCTCTCAGCCCCGCAGCAGTTCCGCTCCAAGGAGATCTCCAAGAGCAATGTGGTGGATGACACAGTGCAGGCCAACCCCATCCTCTATGGCCCCCAGGACAAGCCTGACCACTGCGTGAGTCAGGGGACAGGAGGGGCACACCTGCAGTGCCAGCAGGGTGCCTAGGTGGTGACTGGGATGTGCCCTGCAGGTGGTGATCAAGTATGTGCCCTACGTGGGGGACAGCAAGCGGGCACTGGACGAGTACACCTCGGAGATCATGATGGGCGGCACCAACACCATCGTCATCCACAACACCTGTGAGGTGCGGCGGGCAGGTGCCCAGGGCGTGCCTGGGGCAGGGGGCACGTGCCCGGGGTGCGGCTGACGCTGTGTGCCCGCAGGACTCGCTGCTGGCCAGCCCAATCATCCTGGACTTGGCCATCCTGACGGAGCTGTGCCAGCGCATCACCTTCCGCACCGAGGCTGACGTCGACTTCCAAGGCTTCCACAGCGTCCTCTCCATCGTCGCCTTCCTCTGCAAGGCACCGCTGGTGCCCGAGGGCACCCCTGTAGTCAATGCCCTCTTCCGCCAGCGCAGCTGCATCGAGAACATCCTGAGGTACCCTGGGGGGGGAGTCCCCTCGCTTGCAGGTGCCCTCTCCCACCCACCCCATGGTGGCATCAGAGGCTCACAGAGATGTCCCAGGGCTTGATACCCAAGGTGCCAACACCCTTGGGTGCCAGCACCTAAAGGTTCCCGCACCCATCTATGGGGTGTCCAAACCCAGCCCTGCTGCCCAAAGCCTGGTGTGCCCAAGGTGCTGGTGCCACCAGTGGGCTCCCCAGCTCATCACCCAGGGGTACCTGTGCCCACTACCAGTGGGTCCCAGTGCCCAATGGTGCATGATGCCCAAAGGTGATAGTCTTAATGCCCAGGGTGTTCAGTGCTGGCAGGTCCTGGTGATGCCCAGCACCAACAGCTCCTAGTGTGGATGGGGTCCCCAGTTCCCAGAGTCTGGGGTGCACAATGGGAGCAGGCCCCAATGCCCAGGGTACCCAACATCCTCAGACCCTGGCACCTAATGCCCAAAGGGTCCTACACCAGTGGGGATTCAGTACCTGATGCCCAGGGCTGTGCCCAACACCTATGGATCCTGGTGCCCAGCATGATGGGTCCTAGTGCCCAGGCTGCCCACACCAATACAGGGTCCCCAGCACAGCTGGCTCATGGCACAGGGGGTGCCTGGTGCCACCCTGTACCTGCTTTCCCCAGCTCTGGGGTGCCCACCTCTGAGCCCCCACTTTGTGTCCCCTCAGGGCCTGCCTGGGGCTGCCCCCCCAGCACCACATGCTGCTGGAGCACAAGATGCAGCGGCCGAGCCCCAGCCCCAAGCGCTCTTGCCCCGGAGGGGCCACCTGCCCCCTCACCCCCAAGAAGACCTCGATGCCCACCCAGCTCAACGGGCACCCTTGTCCTGGCACCCCCCGGCCGGTGGGCCCTCACACCCCCCTGCACGTGGATGGGGCTGACTAGGGGCCGAGGCCTTTCTGTATCTCATAGCAGCTTTCTAGGGGGGAGGGGAGTTGTAGGCGGGGCGGGGGGGGGGGGGGGGGGGCGGATTTGGGGTCTGGTGGGGAGAGGGGTGGTGCCCATGCCCTGTGGTGTGTGGCCCCCCCCCTCAAGTGCTCGGTGCTGCCCAGCTCCGATGCCAACTCAAACTGTGAAGCTTTGTACCTGCCAATAAACCTGGAGCACAGTGTGACCCCCTCCCCCTGCTCACTTGGTGCCTGGGACCCCCACCCCCTGACCCTGTGCTGCCCCTCAACCCTGTGCCCCCCTCCCCAGCCCCAGGCAAAGTGAGAGCCAAAGGCTGGCACCTTCTGAAAAAAAATCAAATTACATTTATTGGGGGAGGGATTTTTTGTTTGGTTGGTTTTGGGGGGAGCCCCCCAATTTATTCTGATAAGCTCTAAAGGCTTTGAGGACTAGAAATTGGGGGGGGGGGGGATCCCTACACAGAACGACTATGCCTAGGGTGGGCACTACCCCTAAGGGGGTGGGGGGGCAGTTGGGGGGTCCCCGCCTGGTGTGGGGCTGTACAGAGGGAGGGGCCCTGGGTGCAGGGTTCGTTTTATTTTGGGGGGGGGGAGGAGGGGCAGTTTGAGGTCCTTTCTGTTATAAAAGAGGGGGGGGGGGGAAAACCACACAAAAAAATTCCTTCATATTAAAATTTTACAGAGTGGTTCCGGGGGGCCGGGGGGGGCAGGGGGGGCCCCGGTCTGGCACTCGGGGGTGGGGGGTCTGGAATTGGGGATCACAGTGCTGGCTGAGCACACAGACGGGGCTGGGGGCCAGGGACATCCCCCCACCCCGGGGCTGGGGGTTGCTGCTCTCTGCACTGGGGCCTGCCCTATAGAGCACGTGGGGGGTGAGTGCTCCATGTGGGGGGGCAGTATGGCTTGCCCCCGCCCCACTCCCCCCCAGCACAGCCTGGGGTACCCCTGGCTTGGGGAGACTGCAGACTGCAGTTGCACTGGGGGGGGGGGGCTGGCAGTTTGTGCCCCCTCCTCCCCCTGGCCCGGGGCTTTGGCAGGCCTGGGGGTTGACTGTGGACCCCCTCCCCCCCGAGATTGGAGAGGGGGGAGAATGCCCAGCAGGGAGGGCACTGGGAGGGGGTCAGACCCTCCCAGATAGGGAGAGAGGTGGGGGGGTGGGGGCATTGCTTATTAGCATTTAAGCTAATTGCATGGGGGGAGGGCACAGTGCTGTCCCCTCCCTCCCCATGCCTGGGTTGTGGGGGTGGTGGTGGCACCACTGTCATGGAGAAAGGGGAGGGGGCTCAGTGCTCCCCCCCCGTCCCAGTAACTTTGCCATCCCCACTCCCGAGAAAGCAGGGGGAGCACAGTGTCATAAAATCCCCCCTCCCCCAACAAATCCCCCTCCCAAATCTGACACCACCCAGGGTGGCCGGGGGGGCACTCCTGCCCACCCCCCCCCCCCCCCGAGCCCTCTTGCCTCACCCCAACCAGGCAGCTGCCTCCAAGCTGGGAAGGGGGCGGGGGAGGAGTCAGTGACAGTGTGTGTGTGTGGGGAGGGTCTCCCAGTGCTGGGGGGGGGTCCCTGCTCCGTGGCGGGGCACAAGACACAGACCGAGTGACTTGGGTCTGTCTCTCTTTGTCTCGGTTTGGGTTGTTTTGGGTTTGTTGGTTTTTTTTGGGGGGAGGGGGCTTGGGGGGGGCTGGGGAGGGCTTTATTAATTCTTCCGAGGGGTTTTCTGTCGGGAGGGGCTGGGGGGCTGCCGGCGGCCTCGGCGCTGGGCTCACACGCTCATGGTCATGCTGGGTGAGTACTGGAAACACGGGAGACACCAGTGAGTGGGGGTGGGGGGAGACACCGACCCAGCACTACCCCCCGCAAAAAAACCCAACGAAAAATATCCAATGAAAAACAACCCTCACGACCCCCACCTCCGCCCTCCCCGGCTCAGCCAAACTGAGCCCCCCACTGCCAAAGGGGGAGGCCACCAAGGGGGTTTTGGTGCTGCCTCCTCCCCCCCGCTCCCCTCTCCCGACTGCCACCGCGCCCCCCCCGGGCGCCCCGCCCCCGCCGGCCGCCCGCCCGCCGCCCGCCGCGGGTCCCTTACGCTGTCACTTTGGAAGGGGTTCAGGAAGCTGCTGCTCAGCTCCGCCTCGTCCCGCGGCGTCCCGGGGGGGTTGCTCAGCGCCCCCAGGTTACTGGGGGAGCTCTGGGGTGGGGGAGAGGTTAGTGGGGAGTGGGGGGAAGTGCGGGGGGGCGACTTGGTGTGCGAGGGGTCCCAGAGTATAGAGGGGCACCCCAGTGCAGGAGGGGGGGGGGGGGGGGGGCAAAAAATGGGGTCCCAGTACATGGGGGGGGATACCAGTGAGGGGGGGGCTCAGTGCATGGGGGCGGGGGAAACAACCATAAATTGAGTCCCAGTGTGTGAGGGGGGGACCCACTGCATGGAGGGAGTAAATGGCAGGGGTGGGGGGCAAAAAGGGGGTCCCAGTACAGGGAGGGGGGATCCAAGTACATGGGAGGGTCCCAGCACTGGGGAGTGGTCCCACACTCACCTTTGGCAGCCCATCCATATCCCCGGAACCTGCAAGGACAACAGCAGCAGGTCAGTGACCCGCCTCCCCCCGAGATCCAGGTCCCCCCCAAGTCCATGTCATTGCCCCCCAGCAGCGGGGGTCCTGTGGAGAACCCACCCCCACGAGGTGGCCATGTTGTGGGGGGGGAATTGGGCTGGGGAGGGTGCTGGGCTGGGGGGCATTGGGCTGGGGGAGTTGCTGGGCTGGGGGGGGGTTGCTGGGCAGGGGGGGACATTGGGCTGGGGGGGGGTACCCACCTAAGGATCCATTCATGTGATGTGGCTCCATTGCACTCATGCCACCCATGGGCCCCTCAGATCCAGGCCCCATTGGGAACTGGAAGGCAAAGGGGTGGGGGTGAGCAGTGAGGTGCCCCCCACCCCCAGATTGCCCTCTCTGTGTACCCTCTTGCCAGCACTCACGTTGGGTCTGCTGCCCCCAGGCCCGATGGGGTTCATCATGGTGTACATGTTCTCACTGGAGTTGGTGGAGTCTGGGGGGCACACATTGGGGGGGGGGTGAGCATGGCACCCCAAATTCCCCTCCCCCCACCAAGATGTTCCCTCCCCTCCCTCCCCGGGTCTTGTCCTGCTCCCTGCAGACACTCACCTCCGGGGCTGGGCAGGATAGGGGTGCCAGGGGGGCCACCACCCCCAGGAGGGCCCTGAAAGTGGGCAGAGGAGGGAGGTGTGTTGGGGGAGGGACATAGCAGGTTTGGCTGCAGCATGGCCCCCCCTGCCAGCACACCCCAGTACTCACCACGTAGTTCCCAGGGGATGAGGAGGAGTAGGCAATCTGAGGGGGATGGGACACAAAAGGGGGGTCAGCACGTGGGCAGTGGGGGGGGGCTTGGAGCCACCCCCATGGTCCCCATCTCCCCCCCCTCTCCCCCCCCAGGAATTCCACCCCACACACACTTACGGAATTGGCGTTGGGGTTTGGCCAGGGCCCGCGGCCCCCGGGGCCCCTGGAAGGCAACAGGGAGAGGTGAAGGGGGGGCCTGGGGGTCCCTGGGCCCCTCCACCCTGTGTGGCCACTGGCTCCCCCCTGCCCAGCCGCGGGGTGGGGGGCACTCCGTGGGTCTTACATGTTCATGGCAGGCATGCCTGGGCCGGGCAGCGAGCTGGGGGGGGGGCGCATCCCACTGCCGAAGGTCTGCAGGGAGGGCAGAAGGTCAGCAGGGCAGGGGAGAGCCCCAGCCTGTGCCTGACCCTGTCCCTGCCACCCTGACCCCATCCTGAGCCCCCTCCCCAATCCCCATCCCTGTCCCCAATCTCACCTCTTATCCATGTCCAAAACCCCCACATCGCTGTCCCCATCCCTCCATTCTCTTCCCTATCCCTCCATTCTCATCCCCATCCCTGTGTCCCTGTCCCCATCCCTGTGTCCCTGTCCCCATCCCTCTATTCTCATCCCCACCCGTGTCCCTGTCCCTATCCCTCCATTCTCATCCCCATCCCTGTGTCCCTTTCCCCATCCCTCCATTCTCATACCCATCCCTGTATCCCTGTCCCCATCCCTCCATTCTCATCCCCACCCCTGTGTCCCTGTCCCTATCCCTCCATTCTCATCCCCATCCCTGTGTCCCTGTCCCCATCCCTCCATTCTCATCCCCATCCCTGTGTCCCTGTCCCTATCCCCATCCCTGTGTCCCTGTCCCTATCCCCATCCCTGTCCCCATGACGTGTCCCTACCTGCGGGGCCATCCCAGCCATGCCTCTTGGGGGGTTCATTCGCTGCATCGGCCCCCCCATGCCGGGATGCCCTGTGCAGATTGGGGGGGGGGGAGAGAAAGCATGAGTCCCTCCAGCACCGGGGAGGGGCGACAATGGGAACACCCCCCGCTCCCCCAGACTCACCCTGCGGGCGTGCAGCTGGGTCCATGGCACTGGGAAGCAGCGGCTGGGAGCCAGGGACACCCACGGGGGGCTGTGGAGCCAGGGGGAACAGGGATCAGGGTGCTGCGGGACCTCCCCACACCACCAGGTTTTGCGGCGGAGGGGTGTGAGGAGGGGGAGGGTCCCGGGCGGGTCCCATCTGCCACCAGCTCACCTGGTTGGGCATCCGGAGCGGGGGCCGGGGGCCGCCGGGGTAGCGAGGGGACATGAAGGGCTGCAAGAGAGAGGGGGCTGGGTGAGCTGGGGCTGGGGGCTGCGGCATCACCCTAGGTGGGGGCGGTGGGACTGGGGGCGTCCTGTGGGCGTTGGAGGTGGGCCGGGGGCTGCCGGGCTGTGCCCAGCCTTACCTGGCTGTGCGGCCCCAGCATGGGGGGGAGCCCGGGGGTGTGGGGTGGAGGTTGGGCGTGGGGCGATGGCTGAGAGCCCGTGGGTCCCTTCAAGAGAAACAGAACAGGGTTATGGGGGGGATGGGGGCACCCCGGAGGGGGGTGTGGTGGGGGAGCACAGGGCTGGCCACAGCGTGGGGGAGACGGGACAGGGCTGGGGTGGGGTGGGGGCAGCTGTGTCATGGAGTGTGGGGAGCCCAGGGTGTTCAATTTCCCCCTGGCTGCACACGCAGCAGAAAACGACCCCCCCACACACCGCCTAGGACCCCCGTAGCAGTGGGGGGGTCTGTCACACCCCCATTGGTACCTGGAAGAAGGCAGGGGGCATGGGCCCTCCAGGCATGCCGTCCCCAGGGGGCAGGTTCCCCATCACCGGGCTGGGGGCTGCTGCTGCGCTCTGCAGGGAGAGGAGAGCTCAGCACGGGGGGGAGCGGGTCCCCAATAGTCCCCTGCCCCCCCCCCCCCCCCCCCGCCCCCCAGTCACCATCGCTCCCTGCCCCAAGCAACCCAGAGCAGGCAGTGCTGGACCTGCCCCCTGCGCTGGGCCCCATCCCTGGTACCTCTGTGCCGCAGCACTGAGGGCGGCACCAGGGCTGACCACCCCTCATGTTGGGGGTCACCAGGCTGGCATCTGTGCCACCACAGCCCCATGTCCCGAGCTGCCACCAGCTGCCACCGAGCTCGCCCTGCATGACCAAGAGGGCAGTGCAGGGAGAACACAGCACCATCCCCTCCCACCCAACTCGGGGGGGCTGTGGCTGGCCACAGGGGGACCCCAGGAGACTGGGGGGACTAGGGGCCAGCCAGGGGGCCGGCCAGGCCCGGCCAGGGGCAGCTGTGCTGGGAAGGAATGTGGCAGCTTTCCAGCTCGGCCCCTCCGCCACAACTGGTTCCAATTTGTAGGGGAGGAGGAGAAAGGGGCGGGGGCGTTACCCCGCACTGCCCCCTTCACCCGGGGGGCCCCACATAGCCCCGTGCCCCCTGCCAGCCCTGTGGGGAGAGGGGAGGCCTGGGTGTACTTGAAGCATGGGGAGACATCACCCACTGGTACTGTGGGTGCTGTGGGTGTGGAAATGGGTGCCCAGCATGGTGCCCATCAGGGAGCCATCAGAGAGCCCAGCATGGTCCTATCACAGCGCCCAGCATTGTGCCCAACACGGAGCTGCCATGGAGCCATCACAGAGCTCAACATGGTCCAAGCACATCACCCATGGAGTCATCACAGTGCCAGCACAGTGCCCACCCACTCCAGCATGGCACATGGGACCAGTTCTCAGCCAGCCAGCCCCACTGCTTGACCCTCCAGCTCCAGTCTCACCAGGGGGAGGCTGCTGCTCCCCCTCATGGCAGGGACTGAGCTGCTGCTCCCCCTCATGGCAGGGACTGAGCTGCCCCCCCCCATCACTCAATGATGTAAAGCAGAGTTGCCATGGCAACAGGTTGGGGAGTTTCGGCTCCTCCTGCAGACTCAAGGTCAAGAGGGAGAAAACAGTTGGAGGGGGTGGGGTGCAGGTTGGGGGTTCCCCACGCTGCTGCACCCCAGGGGGTAAATCCAGACCCTGTTGTGGGGCTGGCTCTGCCACCACTGCTCCCTGCTGCCATGCCCAGGCCAGACTCCCACAGTGATGAGAGGTCACTGTCCCCACAGCGCTTGGCAGGGGAGGGGTGTCCCACTGCACCATGGAGGGGATTCCACTGCACCCCGAGGCAGCCTGGCCAAGCAGCACCTGTGGGAGGGCTCTGGGCACCTGCTCCATGCCCACTTTACCCCATGGGTACCAGCTTGGCTACAGCTCCCGATGAGCATCGGGATGGGCATGCAGCCGTGCCAGGCATCCCATGGGGTGCAGCGTGGGGGCTCCCCCCTACAGCAGTCCCCACAGGTCCCCAGCTCTGCCTGCCAGGCAGCACTGCCATGGCAACGCGGCCTGACCCGCGCCGTGTCCCCGGCGTCACCGCACCGGCAGCAGCCTCATTAATTCCAGCATGGAAATCAACTCTGCGCCTCGCCGGGGGCTGGGGGCGGCAGGGGGGCCCTGCTGCAGCTCTGCCTCCCCCCCACCCCCCCGCGGCTCTGGCGTGGGCACACGCGTGTACCCACGCACACCCACGGGGACCCACGGGCACCCGCAGCGCTGAGGGGTGTCCCGGATGGCAGCGTGGCCACCCCCCACCACAAGCTGGGTGCTGCTGGGGCCCAGCTCTGGTGGGATGGGGAGGGGGTAGGGGGCAACATGTGGCTCACAAACTCCTGCACGCCCCCCGCAGTCTAAACATCAGCACACCTCGTGTCCAGCCCATAGCACCCCACGGCCCACAGCAACCCATAGCACCATGGATACTGCATCATCCTGCCTTTCCCAGTGCACAGCACCACAGGTCCCACAGCATCCCATGGGATGCAGCACCCTGTACCCCACAGCATCCTGCATCCCACAGCCTTCTGCTTCCCGTGGCACCCTGCACACCACGGACCCCACAGTATCCTGCACACCTTGGCACCACAGATCCCACACCCCAGAATGCCAAGGATCTCACAGCATCCCACATCTCTTGGCATCACGGATCCTGCAGCATCCTACATCCCTGGCACCACACAGCAAGCCCAGGCACAGTGCCCCCAGCAGCTCCAGGACCTGATTCTATGCCCTCCAAGTCCGTCCCCCCCCATTTGCCTGCTGGCAGGAGTGGGCACACGCCGGCTGTTGACTCTGTGCCAATGATTAACTCACCAAAGGCTGGCACTGATAAGGAGCTGTCAGTGGAGGGAAGTGGACAGGGGGGACCCACCAGTGCATGGTGAGGGTCCCATCAAGTCCCAGGACTGTGGTGGCCCCTGGGGCATCAGGTGAGGAGGGGGAACCCTAGCCCTGCTGGGGTGCCCCCGGTTGGGAAGCTTTGCTTATGCCTAGATCCAGAGCTGGGGGATACCTGTCCCCTTGTGGGGTCCCCTGTTCGCCGTGGGATTGGTAGCGGGGGATGGGCACGCCAGGGTTTCTGGGTGGGGGGGGCTGACCCAGGCCCCCAGGGATTACCCCCCCCCCCCCCCCCCCCTCCTTGCACAGCCCTGCAAAATAGGTCACCCAGGCGGGCAGGCTGGGGCTGGCACAGCCGCCGTTAACCCCCCCTCCCCCCCCCCGCCAGCCTCCTCGGCGCGGGGGGAGCTCGCTGCAGGGTGGCAAAGGGTGGGGGATCGGAGCGCGGCATAGAAGCTCCCCCGCCCCCAGTACTCACATAGTCATGGAAGGCTTTGGCCTCGCTGGAGTGCTCGCAGGTCTCCCGGCGGTCGGGAGCAGCACAGTACAGATCCCAGAACACGCTGGAGGGGGCAGGGGGCAGCAGGTCAGGACCCCCCCTCCACGCTGAGCTGTGTCCCTCTCCCCCCGCCCCATCCTCAGCCGCTGTGCCCCACAGCACATCCTCCCCGCACCAGCTGAGCCCGGCCACACTCGCGTCACTGGTGGCCGGCGTAGGGGGGACGCTAGGGCTGTGCGTGTGCCCCCCGCCCCAGGCCGCGGGGGCCTCCCGCTCCAGGCCTGCGTTCGCTGTTTTCCCTGGAAACGGTCGCTACAGCCTGAATTCCTGGGACTTTACATCAGGCTGCAGCATCCCGGGGCAGGATGGGTGGGGGGTCCTGCCACTCGTGTCCCCCACCCTGGGCGCTGGATGGTGATGGGCCAGTGCAGAGGTGGGTGGTGCATGCTCCCCCCCCGGCACTGTTCCTGGGTGCCCCCCAGATGTGGGGAGTGGTGCTGCCGGCAGCAGGAGGGTTAAAGGCATGGCAGGCGCTGTGTGCCCCCCCGCTTTGCTGCTCCCCCTCCCCCCATAAATCACCAACTAATCATTTATTGGAAATGGCTTAAATGTGGCAGCGGCGGCACCGCGGCGCCCGGCACGGCTGCATCCTGAACCCCCACTGAGCACCCCCCCGCCCAACAGCCACAATGGGCAAGGCGAGACCGCCCCACACATCCTCCGGCATGATACCAACCCATGGGGTGCCCCCCACCATCCCCATCGCCCCCCACGGGGTGCTCTGCTGGGGCCCCCCGGGGTGTGGGGGGTCCGGCCCTGGGCTGGGCCCCCCCATCCTTGCCCCACGCTTGGTGCCAAATTGGATCCATCTGGAGGAGCCGGGGGCGGGGCTGCGGGGGGGGCTGAGCGTAGCCGGGATGTGGAGGAAAGGCCTCCCCCCCCGCCCCCTCCCCGAAATCGCTGATGGGAAAAGCAGAGCGGCAGGTTTATCGGGTACGAGGTGATGTGGCAGCAGTGCTGGGAGCGGGGGCAGCCCCCAGCCCTACGCCCAGGCCCACCGCCATGGCGTGGGGAGGGGGCAGCCCCACTCCCGCCCTCCCAGCCCAGCTCACCACCACCAGGAGTGAAGGAAGCCGGGGGGCTCGCCCAGGGTGATGTTCTTCTCCCATCGGATCTGCGGAGACAGGGAGGGTGGTCAGCCACTGCCTCCCCAGGCCTGGCACCCCGGGGACGGGCTCAGGCAGCTGGGGAGCTGCAGGGTCCCGAGTCCGCGGGATGGGGGTCAGGAGGTGCTGTCCTCTCCCCCCGCCCTTACCTCTGACAGGAAGGTCTGGGCCGATTTCTGGGCCCCCACGTGCAGCAGGTACTCATAGACGTACAGTGCCAGCCTGCAGGCACAGGGACGGGGGTCAGGGCCTGGCACGGCATCCCTGGGACCTGCCATCCCCACAGTGGGGAAAGCATCCCCACGGCCATCACGGTGACAGCCACAGACCACAAAAGGGGAC
The DNA here is from genome assembly GCF_027791375.1 of Indicator indicator. Lineage (NCBI taxonomy): Eukaryota > Metazoa > Chordata > Aves > Piciformes > Indicatoridae > Indicator > Indicator indicator. The sequence goes on along the minus strand of NC_072045.1, from coordinate 2,260,979 downwards.
ACTGGGTGACGTGGGGGACAGCCAGGATGAAACCCCCAGGAGATGCAGCAGAATTCAAGGGGGGGGGGGTCGATGTCAGCTCCCTGCAGGAGACCCCCACAGTGGCACTGAGTCCCACTGCTATCAGCAAGCGGCCCCATCACCAGGGTGGCTGCCCCCGGTTCCGGTTGCTGTGGGTGGGATGACTCAGGGACGGGTGACACATCCCACGAGGGATGCGGCCGCGGGGCAACTGTCACCGTGGGGGTCCCCTGGTTGGAGTCTTTCTGGAGCACCCAGGGCCCCATTCCCGGCCCTCCAGCACCTCCCCGGCAGCGGGGAACGGGACCCGCGGGGAACGGGACCCACGGGGAATCCCCGGGGATATCCCGGTCTGAGGGGGACCATCGTGGGGGTGCAGCCCCCCCCGGCTCCTGCAGGTGCCCTGAGGACAGCCATGGCACCAAGCACCGGGCTACGGCGGGACCAGGCACAGACTGGGAATGTCACACTGCCGGTACCCCGAGATAGCAAGGATGGAGGGGGAACATCATGGTGCCTGGTGCCCCGGAGGACGGCAGGGACTTGGGGGGGGCATCTCGATGCCCAGTGCCCCGGGGGATGGCAGGGACCGGGGGATGGCAGGGACCCCTTGCCTCGCATGATGTAGCTGACCGGGACACATCACGGCTCTCGGTGCCCCGATGGATGGCAATGCCCAGGGCGGAGGGGCGCACTTCGGTAAGCCGGTGGATGTCGCGGACCGGGGAACATCCCCGGTGGCCCCGGGAACATCACGGCTCGCGGCGGCCCCGGAGACACCGCAGCTCCCGGAGCCCGACGGCTCCCGGTGCTCCCCGACAGGGCGGGGCGCATGGGTCCTCCCGCCCCCCGGTCCCCCCCAAGAGCCCCCTATCCCTCCCACCGGTCCCGCTCCCCCGGCAGCCGCCCCGGCAAACTTCCGCGCCCCCACTCCGCCCGCCCCCGCCGCCGCCGCCGCTCTCACTTCTCCCGGGCCTGGCCGTCCGAGGGCACACCGGAGCCCTTGCCCTTGCCGTACATGCTGGGGGGGGGTGGGTGGGAAGGCGACCCGGCCCCCGCTTGTCAGCGGCCCCGGTGCCGCTCCCGGCTCCCCTTCGCCATCCCGGCCCCGGCCCCGGCCCCGGCCCCGGCGGCTCCGGCCGTGCCGCCCGCGGGGGAGCTTGAAACCGCCGCGCCGTGTCCCGGCCCCCCCCCCGGCTCTTCCAGCAGTCGTCGTCCCCCCGCCGCCGTTAAAACGGCGATGGCGGAGAACGGCGGGGATAGGGGGAAGGTGGGGACCGCACAGGGGTGGAGAGGAGAAGGAAGGACACGGGGGGACACCGACACGGTGGTCACAGGGACACAGACACGAGCGGAGATGGACACGAAGAGATGGACAAGGATATGATCGTCACAGAGAGACGCGGACACGAGGGGAGGGACACTGACACAGAGGGACATGGATGCGAGAGGGTGGACGCAGGGGGGACACAGACACGAGCATGAGGGAACGCGGACACGAGGGGGTGGACATGGACACGGACACGGTAGTCACAGAGCGACACGGATGTGAGAGGGTGGACGCGGGAGGACGTGGACGTGAGAGGACGGGCACAGAGGGACACAGGGACATGGACACAAGGGGGCGGGCACGGTGGTCACAGACGGACACGGACATGAGAAGGTGGGCACAGACACGAGGGAGTGAACACGGACACGGACACGGACGTGAGGGGGTGGCTATGGAGGCACATGGACACAAGGGGGCAGACACGAGCACGGTGGACGCGGAGGAACACGGACCCGAGAGGAGAGGGGTGAATGGAAATGGACACAGGGACACAGAGGGACAAGAAGGGGAGGGGGTGGGCATGGGTCGACGCGGCCATGGGAGGGACTTGGACACGGGGGAATCGACACCCACCGCTGACACGCACCAGGCAGGACCTCCCCAGCCCTGACCCCCCCAGGCCGCTCAGGCAGCGAGCAGCACCTGGGGTCAGAGCCCTCAGCACCACAGGAAAGGTCCTGGAGGGGGTCTAGCCGTGGCCAAAGGATGATGCGGGGGCGGGGGGCAGCTCTCCTGCCCTCTACGGGGCTGGCTACGCCCTGGCAGGGTGACACGGGAGAGCGGGACCCGCCTTGTTCCTCTTCCCCTGCCTCTGCCTTTGCTTGGCGGAGGGGCGGCCGGAACACAGGCGAGTTGGGGTGCTGGGGCTAGTGGGGGGCACAAACCCCCATCTGCCAGGACCCCTGGGTGCTGCCCTATCCTGGAAGAGAGGGAGCAAGGTGGGTGGCAGGCTGGGCTGTACTGATTTGCACTGGGAGGGAGAACCCAGCAGGCTCAGCAGGTCTGGGGGCCGTTCAGGCAGGTCTTGCTGACTCCCCTCTGGTTTTCGTCCAGGTGGAGTGGAGGGATCATGGGGCACTCTATGGCCCCCCTCATGCTGCTGCTGCTCCTCATGTCCCCTGCGTCCCCCTGCTTCACAGTGCCGCCGGACGCCTCGGCCGAGCTGGACTTGAGCAACAGCAGCCACGGATGCCCCGAGCTGGACTGGAGGCTGTTCGCGGGGCAGCGCCGGCTGCGGCTGAGCCACAATGGCATCGTGGCGCTGCGCCCTTCGGCCCAGCTGGCACCAGGGCTGGAGGAGTTGGACTTGTCCCACAATGGGCTGCGGGAGCTCCCGGCCGCTTTCCTGAGCCAGGCGCGGGGGCTGCAGCAGCTGCAGCTGCAGCATAATGAGCTGCAAGAGCTGCCCCGCGACTTCTTCGCCAACGCCACGGCTCTGCAGAGCCTGAGACTGGAGGGCAACCCCCTGCCCGCTGTGCCCCCCACCGCCTTCCAGCCCAGCCTGCGGCACCTGGCCGTGTCGTGCCACTGCGACGTGGCTGGCAGCATCCTGGCACCCTGCTCTTGCTCCCAGCCCGAGTGCGCCGTACCCCAGTGCCGCTGCCTCACATCCCACAGCGATGCCTTCAACGTCACCGATTTCTACACTAGGGAATGTGGCACCAACGTGGGGCTGGCAGCCGGCTTGGCAGGTGCCGCCGCGGTGGTGGCCATCGTGCTGCTGGGCACGGCCATGGCTTGCTACCGGTGGAGGAAAGTAGCCATCGGCGCTACCGGGGTGGGATGGGGCAAAAGGGAGCCTACCACGGCCCACGGGCAGCCTCACTACATCAGCCGGGCTGCCGAGCTGGGCACCACGGAGCTGGGCACCACGGATGTTGTCACCTCACCGGACTATGAGAACATCTTTGTGAGCCCCGGCGCGGTCCCGGCCGCTCGGGGCTGGACGCCAGGATGGGGGCAGGAACAGCGTTACAGGTGAGGCTCTGGTGCAGGGACCTCCCGCACTGTGCTGTGCCATCTCCCCCCAGCTCTTCCTGCCCTGTGCCATGCCATGTCATGCCCTCCCATCCTCCTAACCCTAACCCATGCCCTCCCATCCTCCTGCCCCATTCCATGCTGTGCCATGCCATGCCATCTCACCTCATCCTGTCCCATTCAAACCTGTGCTGTCACGCTGTCCCCTCCCTTCCCATCCCATGCTATGCCATGCTGTTCAGTCCCATCCATGCCAACCCATACCACCCAGAGCAGTGCCACCCATGCCACCCCACCCCACCATACCCAGGCCCAGGCTGAACCCCTTCCCCCCACCCATCTCCCCAGAGCCACCCCATGGTGTTCACTCCCCTATCAGGGACTGGACGCCTGGGGCCAACCCACAGCCTTAGCACGGTGCAGCAAGTGCCACCCCTCTGTCCCCCCCAGCCCCCAGGTGCCAGTGGACGATGACTATTTCCTGGAGAGCCAAGGGGAGCAGCCCATCTACGCCAACACGCAGAGCCCCAGCGAGGACAACCTCTACATCGTCCCTGACCGGCTGTGAGGGTCTGGGGGGTGCCGGGGCTGCAGCTCTGCTCCCCACCTTCTTGTCTCTGCAGGACCTTCCCTGGTGGCCCCAGTGGGAACAGGGGTGGACTCTCTCCATGGATGTGAGCTCCCCAGGTCCCCCCTTTGTTGGGACAGGGACAGGCATGGTCCCCACACACACATCCTGCCAGGGACACTTTTCTCAAGGGGGGGATTTTTAATGCCCCCCTCTGGCCCCCTCCTTCGCCCCAGTTCCCACCATAAGGCGAGGGCTGAGGGCTGGAGCTTCCTTCCGGGGCTGGTGGCCACCAAGTGTGGGGACAGCTCAGCACAGCATCCGCCAGAAGCCAGCACTGGAGCCTCCCCGACTGGGGACACGTGTGGTGCCCCCGGGCTGCCTGGCAGAGTGGGGGCCATGGGGTGACCGCAGCACACAGTTCCTCTTCCCCTTTTAGCTGCCAGTGGAGAGTGTCAGGGTGCAAAGGTTGTGGGGGACGTGCTGGCAGCTGGGGACATCCAGACACTGGGAGTGATGCTGTGGCCGCACATCTCCTTTTCCTGCTAAATTGCCCAGTTTGGGGAACAGAGCTAAAAATCCCTAAGGCCCTCTTTTTAGTGTTCCTGGCAAAGTCTCCCAGCCTGGTACTTCCAGACTCTGCACCCCAAAGGGACTGAGAGCTTGAGGACATAGAGACCCCATGGCTTGCCTGGGTGTCTCCCCAGCTCTGTGTAGGTCCCCTGAGTTCCAGCCCTTGTGATGCTCCATTAAAAAATGGTTTAATTATCTTAATTTACCTGCATGGCTTGTGGTCTGCTGAGCCCTGGGCATAACACAGGGTGGCAGCTCCAGGGCTGGTGTCATCTCCAGGCTGGATCTGACCCCTTGGCAGCATTGGGGTGACACCAGCTCCATTTTGTTACCTGCTAATGGCACTGGCAGCCCCAAGGAGAGGTTTTGGTGGCACAGGGGTGGCTGTAGACATTAACCTGAGGGAGCTAAGTGAGGCTGGAGCTCCCTGGGGAAAGTCCCTGGAGCTCCTAAAGCCTCTATCCCCAGCACAGGGGGGCCAAGGGAGCAGTACCCATGAGGACAGGTGCCCAGATCCCACATGACCTTGGCCCAGGTCCACAGAGTGGAGGTCCCCACAGGCCATGTGCCTCAAGCCTAGAACTGTTGAGGAGCCAGGCAGCCCAGAACACCCCCAGGATGTGCTGGAAGAGGGGAACAGGACAGAATGGAGCTGTGACCAGCAGAGGCACTCCATCTAGCTGTGCCAGGTGCCTTGGGGCCATGGTGTGTGTCACCAACTCTCAGGTGGCAGAGCCCACAGGGGAACCACAGAACTGTGGCTGGAGGTACCTGGAAGTTGGGCAACAGCCACATCCCAGCTGGATGCACCTGGGGGGTCAAGGCTGCACCCAGCTCCCATCTCAAGGACATAAACAACTCAAAGGTCTCTGGGAGCATCACCCAAACATTACACAACCACCACTAGCTGCTGGCAGGGCAGGGAAGGAGCTGGCCCAGCCCTGAAAAGGATTTGCCAGCAAACCGTATGGAATCAGCTCCTGGAAGGGGGTCTGAGGGTCCAAGCTGTGGGACACCTGGCTGGAGGGGACCCATTGAGGAGGTGCTTCAGCTGGAGAGCCCAGGAGTTTCAGAAGGAGCAGCCATGGTCCCATCACTTTATTCATTGACACTGGGACATGATTTCTGCTTTACAAAACATCTGAAGTACAAAAGCACATAAAAAAGAACCTTTCCCAAGCTTCCTTTTTGCAAAAAAACCACAATAAATTAGCAATAAATAAGTTCCTAAAGCAGAGGAGAGAGGAGGAGAGGAGAGGCCTGAGTGCAGCCCCCCCCCCAGGGACAGATCCATCCCATGCTGTTCAGGTGGGTTCTGGGAAGGATCCACCTCCCAAATGAAGTCTGGGTTTAAATAAGGGAGGAGAAGGAGGAGCAAGTTCCTGTGGCCCTGGAGGAGGGCTCACAACTGGAGCCCCTGGAAATGAGCCAAAAGGTACAGCTGGTGTCGGTGTGGAGACATTTCGTGCCGTGGAATCTGATCTGGGGGCTGCTGGTGTTGCCAGGAGATGGGCAGGCTCTGCCCCGTCTGGGTGGTGATATGCCTTCGAGCAAGCTGGAGGTGATGCTATCAGGCACAGTGGCACCATCAGGCACAGTGGCACCATCAGGCACAGTGGCACCTGGTGACCAACATGTCATCGAAGAGAGTGGAGACCAACCTGCCTTCAGCGTCGTAGTGCATCAGCACCATGGGGTCATAGGCAGCAGGCACGCAGCAGGGTGCAGGGGTGGCCCTGGAGAGGGAGTGCATGCGGGCCTTGATCTGGGCATGTATGCTGGCTGGCTTGTAGTTGTGTGGGCAGGAGCCCTGGCAGAACCTCATGTAGTAGCTGCTGGGGGCAATCACCCACTCTGCCCAGCCAATGTCCTGGAACGAGACCTTGAGTGACGTGAGGCAGCACTTCCCATCGCTCTTCCCACATTCCTCCTCTAGCCCCCGGGGTCTCCTGGCTCCCCGACTCATGTTGTCATGGGTCACCACCTCCAGCACCAGGCTGTCCCCCTCTGAGGTGGCCAGCAAGGCTGAGACATCGGCAGTGAAGGTCAGCACCAGGCACAGAGTGTCCTCAGGACCAGCAGCCCAGGGCTGAATGGCAGCTGTGAGATCCAGGCTCTGGGCATCATGGTCCAGCTCTTGGCTTTGCAGGAGTCTGGGGGTCTCAGCAGGCCCCTCCAGCAAGTAGATGCTGACCCGGAGGGGCACTGAGGCATTGAGTGGGGTCATGCTGGAGGATGCCAGCGATTGCTTGAAGAGCTTCAGCTCTGCCTGCACCACCTGGAGCTGCTGGTGCAGAGTCTCTGTGCGGGATAGGAGAAGATGGTAACGGTGGGGACCACGAAGGTCCTGCTCTCCCTGGGGGTCCTGGTGTCCTCGGGGGTCGTGGTGTTCCTGGAGATCCTGGTGTCCTTGGTGGACGTGTGACCAGTGCAGCACTGTGGGGACACAGGACAGATGATGTAAGCCAGAAATTCACCACCAGCCAAGACTCCTGACCTGCTCCTGCTGGGCAGCCAAAATATCTCTGGGGAATTCCCCAAATCCTGAGGGATGCTGAGGGTGGGGAGATCCAGCTCCATTCTCATCCCCAGGTCACTCAGGACCTGCTGCCCCCAGGGACCCCCCAAGAGAGAGGGTCTCTCTGAGGGGTGGCAGCTGGTGCCAGAGCAGGTGCACCATATCCCATTAGGGTCATCTCCACCCCACACCCAGCTGTCCCCTCAAGCCCAAGAACCAGGAGTTGAATATTTCCCTCAATCGCCTCAGGTCCTGATAAAACTCCAAACTGGGGCTCAAGGTGGGGCTCGAGGGATGGAACCTTCCTGCCTTCCTTCCCTCCACTTGCGCTCAAACTCTCTCCAGCCCTGCTCCCAGCCCCGCATCTCCAAGCGAGGCTCTCGGCCCAAATTTTCTGCATTCTGTGGCGTTAATCAAAGCAGCTCAGAGGGTGGCTCCTCCACAGTGCTGGGACACGGGAAGCAATCGGGGCACGGGTGGCAGGGCCTCTGCGATTCATGCCCGGTCATGTCCCCGCACATGTCGGGGCAGACAGAGCTGATCCACCCCGTGAGGACACGCGGGGTGACACCCACCCGTGTGCTCCCCACGGGGACGTCACTTACGTGTGGGAGTCAAGTGATGCAGGTGTCGGGTCGTGGGCACATGTCCCACCTCCTCCTGGCTCCGGTTGCCCGTCAGCTCGACCACTCTCTGCCGGTGCAGTCGCCGCGCTCTCTGGATGCTCTCCTGGTCCAGCCGGTGCCGGACCACGGGGGGGCTGCTCATCCCCAGCCGCTCCAAGATCTCCTTTTTGATGGCTTCCAGCTGCAGCCTGTCCTCGTCCCACGTGTGGGGCCGGAGCTCTACGCGGGTGAAGAGCAGCAGGAGCTGGAGGCAGGTGAGCGTGGCTCCGATACCGCGCGGAGCCCTCGGCATCTTGCGGCCGCTGATCGCGGGGGGCTCTGTCCGCTGCCTCTCGTCCCAAGGCTGGACGCTCTCTGCTAGGGCAATGAATGGAGGGGACCAGACCTCCGACTTTATAGGAGCCGAACTTTGCCCGCCCTCCGTCCTCCCCTTCCAGTCCCGGGATGCTTCTGGTTGGTGACGCCGCAGGAAACACCCCGCAGGAATCTTTGCTTCCCGCTGGGATTCTGCAGGGAGCTCCGGCGGTGCTGGAGCTGCGTCGTTCGGGAGCTTCTCTGCAGCCCTGGAGATGAGAAAGCTCTCAATCTGTGTCCCTTCTACCTCCTCTTTTCCCTGAGGGTCACCCTAGCCAGGAGGGGTCCCTCTCACCTCCACTGTTCCGTGGATGAGAGGTGACATTAGATGGCCTCGGAGGTGGCAGAGGGTGATGGAGAGAGGATGATGAACAGGCAGGTGAGAGCTGGAGGCAGCTTGACTGTCCCTGCATCTTCTATTGCCTTCTCTGTCCTTCACCTTGCTGACACTCAGGTCCCTGTTCCTGCCTGCAGCTGAGCCAGGGAAGTTCCCCCAGACCCCTCTGAAAGGATGCAGAGCAGGGAAGCAGTGCCTGGGCAGCTCTGCTTCTCCTGGCATATGCAGGAGGAGGGAGGGGATCAGCGTTGGACCTTGTCCTGCTAAAGCAGCTGACACCACCACAGCCTGGGATGGCTCTGCCTTTGGGTCTCATCCCTCCTGAAGCAACCATGGCCAGAGTTGCGTCATCCCCAGGCAGCCTGCAGGCAGTAAGTGGAGCCAGGCATGCCGGGTGGCACCGAGCCAGCGAGGCCGCGTGCGGAGAGGAGCATCGTGCCAGACTGGGACTGCCCCTGTGCTGGCTGAGAGAAAACCCACGATGGGAACAAGCCACTGAGGCCAGCATGGGACCTCTTGCTTCTGACCTTCTTGTAAGGGATGCGTGGACCAAAAATCATGAGCAGAGGGATGAGGCAACAGGCAGGTCCCTCCCGGGTGCCACCAGGGCAGGTCCCTCCCAGGTGCCACCAAGGCAGGCATGGCAGTTCCCAAATGTCCTGAGGCTGAGCCAAGCTCCTGGTCTTTAGCTGAGCTCCAGCCATGGGATGAGCATGCCTGTGGTAATCTCCTGATTTACAGCTCCTGACCCCTGCTCCACCTCCTCTCCAGCCTGCCCCTGCCTTTTCTCACCCAGTTTCTCAGGAGGTTGCCTGAGGCCAAACATTTCACTCTAAAACACAGGAAAGGAGAAGTTTGTCAGCATGAGCAGCATCACGTCACGAGGAGCGGATGTGGAGGGGGTTGCCCTGGCTCTGGCTCCTCTGCCCTGCTCTGGATCCAGTCTTGCAGAGGGATGGATGAAGAGGAGGAGGATGAAGGGCAGAAGGAGCCCATCCAGAGACCTTTCCCTGTTTCATGCTTACAGCTTGGACAGAAACTCTATTGGGTAGCTCAGAGATAAACCTCAGGGAGAGTTTTCTCTCAGGTGATTTGTCCCACGTGGAGTTGGGGACTGCGTGGTGCTGCCATGGCTGGCATGTCACCCACCCCTCCAGCAGTCAGGCAGGGAGCATGCCCAGATGAGCCCCACTGACCCTGGAGCATCTTCCTGCAAGAGGCTGGTCCAGGACCTGGCTCTGAGTGGGTCCATTCCTTCTATCTGGTGCTGCAGGATCCTTAGGGAGTTCCTTGGAACATCAAGCCCCACTTTGATCCCCCCCTCCTGGGGATTTTATCACTGGGGTGACTGCAGCCATTTAGGCCCCCCCCCAGTTCAAGGATGAAGGGAGAGGGTGCATCACCCCAGGAGAACAAACTTCAGGGTTGTACCACCATGGCACCCACACCACCAACATCTCTGTGTCCCCAGTAGATGCCAGCTGGGCCACCAGTTCCCTCCACCACCTGCAAGGTGCTAAATTCACCATTTCCAGGCTGAGTTGGAGCTGTGCAGGGCATGGGGCTGCAGGAAGAGGCCCTGAGCCAGCAGCCATTGAGCAAGACCCAGCAAAGCCCTGAAGTCCCCCAGAGTTCTTCTTCTGCAGTGGATGTCCTGCTGTGGGCGCATGCAAGGTGCGAGCCCCAGACACGAGTGACGTTGGATGGCTCCCAGAGCAGCCAAGTTTGCCCAAACCGGATGTTTTTCCCCCAGAAGGCTCCAGCCCTTGGAGATTTACAGCCCAGCAGCAGCCATAAAGCTTTCATGTTTTAGGAGCAGGCCAGACACCGATGTGGAGTGCTCTGGGATGAAATGTCCTGGAGTGGCCTCAGCAGGCTGGGGCTGCACAGCCCTGGGTGCAGGGTCCCCAGGCCCCTCCACTCTGCATGGTGCCCTCTGCAGCACAGCCTGGGCTGACCCAAAGCCTCTTCCTGCCTGGATCCATGTTCCTCTTGGAGTAACTCAGCCCATGTGCTGCAGAGCAGCCCGCACCACCCTGGCACAGATCTACAGCAGCCATCAATGGGAGCACTTGTCCATGGCTTTGCTGGTGGCCAGGGGCTCCTGGACTTCAAAGGAGGCAAGAAAGAGCCAAAAGCACAGAACCGTTAGAGCTGGATCATTGGATAAGCTCATCCAGTCCAGCCATCAGCCCAGCACCACCATGGCCACCAAACCATGGCCCCAGGTGCCATGGCCACACATTTCATGAACACCTCCAGGGATGAGGACTCCACCACCTCCCTGGACAGCCTGTGCCAATCCCTGACCACTCTGGCAGCAAAGAAATTGTTCCTCATCTCCAACCTAAACCTCCCCTCGTGCAACTTGAGGCCATTTCCTTTTCCCTATCACTTGATACTAGGGAGAAGAGACCAACCCCCACCTGGCTCCAGCTTCCTTTCAGAGAGCAATGAGGTCTCCCCTCAGCTTCTGCTTGCCCAGGTTGAGGAGGAGCTGATCCCCCCAGATTCATCTCTCCTCCAGGAGTTTCAGTGATTAAAGCATCCCATGGAGGGTGGTGGCTGGAAAAGCTGCTGTAAAGTCAAGGCAAAGCTCAGAGCAGGTGCTGCCAAGTCTGGAAAGATCTGGATGATCTTCTGGCCTTCTGCATCACCAGACACAAGCACTGTGGGGCCACAGGAGGTGCCTGGTGCTGTCCCCAGGGCCACCCAGCTGGGGAAAGAAGCCACCTCACAAATACTGACAGGAAACACCAGAAGAAATGAGAAGGGGAACATAAGCATTACTCACTTCCCCACAAGCTGGACACAACCCTGGACTTGAACCCACTCGAGCAGGGCTCATAGTGGGCCTGGAGAAGCTCCTGGTGCCACGCGGGGTGGAGGCACAGACCCCAGACTGGCCACATGTGACCCGGGCTTCACAGCTCCTCAGGACATTTGCTGCCCCAGCTTGATGAGATGGGGTCCAGGGGGTTCTGCTTCTCCCACGGCTCCCCAGCCTGAGACACTGGTGAGGGTGAGCACAGATGAGGAGGTGCTGGAGGGCTCCGATTCCCTGGAAAGCCCAAAACTTCCCCTCGGCTGCTCTCCACCCACGCCCTGCAAGAGCCGTGGGCAGTTCTGCGGCGTTCCCGCGGACGGCAGCAGGGGAAGTGCTGCCCTCCGCGTTCTAGGTCTAGCAGCTCCTTGTGGAGCATCCTGATCAAGGCAAAGAGCGCTGGACTGGGTGCTCCCCGTGACTTGTGGGACCTCCAGTGCTCCCCAAAGCACCTGGGTCGAGCATGCCAGGTGCTGGGAGGGGGCTGCCTCCTGCAGACGACGGGGAGGATCCTCTCCCTTGCTGAGCTTCTCCACTAAGGGATGAAAGGGGAAGGGTAGCGCAGCTTCCTCTATCGGATTCCACCGTGTGGAGCTCCGAGCAGCCCTCAGGGCTTGGTCTCTAGGGAAGTTGGCAGCTTCAGCACTTCCAGGAGTGGGGTGAGAAAACCCTTGGTGAAGGGGAAGAAGCCCTCTGGGGTGGTCACCTCCTGTGCTTTGCCAGCGCTGCTCACTGTCACCGTGAGTCAGCAGGGTGGGAGCTGTGGTGACCTTCAGATGTTTTTAAATAAACCTCAAACAGAATGAGTCAGGTGAGCAAGAAGAAGCTTTTGCCCCATCACGGTAGGAATCACATTTCACTTCCTTTGCTCCAAGCTTACCACATCTGTCAAAAATGAGACTTCTGCTCCACTTGGACAAAGCCTTTCCTGCCCTGGCTGCAGCCATGGTCAACCATTAACCTCACTGCCAATCTTGTCAGCCCAGCGCTGCAGGAAAAGGCTCCAGCCCAGCCCCACACATGGAAATCTTGCTGGAGCTCCTCAGCCACTGCCCAACCACCTTCCCCATGGCAAGAGGATATTCCCCACCTGCAATGAGAACCTCCCCCAGCCAGCACTCCCTGGAGAGGTGGTAGGGTCTGTCCTCCAGCAAGGTGCTTACAGCTGGTGGTGGCATTGCCCCTCTGGCAGACTAAAACCTGGGGCGAATGTCTCAGGATCCTGATCTGAGTAGGCAAAGAGCTCAGCCTGGCCAGGCTTGATGTGTTGAGGAGTTTCAAAAAGCTTTTCCACAGTATGAGACTTTCTGCTCACTGGAGGATGTGCCTTGCCCCTGCAAGGTGCCAAAACTGCCCTTTGCCTCCATTTTTGGTGTAGGCCCAGCTGGTGCCTCCATGCCAAGGCTTTTGTGCTCCACTGGGCTGGTGGCACTAAGCCCAGTGGTGAAGCACAAGGCAGCAGCTCTACTCGAGGACTTCACTCCAAGCCACACTAAAGGGAGACTCTGATGATCTCCTGCCTCCAAAAAGCTTCCAATACAGAGCAGGGGGCTGGAAATGGATGAGGGAAAACAAACCCAAGCCAGACACATCCCAGAGCAGCATCTCTCTTACCAGGGAAAGCCTCAGGAGATGCCACAAGAGAAGGACAACCCCAAAGCTCCTTCAGGCAAACAGATTTCAGAGCCTGGGGAGGTTTGCCCAGCTCTGGCTGAGGCATGAGAATGAAATCTGCTGAAGCAGCAGGAGAGGTGATTTTAGCTTAATCCCCAGCAGAAGTAAACACTTGATGGTGAAGCTGGGCATGGCCCAGGCCCCATATGCCAGTCAGGAGGGTATTAATCAGCAGAGCCTAACTCGGGGCAGGGCTGGCAGGGCTGTGTACTCAGGGCACACCTTCCCATGCCACAGCACCCACTGCAGTGGGCAGCAGCCCCAGGGAAGCACGAGGAGAAGCCTTTCCCCAAGTCTGAGCTGCCCTGCTGGTTGGGAACCAGCCAAGGACTGCTCAGCCCTGAGCAGAGGTAGGTGAGGAATGTCCATGGATAGCTCCCAGAGGGCTGGGGCCAGGTGCTCCCAAGACAGCAGGGAAAGTGTTTGGTGAGGAGCCCTGGCAGGGAGCAATACTCAGCCACAGCAGCATCCCTGGCTCAGGAAGCTCATACTGGGAATTCTCCACTGCTTCAGGAGCTTTTCCATCTCCAGTCAATCGGCCCAGGGTGCGAGGGGCAGTGAACCCTGCCCTGGGACTTGCCCACATATGCAACCAATGCTCCCAAAGCTCCCAATGCTTCCAGCCGAGCGGAGCGGCAGGAGCCAGGCAGGAAATTCCAACCATTCCCAGGCACCAGATCTGCAGCTGCAAGTTTCGGATGGGAGCTCTGGGGAGTCCTTCAGCAGCTCTGCAAGGGGTGGGCTCTAGCACCTTCACTTCAGCTCAGATTGGACCTGCAAGCCAGAAAAAGGCAGAGAACAAGGAGCTTGCCAGCTGGAGCCTGGCCAGGAATCCCACCTCGTCTGGCAAGGGCTTGGAGGAACAGGGCAGGGGGAGCAGAGTGGGCTGGGCTGTGACAAGAAAGAACCAAGATGAAGATTTTAAGATGAAGAAAAATGTCTTTGCTGAAAGAATGGCACAGGCTGCCCAGGGAGGTGGTAGAGTGTCTGTCCCTGCAGGTGTTCAGGCCACGTGTGGCCATGGCACCTGGGGCCATGGCACTTGGGGACAGGGTTTAGTGGTCATGGTGGCGTTGGATTGGTGGTTGGAGTTGATCTCAGAGGTGCTCCCCAACCTTAACGACTCTGTGACCTATGAGGAGCCAGCTCACCACAGAGGTTTCCTCCTTGGCCTTCTGCAGCCAAGGAGCCCAAGGGGAAGTTCTGTGGTGGAGTTTCCTCATCACCAACCGGAGGAACCTTTGCCCTCTCCCTGCAGAGTGCTGAGGGACGCAAGGCTGAGCCCACAGCATGACATCACCTGGCAGTGCCACCGAGCAGGGAGAGCTTCAGCACCTCAGAGAGAAAGTTAAGAGCGGAGTGATTTCATCAGGGCTGGCTCACAGGACAGCCTGGGTCCTCTCCAGGGACTGTGTCCAGGCTTTGAGGAAGATCTCAAAGCCTCAGAGCTCCTTGGTGCCCAGCACGTGCTGGCTGCCAGGGAGGGTAACCAAAGCTCACAGGCTGAAGGAAAGGCTGTGGAGCGCTCCATGAGGTCACCACAACAGCTCAAGGGAAAAAGCCACCCAGAGCTAGGACATAAAAAAACCCAGGACAAAAAAAAAAAAAAAAGAAGCAGAGATCCCAAAAGCCGAGGAAATTTAGCTTTCTGATCACCCAGACCAGGGCCATGGTGAGTCCTCAGAGCCCAGCTTTGGGGCTAAGACAACTGCATGACACCTCCCCTCCCCTGAGCCCTGTCCCACCTTGGCACACTGGGCTGGCTCTGGGCTTTGCTGGGACAGGTTTTAGCCTTTGGTCTTAGCACAGCCAAGCTTTGGGGCAACAAATCCAACAGCCAAGCTGCTCCTGGCCAGGGCTGAATGAAGGCTGCTGCTGACTCAGCAACACCCTTGCTGCAATCTCCACTCCTGACACCTCCTCCCCTCCTATCTCTTCATCACCAGCAGTGGTGAAGACCAGGACCACGAAGAAGCCACTAGGACCAAGCTGAAGCTGGTCCTACACACCTCTAAGCACTGTGCTTGTGCCAGGCTGTCCCAGCCCAGGCTCTAGGGGTGAGGCTGAGCACCATGAGGCTGCATGGCAGCACCATCTGCTGGCACCAGCCCTCCCCTCCACCCCAGTCTGCTCCCAGTCAGCACCAGTGGCAAGCAGAGCAGAAGCTGCTTTGGTGTGAGGGTGGTGGAGGCCTGGAGCAGGCTGCCCAGAGAGGTTGTGGAGTTTCCTTCCCTGGAGAGCTTCCAACCCCCCCCAGCCATTGTGCTCCTGAGCAAGCTGCTGTGGGTGCCCTGCTGGAGCAGAGGTCCCTTCCCACCCCTCCATGCTGGGATTCTGTGAGCCCAGAGGACATCTGCTCCCCTTTGAAAGCACAGGCAGGGCAGGTCAGAGGACCCAACAGCAGCAGAAGGTGCTGAGGGGATGTAGTGAAACCAAATCCAGTCCCCTGCTCAACCTGTGACCATCAGTGCCCAGCCACCACCACACAGGAGGCACCTTCAGAATGACTTCTTCTGGCACCAAGGAAGGGCAGCAAGAGGCAGAGTCAAACTCTTTATTTCCTTTGAAACTTGGGTTTACATTTTCAGTTACAAAGTCCAGTCTAGCAACAGCAAGCTGCAGGAATGCTAAAGGGTCCCTGGCTGCACAGCCCCTCGGTGACAGCCTCGAGTGTTGGGTTGTAGAAGGCACTGCAGGGACACTCTGAGACCAACAGAGCCCCAGGAGCCTGAGAACTGCAGCTCCAAGAGTCCTGCTGAGCTCCAGACTGGCAAACACCTGAGAAACCCAGAGAGAGAAGGGGTGTTTGGCCACGATGGATGGAGGGGGGACCCCAGAGACAGCAGAAAGAGCCTGGACAAAACACTGAACCTCACACAAGAGACAGAAGAACCTTCACAGATTTGCCCAACCTGACTGAGAGTGACAAGGAGGCAGCAAACTCTTGGCTGTTTCCCTTTGCCAGGTCCCAGCATGTCAGAAAACCTCCAGAACTCCATTCAGTGCAGGTTCTGAGGAGCAGCCTTGGGTCATGAGGACACTGAAGGAGCTCAGAGGTGCCCAAGGCTCAGCTTTCCTTCCCACCCACCCCACGTGCAAGGGCCCAGCTGCCCCCAGCAGCACCACTGCACTTCCCAGAGCCAGCCCAGCACAGGACAAGGCACTCCCAGTTTAATCAAAGTAAACATTTGTGATTTAAGGAGCTGGTGCAAGAGCAAACCTGAAGGTGTGTTTAAGGAGCACAGGGTTGGATTTAAGGGCAGTGTCTAGTTTCATTCCCTATACTTAATTCCTATCTACAGGAAGGTATTTTCCTCTCTGCTTCGTCTTAAAATTGAGCAGAAGCAGCTCTCAGGTTTCAATGAGTACAGTGAAGAATTCACAACATCCTCAGCTTTGGAGGGCTGGCAGAAGACCACTTTGCCACACAGGACATGAATCAGACATGGATATGGGGGGGGTAAGAAAAAGTGCACTTTTCACTGCCAAACATGAGGGGTTCTGGTGCAAAACACCCAGCCTAGGTCAGGGGCTGGACTGCTGGTATCGACCAGGGGAGTTTGCATCCAAGCCAACAGAGTTTGACAGAAACCCTCCACAACTCTGAAATTCCTCTCCTTAAAACATCATCCAAGAGGACATGAAGGGAGACAACAGGAAGGAAGTTAGTTGGTGGCAGCACAAATTAGCTGCTGACAATTTTATTACCTGCACTGTGGGATGAAGGCTGAAATTCACCACTGAAAGCCCCACACCAGGGTCCTTTCTAGACCCAAACTGCTTTCCAGGCAGCCTTCAAGACCATGCCCAGAGGACAGTTCCTAGGCTGCCTGACCACAGGTGGCTATTAGCTGACACTGTCAGATCAGAGCCCTGGCGCTGGGGGCTAGGCTGTGCTCACAATGCTGCAAAAATACCTCCTCCACTTCTGCACTGAGGCAGCCAGGAAGCCTCTATCTGCCCTCTGCTCTGGACACCTTGCCTGGCAACACCTTACCTGGGAACTTCCTTCCTCTTAGGGGTGAAAGCAGAGCAACCAGTTAAGCTTTCATGAAGTCTTAAACTTTAGAACACACTCAGCCAGGTCCCTCCTGGAAGGACTCCTGAAGCTCAGCAGTTTCAGCTGCAGTCTCATGTCACAGCCACACTCCATACCTCTAACCCTCTCCATGACTTTTTCATCCCTTCCCACTACCACCACGTCCAGGAGGAAGCAATCAGGTTGGGGAACACTCCAGGTAAGCCTGAACTGCTCCAGCTGATCTCAAAGCTGCCAGGCAGCTGCTGCACAACTGCTGCTCACCACCAACTGCATCACAGAACTCAAGTTGGAAGGCACTCACGAGGACCATCAAGTCCTCCACGAGTCTATAAGGTAAAGAAACCTTGCAGCTCAGTTTTGGGTTGTATCAAGCAGATTTCCAGGCTTCATTCCAAGGAAGCACCTCCAGACATCACAATCACCAAGTTATGAAGGAGTTCAGGAGTACCTGGAGTTCCCCAACATCCTCCACAGCATAACTGCAACAATTAAATCCTCATCCCAGACTCCAACACCTTGGGCAGCTCCTGCTGCAAGCTGTTGGCAAGCAGATAAAAATGACATCAGACCCAACCCAGTGGAACCTCCCCAATTCTCTCTCTCACACAAAACCTTCCTCACCCCCAGCTCCCCAGGAAGAGGCTCAGCACAGGGCTCAGGAACTTCCCCAGCTCTGACATTTTCCAGGCACAGAAACACAGAACCTCAGCTTCTTCCACTCACAGCACAAAAGGTTTTGTGGCTGGCAGCAGCTCTCCCACTCAGTGCAAATTAGCAAATCCTATTTATTGGTGACCTGGAAAAGAAAGCGGCTGAAAAGCACCACACAAACCAGCAGCTTTTGGAAGCTCTGCAGCAGTTTGACAGCCTAGTTCCAGCTACACTCCACAGCTCAAGGCAAGGCATTGGAAGTGACTGAATTTGCCATTTAGCTGAGATTAAATAAAATTAGTTTAATACCATTTAAAAAAAGCTTCACTCTACAGCAATTCTCTACCACCAAGACAACCTTTACCATCTTTGAGGACTAACTCTCAACCCCCACCCCCCTAAAAAAGAGCTTATCAAATAAATTATCTTTTCTAGGGAGCTGATCCCACAGGAGCTTCTCACAAACAGCTCAGGAGGAGCCACACAACTCTGAGTAATGCCCCAAGGGATGAGTTTCCCAAACTGAGGTCTGAAACAGTGACACCTGGAGCCTCACCCACTGCAGCCCTTGGCCAAGGAGCAGTCCCAGGAGCTGGCTCCACCTTCCCCTGGAGCAGCAGAGAGCACCCAGGGAGGCTCACCCAGAGCTGTGCTGCACACAGCAGTGGGGGAAGCCCTCCCCACCTCACGCCCTAGCTCTGCCTCCCCTGGAGATGAACCTGGGGCTGCCCCTGCTCAGCCACATCCAGAGCACCTCCAAACTCCTCGGGACTCAGAGGAGCCTCAGCAGGCTGTGCAGATCTCACCTGGAGCATCTGAGCACTCCCCAGGCCTGAGTGCTGCACGAGGGGCAGCAGCAGATCAAGCCTCCCCAGGGCACCGATGGGCACCAGCCCTGCTCCAGCAGCCCCCTCCCAGCACACCACCAGGCTCCTTGCCTCTCTGAGCTGCAGATTCTCTACTCCCAGTCTATCCACAGCTACATCAGACATAAATTAAATACTGGCACTGAAAAAATTACTCAGCTCTGAACTCAGCAGAAGACACAAATCACTCTTAGCAGCTAAGATACCCCCATGACAAAAACCCTTCTCCCACGATAAAGGAACCAACCCTACAAGCAGCTCAACTAGTTGCAAACCTGGGGCAAACCACCAAGATTTTCACAAAAATCTTAAATAGAATAAGTTACTGATCAGAAAGGCTGACAGCCTGCAAGTGCTATCTGGCCTTGGAGAGCATTTCCTTTGAAGGCTCCAAATGCTTAGCATCAGGGAAGTCTGTGCAGGAAATAACAGTGGAAATTTCCTTGGTGAACCAGAAATCTACCCTCAAAAAAATCTACAGAGGTCCCCTCAAAGTTATTCCAGCTCTGGAAATCCTCATCCTCTCTGAGGGGCACAAGTGGCACTTCCTTTGTTACTAGACTTCGACTGGAGAGAAGTAGTTTAAGGGCAGCTCTCACTGAGAGATACCAAAGCAGAATCCTCCAGCATTAGAGAAAATCTAAAAGGAGTTTAAAAGGGCTCAAAGTGTTGGTTAAAAGGGCTCAAAACATTGGTTAAAAGGGTTCAAAGTGTTGGCTAAAAGGGCTCAAAATGCTGTTTTTTATCTCTCTATATATATTGGTAAAATTATTAGGCTCAAAGCAAATCTCTCTCCACTGCAGTGGACTCTCCATGGGACCTACTGGTCACCAGGTAGCAGTTCTGTGCCTGTTCCCTGCTTTTAACACCCTGGCAGCAAAAGCAGGCACAGAGCTGGCAGCAACCACCGCAGCCCTGCTTGGAGCCTGCCTGAGCAGCACCTGGGAAAGCTCACACAAGCAGCAGCATTTTGTACCCTCCCATTGGGAGGGGGGCACCGAAAAACCAGCCCCAAATACTCATTCTAAGCAACATTCCTAGTTTTTAACTAACCACTCCTGGTTTACAGTGGGAAGAGGTTGAAGATTTTGGAGCTGAGTTGGCAGAAGGTCTCTGAAGCCACATGGCTGTACATCAGTGCCTAAAAACAAACCAAGGTGGCAGCTGGAGTTAAACACTGGTCCTCTAACCTGCACCAAGAGTAACAATCCATAATGAAATGAGGTTATAAATGACTCAACCTTCACCTTAAAACCACAGCTAGCACCAAGAGTCTAGGAGCAAGATCTCCCACGGAGGAAGTGGCCTTTAGCAAAGCTATTGGAACCACTGAGCATTGCTTCTGCACAGGCATCAGACACTGGAGGCAGGACAGCAGGGACTGGCTGGCTTGAGGCAGGGAGGTGGCATCAAGAGGGTGATTAAAAAAAAAACAAAATCAAGAGGGTGATAAAAGAAAAAAAAAAAAAAGACTGTGTCAGTACCTGGTGCCAGTCAGGCTTATTCTGTGCACACACATTCACAATGTGATTTCCTGCTCCACAGCAGAAAGAACCTAAAACCTGTCTCCCCCCTGCCCACAGCTCCCAGTTCAGTTCACCAGGATGTTAGAAAGGACCTAATGTGGACAAGGTGGGGTGCCCCCACTGCCCCCAAGCATTGTTCCATTTCAGCAAAGTAGTTCTGAAGACTCCTCATCTGCACTCAGCGACTCCAGACTGACCCACACCACTCCAGCTCCCTTCAACTCTAAGTTCTAACCTAGAATTTGGGCCAAAGAAGGGAAAAAAAAAAAACAAAAACCAAAACCCAACAAACCAAAATGAAAGCAAAGCCCAAAAGGAAAGGAAAGCAAAAGCCAAAAGGAAAGGACAGCAAACCTTTCAAGTTCAGCACTGGTCACTCCCAGATGGGGTTATCAGCTCCCTGCACATGAACACACCCAGCCCAGGTAAGGACCTTCCCATCTGCATGGTGCCAGCCTGGGCAGAAGCTGTCACCTGACTGAGGGTGAAACACAGCACACAGCCCTCAGTCCCTTCAGAAGTGAGCAGCTGCAGGTGTTTGAAGGAAGAGCTTTTGGAGCCTTTGTTGCCTAGGCTGAAACAAGTCAATTTCTAGAGGTGGAATTTTCCTTTCTCTTTGTTTTTCTTTTCCTTTTGAAGTCTCCAATTCTGGGTCTGGACCTTTCTGGACCAGTTTTCCCCCCAGTACTTCAGTAGCAGGGAGAGGTTTGGAAGTGCAATACTAGGGTAGCTTCTGCCCACTCTCAATGTTCATGCTGGCAGTTGATTTTGTCTTCAGAGCACTCCAAGACATCCAGCATCTCTTCTATGATGGCCTGCAGGGCCCTGCCCAGCTGCTGGGCACTGTAGGGCTTGCCCAGGGGAGGCACATGGACAAAAGCTGACCGCCCGCGGCTCTGGTACAGGGATGTGTAGTAGGTGAAGTCACAGAGGTACCTGGAACACAAGGTCAGGGCTTTAGGAGGAAAGAGGGACAAATCCCACTGCAGGGCAGCAGGAGCTGGCATCCTGTGGGCACTCTGCAGCACACCAGGGTAGGGATTGGTCTGTTCTCACAAAGAACAAGACAAGAGGAAACAGCTTCAGGTTGCCCCAGGGGAGGTTTAGGTTGGACCTTAGGAACAATCCCTTCCTCAGAAGGGTTGTTAAGCCCTGGAAGAGGCTGCCCAGGGATGTGGTGAAGTCCCCATCCCTGAAGAGATTGAAAAGTCCTGGAGATGTGGTGCTGAGGGACAAGGTCTGGGGATGACCTGGCAGCTTGAACTGGGGAGCCCAGAACTGGACCCAGTACTCCAGGTGTGGCCTCACAGGATAGAGGATAACAACGTAGGACAAGTAGCACAGAGTGTGGTGTGAGTCCATTCTTCCCACCCCATACCTGCCAGCATCCTTGGAGATGGTGACTGTGACATCCAGCCCCAGGGCTGAGACCCTCTTGCAGACTGTGTCCATGTCAATGACGGAGTCGATGCACTCTGGGCCGCCCTCCACACAGCACTGGGAGCCAGGGCAGAAGCGGCAATTGTCCAGCCCCTTGTAGCCCACGTTGTGGCCACACTTCTCCAGGGTCACAGTCGTAGCCATACCTGAGACCCCCACGTGGACCACCAGCTGGAAGAGTGAAGGAACAGCTCAGGGCAGCCAGAACAGAGCGGTGGACAAGCAGCAGCCTGCAGGTGCCAGCCCAAGGCACGGTGGGTGAGAACTGCAGGGGAAGGCCACAGCAGTGCACCACTTTGCACCCTGCCCCTGTGAGGGGGGCAACAAGAAATGACCCAAAACACCCCCAAGTGCCTGGGTTTAACCAATCCCTCCTGCTTCACAGTGGGGGCAGGATGGAGTTTAGATCCATCCCTGATTTGAACATCTCTGGATCCATATGAACAAGGTTTTGTCCAAGAAATCCTTTCGATGAGCTCCTGGGAGCAGCACAGAGCAGTTCTTTCACCCCCCTCCCATCCTAAACTGTCATTTTGAGGGCAGAGCTGACTGCTGGCAGGTTGGCAGCAGAGCCCAGGTGGCACAGCCTGGCTGGCAGCTGTCTAGACAGCCCTTTGCAGCGGCCTCTTCACACCAGCTGCTCCCAGTAATTGGAGCTCACCATCCCCAGCTGCAAACTACCACAAATCCATCTGGTTTCACTTCCACATGGGGAAAGCTGCAGCCAGGCACTGCCAGTCTGAGCACACCAGAAGTGGGCCTGCAGGCTGTCAGTGTGCCAGACTCCAGCTCTTGGCTGTGGCCTTTCTCCTGCTCCCTGCACTCCCTCACCTGGGGGCTGTGCTTCTTCCACAGCGCAGGGATCAGCCTCTGCACCGTCTGGTACTCCACTGGCACCTCATAGACGTGCAGCTCCACATCAGC
Source organism: Indicator indicator (assembly GCF_027791375.1). Lineage (NCBI taxonomy): Eukaryota > Metazoa > Chordata > Aves > Piciformes > Indicatoridae > Indicator > Indicator indicator. The sequence goes on along the minus strand of NC_072045.1, from coordinate 2,238,728 downwards.
TCCCAGCCCAAGCTTCTCCAGCTCCTGCGGACACAAACCAAACTGAGGTGGTCAGACACAAGCTCAGCAGAGGATGTGCTCCTGGGAAGGTTTTATGGCAGAGGGAGTCTGCTGCAAGAGACTAAGAACAGCTGCATAACCCCAAAGCTGCAGCCTGCAAAAACCCAACACAGCAGAGAGCTACAGAGGGATCTCTCCACCTGCATCAACAGTCCTCACCCACAGCACTGCTCTGCTCTAATGTGTGTGTGACAAAGAAACCAATCTCTGACAACAGTTACCAGCAGCATCCCCAGGCAGGGGAGAGCTTGGGGCCATTACTGATAGAGGGGCAGCAAAGTCACCTCCTGAGAGAGCTACATGGAGCTAAAAGGAGCAGAGAAAGCAGAACTGGGAAGATTCTATCAGTCCAAGGATTGCTGGGCTGCAGTAGAACAAATTCTCAGCTGTTTCCAGATGAGGGTGAGGTGACAGCACTCTGGTATCTGCCTCTGTATCAGCAAACACTCCTCATGGAATTGTTCAGGCTGGAAAAGCCCTTTGAGATCACTGAGCCCAACCATTAACCTGACCCTGCCAGCTCACCCCTGAACCAGGGCCCTCAGCACCACATCTCCATGGCTTTTAAACCCCTCCAGGGGTGGGGACTCTACCACTGCCCTGGGCAGCCTGGGCTAGGCCTTGACAACCCTTTTGGGGAAGAAAGTGTTCCTCATGGCCAACACAAACCTCCCCTGGTGCAACCTGAGGCTGCTTCCATTCATCCTGCCACTTGCTGCTTGGGAGAAGACACCAACCCCCACCTGGCTCCAAGCTCCTTTCAGGGAGTTATGGAGGACAAGAAGGTCTCCCCTCAACCTTCATTCTACAGCAAAGGGAAGAGTCTCAGAGCCCAGCAGATATGAGCAACAACCATGATAAATCACTGGCTGTGGCTAGGAGGGCAAGGCTGATATTAAAGCTGTGTATTGATCAGTGTCTGGCACACACAGACAGCCAGCACCAGAGATGGATGCTAAGTGCTGGCTCCTCATGTCTCCTTTACACACATCTGCCTCCAAACCACCCCCAGAGCCTGAGCTGTGCTAATGAAGGAAACAGTTCCCACACCAGAGTGTTCCCATACCAGTCGGCCTCTCCAGGACAATCTCCAGAGTGTTAATTGGCAGGAATTCATCAGCCCCTCACTGGGCAGTGTGGACCAGCCCCTCAAGAGGGCTCAGTGGTGGGTGGGAAGCTTCAGCAGCTGCAGGGAAGGAGCAGCCGCAGCCAGCGAGGCCCCGCGGGGCGCAGGAGCTGCAGCACCTCGCTGACAGCCACCTTCTCCCCACACAGGCAGCTCAAACCTTGGGCTTTACAAATTCCCAGCTTGCTTTTAACCAAACACCTCCTTCCAGGCAATAATAAAGACATAGGCTGGCCCCCAGACAACTTCTTGCCCCAAGCCTTGTGTACCTGACAAACACAGACAAACTAACATGCCTGACCGATTCCCTGACCCCTCCACAATGGTCTCCTTTGTCAGCCTTTAATATCCTTATCAGGTCTGTCTAGACACCCTGACAGCAATTGTCCTTAGCAATGTCAAAACCCACTCTGACCTCTCTCCTCCTGCAGCTCAGCCAGCTCTTTAGGGGGGATGAAGGCAGGAGCTCAGCAGCTTCACACTCGGCAGGGCACACCTGTGTCTACACCCAGCTCACAGCAGGGAGGCCAGAAGGTGCCCTGAGCCCCTTTCAGTAACTTCTTCTCAATAAAAAAGTCCTTCACAAGAGAAATTTGCAGCTGAAAAAATTCCCCAAGTGAAATCTCAAACGTGGCAAAGCAAATCCACAGTAACAGAGGACACTTCACTGCAAGCCTCAAGGAAAGCAGGAAGAAGTTATTGTTTCCCCTGAGTTCACAGGAAATCTCTTCCCTTTAAGGATCTCCAAAGATCTCATCTGCACACTATTGGACTGCTCCCATCCCTGTCTGAGGTAGGATGTGTAAAAATCATTTAGCTTTCAAAGCCTTCACTGCAGTCAGAGGGAAAAAGCCACCCTGGGGCTGTGTCCTGGGGGAGAAGCCAAATAAAACCAAAAAGAGGAGTGGAAAGCAAAGCAGAGAATTTTCTCCTCAGGATGCAGCATAATAAAAGATGTAATAAAGCAGAACTAGCTTAGCCCTGAAGCTAGGAAGGATTTACCAAGATTGTTTAATTGATTTTTCTTCTATTAAAATGCAGCTCACACCGCCTGGGACCCCGGGCTCAGACTTGCCTTTGTGTCCACTCTGCTCTGTGAAGTCCCTGTCTGAGCGCTGCACAATGCCCTGCTCCCCCCCACAGCCACGCTGCTCCTTTTTGTCTGGGGCTGAGGCAGACCCTCCCCTGCTGCCTCAGCTCCTGGTGTCAGCCTGAAAGCCAGCAGGGGATGTGCAACAGGACAGCTGAGCTCCACCCCAGCACAAGGCTTGGTTTCTACCCTCCAAACATCCTCCCCAAAACAGGACTTAAACTGCAGGTGATGGCTTCACCTCCCAGCCCTCAGTGCCTCCAGCTGGCAGGCTGAGGGTCCCAAGGCATTTCACAGCCCACCTTGGGTTTGTTTTGGAGGCACCAGCAAAGCACCTACCACTCCTCCTGCCCCAGCAGCACAACCTCCTCTTGCTCACCTCCTGTAGAAGAAAAGTTGCTCTTTACAGCAGCTGACCTCACAGGGCTGACAGCGACCCAGACCCATTCAGGGCTTCTTTTCCACACCCACAGCTTGCTTTGTTCCCCCCAAACTTAACCTGTGCAAACCCTCAATCAGACAGAGTCATCTCCAAATGGCTCTTGGAGGCAAAGGTTTCATCTCCAGCTCCCAGGCAGCACATCAGACATCTGGACATTAGCTGGTTGTAATTGATTAGAGTTTGTGATTTAATTTAAAAGCATTCTACAGAAGATATTAATCTCAGAGCTCTGAAGGGGAGAGAGATGTGTTAGGGGAAAAAAAATAGACGTAATTCCCTGGGCAACTATACTAAAAGGTACCTTGGAATTCCCAGGGGCTCTGTCAGAAGTGACAAATCAGGGAGCAGGAGGACAATGTGGCTGTCCCCAGCTGATGTTTCTACAGCAAGCAGCCCTAAGCCCTTGGCTCAGCCAAGCATGCAGCAGGACTCTGAGCTCTCCTCCTCCTCTCAGGGTTCCACAGAGGCTCACGCAGAGGCACAGCTACAAGTGGCAGAGGCCTGATCTGTCTGGGGACCTGCTGAAGCAGCAATCACAGAACCACAGAATGGTTTGAGCTGGAAGAGACCTCTGAAGGTCATCTAGCTCAGCTCCCAGCCCCATCCTCTTCAAGCACTCTTGTCCCCTGCAGGGTCCAGCATCACTTCAAGCTGCTCCTCAGCAGAGGAGGCTGGCTCTGAAGCCACAGACACAGTCTGAGCCCCTTGTGCCTCCTGCTTCACCCACCGTAAAAAAGAACCAAAGTGGGGGAAGGGGACAGTGGTAGCTGCTTTGCTTTGGAGTCCAGAGTCCTGAGATTCAGAGTCACGCTGGATATCTCTGCAGCACTCTCAAGTCCATCCAACTACTCATTACAGATGACATCTGGCTTGAAGGTCAACCAACATGCCCAGGTTCAAGCTAGAGCTGACGGGAAAGCAGAAGAACCCTTCTGGGTTGGTTTGTTTATTTACTTTGAATTCTCTCTGGCAGATTCTAGGCTCCCTACCCCCTTTAACATCCTTCAGATTGAAGGCCTTGGCCTACAAATTCCTTCCTTGCCTCAGAGACATTAACTCAGTCTCAGTAAATTCTCCCAGTTCAGAGACTGCTTTTGGAAGAGTAAACAGAGCATCATCCACACAGAGTGACAGGGCAAGGGGTGATGGCTTCAGACTGGAAGAAGCTGGACTGAGATGAGACATGAGGGAGAAATTCTTCCCCAGGAGGTGCTGAGGCACCAGAACAGGCTGCCCAGAGAAGCTGTGGAGGCTCCAAGCCTGGAAGTGTTCAAGACCAGGTTGGATGTGGCCTTGAGCAACCTGGGCTGGTGGAGGTGTCCCTGTCCACAGCAGGGGGTTGGAACTAGATGAGCTTTAAGGTCCCTTCCAACCCAACCCAGTCTATGATGTGATTCTTTGGGTACCCAGCTGACCACAGAGCCTCAATAGATTATTCCAACCATTACCTACTCTAGACAGACAGACACCAGCTGGGTAACTGGAGCAAGCTGCTAATAAACTGGGAAGAGAAGCTGTAAAGGAGGTGCAGCCTGGGCTGGGCTCTGCTAGGTTACCAGCAGGGCTCTGCTCTAAGGCCAGAGGAGCAGAGCTGTGGCATTACCTGCACGGCGATCCAGCTGGCGTTGACAGCATGCTCCCCGAAGGGGCCAAACCCTGCAAGGCAAGCACAGAGCCAGGGATGAAGTCACCCTCCCTGCCCTGACTGCACCGAGCTGCAGAGACCTCTGCACCTTCCTGCTGTGCAGATCATGCAAGAAAATCAACTGCTCCTGCCCAACCCCTCCTTACTTTACATCCAATCAGTAAATCAGAGCCTTGAGCAGCAGCCTTTGAGCTCTGACCTTTTGCAGAGCCTCAGCAGAATTTCTTCTTTCCCCACACAGAAACTTTTTGCCCCTTCTCCCCCTCCAAACACCATTTTTCCTTTCCTGACCAAGTTACAAAAACTTCCCTCTAAGAGGTGAGTTGAGGGATGTCACTGAATGAGAATCATTCTTGGGTTTTCAATTCCTCATGGGTTAGACCACAGAGGATGTAGACAAGACCTTCTCAAATAGTTCTCTGCTCAGGCCCTCACCCAGGTGTCTGCTGGGATCAGTGATGCCTTACGAGGAAACAAACAGAATCACTGAGCTGTTTGGGTTGGAAAAGCCCTTTCAGACCAGCCCAACCACTCCATAACTCTATCGAGGCTGGGGGTAAACCATGGCTCAGCACCACAGCTCTGTGCCTCTGAAACACCTCCAGGGGTGGGGATCCAGCCACCTCCCTGGGCAGTCTGGGCCAATGGTTGAGAGGCCTTTCAGGGAAGAAGTTTCCTCTGACATCCAACCTAAACCTCCCCTGGTGCTACTTCTATCTTCCCATTCTATCACTCTGGGAACAGAGCCCAACCCCCATCTGGCTCCAGCTTCCTTTCAGGGAGCTGCAGAGAGCAATGAGGTCTCCCTCAGCCTCCTCTTCTCCAGGCTGAACACCCCCAGCTCCCTCAGCTGCTGCTCCCCAGCCCTGTTCTCCAGGCCCTTTCCCAGCTTTGTTGCCCTTCTCTGGACCTGCTCCAGCCCTCAACGTCCTCCTTGGAGTAAGGACTGCAGTGCTGACACTGCTAGGCCAAGCAGCAAAGGTTGTGGCAGTGTTAGCAAAGCTCCTTACTCCCCAAGTCCACATCTCCTAATGAGTAACCTGGAGTTAACCAGTAATCCATAACATCTTTTCCTGAGCAAGCACACAAGTTGGGTCATTTGTCTGGCCAGGATGTCAATATGCTTTAATTTAAAATGTCACTGCTACCCCCTGAGCCTGATGCAATTAGGGGACATAAATTTTCATCTAACTGGTGAAAGGCTTTGAGAGAGCCTACAAATATTATCTGACACCTTAATGGAAACAGTCTCTCTGCTCCCCACAGTCAGTCTGAGGTTACACTGCACACAAGGATGCACAGTGTGGACTGGGCCATGCTGATGGATCCCTCACAATTTAACTACCATCAACATACCTCCAGAATAAACTTTCCAGAGGCCTCTTCAAAATCCCAGCCTAGCTGTGCTCTCCTGTCAGCAGACCCCCAGTGTGGAGGCACAGCTGCAGCAGAGGGGACCAAGACCAATCATCAAAGGCTTCCTCGGATGGCTCTATAGCTCAAGGATGTCCTCCCAACAGACAATCCCAACCTGCTTGGTTCCATGCCTCAACAAGTCCTCATCACCTTACAGGAGAAGCAAACCTCCCTTGTTCCTTGGGGACAGCTCAGCCACGGGAAGACTGAGCTCCTACAGGTGCCCTCTTGCTCAGACCAAACACAAACTGGCACAAACACCACTGTAGGCTCTCACTCCTGACTCATCTCCTGTCGAGATCCCTCCTGCTAGCTCCTTCACAGGAGATAAGCAACTTTATCAGCAGCATCTAACCCTATGGAGCATGCCCGGGAGTCCCTCCACATCCACACCAGGGCCCTCCAAGGCTCATTAGCTGCAGAGATCTTTATGGGATTAGCTCCTTAAACAGTTCTAAAAAAGAAATTGTGAACAAATAATCCCAGCTGAGCAGGGACACAGCACCACTGCCCCTTCCAAAGAGAACTGAGCCTGACTCCCACCGTAGAGCAGCAAAGGCAGGACCTGAGCAGACAACCAAAGCCTTCCCGACACAGCCAGTCCTGAACGCGGGGGGAAGGAGAGGGGACCGGAGCCTTGCCTGACGCCAGCTTCCTGTTTAGTCACGGCCAAGTGCGGCCGCTCTCGGGTTTGGGAAAGCCAGAATCTGCCACCTGCTTCCCCCTGCTCCCAGCACAGCCACTTGCCTCCAATTAAGGCCGCTCCAGCGCCTCGCCGGCAGCGAGCCCCTCGCCCCCGCGCTCGCTATTCACCCAGCCCCGATTTCAGCTGCCGGGGGGGAGCCCTGAATAGTTTCGCCGAGTTCCCCATTTGTCACAGAGCTGCCTTCCCCACAAATCAAGCTGCTCTTTGTACCCCGGGGACAGGATCCTGACGAGCCCTCGCTGCCGCACCGGGGCCTTTCATTCCCTCGCTTATTTTTCCCTTCGGCGCTTCTGCCCTGCTGCGTGGGGTGGTCTTGGTGTCACCTTGCACACCTTGAGGGTTTGGGGTGGGGTGGTCAGCGAGCAACTGACCCCCACTCCATGTCCTGACTGTTTTTCCTGCTCCTTGGGAGGTTCAGTTTCCTTCTTTCTGCAGCCAACCCGTGGAGAGGATTGGTGATCTCAAAGTGTCTCCCTCCCCCCGCTACCAAACAACGGACCTCGTCAGTTTTCCTGGTACTCCTTACCAACAGCATCCTCCCCTTCTTCTCCCCCAAAGCCCCCAGACCCTTGCCCTCCGTCTGCAGGGCTCCCATTTGTCGCCCCTCACAGGGGGCTGTCCCCTCAAACAGCCCCCCAGAGTACAGCCTCCCCACATCCCCGCCTTCCTCCCTTTAGTCGCTCCCTGGTGCGACAGCACCAACCCCCAGCTTCGAACCATCCACCCCTCCCTGCTCACTTCAGGGAGAAGTCCCCCATCTCCCCCTCCCCACTTCCGAGACACACACCCCTCACCACGCACCTCAAAGAAGGGGTCTCCCATCAATCCCCCTCACCTGAGGGACCCATCTTCCCCCTCGCAGCTCCGGACCATCCACCCTTCCTCGCTCACTTCAAAGATGGGGTCCCCCATCTACGCCCCCAGTCTCCCCTTACCGCCTCCCCTTGAGACACCCCCCCTACCCCACTCAGCGTCCACTCTCGCCCCGTCTAGGCTCCCCGGTCCCCCGCCGGCCTGTCCCGCCGCCCCGTACCCGTCACCACCACCGCCCGCCGCGGCTTCTCCATCGCGGCTCCAGCCCCGTCCCGCCGCCGCCGCCCCGACTGAGTGCGCGACCCCGCCCCGACACCGAGAGCGCTCCGCCCCCCACCACCGAGAGCGCTCCGCCCCGCCGCCTAGAGCGGCCCAGGACCCGCTGCTTCCGCTGCCGGCGCGGAAGTCACTTTGGCGCGGGGTGAGGAGGTCAACCCGGGGCTGGCCCCGGAGCCGCTTCACCGTTAAGCGACACCTTCTGGGCCTCGGAGGAGCATATAAGGAGTTTCTGCCAGCCGCCTCAGCGCGGGCCCCGTTGGAAGTTGGCTAAACCATTACAGAACAAATGGGGCTTTCCTTATCCCCACACCCCTACCCGGCGAAGGGCACGAACCGGGGCTTGGACCCGCGGTACCGGGAAGGGCCGTAACCGCACAGCGCAGGGCACCGTGGGCGCCCTCCCGCTTCCCGCCTACGTTATTCAATTTGCGGCGCTGTCGTGAAAAGCGCGGCCGGGTGCCACGGCGCTCGCTTTACGGCAGAACTCCCAGTAGCTGCGCTATAATTGGCTCCACCGGGGCCGCGCCGCGCTCTGATTGGCCCCGCGCAGGGCCGGGGGCGGTTTGAGCGGCAGTGCCCAGCGCGGCGGCGGCTCCGCAGTTCAGGGATCATGGTGAGCGGCGGCGGGGCCAGTCCGGGGCGGCGGGCCGGGCCGGGAGCTCGGGGGTTGCTGAAGCCGCGGGGAGAGCTTGGCTCGCCTCTTTTCGCCGCCAGAGGTGTTGCGGTCGGTGTCCCGGTCCCCGACGGTGCCTGAGGCTTCTTTCCTCTCTTCTTCTTGCAGCTGCCCTTGTCTTTGTTGAAGACAGCGCAAAATCACCCTATGGTGAGTATCGGCGCCGCGGTCCGTCTCCGGTCCTACAGCGTGCCCCGGCCTCGGGCTCGCCGGTGACACCAAAGCAGGTCCTTGTACACCGGGGCTGAGCCGGCGCTCCGTGACTTCTATCTCTTATAGCTGGTGGAGCTGAAAAACGGGGAGACGTACAACGGGCACCTGGTGAGCTGTGACAATTGGATGAACATCAACCTGCGGGAGGTCATCTGCACATCACGGGTAAGGCTGGAGACCCGCCCCGGAAGGAGGTCACCCAACCTCCGTGTCCCCGGGGACCGGCCCCGAAGGTGACCAGCCCTGTGGCTGTCTCAGACACCATCTTTCCTTTTTTCTTTTTTTTTTTTTTTTTTTTTCGCTTAAAGAGGCTGATCAGAAAGCTGGGGACAGACTTGTGAGCAGGGCCTATTGTGACAGGACAAGGGAGGATAGGTTTAAGCTAAAAGAGAGGGGTTCAGGCTGGAGAGAAGGGAGAATTTTGTTATGCTGAGGGTGGTGAGAGACTGGCCCAGCTTGCCCAGAGAGGTGGGAGGTGCTCCATCCCTGGTACCATTCCAGGTCAGGTTGTTTGGGACTCTGAGCAACCTGCTCTGGTTGGGAATGTCCCTGCTGACTGCAGGGGGTTGAACTGGATGACCTTAAGGATCCCTTGCCGTCCAAACCATTTGATGATTCTCTAATCCTGTGGACATGTGACTTCTGCCTGAGATGCAAATTTAAGAGTTAGTTATAACAACCCTAACAAAGGAACTCACTCATACTCAATATGGGAGCAAGGGTGGCTTCCTGCACTGCACAGAAACACCCTGCAAAGCATTTCCCTCACAGAGGGTTCTCAGTGTGGGGCTGGGGGCTGCAGGAGAGCTGTGATACCCCTGCCTTGTGGAATGACACCGAGCTGGACTTCCCGAGAAGAGAGCCTTCATTTTCCGGGTGCTGCTCAAGAAGTGAGCTTTGCTTCAGACCTGCCCTAACTTTTATGAACTTGCTTGTCTCTGCTCCTCTAACTCCACATCAAAACAGGAGCCTGTTGTTTACCTGCACCAAGGCTCTGCACTGTCTGGTACTTTCTTTTGCCCTTGGCCAAAGTTGCTCCAGGAGATTGTGATCTATGTTTTAGGCTTTGACCTCAGTCAGAAGTGTTTGGTCTTGTCTTTACCAGCTGTCTGCTGTGGGAAGCAGCAGCCTGGTGGATGCTGGCTGTTGGTTCTCTTTCCCTGTCTTGTAACATCAGAGCTCTGTGGGAGAGGCTGGCAGAAGTCTTCATTCTTCCAAGAAATCTCTCTGCAAACCCCCAGTGCCTGTTGTCTCCACAGCAGGAAGGATCTGAACGATGTTGGTGGGGCACAGAGAGAAGTTTGCACATCAGTAAAGCTCCCGAGCAAGGTTTGAGAGAGACCTTTGAGGCAGGACAGTGGCGATAGAAAATTGTGGATACACCTTGGGTTATGGCAGGATAAATAGGAAGGAAAAGCTGTTGGATTAGCAGGAGGAGAACTAAGAGGAGATAACAGACAGCAAAGCCTTCTCCATGTTGCTGACACCAGTGATACTGTCCCTCTCCTTGGGAAGTTGCTTCCTACGACTTGTACTCTGCTGTGGGAGGGCCGCAGCTCGGGTTTCCTTCCCTCTGAGTGATGCAGAGAGGATCTGCGGCTCGCCAGAGCATCCGGGCTTAGAGCAGCTGTGATCCGCCCGCCTGCAAACCCCGAGGTGCCTGCAGAGCCTGGGTGGGAGCGGGGCTGGAGCGGCCGTCGGGGCCGCACGGCTGGCCCTGGCGGGGGCTGGCCGCTAGGTGGCGCGGGGTAGCGGCAGGCCGGGCCCGACCCGGCCGGGTGTTTACCGCTGGGCGGCCGGAACGAGGAAGCGGCGAAGCCTGGCCCTGTCCTGCTAGGGCAGGCACGGCCCAGGCAGGGTGGGGTCTGCTGGGTGTCTCCTGGATCAGAGCTGTTGCTGCCTTGTCTTGTGTGCCGAGAACTTGCCCGTACAGGCAGAGCGGCCCCAAATAACTCCTGGGGTGGTGGCGTGGAGCTGGCTGTGCTGCCCCAGCAGGGGAGGCAGCAGGCGGAGTGGGGCGTGCTGCTTTCTCCCCCTCCTCTGGGCCATGGCAGATGCCTTCTCCACATGCTGCCTCTTGAGACTCGCTGGGCTCCAGCGATCCCGTCTGCAGCCAAGCCCTGCTGGAGCTGCGGCGGAGCGGGGTGAGGTGCGTCCCTGTCCCTCCTCCCAGTGACATCATGGGCGGCACAGTTGTTGTTTGGCTTCCACACTTGGTCCCTATTCCCACAGCCGTCCTCGCTGCGCAGACAAAGCCCTGACAGAGCCTAGAAAAGCCTTGAAACTATATTAAACAGCTCCAAACCAACGCACAGAGATGGCTGCCGAGCTGGGCACCTGAAGGCTGTGGTTTGTATCTTTACCATCTGAAAGCTCCATGTTTTCCCCGGTTGTTGTGCTCTGGTGGTACACGCCCTGCAGACAGCTGGCTCCTGCCCTGCCTCGCTGCGCTCTTCACACCCCAGAGGAGGCCTGAGGTGACTCCCAGCTGGAGAAGCCCAGACCCCCCTCCCCCAGCCCTCCTTTTCCTGCCAGAGTTGGTTGGTTGTAGCAGTTCTGTTCTTTCACCACCCTTCCCTCTCCAGTCCTGCTCTCAATTCCCTTCTTACATGAGAATGGAGGGTGTTTGTGTGTTTGCTTCCTCAGCCTCTCCTTCATTTTCTCAATTTGTGGAACAGATTGAGCCAAGTTGCTCATGGTGGCTGCCTTCCCCCCCAGATTGTGTGTTCAGCAGGAACCCTGCTTTTTGTGCATCTGGGTGCAGATTAATGCCCTCAGAAAAGGTTGGCAGGGCTATCCTGCTCTCCAAAAGCGATGGAAATACTCAGTACCCCCAAAGTGACCCCAAAGCACCAGGATTTGTTCACAGCCTAACACGTTGCTCTCCACTAGGATGGAGACAAGTTCTGGAGGATGCCAGAGTGCTACATCCGTGGCAGCACCATCAAGTACCTGCGGATCCCTGATGAAATTATTGACATGGTGAAGGAAGAGGTGGTGTCCAAGGGCAGAGGCCGTGGTGGGATGCAGCAGCAGAAGCAACAGAAGGGCCGTGGTGTTGGAGGTGCTGGGCGAGGTAATGATCCTGGTTTGGTTTTCAGCTGGGAGAGAGGTGAGCAGTGTCCCTGCCCTGCAGTGTCCCCTCTGGAGTGAGCAGCAGCTCCTGTGCCCAGCTCTAGAGCCTGGGCTGTGTCTGGGAGAAGCTGGAGCCATTCCTGTGCCAGTCCCAGCCAAGTCCACATTTTACTCTGCTGGTGAGGCAGCCTCTGCCAAGGAACAGGAAGGATTTATGCCAGGGATGTGCCTCCTCATTCCTGGGGTTAGGCAGGAGCTTTGGAGAGTCTGAATTTGGCTGTTCCTGCCCCTTCCTGGCTGGTTTCGGAAGCCTGGCCTGATGAAACTGGTGTCTCTCAGTGTAGTCTGGGAGGGAACCAAATGCCTCTGCTGCCTGAAAATGAGCCTGGGCTCTGACATGGCAGTGAGAGGGACTCTTCATCCTGTCTCTGTGGGGCTTTGAAGCCTCTTGACTTGTTGATTTCTTTCTTTTCTTTTTTTTTAAGCATATATAAGGGTTTGTGTTCCTACTGCCCAGGACAAATAATTGATGTTGTGATAGAGGAGAGGTTGCTCCTCATGAAGAAATAGGTCACCAAAACAACCCTTCCCTCCCTGTCCCACTCTGCCTGCTTAGGTGATCTCTGAGCACTGCAGTTGGGGACTGTATTTGCTCTTTTCACACCAGACTGTCCTGCTGGAAGCCTGGGAGCTGTTTGTGCCCCTCTGGGCTCACCCCTCCTGCTGAATCTTTGTGATTCACTTTGTGGCCTCCTCACTCAGCCCTGGGGGTGTCCTCAGCACAGGTTTCAAATCCTGAGTGCACAAAGTTAGGCTTAGCCTGGGAAATTTCAGGTTTTAAAAGGAGCCCTGAGGTCTGAGACACTGATCAGGGAAGCCTCCCCACAGAGCACCCCTGAGGAGCTCCCTGTGTGTTGACTGAGGAATCCTGGGAGGATCTTCCCAGGGGCATCCTGTGGTGCTGAAATCTGTGATGTGCAGTGACTCTGACTCCCAGGGGCTTCCAGAGGAAAATCCCTGTGATTTCTGCTGCCCCTGCTACCTCCTGGAAGCTCTGAGCATGCAAAAGCGACCTTTACAAATCTGAAGGAGCCTTTATTTTCCCTCCTTCCCTTCCCAGTGTCCAAAGCACTTGGCAGAGCAGCTCTTTGGGATATGGTTGTTTGGTTAAACATTTGGGGCTGAACAATTTTTTTTTTTCTCTGCTGTGGAAATCTCCACCTTGTGGAGAGCAGAGCTGAGCTTCCTCTGAGGTGGAGTTCCCTGCTGGTGTGATGTGCAGCTTCAGCTGCCTGATGGAAGATTTTAAAAGGGAGCTTCAGCATTTGCTAATTAGCTAAAAGGTTTGGCTCTCATTACTGAGACATGAAGGGAGGAGGGGAGAGAGGGGAAGAAAAAAAAAAAAAAGGCAGGACAGTGTTGCTGAGAGGCCAGCAGGCAGGAGGGAAGCTGTAATTGTGCACACAGTTGAAAGGATTCCTGTTCCTGACATTGCTAATCCTTCGTCCTGCTCCTTGCCTTGCCAAGCCCTGAAGTGCTGCAATTTTAGTTCAGCCTTACTGGAAGCAGCCAGAGCCCCACCAGCATCCTGAGCACTGCAGGGTTAGGAGCAGTTTGTGTTTTGCTTCAGCTTTAGGCACATCTCCACGAAGCAACCATAGCTTCCAGAGAAGCTCTTCTGCCCCACACCCAAACTGGGGCTCCTCTGAGCTCTGCCTTTTGTGCCAAGGCAGATGGCAGGGTAGGTCCAGAGCTTCTCCAGAACCACAGCCTGGGCTGGGTTGGAAGGGACCTTAAAGATCCTCCAGTTCCCACCCCTGCCATGGGCAGGGACACCTCCCACTAGCCCAGATTGCTCAAGGCCTCAACCAGCCTGGCCTTGAATGTTTCCAGGCTTGGAACCTCCATAACTTCTCTGGGCAACCGGTTCCAGTGCCCAGAGAAGTCATGCCAAGGCAGAAAGAATTCCAGGCAGGAATCTGTTTGGGGTGAAGCTGGGCAGGGCAGGGCAGGGTGAGCTCAGCAGCTGCCATGACAAAGGCACAGCTCTCAGGTACCAAGGGAGCTCACAGATCTGTAGTGGGGCAAGCTGCCGGGGGTGTCTTGGACTGGATGATCCCCAGAAGTCCCTTTCAACCCCACCAGGCTGGGATTCTGTTGCTGGCTCCCAGTGATGCAGTCACAGCCATGCTCTCTCTTTCTGTCCTCAGGTGTGTTTGGTGGCCGTGGCCGAGGGATTCCAGGCAGTGGAAGAGGCCAGCAGGAGAAGAAGCCTGGCAGACAATCAGCAAAGCAGTGAGAGGCTGGCAGCAGCCTGCCTGGGGCACAGTGCTGCCAGGCTGATGGGCTTTGGTCACCTCAGGGTTGCCATGTGTCTTCCCTCCCTGCTCCTCCATCAGTGCCCCAGTCAGGTAGTTTGGAAGCCCCTCTGTAACTGGATCTGGTGCAGTGAGGTTCATTTACTGCTCCTAGGCAGCAAATCATTGGAAATGCTTTAAAAAATCATTGGTGGGTAAGGACCTGACCTCTGCTTCCCAAAATAGGGGAGGCACTGTTTTAATCTTTCAGGGCCACCAGGTTTAATTTGGATTGTCCTGCAGAATGGTCTGAGAAGGAGGCTAACACTCTCTGGATTCTTTGTGTTTGGTGGGGTTTTTTTGTTTGGTTGGTTGGTTTTGGTTTTGTTTTTTTTTTTAATGCTTGGAACAGGAGAACTCATTGCATTTTAACAGATGTGAGCTTGGGTTTGCAAACCCTGACCTTGAGGACTTTGTCTCTTTCTGGTCTTAAAGGTTTGGGGGCTCTTTAAAAACAACAAAACTCTAAAGCTGTTGCTTCTCTTTCTGGCCAGTCAGTTCTATCCCTCTCCTGTGGCTAAGGGAGAGCTTGGGATGAACTCTGCATTGGCCTTCAAGGCTTGCGTCCAGGAGGGCTCTGTGACAAATGAGGGGTTCCCAATTAGTGATTACTAATTTGACTTCAGATTAGAAGTTTCCTTAAAAGGAAAAGCTTTCCTGTGCTCTCTTGCAGGAGGCTCTTCCTGCTTTGCTTTGCTTTTACCTGCAAAGCAATCAACCTGTTGATTGATTTCTCTCTCTGCTTTGAAAACTCTCCCTCATGCCTGTGATAGAGAGTCCTGAACCCCAACAGAAGTCCTGAACCCCAACAGTCCTTCTCCTCCTCATTTCTTCTGCTACTTAGTGACTGACCTCACTGGATGTGTTGCTTCCCTATCTGGTCACTAATGATCCTCCCTTGGGGACACAGAGCAGCTCCTGTGAATTCCCAGGTTGGGCTGTTCCAGTCTTCTATCCCCTGGGGTGCAGGGTCCCGTGAGCAAAACGCACCCACAAGAGACCCTGGCTGACCAAACTGAATGTCTGCATGGGGGCACAGAGTGGGAGAGAGGCTCTGGCTGTGCCTCAGGCCTGAGTGGATGAAGTAATTTAATTTTAGGGGAAAAACTGATAGTGTGGCTGGTTGTGAGCAGGGGCTTGGGGCTTGTTTTGGTTTCTGCTGCTCTGCCATTACCCCTGGATCGCAGGCAAGTCAAGGACTTATTTTTTAATGTTTATAGAACTTGTGTGCAGTGGTGAGTGGGAATAAATCACCAACCTCTGCCCCACGCCTTTCTCTGTCTTTGACAGCCCTGAGCCCTGTCCCTGTCTGCTCCCCCTAAGCCTGCACCTGAGCTCTGCTCTAAGCCACAAATGCCCAGCCAGCGGGGCAGCTCCTTTGTTGCTAGCAGCAGCCACATGCTCTCCTCAGCAGGCCTTAACCAGTAGTGCCAGCATTCAGTGCCCATCCTGGACAGCTGGCTTCTGCCAGGGAGCGAGTTCCAGGCCCCGGGAAGGGGGCAAGTGTGTCTTCACCCCTGGAAACTTGAAGCACCCCTGTAGCATTTTAACAAAGGCCAGGCTGAGCCTTGTGTCAGACTTTCCCTTCCCAACCTGCTCCCTCCCTTCCAAGTCCCTGCAGCCACAGGAGCTCTGAGTGCTGCCCTGATGCAGAGGAAGCAGCCGCAGAGCTCTCTGCATTTCAGCTCTGTTCTGGCCAGAGAAATCTGCACCACAACAATGGGACCTTGGCTTCAGCTTGGGGTAGAGTCCTCCCAGTACGCCTTATCTCCTGACAAAGCTCTGGCTCTGGAGCTCGTTAAGTTCTGCTTTCATTTAATTACAACCACAGGCTTTATCAGCCTTCCCTGCCTGCCTTCCCCCTTCCTTTTTCCACCTCTGGAGGGATATTTTTGTCCCGAGGCAGGGTACAGCACCTTTGGCAGAAGATGGCACCATGTTAAGAGCAGCATCGAGCCTGGGCCTTGATGCGATGCTCATCTGCAGCTTTGAGCCTTTCTGCCCCAAAAACTGGTGCCATGTGCTCCAACCCTGCCCCATGGGGAGGGGCGTGGGGAGCTGAGGCTGAAAAGAATAAAAACAACCCCAGAGCAGGGAGGAGCAAGATAAAAGCAACAAGCAGAGAGAGGAGGAAAGAAGGTCTGAGCCTTGCTGCCGGCGTGGGTGGGTGCAGGCAGCCTGGCACGGCCCAAGCGTCCCAGCCGGAAAGACAGGCTTGGGCTAGGGGCACCCAGCAGAGGCCACCCTGCAAACTCTCCCTGGTGCCTTCTCTGGGTGTTTGCATGGCAGCCAGGTCCGTGGCAGCCATGGGGCCATGTCTCAGTGCTGCCACTTGCCCCACAGTGACTCAGAAGCTCTGAGGCTCGCCAGGGAGGCAGTGCAGGAATGGTTCCAGAGGCTGCGACGCGGAGGGAGTGGCTGCCGAAATACTTCAGGGCTGTGCTAAGCAACTAAAAATACCCTGCAGGCCCCCTCCTCCCCTGCCCTTCTCGCTGTCTTTTGCTTGTTTTCCACTTTTTTGAGTTGGGTTGTTTTGTTGTTTTGTTTTTTTTTTCCCTTCTTCATTCTTTGGTTTGATTGTCAGAGGCCCCTGTGTCTGGAGGCAGCATGGCCCCCCGAGGCCACTGGGGGTTTGGTGGCAGAGCTGGTGACCACTTCTTGTTTTCCTGGCTCAGTTCCTCACTCCCTCCCTGCGGTGGTGACTAAGAGGTGGCTTTGCCTGGTGCCTGTGGTGCACATCCTGGGGTGGCAAATGCTCTCCTGCTTGTCCCCTTTTGGCAGGGTGGCTCGGGGTTCCAGGAGCATAGTGCATCCATGGCAGTTTGTGGGCACCTTGGAGTCCAGCCAGTGCCCTCGGCTGGAGCTGTGGCTGTCAAGTGGCAGCGTGGCACCTTGCCTTGGCTTCCGGCTGCAGCAGGATTGGGCAGTGCCAGCATCATGGAGCTGTTTGCACCCAAACAACGGTCCTGTTGTGGTTGGGGAAAGGGAGAGCAGGAGGAGCACCGTAGAGGTCTGGGGATGCTCTGGTGAAGGTGGCCTCACGGAGGTGGCAGCACTGTGGGTCTGTCCAAAATCCTCACTGCCTGCTGCGGGTAAATATAGCCTGGCTGGCAGGTGGCACAGTGACTCAGTGGTGCTCAGGGGGCTGAGCCAGGCTCCCATGCCTCCGAGAATAGCAGCTTCAGCCCCCAGAGGAGGTGACAGTGGCAATGCCACCAGCTTCAGGGATGGGCACAGCCCCACTTGTGCTCCCCACTTGTGCCCTCCCAGGAGGTGGAAGGGGCTGCTGAGTCATGACCCTCATTAAATGCTAATTAAGAAAATGAAGCTGCTGGCTCCCCGCAGGCATTGGGTTGCCAGCAGCGAGACAACCTGCGCTGCCTGGTGTGGGGACCAGGCATAACCTACCAGTGGTGACAGGGTGGGAGCACACAGTGGGACTATGAGTGTGAACCTCTGAGAGGACAAAGTGGGGGTGGCAGGGCTTTGCCGGGTGGGCTTTGCCGGCAGGGTTGTGCCGGCAGCTGGGCCTGGCCAGAGCACAGATCGAGGCTCTCATCTCTAGCCACCTGCCAGCCGCTCTTTAGGGAGGCCCCGGGGCCGGCTCGTTCCTCCCTGCGGCCGCAGAACGCACCCACGGCTGGAGTCGGCTCCCTAAGGAGAACCGGAGGTGCGGGCAGGGTGCTGGCAAAAGCACCGCCTGGGGGCACAGGCAACCACGGCCTGGGGTGTGTCCCCAGCTGGGGGGTCCCTGTGCGGTACTGGAGCAGGGGAGACGCCCTCTCGGTCCCTGTTGTCCCCCTGCCAGTCCCCGTTCCTGGCTGGGCGGGTTTTGCCAGGACGGAAAGTCTGAACCTGCCGGTCCTGCCGCGGCCGCGCCCCTAATGACAGGTTTGTGGCGGAGACGGGGACGGCGGCGGCGGCTTCAGCTGCGAGCTCCAGCAACACGGGGACACCGGTATCGCCACCTCTGTCACCCACCCTGGGTCAGCAGAGGCCACCAGGCTGGCCCCATGGCCGGTGCTATGCTGTGCCTCACGCCATGTCACACTGAACCACACCCTGCACCATTCTGTGCCGTCCTGTCCCCGTGGTCCGTGCCGTGCCATTAGGGTGTCATGCCATCTCCAGATCCCATGCTGTGCCTCGCATCATGCCAGTTAGCTGTGGTTGGGCAGGCAGGATGGGCACACCGGGACATGGGCTTCTTGCTGCTCTTGCCCACACCAGGAGGACAGAGGGACTCGGGGTTGGCATGGCACCGGCATAGCTGTCAGCTGCAGCCTGGCACTGCCAGCAGAGTGTCCCATCGGGCCCCCACACCCCCATGGCTGACACGGCTGATTTATCGCCCTCATTAGCGCAGGCCTGGGCCCATCTGGCTGTAATTAGGAGCAAGTCGGCGTCACCTCAACACCGCTGTCGCTGTGGTCCTGCCATGCACGGCGTGTCCCTGCCGAGTGGCACTGGGACCCCTCGGCGTGCACCGCGGGGGCCGCATCTTGCCGGCGCGGGGGCTTATCGTCGATGACGTCACTACTGACGCCGATCCACCCCCACAGCCGCCCGCGGGCTCGGCCAGTGTGACGTGCGCCGTGTGCCGCCACCGCTGCTTAACTCCTTCCCCGCTGCCGGTCCATCGGCAGCCAGGGGTGTCGGGGCTGGCTGCACACCCATGCTGCGGCACCAGGCTGAGCCGCCGCAGGCTGCATCCATGACGGCTTCATCCTAGCAGTGAGCCACAGCTGGCCACCTGCCCCCCTCGTGCTGGTACTCACCAGCGGTCGCTGAGCAAACCCCATTGTCCCCGGTGCCACCGGCACGTACCGGGGAGGTTGTGATGCCCAGGGGGAAGTAGGGAGAGGCTGTGACACGGGAGGTGCCGGTGGCACATACACCATGGCAGTCCTGTTCTGCTGGGGCAGGGACCGGCTGGGCAGGCCCCAGTGTGCCCGTGCACCCTCCAGCCCTGCCGCCGGTGCAGCCACCGGCCAGGTTCAGCCCACGCAGGTCATGGCCTGGATATTCCTTGAGGGTCCCGCTGGGGCCCCGTGACCCAGCCCGATGTGTTTGTTCACTGTGCCCTTTTACAGACGGGGACCGTCCCAGAGTCCAGGGCTCGGCACCCGTCCCAGGTATTCGGTCCGGCTGCCTAGTCCCACTGCCGGTGACCGGTCCCGGTCCCGGTCCCCGCCCTCCCTTTGTCCCCATCATCCCCAGATGGGGCGCGCGCCGCGAGGGGCCACGTGATCTCCCCTCCCCCGCGCTGACGTCAGCCCAGGGGCCCTCGCGCTGTTGTGCCGTTTACTCGCCGGTCGCCCCGGCGACAACGGGACCGGGAAAAGGGGGAAGGAGGGCCAGGAGTGGGCGCGGCCCCGCATCCCGGGGCGAAGTCCCCGCCCCGTTATGCAAATACCACGGCGGGCGAGGACGTCATCTGCAGCCAATGGTGTCTCGGCGCGGTGACGTCAACGCGCCGGCGTGCCGTATTTAAGGCGACGCGGGGGCCGCGGTGGTGGCAGACGTGTGTGTGCGCGCGCAAGAGTGGGTCTGCGGCCGGTGCTACCGGCGCCTTCCCTGCCCTCCTCTTCCCCACCCCCCGGCACCGTCGCGCTTCGCCCGATTTCTCCCTCCTCCCCCCGCCCCGGCCCCGTTTCCCCCGCAGCCGGGCGGGGGAGGAGGATGGAAACACCCTTTTACCATGATGATGTGTTGAGCGGCCTCGGCAGCGGCTTCGCTTCCTCCTCCGGTAGCAGCGGGCTCCTCCTGCCCTTCCCCGGCGGCAGCATGATGAAGAAGGACGCTCTCGGAATGGCGTTACCGGAACAGGTGGCGGCGGCTTTGAAAGCACCGGGTGCGACGAGCGGTGAAGCCGCGGGGCTACTGGGCTCGGCCGATCTGGGACTGCTGAAGCTGGCGTCCCCCGAGCTGGAGCGGCTCATCATCCAGTCCAACGGGCTGGTGACCACCACACCGACCAGCGGCCAGTTCCTCTACCCGAAAGCCGCCGCTTCCGAGGAGCAGGAGTTCGCCGAGGGTTTCGTTAAAGCGCTGGAGGACTTGCACAAGCAGAACCAGTTGGGCGGCGGCGCGGCGGGGAGCGCCGGTGGAGCAGGAGGAGGAGGAGGCGGAGGAGGCAGCAGCAGCGCGGGCGAGCTGCCCGCTGCCGGCCTGGCCCCGGAGCCGCCGGTCTACGCCAACCTGAGCAGCTACCCGGCGGTGAGCTACGCCGCCGACCCTGGCCCCTTCGCTGCGCCGCCTCCACGGCTCCCCCCGCCGCCGCCTCCCCCGCCGTTAAAGGACGAGCCTCAGATCGTGCCGGAGGTTCCGAGTTTCGGGGAGAGCCCTCCGCTCTCCCCCATCGACATGGACACGCAGGAGCGTATCAAGGCGGAACGAAAGCGGCTGAGGAACCGCATCGCCGCCTCCAAGTGCCGCAAGAGGAAGCTGGAGCGGATCTCCCGTCTGGAGGAGAAGGTGAAGAGCCTCAAGAGCCAGAACACGGAGCTGGCCTCCACCGCCAGCTTGCTCCGCGAGCAGGTCGCGCAGCTCAAGCAGAAGGTCCTCAGCCACGTCAACAGCGGCTGCCAGCTCCTGCCCCAGCACCAGCACCAGGTGCCGGCCTACTGACCCGCGGAGCGGCACCGAGGAGCGCGCTCCCGCCCCGGGCACGGACCGAGGGAGTCGGGCACGGACTGAAGGAGCCCGCGGCACTGAGGGTGTGAGGGGAGAGGAGAGCCGTGCTCCTGAGGGGCCCCGCCAGCGGACTTGAGGGGAAGCCGGGGCATGGACCGAGGGGCTGAGGGAGGAGGGGAGCACCGTGTTCGGGGCGGGGGGGGCCGCCCTCCCCAGCTCGCCAACAAACTGAGGGGAAGCACGGGGAAACGCCGGCCGCCCCCCGCCCTGCGCCGGGACTCGCCGAGACCGAGACATTCCAGTCAGGCCCCAGTAAAACCCCGCGACACGGAGATCCGCCTCTTGCTGTCTGCTGCGCCGGGGGAGCAGGGAGGGAGGAGGGGACGGATAGGGCCTGCGCGGGAAGGAAGCGGCGCGGCCGAGGCCATCTTGGGGCGGGCATGAAGGGGCGGGGGGGGTTTCGGGGGTGAGCGATGGAGGGTGCTGGGCAAGGGGTCTGGGCGGTCCCTAGAGAGGCCCATGGGGGGTGGTCCCCTTGGAGGAGTTGGGGGCTGCTGTACCTTCCCTGGGGCCGGGGCTGACCTGGGGTTACTGCAGTGCCCTTTTGCGGGTGTCTGGCGTTACTGGGGCGATCCTGGAGTTACTTGGCCCCCATTGGGGCTGGGGCAGTCTGGGGTTATCTAAGGTTAGTGGGTCTCCCTGGTTAAAGGGGATGCTCAGGGGGCTCCCCTGGAGTTGGGAGAGTCCCTAGAGGTGGGACTTGTGGGGCTGCTGTTCCTGGCTGTGGCTGTCCTGTCAGACCCCCACGGCGAGGGTTCACCAACATCCTTTCTCTCCCCCCTCTCCGTTACCCTGGCACCCCAGGGTCGCCCCGCCGCGAGCCCCGCCAGGCTGAGGCTCCGCAGCCCCTCCCCGGATTCGGGCGGCCCTCCGTCATTTCCCGGCACCTCGCCCCCGCTAGTCGCTCCCCGGCCCTGCTCCGTTCTGCAGAGCGCTCCCACGGGCCGGACCCTCGTTCCCGGGAGCGCTCGGGGGGTGATAGCGGCGCCGGGGGCAGAGCGCTCGGCCAGGGTGCTGCCAGCCGTGCCGAGCTTATGCCACGCTGTGCCACCACCGGGAATAGCCCCTCTGGCGATGAGCCCGGCCTGCCGTGGAGGGGGTGGCAGCTGCTAGCGTGGCCTCCTCGGGGCCCTGAAACGGTGCCTCAGCGGCTGCGGTTTGTTGGCAGGAGGCAGCCCTGTGGCGACACAGCTGCGCTGCGCCCCGCTCAGCACCGAGACCGGCGCTGTGTCCCGGCGCGGAGCCAGCGCAGCCGTAGCGCAGCCCTACCGCCAGCAGAGGCACCGCAGGAGGCACCGAGACCCGAGGGTGGGGCGTGAGTCCTCCCCGGGTTCCGGAGAGTGCCGGTGCTGCGGTGCGGGCCGGGGCCAGCAGCGGGCGCGGCGGGATGGTCGCCCCCGCCTCCCCCGAGGCGGATAAAGGCGGCCGCAGCGGGGCCAGGGGCAGCGGCATGGCCCGGGGCTCTCTCCTCCTCCTGCTGTTCTACAGCATCTCTGTCCTGCGCGCTGAAGGTACCGGGGAACGGCGAGCACCGGGATGGGGGCCTTGGGGGCAATCAGTGGGGTCCCCGGGGGGTGCTTGGACTACTTGTTGGGGCTGCACACCCCACAGTACTGGGAGGGATGTGTGCTTCCCGGTGGCACCAACGGAGAGGAGTCTATGGCCAGTTCTCGTCCATCCCTGCAGTTCCGAGAACCGGGAGGTTTCCGGGAACTGGGAGAGTTTGGGGTGCACCGCACCCGGGGAATGTACGGAGCCGGGGCGTCCGGATGCTCCTTCGCGCTCCGCACTATCGGGCTCGGTGTGCCCGCTGCTGAGGAAAGGTCTCTGAGCCATCCCTGCCCGACTTAGTCCGACACCGGGATCTGCAACGGAGCTGGACCCAGCCCTGCCCGTGGCAGCCGGAGACCCGCGGCACGAGGGTGTGCTGCAAGCACTTTCCAGGTGCCAGCCTGTTTTGTGTCTGCCCCCTCCCCGGGGCTCCTCGGGCTGGCAGCAGCACCCTGTTCTTCCCACAACCGGCAGAAGCCCGGGACAGGATGTAGCCCTGGTGCTGCCAAACCGGCTGGGCTGGTGGTGGCGTGGGTGCTCTGGGGGCTCCAGCAGCACTTTGGCACTCTGGATGCAAAGGGCTCCAGTGCCCTGTCCCCCTGTTTCCAGTCCGGCCCCCCTAGCAGGCCCCCTACAACCTGAGGTGCCTCGGCTTGGCTGCTAGCTGGCACCAAACTCCTGGTGCTTGGCCCTGGCTTCATTGCCCTCCTCCCAGCATAGAGTAGCAACTGGGTGGGAATGGCTTGTCCCCAGTGGCTGTGGACACCCCCAGCCACTCCAGTCCCCCTGGGTGCTGGCTGTGCCATAGGGCATTTTATGCTGGTGTTACCCATGGAGCTCAGCCGGACCTGCTCCTCCTCTTGTGCAAACAGGACTTTGAGACATAATGGCACTGCTGGCACTGCCTGGCAAATGCTGCCATGTCCCATGTGGGCACGGCAGAGCCCTCCTCATGGCCCAACACGGAGGGTGTGCAGTGGATGCCAGGAGGGCTAGGCTGGCACATGTGCCTGTGCCATGACACATGGCCACCACTGCTATGCTGCTCTGCCCATCCCCAGCAGTGCTGTTCCTGGGCTCTTCCTGACCCTGGGTTTCCAATATTGGCTAAATTCCAGTTTTCTGCTCCTCTCTGTATGGTGAAACCACCTGGAAAGTGAGCACCGAGAGGCTGGGAGCTGCCCTCCCCAGGGTTTTGCTATGCCCTTGCTGACCACCTCTCTCCTCCATGCTTTAACAGTAGAACACAACAATGCCAGCAGCACAGCATCTCTGCAGAGCTCAGTGACATCCATGTCACCTTCTCTATCTGGTTCAGACTCAGCACGCAGTGCAGGTGCACCCAGCATGGCTCCATCCAGCAACAGCTCAGGGATAACTCGGGCAGCTCCGTCCAGCCCTGCTGCGTCGTCTGTGCCCAGCCAAGCAAGCACAGAAGCCTCTCTTACCCCCGAGCCAACCACCACAGGGATTCCACTGAGGACACCAGATTTGGAGGTGTCTGGGACACCCTTATCTGACCCAGCTCTGACAACAACTTCCTCTAGGAAGGTACCAACATCAGAGGTGCTGCCTTCGACGAGCTCGGAAGTGCTGCCATCTCCACCCCATGTGACCACGGCACAGCCTCTGTCCCACCCAGCTGTGCCCAGCTCCTCGGCCACGCTGCAGCCAGACAGCTTCACAGCCACATCCTCGCTCAGGCCTTCTCCTGCTCCCAGCTCAGCCATGCCCACAGCAAACCCCAGTCCCAACAGCACTTTGGCCACCAGCTCCAAAACAACACTGATCATCAACCCTGGTGAGAGCCAGGCTGGGGAACACTGCAGGCAGGGAACTGCCAAACCAGCTCCTAGCCACGAGTTCAATCGCAGGCCTGGGGTCTCTCCTAGACTCCCTCTCAACTGCAAGATGGGGCATGGGAGTTCTGGGGTGTAGGTCCCTGAGTGAGCCCAGGGTTGCCCCATCCTCCTTGGGGGGTGGTTTGAGAGCTCCCCTTTCTCCTCCATCCCCTGCATCATGGGCCCTAGCCAGGAAGAGTGGAAGGGGCCCAGGCTGGTTCCCTGTGGATGAAGGTGGCACAGGAAGGTCCTGGGTCTGTGAGAGGTTTGGGGAGCTGGAGCCAGTCGTGAGGCCCCTCTTGCCCTGAGAGCCACCACGGTGCCAGACATGAGGCCCAGTGGTGCCAGGGGAGTAACAAAGTGCCCATTTCACTCCCGCAGTACTGAACCCCACCAAGTCCAACCCTGTTGAGGTTGCCGTCATCTGCATCTTCATCTGCTTGCTGGTGGGGGGAGCCACCACGCTACTGGTGTGGCTGTACCAGCACCGGACCCCCCGGTTCCGCCACCTGGAGGAGGTGACCATGGTGCGTAAGGGCAGCAGGAGGGTGGCAGGAGTCAGAGCACTGTGGGAGAGCTGCCAGGCAGGAGCACCACTGGGTGTGGTGCGCTTCAGGAGCAAAGCTGCCTGCAACCAGGAGGTGCTTCTGTAGTGTGAAGATACCCGGAGCTGGGCTGCAGGCTCGCTGAGGCAGGGGGTCTTGTGAAGGTGATAGGGCCCTGTGTGGGGCTGAGCCCACTGCAGGCAGGTTGAACCAGCAGTGCCAGCAGCTTCAGAAGAGCTTTTAAAGGCTCTGGTGCCTGCCTAAGTGCAGCTTTCAGACTGAAGTTGTCACATCTCAGGGTGGCCACGAGTCTGACAGAGGACATGGGGAAACATTGACTTTGTCAGACAGCTCCAGGAAGGGTCCAGGGCTGCAACAGGCAGCTGCTGGGATCTCGCCCATCAATGCCAAGTGGGACTGTGCTCTGGGTGCTCATCTCATTCTCTTTCTTCCCTAGAGCAAGATGATGGAGGGGTCCCCCAGTATGCAACACACACCCAGGTGACCCCTAGTGCTGCTTCCCCATGAGTTCCCTACACTGCTGAATAAAGAAGCTGCTGACTTGGCTCTGGTTTCCCATCTATAGAGTGCTCTGCACCTTGCCTGGGGAAAAACCCAGTCCCAGGGGAGGCCCCCAACCACTTTAGGGGTCCCTCACACCTGGCTGGAGGCCCTGGGATTCCCCTAGGCCCAGCAGGGTGGGTGCAGGGTCAGGTGCAGCGGTGTGTAGGGTGGTGGGGGCTGCACAGCGCCCCCGGCACAGTGGGATGGGAGGGAGCGAGCAGCCAGGCACGCACGGCGCCTTCCTTCTGCTCCACTGCACACGCCCGGGCCGCACTGCCAGGACCGCGGCACTGTGGCACACAGCAGAGATCGCAGCTCAGGGCGACCGGCCTGGCACACAGGGACCGTGGCACAGGGCAAGGACTGGGCATCGGTAAGAGGCTGTGGGTGACAGTGAGGGGCTGGTGGCAGCATGGACCCAGGTGCAAGGCTTGGCATCCCCTGGGCTGGGTTGAGGCTGCTGCTGGTGCTGGCTGGGCCATGGGGGGCTCAGATCAGGAGGGACAGGGGGCGGTCTGTGGGCACAAGTGGCTGAACTGTGCATAGTGTGCCCCAGTTCCCTGGGGATGGCAGGCGATGGGGTACCCAGGGCGGTCGTTGATGTAATGCCATCACGCTGATGGCTTGGTGTGCGCTGAAGGCTGGGGGCCGCCCCTGTCTCCTGCGTGACCGGTCCTCATCCAGCCCTTTGAGTCACCGCGGTGGGGGACTCTGTACTGGGGATGGGGGCCTTGTGTGGGACCCTGAAACCTGAGGTGGGGACTGAGCTGAGACCCTGCGCCCAGAAACCATGGGTGGGAGGAACCGGCATGTCCCAGCCTCGGCCCCGGGGCGGGGGGATCCCGCCGCCTCCGAACGCCCCCCTCCCGGCTGCAGGTCCTGGGACTTCCCCAAGCAGGGACAGCGATGCGACGGAGCCGGACGGCGCTGCCCTTCTTCGGCGCGGAGGTGAGAGCGGCACCGGGACCAGGGAACACCGGGAGGGGCGAGCGGGGGAGTCCCCGGGAAGGGGGGTCCCGGTATGAACGTCCCAGCGCCGAGCCCCCGGGCAGCAATAACCGGGCTGACGGCGTCCAGCGGGAGTTAATTATCCCCTTAATGGGCGGTTAATTATTATTCACCTCTGCGTAATCGCGCGCCGGCTTCGGGTTTTTTTCCGGCGGGGTCCCGGGGGAAGGTGGCGCGGGCGGAGGCTCCCTCGGGTGGCGGTGGGATGAGGAGGGCGTAGGGGTGTCCCGGCGGCTCCCTGCGCTGCGGAACAAACAGCTTCTGGTGCATCGGCCCTGTGACACGGCCCCTCCCTCCTCCGCGCTGTGCCGGTATCCCCCGGTACCTCCTAGGATCGCCCGGTGCAGTGCAGTACCGTGTCCAGCAGGGGGCGCCATGCCGCTACCGGCACCCGATGACCGGAGAAGTCCCCTGGGGTTGGTGTGGGTGACACGAACACGAGCACCCTGCAGAGCTCCCCAGTACCTGTACCCGCGTCCCTTCACCGCCTCCCCGCTTCCCCGTAGCGCTGCCGAGACGCCGCTGAAGTCGCTCCGTCGGGACCGGGAGTGGCGGTGGGTGCCGTCCGACGGCGTTTCTCCGGGAGCCCGTTATTGCCGCCACCGGGCTGTCGGTTGGCAGAGGCAGCCCGGTGTCCCGAACCCGAGGGCACTCGGGTGGTCTTTACCATCGAGGAGAGCGGTCCCAGCAGCGGCGACGAGTCCGAGACCCCTCGGTAAGAGCGGAACGGCGTTGGGGGAGGTGTTTGCTGGCCCCGGTGGCCTCACTGGGATGGGGTTACCGGACAGTGAGCTGCTGTCGGTGCCATCCCCGATTTCAGCACTGGCAGGCGGACAGCGGCTACCGGGGGGAGACCCGGGGGCACCAGCACCAACAGAACCACGGTGCCAGGGCCGCTGCAGCACCACTGAGCCTGGGACGAAGCCCTGCTACGGTTCCGCTGCTCTCTCCATCCCAGCACCGCCTGTCACCGCCCCGGCTGCCTCTCACTTCCTCCCCAGCGGACCCTGTCCCCACCCCCATCACATCCGTCCCTGTCATCTCCTCCATCCCACTGCACTGTCCTCATCCCTGTCACCCAAATTCCTGACACCTTCATCCCTGTCAACTCCATCCCTGTCATCTCTACCCCTGTCATCTCCACCCCTTTCATCTCCATCCTCGTCAACCCATCCCCACCACCCATCCCTGTCCCTTTCCCCTATCCTCAGCCTCCTCACCCAGTGCTTGTCCCCATCTCCTCTCCCAGCGGGTGCCACCACAGGGCTGGCCCTGCCCAGAGGTGACCTCAGTTCCTTTGCTGCTGCAGGGCTATTTTGGGCCCATTCCTTCCCTTCCCCGTGCCTGTCCCAGCTCAGCCTGCAGGGACAGCATGAGGCTGGCACGTCCGAGAGACCTGTGTCTGGTGTCACTCGCTGTCCCCCCTGCACAGACACGTGTCCAAAGAGGACAGGAGCCCAGTAAGGGACAAGGACTATCTGTCCTGCCGCAGGGACTCGCTGTCCTGCAGCCAGTCCTGCCGCAGCTGTCCCAGAGGCTGCTGGCTGCCGGGCAGCCTGGGGAGGAGCTGGCTCTGTCCCCTCATGTCCCCCTATCCCAGTGTCCCTCTGCTCTGATGTCCCCACAAGCCTGCTTGCCCCTGGGAAGTGAGGGGGACCCCATCACCAACATCCTACCTGGTGGGTTTCAGGGTCCCCATGCCATGGTAGCAGGGCCCAGTTGCTGTCCCTCCTGGGTCCCTGCCAGCCACTGCATGTTTTTGTGGACGTTGGGAACAGCAGGTACCCCCCAGCTGCCCCAGAGGGCTCATGGTGTCCATCTGGGCAAGTACCAGTTCCCACGGCCACTGCCACTGCCTGGGCCTCCTCCTGCTGCTCCCTGTCCCTGTTGGCTATGGCTCCAGGAAGTGGCTCAGAACATCAGCAAGGAGGGGCTGGGGGCACGGTGTGAGCCCTAGGAAAGGTTTGGCTCTCACAGGTCCCCCACTGGCACCATGGCACAGCCACAGTATGTGTCCAGCATGCTGCATGCTCTGACGTGTCTCTTGGTGGTACCCTGGCACATATTCGGGATGCTCCAGGCTCAGGCATGTCTCTTGGTGGCACCATGGCATAGCCACTCGGTGTGTCCAGGTCACTTGGGGTTCGGCATGGCATTTTGCTGCGTGTCTGGGAACAGCACCCCTGCCCTTTCGGGAGCAGCTGCCACCCTGGGGACAAGAGAGCGGCCAGTGGCACCGGGCCAGCGTGGTCCACGTGCCCGGGCAGCCGAGCGCTCACCGGGCGGGCACAGCCGGGGTCCTGCTCCGTGTGCCGCCGCCAGGCAGTTGTTTAATTTCCCAGGCGCTGGCGGGAGGGGGATGGAAACTTTCCCGGGGCCGGCGGGGCCGGGGCTGGGGCGGCTGCACGCTTCCTGCTCGCACCGGCGGGCAGCGCGGCCTCGCCACCGCGCCGGGGGTCCCTGAGTTTCGCCATGCTGCCCACCGGGCACTGCTCGCCGGGGGCTTCGCCGGCGGCATCCCCCCGCAGTTCCCCCCGGAATTCGCCCCGCGATTCCCCCCGCGATTCCCCCGTGCTCGTCAGGAAGCTGCTGGTGTCCCAGAGCATCCGCCTGCAGCGGCGCTTCACCGTGGCACACACCCTCTGGTAAGGGGGGCACGGTCTTGGGTCCCGCAGAGGGCACACTGGGGGGCCCTGGCTGTGGGCAGGTGGGAGGAGACAACAGGGCTGTGCGGCTAAGATGGGGTCGGTGCAGACCCCTCAGTGCTGTGCCATGTCCCCAGGGCTGTGGGCTCACAGGGATGTGGGGGGCAAGTGGGGGTCCCCGTGTTGCCAGGGCTGAGCTGGGCAGAGGGGAGCTGCCAGCTGAGCGTGGCTGAGTAACGGGCATAGTCATTGCAGCAGTGCCCAGTCAGAGGACACTGGAGGTATGCTGAGTGCCTGCCCCACAGCGAGGGGGCTGTGGTGGGGAGGGCAGAGAGGCTTTTCCTGGCACCAAACGACCAGCCGTGGCACATCCCACACTTTGCTGCCCCCCACCCCATCAGAGCTATAGAGGATTTGTTTTTGGGGTGCCTCGCCCCCATGCCCCAGGGTGTTGATGGGTGCCAGCCCCACCTGCATGGGCACCGTGAGGATCAACAGATCCCTGCTCAGCAGCCACAGCAGCTATTAATAGCTGCCCCGGCCCCCCCGGCTGCCTGCTCCGCTTGCCAGTGCCAGTGCCCACAGCCTGCCACCCAAACAAGGGGGCTGCATCTGGCACCAGCCCTGTGGTGAGAGCTCGTGCCCCCTCTGCCCACCCTGGGGACGTGGGGCTGTGCCCTGTGGTGGCACGGGGGTCAGAGGTGGTGGCACAGGGCCAGACACAGGCATCACTCGCCGGGCTGTCGGAGATACAATGCTGCTTTGTATCCCTGGTACCATTGGGGACACGAAGCAGAGGCAGGAAAACAAGGGGCTGCGGGATGGCATGACGTGGTGCCTAGCTGGCACTGCTGGGGGTAGCCACACCGTGGGCACCAGGGCTGCCTGTAGCATTGCTGGAGCAGGGACATGCTGCCGGGCAGCCGGTGCCCATCCCGGAGGCACTCCTGCATCTGGTAGGTGCCAAGCTCCCAGTGGCGTGTCAGGGACAGGGTGGCACCAGTGGCACCCCAGCTTCGCCAGCTCACCCGGTGCCCCGGGGTGGCTTGGTCCCGTCCGCGCAGCGGTGCGGGAGCGGCCCTGGCTCTGTCCTGGCGTCGTCTTTCCCATGACCCTGGGGCCAGTGGAACAGGGAGGGAGGTAAGGCAGCTGTGGGGACAGTGCAGCGTCACTGTCCCTGTCCCCAAGCCTCTTGTGCCCCTGCAGACCTGCATGGCTGCCAGGTGGCTCTGGCTGGGGTGTCCCCAGGCTGCCACCAGCATGTCCCCAAGGGACAGGGCTTGGCCTCTCTGGCAATTTCTGTCCTTCGACGTCCCCTGACTCAGTGCAATGGCCGGGACGCTGCCCCTCTCTGTGCGACATTGTGCCCTGAGCCAGGGCTGATGCAGGCTTTGGTGCTTTTGAGGACCTGGTGCAGTTTGGCATCGTGGCACTGGGGACAGCAAGGGCACAGGACGAGAAGGAGCTGGCCCTTCCCGGGGTCTCTGGAGCTGAGGGCTTCAGGGCAGGGTGCTCTGTGCCAGCCGGGTGACATAGCACAATCTGTCTTTGCTAGCCAGGGCCCACAGTGCCAGAGCACACTGATCGGGTGCTGAGGGGTTCCTGTGCACTGAGCTGTGCCCATTCTCACTGCCGGAGGTGGCAGAGCCAAGGTGGGCCGTGGCTGGCAGCACCACAGGGGCCACTGAGCCAGGGCATACTGGGCTGAGCAGGATGGTGGCACAGAGAGCTTGGCAAAGCTGGTGGCATCCCCTGATGCTCTGCCATCACGCCCGTGGGTTGAGGTCCCTGGGCCACCTGCCAGCCTTGTTCCCTGTCCTCTTGCAGCTTTGACCTGGAGAATGGCCCCCTCGGCAGGGGGGTGCTGGACCCCCAGGCCAGCCCGGGTGCAGGGCTGGTCCTGCAGGGTAGCTTCACCCACGGCCAGCGCCGCGAGTCCTTCCTCTACCGCTCCGACAGCGACTACGACCTGTCCCCAAAAGCCATGTCCCGCAACTCCTCCATCGCCAGTGATCTGTGAGTGTCGCCCTCCCGCTCCCCAAGTCCCCTGGGATCCCCAGTGCCCTCCCCGAGGCTCACGATCCTGTGCTCCCGCAGGCACGGGGAGGACATGATCGTGACGCCGTTCGCACAGGTGGGTGCTATCTCTGCGCCAGGAGGCGGCACAGCCCCGCACCCAGCACCGGGGTGGGTGTCCACCCGGCCCCAGCCCCCTCTGTCCCCGTAGGTCCTGGCCAGCCTTCGCACTGTCCGGAGCAACCTGACCCAACTCCAGGACCGCCTTGGCATCAAGTGAGTTGGCTGTGGGATGGGCGAGGGTCTCACCTGGGTGGGGGGATCTGACCCACAGCGGTGGCAGGGGACACACCGCCCCGGGGGTCCTGGCTGCTCAGGGCCCCCCCATGTTTTGCAGGCGAGCATCGAGCAGCAGTTTGCCCTCTGGGAGCAAGGCTGCACCCAGCGGTGAGTGCGGGCTGGGGGTGGGGGCTGCTCTTGGTCTGAGCTGGCTACCCCCACAGCTCCCGCTCCGGGTACCTCTGGGCACAAGGGGTGCAGCAGAGTACCCTCCCCGGGCAGGGCTGTGGCTGCCCTTTGGGATCCATGTCTGGTTTTCAGCAGCTCCTCCCGTGGTGGCAGTGGAAAGGCTCCTTTGACGTCAAACCTTCCATTAATAAAACCCAGGCGGCGAGTGAGGTCCCGTGGGAGCCTGGCTGCCCGGGGCTGGCTGTCACCCCACGGGGACAGCATGGCACGCCACGTGCCAGGGCTGCCGTGTGATGGGGCTGAGCCCTACTGCCTGGGGATGTTCGATCCCAGTGCCCAGATGCTTCCAGGCATACCCTCTGCCCCCGGCCCTGCTGCCCAGGGGGTGATGTGAGCAGCCCAACTGGTGAGCCCC
The DNA here is from genome assembly GCF_027791375.1 of Indicator indicator. Classification (NCBI taxonomy): domain Eukaryota; kingdom Metazoa; phylum Chordata; class Aves; order Piciformes; family Indicatoridae; genus Indicator; species Indicator indicator. The sequence goes on along the minus strand of NC_072045.1, from coordinate 2,207,084 downwards.
CGGGCACAGCCACCCCTTGGAGCTTTGGTAGCACGAGTGGCACCCCGTGTGTGCCCCCGGGCTGGGTGGCCATGCCTTTGGCAGGTCCCTTGTCAAGCCAGTGGGTGCCTCCAGCAGAAGATGCCCACCAGAAGCTCTCACGGGAGACCCTGGAGGAGCTGGACTGGTGCCTGGACCAGCTGGAGACGCTGCAGACCAGGCACTCGGTCAGCGAGATGGCCTCCAACAAGGTAAGGGTCTCCAGCACACAGCTTGGTGGGCACAGAGACCCCCGCACGTCAGAGCCCCCCTGGGATGGGCACTGGGGGGTCCCGAATGCCCCTCGCCCTGCTGAGCTGTGCCCGGTGCCTGCAGTTCAGGCGGATGCTGAGCCGGGAGCTGTCTCACCTCTCTGAGACCAGCCGTTCGGGGAACCAAGTCTCTGAGTACATCTCCAGGACCTTCCTGGGTGAGAACCTCCTGGTGACTCTTCTTGGTGTCACCTCTCTTCCAGCAGCAGCAGGGTGGGCTTGGCACCCACAGGGACGTGGGCACCTTGTGGCACTGGGTGGTGCCAGTGGGAGCTTTCTCAGGTGTCCCCGCGGGACTGGCTGCCTTGAAGGGTGTCACATTGTCCTCGCTGGGAGCATTGGTGCACACTGGTGCACACTGGTGCACACTGGTGCACACTGGTGCACACTGGTGTCCTGTGGCTGGTGGGATCCTGTGGTGGTGCCAGGGCAGGGTGTGGGTCCTGCAGCAGGCGGGTGGCCCCATGGTGGCCCCAAGCACCACAGGGGGTGAGGAAAAGCTTTGGGCATTCTCCCATGCAGACACCCCCCACCATTCCCCCCACCTCCCACACACCTCCGTTGCCATGGTTTTGTCCGCGCCAGCTGACGTCATCAGCGTGACCGGGGGGCAACTGGGGGAGCTCAGGCTCCAGCCCTGCTCATGATCCCCCCACCCCACCCCGTGCCGGCCCAGACAAGCAGCACGAAGTAGAGATCCCCTCGGCGCTGGCCAAGGACAAGGAGAAGGAGCGGCGGAAGCGTCCCATGTCCCAGATCAGCGGCGTCCGGAAGCTCACCCACGGCTCCAGCCTCAACGCCGCCGGCATCCCCCGCTTCGGGGTGCAGATGGACCGGGAGGAGCTGCTGGCCAAGGTGGGCCCCCTTGGGGGTGACCCAGCTGGCCACGGGGTCCCGAGCTGGCCCTGCACGGACCTGTGTCCCTCTGGTCCCCAGGAGCTGGAGGACACCAACAAGTGGGGGCTCAACGTGTTCAAAGTGGCCGAGTACTCAGGCAACCGCCCGCTGACGGTCCTCATGTACAGCATCTTCCAGGTGAGCCCCCCCCGCAGCCTGTGCCCACCCCCGTGCCCGTCTGGGGACGAGCCAGCTGCTGCCCCCATGCAGGAGCGCGACCTGCTGAAGACCTTCCGCATCCCTGCCAACACCTTCCTCACCTACATGCTGACACTGGAGGATCACTATCACCCCGACGTCGCCTACCACAACAGCATCCACGCCGCTGACGTGGTGCAGTCCACCCACGTCCTGCTCTCCACACCTGCGCTGGAGGTCAGCCCTGCTCCCCCAAGGCCACCCAGAGTGTCTGCCACAGCACATCTGCAAAGCCTTTTCCCACCACTTCCAGGCTGTCTTCACGGACCTGGAGGTCATGGCTGCCATCTTTGCCAGTGCCATCCATGACGTTGACCACCCTGGAGTCTCCAACCAGTTCCTCATCAACACCAGTGAGCTGGGGCCCAGGGATGGAGGTAGGGGGCAATGGGGGATGACAGAGTCCAGGTGCCAGCCTGGGGTGACTGGTGCCATCTTACAGACTCGGAGCTGGCACTGATGTACAACGATGCCTCAGTGCTGGAGAACCATCACCTGGCTGTGGGCTTCAAGCTTCTCCAAGAGGAGAACTGTGACATCTTCCAAAACCTGAGCAAGAAGCAGAGGCAATCGCTGCGCAAAATGGTCATTGACATGGTACGGGGGGAGCTGGACCCCCACCCGGGGGGGGCTCCTGGGCAGTGGGGCTCAGTGGGGGGGTCAGGCTTAGCCCCGCTCCTGGATTGCCCTGCCCAGGTGCTGGCCACAGACATGTCCAAGCACATGAACCTGCTGGCGGATTTGAAGACCATGGTGGAGACCAAGAAGGTGACCAGCCTGGGGGTGCTGCTGCTGGACAACTACTCTGACCGGATCCAGGTGGGCACAGGGACGTGGGTGGGGAAACCTTCCTGGAGTTGCAGGCATTGGTCCTGGCTCCAGCCAGGGCTGCCAGATGTCCTGTTTGGTGCCACCACTCCTCCCATCCCCAACTGGCTGTGGCTGAGGGGGTTCCTGGTGGCCCTGAAGGACACAGGACTTCAGGTGAGTGCTGCTATGTGCCTGTGCTCAGGTCCTGCAGAACATGGTGCACTGTGCTGACCTCAGCAACCCCACCAAGCCCCTGGAGCTGTACCGGCAGTGGACCGACCGCATCATGGTGGAGTTCTTTGGGCAGGGTGACCGGGAGCGGGAGAGGGGGATGGAGATCAGTCCCATGTGTGACAAGCACACAGCCTCTGTGGAGAAGTCCCAGGTGGGGAAGCGGTTGGGAACTGGGGTGGGGGCCACAGGCTTGGGCTGGGGACTCAGCATTACCTTCCCCTAGGTGGGATTCATCGACTTCATTGCCCACCCACTGTGGGAGACGTGGGCTGACCTAGTGCACCCTGATGCCCAGGAGATTCTGGACACGCTGGAAGACAACCGGGAATGGTATCAGAGCATGATCCCACGCAGCCCCTCCCCACCGCCTGAGGGACCCGGAGCATCCCCTGTCAACGCCGACAAGTTCCAGTTTGAACTGACACTGGAGGAGGAGGCTGAGTCGGACACGGAGCTGGAGGGAGCCGAGAGCCCCTTGGATGAGGACAACAGCGGCTCCAAGACGCCTGCCACAGATGACTCAGAGCTGGCTGACACTGAGCATTTGTCACCTGGCCCCCAGGACAGGGACTTGCCTGCCACCCATCCCAGGGACGTGGACAACCGACAGGCGCTGGAGGGGACACAGACAAAGGACAGTAGTGGCAGCGGGCGCTTGGTGCCAGGGCCTGAGGGCAGCCAGGGGCTGTGCCTGGACACGGAGGGCAACATCACATTCCTGTCCCTGGGCACGTAGCAGCACCAGCTGGTGGGTCCCCTGGCTGCCACGGGGATGTGGGACTGGGCACTGCCTCAGTAAGGGCTGGGAGCAGTGGAGAGCATCGACAGCACAGGCACTAGGGCAGCTGCTAGGGCGCAAGGGGACCCAAAGCATGGCCCTGTGTGAGAGCTGGGCAGGGCCTGATGGGCACAAAGGATGCTGCTCGCCATCTCCCAGTGACTGTCCCCTGCTCCCACCCAGTGTCCCTGTGTACAGCTGCTGGGAGAGGTCCCTTTACCCTTCAGACAGGGTTCAGCAATGCTGTGCTCCTGCCCCAGCCCAGCCCTGGGGACATCGTGCCCCACAGGGAGCCAGGCACACCCCCACAGGGCTCCAGGAAGAGGTGACCCACGGGAACCAGGCACAGCCAAATGCTTTTTGGAATCTCACTGGGTGGCTCCTCCCCAGGGGACGGCAAGGTGGGAGAAGGGTGCTGGTGGTGGCACCCAGCACAAGGGACCTCAGCGCAGCCAGGCACCGGGGCACAGCGTGGACACGAGTCCAGTGGTTTATTTATTTGGGGACAGGTTTCACTTTGTAAAGCCTTTTGTAGCTCACTTTGGAATCCAAGCCTCACCTCAGCCGTGGCCACGTCTGCGCCTGCCCAGCACTCCACACACTGCCTTTGGGCTTTGCACTGTGACTCTGAGCGGGTGCCGTGCCCCCCTGGGGTTCTTTCCTGTGTCTTCCTTCACCTTCCAGAGATTAAACCTGGTTTGTTCCCCCCCCAAATGTGAGCCTTGTAAGCACCTTTACTGCAGGCACAGCAACCGTGGTTGTGCCAGCTGGGCTAAATTCCATCCGGTGTGGTTGGTGGCTCCGGAGGGCTCCTGCTGGGCACAGAGAAGGGCACAGCTCGGCGTCTGAACAAATGCGAGCTGCACCGCAGAGCCCAGGCTGCCAAACATAACCTGCTACGGTAAATATTTAATCGCCGGCTTGGCGTGGCGCAGGGCCACTCCTGCTCTTCCGCATCGCTCCCAACGGTGATTTGTATCTGCAAACACGTCCCCACCCCTGGCACTGCCTTGGCACGCAGGGCCCCGCCAGTTCTCACCCACTGCCCACCCCATGCTCCCTCACTGGCCCCAGGAGCTGGGTGCTCCTTCCCCAGCCCAGCTGACTTCCCAGCAGTGCTGGGTGCCACAAGGGCTGGTGGGTGGCTCAGTACCATCCCTACTTTAGGGGTGGGTCTCCAGCATCCTCCCATCTTTCCTGATGGTGCAGGGCAGGTTGACAGGGACCAGGCCAGGCTCTCTTCTCCCGGAGCATGCTGAATAGCCTCATTCTGCACACAGATCTCACCCTAAGCTCTCTGCCTGTCTGGGAGCAGGACAGGACCTGGTTTAAAAAAGGCTCTTTTCACTGAGAAGGATACCCAGAAGCACCCGTGGCAGCTGGATCCATCCCTGCCTCCTGGCCATGCCCTGATGGACTGGCACAGGGGGCTCCTGGCCATGTCCCTGCTGTGGGTGCTGCTTCTGGGCAGCTCCAGTGCCCATCATGACAGCATCCACCTGTGGGTGGCAGGTTCCACGCAGGGCCACAGCAAGCCAGGAGTGTCCGGCTCCATCCCCCGCACTGTGGAACACTCGGTGAGGGCAGCGGCACCGGACACAGGCCCTAGAGTCCCCAAGGCCCAACTTGCTGCTACAGGCAAGTCAGCGCTGGGCTGTGCTGGGAGGCTCCTGGTACCTATCAGGCTTCGGGCTGGGCCGAAGCAGGTCCAGGCAGGGGAGCGCCACTGCCCCGGGGCCTGCCGAGCCCCGGGCCGGGCCCTGCCACGTCCCGCGGGGCCGCCATATGCTGCCAGCTCCTAATCCCCAGCCACGGCCGCAGGGTGATGGAGGACGCGACAGGCCCGGGCAGAACATGGCCGCCCACCTGTGCCCCCAACCCCAGCTAGGCCAGGCACTGGGGGCACTGGGAGCGCTGCGGACCAGGCTTCACCCCAAGGCTAGGTGCTCCTGTCAGGAAACAGGGTCAGGTCGCCCGCTGCTGCGGGCCTGAAGGAAGCCATGCTGGCCATCGCGACAGGGGGTCATGTCGTGACAGTGAAGTCTGTGCGGGCTCACCCCACCCTTAACGGGCCCTAGCTCGCAGCCCCCGCAAAGGGGAAGTAGTCCAGCCGGCGCCCCCCGCCCAAGGCGAAGATGGTCCCGCCCCGGGCACGCGGGGCGCTGTCAGTCCGCACCAACTACACAGGCCGGGGGGGAGGTGTGATGGCAGCAGCCAGGGCCGCGCCGCGAGGGGGCGTCACCGCCTCGCTGTGGGACCGCCCTGCTGTCCATCACTTCGCGAACGACCAATCCGCGATTCTATCCGAGCTAATTTACATACCACGCCACGCCCACACCTCCTACCCTCCCCGCGGCGACGTCATCCGAGGCGGCGCGCGCCGCTGCTGCAGTTGCTGCAGGAGGAAAAGGAGGCGGCGGCGCGAGCGCGGGCTGGAGGTGAGCGCGCGCACCCCCCCCACTCCTGAGACACCCCCCCCCGCTCCGGTACTCCCCGGCCCGCACCCCCGGTACCGGCACCGCGGGTACGGGGAGGAGCGGGGTGGCCTCTAGCTGATGGGATGGCGGCTGCGGCGCTAGAGGGGGGGGTGGATGATGCAGCGGAGGGAGGGGGGAGAGAGGGCGGAGATGCAGCGGAGGAGGAGGGGGGGGGGTCGCTCGGTGCAATGGACTCAGGCCTGCGGGGAGGGGGCAGGGGCTGCGCTCGCTGCCTGCGGTACTCTGCATACCCTCCAGCAGCACTTTGTGCATTCCCTTGGCAGCACCCTGAACTCTCCCACACCCCGCAGCACCCTGCACGCCCCCCCCCAGCAGCACTCTGCATCCTGCACCCCCCCAGCAGCACCCTGCACTCCGCAGCACCCACTGCCCTCCATCCCTGTGCTCCACCCTGCGGCACCCTGCAGTGTCCTGCAGCCCTGGGCAAGCACCCACCTCTGTGCAGCTCTGGCTGGCATCACCCCTTCATCCTCATCCCTCGGCACCGAGCACCCTCCCCACAGCCCCCAATAGCACCCCGCAGCCCCTCGCTGCACTGCCGAGGCAGCGGCCAGGGCTGGGCACGGCGTGCGGGGGGGCACTACTGCAGGTGCCATTTTGTGATGGGGGTGATGCAGGAGAGGCAGCAAGACCTGGCTGCCCTCTACGCCCCTGCCAAACACTGGCGTCTGTGCCCCTCACTTTTGCTGTGGGCACCTTCTTGGGGTCCTTGGATCGGGGGTGACAGGAGCTGGCCCGGCAGAGCCCTCTGGTGATGTAGTGCCCTTGGTGTTGCCCATCCCAAACCAAAATGGGCTGGAGCTGTGGTGCTGTGGCAGACCTAATGGTGCCCGTGTGGCAGGAGGTGGCTCGGAGCCGTGGCACCAGGGCCCGGCCTGGCATGAGCTGGCAGCCTTCGTGCCCATCACAGCCCCTTCTGTGCCTTGCAGATGGCATCCGCTACCGACTCCCGCTATGGGCAGAAGGAGTCCTCGGATCAGAACTTCGATTACATGTTTAAGATCCTGATCATCGGCAACAGCAGTGTGGGCAAAACCTCCTTCCTGTTCCGGTACGCCGACGACTCCTTCACGCCTGCCTTTGTCAGCACCGTGGGCATCGACTTCAAGGTCAAAACCATCTACAGGAACGACAAACGCATCAAGCTGCAGATCTGGGTGAGACCCCTGGGCCATGTCCCCTGGCCCCCAGCACCGGACTGGTGTGGGGGAAGGTAGCATGGGGGTGGTTGGCATGGGAGACGGTTGGTGTGGGGGTGGCTGGCGTGGGGCTGCTTCACCGTGTCCAGGGCTGGCAGTGCCGGGGGTGGTGGTGCTGGGGAGGGAGGTGGCTCTGGGGCACTTGCTGTCCCTCAGCGTACACCAGGGGTGGGCCCCTGCAAGCTGCTGGTGCCCCTCATCCCTGGAGGTGAACCCTGCTCCCCTCCCCAGGACACAGCTGGCCAGGAGCGGTATCGCACCATCACCACCGCCTACTACCGCGGTGCCATGGGCTTCATCCTGATGTATGACATCACCAACGAGGAGTCCTTCAATGCCGTGCAGGACTGGTGAGCACCCAGAAGGGACTCTCAGACCACCCCCTAAGCTGTGCCCCCCACCACGGGCATGCCCTCAGCACCCTGCTCTACCCCCCTGCATGATTCCCCTTTCTGCCTTCCCTGAAGGTCCACCCAAATCAAGACCTACTCCTGGGACAATGCCCAGGTCCTGCTGGTGGGGAACAAGTGTGACATGGAGGACGAGAGGGTGGTGTCCTCGGAGAAGGGTCGTCAGCTTGCTGAGCACCTGGGTGAGTGGGGAGGGAGGGGGCATCCAGCACTGCCATCTCCCTGCCAGTGCTTTAATCAGGGGCTGAGCCTTGGCTGTGACCCTTCTGCCTTGATGGCACCAGGGACTTGTCACCTGATACAGAGCAAAGTGGCATTAAGTGGCAAGCACCAGGGGGTGGCTTTGGTTGCAGCCCCACAAACCCCCCACCAGCTGTGGAGAGGTGCTGGGGAGGCACACTTGAGTGTCCAGGGTGGGCACAGGCAGTCTTCCAGTACTGAAGGAGAAGCTGTGAGATGTTGCCCACAGTGCGTGGCTGGGTGCAGTGGGGTGGGGTGTTTGCAGCCCTGGCGTGCCCTGAGCAGTGTTGTGTGCCCCCCCAGGCTTTGAGTTCTTCGAGGCCAGCGCTAAGGACAACATCAACGTGAAGCAGACCTTCGAGCGGCTGGTGGACATCATCTGCGAGAAGATGTCGGAGTCACTGGACACGGCTGACCCCGCAATCACCGGCGCCAAGCAGGGCCCCCAGCTCACGGACCAGCAGGCCCCCCCGCACCAGGACTGTGCCTGCTAGGGCCAGCCCTTCCCATACCCCTGACTTGGTCAGTGCACCCCCCCATCACCCCCTGAGCCCATCCTCCTGGGGATCCTGGGGGGGCTTTTGCTGCTGGTACCTCCGAAAGGGCTGCGGCACCTCTAGGAGCTCCCTCCACCAATTCAGTTAGGCTGCACACTCCCACCCCCCCTTATTTATTTTTTAAGCCTGGGCTGGTAGAAGACCCTCCCTGTTCTGCTTCAATCACCCCAAAACCCCCCTCTCCCAGGAACATTTTGTCTGCTTCCATCACCACCAGTCCCCCCGCCTTCAGAGAGCAGGGCCAAGCCCCCTGCCCACAGTCAGGAGTGTGGAAGCTGCAGTGGGACCCTAAACCCTGATCCCAGCTGCTGTCCCCACATGCCGCCCCCTACATTGTGGCAGTGATTCCTTGCCCAAGTTGCTCCTGGGGGCTCTTTGTGCCCTGTCCTGCCCCATGCCCCCGCTGTGGATGGACCTTTCCTGACTCTTGTTTATTTGTACAAATAGAAGCTAATTTATGCTCCTGCCTCTCCCCTTGTACAGAAGAGACACCCCCCCCCCCCCTGTAAATAGGGTAGGAAGTGTGTGACCTGCTGTGCTGTGGCTGTGGTGGTACATTTATTACTATTATTATTATTATAACATTATTACTATTTTTTTTCTCTCTCAGTGTGGTAACCTTGCTTGTGAATATCACTTTTGAAACCAATCTGTTATTTAAAGGGTGAAACAATCACAGTAGTAACAACACAGGAGTGAGGCCAGCCCCAGCAAGCTGCAGCAAGCCAGCCCCAATGTGGGGGCAAGGATGGTTGGGGGTGGGGGGGGGGTGAGGAGGGGCAGGGCTGGTTGGCTGCAGGGCTCCTGTGTGTTCTGTAGTTCGTGTTCTGTGCAGACTGTGACCTGTGGCTGTTCTGTAGCAGTGATGGACCTGGAGGTCTTGCTGCCCTCTATTTATTTTTCTTGGAGCTGTGTCTTTTTTATTTTACACACGCTCCCCCTGCCCCATCTCCCAGACCCCCAACCCCTTCTCCCCCTCCTTCCTCTTTCCTATTTTTTGTGAAGTTTACTTCTGGCAGAGTTCCTGTACTGTACAAATGTCAAAAGTGTCAAAAGAGTTCAGTTTCCTAACAATCACTGTACTGGAGAAGTGGTGTGAAGAAATAAATCGATGCTGATCACTGGCTCCTGGGCTCATTGCAGGGGTGGAGGGACAGAGAGAGCTCCATGGGGGCAGCCTTGGCTCTCCTCAGCCTTGTGTTGTCAAAGAGGAGCCAAAACCCCCAATTGGATTGGGAGAAACCCTATGAATGTCAAGCAGGGCAAGGGTAGGGTCTGCACCTGGGGAGGAAGAACCTCCTGCACCAGGACAACTGAAGGGGTGACCTGCTGGGGAGCAGCTCCAAGGAGAAGGAGCTGGGAAGTGCTGGGGGACAAGGTCATCATAGCCAGCACTGTGTCCTCATGGCAGAGGCTCCTGGGGGGCACTGAGAGGAGTGTGGCCAGCAGGGCAAGGGAGGACTGGGTCCCTTCCAACCCCCACCCTGCTGTGAAAAATGATCTGGGTTCTTAATTAGCATGCAGCAAATGGCTCCTGCCTGGCTCAGCAGCGTGGTGGGAAGGCTGGTGGCTCCCTGGAGATGGATAAAGCTAGACCAAGAAAGGCACAGCCTGAAGTTTGAAAAAGATCACATTTAGGCATTTTTCATCACTGGTAAGTTCCCAGGTTATGGGGTGAGTGTCCAGCTCAGCCTAGGGAGCTGCAGGGCTGCCTTAAGAGGGCTGCCAAGGTCCAAATCCTGCCAAACTTTGCATTAAAGCCCCCCCAGCTGCCTCTGCAGTGACTCTGCCGCTGCCAAGCAGGCAGCAGTGCTCACAGCCTGATTTTTATAGCACTGGGGTGGTGCAGCCAGGCCCACGCCTGGCACCGGGTGGGGGGGTGCCAGGTGGAGTGAAAAGGAGCTGAGGGGAGCTGAGGGACTTCAGCTTGGAGACAAAAACCCAGCAAGGAAAGTATTGGGGAGCAGCAGCCTCCCTCTGCCATGCAGCCAAGGAGGGAGCAGGGCCGGGACCAGGATGGATGGGAACAGAGGAGGGTGTTGGAGGGGAGCAAGGGGCCATCCTTGCCCTATAGAAAGATAAAAACGCATGGCTGGAGACCACCAAGACCACCCCTGGGCAGCTGGAGGCTCCTTGGGCTGTGGCACCAGTGTGGCTCCAAACAGCTGTGGTGGTCTCTGGCCATCACCTTCCTTGGGTGTTCTGAGCCACGTCCACTGTGAGGCTCAGAACACCTCCCACTGTGGGCAGGAGGCTGCTGAGCACTGTGGTCCCTAGGGGCAGCTGCCTCTCTACATCTCCACTCCACGTGGGCTCTGCCATGGGGAGTCCTGCTCAGGGCTCGGGTGGCTGCCAGGCTGGGAAGGAAGAGACACAAGGCACACTTGGCACGAGCCTGGCGAGGCAGGGCCATGTGGCAGCAGGGTGCTAGCACTCACCCTGTGCTTGAGGTAGGCCAGGTAGATGTCCCAGCCCAGCGTGACAACGTTGACGTAAACCACTCGGAACGTGGGGGGCACGAAGAGGAAATTCAGGAGCTGAGCTGCTGGCCACACACACCAGTCAGCCTGCAGGAAGAAGCAGGAAACCACCCCAGGAGGGCTTGGAGAACCCTTCCAGAGCACCCAGCCCAACCGTTCTCTAACCTACCAAGGCTGGGGCTGAACCATGTCCCTCAGCACCACAGCTCTGGGGCTTTGAAACACCTCCAGATATGGGGATTCAGGCACCTCCCTGGGCAGCCTGTGCCAGGCTTTGAGAACCATTCCAGTGAGGAAGTTTCTTCTAACATCCAACCTAAACCTCTCCTGATACAACTTGAGGCCATTTCCTCTTGTCCTGTTACTTGCTGCTTGGAAAAAGAGCCCAACCCCCACATGGCTCCAGCCTCCCCTCAGGGAGCTGTAGAGAGCAATGAGGTCTCCCCTCAGCCTCTTCTCCATGCCGAACACCCCCGGCTCCCTCAGCTGCTCCTCCACAGCCTAGTTCTCCAGACCCTTCCCCACCTTCTCTGCTCTCCTCTGGACCTGCTCCAGCCCTCAGTGTCCTTCTTGGAGTGCGGGTCCCAAATGGACTCCAGGCGTGGCCTGACCAGTGCTGAGCAGCCAAGAGCACAGGGAGGGCTCAGAGTTTGTATTTACCTTGTAGAACTCCAAGAATTTCTCCTTCAGCTCCTCCCAGCTCTCCTCTAGCGACTGTCCTTCCAGTGTGCCCACACCTGTAGGCACAGCAGGATGTCAGAGGGGATGGGAGTGCCCAGAAGGCTCCACACTGAGGGGTGTGGATGGGAATTGCCATCTGAGCTGTGCCAAGCACCCCAAAACAACTCCAAAAACCCCTGTGGGAAGAAAGGGCAGCCAGAGGGAGGAACTCTAGGAAGCACAAGGGAGGGTGCCAGGTGTGGGTACAAGCACCATTGCACCACATCACCAGCAGCATTGGCACAAGGAGGCTGCCACCACATACCCAGGAAGTACCAGACGCCCAGGACAGGCGATGCCACCAGCTGCTCCAGGAGGACTTTCTTCACCACAGTCTTCATGCCCCGCACACCACGCGCGGGCAAGGCAGAGTCCAGCCACAGGTACCAGAAGTGCATCGGCGGCCCCAGGCTGCAGCCCACGGCGAACATGCGGCCTGCAACGTGACACCGACACCAGTGTGACCCCACCCCCGCACCCACGAGAGCCCTGGGGAGGGCACCAAGGGGCTCTGTCCCTACATAGCGCCAGGCAGCTGGACCCCAATTCTCTGCCTCGTGATAACAAGAATGGATTAAACGTTCAGTTTTGGAGTCCCGGAGCTCCTGGCAGTTCCCAGGGGTCAGGACTGGGTCCAGTTTTGTTCAACATCTTTATCAGTGCCCAGAGACAGGACCAGGGCCAAAGGGCACAAACGAGAACTCAGGAGGCTTCACTTGAACTTAAGGAAAAAACTCTTTCACTTTGAGGGTTCTGGAGGCCTGGAGCAGGCTGCCCAGAGAGGTTGTGGAGTCTCCTTCTCTGGAGAGCTTCCAGCCCCACCTGGATGCCATCCTGGGCAAGCTGCTGTGGGTGCCCTGCTTTAGCAGAGAGTTGGACTGGGTGATCCTCAGAGGTCCCCAGCAATCCGTGCTGGGGTTCTGTGAAAGACACAGGCTGCCCCCCACCCGCTCCTGCTCACGCCTGTGCCCCCACCTGTGCGTGCCAGCTGGGGCTCAGTGTCCGGGTGGCGCCGGTGGTGCCAGGCCTGCTGCAGCGCATCGCCGGTGGCCAGCAGCAGGCCGGAACTGGCCGTGTTGGTCAGCAGCAGCAGGCGGCCAGTGAAAAGCGGCTTCCAGTAGCCCAGCAGCCGCCGGACCCGCACCAGCATCCTGAGGACAGCCCTGCCCTGGGGATCAGTGGGGAAGGAGTCCCCCAACACAGGCCCCCAGTTACCCCCAATGAGAGCCCTCCACCACCCTGTGCCTCCCAGCCACTGCCGTGTGGCCCCCAGTAAGCGCTGCCGCACCCCCGTTCCCCAGCTAGCACTGCCGTACCCTGCCAGTCCGCCCAGTGCCCCTCGTACTTCTGCTGCCTCCCCAGTTTCCCCCTGTGGGACCACTCCCAGGTACCCCAGTTCCTTCCAGTTTCCCTTATATCGCTGTTCCCTTTGCTGCACCTCCCCAGTGCCCCCCCCCACTTTTCCCTGCTGGACACCCCTCACTCACTCTGCTTACTCCTGCAATCCCCCTTTTACTCTCCTGGACCCCTTGTTCCAACTCCTATGGCCCCCACTCCCTTTTCCCTCCCAATTCCCTTCCTATGACCCCCCGCCCGCGCACCCCCGCTCACCGCCGCACGCTTCCGCCACCAGCACGCGGAAGGGGTAGACCTCATGACGAAACTTCCGCTTCCGGTATCAGCCATGACAGCTACCGAGGCACACGCGGCCGCCATGACACCTACCGAGGCAGCAGCGTTTCCCCGGGGCCATGAAGACGCCGCTCCCGCTCTCCCGCCACCCCGGGGCAGGGCGCCGGGCGCTCTCCTCCCGCGCCCCCCAAGACACCGCACGGGAGCCGCTATTTTTTTTTGCTAAAAACATAATTTTATTCGCTGTTCACTTGGTGGTCCCACGCCGTCCCTCAGTGTCTGCAGTGAAACGGAGCCTTTGGGGCCCCCGAAGCCCCACAGGCTTCGGGTTTCTCTCCCTGCCAGAGAACGGCCGGTAGAGCCCAGGTGGGGACAGGGAGGTGCCCTCCGGCCCCACCAGTGCCCTCCGGCCCCTCTGCCCACCTGGTAGAGGCGACAGATCAGCCCCAGCAGTGAAGCCTGGGCCTGCTCCTGCAGTTCATCCGTGTGCTTCTGCATGGAGGAGAGATGCTGCCCAGGGGGTCCCTGTGGTGCCCTGGCCCTTCCGGTCCCCCACACCCCTCCCACCATGCCGTACCCCATTGATGACGACCCAGGGCACATATTGGTGTGGGGGGTCGAGCGCCTGTGTCAGTTGGGCGTTGTGGTGCATCAGGGCCGCCCCTGTGTCCCCCTGCACGCAGGCGGCGATGCGGCCGCTGTCCAGCTGAGGGGCATAGACCTGTAGGCACTGCCAGGAGAGGAGGGGGGACAGAAGGAGGTCAGGGGGACACACGGAGGTCAGGAGGACAAGGGATGGGGAGGGAGGACGTACGGCCTCCAGGTTCTTGGTGACGGAGCTGCCTGACTCCAAGCAGAAGATGACAGGGAAGTAGCTGCTGAAGTTCTTCGCCTCATGCATCAGGCAGGTCTACAAGGATGGGTGGGTGGTGAGAGGCTACCCTCACCCTGCCACTGTGCTTGCACCATGGGGATGGAGACCGTCACCAGCACCTCAATCATGTTGCCCAAGCATTCCTCTGGGCCATGCTGGCACTGGAACTGCCACTTCCCACTCACGTTCCTCTCCTGCGGGAACAATCAGTCTGAGAGGGGCTGGCACTGGGCGAGCGCCCACGGCACTGAGCTGGGCTGGCTCCTACCTCGGCATTGCCATAGGGCACCAGGGTGATGCTCAGGGCCTCAGCAGGCAGCAGTAGCCAGGTGGTGAAGAGCTGCTGGACCAGGAACCAACGGCACGCTGGGCACAGGCTCTCATAGAACAGGGTCAGCTCCACCGGGGGGGCTGCCGGGCGCAAGAGGTTGGCACAGTGGCTCTCAACCTGCATGCAGAAGGGTTTTGGGGTATGTGTGTGGGGGGAGAGTTACAGCTGCAGCCCCCCCTGCCACATTTGCATGCGATGGGGCAAAGCTCCTGGATGTGAGGCAGGAAGGTAATGAGGCTAGGCAGGGCTTGGAGGAACTGAAAGCAGCTGCAGATGCAGGATCCTGCTGTCAGTGCACAGCCCTGGGGCTTTCCACAGGAACTTCCCCAAAATATTTCAGGGAAAAAAGCACCAAGAAGAGCTGGCATGTGCCTGGTTGTGGGCACAGCCCAGCACCCACTGCCCAGTGGTGGCTGCACCCTGCAGGGCTCACAGGGTGCTCTGGAGCTGCCATGGTAGCAGTGTCACCGTCCGGGGACGTTCCGAGCAGAAGGAGCCAAGTTTTGTGCTGAAAAAGCAGAAATGCCAGCGGGGAAGGGTCGGGGTCAGGGTCCAGCTGCAGCACAGCACTTCCCTAGGGATACTGAGGAGTGCTATGGTGCCAGTGTGGCATGGGGAAGGCTCCGAGCATCCCCACGATGTGCCAGCCTGTGCCATAGGGATGCTCGGAGCCTGCCCCGGGTACCGTGGCTGCGCCATGCCCAACACCATCCCCATACACCCCAGCGCTCCTCCCCAGGCAGGTGCCCAGCCCCACATGTGCCGGTTTGGCAGGGCATGTGCCCATGTGCCAGGTGGCTCTGCCCTGCGTGGGCTGCCAGCACAGGCAGGTGGGTGGCCAGGACAGCCCTGGCACCAGCAGCTCTGACCTGGCAGGCGACGGCGATCTCCCAGGAGCTGCACCACAGGTGGGCTGGGTAGTCACAGCCAGGCAAGGCCACACCAAGCCCTGGAGCCAGGAGGGCCACCAGTGCCAGGACGGCCAGTGACACCGCAGGGGCCATGGGGCCAGTATGGAGAGAAGCTTGTCCCTGCAAGGACTTTTAAAGCCAGGCTGCACCCTTCCTGCCCTGCGCCACCGCCCCTCGGGTGACGCCAGCTGCTGACTCAGCCCAGGCTGCCCGGCTTTTGCCGCCCTGTCCTTGCTGTCCTATACTGGGGCGCTGGGGTCACAGCCCCACCGCTGCCTCCTGTTTCCCTGCGAGTTGTGACACGCTGGGGACAGAAACCCAACGCCAGGCAGCCCACGCTTGCATCTCCCGAAGAGGCAGGGGGTGGCTCAGTGCCAGACCCTGCCACAGTCCACAGGGCCCCCACAGAGCCCCCCGCGGCTGGCTGCAGGTGTGGGCACCCCCACGCTGGCAGCTCTGAGGGCGGGCAGGGGGGTACTGCTCTCGGCCTCATTTCTGGGGCCAAGCGAGGGGGAGCTTCGTACCTCCCCCCCGCTTTACAGTCGCCATTTCCGGGCAGAGCTCCCCCCGGGCTCGGCTGCCACTTCCTCACCTGTCCAGCTGCCGAGCCCAGGGTTGGCCCCCGCACGCCCCTGGGGAGCTCAGTCCTGGCACAGCTCAGCACTTGGTCACATCCTGCACCCAGCCCAGGAACTGCTGCAGAGCCCCAACGGCCTCCCGCCCCCGCCGCGCCGGCAGCAGGCTCCAGCCCCTCAGGAAATTTGTTTATTTCTTTCTTTCCTATTTTTTTTGTGGTTTTCCGAAGTACCGTACAAAAACCAACCTCCTGGCACGGGGACCGATACTGGGAGCGTACATCAGTAAACACCGACAGAAAGAGTAGGGGGAGCGAACTGCCGGGGTGGGGAAACAGCTCAGGTGGCAGCTTATCGATTATTGCAAAATCTATAACGGAACCAAAGCCTCCGGGGCGCTCCCGCCGCCGCCGCGGCCCCTCCGAGCACCACCGGAGCAGCGGAGCTTTCGCGGGGGGCACAAAGGGGACCCCCGAGGTGGGACAGGAGCCAAGCTGTACCCCTTGGGAGCAGAAGCAGCCTGGGAGGAGGGTGTGTGGATGGGTTTGGGGGACACAGGGAGGGGACACAAGCAGCAAAGCACAGCCCAGAGACTTGAAGGCTGCAGGCGGCGGCATGAGGAGCAGGAGCAGAAACACCGAAGGACAAATCACAACTAGAGCCTGATGCCAGGCAAGGAGGGGACCGCTGCGGTCAGGGAGCCGAGCCAAGCACCGTCAGGGAAAGGCAGCCCCGCGAGGGGTGAGTGGAACATTTTCCTCCTCGTTGTACACAAATCGCGAGCAGAGCCCCGCAGGGGCGGGTCAGGGCCGGGGGCGTCACCGCCATGGGTGCTGCGCGGCAGCGACGCAGTGCTGAAACGTGCAGAGCGCTGAGCAGGAACCCTTGTGCTCATGCTCCTGGGGAAGAAGAGGTTGTGGCTGGGCAAGGGGCAGCATAGGGGAGGAAGAGCAGAAATTCAGCCAAAAGTATAAAAAAACAGTGTCAAGAGAAGCTGGAATTTGCCGGCCAGCAGGGCTGGGCTGAGCACCAGGCACAGCAGCAGCAGGAGAGGACTTGAAGCTGAGACTCTCCCAGGTACTTGGCCCCCACCCCAAGCAGGACCAGCCCAAAGCTCACACTGGTGGGGTGCTGGGGGGATGTGGACCCTGTGGGGGGAGCAACAGGAGGATCTCAACTCCTGGAGCCTGCCCCATGGTGCAGGGATGGGCTGGCAGCACAGGGGCAACACAGGACCAGTAGAGCCCCTAGGCTGAAAATGTGCCACTGTGAGTGGTGCATGAGCCTGGCAGAAAACTTTAGGGTGTTGGCACGGTCCCCCCAGCCCTCCCCCAGACCCCAAGAAGCCTCTGCAGAGGTCTATGAGCACTGGGCCTCCCTGCCCAACTCAAAGTATTCCCTTAGTTATCCAACAGCTCTTCCAGAGTGATCCCCAAAGCCAAGTGTGGCCTCTCCCAGGCTGTGCACTCCCCAGCTCCCCCATCGCCTGCCCCACCCATGCCACGTGGGTACCAAGCTGTGGGTCAGAGGTGGCACCACTGCCCCCCATCCCCAGAGCACCAAACATCAACAACCCAGAGCCAAACGCCAGGGCCTGGAAAGGGCACAGGGGGCAGGGCCTGCACAGCCGAGTGCCAGAGCTGCCACAGCAGCAGGGAGTGAGGCCTTTGCTCCAGCACCCCCAGCTCCAAATGGATCTGGGGAGCAGCCTGGATCGAGGTGAGGAGCAGAGCTGGCCAGGGGAGGGACAGCTTGGTCCCTGCTGGAGGACAGAATGCAGACAGTGAGCACACATCACCCTGGAGCTCTGGCCCAGGCTAGGTCACCACAAAAGCAGCAGCCAAGTCCCAGCACCCACCAGCCTGGGCTGGGGATGCAGCCTGCAGAAGGAAAGAGCCTCCTGCAGACCCAAAGGGCAGCTGCTGCTTGCTTCAGCCAGGCAGGCACAGGAGAACCCAGGGAAGTAAACACCACCATGGCCTCAGCTCTCAGCCCAGGTCCAGCCACTTCTGTCACCCTCTGAACTCAATACACAGCAAGTGCCAGGCAGCCCTAAGGGGGAGTGCTGCAGCCCACAGCTGTCCCTGCCCAGCCCCATCCAGTGCCCAGGATCAGAGCTCTGCACAGCTCCGTATCACGCACCCCCACCTCTGTGCACTGAGGCCCCTGGCCCAGCAGCCTCTTGCCGCAGGCAGCTCCTTCATTTCATGTGGGGCTTGTGGTGTGCAGCTGCCTCCAGTCCCCTCCTGCTTCAGCTGGTGGGACCTGAGTCTGTACCAGTCTGGCCAGCTGCTGCCCAGTGTGGGAGTGGGCAGCCAGCAAACAGCAGTGCTGGGAATGAGCTGAGCAGAGGAACCACATTGACAGAGCTGCCGCTGGCTGTGCCACCACCCAGATGGTGCCACCACCATGGGCCCTACCGAGAAAAGCAATAGGCACCAGCACAGAGTTCACAGCTTAGCTGGCATGACCAAGGTGAGGATTCCTTACTAACTGGATCCTCTCTCCCCAGGCAGCAATGCTCAGAGGTGGCACCAGGGAACAGCAGGGTGAGGTTGGGCACGGCAGGGAACGGAGCCCTTAGCAGAGAGGCCCCAGGGAGGGTGAAGTCTCCTTCCTAACTGAGTCTCTGCATGGGGGAGCAGCACCCCTCCTACCAGCCACTGCTGCAAGGTCACCAGGGCAAGTGGGAGTGGAGGGCACAGGGAGCCTCTTCCTCCGGCACCTAGGCAGGGAGCTCATGGGTCGTGGCTGCTTGGCTGGGCAGGGACAACATAACAGTGCCAAGGAGCTTGGAAGGTAGCTCTGTAGCGGTGCCAAGGGGGTGACCAGCCAGCAAGGAGAGGACCTGACCTGGTCATCAGGGAAGGGGAGGGGGCTGTGCTCACCCCCAGTAATCCAATCACAGCTGGATCCCACCTCCTGGAGGCTGGAGCCCACTGGGAATCAACAGCCCAGCTCTTTGTGTGTGTGTCCCATCAGCCAACACAGGTTCTCAGCTACTGACTGACAGGGACATCAGGAACAGTCACAGACATCTCAGAGGCTCTGGAGGGGCAGGAGCACAGAGACTCAACTATACAGGGTGCAAGAGTCCAGAGCCAGAAAGCAGTGCCCTGGGGAGAAGCTGAAGGCAGCTGTTGTGCTGGGCAGGGCTGCTCATCTGGCTGGTGGCTGGGAGCGGACCGGGTGTGCCAGGGTGACATTGAGGGAGTCGTTGTGCTGCACCAGGGATGTGTGCTTGTAGTGCAAGACCAGGTCCTTGAGGGAGGCGTAGAGGTTGTAGGGCTCAGCAAAGCCGTAGCCAGTGGCCGTCTTGTAGATGACGCAGTGCTTGGTGTCACCATCCACCCTGAGGGCACAAGACAGCAGGGGCTCAGTGCCAGGCCAGGAGCCTGCGGGCACAGGGTCAGCAGGGCACTACCAGGTGGCACCAAAGCAGCCCCGAGAGGCACCTGGCTCCATCAGGAGGAGAGAGCTGAGGCAGGCCCAGGCTGTCACCTGATGCCTCCAGCAGCCCTCAGTGCCCAGGGGAGAGGGGCCGTGGGCAGCAGGCCCAGACAGAGGGCAGCAGTCTGGGACAGTGGGCAGCAGAGGGGCAGCACTGGCACACTCACACCACGGAGCAGGCGTAGCAACCCTTCTGGCTGCTCTCACGGATCAGGAAGGTGCCGTCCCGCTTGCCGCACAGCATCTCCTCAGCCTGCAGCCTGTTGATCTTCCCCACATACCAGGTCCGCTCCTCGTGGTGGGGCAGCTCCTCCTCATCATCCATCATGGAGTACTGGCTGCAGGCGGGCACAGGCATGCTCAGAGCCTCTTGCCATGGGTGTGTGGCACCTCCACCTCCCCTCCCACTGCTGGTTGCTGCCACCCCTCCCACCAGGGAAGTTGTCCTTGCAGGATCCCAGACTGGTTTGGATGGGAAGGGATCCTTAAGCTCCTCCAGTCCAACCCCTCTGCAGTCAGCAGGGACATTCCCAACGAGAGCAGGTTGCTCAGAGTCCCAAAAAAAATGACCTGGGATGGTGCCAGGGATGGAGCAGCTCCCTCTCTAGGCAAGCTGGGCCAGGCTCTCACCACACTCAGCATAACAAATCTCTCCCCTCTCTCTGGTTGGAGTCTCCCTCTTTGGGCTGTGCCCCCAGAGCCCCCCACACCCGCAGGTCAACTCACTCTTCTGTCTCATTCTTGATGCCCAGCCACTCGTTGATTTTCTTCTGCCGAGCACCCTTCTGGGTCAGCCACCTGGGGAACCAATCAGAGAGTCATCTGGGTTAGAAAAGGCCTTTCAGATCCCACAGTCCAACCATTAACCCAGCACTGCCAGCTCACCACTAAACCTCAGCACCACATCTGCAGGTCCTTAAATGCATCTAGGGATGGGGGTTCCATCAGTGCCCTGGGCAGCCTGGTCCAGAGGGGACAACCCTTGCAGGGAAGAAACTTTTCCCAATGTCCAACCTAAACCTCCCCTGGCTGCTCTTCCAGTCCGATCACTTGTTCCTTGGGAGGACCAACCCCCATCTGGCTCCAGCCTCCCCTCAGGGAGCTGTAGAGAGCAATGAGGTCTCCCCTCAGCCTCCTTTCCCCCAGGCTGAACACCCCCAGGTCCCTCAGCTGCTCTGGGGTACAATCACTTTCCCACTCCTGCTGGCCCCATTATTGCTGATCAAGCTAGGATGCTCTTGGCCTTCTTGGCCACCTGGGCACACTGCTGGCTCACATTAAGCCAGCTGTCAACCAACACCCCTGGAGAAGCTGAGCTCATGGCAGGCACCATGCCAGCCCGGGCTGGGTACCACTGGCACAGCCATCAGCAGAGGGCAGCAGCTGTCCCCTCTGAGGCACTGCCATGCCCAGGAGCCGAATGCCGCAGGCTCCTCCACCCAGCAGCCCAGGAGTCAGTTCAGCCAGCCCCAGCACCCCAGGGGAGCCAGCTGGGTGGCTGCAGGCCAGGCTGGGGGGCAGCAGGGGCCCCCTCCACATACACCAAGTACTGGTCCCGCAGCTTGCGTAGCTGCATCAGGTCTGGCTTGAGGCTGTTCATGCGTTTGTCGATCTCCCTGTTCTCTGAGGCTTGCTTCTTCAGGTCCTGCTCCAGCTTCATCTTGCTGTCGTGGATCTCTGTGATGCGAGACTTCAGCTTCTCCGAGTTCATCAGGATCCTGGGGCAAAGCAGGGGGGATTAGGCTGTGAGACAGAGTGGGGGAGGAGGAGGCCTCCTGCCAGCTGTGGCCCATGGCAGGCTGCTGGAGACAAGGACTACACAGGCCCGGGCCCTGTGCTGGGACAGGATGATCCTCCCAGCCCCCAAGGCTCATCTCCATCCAGGGGAGGTGGCCACCACCCCTGTGCTCACCGCTGCACCTCCTTCTCATTGCCCTCACGCCGGAAGCGCTCAATGTACTCCTTGCTGCACTTCTCCTGCGTCTGGCACTGCTCCTCGAAGATCTTGATGGTCTCGTTGAAGGCCTCGATTGCTGTCCTCTTCATCTGCAGCTCCTGGGAAGGGAGAGGAGAGCTGAGGGAGGGGGAGGGCTGGGCAGGTCTCTGCTCATTCATATCCCCTCCTTCCCCCTCCCAAAACGGAGCTGTCCTTGCTGCAGCCAACACATCCCCCTCTTGGAAGCCTATTCTCTGGGGAACCCTCTGAAGCCCAGGAGAAGACAAATGGGGCAGAGGGTGCCTGGTTTCTGGTCTCCTCTGGGCACAGTGGTGCAGCCCCCCATGCCCAGGGCCCACTGGTGCCCTGTACCTGGGACGTGCGTGTGTACTCCTCGTACAGCAGGTCGTACTCCCAGCTCTTGTCCTGGTACTGCTGGTGATAGACCTTCAGCTGCTCCCCGACAGCCTCCACGCTGTCCTCTTTCACCACTTGGTCCTGCCATGAACACAGCCTCAATCAAGACCTGCTCCTGCCCCACAGCAGCCCCCCAAGCCAGGCAGCTGGTCCCACACAAGACCCCAGCCCTGCAGGGTGCCTGCTATCCCCAGGGGGAAGGGTGGGAGACTGCTCCCAGTCAAGGCCAGAGATGAACGCCCCTGGCTCAGGCTGTGTGACAGCCACGGCCCTGAGGCACAGCCCTCACCTGCTGGTACTTCGAGATGGGGTAGAGCAGCCTGGTGTCCAGCTTGGCATTGTACTGTGCCAGTGACTCGTGCCGGTAGTGGGTGATGAGCTCCACGACAGAACCAAAGGTGAGGGGCTCCGAGAAGCCATATTTGCCCTCGCGGTGAAAGATCTTGATCAGCTTGTTGTTGCCTCCCTTCCTGCAGTGGGCAGGCAGAGGAGAGGGCACTCAGCACCCCGCAGCACCCCACCCCAGCCTGGCAGACAGGTACCCAGGCAGCCAGGAATTGTGGGGGCTCCTCATGCCCACCTGAGCGTCAGTGTGTACTCCCCCTGGATCTTGCTGGAGGCGTCGCGCACCAGGAAGGTGCCATCCGGCGTGTCCCGGAGCTTCTCGTTCACTTCCTCCCTATGAGGAACACAACTGTCACAGCCTGGGGGGCACAGGCAGAGCTCCTCTGGGTAATTCCATGGACAGAGCACCAGGGCCAGCAGCCTCCTGTCCCCTCCTTACCGGGAAATGTCCCCCCAGTACCACTCGGCATCCTGCAGGGGCATGCTGCTCCCGTTGGCCAGGCTGGCACACGGCTTCGGCTTGGGCGGTTTGGGAGGCAAGGCTGCAAGAGAAGGAGGGAGAAGGAGGGTGAAGCAGGGTGAGCCCAAGTCCCAGCCCCCCACAGGCAATCCCTTGGAGCACCAAGTCCTCTTCCTTGCAGTGACTACCCCAGGAAACACCTTTGGTTGTCAGGCTGCCAGGAGCTGCTCCAGGCACATCTAGAATGAACAGCCTGGGCCAGCCTCCAGGCATGGCAGGGCTGCAGAAATGCCGTCAGGAACTGCTCACAGGGGCAGAGATTCCACACCCACACCCACCACCTCCAGACCCAAGGAAGGGGCACCTCAGTACCTGGAGGCAACTGCTCCTGCTCCATCTCCTTTGTCTGCAGAAGCATCTCCAGGAACAGCACAGAGAAGTCAGGGCTCAGCTCTGGGCTGCGGGGTGAGAGGATCCAGCGGCTGTAGGAGGAACTTGGCACTGCTCCCACATCCCCCCCAGGCAAAGGGGCAGCCAGGGTAAGCTGGTCCAACCCAGCTGCCTCATCTCAGGCTGACACCGAAGCTCTGCCCTGGCTCTGACTCCCAGCTCCCTGGGCTGGCAGCAGGTTGGTCCCCGGTGCAGTGGGCAGGGGCTGTGGGCAGCACTGCTGTCAGGGGCCAGGCTCCTCACCCCGGCAGGGCACAGCAGCTGGTGCCTGGCTGGAGCCCTGCGGCCTCACGTACCTGGTACCAGGCAGCCGCAGGAGCAGAGGACCGAAGATCTCTGCCAGGGCCCGAGGGTGGAGGCTGTTGCTCTCTGCCTGCTGCGATACCTTCCCCAGATGCCGCAGCAGGAACTGCAGGGTGAGAGAGTTCTGCAGCGGCACTGCAGGTGACTCCAGGGCCAGCAGCAGCTGCTGCCGGCAGTTCTCGGGCTGGGAGACCTCTGGGGACAGAGCAGGGCGCAGGGCTGGGACAGCAGCACTGCCTATCAGCTCTGGCTGCCCCACAGCCCAGGAGTGATGCCAGCAGCAGACCCCACGAGGGGTGCCCAAACGTGTCTGTGCCACCCAGCCACCGGTTCCCAAGCCTGGCCAGGGGCAGCTCTTACCCTGCAGGACACGAAGGACATCTCCATGCACCGACACTGGCACCACGGGGGAGGGCAGGTCCTGCAGGTAACCTCGCAGTGCTTCGCCCAGGGAGTGCACATCGAAGGGCTCCAGGTCACCCAAGGTCCAATCTGCCAGGGCACACAGCTCCCATGGGTGATGGGCACAGCACTGGGCACCCAGTGGCAACTCCAGTGCTGCCAGCACCCATGGCACACCACCCAGGCAGCTGTGATGGGGCACAGCAGCCCTCAGGCAGCCAAGCAGCCCACGTGACAGAGGAAGCCTGGAGGTGCCCCCATGCACCCTAGAAATAAGTCAGCTCTGGGACCCCAGGCAGGGGATCAAGGCCATTTTGGGTGCCCACAGCCTTTGCCCTGAGCTCTGCCACAGGACTTCTGGGCATGCATGGCCAGGGTGAGTGATTTCCTTCCCTGCTGCGGTCAGAAGCAAGCACAGACTGAACAGTGCCATGCTGAGTCCAGCTGGGAGGTCTCCCTCAAACTGTCCCACCCCATCCCACCCTATCCCATCCCACCCCATTCCATCCCAGGTATGGGCTGTGGGGACAGCACACAGGCCCCAAAGAGACAGCAGGAAACAAGCAGAGAGGGTCCCTTGCTGGCCTGGGAGGCTCCACGTGGCGAGCACCTCGCCCTTCACCACAGCCCCCCCTGCCCCATCCACCCTTGCAGGCTGGGGACGGGCCTGGGGCGGCACAGCCCCATGGGCAGAGTGCCAGGAGGGCAGGAGCTGCCAGGGCCAGCCTGGCTGGGTGGCTGCTGGCTCTGTCCCAGTCCCGTCCTGTCCTGGCCCCGCCAGTCCTTACCAGTTCTGAGCGCCTGCCGCAGCTCACAGCCAGATGTCCTGTACAGCATCTCACTCTCCAGCCCTGCCAAAGCCAGGTGCTGCTGTTAGCTCCAGCCCTCCTGCCACCTGTGGGTGCACCCTTTTGATGCCAGCCTGGCAGCCCCATGCCTGCAGCACTGCTAACCCACCCTGAATGGTGCCCAAGCTGACCTCTTGTGGCCCCCTTTGCCCCCAGGACGCTCAGTTCTGCGGCCCCATGGCCCCTCCATGGCACAAATCTGGAATGGAAACACTTCCCAAAGCACCCCACTGGGGTGTGTAGGTGTCCTGTGTGCAGACTCAGCACCCTCCCTCTGGGCTGCAGCGGGGCCAAGCCCAGCTCTGGGGAGCAGTGGCTTAAGCCAGAGAGGGGCAGGGGGACCTCCCCTTCTGCAGGCAGCTGTCCCCTGCATGTCCCATGGAGTTCAGTTCAATGCCAACAGCCTTTACAGCTGCCTCCCCACTCTGCTCTCACTGGGGGGTTTTGGGGGTGTCAGCCCCTCAGAGCTCAGCATCTTCCCTTACCTTTCTTCTCAATAGCTTCCACCAGCTTCACCAGCAACGGTGGTGCAATCTCAGGGGGGCTGAACTGCTCCTGCAAGTCCAGGAGAGGAGACCCTGAGGGAGTAGGAGGGAAGGAGAGAAGGAGGTCACCCCCAGCAGATGCTCTGCAGTGGAGCTGCACCAGGGCAGCTGCTCCCAACTCTGAGGAAATCCCTGGCTTGACACAAAGGTGGCACAGAGGCTGTGAGCAACCTATGAGCTGGCCCAGAAACCATCACGGCTGAGCCCAGCCTTGCTCTGACCCCTGATGGGCTGTGCACAGTGGGATCCCTACAGCTCCCTAGAAGCCCAGGAGACAGAGCCTGTCCCCCTGGGGCTGTGGCACCCCAGACAGGCAGTATGGAGTTCTCAGAGCTCATGGAGCTCAGGCCAGGTTTGGGCCCTGCCCAGCAGAGGGGCTGTGTGGGGCTGGGGGGAAGCAGGGCCCTGAGATTCCCACACGTCATGGAACAGAGAATGCTGTGTCAGCACATTCCTGTCCCAGGAAAACAGCCCGTGCTCCACTTCCCTGTGAGCCCACAGCCTCTGCAAGCTGCTACTGGGCACAGATAGCCCATGGCATGGGACTGAGGTGCCCTCAGTCCTAGGGGGGGTCATACCTTCAGGATAAGTTCCAGAAGATCTCAAGGTCCTGGCTCTGGTGACCCCTTCCCCTGTGCTCAAGGGGTGACACACACTGGGGTCAAGGCACACAGGCCTGGCAGGGCAGCTGCCAGTGGGAAATCTGACGAAGGATGAGCAGCACCAGGACCTTCCTTGCCTCCAGCTGAGCACCAGCTGGTGCAGGAGGCTCCTGTGGGCCGGTCAGCAGCCCCAGGCAGGCCTTGGGCAGCCCAGGATCAGCAAGGACACCCAGCATGTGGGGACACAGAGACAAGAGGCTGCTGCCCCTTGTGCAACAGCTCTGCTGTCAGGGCTCTGACCCCAGCTTGCCTGCGGTGGTCTCACCGCAGGGCTCAGCCAGCTGAGACTGCACCCGGCCAGGCCTGCTGCACCCGCAGCCCACAGAGAGGCAAAGCAGCTCCTGCCAGCACAGGGGAGCAAGCAGGGCAGGCACCCGGCAGTCCTGCAAGGGCTTGTGCTGCTGGGGTGGGGGCAATCCCCCACTAGAGATTGCCCCTGGGCACCCTGGTTGGGGTGGAGAGACTGCGGGCGAGCTGCCAGGCTGGCAGCTCCGAGCCTGACCCTTGGGAAGGGCTGAAAGCAGAGCAAACACTGGCGCTGCCCACGTGTCCCGGCCGGGAATGTGCTGCTTCAGCAGGCAGCAGCTTGCCTGTAGCTGCGCCGGGGCCAGCAGCTCGGCGGCTCTGCAGGCTGCCATGAACAAGGCTGCTCACAGCACGGCCGGGGCGCTACGGAAATGCTTCCCGGCCGCATTTTCCGCTGGCGCTGGCGGCGGAAGGCAAGCACCGGCAGCTCGTAAATCCAGCGGCAGCGGGCACGAGGCCCCGGCGCTCCGCGGGTCCACCCCTGTTCCCCGGGCCGGCCGACGGCCCTGGCGCTGCCCCTGTCCCGTGCGTGACACCGGCGAGCCCAGGAAGCCCGAGCGGCCGAGAGCAGGAGCCGGGAAGCAGCAGCTGAGAGCTTCATGAGGCAGGCAGGACACATCCCTGCACCTCCCGGCTGCACCCCACAGGCTTGGCCTCAGCACAGCTTCCCTGCTGCAAAAATGTTTCCCATCAGCAGCCTGGCAGGGAGACGGCCACGGGCACTGGAAATGACATGCTGCAGGCTCTGGCTGTGGGAATGCACCCATTGGGGACAGGCACAGGGCTGGCACCCCCTCGTGTGCCCTGCTCCACCCTCGGGCAGGCTGGCTTTTGGGCTCTTTCCCAGCCACATCTCTCCTGTGTGTCAGGAGCCCTGGCACGTTTCCTCCACATTCCAGCGCCCTCTGCCTCAAAACAGCAGCTGTGACCAAACCCAGCTTGAGAAGAGAAGGAGAGAGCCTGCGAAGGCATAAATACAGCCCCCGAGGGAGCGCAGGGTTGGATGCAGGCAGGGCCAGCACTTCCACCACAGAGCATGTCCCAGGAGGAGCTTTCTTGGAAAGGCAGTTGTGAGGGGATGACTCAGGTCAGCAGCTCTGCTGCCAACCCAAACGCGCCTGGCCCCATTCCACCCTCTGGAGATGTTTCCTGGGGCCGCCCCTCTGGCTCCCAGCACAGGAGGCAGCTGCAGGGAGCTGCACCAGCCCCACCACCCTGGTTTCAGAGACAGGGGCTCCCTCCCACTCCTCAAGACCCCAGAGATGTTTCATGCAGCTAGAAGCATCTGTTGGGGTGACTGCAGCTCCCAGGCAGAGTGGGACAGGGAGGGCACAGAACTGCCAGCTCGGAGTGTGCTGGATGCCCTCCAGCTCCTGCTGCTGACCCATGGGCACCAGCACGAGGTCTTCTGCAAGGCACGGGCAGGCCAGCTGTGGCTATCAGCCCTGTTTGCCATCTCAGGGCACCCAAGGGCTGCCGAGCCCAGATTTATGTGCCTGGGAGCAAAAGAACACAAATGAGGGCAGCTGCCACAGCTCTAGGGGCAGCACTGCGGCACAGCAGCTCTTCCAGCTCCTGGAGCAGGTCTGTGCCAAGCCCAGTGCCAGCTGGGAGGCAGCCGCAGGTGCAGGATGGCCCCTGCCCTGCCTGAGAGTGGCTGCCCAGCCCCAGCCTGAGCCCCGTGATCCACAGCAAGGACGGGTGCCCAACAGACAAGCAATTAGCTCCGGTTCTCAAAAGTACTCTTTTAGACCCTGACTTTTCTCCTCTTGCCCAGAGACAAGTAATTGTGTGTCTCAGCAGGGCTGAGTGACTCTTGGCAGGGAGCAGTGCCCCAGGCACTCCAGAGGCACAGGCAGGGAGGTGGTTGGGAGAGGTCAGAACTTACTCGGAAAGGGAGAGAGTGAAGCAAAGCCCTCAGGGAAGCAGGGAGGGGGACCAAGAAACATGAGGATCCTGGCTGGTCACAGGCCAGAAAGGGAGAAAGATCCTGGGGAGGGGGGGAGTGGGCCAAGGCACGCCCCAAGCAGCTCTGCTGAGCAGCTGGAGGAACAACGTGCAGAGAGCAGTCAGCCAGGAGCACGCCTGAGCCCATGGCCTCCAGCCTGGGGGTGAGCCAGAGCCACCCACATCCCCCATGTGTCACAGGGCAGGAGCAGAGCTCTCCCAGGGGCACCCAGCAGGGCTTACCTTGCTCCAGGGCCTCCTGCAGCCGGCCCCCGCTGGCCCCGGGCGTTGCGGGCAGAGGTCTCTGCACCCGGGGCCGGTGGGAGGGGACGGAGATCTTCACAGGCCCCACGTACTCCACATAGGTGCCAGGAAAGTCTCCCTTCTGCTTGGTCCGCTCGTTGACACCCAGGATCCACCCAATCTGATTGGGGGTCTGCTCATCCCCATCTTTAAAGCCCAGGGCCTGCAGGGCCCCCTTGCTGACCACCAGGATGTCCCCAGGCTGCAGGTCGATGTCCTCCTCGCGCTCCTTGCGATAGGGGTAGAGCGCACGGTACTGGAACCCATCGGTGCTGCCCATTTCTGTGAGGACCAGGGCTCTGGAGGGAGAAGCAGCAGGTTTTGGGTGGAAAAGGAGGGATCTCAGAGACAGCTCTCCCCCATCAGCTGTCTGAAAGTCTCTGCGGGAAGCAGCCCCACAGGAGCCCAGTCGGGGGTCCCTGGCACGCTTAGGTGCAGCCCCTTTTCCTTAGCTTGAAACCACGATTCAGCCAAATGATGGAGCACAGGGAGAAGGAGACAAACATAATCCAGCACTGGTGAGTGGGCATGCAGCGAGGAAACAGGAGATCAGGGGCTGCTCCACCAGGAAAGGAGGGGGTTTGGAGTCCAGAGGGTAAAGGCAGAGTGGGCTCCTTGCCCTGAGCAGCTTCGTTTTCCTCCCCAGCACCTGCAGAGAGCAGAGGAGTTGTCAGTGCACAGCAGGCACCCCACAGCCTCCCAAAACAGCACCACCCAAATTCTGAGCAGCTGAGCAAGGCAGGACTCCTTTCCCTCCTGCTACCTGCTGAGGCTGAGCCCTGGATCCATCCAGGACACTCCAGCACCAGTTACTCCCAAAAGCCTGAGAGGAGGTAGCAGCTGGGGCAGGAATGTCAGCTCCTCTCTGCCATGGCCAGGCCCCAGCCCTGCATCCCAAAGAGCTTCACTCCTGCCTCTCCAGCTCAGCCTCCTCACAGCACTTATGCAAACAAGAAGGCAACAAGTGGGACAAAACAGCCTTTATGCAGGAACTTTCACATACAGAAAAGGGTGACCCTGCAAGCACCAGCTGGAGGCCCTGAATAGGAGCAAAACAAACAGATTTAACCTTTTTCTTGTTCAATCAATTAAATTTCACAGTTCACCTTCCCATTTCCCAGTGCAATCCCCCACAAAGGCATCTGCTGAAGGTAGCTGCCCACAGATGGAGGTTAACCAAGCTTTCAATGAGAGGCCTTGGAGATGCTTTGCCATTCCCGCAGGGCAGCACTTCAAAGCCTGGCTCTGAGCAAAGTAAATTTTTGAACTTTTCAAAAGCAGCAGCAGCATCAAGTGCAGGCACAGGCTCTTTGTGCAGAGATGGAGGTGAGAGGAGTTAAAACGAGTCTCCTTGGAGCTGCTTGCTGCCTTTCAGCTATTTGGCGAGGAGCTGAGGAACGCACAGCCTGCCCTGCCCAGAAATCCACCAAAGCACCAGCCTGGGTTGGAATATGCTGGGGAGGGGATGGCTGGACTGGGTCATTCCCACCAGCCAGCCATATCCTCCTTTCCCATCTCCTCCTGGCTGCACAGGCCAGTTCTCTACCTCCTGCAGGCAAATCCCGGTCCTCCCAGTTCTCCAAGCAAAAGGCCAGACCTACACTGGGGCAGCCAGAGCTCAGACTTCCAGCCTCACCCCAAGTCTGCTGGAACACTGCAGATCCTCTCAAAGGCTTGAGCTGTTTTGGCCCAGAAACCACCAAATGCAGCTCAAACTCGAGTCCCATCTGAAAACTATTAGAGAGCAGGAAGGCACTTTGCAGGAGCCTCTGCAGAGGGAGGAGAGGAGGCAGAGGCAGCCAGGGCATCCTTCCCAGCGGGGTCACGGCACAGTGCCAAGGCTGCTCCGACCGCTGGAGAGGCACCAATGCTGGGATCTGCAGCATTTCAAAATAGCCCTTCCAGGCCAGCAATATAGCACCGTTCCCACCAGCTCCAAACCCCTCTTTCCTCCTGCACATGCTACCAGAAAGCCTGGGGTTGGTGTGAGTGCCCCGAGAGGAGCCAGTTTCACTGCCCCAACCCAGAACCACACTGCCAGCTGCTTCCCATGACACAAAGGGCACAAAGAAGCCATGGCAGATGAAGCCCACACAGCAGCCAGGGCCCAAGCTCAGGCAAGAATCCCAGCTTGGCCACAAGCAAGCAGGAGCTGCCCTCGGGAAGGTAGGACACTTGCAACCAGACTCTAGTGGGTAGGGCACAGGACTGAGACTGATCTGGGTCACCGGAGAGCTGCTATGGAGCTCTAGGAGCACCACCAGGCTGCAGGACTCATGCAGAGCCCCTGGGGCCTGGAAGTGTTTTCAGGAGAAGCAGCACATCCCAGCATGGCCCCAGTGCAAGCTCCCACTAGGCTAGGCTAGCAGCTGTAGAGAGGTCACAGCAGTGCCCACAGCAGAGCCTGCGATTCCCCAAGCCAACTGTCCCCAGCCAGGAAAAAATTACTTCATAATCCAGAGCATAAAGAGGGATTTATGGCCAGGCTGGCTGCCTGCCCCTCACCCTCTGAGCGCTGCCTCGCAGGGTTTGGTGTAGCCGCATCGGCAGCACCAGGGCCCAGAGTGGCTGCTGCCCGCTGGGGGAGGCGCCGGTGGCTGCCGTTCCTCCCAGAGACCCCACGGCACACCCCAGGGCAGCGCAGCCCAGACCCAGCAGGGTCACTGCTCCCCTGCAGGCACCTCCTGTTTCCAGCTGCAGATCCCAGCCCCACTGCAGGCACCTCTGACAAGCTGGAGCAGCCAAGGCAGCTGAAGCTCAGCCCTGGCAAACTCGTTCCGTGGCTTTTCAAATCAGAGTTGCATGCAGGGTGGGAAGCGCAGAGCCCGGGAGCAGCCTGGCCCAGGGAGCAGGTCCTGCAGCTTCTGCTGCCCCACACGGCTCCACCAGCGCCTTCCGACCCTCTGCCCTGCACTGGGGACACAGCTCCGTGCCACCAGGGGCACTGGGCATGTGAAAAAGCAAACCTCGGGCCAGCCTGGCCCTGGCACAGCCTCACCTGCCTTCTGCACGCTCAGCCCACACAGTGATCGAGTGCCCAGCACTGGGGGTGGGAAGCCCACCAGGAACCCCAAATCCACCTGGCTGACACCGGTGCTGTCTGCTCCAAGGGCCACACTTGTCCTCTGTGTGCCACCAAGCCAGGAGACAGCTCCCCAGGCTGAGCTGCGCGTGTGGGACGGCAGCCGCGGGTCAGGAGCGTCCTAAGCCCCTGCCAGCCGCTGGCCCAAGCCAGAGGAACTCACAAGCCCCCAGCAGCTCCTGGGAGGGAAGGGGAGGTCAGGAAGCAGAGTCCGGGACAGGCAGGAGCCTGTCGGCTGGGAGCACCCTGAGCCAGGGCTCTGCGTGCGCAAGAGAGCAGAAGCAGCTTGCCAAAAGATTTGGGCTCGGCCAGGCTCCAGGTTTGCTGCGGCTCTCGGAGAGAAGCCTCGTGTGTCTGTGCTGGCCAGCGCTTGCTGGGGCTGTTCTGAAAATCCCAAGCGTCAGACATGGAAATACCTTCGGTAAATCTATCTGATTGCCCAGAGACAATCCCGCAATTCATGGGCCGCTGTCAATACTCGCTTTGTTTAACACATCAGTTTGAAACAAAAAGCAGATTACCAGGCTTTTTGTGTGTGCCCAGCACATAAGTAAAAACATCTTAACGTTTTAAATGTGGTTCCTGTACTTTTTAACCCAGTTCCAAAGGCAGTTCAAAGTGCAGCTTGACTCAGAGAAAGCCCAAGTGCTGCTCTGCCTCCAGTGAGGTGAAAGAGCACAGAAAAATATTTAGCAGAATCTGTTGACAGCAATGCACGCAGCCCTTCAAGTTCCAGCAGATTCTCAGCGAGCAGAACCCCACCAAGCTGAGCTCTGAGCTGCAAAACGCTGCCCTAAGGGGTGTCAAGTAGGGAGGGCAAACATCTCCTTCGGCAGAGTGAAGAGGGCAACACAGTGACCGCCTGCCAGCCTGGCACCCTGTCATGACAGCAGCTGTGACATCACCTCTGAGCCAGGGCAGCAGACAGGAACCCATCCATGAACCAGCCCCCACAGCCCACCTTGCCCCTGCCTCCTCCAGGGGGTACCCACTAGGCAGTGCCAAGCATGCCATGGGTCACGCTATGCCCACAAGCACCCAAACCATGGAGCAGCACAGGAGGGTGGGCACATGGGGACAGGGCAGAGCACAGAGTCCCTGCTCTCCAGGGCAGTTCCCAGGGCTGGCTCCCTTCCAGCCCTGCCAAGGAGCCTGGGTGAGGACTGCACAAGGCTTGAAGCACCATCAAGGCCACGGCGGAGGTAGCAATGCCACAAAGCAGTTGGGGGAGCCCACAGGGAGCTGGCGTGGGCGGGAAGCAGAGCTGGACCTGCTCCATGAGCTGCCCCCCAGGGAAGCATCTGGAGGAGCAGGCAGAGCTGGAGCTGTGCCAGGGGCTCTTGCTGCCAGGCTGGGATGGCCATGGCACTGCCAAGCCAGCTGGTATTTCCCTCCAAAGGGGGAAGAGCAGCAGGGGAGGTGAGTTACATGGAGAGCTGTGGCGAGGCTGGGCTTGGTGTCCGGAGAGTGACCACATCACAGAGGCATGGGGCAGCCAATGCCACCTTCACCTCTTATCAGGAAATGCTTGCCTGGCAGAGCCAGAGCAGTGGCAGCATCCTGGATGGGGACAAGGACCATTCACTGCTGAGACATGAGTTTCATTTAATATTTTGCTTCATTCAGTGAAGCCCAAGGATGTGAAGGAGTATCTGAAAAATTTCCCCAGTGAATTACATGTTATGGTCAGCAGGGACCTCGAGGAGCTTCACAAACCCCTGCTTGGTGTCACTGACACCTCCTTCACCTGTCAGGTCTCAGCAGCCTCCTCCAAGGCTGGACAGTCACAGTGCCTCAAGCAATGAGATTTACTCCAAGACTTCTCATACTGTCCAGAGGCTTCTCCTGACATTTTCTTTGCTTCAGTTAAAGCCTGCCCTGTCTCACCCACCCCAGGAGCTTTGTCCTCCTCTCTTTCACTTGGCCAAAGTCTTTCACATTGGCAGCACTCAAGCAGAGATGGAGCAAGCACCTACAGCAGCACCATTTCACTCCAACTCCCTTTACACCAACCCCCATGCAGCAAGAACACATTGCTTCCATTTTAGGAGCAGTCATGGGGCTGAGTTTAAGGATTTTTCTCAGAAATAAATCCAGGAGTTGTATTTTTGGCTCCTTCCCTCAAAAACGACAGCTCTAAAACCGAGTACATGGAAAGAAAGGACCAATAAATCCAGCTGCTCTTGCTAATTTATCTGCTTACAGTCACATTCCCGGGGGATTGGGGATTTATAACAATTTGTTAGCAGCCCTGCACAGTGCAGCAAAAGGACACGAAGTAGGCAACAAGGTGAGAAGCAACCACGTTACCAGACCAGCACTACCCAGGCTCTGGCTGGGAGAGTCAAGACCTTCCGACCCAAGAAATCCACTGCCCCTTCCTCTCTCTGCTTTTTATCTTCCATTACTCAGTTACTTTAGCTCCAAGCTGTGGCTCCAGCTATTCCCAGAGGAATTAAGAGCCCTCCATATTATAAATACTCTTTTCATTGTAAACACACCCAGCACTCAGAGCCCAGCGCTGGTGCTGACATGGCTCCAAACTGGCTCCACAAACCATCCTGCTCCTCGCCACATTCCATCTGAGCTGTGGCTTCTCTTCCAGTCCAGAGCTTTTGTCCAGGGGGACCCAGCTGTGGGCAGAAAGGATTCTCCTGCCTGCTGGGAGCCTTGTTCTAGCGAGTTAAAAACTGGGAGTCTGGGGCAGCCATCAGCTTTAGGAGGACCAAAGCCTCGCTGCAAACCACATGGGCAGATGGAAGCAGGATCTGCCCACGTCAGAAAAGAGAGTCACCAAAGAAACCAAACCGTGGCTTGGACTTTCCCACATCATGGAAGAGTCGATGACTGGAGCAGAGGCCAGCCCAGCCTCGGGGACACACCAGCCCTTTGCATGCTAGGGAAGGGCAGGGGAATGGCCAGGAAAGCAGTGATTTAGGCTATATTTACTCAGCTGTCTCCATTCTCTGCTCTCACAGAGAAAGTCACAGGGCCAGTTCCCCAGTGGCTCCAAGGGCTGCTGGGGAAATAGAAGCCAGACAAGCAGCCACGCGTCCTGAGCTGGTGCCACTTCAGCTCTTTGCAGCCCCCATAGCCCTTATTTTAGAGATGTTCACCCCCAGGTTTGATTACCCATTGAGGTGCAGCTGAGCAGAGGAGCACAGCAGTGGGGCCAAGCCCTCAGCATAGGCTGGGACCCTGCAGTCCTGACAGGACACATTTCTCAGGCTCTGCCACCCAGACAGGGTGCCCAAGACCCCCAGCAGTGGGGGCTGCACCCTGCCAAGGGTGAGGGGTCTCTGCACTAGTACTACTGCAGGAGTAATGGAATAGAAATCTCCATGCTGACACTGCCAGGCATAGAGACAGCCGGGGGGTGTCGAGCGGCACAGCCTCTGCACAAGAAGGCGACAGGGACAGTCCCGGCACCGCAGCGGGAGCCACACAGCTCTGGCACAGGGGACCTGCCCTGGCACTTTGAGGGGAGGGGGGCCAGGGCCAGTCCAGGGGTGGCACGGCCCAGGGGGGAGGTGACTCTGTCCTGACACCAACAGGAAGGCGACAAGGACAGTGCCGGTGCCAAGCACGGCGAAGGAAGCTGGGGCTCGGTCCAGGGACCCGGCGAAGAGCTTCCCGCCGGGGCCCCCACGGCGCCTCCCGCTGAGGCTGGCCCCTTCACCGCGGATCCCTGCGCCGGCCCACCCAGCCCTGGACCCGGGTCTGCATCCCATCTTGGCCTCCCTCTCCCCCGGCCCTGGCCCCTCGGCCCCGGCCCACCTCTT
The DNA here is from genome assembly GCF_027791375.1 of Indicator indicator. Classification (NCBI taxonomy): domain Eukaryota; kingdom Metazoa; phylum Chordata; class Aves; order Piciformes; family Indicatoridae; genus Indicator; species Indicator indicator. The sequence goes on along the minus strand of NC_072045.1, from coordinate 2,172,212 downwards.
CTCCGGGCCCATCCGCCGCCGCTCCGCTCCTGCCCGTTCCTGCTTCCCAGCCCGGCGGCAGCCTGGGAAAGGGCCCGAACGCCCCCGGAACGGCCCGAACCCGCCCCGGAAATGCCCGAGTGATGCCGGAGAGGAACGAACCTCCCCGAAGACGCACGGGCCCCGCCCCTTCCCCAGCTGCCGGCCACGATCGGGACCACACCTCTCGTCCGAGTAGCTCCGGAAAGAACCGAGGGACCACCAGTGCCAATTGGCGCTGCAGAAGAGCGCTGTGGCGCCCCCTCGCGGCGGACTGGGAGGGAGCGGGAGAGCGCCGGGCACCGGCGCTGTGCACTGGACCGTGGCACAGGGCGGTACACTGGGACTGCTCCGGGCACTGGGGCAGTGCACTAGGAACCGGGAGCGTACTATACATCGGGACTGCACTGAGGACTGCGCGGGGCACGGAGCATAGCACCGAGCCTCAGTTCCTAGGGCATGGTTCTGGGCGCTGCACTGGACATGGGGCACTGCAGACACTGGGCACTGCACCAGGTACTGCATTGGACACCCACAATCCAGGCCTGGGCTGGAGCCAGGCTCAATGCCATGGGCAGGGCCACGTTCCTCTGGCCATTCCAGCACCCCCAGTGCCTGTTTACCCCTCACCATCACCCACCCTGCAGGTACTCCCTGCCCAGCCACACTCCGGTGCTGGCAGTGCCGAATCACATCCCAGCTGCAGACACCACGCCGCAGCTCATGGCAGCGAACGGATTTAATACCACATAAAACTTCCCAAAGGTAGGAATAGGGCCAGGCGCTGGGCAGGAAGACGCAGGCCCCTCAGCTTTGAAGATGTTTTCCACTCCAAAACTCTTTTTCCCCACCACATCCATACCACCGGTACACAGCCAAACCCCCTTCCCACAGTGCTAGTGGACAGGGGGGTAGTTGGTGTGTCCCCCCAAGCCTCCCTGCCATCCCGAGACTGTAACACAGACAACAGAGGAAACAAAGGAAACGTGGAGCAGCTCTGGCTGCTGGGGTTTGGGGTGAAACGGCGCTAGGCTAACAGCAGAAGCAGGGCACAGAGCCTGGCACAAACCACATGCGCACAGAATAACCCAACACAGCCAAGCAAACCCAACTGGCTGCTTTCAGGGGTAGGAACTATGCCCATTGGTGGTGGCATGGTGGTGTCTGTCAGTTGGCAAACCGGGGTCAGTCCTCCCAGCACTGGCACAGTCCTGGGGGGAGGCTGGTTACATGCATCAGTGAATGGAAATGTTTAGATCATAGAAAATGTTAGAAATCAGGGGGAAAAGCCAGGCTGTGCCACAGGTTGTTGATAAAAAACAACACAGGGGGAGGCAGAGGGTAGGGGCTGAGGTGTCCAAATTCCAACCGATGCTGCTGGGTTGGGGTCAGGCTTTAAAGAAAAGCTAATTGTTGGCATTTTGTGGGTGTCGGTGTGCACCAAACACCACAGGGTGTGGGGACAGAAAACGCTGAGAGCTAAAAGTGTCCCTAAAAATCCTGTTAATGTCCAAGTCCATGCTGGGGCGGGGTTCCCACCTGGAAGGGCCAATGGAGCCACAGGCTCTCCATAGAAAAATGAAACCCTCTGCACCCACCATGGCCTCCTAAAATGATCCACAACCAGCATCAGACAGTGAACGTCCACAGCGAACAACTCCCCCACTCCATCCCAGCTTGGGCTGCCACCATTTGGTGGGGGGGAGGGCTGGGGGGTTGAGGCTTTTTTCATGTTAAATATAATTCCCCCCCACCCTCCCGCCCCAGAGGTTCCTTGGGAGCTCTGGGGTGGCTTTAGTTAAAACTGAAGTTAACAGGAAGGGAAAAGTGAGTCGGTCTGTGAGAGCTTAGAAAATGGGGGAGACGCAGGGAAAAGTCTGGGGTTGCCCCCTCCCAGGCCAGGGCGACGCTCCTGCCCTACCTGCTTAGCTTATAAAAAGTAATAAATTAATTCAGGAATATTTGCATCGAATCCTCTCTGTACACAAAGGTTGGGGCCCTGCCGGGGAATCGCCGCCGCCGGAACAGCTCCCGCGTCTCTAGAAAAATAGGAGAATCTTCTGGGGAGTACAAAAATTCTGCAGGGAGAGGCGCAGTGCCGGGGCACAGCCAGCCCAAGGTCCAGAACGGCTCCAGGGATGTTCCTCTCGTGGATATGCCACGCGGGGTGGGGTTTGGAGAGGTGCTGCGATGCCGTAGGGAGCCTGGACCCGCCTCGGGTGCTGGCGCGGGGCTCAGGCGTGCCCGGCTCCGCTCCAGGTGCTGCCCCGGGGCGCTGGGAGCTGAGCACCCACCGGCTCCTGGCCCCGTGCTGCTGGCCCCCGCGCCAGTTGCTGGTAGCTGCTTGCTCTTTCCCCACAGTCCCGGTGCTGCCAGGAGCCACGGTCCCGCTGCTTGCCCCCAGAGATGCTGCCACTCGCCTGCTGAGCGTGGCCGATGGGGTAGGAGCCCTGGCATTCCCACTCGGCCACCGCCGGCTCCTGCTCGTCGCTCTCGGAGCCCTGCACCGCGATCTGCGGGACCTGGCTGGGCTTCGGCCGGGGCTCCGTGGAGCCGCCACGGAGAGCTGAACCCTGCCCGGCCTCGCTCTTGCCGCCGTCCTCGCCCCCCGGCGCCGGCTCCGGCTCGTCAAAACTCACTTCCTGAACCGCTTCTTGCTTCTTGAAGGAGTCTCGGCGCTCCGAGAGGTTCAAGCGCCGCATAACCACCACCTCCTGGTCCCGGTCGTGCCTCTCCCCAGGCCGGCAGCTGGCGGGGTGGTAACCGTGCTCCCCGGAGTACGCCAGCGCCTCGCCCACCCCGGTGGCCTCCCCGTCCATCCGAGGCATTTCCAGCCCCAGCTTGCGGCTGCCGGCACCGCTTTTCTTCTCCGCCAGGATGCTGACGATCTTCTCGGCTGACTGGACTCGCTTGAGCAGCGGCGAGCGAGGGCAGTCGGTGCTGCGGGGCCGGGAGCTCTGCCGCACGATGGTGGGAGGGGACAAGGTCTTGCCCTGGAAGGTATGGGGGACTTTGGGATACCCGGGGAGTGGGGATGGGGAGCGCTGGGGAGAAGGTGGGCGCTGGGTGGAGGAAGGGGTGCAGGCAAGAGGGGAGGGGGGAATGCTGCTGGTGGATTTACGACGTCCCACTTTGTAGCGTTGCCCACCCAGCTTGGGTGCCAGGCCATGCAGGGAGCTGGGGCGCACGTGGCCAGCAGGCGATGTTGGGGTGCTGGAGGAGGGTGAGGTGCTCTGTGGCGACACAGCATCTGCCACACAAAGAGAAAGAGGTCACAATGAGGGACACATAGCACCCCCACCGTGCCTGGAGCCAAGTCCCCCTGCTTGCCCATGGGTACCTGGGGGCAGGTCGGGAGCGGGGCTACGGCAGGGCGTGGGGGGACCTGGGGACAGGCTGTGTGTGGGGGACTCCGGGAGGCTTTCACTGGAGGACAGTGAGTGGTGGAGGCCCGAGGAGAAGCTGCGGCTGGTGTGCAGCACTGAGGACTGCTTTGAGATCTTCTTGAAAAGGGATTTTCTCCTGGAGGGGGACACAAAGGTGGCAGGGAAAGGAAGTCTCAGCTTCTCCTGAAAGCTGGTGACCCCTGAGGCTTCTGAGCTGGCACGGGCAGCACCAGACCCTGCTGGACCTCCCAGTATGGCAAAGCTGAAGCAAGGCCCTACCCCGGTCTGGCACCTTGGGTTGTACCCACCTGTCCTGGCCGTCCCTTTTCCTGCTCTTCTTACTCCTCCGTGCCATCCTCGTCTTGGAGCTGTTCTTCCGAGCAGGGCCAATTTTGATGGAGGTGTTCTCCAGGGCAGTGGTCCTCAGGGCTACTTTATTCCCACTCTGAGGGATGGAAAACAAATGGCTGCAGCATGCCAGATCTAAGCACCGGATCTGAACCCGGCAATGCCAGGGAATTGCTGGATGGATGCACCAGCGCTGGGTGAGCAGAGCTCTGCTGGCCACCTACCTTCAGCAGCAGCTCCACCACGTCCCTGTGCACCAAGCCCAGCACCGATTCACCGTTCACATGTGTGATGAGATCCCCTGCTCTCAGCCCTGCCTCCTGTGCCGGGCTCCCCTCTTCCACGCTCTGTAAGGGGAAACCCAAGAGTTTGCTGGGATAAAAGACTAAACTTCCTCCTGGGGTTTTCCCACTGGCACTCATGGTGCCCAGCGCTGCAGAGGGAGCCCAGCCCACGTACCCAGACCATGTGGTGGACGGTGTAGATGTCGCTGTCGCCCATGTAGACGCGGATGGCTCGCAGCGTGAAACCGAACTTCTTGCCTGAGCTGTGGATGATGATGGGGGGGCGCAGGCTGGCAATGGCTAGGGAGGAGTCTCGGCTTGGGGATGAGTCTCGGGAGGAGGGGTTGGATGAGAGAGAGTGGGGGGAGATGGGACTCATCAGGGCACCACCACCAAAGTCATCTGCAAGCAGGACAAAATCAGCTCAGCCTGGGAAGGTGCACAGTGGCTGCCCCCCCACAGGATAAACCCCACGGTACACAACAGACCTGAGGTGATGATGAGGGACAGGGCAGAGACGGAGGCGGATTTGGGGACGCGGCTGCCCAGTGCAGCTCTCTGCCTGTCGGGCAGCTCCTTCTGGCAGCTCAGCCGCCAGCTCCCACTCGGCTCCAGGCCCTGGGGGGTGGAGTTCTTGGTGCCAGTGCTGTTGCTCCGCAGCCGGATGCGGTTCAGGCTGACAAGATCGGCTGTGCAGAGGGGAGGAGGAAGAGTTTGGGTACATGAAGAAGCCATGCTGTGCTATATGCAGCCTGGGAGCACCCTGCCCTGGCACCCACAGCCTACGTACCAGATAACCCTGATGGCTTCACTGCATTGCCTGTCCCCACCTCAGGGTCTCCCAGCACAAACTTGGGTCTCTCTGGCTTGGAGAATGCCATGCAAGGGCTCTCATCCTCTGAGGAGAAGGCAAACTTGGGCATGGTGTCCAGGCTGTAGGTGCTGGGCAGCGCGGCAGGGCTGTGGCTTCGCTCATGCCGGGAGCTGTAGGGCGTGGAGCTGCAGGACGTCCAGGAGCGGAGCCTGCACAGGGAGAGGAGGAGGGCTCAGGACCACCACCACCAGGCTCAGAGGATGGCATTGAGCTGCTGCAGCATCCCTGGACACATCCTACCAATGTCTTGTCAAACCCTTGGAGTCCCCACAAGCCCTCGGTATCCCCACCAGCCCCCACCAGCCTTGCACCCCCCTCTCAGCACACACCGGGGCTCTGGACCCGCCAACCGGCTCCTGTCCTCGTCTCCCAAGTGCCTGTCCCACCGCTCCTCTTTGTCATCACAGTGGCTCCGGTCAGAGGAGGAGAGGCTGAGGCTGGAGTTGACTGCCAGGAACTCAGAGCTGCTGTACACCTGGCGGGGAGGAGGACATGAAGCAGAGCTTTGGGAATTCAGCCAGGACAGAGAAGCTTGGCACAGCCACACCAGCCCCTCCATCATGACAGGGCTGCAGCACCTTGCTGAAGCGATGAGAGCAGGAGGAGAACTGCCCAATCTCCACTGAGGACTCCTCATCATTGGTCTCCTCCTCCTCTGAGTCCAAGTGGCGATACCGCTCGGAGCGAGCTGCAGGCAAGAGGCAGAGCAGGCAGGGCCGTCACTCAGCTCTGGCATGCCCTGGCCTGCCTGCCCTGAGGCTCCAGTGCCAGCAGCACCCATGAGCAGCTGTTCTGCCCTTTCCCAAATCCCTGGGGAGTTTTGGGGTGATAAAGTGAGGGTTTGGGTAAAGCTGAGCAGCCTGGAAACAGGACTGCCTCTGTTTGGTGGCTGTGCAGGGACTGAGGGCACCCCAGAGAGGGAGAAGGGCTGGGCAGGGATGGGGAGCAGGGTGGCCTCACTGTCGAAGTAGCTGGTGTCGTCCTCCGACTCCAGCTGGGGGACGAACTCTGCCTTCTGCCGCAGCAGCCCGTTCCAGTCCAGGTGCAGGAAGAAGGAATGGTTCTTCACCTCGTGGGCACCTCCTGCCGGGCCCAGAGACCTGCGTCAGGCACCCAGGGTGCTCCTGCTGCCATCCTCAACAGCAGGCTCTGTCCTCCACGCAAAGCACGTCACAGAATCACTGATTCCAGGCTGCTTTGGGTTGAAGGGACCTTTAAGCTCCTCCAGTCCAACCCCCTGCAAGCAGCAGGGACAGCTGCAACCAGAGCAGGTTGCTCAGAGCCCCAAGCAATCTGACCTGCAATGGTGCCACAGACGGGCATCTCCCTCTCTGGGCAACCTAGGTGGTTCTTACCACCTTCAGTGTAAGAATTTCTCCCTTCTCTCCAGTCTTTGAGTTTCAAACCATCCCCCCTTGTCCTGTCACAACAGGCCCTGCTCAGAAGTCTGTCCTCAGCTTTCTTTAAGTCCTGAAAGGCCTCCAGAAGGTCTCTCTGGAGCCTTCGCTTCTCCAGGCTGAACATCCCCAACTTTCCCAGCCTGGTCTCCCAGAGGAGGGCTTCCAGCCCTCCCAGCATTGCTGTGGCCTCCTCTGGCCCCACTGCAACAGGTCCCTGTCTGTGCTAAGGACTCAGAAATGGACCAGCACTGCAGGACGGTCTCAGCAAAGCAGAGCAGAGGGCACAATCACCCCAAATGGCTTAACCCAGCATGGACCAGAGCCCTGCGCTGCCTTCCCAGGAGGAACTCCAAGCAGAGGACCTCCTCTGAGCATCCTCAGCGTGGCAGGACGCAGTCTGGTTTCAGCAAATGGCTTGATATGAACTGGGGTGCCAGGCTGCCCCGTGGGCACTGCCACGTACCAGTGCCCAGGCGCTCAAGGGGGCACTGCCGCAGCAGCCGTGTGATCAAGTCCTGGGCGTCAGTGGGAAGAGCTTCGTCCCCTTCTGGCCACATGATCTCATCTGTGAGGGAAAAGGAGGAGTTTGGGGTGGCTGAAAGTCTGCACACAGTGGGGGCTGTGATGATACAAGGTCACAAGAGAAGTCACATCTGGGCAAGAGGAAAATCCATGCAGGAGCCACAGCATCTGAAAGCCCTCCCAGGCTGGCAGTCAAGCTTGAGGAGCCCCTTGGCCACTCAGCCAAGCATGACAGGAAGGGAGGAGGTTCTCTGCTCGTTAAAGATGAGCCATGGCTGCTGGGAAGGGCAAACCCTGGAGCAAAGCTGCCAGAAGCACTCACCACTGATCACCTGCCCAAAGAGCTCCTCAGGGGTGTCTCCAAAGAAGGGGACGCAGCCCACCAGGAACTCATAGAGGATGATGCCCATGGCCCACCAGTCCACAGGCTTCCCGTAGCCCTGGATCAGGATGACCTCTGGGGCAATGTACTCTGGAGTGCCACACACCTACATGGGAAGCAGCAGCTGATACTTCTGCAGTGACCTCTGCAACAAGACCCAAGGCTGCCCTGGTCCCTGCTGATGGCAACTTGGCCAAGCAAAGCAGGTCCTCCTACCTGCTTGTCCATGAACTCCCGAGTGTCCTTCTCCATATGCCCTTCATAGAGGTTTGTGGTCATGTTCATCAGGCCAATCTTTGACAGACCAAAGTCTGTCAGCTTGATGTGTCCCATGGAGGTGATGAGCAAGCTGCAAGAGGACAGACACCCATAGTGCTGCTGTTTGCTTCTGGGGAGACCCCAGCCAAACCCCAGGATCTCTGCTCTTGGTGGACTGGCTATGAATCAGGTCTTTGGGCACCAAACCCCATGACCTCATCCTGCCTTGTCCTCTTGGCTTGGTGCAGTCCCTTTCCCTTCCCCATTCAGACCCAAGCCCACCCCTCCTCAGACCTGGACCCCGTCCTCACTTGTCAGGTTTGAGGTCCCTGTGCACGATGCCATAGTTGTGGAGGTACTCAAGTGCCAGCACGGTCTCGGCAAAGTACATCTTGGCCATGTCCACTGGCAGTGGCCCCATGTTCTTCAGCAATGTGGCACAGTCCCCTCCTGTGTGGACAGAGATCCTCTTGGCACATGGGCTCAGACAAAGCAGGAGGACAGTGGGCAGGACCACGCTGCCTCTCCTGCCAAGCAAGCTCTCAGCAAGAGCCTCCTTGGAGCAGTGTGGACCCCTGGGCATGGGCCACAAACCCTCTCCTAGATGACCATGGCCACTACTAGCATCAGGGTGAGGCTCAGGCTCACCAAAGCACTTCCTCATTCTGCCCTCTGCTCCCCAGAGCAAAGCAGGACAGAAGATGCTCAAGGGTGGTGTCCCTGATGCTCAGACACTGATCTCCCCTCCTCACTACACCATCTAGCCCTGGAGCTCCTCCTCACCTTCCACATACTCCATCACCATGCAGAGGTGTCGCTTCGTCTCAAAGGAGCAGAACATGCTGACCACAAAGGGGTTCTCTGCAAAGGTGAGGATGTCCCTCTCCACGAACACCTGCTGGATCTGGTTCCTCAGGATGAGGTTCTGCTTGTTGATTTTCTTCAGGGCGAAGCGCTGCCGTGTCTCCCGGTGTCTCACCAGGTACACAGCCCTAGGGGACAGCTGGACCTCAGACCTGTCCCTCCACCAGGGCCAACCATGCAGCACTGCAAGGCCCAGACAGGGAGAACTGTGGAGATGTTTACAGATGGAGACAAGTGCTAAGAAGTCCCCAGCTCACCCGTAAGCCCCATTGCTGATCAGCTTGATGGTCTCAAAGTCCCCTTCACAGGGCTTCCTCCGAGGAGCAGTGGCCAAAGGCTGGCTCTGAAGAAGACACAGAAGGCTTTTGGTGTTTCTCATGCTCTGATTCTCTGAGCATATGCAGGAATTCACCAAGCACCATCAGGTATCACCTCCAAGTGCTCCTTGCTGGCAGAGGACAACTCTCCCTGAGCCCTCTGCAGCCCCAACCCCCAAACCAGAAGGCCAAGATGCTCTGCATGCCAAGGTGCTCTGAGCTCTGTCCACTCAAGAAGCCATCTGAGGGACTGAGATTTTACACCTGAAGGAGTCACCCTTGGGGACAGCCCCAGTCACCCTGTGCCAGCCTAAGAGAACAGGGGAGCTGCCAAGAGCCTAGGTGGGGGTGAGGCAGGACAGAGCAGTGGGCAGCAGCGGGGACCACGCTCACCTCGCAGGCATCGTTGCTCTCTGGCGTAATGGTGTTCCCACTGTCAAAGTGATCCAGCTGGACCATTTCTGCAGAAGACAGGGATGGGTTTTACCTTCTTCATCCTCAGGCCCCACCAGAACAACCCCCAGCAGCCACTGGCCCTCCACATTGGGAGATCCTGTGGGGGTTTAGCCAGGGGCTCGGCTCCAGCTGTTGCATGGAGAAATTGAGGTCACAGGGCCCAGAGTTTCAGCGGCAGGGTGACCATTTATATAATTCTCTTTTTTTCCAGTCATTCCTGTGTTCCTGGTGGATTATGGTGCCCCCCCCAGCCCTGTGCCTTCCTATGGATTAAATGTTCTTGAGCTTAATCTGCTTTGCTGAACATGTTGGGAGCAATAATGAACGATGTGGGGCTGGCCTGCTGGGACCCACTCCATTGCACCAACTCAGCCCTGCTCATCCCCTTACCAGCTCCCAGCGTGCATTTGTGTGACCAAACCGGAAACCCACATCCTACTGCAGACCTTGGGGACACCAACCCAAGCAGTTCCCTACCCTCCAGTGGGTCCTTGACGAGCCCCAGCTGGCTGATGATGTACCGAGGAATGTCAGTCTTTATCCCCTGGCCAACCTTGGCATGGCCTTCTGCAGCTTCCAGGAGATGGTAAAACTCCTCTGGGTCAAACTCCTGGATGGCGAAAACCAAAAGCAGCTGAGGAGGAATATCTTACCATGTTCAACCTCTCCTCTAAGTCTTGCAGGTGACACCAGTAGTTGGGGACAGGTTCTGTAGGCTTCCAGGAGAAAGCTAAAAGCTCTGCTGCTGTTTCCATCCTCATTCCCCATCCCTCCCCATCTAAGGGATAAGGAAAAAACAAAGCCCTGTGAGCTCCTCCTTCCAGCTGCAGGGACCACAGCACAGAGCTTTAGAAATCCATCCCAACAGCAAAAAACAGTCCTGAGAGTGGAGGGGAAAGCTTGATAAGGTCACTGGGAAATCCAGCTGCTCCTCTCTGAGAAATGGTTTGGATGCTAGGAAAGGGTTTAAGTCCTTGCTGCAGCCTGGCCAGGGCGAGGAGCAGCAGCTCCCACGGTGACCATGCAAGGTGGCCAGAAGCTGCTTTGTCTTTCATGGTCAAAGTTTTGCTTCTTCTCTGGGCAGGGGCAGACCACAGAATACAGACCCCAGGAGCTGCTGTGCCTTACCAGGCACTCCAGCAGGCGAGCAGGACGGGAGATGATGATCAGCAGCTTCCTCACCAGCTGATCAATGAACTTCACCTCCTCGCTCTCAGAACGCTCCTGAGCCTGCCAGGGGTGACAGAAGCCAGGTGTCCACCAGGGGCTTCCTGAGGCAGCTCCAGGCAGGGGCCTACCCCATACTCACATCACGAAGCATCTTCTCAAGTTTCTCCTGCAGCTCCATGAAGTAACGAGAGGTGATGAGAGCTCCCTGGGACTTGGCCAGGCAGTCACGAGCCAGCTCAATGATCTGGTGGTGGATGAAGCCCAGCACCCCATCTGCCAGGGGCAGGGTACTGCTTGGAGAGAAGTTTGTGATGGTGTCCTGCAGACGCTCTTCCATTTGGGCTGTAGCCTGCGAGGCAGAGTGGATGGTGGTGCCCAGGAACATGTGCCCCAATGTGCTGGGTTTGGCCAGCCCTGACCTCATGCTACCAGCTCCCACAACTCCAATATCCACATGCATATCCTGGCCCCACATTCCAACAGGCTGGAAAAGCTCCACCTAAATCTCCAGAGCCTTCTGCCTGCATGTGTGCTGATGCAGACCCACAGAGCTCTGCCTCCACAGTTCATGATCACACCTCCAGCGTCCTCAACACCCTCTGGTATCTACTCATGCATTCTGTGTTCCAGCACAGAGAAGAGGCTGTTCTGGAGAAGGTACAGTCAGGATGCTCATCCCCCCAGTGCCAGCAGTTACCTTGGGGAACCTCTCCTTGTAGACATGGTTCATCATCACCACCTCATTGTCAAATGTTCCACTGGTCCGTCCGGGGCTGCAGAAGGAGGAACCAGCTGCGTGATGGGGTCCAAGCCCTGCCACCCATGGCTTGGACGTCTCTGCTGCCTCTGGAGAACATTTGTCCCATGTTCTTAACTCTAGATCCCAAGCAGTTAATGCTTATCTGAGCAGAGCCCTCAGCCTTGGGCCAGCACTTCCAGGAGCATCTCTCTCACCAGGGAAGCTCATGAGAAACTTGTGGCCCTGGGACATAATCCAGGGAAGATTAACCTCCCACAGACCCAGGTCTCCAAACTCAAGCCCTTTGGAAGTCCAGAGGTTGGTGGATCAACTTGGCTTTGGAGAGAGAGCTCATCCATTCCTTCCTCTGCATCCCACAGTTCCCATTGCAGCTCATCAGCAAAAAAACAACACCAGGACGCTCCCTGAACAAGGCTCCTCTCTTACCCTCACCCACCACTGTCTCTCCCAGGCCCCTACCTGGTGATTCTGTTACACAAAGTAAGTCTCAGAAGCAGTAACTCATTAACCACTAAATAATTAAATAACTGATTAAAACCAGACCCGAGCTGCTCGTGGCCAGCCCCAGTGCAGCCTTTGCTGTGCCCACTGCAGAGCTGGTATCTCCTTGGTGAAAACCTTCCCACGTACAAACCCCTTCAGATAATTAATCTGATTTTAACAAAACTTTGCTGGCAAAACGTAGGCTACAGCTCTGTCTCCATGGAAAGGGGGTTGGGGGCTTTTTCAGTGGGGGAAAAGGATTTACCCAGAGCCTCAGCATGGAGCGGTTGGAAGGGACCTCTGGAGCTCACCCAGTCCAACCCCCCTGCCAAAGCAGGGTACCCACAGCAGCTTGCCCAGGAGCACAATGGCCATGGGGGGTTGAAAGCTCTCCAGAGAAGGAGGCTCCACAACCTCTCTGGGCAGCCTGCTGCAGGGCTCCAGCAGCTTCCCAGGAAGGAGAAGCTCACAGCCCCATGGTTCCAGGGATGAGGCTTCTACAGCCTCAAGCCACAGTTCCTCCTCATTCCTAGAAGAGAAAAAGCCTTATGGAGGTGAACACCTTGGGGTGAGCCTAGCAGGACCAGCACATCCCAGGAGCAGCTCTGGAGGGGGCAGAGGATGCCCTGGATGTGCCAGCATTGGGTGCACCATCCTGACAGCACTGTCGGCACCCCTGGCGGCAGTGCTGTACCTGAGGCTGCGGGACCGCGGGCGCAGGCAGGGCGAGTGCCGACCCTCCTCGTCCGTGACGCTCTCTGAGCTGCGGAAGTGCTTAGAAAGGAAGTGCAGCTCATCGGGGGTGGGCTGGTACGGCAGCTGGTGCAGGCGCTCTTGGGAGGATGAAGATGACTGGAAGGAAGGACAGATGCGGGAGCATCAGGAGACAGACCCTTGCTTTCAGGCAGTGGGGTGGAAACCAGCAGTCCCGCAAGGAAAATATTCTTGGAGGCTGGGAACGTGGATGGGCAGCAGGCTCTGTGCTCGGTAGTGTGGCATATGGGTGGCAAGGCCAGGCCGGGGCAGTCTGTGCTGCCCAGTCCCACTCCAGATGCCGCCAGTTCTCCCACTAAATCCAGCCCTATCCCTTCTGCTTGCAGCATCCCAAGTGGCTCCTGCCTGGCCATTGCCCTGCAAGGCTGGGATGTGCCCTGTGCAGGGACACTGGAATGCCCAGGGATGCTGGAAGCCATCAGCACTCCTGGGAAGCAGGATGCAGCTGAACCTCATAGTCCTCAAGGAACAGAGAGGCTGCCCAGGACCCAGCACCGTGGAGTTGGGGAGACATTTAATCAAAACCCAAGGATTTTGGGGTTTTACCCTCCTGCTGCCATGAGAAAGCAAATGTTACTGATACCGTGGAGCTGGGGGTGTTAGTCCCATAGCCAGAGGAGGGTAACGAAGCCAGTGACCACCTTCTGCCATCAGCCCTGTGGGCACAAAGTTCCTGGTCACAGGGGGAACAAACCAGCAGCCCAATGCAAATCAGCAACCTCAGCACCAGCTGGCAGGGGGATGGTGTAAGTTTGCTCTGAATAAGGAACCCTGCAACCTCTTTTCAGAATGGGCTGAAATCAGGTGAAGGAAGAGAGGTCTGCAAGTGAGGAGAAGCTGTTCTGTAACCCCAACCTGCAGGCATCCTTGGGGACAATGACAGTGAGCCAGGTCCCTGTGAAAGGACAATGCTGGGGCTTGGTCGGGTGGTGAATCTGTTTCAGATGGAAAAAAAAAAAACTCAAACTATGAAAAATCTGAGTTTTAATTGGAGCCAAATGCAGCCTGCTGGGCCTTTGTTTAACGGGAACTGGGGATTCCTAAAGCCCCATCCCGAGACGGCAGGCGCCGCGGAGCAGAGCCTGGCAATAAACAGGAAGGCAACTGCTCAGCCGCTGGAGAATGCTTCCTCCTGGAGAGGTTTCCTAATGGATGTGGCAATGTTCACATCAGGACAAAGCCCTTAACCTCCTGTTGCCGTTTCCCGGGTCAAGGACATGGGAGCTGGCAGGGCACCAGATCCAGCACCAGCACCACCGCATCCTTGCCGCCCACAGGCTCACACCCCCCCAGCTTTACGACTTGGCTTTTGCTATTACAGCCTGAACCCCACAGGGAGCCTCCAGCTTTTTTCCATGTGCCAATTGATGGGTTCAAATCGGCCACCCACCCCCGTGTGCATAATTAATTAATTAGTTAAACAGGATTTTGGCGTGGGCTGAGGAGGGGATGCAGCAAGATCTGCCTCTGTGGGAGCCCAGCCCAGCATCCGTCCCAAGTAATCTGCCAAGCATCTGCTGGGAGCGCTCAGAGCAGGGCTGAGCTGGGGCTGAGCTGGGGCCTGGGGCTGGTGATGGCAATGACGCTGTTTCTGCTCCTGGAGCTGCCAGGAGCTTGCTCCTAGAGCAAAATGCAACCCCATGAATGCTGCAGGCTTGGGGCAGAGTGGTTGGAAAGGTGTCTGGCAGAAAGGGACCTGGAGGTGCTGAGTGACAAGCAGCCGAAGATGAGCCAGCAGTGCTCAGGTGGCACAAAAAGGAACAAGCCCCCATGCAGAGCAGACATCTCCCTGAGATGCAAACCCCAGCCCATCCCTGGTACTCACCTGTCAGTCCGAGGAGCATGGCTGGAGTGGTGGGACACACCAATGGGAGTAGAGCAAACACCACCAGACCCAAAATCAGGGAGGAAAAAAAAGCACAAAAAATTAAACTAAACCGCTGGAGCCTAACAGAATTGTCCCAGGTGGTGACTTGCAATCACTGGGGGCTGGAAATGGGCTGGGGGATGGTAGCTCACCTGCGAGCGAAGGGGAAGTTGATGGAGGCGCTGGCAGAGAAGTTGCGTGGACTGTCCAAGGGGCTGCTCCCTGCTGTGGGGAGAAGGGGGAAGGGTCACCCTGATGCCCTTCCCAGCATGATGCCCAGGGTGCCAGGGGCAGCTCCTTCAGAGGAAAGGAGACTAAATCACTCCCCGAGCTATTCCCTCCTGGGAAAGAGCAACCCCTGCTGCTGGCATGGCATTGCAGGAGCAGAGGGGTTACCTTCCAAACCTTCAGAGAATTTGGGGAGATGCCCAGCAGTGCCCTGGCACACTCCTTACCTGTTGGCACGGAGAGTGGGGAGAGAGGCCGTGAGAGGGTTGGAGAGGGGGTCCCCACCACTAAGCTCTTCCTATTGCTGCTTCGGCAACTGGGAAGAGAAAGAAGGAATTAATTTGGGGAAGCAAAGGATGGGCAGGGCTGGGCAGCCCGGGGCACAGACAGGGCTGCTCATATGTGATGCCCTGTCCCAGGACACATGACTGCCATCACCCACTGATTATGGATCTCCTGCCAGGGGCAGGATCCAGCCCTGGTTCAATGCTTCCAGAGAGGGCCCAGCCTCAGGGTTATTTTTAATGAGGAACCCTCTGGTCCAGGTCCCACTTCTAGTTTTGGCTGGCTGGGGGGACAGAGGCAGGCAGACCCTGGGCAGTGGGCCCAGGGCAGGAATAGAAAAAGAGAAGTAAAAGGAAGAAGTGATGGAAATGCCAAGCAGCTCGAGGCCACAACCTGACCTGCTCCATCATGTGGAAGTGTTCCCAGTTCCTATAAGCCTCCTATGCTGGGCAGCCCCTGTGCCATACAGGGAGGACAGTTGGTCCCCAGGCCCCATGTCACTACACAACACTGTCCAGCTGTCCGAGCCCCATGGAGAAACTCTACTGCTGTCACCAAGCCTGCAGCACCTCCAGCCCCTCTGCTCTGCCCATGCTTGGCACCAGTGCAATGTCCTGGCAGAGACCTGGCTTGATTGTGCCCCTGCAGGCAGCAGGAGGGACACTCATGCCCCAGCAGCAGGTAAAAAGCAGCACCATGTGCAGGTCCACACCGATGGCACCAGCACCCTGACACTCCCAACACAATTCCCATCCCAGCGCCACACTCCAGCATCCCACAGAGCTCCTCAGGAACACCCGAGAGGCCATGCTTGCAAGTGCCAAGTCTCTGTATCTCTATCTCCACACCACCATCTCTGGAGATCACAGAGTTCTCTTCCAACCCTTCTCCATTCCCAAGCCCAAGGCTGCCGCCATCCAGCCTCAAAAGCCCTCCTGCCTGCAGGGCTGCTGCAGCCCACTCCCATTTGCAGCCCATTTCAACCCTCTGTGGGACCCAGCAGGCTCATTAACTGCTATCAGCCTGCCAAGGGGGAACCGCAGATATCCACAGCACTGAGCAGAAGGTCAAGCATGAGGACAGCCTTCCCCTTCCTCCATCTGCCCTTCCTCAAGCTGCAAAGGCAGCACTGAACTTTTTCATCAGGCTGGGAACAGGAACTCTCATGGATGCCAGGAATCAAAGGGCATCGTTGAACGTCATGTCACAGCCAGAATCAGCCCTGAAAACAGCGAGGATGGACCCAGGCTCCACAAGAGTGGTCAGAGCTCCCCCACACAGCAACAGAGCTGAGCTACAATGCCAGGGAGGGGCAGAAACCTTCCCCCACAACGAGTCAGCCCTTCCCAGCCCTGCCTGGCCCCTTTGTTTGCTTTTAAGCACCCACAGCTGCAGTCAGAGCCCAGCACCCACGCCCCGGGCAGGAGCAAACCACAACCTGTTGCCACCTCAGGCATGAGGGGAAGCCGAGGCCGCGGCAGCAAAGGCAGCAGTAGGAGGGCTGCAGCAGGAGGGCTGCAGCGAGCAGACAGCTCTGGAGCTGCTCAGGGATTCTGCGATGCTCTGCTGGGTCCTGCCGTGGGGCCTGGGGTGCCTGTGCCTCATGCATGGGGGTCAGGGTCACCCCGGGGGCTTGCTGCTTCTCACTCGGTTTGGAAGTGAACAAACCCTCTGAGGAGGCAGTTCCAGTAAGGGTGACACAGAGGGAGGCCAAAGCTTCCTGTTTCCGTGCACTCCACCCTCAGCACTGCAACCATCTTGCGCTGTTCAACCTCCCTTCTCCCACTGCCTCAGCTGCAGCTGGTTCCCATCCTTCCCAGCACACAAAGCTCAGGCTAGAAAGTAGCCTGTGGGGTAGAGCTGAGCTGCCAGGGTCTGAAGACAGGAGTGAGGGCTGCTGCCCTCTCTGCCTCCATCACCAACTGTGCGTTTGGTACCAAACATGGAGTGGAAAATCACCGTCAGCGTCTCCTCCTGCACTGCTCAGGCTGAGGCTGCCTCAGCCTTGCTGTCCAGCACTGATTTCAAAGGATGTGAAAAGTGTGTGCCAGCTGCTGTGACCCAAAGCTGGGAGCAAGAGATTGTGTCACCCACCCCGAGCCTGCCTGCAAGGAGGAACTGGCATCAGCACACAGCCTTGGCACAGTATGGTCAGGATGCCCACAGGAAGGAGATGGAGCAAAACCCAGTAGTTCCCGCAGGCTGCCTCCCCCTCGGAGCTGTGGGAAGGGCAAGATGCAGCCACACAGCACGACACTGATATCTCCAACTGGCAAATGGCTCCACTGGGATCTGGGCAAACGGTGCTGGGTGGCAAGGAGCTAGCACCAACACCGAGGGTCACACCCATCCACAGGCAAGGTCAACCCCACGGAGTGCACATGCAGGATTTGACCCCTAAAACACCCCAGGGTGGTAGAGCAGCATCTGCCAGATGGCAGCAGAGGTGGACATGAGGTGTAAAGAAGGTGTTTTGGGGCACAGTGGGTGTAGGGTGGTGGGAACAAGGTAGCTGCCAGGGCAGGGACAGGCTCAAAGAGCAAGGAGGGGGCTCTGCTCCTGGCTGTGTGATTCACAGCCAGGACTCCTGGCTTCCTTCTTCACGTGGCTACAGACCACATTTTTCCTTCACTCCCCCCCCCAACAGGCTCACAACACAGTAAGGATGCTTGAGGAAGTGCCTCAAGGCACAGGCTGGAAAAATTGGTTTCCTTTGTGTTTAACATCAAAGTTTCTCCATGACATTTCTCCTCCATGACTTGTGACAGACTGAACTCAGGGGATGGAAAGTGGGATGGGGGAAGCTGGGGATCAGAATCTGGATAGTGAAATGCAACACACTGCCTGGCACACACCATGTACAACCCCTCCGCATCGTCACAACTCCACCAAGCACCCAGCATGGCTCTGCAGAGCTGCTCCAGCCCCTCACCCCAACCCAGCCCCAGGCCTGGCACTGTGGATGCTCTGATTAGCCCTCCCTGGAGTGCTGAGCAGGGCGCTGGGCACCTCCCAAGAGCAAAATCCCAAATCCCGGCAGGGAATCGCAGGGCAACAATTTAGATATGGACTTATTTATTTTTTTGCACTGCAAGAAAACAGCCTAAAGCCTACCCCCCACCCTGGGATGCACCCCTGCACCTCCCCTTGATGCAGGTCCCCATCAGCAGGTAGGGAAAGGTACCTGTGCCAGCTGCTGGCAGGCTCCGCTGCGGCGTGTGAGGAATGAAGACCCACAGGCTGCATCCACACAGGACAGCTTTGTGCCACCCGAGCAGCAGCTGTCTTGCCCTCTGCCAGCCATCTCAGCATCCCCCCAGGGGAAATTAGGATCCCTCAAACCTCTTAATCCCAGTAAATAACATCATATGCTTCCTGCCCACTGTAAATAGGTCAGGGCAGCTCTCACCGTGGGTTCCAGGAATGCCAACGAGAGAAGAACAAATCCTCTGCCCCTCACGGGAATTACAAACTCATCATGGGGACAGATGCCTGCCTAGATCATCTCTGCATTACACATCCCTCCCAGGCCCCCTGCCCAGGTTGGAAAACCCCGTCCAGTGGCTTTCCTCACTCACTCAGGGGCCCCATCTCCATGGTTCCCACAGCTCAGGTGAAGCAGGAGGCTGGCAGGGGCAGGATTGGTGCCAGATGATTCATCTGCCAAGCAACTGCGTCGCTTGGTGCCAACCCACGGCCACGTCCCGAGGGCATCACAATGAGAATCTCTCCCCTCTGCCTCCACACTGGCAACACCTTCTGTGGTGAAGGGTTCGTGCCAGGGCCAGCTACAGCAGCCCACATCTGCTGCTCCATCTCTGAATGGAAATGCCAGGTGCCAGCACCCACAACTGGGAGGGGTGCTCAGAGGGCACTCACGGCACTTTTCCCAGAGCAGCACTGCCTGTCACCCTCCCCGGGGACACCTTCCTGCCTGGCTCAAGCCTGGAGGCTTGCGGCAGCCCCCCTAGCACTCCATTACACAGCGGCGCCCAACACTGCCCCAGCTCTGCTCCCTGGCACCTTCGGGGCTCTGAGGATGCATCCTCAGGGCACAGCACCCCCAAAAAGAGGCATCTTTGGTGCACACCTCCCCCTACACCACACCCAGCGCCCCCCCCCGACAGCTCAGTGTGCGCGTCCCCAGTACAGAGACACTTCCCCCCAACCCCCGCACGCCGGCGCACAGCCCCCCCCAGTCCACACACCCCAGCGCACAGCTCCCCCCAACCCCCGCGCCCCGCTGCGCGGTCCTTCCCCAGCCCGCCCCCGGTACCTCTTGGAGCGCTGGAGCAGGGCGCCGGCGGCCCGCTGGCTCCGGTAACCGGGCAGGGCTCCCCAGCAGCTCGGGTCCGACATCCCGGGGCGGTTCGGACCCACGTGGGGCCCGACCGCATGCACCGGCACGGCCTGAGAGACGCTACCGGGGCCGCGAGGGAGCTGGGGCTGGGTCCGGGGCTGGGTCCGGGCTCCCGCCACCGCCTCCCGCTGCCGCCGCCCGCCCCTTCCCGCCCGGCGGCGCCGGGGTTGCCATGGAGACAGGCAGCGCCCGAAATGGGCCCGGGGTTTCCATGGAGACAGGGGGAGCACCCCCAAAGGGAACGGGGGATGAGGCTGTCGCAGAAAAGAGGCAGCACCCCGAAATGGGACCTGGGGTTACTGTTGGGTCAGGGCAGCACCCCAAAAGGGGGTAAGGGTTAGCACAGAGACAGGGCAGCACCCCAAAAAGAAGTCAGGTTTGCCATACGGATGGGCAGCACCCCAAAATGGAGGCTTGAGGTTACCACAGAGATGGGCCAGCACCCCAAAATGGGGTCAGCGTTACCATGGAGATGCAGCATCTGCTGATGATGCGTAAAAGGAGCACAAATCCCCTCTCTAAGTCAGCAGGGGCAGCCCCAAAGCCTGGGAGTCCTTCAGGGGGAGGACACCTCTAGCAGCACCCTGCTGCCTACAGGACACTGTTCTTGGAGGGCATCTGCCTGGCAGTGCCCCAACAAATGTCCCACAACCTCCCTCCCATACGGGATTTCACCAGGCAGATCCCAAACAAAGAGCAGTGGCACCAATCCTCCTCCCTGCTGGTGACAAACCCCCCCCGTGGCAGCCAGCTGGTGCCACAGCCTGAAATCCTGACACAGGTGGTTTGGGCATGGTGAAAGGCCAGCACCAAACCTGGCAGCATTGTGCTTTCCCTCATCTGCCCAGCAACCAGGAGACACCACCACATGGAAACATCCAGAGGTATTGCTACATTCTTCATCCTCATCTCCATCCTCATCCTCACCATGATCATCTCCAAAACACCATCCTCAAGGCCTTGGCTAAGTGACCCCCTGGCCATGCTTATTTTGCCAGGTGCCACAGTTGCTGCGGGCAAGAGAAGGCCAAACAGGGCTGGCAGAGGGGAGCAGGGACCCCTGTGTGCAGGCAGCATCCTGCCTCCTGCCTGTCCCTGCCTGCCACAAATGGTGCTGTGCAGCAACAGAGCTCCTGCCAGTTCCTTCTCATCCAGTGCCAATCCTAGCAGACAGGTGGAGGTCCCCAGCGTCACCCATGAGTGTCAGGCAGGTACCATGAGGCACAGGGCCCAGGTGTGACTGCCAGGTGTCGGTACACCCACGCTGCACCTTGTCCCCAGGGCAAAGAGCAGCCAGCACACAACAGGGCCCAGCCACTCACTTCTGTGGCATTTGGCAGGGGGCACCCACCCTTAGAGCAGCCCCCACCTCCCCTTGCCCCATGGCAGAGCAGAAAAGGTGACAGTGGAGGTTTCCTGGGTGAGATGAAGGCACCACTGCCATTGCCACCTTGCTCCCTTCATGGGGCCCTGCCCTGGCTTGATTTTGAGGTGACCCCCCCCCTCAAAACAAGGATGCTTGGAGCCTGAACACCAGCACCTGTGGGGGCATTCCCAGTATGAACCAGCTGGCAGCCCACTGGCATAGCCAGGCCACTTTCAGGGTGCACAGGGCTGGGGACAGACCCTGGTTATGCCACCCCACGTGTCCTGCAGACATTCTTGGTTGGGGGGGATCTATCTCATTGCTGCCATCTCTACTATTGTTCCCTTCTTCCACAAAGCTGGTGGCTGTGGTGCCCGAGGAGGGGTTTCAGGGGTGTCTTACCTCCAGGGGTGCAGGGTTAGTAAGGGGCTGCAGGGGCTCAGCAGTGTTGGGCTCTGGCTGCTCGGGGGCAAGCTGCAAGGAGAGATGTGCCAGGGTAGTGTCACCGGTGGGCCAGCGGGCACCCCAGTGGCACAGACCTCTCTGGCTGGGCTGGGGGGGGGTGGGGTGTCCAGAGGCGGCCAGGGGCTAAAAGCAGAATGGGGACAGGAGATCAGAATGGGGCAGGGAGATGGGAGTGAGGCAGAGCTGGAGGATGAGCACAGGGGACATCAGGGACGGTGAAGGGTCTAAGGCTGGGTCTAGGTCTGCCGCGGGGGGGTCACCGGGCGAGGGTCTGCGCTGTGGATGAGGGAAGGAAGGCTGGGACCTGTGTCCCCAGGGTGAGGGGATGGACTGGGATAGGGATGGATTTGGATGGGAATACTCTGGGCTGGGGGTGCAGCGGGACGGGGATGCTCCCGTGCCCCATTGCCCACCCTCGGGGCCGCTACCGGCGTTCCCCATCCCCGTTCCGACTCACTCCAAGGTCAGCGAGGGGATCTTCAGCCTGTCCCGCCGAGATTTCATCCCGCCTCTGCCGCCGCCCCGCTCCGCTCCCCGCGTCGCAGCCACCGCCCCGGCTGCCCCCGCGCTGGGCGGCTCCGCCGGCGGCGGCCCCGGGGCTCCCCGCTTGGCCCGCCGGCCCCGGCCCCGCCCCTGCGGCTCGGCACGGTGCGGCTCGGCACGGTACGGCACGGCACGGCTACTCCCGGTGCACCCGACCCAACCCGGCTCGGTTCAGCGGCAGCCCTGATCCGTAACGCGCCCAGGATGTGCTGGGGTGATGCCGCTGCTGAGACATCGCAGCTCCAGCACAGCCCCAGTACAGCCCCAGTATGACGCCAGCACAGCCCTAACACAGCCCCAGTATGGCTCCAGTGCATCCTTGTCGCAGCCCCAGTACAGATCCAGTGCTCCTCCAGTGCATCCCTAATACAGATCCAGTATAGCCCCAGTATGGCTCCAGTACAGCGCCAGCATTGCCACAAGGTCCCTCCCAGCACAGCTCCTTCATGCCCCAGCACAAGCCTCAGGACTCACCAACGGCTCCAGCCCAGTGATCCCCCGAGATACTTTTACAACAGCCCCAGTGCACCCAACAACACACAGCCCCCACGGGAGCTTTACAACAGCCTCCTGCCACAGCCTAGTACAGCCCAGTACCACTTAGAGTACCTCAGCACACCCCAGTGCACCCCAATACACCTGCAGCAGAACACTCCTCACCCCAATACATCCCAGTACCCCCAGCACGCATACAATCAGGTTCCTCCAGGATCAGAGACCATGGCGACGCCACCCTCTCACAACAAGCCCTAGCACCATGTGACACCCATCCTTGCTGCCCCCTGCGATGCCAGTGCCACGTCCCCAGGCATGTCCCTCCCAGTGCCACCCCACTCCCCGGTGGCCCAGCACAGGCACTTACGCTCGTCCTCGCCGTGGCAGGCTCAGCTCCTTCTGCAATGAAAAAAATGAGAATCAGGGTCAGAGCCTGGTGCCAGGCATTGAGGGGTGCCCACTCATGGGACACCCCCACGACCTCCTGCCAGCCACCACTATGGCCCCCAGCACCTGGCTGGCACTGCAGGATCAGTTTTGCCTTGCGTGCCCCAGTTCTAAGGGTGATGAATCCCCTGTCTGGCTTCAGCGCAAGGACACATCTTCCACAGTTCCCAGGGCTGGTGGCATCATGGCCAGGCCCAGGAGCGTGGTCACGAGTGTGGTGGAGTAGGAGCAGCACCCAGGTGCCTGGCTGGAGCATGGCATGGTGGTGGCTGCACCTTGTCCCGAACCCTGTCCCCCCAGGCCTGGCTGCAGGCAGCAGCTAGCAGTGCCTGCACTCCTTGATTTTTTCATCTGTTGGGAATATTTCTTCCAAGACCTGTTTGCTCCAGGTAGTGCAACAGGGCAAAGGGCACCTGTGTGGGCAGGAACCCTGGCCTATACCATCCTCCCAGCATGGTGGGATCCATCACAACCCCGGTGCCCACCCATGTGCCACCAGATGTGCCACAGAGAGTGGCACAAATCTCACCAGCCACTGCAAGGGGCATGGTGTGAAAGGACTGGCATGTGCCATGGCACACTGTGGGATGCTGGCACATGTGGTGGTTAATGCCACATCATCACCTTGATCCTGTGCCCGCCGCCAGTGCCTGCCATGCCAATACCCCTAAGCCTCTTAGCCACATTCTTGGCACGGGCAGGGAGGTCCCGGCAGGGAGGGGGTGTTGTCACCCATCTGGATGCATGCAGCAGCTCCCATTGTACCCCACCCCGGGTTGCCTGTGCCCCATCTTGCTGCCCACGCCACGCAGCCCCTGCGGAAATCCCGGCACTGGGGTGTGCTGCCACGCAGTGATGCAGCAGCATTGCCATGGCAACCGATGACATCATGCCTTGGCACACAGGGACTTGGGCAGCCCCAGGGCCCACTGCTCTGTGTCTGCCCTGAGGTGGCGTGGGTGCTGGCACGGGGTGGGATGAGTACTGGCAGTGGGTGCCTGGGGTGGGGGTGGGTGTCCCAGTGCACCCAGCAGCACTGGGTGACCCTAGGGCTTTGCTGGGAAAGGGGCTGCAGGGTCCCCACATGCAGCAGGAGACCCCCAGCACTCTGACCCAGCTCTGCTGTCACCCAGATCAGATCCCCACCAGCAACAAGGGCTGTGCCACCAGCTGCTGAGCAGAGGCAGCAGCTAGTTTCATTGGTCAGCCATATGCAGCTGGGACAGAGGGACAGAAGGTCAGAGCCTTTGTGCCCCATGCTCCTCCCCACCCCACTGCACAGACCTCCCCATCCATGGGTGCAAGGATACAAAGCAGCCCTATGGCACCCAGCACCCATCGTTGCCAGGGGCTCTCCAGCCATGTTCCATCCACAGGGACATGCATGGGATAGCATCACTGGACCAGGACCCATGGGGTACCCCATGTCCCCATCCACCACAAGGCATCTCCTGTCAGCAGGTCCTGGTGGGACCTGGGATATGATCAGGAATGGTATTTGGGATGGCATCAAAAACAGCATCAGGAATGGCATTGAGAATGGGATTGGGGATGGCATTAAGGATGGAGACTGCTGCTCAGCACTTTGGGATTTGCTCCCTGCTGAGTCCCTTCTCATCGCTCCTGCCATGGGGATGTGGGCACAGCCAGGGCCCCACGGCTTCACTCTCCCCAGGGACTGCCAGCAGTGACACCCATGGCCAAGAGCCCCAAATCCCATGGCCATGGCCCCATCCACCCAGAACCCAGGGGAAGCGGCTCCCACCCAAGGCTCCTTCCTGGGCTGAGCGTGTGATGGAGCACAACTGCCCCGCGGAGATGCCAGCTCAGATGAAAGCAGCCTGGTGCCATCCTCCAACTGCCCCGACAGCTCTGGCCGGCCCCGATTAGTGCCACTGCCTTCTGCCAGCGGGCACGGGGCGGGGGGAAGATCACACGGAAAATCGGAGCCTGGGTAGGGGACTGCGGCTTTCACCCCACGGGGGCTGGGGCTCCTGTGGGCAGCGGGTGCAGGACAGGCAGGGAGGGTGGGGGCTCCTTGGCAGGAGCAGGAATGAAAGCGACGGAGGGGGGGTTGGCTGTTTCGAGGGGGCAACGTGGTGCTGGCACAGTGGTTTGTCACGGACTGGTCTGGAGGCACCACGGTGCTGTCGTGGGGCACCCCTTGTACTCTACCCTGCTCTTGGCACTGGGTGCCACACTTCACCCTCACCTCTGGCACACAGCACCCTGAGCACCCAACTCCTACAAGCAGCACCCACCTCCTGCGCACCCACAGCACTCACAGCACCCACCTCCTGCACCCCCCTCCCACTTACAGCACCACCTCTTGCGCCCCGTCCCCAGGACACCCACCCCTCACCCTCAGCACCTACCTCTCGCCCACAGCCCCCTGCCCCCGCAGCACCACCACAGCACCACCTCCCCCCGGGCTCACCGGGGCTCGGCTCCCCGCGCCGCCGCCGGTGCCTCGCTCTCCGTACCCGGTTCTCAGTGCTCACCTGGAGGCCCCGCCGCCTCAAGATGCTGGATTCGTCCATCCCGCCGCGCCCACCTCCTCTTCCCGCCGATCCCCGTGCTCCCGGTGCTCCTGGTGCTCCCGGTGCTCCCGCCCCGCCGCCTCCCGCCGCTCCCGGCGCGCCGCCCAGCGGCCCCGCCGCGTCACCACGGGACGTGCATCGACAGCGGTTCGGGGCTGGTACGGCACGGCAAGGGGCTGGCACAGCTTTCCTTGAATGGTACAGCCTAGCGCATCAGGGGCTGGCATGGCAGAGCGTGGCAAGGAGCTGGCACAGTCTAGCTGGTTCAGTACAGCCCTGCATAGCAGGGCCTAGCATGGCATAGCGTGAGGTTGGCACAGGGATGGTAGAGTTTTCCTGGCCTGGTACAGCTCAGCATATCGGGGCTGGTATTGCATGGCACAGCAAGGGACTGGCACAGAGCTGGCAGTCTGCCTGGCTCAGTACAGCCCAGCATGACAGTCCTCTATGGCACAATATGGGACAGTTCAGCATGGCACAGGGCTGGAACAGACCACAGCACAGGATGACATGGTGTTGGGTCTGGCACAGCACAGCATGGCATGGCACAGAGCTAGAATAGCACAGCACTGCACAGGATGTCCTGACGCTAGCACAGAACAGGACTGGCACAGTCTGCCTGGTTCAATGCAGCCCAGCATGGCATGGCCTGGGGCTAGCACAGCAGGGCACAGGGTGGGAACAGCATCCCTGGCTCAGTGTGGTCCAGCCCAGATCTGTCACATGGCTGGTACAGCCTGGCACAGCCCAGTACAATCCAGCACTGCCTAGCACAGCCCAGCCCTGCTCAGCAAAGCCCAGCCCAGCCCAGCCCAGCCCAGCACTGTCCAGTACAGTCCAGCATGACATGGCACAGCCCAGCTAGGTACAGCACAGTCCTGCTGTATGTTGCGGCCTGCCAAAGCCCAGCAAGGCTCAGTTTGGCACAGCATGGCAGGTGGGAGGGGGCACACACTGCTGAGTTGGAAAGAGCAGCAGGTGCCAGGGCACCCTCTGTGTCTCAGCTCTGACCATGCCAGTAGCAGGGGTACAAAGGGGTCACGACACAGGGACACTCCTGCCACTGCTGCCCTGCGGCCCCAAGCAAAAGCCACACAAGGGGGTACTTTCTGTGGGAACAAGGGGACTCTGTGCTTGGCCCTCGATGCCACCTGGCTCCACCAGCCTGGCGTCAGCCGTCCCATCACGCGGCCACCAGCATGCCGGTGCCCGCTGCTTGCCTGCCTCACTGGGGCTTTGTGTACGGCCGGGAGGGGCAAACTGTGCTGGGGATGGGGACAAGAGCCTGGTTTCAGCAATTGCCAGGCACACGCTACCGGGCACCTGAACAAGCCCAGCCCTGGAGCAGCCTCCCGAGACTCGCCCGGTCACGGCACGAGGGGGACCAAAACCACGCCAAGAGCTCAGCCGAAGGCCCCCAAGCTCCCGGCCTCTCCCGGGCTTACATTGCACTTCTCAGCGGGCCATGGGGGCAGGGCCGGGTCTGTTCCCAGCAGGTTGGGTGGCACAGAAGGACATTTCGGTTGCTTTCTCTTTTGGTTTTGGTAAAAGTGAGGCATGACCGTCCCCCTCCCCCCTCCCCCGCCTCTGGGTGCCTGGGAACAGCCTCCTGGGGCGAGCTTTCGGCAGAAGAGGAAACGCCGGGCGCGGGGAGCTGCTGCCAGCACCGGGCTGCCTCCGAGCTGGAAGGGAGCACCCACGGGGTGCTGGGGGAGAGGGCATCCAGGAAGGGCAGCAGAGCCCCGGCGCAGCGTGAGCCGCTCTGGGTGGCTGATGGCCGGGTGGCTGGTGGCGGCGCTGGCGGCGCTGGCGGCGGGCGGTGAGTGCCTCTGCGGCGCTGGCAGATGAGAGATAACTTTACAGACTTTCAATGAACGATTCGGGGGCGATAAGGCCCCGGGGAGCCGCGACGGCGATGGAGACGCTCGCCTGAAACCGCAGGGACGACTGAAGCCTGGTGAATCCCTGCCAGCAGCGGGCAGGGGCCAGAGCGAACGGCACTGGCCAGTGCCACAGCTCCCGGGAGGGGGGAAATGGGGAGTTTAGGGTGAGAATCACCCAGGTGGCTGCTTGGATACCGTGGGTGAGCAACATGGCAATGGAGCAGTGATTGGAGCTCCTGCTCTATCCCGGCCTTGCCCAACCCACTGGGTTTTGGGGTGTGGGAATCCCCCCAGCCGCTGCCCTCTCCTGTAGGCACTGCCATGGCCCCTGGATTCTCCTGCTGGAAGCAGTGCCAGTCCCGCTCCCGCCCATTCCTCTGCTCCTGGCCACCCCTAGGCCCCACCGGCAACACCTCCTACCTGCTGACCTTCTGGTGAGTCGGGCACTACAAGTGGGGATGGATATCTTGGCCTGGGGATCCCATGGGATGCATCCTGACCAGGACACATGGAGACATGCACCCTCCAAGTCCCAAACCCACTGGGAGGGCAGGTGCTGCCCCATGTGGGTCCAACTTTGTGCCCACTCCTGTTCCAGCTACATGCCACCCAGGCCGTGCCAGAAGTTCAAGGTGGGCACAAGCACAACATACATCCTGAGTGAGCGTCGCGTTTATGTCTTGACCAATGTCACTGCCTGGGTGGAGGCACGCTGGGGGCACCATGTTCACAGGACCCCCAACATCACCCTGTACCTCAACGAGGCTGGTAAGTGCTGGTGAGGCCAGGCTGGGTAGCAGCACGTGCACCATAACCATAACTAAACCTGCTCTTTACAGTCAAGCTGGATCCACCTCCCTCTGGGATGTCCTTCAACAAGACTGGTGGGCAGCTATGGCTGCAGGTGCCAGGGGCACCGTGCTACCGCAGGCACCAGCCACTGCAGCGGGAGGCTCGCTTCCGGAGCCTGGGCAACCGAGGCTGGATACAGGTAAAGCCCTGGTGTGCCAGAACCAGCGGTGACTGATGGGATGGGCAGCAGTGCCAGGGTAGCTCAGGCAGCCTGGGGAGTGCAAGGGCTTGGTGGTGCCACCAAAGCTGTCCGTGCCCAATCTGTTCCGGGGTATTATCAGCTCTGCTGGCTCCTCCCAGCTGCAGGGTTCTGCTGTGCCTGCAAGGGGATCAGGCTGCGATGTGTGGGGATTACGCAGCCAAGCCCCGGATTACACCAACGATGACGACAGAGAAAATCTGGACACTTGTCCCCAGCAGCTGGGGATGCTGCATGATTGCTGCTGGCAGGTGCCAGTACCAAAGGTGTGGTGCCCCTGGTTGAGGGCACCCTCCTGACCACCATGTCCCCTGTGCCCTGCTTTGCTCTCTCAGTCCCCTGATTGGGGGGACATAGTGTGGCATCCACTTTGATGTCCCAGTAATATACTGGTTTTACTGGGTGGGTGCCTGCCCCCCTGGTTCTCCCTGCAGGTGATGTGCGAGACAGTGATGGGCAAGGATGACTCAGGTTGGTTTATCCTGTGGGGATGCAGGGGACAAGCATCTCCCAGGAAGGAGGGGTCCCAGATCGTGCAGCCCAGAGGCTCTGCCCTGAGCTCTTCCCTGCCCCCCAGCACTCCCCAACAACCAAAAGCTGGAGAAAAGGGGGAGAGGATGTTACCCCTTGCCTGCCTTTGTCACCCCACCCTAGTGACCTGTGCCCTGGGGCAGAATGGTGCCTTTGAGGTCCAGCTCCGACACAAGCCCCATCACTGGAGCAGCTACTGGAGCAATTGGAGCAACTCCATCTTTGTTCCCGAGGGTGAGGAAGAGGAGAGGAGGTGTATGGGATCCAGGCAGCTCCCAAAACCACCAATGGCCCAGCCAGGCTCCTTCCTTTCACAGAAATCCGGGCGAGCCCTGTGCTGAGCTACCAGCTGGGGAAACTGGGGAGAGCTGGGCAGCGCGTGCTGAGGCTAGGCTGGCAGGTATGGTGCCATCCCCAAGGACCCTGCCAGGTGCCCCCCACCATCTCATCCCTCCCTCTCTCTCCCCAAGCAAACCCCCAAGGAGCAGGGAGATGTCACCTACACACTGCGTGCGCACATGCTAGCGTGCCACTGCACCGAGCTGGTTGAGGAGGAGGTCGTGGTGCTGAGGAGGGAGGTGACAATGCACAACCTCACCCTGTCCGGGGCCGAGTATCAAATCCTGCTGATGGCTGCCAATGCTGCTGGACCGGGCCCCCCACAGCAGCTCCATGTGCCAGCAGAGCAGCATGCAGGTATCCACCCTATGGAGGGACCCAGCTCCCAGGCAGCCTCCAGGGAGGTCTTTTCCCAGCCGTCCCTCACAGCCCCCATTCATCCCAGATTTTGGCTTCGAGGACATCAGTGTGGCTGGCGGCACCATCGTGGCACGGTGGGAGGCACCGAGCCCTGGCTCTGTCTACTGCTTTGAGCAGCAGGTGCTGCATGGCGACCCCAAGCAAGGCACCTGCATCCAGCAGGATTTCCCATCTGGGAGCATCCACGTGGAGAGAGGCAAGGAGCCCCCTGAGCATCCAGTTTGTGCCCCCTGCTTGGGGCTGGGGCCCTGTGGGGTTTAACCAGCATCCCTATTTCGTCCCCAGGAGCGCTGCAGGTGCCTGCGTGTCACCGCCTGGCTGTGCACGGCTGGGCCCCGCACCAGGGCTGGGCCACCCTCGCCCTGCAGCACCACTACGCCGGCAATGGTACCTGGGGAGCCAGGGAGTGCCTGTGCTGGGTTCAGCTGCAGAAAGAGAGGGCTGCAAAACTCTTCCCCTTTTTTTTTTTTTTTTTACCCCCGCCCCCATCGGGCGCAGCCTCACTGGCCGTGCCTATCCGCATCAACGCCAGCACCGGGGATGCCACCACCATCACCCTGCAGTGGAGCCCACCCCCCCATGCCACCTGTCCTGGGGCGATGGCCAAGTACCTCATCTGCCACATGGCCAAGGGGGACAATGTGACGTGTGAGTGGGACCCCTGTTCCCCCGTAGGGCAGGAGGAGGTCAGCCTGCAGGCAGCTGCTGGACACCCTTCGCTCGTTTCCTTTTGCGTAGACGCCGAGGTGGACGCCGTAGTCTCACACCACACCCTGCAGAACCTGCGGCCCGGCACAACCTACAGGGTGGCTGTTCGAGAGGTGACAGAGGAGAGTAGAAGGACCTGTGGCACTTGGTGGCACTTCCGGACCAAGGCACTGGGTAATGGCTGGGGTGCTCAGGGTGCTCACCCTTGCCTTGAAATGGCTCTTAAGTCCCGCGTGGTGCTGGGGGCAGAAGTGCCACCACCCAGCCATGTCTATCCCCAGGTCCCCAGGCAGCAGCATGGAAATCCAACCTGAAGTACCTAGGCATCTTACTCAGTCTCCCCACCATGGCCACCATCTACCAGCTGATCAAAAAAAGGTGACGGCAGCACCCTCACCCCCACCTGCCTTGGCCGCCAGGCCCCCAACTCCCTCATTATCCACCCCCTCACCAACCACCCCCTCCCCAGGGCTCGCCGCCTCCTCTTGCCACCCCTGCCCCAGCCCATGGGCACCAAAGCCATCCAGTTCTCCACCAGTGAAATGAGCCAGGTGAGATAGGAGGTGCAGGAAAGGTCAGGTCCTGCCCCCCAGCAGGCACCTGTGCATGGTCCTGGCATGGGACATCCCCATCCCAAATGCATCTTGCTGTTAGGGCCAACCCAGGCCAGGCTTTGTGGAGCCCTCAGAGAGGTTCAGCCCTGCTGAGCTGCTGATGCCAGAGCCAAATGCCAGCAAGGAGCTGCCAATCCCAGAGTTGAATCCTGACAAGGAGATGGCTAACAGCAGCACATGGCGTGGCACACATCAGCCTGGTCCCACAGCTGAGGAACCAGTGGTGCTGTGCCCACCGGGCTGTGAGCAGGAGCTGCCCTTCGCCTACCGCAGGCAGGAGGTGCTGAGCCCAGAGGCTTTGCCACCACCTGGCAGCGCTGGCTGCATCAGCCACATGCCCAGCAAGGAGGAGGAGGAGGAAGAGGAGGGAAGATGGGGGCTGCATCAGCCACTGATTCCTATCACCCTTCTCATCTCCAACAAACCCATCATCATCAGGAATGAGGAAGGATGGAACCCATCACAGGAGGAGCTGGTGCCATAACCAGCACTGGACCAAGGGCAGCAGGGATGGATAGCAGGAAGGGGGCAGGGGGCTCCCATGGGATGCTGGGCACTCACCCCTTGAACTCGTGGCCAAACTGGCATTTTCAGGGTTCTTTTTGGTTACCAGGATGTGGTAGGTGATGCCTCCAGATTCCATGGGCCGGGATCTGGCCAGGCACATCCCAGCCTCAACTGTTCCTTGGCAATAAATCAGAAGGGAAGGTGGCTGCAGAGTCCATCTGGAGCTAAGGGCATTTCCTTGGCCAGATCAGGAGCAGAAGCAAAGCTTTAACCCAGCTGGCTGCACCCTACCTGATGGGATGGGGGCATAAACAGCCCATAAACACTGGCAATTTGCAAGAACTAGGGAAAAAAGTGCAAAATGTTCAAAAAGAAATGTAACAATAAATAAAATTTAAAAAAAAAAAAACAAACCCAAAAAAAACAAAATGCAAGAAGCAGCAGAGCTGAGGTGGTTTCTCTTGCCTGGCCAGGAAGATTTCAGCAAGGATTTAGAGCTGAGGGTGGCACAGGACTCTGCGGGGCTGAAATGGGGGTGATGTGGGGCAAGCAAGGCCCCCCCAGTACCCCAACATGGGGCTGTGCCACGGCCCTGGGCCTTATCTGGGACAGAACTGAAGATGCTGAAGATGAAAAGTGGTTTGTGGTTTTGTGTGAGGGGCTGGAGGCGTCAGCGCTGACTTGCTGAGAGTGCAAAAAATAAGGGAAAAAAAAAAAAAAAAGACATCTAAATGGGGTTAGCAGCGCGGGGAAGTCCGGGGCAAGGCACTGTCGGCAGAACTGTGGTAACTGCCACAGCTGCCAGCGCACGACTCAGCCTCCTTGCCGCTGCTCTTGGCCCCACTCGTGATTTCACCAAAGTGATGCTCACAGCACGGACACGCGCGGGCGGAAATCTCGCCGATGCCACCCGGAGGTAACGCAGCGGGGCCCGCGGCGGCGCATGGCTGAGCTTCGGCACCTTCCCCCGGCTGGAAGCCTGGGCTTTGATGGCTCTGCCTGGCGCTCCGGGGATGGGGATAGCTGCCACTGAGTCATTCCCACAGCTGGCGGTTCTGGATGCGTTCATCGGGGCCCCGCAGGACCATGACCACCGCTGCTGTGCCCGCTGGTGTCAGCCACCGCAGGTCCGAGGCATCTGGCTGCCGGTGAAGCCACGAGGTGGCACCAGCCCCGCGTCCCACGGAGCTTCCCGGCACAGGATATCCATCTGTGCCTGCCCACCGTGCATCGCCCGAAGGCCCCTGCGCCACTAGCCGCCTCTGTCCTTGCCCTCCAGCGCCCCAAGTCCCTGGGGATCAGCTGGAGGATGGGGCTCGGTATCCTCCAGGTCCCTAAAACCCATTGGGGAGATCAGATGTAGAGATTTCTATTGGGAGTGGGCTATGCGGGGCTTGCTGTCAGGAAGCGTTGGGTTACAGGCTGGCTGCGAGCACTCGCTCGGGTTTCAGCCTAGCCGCTGTTTACAGCCCGGTTTTGGGGCCGGGGCAGCGGCTGAGAGGTCAGGGCTCATCTGGGTTGGGTGGCACCATGAACACCGGGCCCGGTGCGGCGCCAGCGCTGCCGGTTAATCACTCCTCTTCGTGGAACGAGTTCATGCCAGGACAGTCGGCCCCGAATGCTGCACTCTGGAGAGATGGGGACACCCTGCAGGGTTCCATCCCACCCACGGCACCCCTCACATCCCCCCGGCAGAGTCGTGCGTTCTTCCCGCGTCTGGAGCTGGCCGGTGCTCAGCCGGGAGCACGGTGCAGCGCAGAGCCTGCAGGCACCATGCCGGGGAAAGCTCATTGAAGGCAGCCTTCCCAATTAGTGCGAGTGAGCGGCTCGGGACTGCCTAATTAGTTTAAACTTAACAGAACTGTTTTCCAAATGAGTCTCCGGGAGCTGCTCTGAGCCCAGTGACCCGAGGACAGCCACTGGGACCAGCTTCTGCAGCCAGGAGGTGACCTTCTCAGCTCCCCCATCCGGATCCGACCCCAAGCAGGCCCCAGACGTGCCGCAAGGGCACCAGCTATGCCTGGCAGAGCTGTCACCACCCGAAGCCTGAGGCCAGGCAACTCATTACACTAAATGCAGAGGCAGATCTGGGATAGCTCAGGGACAAGCAGCAAAAAGCCATCGCAGCAGGGGAAAAAAAAAAAAAAAAGCAGCACCCATCCCAAAGGAACTGTGGGGTCCCCCTTTGGGAGGGCTTCAGGGTCAGGCTGGGATTTTGCTCCTGGATCAAAGAGTTTAACCTGCTTCCCAGCCTTGGGGAAAAACAGCCCCCAGAGCAACAGCCTGGGCAGTGAAGAAGGTTGCAACCCTGAAGTCCCTTCCCTTGCCCATCTGTCCCTCTCCCAGCCCCTTTCCCCTCCCCAAGCCCCAGACTGGAGAAGATCAGATGCCAGCACAATGTTTGATCCCAGTCCCACCAGGAACCGTGGCAGGGAGGAGGATTATTTGCCGGACAAAAAGCCACCACTGCCACCAGTGACAGTGCCACCTGCTCCCGGCAGAATTAGGTGACTATTCAGGAGCTGCTTCGTCTTAATCTCTAAACAAACAAACCAATCCCTAGGATAGGGAGGGTTTAAATTATTATTATTTTATTAATTAAGCAGCATCCACAGAATCATTTCAGCTAGAAAACAGCTCTAAGGTCACCCAGCACCACCATGGCCACAGGGGTTTTGAACACCTCCAGGGACAGCGACTCCACCAGCTCCCTGGAGAGGCTGTTCCAATGCCTGACCAAGTGCCAGGCAGCTCTTCCCAATATCCAATCTAAACCTCTGAGGGCTGCATCCCACTCAGGGGCATTTCCCACCCCAGCAGTACAATCCCCCTCGATGGGGATGCTCAGGTTTCTCAGTGGCTGCTGCAGGGGAAGTTTTGCTTTTCCTCCCTAAGAAAAAAAATTTGGGTTCGTCCTTCCCCCAGCCCTGCTGGTACAGGCACCCCCACTGTGCCCATGGAGTGGGGAAGGGGCTGAGGGTACCGCAGCTGGATAGGCGGCCACAGCAGGATGGACAGGGGCTGGCCACAGCTGGGCTCAGCTTGTTTTTA
This sequence comes from Indicator indicator, assembly GCF_027791375.1. Lineage (NCBI taxonomy): Eukaryota > Metazoa > Chordata > Aves > Piciformes > Indicatoridae > Indicator > Indicator indicator. The sequence goes on along the minus strand of NC_072045.1, from coordinate 2,138,216 downwards.
AAGCCCTGAGTATTCCAGCGACCTTTCGCAATCGGCGGTTTCACCGCAACAACACCAACTGCAGTTTGACTTCACAAACAAGGTCCGTGGCCGCTCAGCACCCCTGGCTCTATCCTGCTCACGTCAATCTCAGCCCTTTGCTGCAACAGCTTCACCCGGGCAAGCACCATTTCCAGACCCGGGAATGGAAAATGCCTTGAAGCTCCATCAAGATTAACTATTTTATGGTTTCCCCCCGGCACCCGGAGGGGCTTGGACTTGCCCTAGATGCTGAGTCGCTGCATAAATCCCAACGGGATGCTGCGTGCCCCAGTGTATGAGCCAGAAGGAGCGGCCAGAAGCCATCCTCTTCCTCTGCCGCGTGAGAAACACCAGGCTGAGGGCAAGAAATGATTTTTTTTTTTTTCCTCTGCAGTTTTCATGTTTTCAGCTGGCTGCCCCAGGGGAGGGGGCAGATCAGCCTCTGGCACAGCCGAAGCTTTCCAGGCTTTGGCAGCAGCCCGATGCGGCTAAGCCACAGGGAATTATTAGAATTATTAATAGGGATTTTTTTCCCCCCAACCAAAACTTTGTAATAACAATAATAAAAGAACTCATAAACAAAGGCTCTGGGAGCCGGGCAGCGCTTCCCCAGCTATCGGCTGATCGCGAGGGAAGGACGCGGTGCCCTTATCAGCGCACACATTCCCTGCCCTCCTGGCAGCAGAGCCAGCCAGAGGTTTGCAGCATAAACATATTTTGCTGGAGTGGCCGGGGTTGACCTAAGGACAGTGGCTTGGTGGGAAGCAGAGACTCCCTCAGATCCCCTTTTCTGCAGGAGATCCCCATCGCTCCCCGCCGAGCCCTGCAGCGATAAACACAGACCCAACTCCCCCCCGACCCCCCCGTTTACCAGCTCCTGGCAGGCAGATTGACTCACCCGCATTTTTTTCACACACCAAATCGCTGGGAAGCGGAGCGAACCGGCTCGGGGCCCCTCGGCACCGACCGACAGTGCCGCTGCCGCCCGCCCCGCCGGTGCTGCCTGCCGCGGCCACCTCCAACCGGTTGGGATCCCCCCAAGCTATCGCTGTCTCCATCACTGGCCTGGGATGTGGTGGCATTTACACAGCTGCTGGGCAGGAAAAGATCTCCTGCTCCACGTAAAGCCCTGCATGTAAAAGTAATTGAGTGAAAGCTTGCTAACGAGGTCAGTAAATAGGGATGGGGTTAACTGTAAAGCCCTGGTGCTGAGTGGGTGTCCCTGTGAGCTGGCTTGGCCCTTTCTTCTCCCCCAAACTGGGCTTTGTTGACCCAAGGATTTTTAGCTGAATCAAGCTCAAAGCTGCTGCTTCTTGCAGGGTGAGGGAAAGAAAAAAAGAGCAAATCCCTGTTTGTGGAGATTCAGACTGGGGAGCAGGAGCAGGGACTGGAGCTGTGTGGTTTATCAAGGTTGCCCCATTGCACTTTGAGCAGGGCCAAGATGGGGGACAAGGACCAGTGGGGGTGACAGCCCCTTGTTCTTCACCTCTAAACTGAGTCCCCACCAGCACCCAGAGCAACCCACCAATGCCACTGGCATCCTGCATGGTGCCAAACACCTCAGTCAGATGAGGGTTCCACACGACTGGCGGAGCATCACCCAGGAGCACCAGCAAACATGGCCCAGGATGGGGAGCAGTGCTGGGAGCAAAGTCCCATGGTGGCATGTCCCTGGCACAGGGCACAGCTGTGTCACTCACAGATATCAGCCATTCCCAGATCTCAGCCATTCCCAGCATGCTGGTGTGGGAGCTGTGCCACGTCCCCAGCTGTGCCATGGCCGTCCCCACAAGCCCTGTTTGTGTGCCAACACCTCACGTGCTTCCATGGATGACTCGGGGGGGGGGGGGGGAGGTTTTTTGCTTTAGTGTTTTTTTTCTTTTACAAAGCCAAAATATTTGCATCCCTGCAGGGATGGCTCTGGGTCACCAAGCCCAGGATGCTGCACTGGGATCCCAGTGGGGGAGGGGACACCCAGCTCAGCAGGGAGGGTCCCCAGTGGCACCCTGCACGGGCAGCACCATGCCCCTGCAGCCCTGGGTGTTTATACATAGACATGTTTGTGCGCGGCATCTGGTTCTCTCCCAGCTCCCTCCTCACTCCCAACCAACTGGAGAGAAGTCAAAAAAGTCATAAAAAGTTTCCATTGCCCAGGGCGGGGAGCTGGGACTGTGCAAGGGCCTGAGAAGGCCCACAGCGACAGACCCCAAACAGGGAGGGGGGGGTCTGCCCCAGAAAAATCAAGCAGTTGGGGTTGCTACAGGGAATCAAGGTGGTGGTTTGCTGCTGGCAGCCCATGGTACCAGCCAGCCCCGTGGCAAACCCAGCAGGAGTGCCACCCAGCACCACTGGGGCTTGTGAGATGTCTTAATGAGCATCACAAAGCCCACCTGCATCACCACTGTGTTCCATGGGGATGGCACAAGTGGCACATGCAGCACGTCCAGCTGACTGCTCCAGAGCCTGGCTTTTGGCATAAACCAAGCCCAGGCTCTCCCCAGCCTGCCCCAGTAAGGCCTTGCTGCCTGTGCTGGCTCTGGGGAAAAGCTGTGATTCCAGTTGAGCCAGCAGGGAAAACCCCGGCACAGGGACCTGGGGGCTTTGCCTGTGACTTCCATGGGTGGGAGTGGCCCCAGCAAAGAGCTGCTGAGTCAGTAGGCAGAGGGTGGCCACGAGGCTGCTCTGGCTTGTTGGGGTGCACAGCTGCTTACCAGTGTCCCAGCAGAGCTCTGCCACCACCCTGCAAAGAGATGTCCCTGGAGATGCTGCCATGGCCAAGCTGTGCTGGTCACAGCACTGAAAGCTAGAACAAAACCAAAACAAAGCCCAGTGGTGCTGGGGACTGTGTGCATGTCCCTGAGGTGCTCAGAGAACCCCTGGCACAGCATAGGTCAAGCAGGTCCCCATGCTCCTGGGCACCCATCAGCACCAACTTGCTGCTCCCCAGGGTAGAGTTGTGCCAGCCGTGTCCCACTGGCTGCAAAGATGCTGAATTTGAGCAGCACATCAACCATATCCCAAGCTGGGTGTCCCCAGATTTGGTATCACCAGCCATGCCCCTGCCCCTGGTGCTCCCATGATGTGTACTGGGGCAAGCTGCACCCTGCAGGGCTTGGCCCAGCTGGATTGGAGGAAGGTGGCTCCTGCTTTGGAGCTGGATGGGTGCCCAGACCAGGAGGCAGCATGCGTGCAGCTAATCCTTGGCCCTTCCAAGGTGATGCTGGCACATTCTGTCCCTGCCAGCGCCAGGATGGCTGCAGGGTCTGTGTGTCACCCTCCCTGCAGCACAGCCATGCTGGCCCCCGGCCACTGACTGCTGCAAGACAACAGCCTCGAATGAAGGCTGTGGCCTCCATGCTGGGACTGAGCATCCTCCAGGGACTGGGAGAACTGGGGAGGAAGGAGCAGCCCCTCAAGGTGCTACAGAAAGGGACTGAAGGGATGTAAGATACAGTGTGGGGGTCCCAGCACCCTGCAGAGCTAAGAGCTGTGAAGAAGGTCCCAGCACTCCAGTGCCCAAGGCAGAGGGTGTCACACATTTTTGAGGCTGAAGGGCAAAGAGGAAAAGCGAGAGCAGCAGAGTTGGGGGCAGGGGGTGGTATGGTGTTTCCATGCCCCTTGCAAGGAGCAAATTTTGTTGGGTGGTCTGGGAAGCATTTTCCAACAGGCAGGGCCAAGAGCTATAAATAATCCCAGCACTGTAGTTACGCAACGAATCTCCAGCGCTGGGTCTCTGGGCCATGGCCGGCACGGGGCCGTCTGGGCTCAGCAGACCCTGGAGCACCCCTGCAGACCCCCAGCCCCCACCATGCTGTGCCGATAAACAGGAGAACAGGTTGTGCTGGGCAGTAAGGACTTTGGAGCTGGGGAAGATAAATAGGCGAAGGTTGCAGGGAGCACTGGTGGTTGTGAAAGCGCTGCCCGGGAGGAGCTGTGCCTCGCCCCAGCTCCCAGGATCCCAGACGAGGTATTTTTAGCCCTGCCAGGACTCGGGGACACAGCCCTTTGTTGGCAGGGGACCCATCACAGCCATGCCCCCTGCCTTGCTGCCTGGCCTTAGGAGAAGAACCCTGGAGGCATTTATAAGAATTCCTGCTGGGAAAATCTCTCCCATGTGGGGTGTGGGAGTGGTGCCCACTGGCATTGGATTCCCTGTCCCGCCATGGCCTGTCCCCACGGCTGTCACCATGACGTGCATTCCCAGAAAGGTTCAGGAGGATGTGGGGGGGTGCTCGCTGCTTTCTTCCCCTTCAGTCCTGGGAATAAGCAGCTCCTTGTGTGGCCACAGCAGATGATCATGGTCTGACCGGCAGCCCCTGGCGATCACCACCGCTCGGCGCTGCCCAGCACAGAATGGCCTCCTTGTGCTGTGCTGCGGTGTGGCAGAGCTTGGCTGGGGTGGGGTTGGTCACAGGGTTTCCTTCGGAGGCATCTCGAACCAGGGGGTTGTGGTGCTGCAGGTTGTGCCCTCTTTGATGTCCCCCCAAAGCCCTGGCATAGAGCCGTGAGGCCACACAGCAGTGGCCACCACACCACCAGGGGCAGATCTGGGCATGCCTCAACCCCAGCAAGGATGCAAACAGCGCCACTGCCAGGCTGGTTAATCCTCTCCTGAGGAGGATTACTCAGTGTGCCCAAGGATGCCAAATTAAAACCAGATTTGAATGAAGGCTGCATGAGCTGTGAGCTCACAGGCAAATTCTGGGCTGGGTTATCTCACCCACGTGCCACGGCCCTGAGCAGATCAGCAAACAACGAAAACAATAAAGGCAAAAAAAAAAAAAATCAAATCACATTCCAGTGGCAACACTTTTTTGAGCAGTCTGTGGAAGGCAGAACCAAAGCCCTGCCTCGAGCACTGCTTTGCAAGTGCCAAGATTCACTGCATCAGAACAGAAATGCTGCTGAAAACCAAATCCCAGCCCCAGGAAGCAGGTGAAGGAGCTTCCCTGATCCCTGCACAGCAGCCCTGCCCAGCTGGCCCAGCGTGGGACTGATCCCAAACTTCCTCCAGGAATGGCTGAGCCACCACAGGAGTGTCCTGGCTCCCAGATGGAGCTGCAGGGTCCCTGCCAGGCTGCTGGAGAGAGAGGACCACATCTGTCCTCTGACAGCTCAGGTAGGAAGAAGCAGCAAGCATGGAAAAATAGAACAGGATCACCTGGAGTTGGGCTGTGTTGGTGAGGGGGAAGGTCCAGAGCTGCATGGAGATGTTTGAGCTGGGGGCATGGCACAGAGCATTGCTCTCAGCACTGGCCCCAGCCAGAGCAGGGAGCTCTGAGCACAGGGGATCAGCCCTGCCTGAGTGACCCAGTTAATCCCAGCACAGAGTGGGACTGAGTGCAGGGTGGAGCTGGGTGCCTGCGGCAGGGAATGAAGCAAGGGCAGGGAGCATCCCAACAGCCACGTGAGCTGCAGTGCTCTGGGCAGTGGGAAGCAGAAAGGCAGAGGAAAACAAAAACCATCCAGGCAACATCTGGGTGTAAAGAATTTATTTGGAACAAAGATTCCCCAGCAAAAAGTGGTACAAAAAGAATAGAGACAAGAGTGGTCGTTACAAAAATGTTCACAGCTAGAAAACAAAACTCACCTGAGCAAGCTGCAGTGGAGTGGCCCCAGGGCAGGTGGCCCCAGCACGCCTGGCTCAGGGGCATGTTGACATCAGTAGCCCCGTGGGCAGGACTGGCTCAGTGAGGGAATGCAAAAGTCCTCAGCACCCAAACCCTGCTCAGATCCTGCTGGAGTGAGCAGGATCAGCCCCATGGTACAATACCCAGTTCACCAGTTCCTGTGCCAGTCAGCACAGGGTACTGCACGGTGAGGGCATAGCCAGGGCCACCAACCCTTCTACAGGCACAGGATCAAGCTTGTCCTGAACAGAACTCCTGGTCCTGAAGGACTCTTCAGCTCCACATCTCCCATTCATGGCTGTCGCCAGTCTCAGACCATGCTTGTCCACCAGCAAGATGCCAGAGGCACAGCTCCAAACCCCCATGGTGGGTACTGTACTTTGGGGGATGGTTATCAGCCCCATCACAGGGGAGGCATCAGCACACTGGGGAGGTTTGGTGCCAACACACCAACCAGCTGTCCTGTTCTCTGTGGCACCTAAGCACCGCCACTGACCATAAATTCCAGGTCCTCTGCTCTGGTAACAGCACATGGAAGCCTTTAAAGTTTTGGCAGGCCAGCTCTAACCATTCCTCCTGTAAGCATCACCAGGCTTGTGGTGGTCAAACATTATCAGCAGCAGACAAAGTCTCTGCTTCATCTGGCCAGAAAAAGGCCTTTTACTGAGCTGCAGTACAGGAGTTGCAATCTTGCTGAGCTGCTACAGAAGGGCTGCACCTCCAGCACCATGGGACTTGAACCCAAGCAAAATTAAAATATTCTCCAGAAATCCTAAAATAGTCTCTCCAAGCTCCTGTTTTCCATGACAGGAGTTGCCAGTGCATGGCCACTGCAGGCAAAGGGAGAGCAAACATCTTCCCTTTGAACCCCAACATACTGGGGTAGTTAACCCTCCACATCCTGCCCAACCACACACGGAGCTACTCCACGCTGTGGGCTCTCCTGTGTCCTCCTACCATGTACGAGTCCGCCACAGCAGGCTCAGCATCAGTCCAGGCCGAGAGCAGTGAGCAGAACTGGGGACTCGGTGCTGCAGGAGCTCTGGTCTCACAGCCACCATGTCCCTTTTTCCAGGCCAGTGCTGTGAGGGTGCAAGCTTCCAACCCAAGGGATCACCTCTCTGTCAGCCGCATCCGATGTGCTTCTCTCAGCAGGTCATGCAGCGCGGACGGATGTTGTCTGAAGGAGGGTTTGGATCAATCTGCAAAGCCAAGGTTACAGTCAAGAACCCCAGCAGTGGGTGCATCCTAGCTGGTCCCACCAGCCCTGCCAGCTCAGGAGGGTTTGATACCTCTGAATACAGGGGAGGGGGTCGGAATCGGAATTCCTGGATGTAGGCAAAGAAAGGACCCTCCAGGACACCACCGAGCTCACTGCGGCATGGTGGAGCCAGGCTCCGCTCGGCCTCAGGGCTGGACACGACTGAGGAGTATTCAGGAGGAGCTGAAGAGAGAGCAGAGCCATCAGGGAGGAGGAAACACTCTGCACTAATGGGAGACACGCAGGTAAAAGGGCTTCAGATCCACTGTTGCCCAAACTCTCCCAGTTCAGAGAAGAAACCCAGGAGATGCAGCACCACAACCAAGGAAATAAAGCAAACAAAGCAGAAGTTGGTCCTGGAGCAAGAGAGAAGGCTGAGAACTCACTGATCCAGCACCCAGATCCCGGAAAGAGGAAGACCCTCACCCTCCGGCTGCTCTGGGATGGTGCTCAGCCAGTCCAGGCTGAGGCTGTACTGGCTGCTGACGCTGGATGTGCGGCTCCCGAAGGGATGCAGTGGGATGGTTCCGATGACCAGCGGCAGCTCCAGGAGCAGCTTGGACGTCCCAGGAATGTCCACACAAACCTGCAGGAACAAGACACAGGGAAGCTTAGCCCTGGGCATTTCCCCAGTCTGGATGGGCTGGTATCTCCCCAGAGCACTGGCTTGAGCTGGCCAAGACGGAATTCTTGCGGTGGGATGCAAAGGGAGGTGGAAATGCTCCAGCATGAGCCCTTGTGCTGTGTGTGAGGGGCAATGGGACAACAGGGAGAGCTCAAAACCTCAAATCACCAGCCCCAAAATTCCTGCACTGGCTCAGAATGGGGACAATAAGCACAGCTGTGGTGAGAAGGGGAAGCTGAGATGCTGCGAACGCTTCCCATGAGTCCCTCACCTTCAGGGAGTATTCCACCTGGAGGATGCGGCACTGCAGGATGGATGGAGCCACCGGTGGGATCTTCAGTGCCCGCCCGTGCCACACTTCCCGCTTGCCCGCTGTGATGGAGTCGCCAACGATGCTGGTCACCACCAGCCTCTTCTGCTTCTTGGTGCCCCGAGCGATGAAGGTCTGGGTCTGGATGATGGCCACCTTGGGCACCACTGCTCGGCTTGTGCAGTTGTCGATCTCGGCAAAGATGGGGATGAACTCCCCTGGAAGAGAGACGTTCATGCTGGAGGAGTCCAGGGGATTCCAGCACAGGATCACCATAGCTTGCCAGGCTGTCTGCCACCACAGGCACAAAGGTTTAATGTGGTAGGAGCCTGTCCTGAGGAGGTTGCCCACATCAAGTATACTAAAGCTCTCTCAGCTGATTTCATGCCAGAAGTTGCGAGCCCAGTTCACAACAACCTCAAAACTCCTTCCCCTGGGGTCTACCCCAGGACCTGCAGAGGTTCAAGGGCACCTGCAGGTGGGCTTACCTGGGGTATAGCCTTTTCGGTCAATCTTGGCAGTCATGGAAACCTGGCCACGATTGCAGTACCAAGCACGAGCAAGTTTCTCCTTGGCACCTGCCTGGGGAGCCTGGAGAATGGGAAATATTTAAGCTCCTTAGTAAGCAAGCATGAAACTCAAAGCAAGCACCTCCCTGGCACCAAGAACCTGCTGGGGAGCATCAGCAGCTTCTTGGGTGTCTGATGCAAGAAGCTGTCGCAACACATTGAAGTTTCCAAAACCTAAGAGCCACAGATGACCTCTGCCCAGTCCAGGTAGTGCTGAAGGGCACAAGTTGCATGGGGGCAAATGTTCCCTCTGGGCACCAGGGCTGTGTTGTAATGCCAGAGGGGAGGCTGATACCTTCCCCATGGGCTTCCAGAGAAGACTTGGATGCCAGTGCCCCAGGGTGGGGCAGGAGGAGCTCACCAGCAGTGCAGGCGTGTTGATGTCAATGGGTTCAATCACAGTGAACTCCTTCTTCACCTTCTTCACTGCTGACCACGGTCTGTGCAGTTTGGCCTTCACCCAGTAGCGCACACTGCCATGCTTGCCCTCAAAGGAGGTTGCCAGGGTCCTGTGCAGAGGCAACAAGCAATTCAGAAGGGCTTTGCTGCAACAGCCTTGTTTGTGAGATGCCCTGTCCCAAGAAGCTCCTCTCCCTCTTTGCATTAAGGCAGCAAACCCCGGGTGACTTACTCGGGGAGCTGGAAGGTGAAGGGGAACTCGTGTCTGCCTGCCTGCAGGACGGTGACCTCACCATTGTCTGTGGGCAAAACAGATTTGAGACGATTATCTCCCTCCTGCAGAACTTCCTCCCTGGGCAGATCGGTGCTGGAGATGTACAGCACACAACCAAGGGGCAGCACAATGGCACAGGAATCCTGCCAGGGTGAAGCTGCAGCAGCAGTCCCAGCTGCGCCCCGTGAGCCGGGCATGTCCCATGGGTGCGGGGCACTGTCTGCTTCCCACATGTCTCCAGGCACACTCAATCCAGGGACACTTCCCCAGAAGCTAGGCAGCTTCCCGAGCAGGTTCTGCTTCATGGTGGCTCGGAAATGAGAGCCCAGGGATGCCCAGCCATGCCAGGAGCAGCTCTGGGAGGGTGGGCAGCCAAGCTGCCCCTGTGCATTCCAGAATTGGCACCCTGATTCTGCCTGCACTGCACATAGCAGCTGGAGTTGGAGGGGACCTCTGGGGATCTTCTAGTCCAATCCCTTGCTCAAACCAAGCTCCCGACCCTCCACAGGAGTCTTCCAATGCTGCTTCCCTGTCAGGGAGCACCCACAACAAAGGGGGAACCTCATGTGGGGCTGCTCCCTAACGGGGGTTCAGCTGCACACACCAACACCCCGGGGTGCACTCATTAATTGAGGTGTCTGCAGAAGGCCCCTGTGCCCAGTTCACAGAGCGCCCAGACACTAAGGCACCCCTGCACGCCCATTTCAGCCGTTTGGGATGACGTGCACCCAGATTTCAGCTGCTTGGGTGCCAATGTATCCAGTTGCCAGTGTCCCACGCACCCTATCTCAGCGGGTTGGGTGGCTGTACACCCAGCAATCGGAGGGCTCCAGGCTGCCCCACGTCCCTGCTCTTTCAGCCCCTTGAGTCCCGGTGCAGCCACATCCCCGCACCCTGAGGGTGGCTGTTCGGATTCTAGGGGGGCCGGTGCCGTACCTGGGGGTGCCAGCAGCGCATCTCGGTGGCTGAGAAACTCCACCTGGTCGCTGTAGCTCTGTGTGTAGGCGGTGCTGGAGCCGGCGCTGCGGGACTCGGTCCAGTGGACGCGGGCAGCGCCCACCGCCCGCAGCCGGAGGGCTCCGACCCGCGCCGCCGCCGCCAACTCAAGAACCACCCGGCCCGACACCGCCTGCCCGGGGCTGAACGCGGCCGGCACGTCCCTCTCCGGCTCTTCCAGCAAGATTAAAAAGCGTTTGAGTCGATCGAAGATCATGGCGAGCGCTCCGCTGCCTGGCACAACCCGGCCCCGCCGCCGCCCGCCCCGCTTTAAGTGCCCGGCGAGCCCGGGGGCGGCCCCAGCAGGGCGGGACGGGACGGGGCGGCCCCGCCGGGCCCTGCAAAACAAGGCAGCGAGCATGTGCGGCCCGGCCCCCGGCCCGGCCTCTCCCTGGTGGGGTGCGTGGTCCCCATTCCAGTGGGGCTGTGGGGTGTTCCCGATGAGTGTCCCCAGCTCCTCTGCCTGCCCCGCGATCCTGACGCTCTGTCCGCACATCCCGGGGGGTGTCCCGACTATGGGAATGTGTCCCGGAGCAGGATGGTTGGGGAAGCTGAGTGCTGCCAGCTCTGCTGTGGACAACTCCTGGGGAGTTGCTCGGTGCACCTCCAAATCCCCCTCAGCTCCCATCCTGTGCCCATCCCATTCCTGCACAGATCGGTGCTCCCAGGTCCACGGGCAGTGGCTCTGTCGGGGGATTTCTCCCTCGGAGCCACAGCTCCCTCCATTCCCGATCCTCCAGAGTGAGGGCTGCACTCAAATCCCTGTTCTTCCTTTCTCAAGGGCCGTTCCCAGGCATCAGAACAGGCTGCAACTGGATCTGGGCTCCTCCTGTGGCACGGCCAGGCCGACTGGTGAGGAAGCAGAGCTGGACTGGGACACAGCCTTGCTGATTTCTAAGAAATCACGAACTGGCTCATGTTCAGCTGTGCAGCTACAAAGGGAGTGATCCATCTTCCCCATGCTCTGTCACCAGGCCTGCACTGTTTTTTCACCAGCTCATACTGGTGTTTGTGGGGTGCTGCTCCAAAAACCCAGCACCAAGTTACACCTGCATGGATCCGTGCTGGTGGCAGCATCTGCTGCTGCTGCTGCCAGGGTAAAGGCACAAAAACTGGGAGCTGGTGATTCCCAAGGTAGCCATCACATCAACAGCACCAGAAGATCTTGTAAAAGGGAGGAGAAAGAGGTCTGCTCCACCCCACACCCCCCGCAAAGGGTTAATGCAGCTTTAGAAACTTCCTCCTGAACCACGTTTTTCACATTTGCAGCACTCCAGAGCCCCCACCCCGGGCACAGGCTGGGGATGAGACAAAACAGGCCTGAAAAATGTTGCTCAGCATTTGGCTGCCCAAGCTTGGAGCATTTTCCAGTTGCTCCCAGCCATGCTGGGCAGGACCTGCTGTGCGGAACTGGGTTGATCTCAGCCACCAAAAATGAGCTGGCCTGAAGCTTTTCAAAGCTTTAGCTGCCTCCAAAGGCCAACTGCAGTGGTCTGTGTCCCTCCCTAGGGGAATGGGACTGTGTTCTGGTTTCAGTTCCTTGCCACAAGCAAAAGATGAATCCTGCCTGCAGGTAGCGGGAGAGGGGCTGGAGGCAGAACACTCACAGCCTGAGGAGTGGTGACACCAGCTCTGGGAAGGTGCCAGGTGTCCCCACCACAGTGCATGGTGACATGAGAGATGGTGGGGCTCTAGAGAGGGGCTGGGTCCTCAGCTCCATCCTGTGCCTGGCAGCCTCCTCCTCCCGCCTGCTGGCACACACCCCTCAGCCTGTGAGTCATCCTTCACCCACGGGATGAGCATCTCTGCAAACCTCCCTCCCGTGTCAGCTCCATGAGATGACCACAGCTACTCCTTGGTGCCTCCACACAGGGTGGGAAGTTCCCCTCTCATCAATCTGGGTGCTCAGTGCTGGGAAAAGGACTCTTCTTTCTCCTGGGATCTCCAGGTGCAGGAGTTGTGGGACCTTGGCCAAGAACTTTTGCATTCAAGAATGCTCCTGAGTGCCCAAACCCAACACAAGTCCAGGCTGGGCTCAGAGCAGGAAAGATCTTACAACACTTCAGCCCCACCTAGAGTCTGGCCAGGCTTAGCCAGTCCTACATGAGCTGACACCCTGCACAGCTCAGACAGGGCTTTTCCTTCCCTGACTTTTGAGATCATCCAGTCCAGCCAAGGTCTCTGGATCAGCCCACTCCAGCACCTCAATATTCCAACATCCTTCTTCCACCCTTTTTCTTGTTGCACAGCACAGCACCCCAGCGCTGGTGCTCACCACCCTGCCAGGAAGCTGAAGATAAAGTCAGGGCTGAGAGAAGAGTAGAAGGCAGGGCTCTTATCTGTGCTGAGCTTCCCTCCTCTGCCTTGCCTTGTTACCATGACAAAACTCTGCATTTTTAACCACCGTGCAGGCACAGCTGATCTCATCCAGAAGCAGCAAGAGGGGAGCAGTCACGGGGACCTTCAGGTGCTGGCACATTTTCAGCAGTTCCTCGCCAGCTGACATCAAGAAGGTCCTCACACTGCTGCTGGGGGCAGCAGGACAGAGCAGGATCCAGCAGGATCCAGAGGGGGACATTGTGGCTGCAGAGCAGCACTTCTTCACAGGCTGCAGCTCCAGAGATCACACACCTGTGTCCGTCTCAGAAAGCAGAAAAGGAATCCACACATGGACAGAGACAAAAAATCCCAGCCCCCAAGTTCTGGTGAGGCTCTCTGCTCCCCAGGGAGCCCAGCTCAGCTTTCCCAGTGCCACAGGTGAGGGCCAGAAACTGTCTGCTCAAGCTACAGGCTTGCAGGGCGCTGGCAAGGCCCAGTAGTCCCTGGCCAAGTGTCCTTCTCCAGATGGCTCCAGGGGCTTCTGTCATCCACAGACCCAGCAGCAAAGGCCAAAGGCACTTGCAGCAGCTTGTGGCTTCCCTACAGAGTCTGACTGGAGGGGTAACAGGGGACAGAACTCACCCTGTGACCTTATAGCTACTGAGGACACCATCCAAACACTCCAGCGACCAAGTGCTGGGGGGTGTCAGGGCATGGGCTTCCCCTTTGTCCTTAACTGTGATCAGGACACTTGGCACAGTGGCAGCTGCAAGGGCCATCCTCAGGCTCAGCACAGAGGAGCTGCTGCCAAAACCCAGAGACTCTAGAGTAATGCAGGTGTTGGGAGCAGATGGCAAGGAGCAGTCACACAGAAAGAGCGAATGTAACTCCCCCAGTGCAGTCCAGAGAAAAGAACAGCTCCAGGAGGGCAGCTCACATCAGCTCACATCCTCGTTCCATCGCTCCAGTTTCCTCCTGCAAGCTCTACCATTGCCAGCTAGAGCTGGCACCACTTTATGGGCTTCACTTGATCACAGACACAATCAATGCCTTCAGCATGAGCTAAATCCTGCAGCCATCTCCAGGGTTGGGTGTCACATGGCACAGTTACAGGTGACAAGGCCATCAGAGGCAGGGGAAGGGGGAGAAAGAGCCCCTGAGCCCCAGCTATAATGACTGCAGAGGCTCAAGCAGGCAGACTGATCAGGAGAGGCAGAGCTAAGGAGCAGCTGGGCAGCAAGGCTGTCCCACATCCCTTGGCTCTGGACCGTTTCATCCCAACCAAAGAAGGCAGTTCCTTGTCCCCCCACCGTGCATCTAAGCAATGTGCCAGCTGGGCATGTGGTGCCTGCATCAGGAAACTGAAACCAAATATTTACTGAACTCCTAAGTGCTCTTTCCACACTTGTGAACAGACACCTCTGTTTGCACTGCCCTGGGCAAACAGAAAATAGCCACAGCTTGTTTGTGCTGAGCAGGCTGCAGCTCGCAGCCTCCTGGAAACTAGCAGCAAAGAAACCCGCAGCAAAGAAACCCACAGCAGAGGTGAGCAGGGGCCCTCCTGGAGGGAACTGCTGCAGCCCACGGGGTTCCCAACCCGTCGCCCTGGTGCAGACCCCCGTGCCCAGCCTTACCGGGGATGAGCTGGCAGCGGCGGTGCAGGAAGGTCTGGCAGGCAGTGTAGTCGCGGTAGACGATGTTGAGTCCCACGCTGCGGCTCTCCAGCCAGTGCGCTGCGGCTCGGCCCCGGGCGCAGACCTCCAGCGCCCGCAGCCGCAGCGCCCCGCGCAGTTCCAGCCGCACCCGGCCGCACAGCAGCTCACCGCCGCCGTAGGCACCCCGTGGGCTCCTGTCTTCCAGCTCCAGCGCCAGGCTGCGCACCCGGCCCGGGACCTGCATGGCTGCTGGCCTTGCTCCCGCCGCGGCTCCGAGGGCTGAGGAGCACAGGACCGGGAGCTGCGCAGCCCTGCAGGGAGGGAAGGAAGAACAAAGGCTACAGAAGATCCCTAATTTATCTCTGCCCGGCCTGGCCTGGGACCCTGTTTTGCTGTGGGGTTTTAGCGTCGACCTGACGTGTGTGAGGCTGAGGCCAGGGCTGCAGAGGGGAGCGAGGGGGTTATAAACCTGGGAGGAAGAGCAGGACTGCAGCTTATCTCTGGGCTGCAGGCGCTGGCGCCGTGCAGCTGGGACGTGCACTGGGCTGCGTCGGCAGGGAGGGAGCTCACACACCGCCAGCCATGCCCAAAGATTTCACATGGCTGTGGGAATCAGGGAGACTGCGGGACCCTCCCAGTTTGGGTGCTGCTGGGAGGAGTGGGAGAGGAGTTTAGAAAGACTCCTGCCCCCCCGGCCAGTTGTGCTTTCTGTGTCTGAAGTTGCATCGACATCCAGATACTGTGTGTGGGACCAGCGTGGGCTGTGTGATTGGGGCAGGACTTTCATCTGCTGGCAGAGGGAATGGAAATGGAAATTAAATTCAAGCCAGTGTATTAGGAGGCAACATCAGAAAAGCTTTGCAGTTGGACTTGCAGTCACACGTCTGTGTGGATATTGACTAAGGAGAGGAAAAGACAGGGCCCCGCTGTCAGCACTTTGCTGGAAACCTTTGCCCACGCAGCAAACAGTTCTCAGAGAGAGGAGGCAGATGAAGAGATGTCCTGGGGAGGTGTTGGTGCCTGGGACTTGGAGCCATTTCTCACTCGTGGGCAAGGGAGGGGTCTCTAAAGGGAAGTGTGGGGACAGGGGAGGCGAGGAGGACACGGATGTGGGGGTCTGCGTGTATGTGGATGTGTGACTGCGGGGGCACTGCCAGCCGGGTTTCCGAGCAGGTTTCCCCGCGATCACCCCGAGCGCGGCTCGGCACTGCGAGGCGGCAGGGCTGGGGCCGGCCTGTAAACCCCTCAGAGCCGGGGATCTGGCCGTAAAAGAGTGGCTGCCAGATGCTTGCCGGAGCCCAGCGTTCAGTCCCCAGCCGAACGTGCGTCGCCTCCAGGAAAGGGAGGCCGCGAGGGGCACTTGGATCACCGGCACGACACTGGCCGCCATGGACGGGAGGCTGCGGCACCCACGAGCCCCGTCGCGAGGCGACAGATGCGACACCTTCCGGGCAGGCTCCGCGCCGTGTCGTGACGCCACTTCCGGAACCGTTGCTATGGCGGCGAGTGCCTTCAGCGGCCTAGTGGCCGCGCTGGAGACGCACCGTGGCCGCGACCGGGCGGTGAGTGCCAGGAACGGCCCGGTGGGGTCCTGTCCTGCCGTTACAACCGGATCCTCACCGGGCTGTGCCTTTTGCAGGTCCGTGCGCTCTGCTATGGCTGTCAGCTGGCGGGCGGGGCGCTGGCCACGCCGCAGGCCTCGCCATCCGGGCTGTCCCGGAGCCTCCTGGCCGTGTCGGCCCAGCTGAGTGCCTGCCGTACGGTCCTGCGCCTCTTCGACGACTTCGCCATGCTCAGCTACAGCTGTGACTACGGGCTGGGACCCAAGGTGAGCGCAAGGCAAGGAGTGCACCGGCACCCACAGCTGTAGCTATGGGCTGGGCCCCAAGGTGACTGTAGGGCACGGGGTGCACTGGCTGCCGACCCGGCTGTGCCACAGGCACTTAGGCGTGGCCCCCATGCTCCCCACAGGACGAGGACTGCCTGGTGCGGGGGCTGTCGGTGCTCTGCAACCTGGCTAACCAGCTCTACTACCCCTGTGAGCACATCGCCTGGGCAGCTGACGCTGGCATCGTCCACGTCGGCTCTCAGAAGTGGTGGACTCTGAGCACGGCACTTTGGGCCTCCTCCCTGCTCCTGGGCATCCTGCGGTAAGGTTGGGAGGGAATTGCAGGCTGTGGTGGGAAGGAGACAAGGAATGAACTGTGTTCCCTGTAGTCAGGCTAACATGAAGGAGCCTCTCGGCTGCAGGAAGATCTCTTCCTCAAGGATGCACTTAACGCTAGAGAAAAAAAACTCCCCTTTGATGCTAAAACAGAAATACTGTTGTCTTGTTTTCAGATCCCTGAGGGTCTTGTTCCAGTTAAGAAGAAAGCTGAGGCAGCACAGGTGGTATGATTCCTCTCCAGCTAATTTAACCCAGACATGTCTGCTTTCATTTAGTATCACAGAATGGTTTTGGTTAGAAAAGACCTTTAAGATCAACCAGTCCAAGCATTAACCCAACACTGCCAGGTCACCACTAGACCATGTCCCTCAGCACCACATCTACACAGCTTTGAAACCCCTCCAGGGATAGGGACTGCACCACTGCCCTGGGCAGCCTGTTCCAGGGCTTGACAAATTGTTTCTCCTGTCCAACCTAAACCTACCCTGGGGCAACTTGAGGCCATTTCCTCTTGTCCTATCACTTGTTCCTTGGGAGAAGAAACGAATCCCCACCTGGCTCCAACCTCCTCTCAGGGAGTTGTAGAGAGCAATGAGGTCTCCCTTCAGCCTCCTTTTCTTCAGGCTGAACACCCCCAGGTCCCCAGTTGCTCCTCACCAGCGCTGTTCTCCAGACCCTTTTCCAGCTTCATTGCCCTTCTCTGGACCTGCTTTAGCCCTCAATGTCCTTGGAGTGAGGGCCCCACAACTGAACCCAGCATTCAAGGTGTAGCCTCTCCTGTGCCCAGTACAGGGCACAGTTCCTGCCCTACTCCTGCTGGTCACACTATTGCTGTTTCAGGTCAGGATGCTGGTGGCCTTCTTGACCACCTGGGCATGCTGCTGTGAGCTGTCACTCTGGGCTACCACTGATGCTGCCTTTGTTTCCAGCAGTGCATCTTCACCCTGGAGTCAAAAGGAAGTGAAAGCCCAGGTGAAGGCTGAGGTTCTGAGCATCCTCACAGCCACAGCAGATCTCTCCAATGCAATCCACTGGCTGCCTCCAGGATTTCTTTGGGCTGGACGTTTCCCTCCCTGGTTAGTTGGTCTCCTGGGAACCATCTCTTCCCTGATTGGCATCTACCAAGCATCTGGAGGAGGAACTTCTGAAGCTGTATAACCACAATTAAGCTTTGGGAAGCCAGTTTTCCCGTGGAAAAAAAGCCTTTGGTGAGGCAGGGTGCATTTTAACTCCTGGGTGTTGGTGGCTGTAATTCCACACTTCCTGTAATTGGGGCTGCAGTCAAGATGCGAGTAACAGGATTGATTGCACTTTATGGTTTTATCACTCTTCATCAGAGAAATCAGGTGAATCCTCTGAAAATCAAGAAATTTCCTAGGATTGGTGAAACAGGGAGGGAAAAAGTTACTTCCATCCTTTCTTCCTCTGTCCCACAAGACAAATCCAACCCTCCAGACTTCGCTGTCACTTGAAAGAGCACAAAGTCAGTGTCAGGTGGAGAAACTGCCACGGTCTGTGACACTCAACTTCTGCAGGACAGATCCTGCAAGTTCCAGCTCAGCACTTGGTGCCTCACCCAAACCAGGGAGGTCACCCTGGGCTGGGGATGTTTTTTGGAGCCCAGAGCAGATGTCCCAGGCACAACCAGGAGGGAGCAAGTGATGTTTCTTCAGATGTGAGCGGGGAAAGAAATAGCAATGGTGAGCAGTGCCTGGAGAGGCTTCTGTGTTGCTCATTTACGGAGAAACCCTGGAAGCTGAGGCTCCCCGGGAGGTGGAGCAGCGGCGCCGCACCTCCAGCTGTGCCACCGGGTGGAGCTCTTCCACCGGGCTCCCGCAGCAGCTTCTTTAATGTATTCATCACCTTCAAGGACCAATCAGACCAGTGCTAAGATGAGTTTTACAGTTCCATTCCTAGGCGGTGCCAATAATAAACGAGATGAATGCTTCAGAGGTGGCCTTGAATGATTCTGTTCCTGATAAGAGAGCAAATGTTCTTTATCTGCTTCTAGAAAGCTCAGAAGGGCACTGAGGCAACAGAGACTTTGTGCTGCATTAGCTGTAGCTCGCCCTCTGTCCCCAGCCTGCCTCCCACCACAGGATTCTGAGCAGCTGACTGCAGCCATGGGAATGCCTCTTTGGAACAGTTCTGCTGAGTCCGTGCCCTGCTTGTGCTCCCTGCTTGTGCAAGGCAGGGTGGTGTACATCCTATGTCCAGGAAGCTTAACCTTTTCTTCTGTGATGTTTTTTGTCACAGACAAGGGAAATGATCTGCCTGTGTTCAAAGAGCAGAGTGAGGTCTTGCTATGCTCTGTCCTTGCTGATTGTCAAGACCTCACCCTCTGCAGTGTCCCAGCTGACGCCTTCCTGGCTGTGCTTGGGATCTGGTGCCAGGTTCACAGTGTTTGGTACAACTCAGAGGTGTTACCCGTTAGAGACTTCTTCTCCTTCCTCTACGCAGGCTTCAGATCTTGTTCCTGAGCAAGTGCAGCGCTCTGGTCCTGCTGCCTGGGGGCAGCCCTGTCCTGTCACCAGCTGCAATTTAGTGGTGTTTTTATATTTATTTAACCTCATTAAAACTGTTCCTCCAGAACACACTTAGCATGGGACAAGGTGTCACCATAGTGATTTAAGTAACCCCGTTTTGAAACACACCCCCTCTGATGCCCAATTAGTACAACTCTAAACCCTGCTTTTAATGATAACGTAGAGAAAAGATGCAGTAAAATGGCCCAAGTGTTTGATTCTTCTAGCTTCCAATTTTATACCACAGGACAAGGTCATTCAGCTGTTCTCTAGAGTGGATTTGGTCCCCAGTGACACTATTTGAGCACCATTGGTGGCTGCTGACTGCCTGGGGCAGCAGTTGGTAGTTTTTGGCACACGACCTCGCACAGGCAGACCCCAGCCTCCCAAAACCTCTTTTTTTTTTTTTGTTCCATTTTCCTGCTGCAGCCACCTGCCCAGTTCCGCTTTGCGCAGGAAAAGATTTGCTGAGCAGGGACAGTTTGTTCCGGCCGTGACTTGCCTTTGTCAGCAGGCAGGGATCTAAAGGCCACAAGCAGAGGAGCTGCTGATCGCAGCTCGGGGCCCTGGTTCCCGCGTTTATGACCCTTTTATGGCCGCGTGACGCCATCGCCCGAGCTCCGGCCGGGCTTTGGGAGCGCACAGCGGCTGCACCAAGCCCTCTTCGACTGCATAAGACTTGCGGACAGAGGGAGCGGGGGAGCTGCTCCGGGCCGCGGGCACCGGCGCTGTACTGCAGAGCACCGGCTACGAGGACACCGTGAACAGGTCGGGGGGAGGGGGCGGTGCACGCGCCTGCGCAGCGCGGCTCCGGCCCCATTCACAAAGGGCTAGCGGAGCGACCGCGACCGCTGATTGGCTGCTCCCCGTGCGGGGCGGAGCCAATGGCAAGGCGGCCACGCGGCGCGGGCGGGGAGGGGTGCAGAGCAGGGAGCGGTGAGTGCCCGGGGAGCGGAGAAGCCGGGGCCGGGAGGGCAGCACCAGGGCCACGCCTCGCCCCCACGGCGCCACTGAGCCGTTCCTTGCACCGGCACTTGGGCTGCTCGCTGCCCCGCTTCGATCGGCGCTGGGCGAATGCTGCCGCTGTTGGACGAGCGCTCCGAACTTCCCTTACCGACTGGGCACCGCGTTCCCACCTCCGAGCTCCCCTTACCGGCCGGGATCCGTGTTCCCACCGTCGTGCTCTCGCTGCAGCCCTCCGGTGCGGTCGCAGCTGCCTCCCGCCGGTGCCGGCTCAGCGGGGCTCTCGGTGCTGACTACGGTTCTCCCTGCAGCGCAGCCACAGCACCATGTCCGTCAGCAGCCACGAGAATCGGAAGTCCCGCTCAAGCTCGGGCTCCATGAACATTCAGCTCTTCCACAAGCCGGGCCACGCCGACAGCCTCCTGACGCAGCTGAACCTGCTCCGCAAGCGGCGGCTCTTCACCGACGTGGTGCTGCGTGCCGGGCACCAGGCCTTCCCCTGCCACCGCGCCGTGCTGGCCGCCTGCAGCCGCTACTTCGACGCCATGTTCAGCGGTGGCCTCAAAGAGAGCAGAGACGCTGAAGTCAACTTCCACGACTCCCTGCACCCCGAGGTGCTGGAGCTGCTGCTGGACTATGCCTATTCGTCCCGGGTGCTGATTAACGAGGAGAATGCAGAGTCCCTGCTGGAGGCTGGGGACATGCTGCAATTCCAGGACATTCGGGATGCTTCGGCTGACTTTCTGGAGAAGAACCTCTGTCCTGGGAACTGTCTGAACATGCTGCTGCTGTCCGATGCCCACTGCTGCGAACGGCTGCTGGAGCTGTCCTGGAGGATGGCATTGGCCAACTTCACCTTGCTCTGCAAGACCGAAGACTTCCTCCGGCTGCCCAAGGAAAAGCTGCTGGAGCTGGTGGAGAGTGAAGAGCTGGAGGTGGAGGATGAGACGCTGGTCTATGAAGCCGTTATGGGTTGGATCCGCTACGATTTGCCTCGGCGCCACGAGGATCTGCCAGAGCTGCTGCGCTCGGTCCGCCTGGCCCTGCTGCCTGAGGCCTACCTGCGGACACAGGTGGCCTGTGAGAAACTCGTGACCAGCCACAAGCTGGGAGAGGAGATTGTGGCTGATGCTGTGCGCTGCAAGATGAAGATCCTGCAAAACGATGGCTTTGTGACCGGGTGCTGTGCCCGGCCCCGCAAGATCAGCCAGGCCCTGCTGCTGCTGGGGGGCCAGACCTTCATGTGTGACAAGATCTATGTCCTGGACCAGAAATCCAGCGAGATCATTCCTGGTGCTGACATCCCCAGCCCCCGCAAGGAGTGCAGTGCCTGTGCCATCGGCTGCAAGGTTTACATCACTGGTGGCAAGGGTTCTGAGCATGGCGCTTCCAGGGACGTCTGGGTGTACGACACCCTGCACGACGAGTGGGCCAAGGCTGCCCCTATGCTGGTGGCGCGGTTTGGCCATGGCTCGGCTGAACTGGACCACTGCCTGTATGTGGTGGGAGGTCACACAGCCATGAGTGGAGCCTTCCCGGCTTCTCCCTCTGTCTCCCTCAAGCAAGTGGAGCACTATGACCCACAGCTAGACAAATGGTCCCTGGTGGCTCCACTGCGAGAAGGTGTGAGCAATGCTGCCGTGGTAGGAGCCAAGATGAAGCTGTTTGTCTTTGGTGGCACCAGCGCCAACCAGGAGAAGCTGCCCAAGGTGCAGTGCTTCGACCCCTGCCAGAACCGCTGGATGGTGCCCACCAGCTGCCCCCAGCCCTGGCGGTATACAGCTGCCGCCGTGGTGGGCAGCCACATCATCGTCATCGGGGGGGACACAGAGTTCTCTGCCAGCTCTGCCTACCGCTTCCACAGTGACACCTACCAGTGGTCCAAGTTTGGGGATGTCACGGCTAAGCGCATCAGCTGCCGTGCTGTGGCCTCAGGGAACAGACTGTATGTGGTGGGAGGCTACTGCGGGGCGCAGCGCTGCAAGACACTGGACTGCTATGACCCTGCGTCTGACACCTGGAGCAGCATCACTACCGTGCCTTACTCCCTCATCCCCACTGCCTTCGTCAGCACCTGGAGGTACCTCTCTGCGTGAGCCCCTGGGGTAGGCAGGCATCTGCAAGGTGAAGAAGTTGTGGATCTCTCTGTGACTTTGTGCTGCTCCTGAGGGGAGGTGCGGGTGGAGCTGGCCTGGAGTTGTCCTAGGGAGCAGCCTTGTGTGAACACCAGCTTCAGAGATGTGCTTCCAGACTTCTGGTTTGGGACTGAAGACCCTGCAAGGAGACAGAACTTCTCTTTAGGTGCTGAACTGCTGCAGGGAGATCCTCAGTATAAATATTAGGAGCCTAAAGCTGGCATCCCAGCCCTCCACTGAGCCTTGGCCTGCACAGAGTCTGGGAATGCTGAGGGGGATTGGATGTCCTCCCTCCTGCAGCAGGCTGGGGGTGCAGGGCTGTGTGGCTGGCAGGCTGCCTGCAGGAGCAGGGACAGACTGCATGGTGCCACAGGGGACCAGCTGCTGCTTTTAGCACAGCCTGCTACTGGTGCCATGGGTAAGTTGCTGGGGGAGCCCAGACCTCTTGTGAGACGTGAGGGCTGCGAGCTGGTGCCAGAACAAGATTGTAGCTGGGATTTGGTCCCAGCATGGTTGGTAATTGCTTTTGTAAGACAAGCCCTGCCTGCATATAAACACACGGTTTCTCTGCTTCTAACTACTCTTTGGTGTTCCTTTCAGGCCATTTTTTTGTCCTGCTACACAACACTTAACTCCTTTGCAATTTGCAGCTGGAATGAAACCTTTCTAAAGGCTCTTGGCAGCGAAGGTGCCAGTGGATCACAGATCCCAGCAGGGGATTTTCTTTTCCCCTTGTGAGAGATGCTGTGCCCAGGTGGATGTGGTTCATGTAATAAGGCTTCCTCCCATGCTTCAGAGGCCTGGGTCCAGAGGGAAGCAAGCAGACACCTCACCAAGGTAACAGCCTTGGAGGTTTCAAGGCCTGGGCAGTGTTCTTGGATTTGCTGCACACTGGTCTCACAACAGCGTTTTTGCACTGCAGGCTGCTCTTGCCCATGCCCTGCTCCAGACATGGGCACTAGGAGCACCCCCCCACATACACATCAGCAAGGCTGTGCCCTGGATGCCAGCTCCTGTGTGGATCTTGGGCAGCATCAGCAGGGCTGAGGGCAGCCTCTGAGCCACTTCTCTAAATCCTCTTCCTTCAGGGCAGAGAGGGGATGAGCATGGAGGGAAATCCTTGGGTTGGCAGCTTGGACTGTCCCCTGAGATGGCAGAAGGCTGCCAAATATTCTCCTAACTCCTGTGCTCTCAGCAGGAGCTGGAGGGATATTTTTTACTTCTGTCATTGAATGTTGTGGGTTAAGTGATACTTATTAAAGGACAAAGGAAGCTTCTAAGTTAACTTGCATCAGGCTCTGGACTGCTCTGCTGTGACCCTGCATGTGGGCAGCAGCAGAGGCCTGAAACATTGAACAGGTGACAGTGCTTTGCCCATGGGCTGGTTCTGTACTTTGGGGGTTTTATGCAACCATTTGTGTTTATTACTCAGCCTGGAGCTGCTTCAATAAATTCAAGTAAAATCCATCGTGTCCCTTGCCTGCTCTGCTTGCTTAAGCTGCATGTTTTCCAGCCCATCCTTGAGATATTGCTGAACAGAGTAGCCAAGAATATTCCCTGCTTGAGCCCAGACCTCCATTGACTGCTGAGGGAGAACTTGGGAAGCTCAGGTTTGGTCCTGTCTTCTAGCTTTGAAGGACACAAAGCTGTTTAGAAGTTCAAAGGTGAAGCTGTTCTCTGCTCTTACCTGGTCACCCTCTGCAGGGCTGCATTTTCTCACTGCCAGAGGGAATGGAGGGAAGTGCTGCCATGTCTGCCCTGCAGCTCTGGGCCCTTCTGCAGGTGTGTGGAGGTGGGGTGTGTGTGTGTGTGTGTGTGTGTGTGTCAGTGGCTGGGACGGAAAAGCTCCTTTAGGGGTGGGCGTTACGAGGCAGGAATCAGGATGGTCAGAGGAAGCACCCAACTGTCTCACCACAGCTGCAAGGTTTGGTGTGATCCATTGTTCACTTCCAGAGTTAAATAAATCAGTGTCACAACCTTTCCTAGCTGCTAGCACAGGCAAGAACTGGCAAGACTGGGAGGAAGAGAGCTGCCCTGCTGCCAGTGGCTGAAGCAGACAAACTGACTTCATTTCCATCCTGTTTGCCTCTCTCATTTCCAGCCCCCAGGCTGGGCCTATTTTCACTCACCCTGGCTGTGCTCTAGGGCTTGTGGAATCCCAGGGGAGGCTTCTGCACCAGGCTGCAGGGAGATGAGCCCAGAGATGCTCTGCAAGTGCAGCCTGGAGCACCACTGGGCTTGGCAGCCCCTGCCTGAGCACCACTGGACAGCAGCACAGAATCATTCAGGTGGGAAAAGATCTGCAAAGTCCATGCAGCCCAATCCGTAAGACCACCCAGCAGCAGGAGCGTGGGGCAGCTCCCAGCTGGGCCATGCCTCACACACGAGTGCAGGCAGGCAAACGAGCTTGCAGCCCAGGGAAAAAGCCACAGCACAGGACTAGAGGTCAGCAGGAAGCATCTGCAAATCCCACTGGAGAGCTGGGAGCTGCTTCACCTTTATTCTACCTACAGCTGCTCCTGAAGGTTGGACAAAGTCCGACTTTGCTCAGTGAGGCAGAGGAGTAGAGGTTCCACTCAGGGCCCTCTGAGCAGCAGCTGTTTTATTTATGCTGCCAAGCAATAAAATTTGGCTCCCAGCCACATCTGTCCTCAGCAGGGCTGGTGAGGAGCAGCTGAGGGACCTGGGGTTGCTTCATCTGGAGAAGGGGAGGCTGAGGGGAGACCTGGTGGTGGTGCTGGGTGGATGGCTGGACTGGATGATCTCAGAAGGTTTTTCCAATGAAACCAGTTCTTGATTCTGTGATTATCTTCCCCATTTCAAACAGAGCTAACCACCTCTAAGGCAAGTCACACTGCAGGCACACATGGGCTCGGCTGCTCCACACTGGCTCCTCACTGCTTGGCAACAAAGGCAGCCAGAGCTGCGTTTTTGCCTTCATCCTCCTCCACCTGGCAGGAAGCCCTGTGCTGTGCTGTCCCTCCAGCTCCACCTCGTCCTGGCAGGAACCAGGGGAGCACCCTTGGGGAAAGCTCACCACCTTCTCTTGCATGCTTGATGTCATCCCCAGACCTGTTTTCCCAGTTTGTGGTTTCCATGCATCAATGCAGCTGCTGCTTCAGTGCTTCACCTGAAGATGTAGGCACATTGGGCTTCAGGTGAATATGGTTTAGAGGTTAACTTGGTTGCTGGGACAGAAATCCTTCTGAATTAGCAAAATTCATTTAGAATCTCAGCACAGGTCAGAGCCAGGTCTCTCCTCCTAGCCCAGAGTCCTGTGTTGCAGCTGCACCCCTCCAGCTAGACCCCAGCCCACAACCACATCTGAGGAGGCAACACACGTGAGCAGCGCTGGGCTCCAAGCATGGCCTTGCTCTCCTGTGGGATGTTTCTCTGCTCATGCAAAGCGGAGAATTGTATGGTATTCAGGCTACCATGGCCAGAGAAAGGCAGCAGCAGACTAAGCCACATGGCCTGCATGGAACCCCCCAGACAAAGCAACCCCTTCTCTGTTTGAGCCTCCTGTGCACAGGACACTGTCCCTGAGCCAAAGGCCGACAGCTTCAAGAAGGTTTGACTTTTATCCTCTGCCAAATCTCACGGGCCCAGAAGCAGCAAACAATAAAGGCACCAGACGAGGACAGCGCCCCCCCCACTCCCCCCCAGCCCTTGTCTGCTGAGCCTTGGGCTGGCCCCACGGCTGGACTGAGAAATTAAACTGGATTTGAGTCACAGGGCTGAGGAAAGAGGAAGGCAGAGCAGGGCACATTCCCACTGCTCCTTCCTGCTCTTTGTCCTCCAGCATCTGCGGTGCTGATGGAACTCAGCCGCCTGCATGGGAACCATCAGCCCTGTCTCACCCACATGAAAGAGGAAGGTTTAGCATGAAGCTGGTCACTGCCCATGGCCTCAGAATGATTCATCCCAGCAGCAGGAATGCACTCTGGGTTTCAGGTTAATTAGCTGAGATCTGAGAGGGAATCAAGGCAGGGTGGAGCTGCTTCGGTACTGCTGAGAGCAGCTCCACAGTCTGAAGGCACCGTCCCGAGGTCACATCCTGCCTGCGACAAATACCTGTGCCTCACCCAGGAGCAGCAGCCCTGGCAATGGCACCGACAGCCGAGGTATCTGCCTCTCCTTAGCCTGTCTTCTTTCTCTCTCTCCAGAGCTGCTCTGGGGCTGCCCTGTGCCATGCACCACCGTTGGGACTTTATGAGGAAGCAACTCCCCGAGGCTGGAGCTGGAAGCTCTGCAGCAGCCAGGGGTGACAGGATGGTGCTGGGAGCGAGGTGCCAAGCTGGCACGAGCAGCTGGGATAAAGTTTCTATTTTTGTGATACTTGTTCCAAAGGAGAAGTGATGCTGCCTGGGACAGAGCCAGGCATGCCTCAGACTGTGTGTGTGAACCTCAGCTCCTTGGTGCAGGCTCCACTCTCTGGGTGTGGAACTCAGACACTGGAGAGCTTGCCTCACTGGCACGAGTGGCAGCTGTGGGTATCCTCCACTTAACACCTCCACTCTGCCTTTTCCTTGGGAAAGCATCAAGGAGTTGCTCATACAGAGCCCCAAAGCTGCTTGCAGGCAGTGAAACATCTCCCTGTGAGGACAGCTGAGGGACCTGGGGCTTGGAGCTTGGAGCAGAGGAGCCTGAGGGCTGCTCTCATTGCTGGTGATAAAGATGTGCCCGGCTGGAGCCAGGCTCTGCTCAGAGATGTCCAAGGACAGGACAAGGGGCACTGGGGGCAAGCTGGACCAGAGGAGGTGGCCACGAATATAGAAGGGAAAACTTTGTCACTGTGAGGGTGTTGGAGCTCTGGAGCAGCTGCCCAGAGAGGTTGCGGAGTCTCCTCTGGAGACTTTCAAACCCACCTGGATGTGTGCCTGGGTGACCTGCCCTCGGTGACCCTGCTCTCCCACCCCCCACCACTCAGGGTAGTTCTGTCCAGGGCACAAAACAGAAGCAGAGGAGCTGTGGCTGCTGCTGTGACCTTTGCTGGCAGAAGGAAATGGGCACCAATCACAGATGATGGATGGAGGCAGACAGATTTTAATTTTTTTTTTTTTTTATTGCTAGAAGTTGGTTTCAGTCCTATTGCAGCTCTGAAATCCTTCAGTGGAGAAACACTGCAATCATTGTAAAAATCATCACTTGGTGTGCTGAGATCAGGTCTGCAGTTAAGAGTGCACAACCCAACAGAATGAACACTGCCCCCTCAGAGTATGGACACTGAGCCAGCCCTGGCCCAACTACTTTACAGATCAGACAAAGA
Source organism: Indicator indicator (assembly GCF_027791375.1). Classification (NCBI taxonomy): domain Eukaryota; kingdom Metazoa; phylum Chordata; class Aves; order Piciformes; family Indicatoridae; genus Indicator; species Indicator indicator. The sequence continues at coordinate 2,111,098 of NC_072045.1, read as the reverse complement.
CTACAGAGGTGTTGCTACACCAGTACCAACAGGAACTATTTACACTGTTTACACCCTAACAAAAACAAACCAAAACACTTCCCCAACAGAATGGTCGATTCACCATGGACCATGATTATTTATTACATCTTTACAGTGCAAGGCCTAGAGACCAGACCTAAGCCGAGGGAGCATCCAGAGAGCTCCCAGCCCTGCGCAAGGTGCGGGCAGCTGTGCCAACAGGAGCCACTTGGTGAGAGGTTTCCTGCCAGGTACAGAAATGGAACTGGAAAGAAAACTTTGCCTAAAGTGCTCCAATTTCCTTCAGTACAAAAATATAAAAAACTGAGCTATAAACATGGCACAAATGGTGGGAACCAGAGCTCACAGGAGTGGTGTCTGGCGAATGATGGTAACCAAGAGAGCTGCCAGGGGGCACAGAGGAGGTGCTGGGTCTGGCTGGGGAGGAGAGCGGGGAAGGGGCTTTACTTTTCCCTGGGCAGCAGGAAGGTCAGGTGAGGGCAGCACGTCTGTAACCTGGCATCAGGTTTGTTTCTTGTAAAGAGGAGAAGTGCTGGGGAAGACAACAAAATGCTCCAAATTCCCTTGCAGGGGCACAACACACAGGGATTCCACTGAGCAGCACCAGGGGAGCCTGGGCTCCAATTCTGCAGAGCTGAAGTGAAACAAACATTTTGTAACCCTTTCTAGTGAGCTTCAGCTTCCACTGCAAATGCAAAAGACAAACACCACGTTCCATGCACACAGGATCACCTGACTATTAGAAAGACAAAAGTGCCCACAGATCACTGAGCATCACTCCTGCCTCTGCAGGAGTGCCACAGGGATGCTGACTCTCCTGCCCCTATGGGTAGGGACTGGCGAGCTCGACTTGAGGGACGACGATGCAGACAGCACAGCTGAAAGCCAGGAAAAGCACTGAAAGCAGGGCAGGGCAGCTGTGCCTGCTGCTAGCCAAGGTGGAGGCATCCTGTCTGAAACACCAAGGGCAGCATTCCAGACGGGAAGGGCAGAGAAAGCATCCTGGACGCTGGCTGGGACAGGAACTCAAAGCCAAAGCAGCAGCCGCTGCAGGGTGACACCACAACAGTGCAGGACAAAGACAGCGCGCAGGGCTGACACCGAGCTAAGCAGGCAGCACTTCAGAGCCTGGGCTGTGATGTCCTTCATACCCCGGCTCAGAAAGGAGCCCAAAGACACCTGAAGGCAGAGAATTTTGAACCAATCCTCAGGTATCGCTGAAAATGGAGCTTCTACCTAGAGTAGATGTGGAAGGGAAAGGCCAGGGCTGGGAATCAGCAGCAGGTTCCCAGCCCAGGACACAGCAGTGCTTTGCAGGTTGGTTTTCCTAGAGAGGCCCAAACCACTTCACTCACCTGGAGTGATCCACTAACAGCTCAGGTTCTGTTTGGCAGCAGGGATGCCTCATTACCCTTCACTTGCTTCCCTCAGCCTTCCACTGAAAACTGCACCACACTCTGGTGAGGCAAACTCCACACCAGCAATGAGAGGTGGCAGTGTCAACCAGCTCCAGAACCTCCTCCCCACTGGCATGGAAGCCACAGGAACCCCCAGCCTGGCACCCCAGTAGGTCTGACCCAAGTGAAAGGAGCTGCAGCTTCTGCTGGGGGTGAAAACTTCTGCTACAGCTGGTTGCAGCTTGGACATGTGGAGTGAGGGCAGACAATGACTCTGGAGGCAATTTCTCAGTAACAGATTGAAGATTCGTATTCCAGGGAGCTTTTGGGATGTTGAACCAGCAGCTTGTAATGGTCCTGAGTCCACCTGCTAACAGCCAGACATCATCTGAAGCATTGGTGAGGGCAGGGATGAAACAGTTCTGGTTGAGTTGAAGTACTACAGGAAAGGAGCCCTCACTGCTGACTTTTCCTCTCTAGATGCCACTGATCTGAGCTCATGCACTGCACAGCAGAAGGAAAGGAGCCCAGTAAGTCCCTTCAGTTCACAGAGCACTCTCAGACCCCACCAGAGGCACAAAATTAAATGAAATAAATATTTCCCAAAATTGTTTTCCAAACACCCAGAGACATTCCTCTGGCTGAGGTGCTTTGTTCCACTGCTGTAACCTCACTTCAGGCTACAGCTCCTAAAAACTGCTGATTTAAGGCATGGAGCTTGCACTAGGGATGCAGCAGGAAGGAGAAAACACACTGAGCACTGCTGCTGCTCCCTGAATCTTCACCAGAGGAGCCACAGGGGTGGAGCCACAGGGGTGGAGCCACAGGAGAGACAGCCAGAGGCTGGCCTCAGCAGAGTGGAACCAGTCCTGCAGAGCTCTGGGTTTCACACGCTGATCTGAGGGGTTCCCCTGCACCCCAACCTGGCAGGAACGCAACAACAAGGCTAGGGCAGAGCTCTGCTCTAACCATCAGGTCACAACTCCAAAGTCACTACCCCCCCATCCTGCTTTCTGCAAATCCAGCCACCAACACCTGTGGCACTCCTGCAGTGCATCAACCCAGGTTCTGAGGGACTGATTTCTTGAATTCTGCAGGGGACAGCCTCTGCACAACCTCTCCTGTGTACAGGGTCTGCCCAGCCACACTCAGCACTGGGCACACCAGCCCTGGGGTGCTGTGTGGGACTGGGGCAGTGATGGCACCCAGCACAGCAGCAGGAGTGTGCAGAGGGAAGGGATGCATCAGAGCCCTCAGCACGCTGGGGTGCAGACTCGACCCACTTCACAGAGGTATCAAAGCTCTTAGCTGTCAGCAGCTAACCCAACCCAGGCCCAGATGAGGCCAAACCCAAGAGTTCTTATTCCCTTCATTCCTAACAGGGCTGCAGAGAAGTCTCTGCAGGAGCAGCAGCGTTGGTATCTTCTGCTTCTGGGGAGTTAAAGCCCCAGCAAGTTCACAGCCAAACAAAGGATGAAACACGATAATAAATGACTGCAGTCAAAAGCCTCTTACATGTCTGCAGCAAAGAACAGAATCCAAGTCTCTAAATTCTTCCTAAACCAGCTCCTGAGTGTTGCACTGCTCCCACAGCCTGCAGAGCTCCCAGGCTTCCGAGGAGAGGCTCCAGAAGTGTGTTGGGTCCAGCTCCTTGTTCCCACTGCGTCCTCACATATCCAACCCTTCTCAGCGTCAAGCAGGTGCCTGGGACAGATCTGAGCATCTGCAGCAATTTTGGGGCCTACCACTACACCTTCTGACATGGAACTCTGGGTGGTTTAATGCCAACCATTTACAGTTCACAAATGGTGCCCACAGAGTGCCCATTCCCCCAGACAACGCCACAGCAAAGGACAGCCTGGAAACATGCTCTGAATCCAGCGCCCCCTGCCATGTGCCAACACACTGCCATGTCTAGAGAACCAACCAGCAAATGGTCACTGCTGTGTCCTCGTTCTGAGCCTCTGGCAGAGAAGCCAGCAAAGCAGAAGGGTGATCCTGGTTTCATCCTTCCTAGCAGTAACAGGGCAGAAATGAAATGATATCCATCAGGTTCTGTGGCCTCAGACACCAGGGCCTGAGCTCTTGAAAGTGTGGTGAAAGCTTCCTCTGGAGATGGGAATGGTTAGAAGAAAATCACATCTTCTTTGCTGGCATCATCCTGCATGTTTAACAGAGTGGGCTGAGAGGGCAGAAGGGGCTGAACAGGAAGGTTACTGGACTTGAGCAGGGCTGCTGGGGCAGGAGAAGGTGCTTCTGGCTGCACATCTGCAGGGCCATGTAGTTCTGCAGGAGAAGGATGGGAGAAGACAGACTGATGGCACTGCAGAGAGCCTGAGGCACCTCCATGGGCACAGCAGGCATTTGCGTGGGCACACAGGCTGCCCACCACATACCTGGCTGGAATGCAGGGGCCTGGCTGCTCAGGAGGACAGGGCTTGCAGATCTCCTGCCCCTCAGCACAGCCTCCTCACGTCCTGCCAGCCGGGGTGGGAGCAGCTGCTTCTGGTCAGCAGAGGCTGGAGAGAGGATGGGACACATGAGTGCTGCAGGACTTCCAACCCCTGGCACCTCTGCATGGCCAGGTAAGCTGCTCCACCACAGAGGGCTGGTGCTGCTGTGCAGGCTACTGAAGCTTTGCCTTCAGCTGCTCAGCCCAGGCAGCATCAACTCAATGATGGGCAAGTCTATGACGTCTGAACCCTGCACAAAGCTAAAAAGATCACTTTGTAGCTTACAATGCCAGGTCCTGCTCCTAAGCTGGCAGGGAGGTGATTTTAAGTGGTGAAGAAAAACGTTGGTTAGGGTGTCTGTCACTGGAAGACATCGCTCTTGTGGTACCCAGCAGTTAGCAGCAATTACAGCCTGACAGGGACTCTATTTTTGCTCGCTCCTATTTGTTACAAAATGAGCCCTTTCAGCTCCACTTCAGCTTCCCAAGGAAGAAGTGATAGGATGAGAAGAAACAGCCTCAAGCTGCACCAGGGGAAGTTTAGGTTGGCCATTAGTAAAAAATTCTACCCTGAAAGAGTTGTCAAGGCCTGGAACAAGCTGCCCAGGGCAGTGGTTGAATCATCATCTCTGGAGGGATTTAAATGCTATGGAGATGTGGTGCTGAGGGCCATGCATTAGCAGCAGAATTGATAGTGTTTGACTAAGGGTTGGACTCTATGATCTTAAAGGTCTTCTCCAGCCTAAAACACTCCATGCTTCTATCATTCTATTTTTCTGTCTCTTGCAGTGCATTAATCTCTGGGTTCCACAGGGGCAGATGGAGGTTTCAGCTGCAGTTCTGCCTCCTGTGAGGCTGTCAGAGACCACAAATGCCTTCAAAACACTCACCTGAGCTGTCTGTCCTGTGAGATGCTTTGCTCTTCCCACCTTTCTCTTTGCTTCCTTTTGTGAAGGTTGCCAGCTTAGTGGGGATCTGCTGCTGGACTGCAGCTGGCTTCTGTATCTGGTTGGTGGCACTCAGGAGGTGAATGGGCACCTCATTCTTCAGTGCCAGGGCTGGGCGGCTCTCCAGGCTGGCACTGTCCCTGCGAGCCAGCTCTGGCCGCTCCAGGAGCTCCAGCCCGGACACACTCACCCTGACAGAGCCTTTCAGGGTGGGCAGGGATGGGTCTGTGCCCTCCCCGTTGAAGCTGACCGAGTGACTCAATACCTGGGTCTGTGTGAGGAAAAAGGCACCAAGTCAGATGGGCACCATCCCCCTCGGCTGCAAGAGCACAAAGCACTTCCTAGGGACAGACAGATGGGTGAGATGAGCCCCAGAGCACTCCACCAAACAGACTGTGGCTCCTGGGCACTTCAAACCTGACACCAGACCTAGCCCTGGGCCACTGAAGAGCACCTCAGCAGCTCCAGACTGCTTGATCCTGCAGCTAGCAGAGGAACACAAAAATAGGAGGTAATGGCAGGATGGGCAGGGAGCAGCACTTTAGGGCAGTGAGACATGAGCCCAGACCCAAGAGCCACATCTGGAAAGCCAAGACCTGTGTTTGAAGTCAGTGCAGCACAGCACTGCACATCACCTGCCTGCAGTAGGGCAGCTCCTGTATGGAGAAAGCCCTCAGGCAGCCCCCTGCAAAAATCTCCTCACTACTGAGTCTGGGTCGACTCCCATGGACACTGCTCAACTCTCATTGACAGCTCCATCATCAGCTGCTCAGAGAATGGTTCAAGGGAGCCAGTAAAACGTGGGCATAGCTCGGTGCCGCCCAGAGGGTGACCTTCCTTCAAGGGCAAGCAGCTTACCCGACACAAAGTTGCTCACCTGCCCCACGTCTGGGGAGAAGGTGCCTGACACTGTGTTCTGCTTCCTCAGCTTCCTGAGCTGGTCCAGCCGCTCCCTCTCCTTCTCCACAGCTCGCTGCGCCTCCCGCAGCCTCTCCAGGTCGTGCTGGTAGGCCTCCCGCTGCCTCTCCAGCTCCTCCCTTTCCTGGGTCACCTTCTCCCACAGCTGTCGAGTCTCCTCTTCGCGCTCCTGCAGCCGAGCCTCGGTGCTTTGGAACTCCTTCTGCTGCCGGCTGCGCTCCCGCTCCAAGCGCTGCTGCTCCAGCTTCAGCTGCCCTTGTAGCTTCTGCAGGTTCATCAGCTCCTCCCGCTGCTTCTCGAAGTTCCGCTGCTTCTCCTGCTCCAGCAGCAGGTTGCCCCGCGTCGACTGCAGCCGGAACTGCTTCTCTCGGTCCAGCATGGAGGCTCTCTGCAGCTCGATGAAGCTGTCCTGCTGCGAGATCACCGCCTGCAGGGGCAGACTGGTCAGCAAGGGCACAGCAGCACTCCAGGCAGCAGCAGATGCCCGGGCAGAGCAGAGCTGTTCCCAGGAGCAGATCCAGAGTCAGTCTGGCTGTGACCCTATCCTCCCTGGATACCCCACATGCATCCCTGGACAATGACTGCCAGCTGGATTCAGGAGTTAATATTGCCTCAAAACTTGTGAATGGAAAAGGTCCATTTCATCCAGAAAACCCCAAAGGAGGACACATGACACTGTCATTGTGCCTAGCCTGAGACAGGACTCTGGCCACAGCCCACAGGGAACGGCTAAGCAAAGAAGCCACACTCAGCTGTATCAGAAGGAATGTTTCTGGCACCCAGAATGATTGTGCTGACTCAAGCAGAGAAAGCTTTGCTGACTGCCAGGTGACAGCAAACAGCTCACACCTGCACATGTGCAGAGGAGCAGCTCAGGAGGCAGTGAAGACAGAGAGCAGAGCTCCAGGCAGCAGCAGAATTGCACTGAAGTGAGCAGGAAAGGGAAAAGATTACTTCAGACAACAGATCTAATCCTTGCCCAGGCACAGGGCTTGTTTCCACCACTCTCAGACTCAGCTTTAGGAGCTACTTCCCCCAAACACCTTCACTCCAGATGCAGGAAGTATTGCCAAGCTAGCTCCTTTCCACAATGTTATGACATTCAATACCTAACAACCCTCTTGGATGGCAAACAATAGCTTACCTGAAGCTTGAAGAGCAGCAGCAACAGTGTTTGTATCCTGTGGACAAGCTGGAGAGAGGAGGCAGAGGGAGGAAAGAAAACATCAGACATCAGAACAGAGCTGTTTAGGCGTGCTGCGCCTTGTTTGCTTTCCGTTAGAGCACTCTGGCACAGTGACACCATCACAGCCATGCTGGGGAGGCCAGAACTGGCCCCAGTGCTCCAGACATGGCCTCAGTGGGGCAGAGCAGAAGGGAAGCAGAACCTCCCTGGCCTGCTGGCCACAGTGGCCATTTGCCATTACATCTCCTAGCAGCAGGAGGAACCTACCTGAGACTCCACAGAGGGCTGAGAACCACTGCTGTCATCCAGCCCTGTCACATCACCCTGTAAAAAAGAGAAGAGCAACTTGCTGAGCATTGGTAGTGCTGCCAGAACCTGGTGGGCTCATCCCATGAGTGCTCACTGCTGTAGTGGGGACTGCTGCCATGCGCTGCAGGGCCTGTGGCAAAAACCCTCAAGTTAGAAGCCAGGAGGCCACAGGCGCAGCGATTAAAGCACAGCACAGAAATAACAAACCCAAACACCTCTCAAGTGCTGACCCCTCAAAACATCCCAGAATCCCAGCATGACTGGGGCTGGAAAAGACCTCTGGGGGTCATCTAGTCCAAATCTCTGCTAAAGGAGGGTCACCCAGAGCAGGCTGCTCAGGATCATGTCCAGGTAGGATTGGAATTTCTCCAGAGCCTGGTAACTGGGCAGACAGAGGCCTGCTACAGCCCAGCCCCACCAGCTGCCACAGCTCCTGACTGTGACTGTGCTCTTCCCCAGAGGAGCACAAGGAGAGGCATTTAAAGCATGCAAGAGAGCAACGTACAGTTTGAGATCCTTCTTCTGCATCAGAAGGGAGGCCATGGAACTGCACATCTGAACTTGCTGCAGGGCCCCTCCAGTCCCACTGTCTCTGATCACCACCAGTGCTCTTTCCAAAACTACCACCTGAAAGGAGAATGGAGGGTGAGTAGCTCACAGCAGCGCAGGGCCTGTGGAAATTCATTGCACAACACAGCAGGCAGGAAAAAAAGATGTGACTGTGAAAGTGGAACCAATCTGCAATTGTGGTTGCAATTCATGCTGGTTGCAAGTGGAAGAGAAGACAACAGTGATGAGTAGGACTGCTCAGGAAAGTGTAAAAGTTAGAGGAGAGTGAGGTAAGATACTCAAGGGCAGGCAGTTCAGATGAGGCTATGCAGCCCCAGTGTGGGCATGGGGATGATTTGTCTGTGGCTGCCAGCATGGCAAGGGCACACCAGGGAGTACCCCTGGCAGAAAGGTCCTGTTCACAACAGCACGACTGTCAGTATGGAAGGAGGCAGGAGGAGATAGAGCCCACACTGCCTAAAGCACCTACAGCACAACAGACACACAGGGACAGCAGGAAGCATTCCAGAGGTTAAGCAAACACTAGAGCTGGACAGGATCCTGCACTGCCACTGCTGTCATGAACTGATACCTGATCTGTGGTTTGTATTATCCTGGGCTGACAGAATGACTGTGCAGACCACAAGAAAGCAGAAGAAAATTTTCATAAAAGCAGCCGCTCAGGTTTTCAGCTAAAGCTTCTTCTTTTTTCCTCAACAAAATCACAACTCTGTGTGAAATTGTGCTGCTCACAGAGAATGGGCAATGGCCTCAGCACCCAGAGCCCTACTCTGCTCTCCAGGGTTGGCATCAGAAGCAAAAGATGCAAGGTGCTGATACCATAATAAAATCCTCCTCTTAGAGCCTGGTGAAGGGTCCTGACAGCAGGGCCTTACTTGGCTCATTGTTCTTAGCTCATTCTCTGCACGGAGCAACACAGCAAGGAGCCAAGATCTCAGAAGAGTGCTGAATGAGCCCTTTCTTACTTTTGTGTGAGACTGAGGGGCTGCTGTCATATCCTCCAAAGGTCTCTGCTCTCCTGGGGAGTCCTGACCCAGAGTCATCCTCAGGCTGAGAGGATCCACTGCCGAAGTGAGTGAAGATGAGGTTCTGGAGGTTTTCAGCTAGGGAAGAGGAGAAGCTGTCACAAACAGCCACATCCATGCAGCCAGACAAGAGCCTCAAGCTAACAAGGTAAAAAGATTTCAACACCCTGTGCATTACAGCCTGGGCAGCTGCAGAGATTTCCCTCAGCCCAGATACATTTCCCTTCCTGCCTAGCACTTCAGACAAGCTCACATGGAGATGAGCTCTCCCTTAACTGCAGGCCAGTTATCAAGCCTTGGGCATTTGCTTTTGGTTTGTTTTTTTCTCCCCAAAGCAGAGCTGATGTTTATTTTGTTTCTCTGGGCAGACTATTTTCATGCAGAGCCCTCATTCAGCTCAGGGTTCTGCCAGCAGAGTGCTCGGTGACAGCTAAACAGACACATCTTATGATGCCACAAGCTGTGGAGAAGGCTCTCCATGAAAAGACCACAGATGGCCTTTCCCTGCTTTGCAGACTGGTTCTGGGAGGGAGGCTGAGCAGTGTGACATCCAAGCATGATGCTATCACAGAATGATTCCCAAGCTCTTGCCCCAGCCCTGTGCCTGAGCTGCAGTTACCTTCTGTCACTGCAGACCTCAGAATGGCCTCTCCCTGCTGCTCTGAGATGTCCCCCCGGAGGAGCAGCCTCGCTCGAGATCCTTGGGACTGCTCTTCAAACCCATTCATTTCAGACATTTCTAGGTAAATCTGCTGCTTCTCAGTCAGACTCTGCAGAATCAGCTCATCTTTCACGGTCAAACGCTCTGCAGGAAAAAACAAGCTGAGTTCTCCTCCCTGATCAGTGCCAGGGCTCCACACACAGCCTGGAACTCAGCTGTTCACTTGGTGCTCGGAGCGTCAGATGCAGAGGTAATGAAACAGAGGTAATGAAGGGGGAAGCTCATAGAGCATGCAAAGCTTATTAGACTCATTTCACTCTACTTCTGTATAATCTTGAACTACTTTGAAAGGCTGAGGAAGGAGAAACTCAGACACCTCAGGTGATGAAGGAGTCAAAAATCAGAATGATGCTGAGGAGCAGCCTGTGGAGTATCAGAGTCATTACCTTGAAATTCCTTTAACTTAGCAGCTCGTGCTTCAGCCAGCCTCCTCTCTCCCTCAGGCTCTGTGAACGCTCCTCCTTCTTCATCAGGACAGCTGGGAAAAGGGAGAGGCAGACCAGAAAACTTAAAAACCATCTCAGGAGACAACCTGAAGCCTTTGCCTAGGGTGTGGTTTATCTTCTATGTCCACCTTCTATGTCCAAAGCTCTGCTACACTTGACACTGGTGACCATCATTTGATTTGAACCCAAAGCAGAATAAAGTCTTTGCCTGGTTTTATTGCCATCTTTAAGAGTGGCTTCTTCCCAATGAACACAGAACTGCACACTTCAGGCTTCTGAAGAAAGCTGAAGCACAGTCGAATGTTTTTTTTGCACTAAGTTCACATCTGTGAGGCCTGCAAGGGGCAGACTGAGGAGCAAGAGCCCAAAGCCTCCTCCCCACTCACCTCTCCACTGCTCGGCGGATGTGTGCCATCCAGGAGTTCCTCTCCTCTTTGGAGCTGGTGTGAATTTCATACATTTCTGGTCCTTTTAAGGAAGCACTGATTAAGAACATGGCCTTTTCCTCATTAGCTACCTCTCTTACAATCAGCTTTTGCAATGAGATAACTGGAGGCTTAGAGTCCTGAAAAACAAAATGTCCTTCATTGAGCTACACTGGATGGCTCTCAGGGTTTATGATTCCTCACTCCCCCATTTTCCTACTCCCAGGGTCACCAAGAGCCATAACATCCCCACATGGTAACTTCACTGCCACACCCCCTTCACATAGCACTGCTGACACTGTCCTTTGTCACTCCTGAACCACAGGTCAAAACAAGAATGGACATTTCAAACCGAAGAGCTCCTGGCTAAAGGATGTAGAAATCTCAGCGCCTGAGGATTCCTACTGGGTGTCAGAACTCCAGGCTCCATCACTGTGCTCATGAGGAGGCAAAAGCAAAATATGAGTAAGAAAGCAAAGCCCTTCAGAAGTGAAGTGAAAGAAGAGAACTGAAGGAAGAGTTAGAGCTCCAAGTTGGGAAGTTTGCTACAAGAGGAATGAAAACACAACCCAGAGGTGCTCGGGAGGTCAGTCTGTGAGCAATGCAAGCAGGTGGCAGTGCATTGCATACAAAGGATTAGCTGCACTGGCTGCTAGTCTGTGCAAGGAGAGCAGGGATGTCAGCTACTGAAACCCCATCCATGCTTCACACAGCACAGCTCCAGTGTATGGAGCCTGGAAAGATCCTCCCCAGGCGAAAACTGCTCTCTGTAACAGCCTAATCCAGAAGGATGCTGAGAAAACTGAACTATGGAGCAGAGCTGAGCAGCACCAGCTTCTGCCAGCTCCTCTGAGCTGCTGTGCTGCAACTTGAGCCCTGCACAGAGGTCACTGGAAGACACAGCTGAGGGCAGGCACAGCTGAAGCTCTCTGTGCCCCTCTGTGAACTTGCTCCTGTGCTCATAGCTCAGATGTGCTTCAGGCAGAATCAGTCCATCAGAGTTAATGGGGTAAAAGGAGCTGCTGTTCAGGGTCACCTCGTGCTGTTCAAGAGCAAGCAGCCCCTTCTGTGCATTAGAAGGGCAATTATTTGAAAAGCAGCCACAGCTTTTGCCATTAGAATGCTGCTCTAATGTTAATGTCTTGGAAAATAATACACCCAAGAAAACAATTACATAAGAGAGCCTCTCTGATAGTGGTTCTCTTACAGCCACAACTGGGCTAGATGAGGACAAAGCGTCCACAGAGAACTGCTCTGAGGATACCTGTGGAGATGGCCCTGCACTTGCTGCTCACTGCACTTGCTTCAGGAAAGTTCTCTGCCCCCACTCAGTCTTAGGCTACTGTGACCTGGGTTACCACATCCCTACTTGAATGCTGGGATGTGTCAACCTTCCCATTAACAAAGAGAACAGATCATGCTTGCCAAGTGCTTCCAAAGCGCTGCTCCTGCACATCGAGGCCTTGCACAAAGAGTAGCCTCAGAAAGTTCAGTGCAAGGGAAAGTCACAGAAGAAAAGGAGAAGCAGTGACCCTCAGAGCACACTTGGAACAGCAGAAAACCACAGGAGGTGTGGGAGCTAGAACTGGCTGACGGAAGGGAGCTCCATTTTGCACTGGGAGGCAGTGGCAGGGATTCAACAAAGGGCCTGAACAGCTTCAGGAAAAGTGATTCTGAGCTAGCTGTCTGGTTTAGTAACTTGGTGCCCATCCTGAGCCTATCCTAACAAGAATCCAACATCTCCAGCTGGATGCCACTGTCATAAACACTCCAGGTGAATGGATGAACAATACCCACCACTGATGCAAATGTGTACTTCTGGTCCTTTTCTTGCAAGAGCAGCAGCACATCAGTTAACAGGACTGCCAGAATATCTAAACAGGGACGAAAGCAGAAGGATTAGTCCAGACTGAAAAAAACAAATCACTTGGCTTAAACCTCCTGTGGATCAAGGGATAGCACATCAACATCTGCAGCACTGGGTCTGCTACTGCCTTCCTCCTGGGCTGGCCCACTGACAGGCTGCAGTGGTGCACAACCAGCACAGTACAAACAGAGGCATCCTGCACCCTGACTCCAGCTCTCAGGAGGGAACAAAGATCCTTCTGGAAGGGCTGCCCCTGATGTGCCATTGAAGCTTCTTCCTGAGCAGCTGGGCAATGAAGCTGTTAAAGCATTCACTGATGGGCGCTGTTTGATTTTCTGGCTGAGAAGGGATGCAGAGGGAAGGTGTCACACAATCGTTCAAAGTGTGAACAAGATAATGCTTTCCACAGGAGCCTGAGGCAGGATGACTCAAGGCTTTGTCATCTACCTAAAGACCTCCCTCCTGAATTGGAAAGCAGCTCAGCCAGATAACAAGCACACAGCGTAAGGAACTTATCATGCAGCACTATAGAGAGGCTTATTGGACAAGCCAGGAATAGAACAAGTGCTATTTCCTCCAACCTCCCATGAACACCAGGGTACTGCATCTTATTTTATCCCCAATCGATCAGCACTAAGCAGCTACAGAACCCAATGGATGAGAGAGCAGAGCTGTCTGCCTCACTGGCTGCGCCCTTCCCCTCGCTGCCCCTTCACCTTTGAGCCTCCCTGAGGCAGCCTTCCAGTAGAGCATCCCATCCAGCAGTAGCCTCCTCTGCCCCATGTCGTCCTTGCGGAACAGGAGGCCATTCTTGCACTTGCCAGAGGACTTCAGCTCCATCCTGTGCATGATCTCGCGTAGCCGCTGCCCCTTCTCACACTCGTTCACCATGGCATCCACATGGCTGATGGTGTCCCTGATCAGGCCCAGGGCCTGGCCCAGCTCCTCGCAATCCCTGCTGCCAGCTAGGAGAGAAGAGCAGCAGTCACATCTCCACCTCTGGGGTGCCAGCTGTGAGCCACCCAGACACGTTTTAGGATGAAGGTTCCACACCAAACACACAGCAAGGAGGATTTGCTGGGAGCTTGTGGTTACCCTGCAACAATCAGCCTCTGCCGAGCTGGGACAGCTTTAGCTCCTATGGTTTTGTGGCTGCAGACCTGAAACTGAACTCTGCTCCCGACCCTCTGCTGATGTGAGGCTGATCTGGACCTGCATCTAAAATCATGGAATCGTTTAAGATACAAGCTGCCCAGGGAGGTGGGGGAGCATGGATGTGGCACCTGGGGACATGGTTTCACGGCCATGCTGGTGCTGGGTCAGCTGTTGGCTTTTTTGACCCAAACCATTCTGTGATTCTATGAAGATCAAGTCCAGCCACTATCTAGAACAGCATCTTCAGCTAACCAAGAGGTGAGCAAGCAGATACAAAGCAGCACCAGCCTGCCCCTCTTTGCCTGAGGGAAGAACATGGAAAACATGGGAGAAAAAGGATCAGCAGTCTGCTGTGAGGCTTCCAGGACAAGACTCCTAACCCACCTTCTGTGTTCTGGATGATCCTCTCCAGCAGCACGGGGTACTTGGTGATGCGCTGGGTCACCAGGAGGATGCACTCCTGCACCCCCAACCTCCTCACGATGGAGCAGTTGCCAATTTTCTAGAAGACAGCAGGGACTCATCACAGCCAGGGTACAGCTTGCTCTGCTGACTGCCCCACCACACCCATCCCATGCCATGGAGCACAGCAGCATACAATCAGCTACACTCTTCTACTGAAGTAAACCTCCTGGTGACAGCACAAAAATTGCTTTTACTGCTGAAAAATCCTTCAGGTGTTATTTTCAACTGCCCATAACTGAAGCAGCCGAGTAAATCTAGAGGCAAGCAGAGGAAGCTCCAAGTCTGAACTGTTTGCTCACCACCTTTTGGAACAAGACCAGTCCTTAAACACATAGAAAAGTGTCTTTTTAAAACCAGATCTCACCACCTACCAGCCAGGGGAGCTCACTGATGAATAGTTTCTGTCAGCCCTGCATGCTCCCCAGTGGGCTGCCCTATAGGAGGGCCAGGCTCCTGTTTAGAAAGGGGAGACGGCAAAGCATCCAAATCCCGCTGCAGGGACAGCACAACTGTGACAGCAGGGCACAGTGCCAGAGCTTCCCTTCCAAGCACTGAGGTTGTACATTTTGAAACTCGGGTTTAGCTCCTGGAGAGCAAAGAGGCTGCACAGACACCTTGCTGAGAGAAGCTGCAAGGGCAGAGCTGTGCTGGAAGGGTCACACAGTATCACTTACTGAGGGCTGGAAATGAGAAGGCTCAGGGCTGTGCCATGCCAGTTCAGACTCAGGTTACAGCCTCCCATTGCCTCCTCAACCCTTGCTATCACCTCCACGTTAGGCTGGACAGCAGATCAGCAAACCACCCTTGGAGCCAGGCTTCTGGGTTTGGCAAGATGGCAAAAACCACCTGATTTGTTTGCAGCAGGTCAGCAGCAGCAGCAGTTCAGGAGCAGCATTTAGCACTGACTTAATTTCTTACCCAGGCAGTTTCCAGAGATGGCCACACAGCAGAGCAGTGCCAGAGCCATGAAGAGAACAGACTCTGTCCCGCCCTCCTCTGTGCTCTCAAGAGCCTGCCTCCCACTTACTCCCTGCTAAGGATGGCTTTGTGTCCCAACTGCTCTGAAGATCTACACCACAAGAAGCTAACAACCACCCAGTGAGAAATGTGCCCCACACCCTGCTCCTTCAAACTGCAGAGATCTCCAAGTGCAAACCAAAGCCTAAAGCAGCTCAGAGTGCTTTATCCTCCCAGTTACAGTCCCAGAGTGGGAGGTTTCTGGTTCATGTTTACCTTTATTAAGTTTTGGAACTTCTTATTGCTTTGGAGCAGCTCTTTGTAGTGACTGAGAGCTTCGTTGTGTCCACAGCAGAACACAGTGTATTTCTCTTTCATTCTCTCCCCATTTTCACCTGAAAACTAATTTGAAACAGAAGAATCGTGAAAGGAAAGGCTCCCTCCCTGCCAGACCAAGGCTTAGCTTGTCTCTATGGGAACTGAGTTCTGAGACACAGCTCCAATACTGCAGTTCCTTCTGCACCAGAGATGAAAGCCTTCAGCAGAGTGACATCTGAAAGCCTGCAGCACCACCAGACCAAACCCAACATGACAGCTGTCCTCTTAGAAGCACTTAAAAAGGCCAAGGAGTGTAAAAGTGGTCACCAGAAAGGAAATTGTTGCTCCCAGTGCACAGGAGAAAGGGTGCTGAGGCTGTCTGGAGTTCAAAGGACCTTTACTGCATTTTCAGAAGGTCAGAAGCAAGCAGCTCAGCATCAAAGAAGCGAGCCACCTGCCTTTGGTGTGCTTGGGGTGGACACCAGCAATGTGTGATTTTACTCTCTGGAGCAGAACACCCAAACCAAGCTACCTAGAGTGGCACATCCCACACCATGCCCCAAGCCCTTATGCTCCCACACTGCCCTGGCCAGAGGAGCTCAAAGCCAGTGTTCAGCCAACCTGACACAGCTCTCAGCCTGTCAGAGATCTCTGAGTGCCAGCAGCACTGCTAGGTTTGG
Source organism: Indicator indicator (assembly GCF_027791375.1). NCBI lineage: Eukaryota > Metazoa > Chordata > Aves > Piciformes > Indicatoridae > Indicator > Indicator indicator. Next base: position 2,095,239 of record NC_072045.1, on the reverse strand, counting down.
ATCCACACCTGCTTTACCAGGAGGTCCCCAATATTCTGAATGATGTAATTTCGATCACTGCCTGCTTCCAAGGACTCCTTCCGCCGCTCCTTTAGCTGGAGCAGGAACTGCCCATGCATCTCCAGCAGCTCATCCACACAAGGGAAGAGCTTGTTGATGACTGCCTGTGGGAACTGCAGCTCCTCTCTCATGGCTTTGGAGTACACCTTCAGCATTATTTTCAGTGTCCTAACGTGGTGCATCTCAGTCTGCATTAGTTCTGGGCAATGGGAGATAGAAACATCAGAAATCATTTATGTGCTGTGAGATGTCAAAGAGCAGCTCCAAAAGCCACCACCCTTTGCACCACCTTGCTCTTCACCACCATCTCTGCATTGCTGACAGGAAGCTCCCAAATGTTTCTTGTTAACCTCCCCAGCCAGCAATGACTCCCTGCTCACTCAAGCACATCTCCCAGAGGCAGCTGAGCTGTTCCCCAATTTGCAGTCAGGCTGTGCAGCTTGCAGGCACACTGCAGACTGGGCTGCTTCCAACCATTAGCAGGAGACTTAGGCAGACTGAGCCAGGGGCTGGAGTCTTCACTCCATTATGCTTTTCAAGCAGAAGGAACTAGAACAAGGTGCAGGAATCCCAACTGCTCTTACCATAGATGACATCCTGCCTTTTGATCACATCTTTCCTTTGCCTTTTCACATAGGACTGCTCCACTGCCACACTCCAGGACTCTGCCTCAAACTCATGAGCATCTGTTTCTATTTCACTCCGGAGGGACACGGAATACGCATCTAGACCAAAAGCACACTCAGTTACATTTCCATCATTCCCCACCTCATCCCCCACTAACAGCAAGAGCAAAAACATCTCAGTGCCGCTGTCAGACTGAGTAAGCAGCTGCCTAAGGATCCTGAAAAGCACAGAAATTCCATACCTTCCAGAAAGATGGAGTCTGCTGTTGAAGGTGCAAGTGAGACAACATCATCTGAAGTCTGCTTAAATTTTATAAAGCCTGAATCCCCTTCATCCATGTCTCCTGAAATTAGTCTGAATGGCCAAAGAAATTAGACCAAGGGACCAAAACAATGTTTATTTTTATGTTGCTTGACAAACCCCACCCCAGTCAGACCTGTCCAAGAAGCATCTCTGCTACCCTACAGTGCAGTTAACTTACAAGAGAGATAGAAAAGCCTCTGTTGCACTCCAGCTTTCAACAGTCAAATTACTTTAGAACCTCCATCCCTGACACATGACAGGTTTGATCAGAGCAGTGTGAGCAGCTTCTGGTATGACACAGGCAGAGACATCAGCTGGTGACAAGGCACAGCCAGCTCAGAATACAAAGGGCACTTTCACTCAGAGAGGAGCAGAGCTGTGCCACAGCAGAAGTAAACAGCCACTTACACCAGTGGGACAGCTTTGAATGGTCCCTGATTTTAAGCAAGCCACCCTGCAATTGAAGCCACTGCTGTGTCCTGTGCCAGCCACAATGAGCACAACCCAGAAGAGCTGAGCTCAGAGGAGATGGCTGCACTGCAACCTGTCTGAGCACAAACACCCCTGAAAACCATCACCTGGACAGAGACACTCCAGCAGTGCCCTCTTTGGTAGGGCTCTTTCATGACACAGAACAGAGGGACTAAAGATGTGATCTAAACAACAACTAAACCAAGCTTCATGTTCAGGGAAATGAATCTCAGCATCAAAAGCTCAGCAAAGCTCTTCTGAGCCTGACAGCCAACGCAAGTTCTTGCCTTAGTCCTGCAGCTGTGCTGGTTTCAGAGCGGGGTGGGGGCAGAGGAGCACAGATCAGCAGAGGAGCAGTTTACTTACCCAAGTTTACTGACAGCCCCAGCAGCGCTCAGCGAAGCCTGGGATGGTCCTCGCTGGGCGATGGTCATGCCGAGGTGCCGCGGCAGCGCTGCGGTGCCATCCGCCCCCAGGAGGAGGCTGCGGGGCTGCTCCTTCAGGGAAGCTGCCAGAGAGGCAAAGATGGAATTGGTGCTGAGAAAATGAGGGGGACACTGCAGGTCCCCTGCTCGCAGACCCCTCTCTGAGTGCGGTCGGAGCACAGACAGGATCTTGGAGGTCAGGAGCTCGTTGTCCAGGAACACATTCTCGTTCCACCGCCGCGAGAAGGAGCCACAGAAAGCCAGCTCAGGCTGAGCCGGGATGGCGCTGCTCCGGCCGCTGCTCTTGGAAGTTGTATTCCCCATGCTGCTGCCAGCTGCCCTCAGACCTGCCACAGTAACGTGGCCCCAGAGAGGCTCTGTTTTTATACTACCTGTGATCCTTCTAGAAATGTAAAGCTGCCACTTAACTTACTGTATTGGCTAAATCAGCAGGTCTGAAGTGCAGGAAATTGGTCCCTACTGTGCCCATTTAGCGTGGAAATTGCAAAGTATCTCCTCCTTTAGTAAAACACCAGAACCTACACACAATCGTTCACACCCCACCTATCAGGGTACAGAACAGCTCAGGGCAAACAAGAAACATCTCAGACCACAGCCAAAGCCCCCAAGCTCTCTGCCTCTAGCTGCCCAGGGATTTCTGTCTGGGCACAGATGCTGACCACCACAGGTACCTGAGCTGCCTCCCAGCTCAGGGCTGCAGCCTGTTCATGCTTTTTCAATCTAGATGCAATGGACTGCAGAGATATTTAGAATTGTAATCACTGTTACACAGGATGTGGAAGCCTGTAACAGGCTTATGAAAAATGGATACAGTTATTTAGCACTGATGTCTGTAACGACCAGCAAGGCACAGGAGACAAAACCCATCCTCTGCAAAAGGGAGCTGCAAGGATGGAGAATCAGCCAGACAAGCTCTACAACTCCTCACTGGCAAGGTCTGCAGCTGCCCTTTACCAAAGTGCTTCTAAGGCCATGGGAGAACAGATCTCCTGGCTCCTTGCACCCAGGGCTCCAGTTCCTAGTCAAGGTTTATGCAGCACTAAGTGATAACTCTTCTCATAAAACCACTGGTGTCTGCCCAGCTCCAAATGTTCCCCTTCCTGAGTCTGCACTCCTCAGTGTGCCTCCACTAACACTGAGAGCCAGGGAAACCCAGACTGGGATGGGTGGGACAGGGCCTTTCAAACCATCATCCTGCGTCCTGTCACAACAGGCCCTGCTCAAAAGCCTGTCCACAGCTTTCTGATCAGTCCCTGTCAGCATTGAAAGGCCACCAGAGGGTCTCCCTGGAGCTCCCTCCTCTTCAGGCTGAACAGCCCCAACTCTCTCAGCCTGGCCTCACAGCAGAGGTGCTCCAGCCTCAGATCATTCTTGTGGCCTCCACTTCTGCCTTGCCCAGTGTAACACAGCTACATCCAGGCATTCGTCCTTCCTCTTCTGAAATTGCTTTTCCCTCCTTTCTTGGTGTCCCAACCTCTGCATCTGCTTCTCTCCCACTTCATCTTCCTGGGAACAGTTGACCAGAACCTCATCAGAGTTACAGGGGAGGTTTCATCCATGACATTTTATAGCAATTCTATCAGCACATCTTTTCCTGATGGAAATACCTTGCCCAAATCCTATTTGGGCTTGAAAGCTCCTGGCTGCACACACAGCACATTCTCAGTCTACTGTGACCTGGGGAAACTGAGTCCTCTTCCATCATCTCTGAGTGATGAGCTCCAGATCCAAAAAGGAGGCTCTGGAGCTGTTGACAAGCTCGGCAAAGGCAGATTCCTTAAACCAAGGCTCAGGAACAACTCTCTTCCAACTTCCACTGGGGACATGCTGAAATCACCACCAATCAAGCCCCCTCTCTGTGTTCCACAAGCCAAGAACATAAAGTTCTGTTTCACAACGGTAGAGACCTCTCCAGAGGCAAAACACCAGGAGAAGGATGGGGGACACACAAAGAACAGTTTATACCTTCCTCAAGCTCTGCTTATCTGTGACACTGACACAATGCCTCTGGGCACAGCCTTACACCATGGGTAAGGGCACACCATGCCCATGCTAGCAGCTGCTCCTTTACCTGCCAGTTTCTGCTTTTGACTGTGGAAAATGAGCCCTGGCTGCCTGGCAGAGTCTGCACCACCAAAAAGCCATTTTCTGAGTTCAATTAGCAGTGTCTGCAGACTGCTGAGAGCCCATCGATCGCTGTGCCCCTGTCAGCCCAGACCAGACTGTGTACCACAGAGCTGTTCCACCCACAGCCCTACAGCCAGCTCTGCCCATTTCCATGATTCCTCCTTGTTCCCTGCTTCAGCCTCTGCACTCTCCCCTGAATGTACAGAACCACTCAAGGTAATGCAAGCAGCCACTCAGCTCCTGACAAGCTCCTTCCCTTGGCACTTCCTCACCAGAGCCCTTCCCTGCAGACACAGCCCTTGCAGTGCAAGTCCAACGATGCCAGAGCAGAGCACACAGAACACACCCAAAGGTGCCTCTAGCAGCCAGCAGAGCAGCCAAGCAGAGCTGCAAGGCAGAGACTAATTCCGTTCTAGTCATGGTCAGCCACCTGAAAGACAAGCAGCCCCTTCTGTCCATGCAGAACTCACAATGCTGGCAGATTAAAAATGCCACTTCAGTCCCACATCTGTGAGGAGCATTTCCAGCAGCTCAGAGCCAGCTCAGAGCCTGTGCTGCAAGGGAGCTGCTCTTTACCCTTGGGGTTTGGGTTGTTTTTTCTTCCCTGATCCCTTTTCCCACTTTGTTTCAGCAAAGATTTATGTTCAGACCATTAGTGCTAGCTTGTCTTAGAGATTTCTAGCAACCACTAGCTGCAGGCAAGTTTTAAATAGACAATTATGAAAATCTGATGTAAAACAAAGTTCACAGTTCTAGTCCTTTCAGAGGCCAGAGAATAGGCAATCAATGACAAACGAACGCATCGATCCCTTTCCACCACGATATTTTGAGGTTACACAGCAAGGAGGAATAAAGAAAAATAAAAAGATAAAGAGATAAAAGCACACAGGAGATTGCTAGGAGCTTCTGAGCCATTCCCAACGGGGAAAAAATGAAGCCATCTTATTAAAAGAGACCTTTTCCATCCTTCAATAACTTGCTGGCTATAGCCCTTAAAACATATTAAAGGAAAAAACACAATCGAAGAGAGAAGCCTTGAGCACAGAAATTATCGTTTAGTACAAACCTGGGGAAATGCACTGGGGCGAACTCTGTGAAGATCCAGAAGGTCTCTGCTGCAAATCTTTCTGCTAGAGGGAAAAACACAACAGCTTACACATCCAGAGCCAACTTCCAGAGCCAAATGAATCCCAACTGTCCTCTCTTACAGCACTGAGGCTGAGAGCATCAAAGGTTTGACACAGGAACAGTTTGGATTCTTCCCCTGTTCCAGAAGAATGGCACACAGACACCAACAGTTTGGATCCAAACTCCTTCCAATGTGAACCAGACTGAAGTAAAACCAAAACTCAAGTTCTGGCTGAATGAAAGCTCTCATCATAATCTTTTATGCAGCCTTCACCTCCACTTCATTGCCCATCAACTTCCAGCAGTACTAAACTAACCCAGGCAGCTTCCCCAAACACTTCAGACTGCCCATTCCAAATCACATCTCTGGGACCTGTGCATCCACCCCCTTCCCTCACCAAGGTATCAGCAATCACTGAGATGCACTTTGTCAAAGCTGCACAGGTCTCATGAGTAACACAGGCTAACGACTGGCTTGTGGGGGACCCTTGCTTCACTTTGAGGATTTCATTTCTGACTTCCTGCCCCACAATTCTGTGCTGCTGCTCTCTCCTTGCTCTCTTCAGGGTGGTTTGGAATGGGCAGATTCAACCATGAAGGTTTGGGAGATGGTAAAGCATCAGAGCAAGTGCATTTTTCACTTGAAAAGGCAGACCCACAAAAGGAAAGTGGCAGCTGTCTATCCACACTCCCCCCAAGAACCCTTCTGCCCCCAAAGGAGACACATTTGAAACAAGAACAGGCTGAAGGCGCTGCCTCTACCCTCTAATTGCCCAGGTCTGAGCTGCTCTGCTCTCTCCTCCCCCTCATGGTACTCCCTGATCTGCTATCAGCCTCTGAAATCATCAACACTTGGAGTTCAACACAAACTAAAACTCCCTCAAGTAGAATTAGTTACAGGGAGAAGGAAATGATTTTCAAACCCAATACCAGAATAAAAGAGTGACAGAGAGCAGCCTGAACCCAAGCTGTGGCCTTAGATGTGATCACAGGCACCAGGTGGCAGCTGAACAGGGAGCACCTCAGCAAGGCACCTAGCTCATCACACCTCACAAAGGAGAGAGTTGAATCCTGCATGGCTCAGTTCATAAACCCAACAACTGCTACCACCAACCTCCCACCACGCCTTACCCTCCTCAGACTGTTAAAGGGGACAAAACCCAGAGTGTGACATGGCTCGGCTGTGTCCCAGCAGAAGGGATGGGTCTGAGCACTCTGAGAAGGGTCAGGCACAGCTCTGACAGCCACAAGCAGTGGTCACTGGCAGTGCAGCAGCAGAACACTTCCCTTTGTTCTCCCTACATCAGCATTAATTACTGTAACAACAAAACAGTAACTACTCAATGTCTGGAGGAGGCAGGGCTAGACTCTCGCACTGAGCTCAATTAAAACACTCACACTAAATTAATTGCAGTGCTTGACAGTGAGTTTACTGAAGAACAAACTTTAAAGCCCACCTTGGGTTTGCTGCTGCTGCATTCAGCCAATAAACTCCTGCAGTTCTTGTGGACATTCACGGCACAATCTGAAACACACATAAAGTCCTCAGTGATTCTTGTCCTTCCCACCCAGGGACAGGCAGTGACACAGGGAAGGTCTCAGAGCTGGAGGAGCTGTGGAGTGAGCTCAGAGCCTCAGCCAGCACCCTTGTGGTACATGTTCTGTTCTGACCTTACACCACTGGCATTTTGAACGTGGTACCCAGCAACCCTGGCGTGCACCGACACAAGCTCAGGGACACTCTGGAGTGCACTGGCAGCATCCTGCCTCCTCTCCACTCGAGCAGGGTGCTGCTTCCCTCCCACCTGCAGAGGCCACTTCCATGTCTCAGAACTGGCACCATTCAAGAAGGCAGCAAATCCTGTGGCTGCCCTTTTGCAGGGAGCTGAAGCAACTGCAGTAAAACTCCAGACACAGCACAGAATGCCCAGGGGGTCACCAGCACCAGGGTAGGACCAGTGCCAAGCAGCCCCCTCTCACTCAAAAGGCACAAACCCATTAATCCTATAGCAAAATTCCAGCATGGAGAGGTTGGAAGGGACCGCTGGAGCTCACCCAGCCCAACCCCCCTGCTAAAGCAGGGCACCCACAGCAGCTTGCCCAGGAGCACAATGCCCAGCTGGGGTTGGAAGCTCTCCAGAGCAGGAGACTCCACAACCTCCCTGGGCAGCCTGCTCCAGGCCTCCAGCACCCTCACACCAAAGAATTTTCTCCTCCTGTTCAGATGGAGCCTCCTGGGTTTCACTTTGTGCCCACTGGCCCTTGTCCTGTCCCTGGGCACCACTGACAGAGTCTGGCCTCAGCCTCCTGCCCCCCACCCTTTTTTCCAATCTCTTCTTTCCTTTTAATAACCACTGCTAGAGCAGCAGGATGCCACCTGGTAGCATCCAATCTTTTCTGCAGCTTTTCTGTCAAACAAGATCCTTCACCAACAGCAGAAGCAGGACAGCAGCAGCTTAGGAAAGGAAACCAGGGTTTGTTTCTTACCACATATTTCAGGCACACCTCTTAAAATAGAAACTGGGAAGGTGAACACCGCATCTGCTAGTGAAGAGCCTGGTTGTGTTTAAAGGGAGGACAAACCACTTCAGGTCTCCTCTTCCAAAGAGAGATCTAACCCACACCTAGCGCCGAGAGCTGCTGTCAGGCTCCTGCTGAAGGCAGCGAACCCTGGGCTGGAGTCTGGCATAAATACAGCACAGCTCTGGAAGCAGGAGCAAAGCCTGAACACAGAGGAATGGATAATGGTACAAAAACAAGCCTGAGAGAAAGATTGAGTGCAAAGAGGTTTTCTGTTCTGCAGCTTCAACAAGTGTGGAAAACAAGAGCAGAATGCAGCACTTGGAGTGCCTGCCCCAAGCCAATGGCCTCCCACAGCTTCTCTCTTAGCTGTAGTGTTTCTGTGCCCTGCAACAGAGCAAAAGGCACCAAGTCTGATCTCACTGCATGTGCCTCTGAACACGTGTGACAAACACACAAATGATCCAAGTGAATCGCTGCAGAGAACACCTCTGTGCCTATTTCAGCACTGAAGAGGCCTCCACCTGCCACCCTGGCAAGGAAGCTGGTCAGCAGAGAGGCCATGACAAGCACCCAGCTGACAGTGGAACTCCCTCTGCCCCCAGACAAAGGAGCAAACTGTAGGACAGAAACCACCACACTAAAGGAAACAGAAAAAACTCTCTGTGAGGTCAGGCTGGGCTGGCCTCAGGCAGAGCTTTCAGAGGGGTTCTCCTCAGGGCAGAGCAGGCTCAGCCCAGGGTGAGCTGCCCTGCCACAGCCCCACGCCATCACCTCAGCCCTCAGCCCCCTGCACTCCTCTGCCGTTGTGTAACACCCCCACCCACAAACACCTCATCAAACTTTAACCAGACATTCATATTCCTGCAATTTACATATCTCCAATGATGACATTTGATAATTTTTTTCCTATTAATGATTAGTGAGGCCAATTCTGGTTGGCATCTTGGCACACAGACTGCCAGGGGCAGCAGCTCAGCAGAGGTTGCAGTTCCAGAGCCATGCAGGCTCTGCTGGAGAGAGCTGAGCCTCTCCAGTAGGCATCTTCCACCTGCCCAGCTGGCACAGCCAACAGTGCTGTGTACCAGCTTCCTCTGCTGCTGGAAGAGGCTTTGCCCACCAGGACAGAACATGCTGGAAACCAGGACACTGTTACAGAACAGCCTCACAAGCTGCATCTGAGCCTAAGGAATGGATGCTCCAAGAGGCTATTTGAAATGCAGCCAGCTGAAGGACTTCCATGGGCAGGACTTCCACCCACCTCAGAGAAGAGCATCTGAAAACTGACCAAGGAATCAGACAGTCCTGCAAACACCTTCACTGTGCTTCTGCAGACAGTGCTGGACCAATCACAGGTAAGAGTAAGAGCAACCATTTCCTTTTTCTGCAGAGAGCTTCTCCTTGCATCCTTCCTCTGGACAGCCCCTGGGGAGCAGGGCACTGGAGAACAGCAAGGGTCAAGAAGACAGCAGAGAAGAGTGAGGGACAGAGGACAGGGAAGAGGTGTCAGGAACCTGCACACATTGGGGCTGATATTTAAGAACAGAGACAGCCATAAAGGGCTGCTCTGGGTGTACACAGAAACCCCAGATGGGCACCAAAACAAAGCGACAGCGCTCAGCTCAAACCAACAAAGCATCTCTGCATCATCAGTCAGTAACTAGCAGCATCTGGCCTTGTTCAGGTGAAGAACTCAGAGGTTCATCAGTGAATTGGAGCTAGAAACTCCCAGGACTGCCAGCCAGGCTCTTCCCTTTCTCCTTCCTGTCATCTCCTCCGTGCCACTGCACCAGGATGAATCTGGCAGGGAAGCACAGATCCTCCAAAGGATTGTTTACTCACAGACTATGCATGGCTCTGGCCAGTGCTGAGAACAGCAAATTGCTCAAGCAAGGTCCAAGGATTTGGGTCACCTCAGCTGGGTGGGGACAGGACCACCACTGCTACAGCTGAAGGTCCAGCAGTGATCAGTATCACACAGACTATGGAAACTATGCAAATGCACCAGGGCTGCTCCTGGGCTTAAACCAACAGGGCTGCAATTCAGACTGAGGGTCTGAGGAGCACCACCCTGTATCTGCTCACCAGAGGGATTGTTGCTGCCTCAGAAGCCCTTTGCACAGGCTAGTGCCAGTGATGACCTAACACTGAGGGACTACCTGAAACAGGGACCTCCTCCAGCAAAGAAAAATGTAAGACCAAGAGGCTCAGCATCATCAGAAAAGGTCCTGAGGGGAATGAAATTAGTATGTGGGGTAATAAAGCCCCTTCCCTCATCAATGAGCATTGCATGGGACAGAACTCTGCAGTGCCCCAAAGCACAAGGGCAGCTCACAGCATTCAGGAGGACAATGGACCTGAGAAAGGGCAGCTGAAGACATCTTCTCCCCCAGCCAGAACACCTTCCAGTGGATCAGACACTGCCAATGGCCTATAAATGTTCTGTAGAATTGGATTGTAGGACAAATCTATGACTCTGTGGGCATTGTGACCCTGGCCTGTCTGGAGCGGTACTGCCCCAGAAAGCGATTCTTAAAAGGCCATCTGCAAACAGCCACATCTTACAGAGATGCTGTGATTAACCCAAGGCAGAAGTACTGCCTTTACTGCTATTTTAAATTACATTAAAGCCCCCTTTAAAACATCTGTGAAGACAGACTGAGGGAGCTAGGGCTGTTCAGCCTGGAGAAGAGAAGGCTCAGAGCAGCCTTGCACTACCTGAAGAGGCTACAGGAGAGCTGGGGAGGGACTTTGGACAGGCCTGAGAGTGCCAGGATGAGGAGTGATGGCTTCAGACTGGAAGAAGCTGGACTGAGATGAGACATGAGAAATAACTTCTTCCCCAGGAGTGTACTGAGGCACCAGAACAGGCTGCCCTGTTGTTGTGGAAGCTCCAAGTCTGGAGATGTTCAAGGCCAGGATGAATGAGGCCTTGAGCAACCTGGTTTGGTGGGAGGTGTCCCTTCCCATGGCAGGGGGTTGGACCTGGGTGAGCTTTACCATCCTTTTCACCCCAACCTATTCTGTGACTCTATGTATGTCAGAGTATATTCACTGCCTCTCAATCCCTGAACAAAATACTTTTCTTGTGAAATTAATTACTTGACTGTTTTAAAATGTTCAACCTTCAGGTCTCTGCCCTCTTTCCTCACCCCATACAAGGTAAATCCTCTCTTGAGCTGACAGAGGAAGTAACTTGCATGGTTAGCAGAGAATGCAGACCCAACACAACAGCTGAGGAGCATCTGAAACAACCTCAAGGCTGCAGATAAAGCAGAGCAGCTTGGTGACAAATCTCCTCAGGAATGAGGAGTTGCAGTGGAACACAAAGAAGTTTCTGCACCAAGTAAATGCAGGTCAGGGATCTTCAGGAACTCAGAGCACATTAACTGTGTCCCAGTGGCTCTGGTGACCGCTGCTCACCTGGATTGCTAAGTCACCTAATTAGGCAGATACCAAAACTGGAGGGTACAGGGTGATGAGATGCTGCACATTCTGAAATGGAGACAGTCCATGCGGGACAGCAGCACCACAGAATGATGAAGTTTCAGCTCCCCTGTTCAAGCATTCCTTCTGGTCTCCAAAACCAGCCTCTAATTACTGCCTGTATCTGGCTTTATGGTTAAAACATCAAAGAGAGGGCAGGAGGTGGGGTTGTGTCACTCCCAACACTGCAAGTTCTGGTGGCCTAAGGGTTTTCTTTAGGCACAGAAACACAAAACTGATGTTTGTGTTCTGAGCTGATGTTTGTGCTCTAAACAATGCTGAGAAGAAGCAGCACTTCATCCTCAAAGGAAGGCCAGCACCACTCCAGCCCTCTCACGCCGAACCCTTCCCCCATGCTGCAGGCACCCTGCAGAACTGAAGCAGCACCTATGACAATCATAAAAGGTATTTAAAATAGTTCATAGGTAAACATTAGGTGGAACTGCAACACAGCATCTGATGGCTCCTGCTGCAGAGCTGTATCCCATAGCTTTATTTTTTTTATCAGACTGTAAACTAACGATCTCCTCACTTTATAACTTTACCGAACGAAACAGCCACCTACAGAAAACTCTCTTAAGAAGGGAGAAAGAAGGAACTGAGAAGAAGCTTTTCTTTCCTTGGTTTTACACAGGAGACAGAGAGAAGAGCAACAAACCCACGGCACAGAGCCTTCAGACAGCATGCAGGAATGCGGCTGATTTGTTAGAGCAGCAAAACCACAGCACCAGAAACATTCAGCAGGCTCCCCGAGTGGTATTTCAGCTCTTTCAGCCTCTAAAGGAGGTCTCCGAGACAAAGATCCGATCTTCACAAGCTGCGTCCTGTCCTGCAGATTAACCCCTGAGCTGCTAGCGCAGGGACAGCCACAGCCCCGCGGGGTTTGGCACGGACGGGATGGCAAAATTGCTGCCCGGGCCGGACTCTGCCTACCCTCCGCTGCCGGCCCTGTAGGGCTGCCCGCGGCACGACGCCGCCGGACGGGCAGCACTGCCTCCAGCCCAGCTCCCCGCTGACACCCGGCCCAGCAAAGACTCTGTGGAGCCCCGGGGGCTGCCCGGCCACAGGGACCGGGCCTGCCGCTCACCGGGCCGCGGCCGCCCAGCGCCCCGCGGAGAGCCTCCCGGTGCCGGGAGCGGCTCGCTAAGGCCTGCCGGGGGGTGGACGCCGCGAGGAGCCAGCCACCGGGGCTCGAGCAGCCGGTGGCCGCGCTGACACCGCGATCGCTTACCGCACTCCCCGGGGAGCCGCCGATTGCACTTCTGCGTCCCGGGAGCCGCCGCCACAGCAACAGGAAGCGGCCCCGCGGCCCGGAAGCGAACGGAGCGGCGCTGTGCGCCTGCGCCGGGCCCGGCCTCTGCCCCTCGCCCCCGGCAGGCTGCTGCAGCCTCGGGCCGCGCTGTGCCGCAGGCAAGGCAACACCGCCCGCAGACCACGGCGCCCCAATCCCTTTCTTCTCCCTCCCCTGCTCCCGGGACGAGGAAGGCGTCCTGAGCCGCCAGGCCTCTGCCTGACAAGGGGTCCGACTTCCCCAGCCCGAGAACTGCTGCACCCTGCCCGGCCATGGGTCTAAAGATGCCGAAGCAACAGGAAGCTGCCTCGCCTCAGCGCTGCCTGCAGTGCCAACAAAGCGAGAGCCAGGCCGCAAGGGATGGGAGGTGGCAGCGCAGTGACAGCTTGAGCAGGGCCCTTGGTGTCTGTGCAGCGCTTGGCACCTGTCCTAAACACTTCCTGTGTTATTCAGAGCCCGGTGAGATTTGCCGTTCCGCACGGGTTGAGGTGGTTACGGCTCCCGCCAGGACGCTGGCTTCCTTCTGCACCCTGTGACCACGAGTGGCTGCCCGGGGCCGTGCGAAGGACCCTTGTGCAGACAAACAGAAAGCAGAGCCCTTCACTGTCAGCAGCTTCAAGCAATGACTCAGAACTACATGTCTGGGAAAACCTTTTCCCTGAGACCAGCCAGGTCTGACCCAGAGTTAGCACTGGGCTGCTAAGGTATTCCCTGCACAGAGGAGAAATCAGAGGAGCTCCTGACCTGACCTTCTGCTCTGTGATTCACTCTGGTTTACACACTGATCTTTCACAATCTTGACATGTTTTAAATCACACACATCAAAGCTGCCCACCAAGCTTGAAAATGCAGCACGCAGGATAACCACACAGCTGAGCCTCTCCCACCCACCCCACAGCCCTCCTGCTGCCTTGAAACGACCTGGCTGGAAATGTGCTTGAACCTGAGGCTGCCTCAGGACCAGCACTGCCTCTGGTTTCCACACTGCCACCTGCTCAGTGGATTTTATTTCTCCCTTTGTCTTAACAGTTGCAAGCTTTTCAGAAATGTTCCCTTTTGTGCTGCCTCTGTACAGGGCTGAGTACAATAAGGGCCCAGATGTTTATTGAGGCCTCTTAGCACTCCAGAGAAATCACCATTAAATAAGGTGGTTTGGGGGTAACAGCTGGGTGTCACTTGGTGACAGACTAATCCTCAGCCACGTCAAACTCAGTGCTTCACTGTAACATAAAAGCAAAGCCTTGCAGATTGCCCAGCTGCAGCTGTCAGGGACAGAACGTGCTGTGCTTGTGTGGCTGGCCCTGGGGCATCTCCACAAACCCTGCAAAATCTGGCACAGCAACCAGCTGAAAGACTCCATAGCTTGGAGCTACGACTTGGGTTACAAAGAGAAGAGTAGCACCAACTTCCTAATCCTGTGTCACTCTAAAAGAACAAAAGGTTTTGTACTGAATGAGCTGCAGTGAGATCATTGTGTCATGCAGCCCTGTGCGTTTGTCAGGCCAAGTATAGCAAACACTGAGGTTTTGGCAGGGAATGCAGGACGAGCACCGTGGAGGTGTTCCAGATGAAGGCAATACTGCTCAGCCACAAAAAGAAAGTGAAAAGCAGCAAAGGAGAAGCACTGCCAGCAGCATATTCTTCATCTCCCTTCTCTAAACCCTCCAGAGCTGGGCAGAGCCAGCTCTGTGTCAGTAGGGCCACAGCTCACTCAGGGGTTCCTCTGAACTACTTTCAGGTTTGCCTTAGCTCTCTCCTTGGTCTGCAAGTGCAGCAGCCCAGCACAGTCGCTCTGCTTTCACTTCTTTGGTTTGGGCTTCTGTCAGTGACTGCTTGTTCCAGTGGGATTCAGCTCATTTGTACCATGTAGCAGCAGCTTAGGACAGATGAACAGCCTGGTGTCCAGCACAGCAGGTACCATTTGTGAGGGTTCATCAGAAGCACCTTCTCTCAAAAGAGAAACCAAACACTTTGGTTGCAGCCATCGGTTTGCTTTTGGAGAAGCTGGACCTCCCTCTGCAGGTTCTAGGGCTCCATCCTTCCCATAAAGTAACAGAGATGTAGCTTTCAGCCAGAGAAGATGCACAAGAACCACCTCTACCCCAGCACTTAAGTCGCTAGGGGAGCAGCCCTCCTCTTGCCATCTGTATTCATGGCATATCTTTGGCTCACCTCCATGGTGTGGCCTGCCTGGAGAGCTCCTGTCAGGGCTTTCCTGGGACTCATCTAACTCCTATTGCATAAACTCTGGAAGCATGTTTATAAGAGAGGATTAATTTAGGCACAGAATCTTCTCCACCCTTGACAGCAAAGGCTCAAAAGGAGCTTTCACCATTTCCAGGTGAAAATAAACCCAGAGCCTCACAACTCAAAGTTTATGTAACAGCAGAGTTTGGGTGGCCACTGCTGTTGAGTGCCTGCAATCATTCCTCTTTGTTTTTCATCCCTGCCAGGCTCCTTACATCACATCTGTGTGACTCAGAACCTGGAGCTGCATAACCTCTCCTGCATCTGTACTTTGGACACATATCACAGCCTCCTTCCCTCTGAGACTGCACCGGGGCAGGAACTAAGGGTGAGAGGGACACAGGTGACCCTGTGCAGGGCCACCCAGGCTGCACATCCCTAGCAGAGCCATGACTCCTTGATCTGAATTGAAAGTAGAATTCCTCTTGCTGTTACTTCCTCTAATGAGAAGAGCTCTTGCTCCTCTATGTCATCACAGCCATGTTCGCCTCCAGACTTTTTGTGTCCACTGGACAGCGACCAGACCCGAGGCTTTCTTCTTCCCCAGCCTTCCTCGCTCAGGCTTCAGCCGCCTGGTGCTTCCCGCAGCCTGCGGGGTCTGCCGCCGCCTGGTGGCACTGCAGCTCAGAAAGCAGGGCAGTGACAGCGCCGGCGGCCGAGAGCCACAGCGTAGGGACGGGGAGAGGGAATCCATCGGGAGAGGGAATCCATCGGCAGGAAACGAGAGGAGCAGCCGAACAGCCAAAGACCCCGGCAGCAGCTACAGCTGAGGCTGAACCCTAACAAGCAGCTCTCATCTCTGGCAAGTGGAGCTGCAGGGTGGCTCCAAAGTTTGCTTTTCAGGAGCCTATCAGCAGCTTGCCAGCAGCCCAGGCACTGCTCTGAGCTGCGGCCACGCAGCCACTGATACAAACTATCAGCTCCAGCAGCAGAACCCAAAGGAAGGCACTCTCATGCCAATAGCTGTCACACAAGTCCCAGTCTAGGTCTGACCACAGGCTGTCAATTTTAGTGAGCATCTCAGAATCCTGCCCAATTGTTCAGCCTCAGTTCACGCCTCTGCAAAGGGAAGAGGCAAACCCCAGCCCTGCTGTCCACGTCCACCTGTTCTGCAGTTAACCTCCATCTGCCCCGAAGGCAAAATGCCCTTCCACAGCACATGTCCAAGGGCAGTCAAGTACTTTTGTGCCCCAGGAAGGTTTTACTGACCTTGAGAACCTCAGAGAGACTTTTACTGGAGAGCGAGCATTGCCCGAGGGGTAGAGAATGACAGCAATTCTCTCCAGAAGATTCCCTCAGCCTGCAGACAATCTCTTGGCAATTAAAATGTTCTTCAGTGCCCTGAGTACTTGCTCCAGAGGAAGGACAGGGTTTGTCCATCAGCCAAAGCCACACAGCAAGGCCACAGTGACTGTGATGGGAGGGCAGAGTCCCCTGTATGCTAGTGGAGGAGCAGCTGCCATTCCTGTGCACTGCTTACAGCTGCAGAGCAAAGATGTGGCACAGGCAGGTCCTTGGAGGCACCACTGGATCATGTTCGGGATGCTGTAGAAATCCCTGTGGCCATGCATAGGGAGGGTGCTGAGCTGACATTGCTGCAGCAGTGAAAAACAGCCTGAAGGATGCAGCCTAGCTCAGGCAGCAGGGAGATTTGCTTGGGCAAAGCAGGACTTTGTGCAGAAAACATGAACAGAAAAGCTGACCTAGAACCCTCCTTGGGGAGAAGGGGCAGGAAATGGTCAAGTGGCCAAGAAAATGAGCATTAAACTATTGCCAGGCAGGAGTTAGAGATCTTTGGGGTTGGGGTTGTTCACTGTGGAGAAGAGAAGGCTCCAGGGAGACCTTTCTGTGGCCTTTTAGTGCTTAAGGGGGACAGTCAGAAAGCTGGGGACAGATTTTTGAGCGAGGCTTATTGTGACAGGACAAGGGGTGATGGTTTGAATTAAAAGTGAGAGATAAGGAAGGATTTTGTTTTACACTGAGAATGGTGAAACCCTGGCCTGGGTTTCCCAGAGAGGTGGGAGATGCTCCATCCCTGGAACCATTCCAGGTCAGGTTGTTTGGGGCTCTGAGCAACCTACTGTAGTTGCAGATGCCCCTGCTGACTGCAGGGAGGTTGGATTGGATGGCTTGTAAAGGTCATTTCCCACCCAAACCAGTCTGGGATCCTATGGTTTAGACCATGTGGAGAAAGAGGCCAGACCAAGCAGGACAGTGGGGGGCAGCCAAGCCAGGCAGAAGAGTGAAGGGATTTGTGGGGTTGACTGCAGGGAGCAGCGGGAAGGCTGGGGGGCAGGGTGCAGTCAGGCTGGGTCAGTGCCAGGCAGCAGCAGCCATACTTACTCAGGCACTGCAGACCACTTTTATTCACAAGAGGTTTGGCACACAGGGAGCAGCTGGTGCAGCTGGAGAAAGCCCCTGGCACAAGCTGGTGCCTATTGACCTCTTTCCACCTCTCTTTTGGCTCCTTCTCTTTCTCTTTGGGCTGCTCTTTGTTCTTACCCTGGAAAGAAAAAAAAAGAAACCAGCTTTGTTACAGGTCTTGCACTGCCCACACATGTCTGTCCCCCGGGTAAAACAGCACACAGGGAGCTGGTGCACATCAGGTTCATCAGGCAGCTTTCTGCTGGAGCCTTTGGGATCCTGGTGCTTTGCCCAAACACATTCGCAAGGTTCAGGAGAGTCCCTCTAGACCAGGTCCACCTGTGATGCAGGGCAGGGCACAAGCATCCTTGTCACTGTGGGTGATCCAGGTGGGCACTCAGCCACAGCAGTGTTCTTCTGGGCTGCACAGCTCCAGCTGAGAGAGCAGCCAGAACATGGCCTGGAAGCAAGGAAGGCTGCAAGTCAAGATCCCTGCCCTGTCAGGTGCCCAACAGTGCATCTGCTGACCACAGTCATCCCAGGCAATCCAACTCACTGCTCCCCAGGCTCAGAGCCCCTTTGCAGCTTGAAGAACTCAACGATTCCTTCCACAAACTCATCCTCTGCCCTCACCTTATCCTTCTGCCAGGAGCCAGTGACTCTGCTCCGCAGGGAGCTCAGGCGCCGCATCACCTTGGTGCCTTTCTCTGCTTTGTCATTCCTCCCACTCTCCTCGTTTCTGAAACAAGACCCAAACCATCTTGCCTGAGGGACAGCACCTGGCCAGGCACAGGCCAAGGAAATCACTGATAAAGTTCATCTGCAGCAGTACTTTAGGATCCCATCTCTGACCTTTTCATCTCCTGGAGGATCTGGCTCAGCATCAGCCACGCCATGAGTGGGACACTTGCAAACAGTTTGGGTAGGTTCTGTCTGCCCTTGTGGATTTGCTCACCAACAGGCCCTGATTCTAGCTGAAGACCTGCAGACACCAGTGTCCTGCACAAGGCAGGAGCAGGGCAGTAGAGCTTGGAGGAAAGGGGGACTCGACTCTGCCTGCCCTGGGACCGCGGCATGTGGGTTCCCCTCTGTGCCACTTACTCATTGGACAGGAATTCAAACCAGGTGATGTTCTGGGAGCAGTCGCTGCCCTCCTGCACAACAGCTCTCTGCTTTGCCCTGTGTGGGGAGAAGACATCAGACACACAGGAGCAGAACCTCTGGGTTGGGGGAAAGGCTCATCTCTGGAGACAGGGCAGGGACATGTTTAGAGTTTCCAAAGAGAGGCAGGGGAAAGGGCCTCTTCCCCTTGCATCCCACCCTGCTTTCACAGGAAGAATGCAGTGATTGTGGTACCCTTGGGATTTGCCCTTCAGGGGACCAACTGTCCTTTGCCAGGGGGGGTCCTAAACAGACCATGACCTCCTCCCCCACATCCCTCTCCCAGCCACACTTCCCCATGGTAATGTTTCAGCTCCTGAAGGACCTGCTGGACAATAAGCCTGACAGGGATGGGGTAAAAGAAAAGTGAGGGATTAGAAAATGTCCTTGCAAAGAGGTTCTGCACCCCACAGGGCAGCTGTGTCCCAGCATGGACTGGGATCTCCTTTGCTGTTATATCTTCAGCAGGTCAGAGACACTCGAGAGTCTCCATCCTAGAACAGCCAGGACTGACAATACCTACACATGGTCCGGGGACACGTGGTCCTTCTCCAGCATCTCCAGAGCAGGGGGCTTGACACCTGCAACACAAAACACTCTCTGCATGGACCTTGGGTAGTAGTTGGACCCCACTAATCTTTCTGGGCTCCCACTCTGCCTTTAATGGGGAGGGATAAGTACCAGGGGCAGCTGGGGCAGAACAGGCTGCTCTGCATTTCTGTGAAGGAGCTGAAGCCTGCAGCACTTCCCTGTGTTACCCCTCCCTTCTCCAGGCTGTACCACATCAACTTCTGAGGCTCCTGCTTGCAGACAGAGGGTAGGAGTTGATGCCACCCCAGAGATGATGATGATCTTAGAGGTCTTTTCCAACCTCAGTGATTCTATGGTGTCTCCACTTTGTTTCCTTTTTAACCACAAACCGATGAGCTCCTTTCATGCCATGTGCCAGTGTGGCAGTTTAGGCTGGGTGCCCCCTGCCACTGCCGCATGAGATACACCTCTGGTGTCCTGGGTGCCCACCCACAGGGGTGGACACAGGAAACGACATATTTCTACCCATAAATCCTGCACCCTATAAGGCCATCTGCAAAGTCATTCTCTTCCTCTTTCTTCCCTCTCTGCTCCCATGGGAGATGTCCTCTCTTATCGGGTAATGCCGGGGGAGTATCCTCAAGGCCTCTTAGGCCTGTCTAGGCCTAATGCCAGGAGGAGAATGGAGGGGGGGGCAGTCTCAGACCTGGCCAGCTTGAGACTTGCCTAGCAGCGGGAGGGGGAAGAAAGAGCCCTGGGGGGTTTGGGTTTACCCTCAGGTGGGAAGAAGGGAAGGATTGGGAAGCTTTGGGAATTCTGTGAGGGGTTCTGTACGCTTTGGGATACTCTTTGTCACTATGCTTTGTAGCTTGTAGTTCTCTGTAGCTTCACCAATTGCTTTTCCATTTAAACTTTCCATCACTCTCCAATCCGTTTGTGTGAGTCTCATTCTTTTGTCCCTTTCGGGGCAAGAGACGATCTGTCTGGCCCCAAACCAGCACAGATTTTTGGTAGCAGAGGATGGTTACGATCCATCGACCTCTGGGTTATGGGCCCAGCACGCTTCCGCTGCGCCACTCTGCTGGTTTGGGGCCAGACACAGATCCTCTCTTGCCCCGAAAGGGACAAAAGAGTGAGACTCACACAAACGGATTGGAGAGTGATGGAAAGTTTAAATGGAAAAGCAATTGGTGAAGCTACAAAAAAAACTACAAACTACAAAGCATAGTGACAAAGAATATCCCAAAGCGTACAGAACCCCTCACAGAATTCCCAAAGGCTTCCCAATCCTTCCCTTCTTCCCACCTGAGGGTAAACCCAAACCCCCCAGGGCTCTTTCTTCCCCCTCCCGCTGCTAGGCAAGTCTCAGGCTGGCCAGGTCTGAGACTGCCCCCCCCTCCATTCTCCTCCTGGCATTAGGCCTAGACAGGCCTAAGAGGCCTTGAGGATACTCCCCCGGCATTACCCGATAAGAGAGGACATCTCCCATGGGAGCAGAGAGGGAAGAAAGAGGAAGAGAATGACTTTGCAGATGGCCTTATAGGGTGCAGGATTTATGGGTAGAAATACGTCGTTTCCTGTGTCCACCCCTGTGGGTGAGCACCCAGGACACCAGAGGTGTATCTCATGCGGCAGTGGCAGGGGGCACCCAGCCTAAACTGCCACAGCCAGCTGTACCAACCTTCCACAGCTGGAAGAGAGGTGTTGAAGCTGCAGGGTGTCTGAGGGGAGGCCATCGTCTCACAGGCTGCTGGCACAGACTTTGACCTCAGTCTCTTGCCCTTGCTGCCATGTTCCTGGGGAAGGGAAAAGCCATGGACACCTTTCAGCCTTTGTGCACCAAGGGAGCCTCCATCAGGACACAGCTTGGCTGGCAAGGTGATGCAGGAAATCTGGACTTCAGTGCCAGTGCTTGGCCTGCCTTCCATAGCTTCCTGCTCTGTGTGCCCACCCCAGGGGCCCCAGGGTGGGTTCCCTTGCTGTGTGGTTTGATACCTCTGGTGTGTCAGAGCACAGGATTAGAGCAGGACCCAAGGTATCCGAGGAAGAGGCTCCTCCTTGTTTTGTCCCTGAGCAGACAGTCCAGCTCTGCTGAGCTTCCTGCAGACCTCCTGCCATTCCTGGTTCAACACTGGCACTGAAGGAGTCCAGCCTGCAGCTGACACCCATGTGTGTTGCCTTCTGTACCCCAAGCTCACCCTGCTGCCAGCCTGCACACAGCCCCCAAGCACTCACCACCTGCTCTGAGCCAGGGCTGACTGTCAGCCTGGGGTGGAGTTCCACCTTGAGCACCATTCCCCCACCACTGCTCCAGGCTTCCAGTTCCTCTTTGGGCAACTGAAGGGACACACGAGGAGGCTGTGGGAGGCACTGGCTCCCCTTCTCCGCATCCTCCTGCTCTGGGTCACTGCCCATCTCCGTGGTATCCAGGCTGAACCTAGTTCAGGGAAGAGGAACAAGAGTTGAGCAGCCCCAGCCATGGCACAGCCTCTACAGTGTCCTAGCCAGCGCTGGGCAGTCCTAAAGAGCTCAGGGAACTGGGATGAGCATCACCACAACAGGCACATGGGGAAGGAGATGCCAGAAGCATCAGCTGGGACACCAAGACCTGAGTCTGTTCGAAACAGCTTCTCTGGCACCATCAGCGAGTCTATGAGCTCCTTGCTCAGGGGGGTGTTTGGTGCTGGAGGGCTCTCACTGATCCCTCAGCAATCCCTGAGACTGTGCAGCCACCCCAGCAGCAGCCAGCCTGGCCTGCTTGAGAGCTGCTGCCCTGCCAGCTGCAAAGACAGCAAAGTCCCTCTGGGCATTTGGCAAGGCAAACCTTGCCCTTTATGGGCTCCTCAGTGTGGCAGCAGTCAGAGATCTGCTCCCACTGGAGCCCAGCTTCGAGGAAGGAAAAAGAAACCTTCTGGGAAATGAGGAGTGGATCAGTTCCCCCAGTACACCACAGGTCCCTGAACACTGAGTCCTGTTGCAGCGCGAGCAGCACAGCAGCAAAGTGATGGATAGGGCTCAGTGGAAAATCTTACCCTCCCCATGGGCTGTGTCTGCAGATCATTGTCACCTTCCTGCTGCCAGAGACAGGCTCAGGAAGCCTTTGCTTAGGGGGCAGTAGGGGTGTGCACCCCTTGCTGGCCCTGCACTCATGTGGCTTTAATCACCCAGCCAGGTGACCCAGCGTGTCCCCAGCACTAGCAGCAGGTCTGTACCACTGCTGCTCGAGTGCTGGGCACAGCACAAACTGTGAATGATCCATGGAGTGGGGGACAGCCACAGGGCTGGGAACCAAAGCCTGGGCTTGGTATAAAACTGTCAAGATTTTATGCTGAAATAATTTTAGGGTACCTTATAAGGAGGAGAGATAAAAATAGTCCCTGCTGGCCTGCACCTCACTCTCAGTCACCTGGGAGATCAATACATGCCAGAAGGGGACACTGGTGCAGGACCCTGCAGCCCGGGGTGGCAGCAGCACAGCAGCCAGGCCAGGCCTGGCCAGCTCCCAGCCAGAGCTCAGCATCCTGCTGCAGAATCCACCTCTGCAGCCACGTGGAGGGGAGGGCTGGAGGACACTGCAGGCACAGCCTCATCGAGCTCACAGAGCTCTTAATCAAGTTGCCTCTGAGCGAGAGCATGGGGCCAGAGGGGCAGCTGATGCTGTTCAAGATTCCCTCCAGACAGAGATGGTCTTTGACCAGATGAGACATCCTCTTCCCAGCCCCATGCAGGAAGAGTCTTCCTGCACCAAGGAGACATTAAAGCCTCTTGCCGCTCTAGCATCTGCTCCTCCATGTCCACCCAACACGAGCAGTAGTGTCCAGCTGCTTTGGCAGATGCTGGCAAGTGAGGGGGAGCACCCAGCAGCAGCTGGAGCTCAGGGCAGTGTGATTACTGCAGCCCCAGGCAGCATCCATGCACCCCTTGTTCAAACACCACTGCTGGTCCTGCTGTACCTGCGCTTGCAGTCCACAGGTGACAAAGAGCTCTCCCAGCTGTGCCTCCGAGAGGTGGACATCGATCTCACCAGTGTGGGGAAGGAATCTTTGGCCTCCTGCAGGTCCAGTTCTTTGTCTGCCTCTGCAGGACACTGGGCAGTGCTGGTACCATCTCCTGGCACTGCTGCACAGGAGCTGCCATGGTCCTTGCTCAGAGAGCTGCAGTTAGCCTCACTGTAGCGCAGCCAGCAGGGAATGGGGCTGGAGAAGACAATGTCCAGAGATAAGCTGCTCAGAGCCCCTGGCCTCTCTTCCAGCAGGTGAGCAGCAGACACAGCCTGGGTGACTTGTTCTGGCTGCACTGCTGCCTCTGGTGCTGGTGGGCTCAGCAGCCCCAGGTCTCTGTAAAACTGTGTGCCACGGAGAGCAGCGTCTGAGAGGAGATCCTCTGTGCTGCTGTGTGGGTCCCCTGCTGGGCCATCCAGCTCTGGAGAAGAGTCCTCCTGCAAAGGTAGCCACAGCTCAGCCTGAGCTCACAGAGCTCCTCTGAGAGTCTTGTGCCCTTCTGAGGAAGGGGTCACCTCCTATACAGAGCTGGGGCAACTTTTCTTTCCCTTCTCAGGGCAAAAGGTCCACCTGCAGCTAGGTTTCTCAAACCAGAGCTAGCAGTGCCCTCTCCATCTGCATTTCACAGCCAGACCTGCCCCAGCCCCATTGGCTCAGCTTCCTCCAGTCCCTGAGATCTCTCTGTGCCTTAGTCCTCTTAATCCCAGAATCCCAGCATGGAGGGGTTGGAAGGGACCTCTGGAACTCATCCAGTCCAACCCCCTGCTCCAGCAGGGCACCCACAGCAGCTTGCCCAGAAGAACAATGGCCAGAGGGGGCTGGAGGCTCTGCAGAGGAGACTCCACAACCTCTCCGGGCAGCCTGCTCCAGGCCTCTAGCACCCTCACATCAAAGAATTTTCTCCTCCTGTCCAGATGGAGCCTCCTGGCTTCCAATTTGTGCCCATTGCTCCTTGTCCTGTCCCTGGGCACCACTGAGCAGAGTCTGGCCCCAGCCTCTTGCCCCCCACCCTTTAGCTCTTGCTGAGCATTGCTCAGCTCCCCTCTGGGGCTGCTCTTCTCCAGGCTCTCAGCCCCAGGGCTCTCAGCCTTTGCTCCTCACAGAGCTGCTCCAGGCTCCTTTGCATCTTTGTAGCCTCCACTGGACTTTCTCCAGCAGTTCCCTCTCTTTCTTGAGCTGGGCAGACCATAATGCCAATACAAAGCACAGAGGGATGATTTTCCCTTCCATTCCCTGGCAGCCTGGATCAGCAGCTCTTTCCCACAGACCCCTCTGAACATGGTGCTGAGCCCCCAGTTTTCTGCCTCACAGGGGCAGCAGAAGGAAAGAGGCCACTTGCCTTTTCTTGAGCCATGCAGAAGGAGTCATCCTCAGCAATGAAGGATGGGAAGAAGCTTTTGGGGTTGGGATACTCCAGAGCAGGGGTGCTGTGCTCAGGGAATTCCTGTAAGCATGGCTTGCAGTCGGACCCTGCAAGACAGAGGAGGTCATGACAGGCAGCCAGCAGGGACAGAAAACGATGCAGGGGGGTGGCAGCAGCACTGAGCTGTTGGCACATCCATCCCACAGGCAGAGAGCAGTGAGAAGCCAATAGAAACCTACTGAGCTGCAGGGCAGCCAGGTATGAAAACACCAACACAGGACCCCAGGCTGCTTTGGGTGGGAAATGACCTTCAGAGGTCACCCAATCAAACCCCCTGCAGCCAGCAGGGACAGCTGCAACCAGAGCAGGTTGCTCAGACACCAAACAACCTGAGCTGGAATGGTTCAAAGGATGGGCATCTCCCTCTCTGGGCAACCTGGCTCTCATCATGCTCAGTGTAAAAAATTTCTTCTTTATATCCAGTCTGAATCTCCCTCTTTCAGTTCAAACCATCTCCCCTTGTGCTGTAACACTCAAGGGGAGCAAGCAGCTGGTGAGGAGGGTCTGGAGGAGCTGGAGGAGGGAACCAGGACACGTGGTGCTTCCCCTCACAAAAATCCAAGGGAGGACTCAAAAGGAGATTCCCTGCTCTTGCCACCCCCTGCAGCAGCAAACTACCCCCAGAGAAAGGAGCAAAGCCCTGGGAGGCAGCTGGCCTGAGGCTACAGAACCTGAAAGTGCTGTGGTCTGACAGAGGCCAGAGCCCTGGCCCCAGGGTTACCCAAAACAAAGAGGTTTGTTTTTTTTTTTTTTAACTCCCAAACAGGATCCACTCCTGCCAAGGCTGCTCTGGGCCTGCACCAGGCTCCAGCCTACAGCTCTGAAGTAGATCCCTGGAACAGAGTCAGCTCCTTGGAGGCCTGGAAAATATCCCCTGTGCCATGTAGGGCTCAGGATTTGGCCAAGGCTCAAGCTGCAGCCAGCAGCCCCCTCCAGGCCCAGCACAGCCCTCACAGCCTCCATGGGCACTGCAGACCACGCTCTGCATGGCTGTGGTAAGTGCCAGGGGACATGGGGTCTCAGCTCCACAGGCACTGGCAGACAGCAGCAGTCACCTTTACTCAGCTGAAGCTGGAGATAGGATGGCACAAAGGCACTCCCAAGAAATGGGCTGTTGGCTTTAGCAGAGCACAGAGCAGGCACTGCAGTTGCTTAATTCCCCTCTGGCTGGGAACCATAAAAGGTTATTGCTGCAGGAGCAGCTCAGAGGAATTCCCAGCACAGAGCTGGGGAGGAAGCATCACTGGCTGCTCTGGGGAGCTCCCTGCCCACCAGTGGGACTCTGCTGCACTTTGCCAGAGCTTCCCAGCAGGCAAAATGTGACAGCTCTGGGCTGCTGCCTGGGGAGGAAAGAAGGAGGGACAGGCGTCCCCCACACATGCCAGTCTGAGGTAGCCTTGGGGACAGTGGCATCAGCCACTGGAGCTGCTTTGTGTCAAGGAAGAAAACTCTGCTGCTGTTACCAGGGACAAGGCCACTGGGAACCCAGTTCAGATCTGCAGCTGAAGCCTCCCTCCCACAGCCAGCTCTGCTGCTTCCCCACCAACAGGCTGGATCCACAGTGTCACAGCAAGAGACAGCCCCAGAGCAGCCAGCTCTAGAAAGAAGCTCTGCTGGCAGTGGCTCATCCTCACCTCCCGAGTGACCCTGGAGCCAGGCTGGTGTTGGGCTGGGGAAACATCACAGGAAACATGGATATAAACTGTCCCCATGCAGATCACATCCTGCAAGCACCATGCTCTGCATTTGCCCTGGGAAAGGCCACAGGTGCTGGGCAGTGCTGCTATGGGAAAGGAGCTCAGGGGAAGGCAGGAGCAGAGATGTCAGCTGAGAAAGCAACCAAAGTGGTGGCCCTGGCCCTGCACCAGCTGCCCTTCTTATGCCACACTGCAGGGGCAGACACACAGAGCTAAAGGGTGGAACCCTTTAAAACCAGTGCTAAGCAGCAGCCCCGGGGCAGTGTCTGCAGGCAGGGCCAGCAGTGTGTGGCTGCCTGGGGCTCCCATTTCTGACTTTCCAAACCATAGCACCACAAGCAGGAGCAACACCACTTCCTAGCACTGCTGCCACTTCCCATCCCTGCTGTGTACACCACGAAGTCCAGGGGCTGCTCACAAACCAGCACAGCTCAGGCTGTGCTCCCAGCACAGGAGCTGGACAGTAGGAATCCTTTCCTCCAGCATCTGCTCACACACCAGACTCTGAACGTAGGGCTCAACCCCCAGCAGGCAGCTGTGCAGAGACAGCTGCCTGCAAGCCCCAAGACCTCCATCTCTCTGGCAGCAAAAAAACCAATTTATTACAAAGCCAGAAGGCTGATTTTTAACCCATTACACAGCTCCTAAAAGCATTTATGTGCCTTGAGAAGATTAAATGTCAAGGAGAAGCATTAGGCAGTGTCCCCTATGGAGAGGAGCGAGGTGCTCCCAACACCAAACCCTGCCCAGGGACCCCGAGGCCCTTGGCTACTGCCTGCCCAGGACAGGGTCTCCTGACCGCCCTGCAGTCCAGCCCAGACACACAGCCCTGCTCTGCCTTGATCAGGTCATTACCTCTCTTGAAGGACCACCTCTTCCTCCAGCGCTTGGAGAACAATGGCCAGGAGTGGGTGAGCAGCGAGTCTGACATCTGGGAGCCCCCTGAGCCTGGGGCAGGGGACAAGCCTGAGCAGAGATAGCACCGAGCGCGGCAGAGCTCAGTGCGGTCTAAGGCAGCACTGCAGGCTGCAGCCCAGGGGCTGCCAAGGGAGGAGTGCAGAAGCCAAGAGTGTTGTCAGAGGTATCAGCTGATGGAAGCTGTAGCCAGAGAGAAATTCCTGGTCTCTGGCATTCCCACCTGTGTGATAGGTCAGTGACTTCCTACAGTAGGACCCAAGGATTAGTGGCCCTGGAGCAGAGACAGCCCCCAAATGCTGCTCAAGACTCGCAGAAAACAAGCTGTGAACAGGCCAGGACCCCCTTCCCCTCCCTGCCAAAACCTCCCTGCTCCACACACAGCTCCCCTTCAAGGTAGCTCTGCAGGGGCAGACCCTTCACCTTGGTAAGAGTCACCTTCAACGCAGGGTAAGAGTTAAGACCACAGGCTTGATATTTACACCTCTGGCATTATCATCAAGCGCAAGGCAGAGCCTCTACAAGGGGGAGCCAAAGGCTCTGTCAACATCATCACCTTGCAGCAAGTCCCCACCCCCTGCAAAGGACCTTACTCCAGGCTCTTCTCAGCTCTCCCATGCAGAGAGGTAGGTGGAAGATATTTCAGCTATCGCAGTATCACAGTATATCAGAGGCTGGAAGGGACTTCAACAGATCATTAGGTCCAACACCCCTGCAAAGCAGCATCACTTGGGGTAGTCTGCACAGAAATGCATCCAGGTACGTTTTGAAAGTCTCCAGAGAAGGAGACTCTACAACAACCCTGAGCAGCCTGTTCCAGTGCTCTGTCACCCTCACTGTAAAGAAGTTTCTCTGCATGTTGAGGTGAACTCTTCTATGTCCAAGTTTGAACCCGTTGTTCCTTGTCTTATCACTGTGAATCACTGAAAAGAGCCTGGCCCCATCCACTTGACACCCACCCCTCAGATATTTATACACATTGATGAAATCCCCTCTCAGTCTTCTCTTCTCCAGACTAAATAGCCCCAGGGATCTCAGTCTCTCTTCGTAGGGGAGATGTTCAAGTCCCCTCGTCATCCTCGCTATCACCAAACTCCCCACTCTGAGATCTCCAGCAGCATCCCCACAGTCCAGACTGGCTCCAAACTTTGCTCCTGACTCCTGGATGAGGCTGAAGAAGCCATTTCCACCTCTCTGTGGGGGTGCTGGGCTCCTGGGCCAAACCAAACCTTCTCTCTGCTCTTCAGCTCACATTGCAACCTCACTGAGCAGAGCCCAGACTTTTTAGGAACGGCCACAGGCACCTCCCTGGGACGGAGCCCACCCTGGGCTGGTGTCATTCACAGGCAGGTGCCTTGTCTGGCGACAAACCCCAAAGCCTCATCTGCCCAACACAGTCCTTCCCACCTCCCCTGGCACATGGATGCCCAGCCCTGGACTGCGCAGATTTGAGGGTATCTGGGGTACCCAGGTGTGGACTCCTCTTTTGCCCAACCCAAACCCAGCTGTGGGCAGTGCCAAGGTGTCCTTGCAAACCTCAGCAGCAAGCCAAGAGCAGCACCCGGAGGGTGTTCGGCCACCTCAGCGGTGCCCCGGAGGCAGCCACGGGGACAGGCTGTGGGTTATACCCAGACCTCATCTCTTCACTCACAGCAGAGTGAAGCTCCCAGCAGGCTGAGGCTCCCCCGCCCACCCTGTGCCTCAAGCAGGAGCAGTGGGGAGGCAGCACGGCGCCCAGAACCTGAGCTTTTGGCTTCAAGAGAAGCTGCTTCCCCCAAGGCCCTGGGGAAGCTGAGGGACGGGCCTGTGGCTGTGGGATGGAGTTTGTGCAGAGAGTGACTTACCGCGGGGGCTGAAGGCAGCTCTCTGGTAGGATCCCAGCCCCTCCTGCAGCCGCTGGAGCACAGCGAGAAGCGGAGACTCGAGAGGAGCCACAGACCTGCGCCTGGGCTGCTCTCCGGGGCCCTGGCTCAGCCCTCTCACCGCTTTCCTCTTTCCAGCGGCCCAGGCAAACCTCTCCTGCCGCAGCTTCTCCGATGGTGGCCCCGGTGCGGCCCCACGCCGCCTCCCACCCTTGCAGGAGATTGGGCGCTTTGGGAAGGTCCAGCAGGGTCACTTGTGGGGTCGTGCACCCAAAGCCCCCAGGTCAGGGGCCCAGAGGTGCCGAAGCAGCCATGGCTGCGAGGAGAGCAATTGCCACAGGCTGTTTCCTGTTCCGTTCAGAGAAAAACCGCTCGGGGTGTGCATGGCTGGCACGGGGCTCTTGCACCATCGCCGCGGGGCAGTGCTGACCGCCTGGGGTCCCGTTAACCACTGCTTTGGCTTTGCTCCTGTAGCTTGACCTGGGGCAGCAACAGAGACCCTGAAGCCTAGCAGGTCTCAGTCTGGAACAAAGGCAAAGCAAGAGCCACAGTCGCCTATGGAGGTGACAGCCAGACCCACCGGCTCCCAAAGTGGGCAGGGTGCCCACGGCCCAGCAGGAAAAGCCCCTGGCACAACGCAGGCTCGGGTTTTCTGGCACAGACACTCGCTCTTTCCCAAGGAGCCCCACGGCCTGCTGGGCAGCGCCCCCTTGGCAGCGCCCCCGGAGCGTATGCTAGCCCCGGCCCAGCCCTGAGCAGAGCCGGATACGCCCCAGTGCTGAGAGACCGCAGCCTTGGCAGCGCCCTCCCTGTGCTCCAGGAAACCGCCAAGAGCGAAGAGGATTAAAGTTTGATTTCTCTGAAATCCGCAAGAGCTCGATTGGCATCGGAATCAGGGCTGCTCCTGAACACCAGGCAGCTGTTCCAGTCGATGAGTTTTCCTCAGCCTAAGGACGAGATCCTCGCCCCCTGCTCAGCATCTGACATGGTTTGGGGAGGAGCCGTGGAGGCAGCCTGACAGAGCAGGCGTGGGGCAGCAGGCAGAGCAGTGCCCGCGCCACTCGCCTTGCCCAGTGCCCTGTTCGGCGGCACCAGATGGCATCAGCACCGCACGCTTTGGGCTCCGCCAGCAGCACCATCTCCTGCACGCCCAGCCCTGGGAACCTGGAATTTGTCAGGGACAGGGGCGAGGAATGCAGGGAGTATTCACCTCCTCCCTGCTGGAGTCGCTCCAGAGAAGGGCAACAAAGCTGGGGAAGGGTCCGGTGAATAGGGCTGGGGAGGAGCAGCTGAAGGAGCTGGTGGTGTTCAGCGTGCAGGAGACTGAGCCCTTTTCTCCTACATGGAAGGACGCCTGCAGGGGTCTATGTGTGGAAATCACAGAACAGCCTTACAGAGAAGCAGCTCTCGATGGTTCCTAGGAAAGCTCTTTACCAAGATTTGCCTGATGGCATCAGGCTGCTGAGAGCCCCACGGTGAGGATACAGCCCAAGATGGATCGCCCAGGTAGGCAATTGAGGAGCAAAACTGTCTCCAGACCACAGGTCCATCCCTGGCAGATCTGCTGTGGGCTTGGGTGGGGTTTTGGTTGGTTTTGTTTGTTTGTTTTCCTTAGCTCATTCACTTTGCAACTGAAAGTTTTCTTTATTCCCAGAGACCAACTTGGTGCTTTCTCCGTGAAGAAGCAGCACTCAGCACTGCAGGCACAGCAGACACAAAAGGAACGATTATTCCTGCATCGTTTATTAAGAGTTTTAACAGAAATAGTTAATTGTTCAATGTTCTGACACACAGCGAGAGGGTGGCTTCTCTGTACATGTCACTGCTTGGCTCTTATATAGTAACAATGAAAATAGAGATCAAGGGGAAAGAGGTGAAAAATGAGGAGGAGGTGAAAAATAATAAATCAAGGGAAGGAGTTTCACTTTTTTGCCTTCCTTTTAAAACAATAATAATCATGGCACATCTGATACTTTATTTCAGTCATAAGATCTGCTGAACTGTTATTGTTCTGGACCCCGAGAGATGCAGAGCACAAGGTGGGAGCAACGAGAAGAGAGGCTTCACAGAACATCCCTGCGCTGGAGGTCTGCAGTTTGAGCCAAGCAGGGCTGTGTTTGGTCACACCAGTGCCCAGAACCCCCAGCCACAAACACAAACCACTGCTTGGATACTTCACCAATAAAATCATTGCCAAAGCCATTCCTTCACTTTTCCAATACCATTCTGTCTGTCTAGCGTGGCCCGGCTGAAGTTCTCCACAAGCAGTTTTCATGGGACTGGGTATTGGGAGAACCATTTGGAAGCTTTGCTGAGAGACTCTGCATCCTCTGCATCAGCCAAAGAGCTTTGGCACTGACTTCAGCTCTGATCTCTCAGGTCCTGAGCTCAAGAGATACTGGTGACACTGTGACTTAACAGGGGCTGGGACTCAGCTAAGTGACCAAACCTCCACTGGAGGTTCCTCCTTAGCTGTCAGAACCATCCCAGGTCCTCCCAGCTGGCCAGACCCTGCTTGTGCAGGGATTTAGGGGACCAAGAAAGGTCCTGCCAGAAAGGTCCTTTCCTACTGAGTGCAGCTCTGTTGGCAAAGAAATAAGAAGGCAGCAGGAGTTAAAGGTAACTTTATTGTACAACATTTAAAAAGTAATTTCTCTACCATCCCTGCAGCTTGCACTGTGCTGCAGGGAGTCTGCTGACACTGCACCAGCAATCAAGGACAAGCAAATTCACCTGGAAAAGAAATGCACGTTAATGACAGCAGGGCTGGTAGCTTCAGAACTGCTTCTGCAGAGCCAGGCTCCTCCAGAAGGCAGCTGCATGGCTGGCTTCACTCTGGTGACGCTCTAGGGCGGCAAGCGGCACAGAGGAGCTGCACACATCACCCACGTACAGACTCCAAGCAGAGCTAACACAGAGCCAAGCAGAAGGGCATAAGAAGGCCAATGAAGTTCATTCAAATACCAAACTAATCTTGGTTTGAATTTCCTGTGTTTCTGTAGAAACTCTTTCTTGATTCCACCTACACCTCCTCTCCTGGACCATGGGCACAGGAAGCTCCTAGGGGCATTGGCTGCTCAGAGAAGGGCTCCTGTGAGTTTCTCCATGGGCGTAGCTTCCTGGGAGGACCAGAGGGGGTTTCTGCAGTTCCTTGCTCACTCCAGGCTCTGAACCGCTCTCGCATGGATCACAGGAGCACCCAGCACAGCCTGTAGAGGCTTTTTATGGCACAAAGTATTTGAATTTCTGACTTGTAAGACAAGGCTCCAGTCTTGGTAACAGGATCACTGCCCACAGTGAAGGGCCCCAGGTAGCTCAGGACCTGTTTTTGTCTCACAGTGACATTAGGAGGGAACTTGATGGCCTCTCTCCCTCTCTTAGAGCAGAGACTCCAAACTCTCAGTGCAGCACCTGTCCTGCCCATCTTTTCCCACCTGCCCTTGTCACTGGCTCAGGACACAAGCAGTGACCTGGAGAGTTTCCCAAAGAGACACCAAGGCTCTGCAATGAAGTGTCCTGTGGCTGCAGTGCAGACTCGGGAGGAGATAGATCACTGCCCATAAACTAAGAGTAGCAACCTAAGGGCAGCCTCTTCTACACCAACACCTCCACTACAGCTGCTCTGGAACAGGCTGGAGTCTGTCCTGCTGGCCTGTGCTGTGAGCAGGAAGTTCTCTGCCCATGAAGAGCAGGATCGCACCCACAGGTCCTGGCTGCCCTCCTCCAGCCCTTCCACCCCTGCATTCCTCAGCAGCAGCTGCGATGTCCTCACCCCAACAGGGATCTTGCTGGAGCAACCAGGAACAGCTCTCCTGAGTAGGGCCAAGTGCCTGCTGGCACAGGACACCTTGCCGGGAAGGAGTCCTTTGGTACAGAGGTTTCACCCAACATATCCAATCTCAACTTGCTGGCATCTCTGAGCAGGTATCAGTGAGCTCCAGGCATGGGACCTGGGCATCCCTGGGGCAAGAAGCTGCTGACAAGCAGAGCCCAAAGTGTCAGCTGCAGGTTGAGTGTGGAGGACTTCCAGAAGTGAGAGCTGGGCTTTGGGGGTGATCTTCATTTCTTCTTCCTGACTCTTCAGCTGATTGTAACCTTCAGCGGTGGCAGGTGCTGGTATTGTTTTGGTTTTGAAAGGGGGACAAGGGAAATCCTCCCCTTGGGCCCACACTGCCCTTCCTTGGCCTTGGCACAGCCTCAGAAGGATGACTGCAATCCTCTTCCTGCTCAGGGTTGGGTATAAACAGCTGCTCCGTGTGGTGCAGACTGAGGATGGTGATGAGCTGCATGGCCTGCCTGATCCCAGTGCTGAGCACAGCCTCCCTTAGCTCAGCGGCCCAAGTGCTGCACACTGGGGGTGCTCAGAGGGCCAACCAGTATCAGCTGAATTCAGAAGCCAGACTTAATACAAGGTCCCAATGTTTGCCAGCATCAAAGATCTGCCAGTCCCACTGTTGTGATGGCTGCAGTTTAAATGCTCTCAAAGATGTGCTGTGATGGAACAGTGCCAAGTCCCCTCCCCCATTCCCTCCAATCAATGGCCCCCAGTATTGGAATCAGCTGATATCGGTTTTCCCTGATCAGGTCCAGACCAGAACATTGCAACAGGTTTAGGGGTGGGCAGTAATAAAACAGTAAAGAAACACTGAGGTAGACTGCACCAGAACAGGACAAACACAACCCCACTACATCCACCGGCCAAGGTGTTATAGATACAAACCGACAAGTTCTGTGTTTATGAAAACAAATTGTTGGCTGGTTTGTTTTTTTCCTTTTTACAGTGTTTTATATATTAAAATAAATAAAAAACTTCTAATAAGAAAAGCTTCTCTTCCTTGAAAAGTGTCAGAGTTCTGCCCTCTCTCCTGCAATGCAGCAGTTCTGCTGAGCAGCTCTTGGTAAAGCAGGACAAATGTAAACGAGGCCTTTGCAACCCAGCTCCTCCCCATTTGCCATCTCACCTGGTGAGCAACCTGCTCCCTCCTTTGTCCTAGCCGACTGCAGCCGAGCAGGGCCTGGCAGCTCAGGGTGGGCACAGAGCCTAGCATGGCTCCAGCATGGCTGATCTGAGTGGGCTCGGACTGGAGCGTCCCTGCAGACAGACCCCAGCCCTTTTCCTGCAGCTGCAGGGAGAGTGCAGCAGCACCACCCGGGGTGCAATCAGCAGCCACCCACCAGCTGGGCAGCCCTGCTGGCACCCAGTCAGGAAAGCCTCGTTTTTTCCTGGCAGACAGCAAAAACTCGGCCTTGGGCTTCTCCAGGAGAAGTGGAGCACTGAACACCCTTGGTGTACCAAGGGCCTGCAGCACGGATCATCTCCATTCCTTGCTTCAGTGCATCCCCCTGCCAGCATCTCCTGAGCAGATGTCCTCTGCCAGCTGAGGTCCAGGAGCTCCACCGGAGTCCAGCAGATGACCCGAGGAGCAGAGAGCAGCAGGGGGGGACATGTCACAGGCCTGCAGGCAGCAGCAGCAGATGACAGGCAGCTGACCACAGCACATTCAGCTTTTGTGGTGGCTGCAGAGCCTGGACCTTGTGCTCCACCCTGGAAAGTGGCTTTTGTGTCTCCTTCAGTTCCAGTCCTTGCTGGTCCTCTCTTGCTGGCTGCTTCAGCGGCAGGGAGGGTGCAGACGGAGGGACCATGGGGGCAAAGGAGAAGCAGGAGCCAGGACCAGGATGTTCTGGTGTCCTTCAGCCCCCCAACAACCAAGTCAAGTCCCAACTACATACCTTGGGGCTTCGACTAGAGCCAGCTGACTGTGTTGTTTAAATTACCAAACTGCATGACAGAGCCTTGCCAAGTGTAAACTTCACACCTGCTTCAGAGCTCTGGAAGGGGCATCAGCTAAAATCCGTTCATTCTGAAATCTTTGGACCACTTTAAGACCAAACAATTCCCCAAATTCTCCCCTCCCTGAATGGATCATCAAGAGTCAATAATTCATACAAAGGTAAAATTTCAGCTAACACTTCAGAATATGTTACAACAAAGAGTATCTACCCAGCGCTGCCAGGACAGGCAGCTGCCTGTCTCAGCTCAGGGGACTCCTACTTGGTTTGGTCTTGAAAGCACCCACAAATTTCAGCTCCCTGCTCCTTCAGCCCCCAGCACATTCTCCTTATTTCTTAATGAGAGAAAACCTGCTCCCAAGAGTCCTTGGTATGCAAATAACCTGCCCAGGATTCAGTTCCAGGGAAATGGAGAAAAGAAGCTGAGTACACATTTCTGAGAAGAGGAAAGCTCCTGTGAGAACATAGAAACCGCTGGACAGAGGTGGGGTGCCCAGGGTGCTACACACACCCCACCCACTGCACCCCAGGCTCCCACCCCTTGAAAAGCAGGAGAGCAGCAGCTGTTGGTCAGTCTGAGGGCCTGGTGCATCCGATTGTATTCAGCTGTAGTGAAGAGTGCCTGAAACTGCCTCAGAATTCTCCTGGAAAAGCTCCTGTCCCTCAAGGGGTCTGCTCCAGCCGTAGCTCAGGCAGCAGCACAGCTCACTGCTGGCTCCTCCTCCGCTCCAGCTCTGCGTTGCTTCCTGTTTTGAAGCTTGGTTACAGGCAGGCAGCAGCCATGGAAACCTCTTCCATTTACCTTCATAGATAAGTCCACTGACAAGCAGTCAGCTTGGCAAAAACAACAAAGTCTCATCACCAGATGATCAGAACTGCAGAGTCTGTAGATGTGTCTCACACTGTGGCAGCAAGAACCAGATTCCTGAGATCTATGGAAGGAAGGATGCAGACACCACCCTGGGGCCGCACAGGATGTGTTAGGAAGAACTGGACCTGGGCATGGTGAGGATCCGCCCATTCTTCTTGCCACCGTTCATGTGAGTGTAGGGGATGTGCTCCTCATAGTTCCCCTTGAGGGCCAAGGAGAGGCCATTGTCCCTCCCCAGGACCTTGTCCCTCTGTGAGTATGAGGAGGGGTCGAGGGGAATGCTCTCCATGTTCTCAAAGTCCAGCTCGTACTCCTCTGTTTCCAGAGGTTTGTTCTCCTCGCTGTAGAAGAAGGAGACCTCGTGGAAGCTAGGGTGCAAGTCCTCCTTCAGCATCTCAATGATCTCGATGAAGGTGGGGCGCATCTTGGGGTTGTACTGCCAGCACATCTGCATCAGGCTGTGCCTGCAGCAGGACACCAGGGTCAGGGCAGGAACAGCTTCATGTGTGCAGGGATGTGACAGACCCCCACCCCCACTGCCCCTGACACCCCAACCCAGCTCTTAGTTCTCTTTGCAGTCTCCCTGTTTGCCTGTGGATCCTGACACTCCTTTTTCTCTATTTCTGTCTAGATCCCAAATTCCTCCAATTCCTTCAATTGTTCTTAACTCAGCTTCTGAAGGAAGCGAGGCCACGGGCCACACGCCCTGGGCATGCATGGCAATGCCAGCTCTCAGATCCCTGATCCTTCATTCATTTTTAGTTTTAACTCAGTCTGGAACACAACAAAGCTCCCAAAACTTCAAGGAAAAGAGGACAGAGGTCCTGTAAACATCCCACCCAAAAGCAAGGCTGCAGCAGAGGTCATTGTGCTATCAGGCACCAGGGAGAGAGCTCTCCCCACTCCAAACAGTGGAGTTGTAGCTGCCAGGGGAAGCAGCAGTGCAGGGTTTGTGCAGAGGGACACTCACAAAACCTTCATTTATGGACTCTGGAAGTGCTGCTTAGGCCACACGATGGCTGAGGTAAGAGGTTACGAGCTTCCCCCTCACCACTGTGGCTGCTTTGGCAGCGGCTCCTCACACCCTCCTGTCAACAGGTCCTAGCTCAGGATAATCACTTAGCAACAGGAGGGTTTTAACTACTCTTGAGGAAGCAGCTCAGGGAGAACTGGGAGTGCAGTGGGGATGCTGCAGTAACCTCCAGACAGCAGCCATCAGGAGCAGCCACAGAGAACACTGGCACAGGAGACCTGGCTGCAGCCCATGACCTCTGCCAGGTGCTTCTCCCTGTCCTTGCACAGTACCCTCTTTGCTCCCTAACCTTGCCTTGTCCTTTAAGTAGGGCAATGAGTCTGCAACAGAAATGAAAAGGCCTTGAACATGATAAGCAGCTCCTGGCTCAGCAGAGCATCCTCCAGCCTCTCCCCCCTCATCATCCATAACCTGGATCTCTGGAGATCAGTTGCTGTCCTCCAGCCTCTATGCAGCATGGAGAGATGACTTGCAGCCAATCTCAGCAGACCTGGGGTGAACAACCTGCTCTCCAGTCATGTAGATGTGGATGGTGGCCAGGCTTTGCCACGTGAAGTTAAGCCAAGTGCCACCCACTGGTCTGGAGTGGAGGAAAAGCCTCTGTGCTTGGGTGCCTGGCGTGGCACTCGGCTGTGTTTTAAGATTTGTCCTTTTTCTGACCCTATTCAAGATGTGAGGTCCAGGTTGGTTTCATTTCCCTCCTAGTGAAACAGGCTGGCTCAGGGCTCTGACCTCTGGCTCACTGAATTTCTCCTGGCCTGGCTGAGTTTCTGAGCAGTGTTTTTCTAAAGCCTGTTTTGGGGTTTTGGGTACAGAGCGCAGCTTGGCCAACTGCCTCCTGCCTTGCTACTCACAGCCTCTCCGGGCAGTTGTCTGGCTGATCCAGGTATCCTCCATCCATGACAAACTTTAGCACCTGCTCATTGGACAGTCCCTGGTATGGCTGCTCTGCCAAACTGCTGATCTCCCAGAGGACAACACCAAATGACCTAAGAAAGAGAGAAGACTCCTGGTGAGAATAAAACACACTGGAGCTTGACAAGTGAGAGCCTTCCTTGGCAGAGCACACTTCAGAGGCACATCTTTATAAGGGACCTCTGGACCAGTCCAGCCCTGCTGCCAGAGTAGGGTCACCCAGGGCAGGTTACACAGGATGGCATCCCGGTGGGCTTTGAATGACTCCAGAGGAGCCTCCAGCACTGTTGTCCACCACGGCTCCAGGGCTTTTTCCACAGAGCTGCTTCCCAGCAGGTCAGTCCCATCTTGTACTGATCCTTAGGGTTGTTCCTCCCTAGGCTTTGGTCTGTCTGTGCTCTGAAAAAGTCAGCAACTCACCCCTTAAGCTGTGCGCTAAACCTCTGAGCTGCTGAGCTGGACCTGACCCAGAGTATAGAGCCCAACTCACCAGACGTCAGAGTAGGTGGTGAAGACGCCGTCCTTGAGCGACTCCGGGGCCATCCAGCGCACAGGCAGCAGCCCCTTGCCTCCCTTCCGGTAGTAGTCGGTCTCGTAGATGTCCCTGGTCATGCCAAAGTCTGGGAAGGGCAATTGGCACCTGTTAAACATCTCCCTCCAGCATACCTTCACTGTGCAACATTTCCTTTGATTCCAGGTCTCCTTTGGCCCAGCTTGGAGTCATCTTTTGATCAACATGGAACATGTTTTCCAATTACCTGCATTTTTGCTACAGCGCCCTGACAGAGACTCCAGAGTGAACATTTTTAGTGGCAGCTTCTGTTCTAAACCTCATTTGTATTCATCCTCTTGAAGAAAAACAGAGCTCTCTTTGCCCTGAGATCCCACTGCCTTGGTGGGGAGCCCAAGCAGCTCTGAAGCACCACCATGCTGTGGACTTCTGGGCTATCTGTCAATGTTCTATTTACCTATTTCCAAACTGTTTCTTGTGGAAGCTAAATGGCTTTTGAAAGGCACCTGACATAAGGACAGGATTATCAACACTTGATTTGCTGCACCAAACACCTTCTTTGTTGTAATTCTCATGAATCACAAAATGTCTTGGGCTGGAAGGAACTTTATACGTCATCTAGTTCAAACCCTCCGCACTGAGCAGGAACAGGATCATGGAACTGTTTTGGTTGGAAAAAGCCTTTCAGAGCATCCAGCCCAGGCGTTCTCTAACTCTGCCAAGGCTGGTGCTAGACCATGGCCCTCAGCACCACATCTCTGCAGCTCTGAAATACCTCCAAGGATGAGGCAGCCTGGGCCAGTGGTTGAGAGCCCTTTCAGGAAAGAAAATGTCCAACCTAAATCTCCCCTGGTGCAACTTGAGGCCACTTCCTCTTGTCCTCCTGCTTGGCAGAACCAACCTCCACCTCACTCCTGCCTCCTTTCAGGGAGCTGCAGAGAACCAGAAAGTCTCCCCTCAGCCTCCTCCTCTCCAGGCTGAACATCCCCAGCTCCCTCAGCTCCTCCTCCCCAGCCCTGTTCTCCAGACCCTTCCCCAGCTCTGTTGCCCTTCTCTGGACCTGCTCCAGCCCTCAATGTCCTTCTTGTCATGTTCTGACCTCCAATTTTCACAGTGAAGTCTTCTGCAACCATGCAGTTGCGAGCGGCAAGGTCTCTGTGGACAAACTTCTTGGCGTTCAGGTAAGCCATGCCGTCAGCGATCTCGGCAGCCATCTGGATCATCTCCCTCAGTGTGGGGGGCGGCCGCCCAGGGTTATTCTGCAGCAACAAAGCAGTGTCAAAGCCCCCGCCCAGATGCTCTGTCACACAGGAGTGCCCCTCCCCTGTCTCTACCTCAGCATCAGGCCTCAAGGAGCGCAGGTAACTTTTCAGGTCTCCATGTGCCATCAGCTCCATCACCACCAGAGTCGGTTGCCCTTTTGACACCACCCCAAGGAGGCGAACCTGGAAGGCAAAAGGAGAATTCCCTCAAGGTTGTATCCAAACACACTGTGAAGAGCCTAGCTGTGGCAAGAGGGGGCTGCAGCAAAGCCAGCACCCCCAAAAGGAGCACAGAACAGCACCAGGAAGCCTGGTGGGCAGAAGTGAAGTGAGCTGTGTCCCAGCCCAAAGCAGCACATGCAGGCTGCTGTGGTTTGTGAACCACAACCTGTGCTAAGCAACAGCCTTGGGAAGCACAGCAGAGCCTCAGGTGTGGGCTGGGGCTGGCACCTGAGGCCCCAGGCGCACTCCTCACCACGTGGTGGCAGCTGAAGCCCTTCATGACAGAGGCCTCATTGAGGAACTCGATGCGCTCGCGCAGGCTGGCAGCCTCGTTCACCGTCTTCACTGCCACGCGTGTCTCCGGCTCCCCCTTCACCACATCCTTGGCGATGCCCTCATAGACCATGCCGAAGGAGCCCTGCCCCAGCTCCTGCAGCAGAGTGATCTTGTCCCGAGGCACCTCCCACTCGTCGGGGACATAGACTGGGGGCAGAGGGAAAAGCTCTTCTGAGAGACATTCCTCAGAACCACTCTGGGTAGAGAAGCCCTTTCAGGGCACCCAGACAAACTCTTTTCTAACTCTTCTGAGGCTGGGGCTGAACCATGGCCCCCAGCACCACAGCTCCATGTTCCTCCAGGAATCGGGACTCAGCCACCTCCCTGGGTAGCCTGTTGCAGTGGTTGAGAACTGTGGCAGCCTTGCCAGAGGACACTGCAGGTACCCATGGAAAGAACAGACTTAGAAAGCCCCAGGGTGCCAGCGCTAGCAAAATGCTG
Organism: Indicator indicator; assembly: GCF_027791375.1. Classification (NCBI taxonomy): domain Eukaryota; kingdom Metazoa; phylum Chordata; class Aves; order Piciformes; family Indicatoridae; genus Indicator; species Indicator indicator. Next base: position 2,055,198 of record NC_072045.1, on the reverse strand, counting down.
CTGCACCATCTCCAAGGCTACACAAGCAACAAGCCCCTGGAGGAAGCCCTCAGTGCCCTCACCATCGCTGGCGCTGAGATACTCGGGGTTGGAGGATGCGTAGAGTGGTCCAGTTGGTCCCTCGGTTTGTCTGGAAGAGAGGTGAACTCCTCAGCACCTTTCCAGCCTCTGACACACAGCTGAGGGCACTTCAACTCCCAAAGCACGCAGCACATACAGACTGTCCCCATTTCCAAAGACACCAAACATCTCAACTAGATCAATGTTGCAGTCATAGAGACAGAGAATCATTTTGGGTGGAAAACCCCTTCAGAACATCCAGTCCAAGCATTCTCTAACTCTACCAAGACTGGAGCTAAAACATGGCCCTCAGCACCACAGCTGTGCAGCTCTGAGACCTCTCCAGGGATAGGGATTCAGCCACTTCCCTGGGCAGCCTGTGCCAATCTTTGGAACCCTTTCAGGAAGAATTTTTGTCTAATGCCCAACCTAAACCTCTCCTGGTGCAACTCCAAAGCCATTTCCTTTTGTTCTATCACTTGTTCCTAGGGAGAAGAGCTCAACCCCCACCTGGCTCCAGCCTCCTCTCAGGAAGCTGTAGAGAGCAATGAAGTCTCCCTTCAGCTTCCTCTTCTCCACACTAAACACGCTCAGGTCTCTCAGCTGCTCCTCCCCAGCCCTGCTCTCCAGACCCTTCCCCAGCTTTACTACCCTTCTCTGGACCTGCTCCAGCTCTCAATGTCCTTCTTGGAGTGAGGGCCCCAAGCTGATCCCAGTTCCCAAGCTGTGGCACTTTTTATCCAAGTTAGAAACTAAACACAGCCTTGTTCCAATAAAGAAAAGCTCTGGGGATAAGTTTTGGATGTTCTGGTGATCCAGCATGAGCCTGCACTCACCTCTTCTTCACCAGCACGTAGGCAGCTCCAATAATCCCAGCAATGATGATGGCAAAAATGATGGGAACGACGATGACAGTGATGTTGGGCTGAGCACTCACTGCAGGAGAGAGAGGGCTTCACAGCTCTGGGACCCCTGCCTGCTCCTCACTGGAACCACCCCTGCAGCAAACTGCAACCAGCACAGCAGCACACACAGCACGTGGTACTGCTCAGGGTGGCAGCACCTGAGGGAAAGCTACACCTCTGAGTAGCTGCAGCTTCCTCAGAGAAGAGCCAGAGCAGGCATTGGTCACCATCTCATGGACCCTATGGTTCTCATTCCATCAGAGAACGCACTGGGCTGGAAGGGACCTTTAAAGGTCATCTAGTCCACCCTTTCTGCAGTCAGCAGGGACACCCCCAACTAGATCAGGTTGCTCAGAGCCTCATCAAACCTGACCTTGAACATCTCCAGGGGTGGGGCCTCCACCACCTCCCTGGGCAGCCTGTTCCAGTCTCACCACCCTCATGGTAAAGAACTTTTCATGTCCAATCTCAATCTCTGTGCACTGTCTGCTTGGCCTCACCTCCTCCACAAGAGCCTGGCTCTTATCAGGATCCCTGGGATCTATCAGGATCCCTGGCTCTCTGTCAGGACCCCAGATTGCCCATGGGAGGCACTCACAGTAGTCAGCCACGTAGAAGTAGGTGGGCTCTGTCCAGGAGCCATTGCCAGCCAGGGAGGTGGCTCTGACGCGGACACTGTAGTTGCCCGGGGGCAGTGCTCGAAGCCTGCAGCCCTGCTCGCTGGCGAAGTGCTTTCGGGACACACAGAGGTGAGCTTCCTGCGGGGGAGAGCAGGGAAGGGCTGCTGACAGCTGCTGCACAGCAACCTGCTGACAGCTGCTGCTCTGCACAAGCAGCTGCTGACAGCTGCAGCGAGCCTGAGCTCTGCACACACTGTAGCCTCTGCCTCCCCTCTCTCCTGACTGGCACATACCTGAGGCTGTCACACAGAACCATGATTTGCTTGGTTGGAAGAGCCCTCTGGGATCATGCAGCCCAACCATCAACCCAACACCACCATGGCCACTGACCCACACCCCCAAGTGCCATGTCTGTATGTTTAACACCTCCAGATATGGGGACTCCACCACCTCCCCAGGCACCCTGTTCCAGCCCCTGACCACTCCTGCAGTGAAGAAATTGTTCCTCACATCCAACCTAACCCTCCCCCAGTGCAAACTGAGGTTGTTCCCTCTTGCCCTTTCACTCACTGCTTGGGAGAAGAGCCCAACCCCCACCTGGCTCCAGCCTCCTTTCAGGGAGTTGTAAAGAGCCAGGAGGTCCTGCTGGCCATGCCATTCCTGATCCAGGCCAGGATGCTGGTGGCCTTCTTGGCCACCTGGGCACACTGCTGGGTCATGTTCAGCTGGCTACCAACCAGCACTCCCAGTGCCTCTTAATGCCACCCCAGACAGACTCCCTGAGGACACAAATTTACCAGCAGTGTTTTCTGTGACGTTGGTTCATGCAGAAGGCAACCAGACAAGACAGAGCCCCGCAGATGAGGACCACTGAAGACCCCCCCAGCCTGTTGTGCCCTCACCTCAGTCTCCCCCAGCCGTCCGTAGTTCACCTCGTAGAGCACGATGAGGCCGTTGGGCTCCCGTGGCTCCTGCCACTTGAGGTGCACAGTGTTCTTCTCAACCAGCTCGTGGGTAACTGGGCCAATGATGTCATCAGCCTTAGCTAGAGCCAAGTTCAGATTAACAAGAGTTTGCTTTCCTGTCTTTTGCAAAGTTCAAACCTGCCTTACCTCACCCATCTCCCTTCCCACCGGGGCACACAGGCAACACCAGCCCTGTGCTGTGCTCCTGCGCTGCAGCTGGCTCCACATCAGCAGCAGAGCTCAGAGAACATTTACCAACCCAAAGCAGAGATCAGGCAGATGCAATCAGAGAATGCACTGGGTTGGAGGGGACCTCTAGGGATCACCTAGTCCAATCCCCCTGTGGTAAGCAGGGACATCCCCACCAGATCTGGTTGCTCAGAGCCCTATCAAGCCTGACCTTGAATGTCTCCAGGCATGGGGCCTGCACCACCTCCCTGGGCAGCCTTTTCCAGTGTCTCATCACCCCCACGGTACAGAAGTTCTTCCTAATGTCCAACCTAAATCTCCCCTGCTCCAGTTTCAAACCATGGTCCCTTGTCCTGGTGCTGCCTGCCCTTGGAAGCAGTCCCTCCCCAGCTCTCCTGGAGCCCCTTCAGGCACTGCAAGGCTGCTCTAGGGTCTCCCTGGAGCCTCTCTGGGCTCAACTGCCCCAACTCTCTCAGCCTGTTCTAGTAGCAGAGGTGCTCCAACCCTTGGATCATTTCTGTGGCCTTCTCTGGACCCTCTCCACCAGGCCGATGTCCTTGTTGCACTGAGTGCCCCAGGTGACTACCTTCAGGCATGGTCCTGGCACTGACATAGGCAGCGACACTGCACCGGGACTCCTGTGCGTCGTGGTTGCAGGCGTGCAGCTCGATGCGGTAGCCAGTGAAGTGCCGCAGGCCTGAGATAACCAAAGACTCCTTGGACTTCACCTTCTCAAAGGGCTTCTGCTCCTCTGTGCTCTCATTGGCTGCTGCAGAGCCATCTGGGGAGGATGTGATAGTGGGGAGCACCATGGTGGCATTCACCATCGAGCCAAGGTCTCTGCGCCTCCTTGATGGCCTAACAAACAGGGCAGGTGATAGGGTTACTTGGTGTGGCCAACAGAGAGAGATTCCTCTGAAAAGGAAGAGTCAAAATGGGAGAACTCAAAGTGTGATCGAGAACTCAAAGCCAAGCCTCATTTTTGCAATGCAGCAAAGAGAGCGAGGAGGTTGTTGGCGTTTTTAAAGCAAGCAATCTGCCCTGCTCCCTGACCTGCAGGGCAGCTTTGTGGCACCTGGCCCTGAGACTCCCCCTGCACAGCTTCAGGCCAGGGTAAACCCACAAATGAATAAATCTGAGACTGAAACATTTGCTTCAGAGCCCAAGTTCTGGATGCTCTCAGCTGAGCACAACTTGGCTCCCTCACGGATGCCTGACCAGTGTTGCAATGCTCTGGAGGTCATTTCCCACACATGGGAGCTATGAGCAATTTGAGGTCATTCCACAGCCACCAACTCTGCTGACCTTAGATGTGCCACAAATCCCAAGTGCCATAAACCTGCCTTTATAAAGCACAGGACCAGTTTTACAGCTCACTGCAACACATCTGCTACTCGCGACCCTAAAGCTGAATCTTCACAGACAGACAGACAGCTAATGTTAACCTTTTCACAGGAGCCCAAATCTGTTCTGTTCGTCTCAAGAGAGGCACTGAAACTGGCAGATTCAGACCACACCTCAGTCCAGGTTTGCTAACCAAATGCTGCCTCTCAAATGACTGCACCTCAGTCTGCAAGTTAATTTGGTTGCAGCTGCGAAGCCAGAAGGGGCACTGGGATGCTGTCAGCTGCCCTGTTTGCAGGTGAATGTCATCAGCCAGCCTTCACCTCAGATTTTGTCAGTAAATAAAGAGAACAAATTCAGTTAAGAGCCAGTCACAAATTTCATCTTCTTGGAAGAAAATAAAAAGCACCAAGCCAAAACTCCTCCCTGTGACATGTTACTGCCACACATAATTCTAGGTTGGGACCTGCCTGAGGTGGGGAATCCCAGCATGGTGTGGGTTGGAAGGGAGCTCTGGAGCTCAACCAGTTCAACCCCCTGCTCCAGCAGGGCACCCACAGCAGCTTGCCCAGGAGCACAATGGCCAGGGAGGGTCTGGAAGCTCTCCAGAGAGGGATACTCCACAATCTCTCCAGGCGAGTTCCTCCTCATGTTTAGATGGAACTTCCTGTGTTCCACTTTGTGACTCTTACTCCTTGTCCTGTCACTGGGCACCACTAAAAACAGACTGGCCCCATCCTCCTGGCATCCCCCCGCCTCCCCAGCCCAAGCATTGATCAGCACTGAGATCAATGCTCAGCTCAGATTCAGAGCTGGGAACTGACGGCACCTGCAGAGCAGGCTGTGTGTGAGCGGGATGTTGAACCTTGTGTGTCTGCAGCTACTAAAGGGCACAAAGAGTGGCCTGACCTGAACCTGTCCTTGAGTCATCTCCAGTCTAAAAATGTCCCAAGCTGCTGCAGCAAATCTGATGCTGAACTTTCCACTGCCACCCTCTGCCTGCTAGAGAGAGGACTGGCCAGCTGCAGAGGGATTGCACCCATTAGTGCTCTGTCTGCCAGCCCCAGCTCCATGGCCCTGGGTCATGTCTCCTCCAACAGCAGCTGCAAAGCAGATTTGAGGATCTCCTCAAACCAAGCCCTGAGCAGCACTCAGCACCAGAGGCAGGATCCTGCACCTGATGGAGAGATGGAGGCCATGCAGCAGGCTCAAGACAGCACAGCCCTGGTTTTAGTTTTCTCTAATTACTAATTAACTCAAATTGGAGCTGCTGTTCTCTCAGCTCTGCATTGTTCTGCACAGCGCTCCCCAACAATGGGGCAGAGCTCAGAGACCCAAGTCTGGGTCATGCCACCTCCCTCCTTTGGAAGGGATCTCGAGGGTCACCAGGCGCTTGTTTGGCCTTCAAAGCAAAGCTGTGCTGCTGCCCACAGCCTGGGCTCAGCAGCTCCTCCCATGGAGAAAAATTTCGGTTGGCACAGGAAAGCAGCCACTGGGACACTGCTGCATCTCAGAGCCAAAAGCCAGAACAACTGAGACTGGTTCTTCTGAAGCAGTGACAGTGGAGTATCCATGAGATTACACCCTGGGCAGCAGCCATTGAGCTCCCCTCTGCCTCTCAGGACTGGACTGCAAAATCTTTCTGTGCTTTCCATAGAACCAGAGCAGCTGAGGCTGGAAGGCAGCTCTGGAGATTGTGTAACCCACCTGCCCTCCTCAAAGAGGGGCTGCCAAAGCAGATTGGTCAGGACCATGTCTGGTCAGGAGTCTCCAAGGATGGAGACTCCACAACCTCCCTGGGCAACCCTTCCCACGGTGCAGTCATCCCTGTGCTCCAATCTGTGCAAAACTTTTTCCAACCAAGGGCAAAGAACACAGGAGTGAAGAAACAAAGCATCAGCTTCTGATGGCCACTTTGTGCAGCCACAAAGGGAGGTGACAAACTCCCTGCTGTGGAACACCCACTGGTTCCCACTGCCGCCTGGCTATGTGGCAAGAAGCTTTTAGAGCTTCTAGTTTGCCTTGCCAGTGGTAGAGCAAATTAACTCCCAAGACTTGTGACAGCATCTCCTGAAGTAGCAGCCAGCCTGGGGAAGGAACTGCTGCGGTGAACTCCAGAGGGGCTCTGACCAGGGCAGGGCAGATCAGACCTGAGCTGAGGCACAGCCTGGAATGGACTGGATACTGCACAGGGATCAGGCAGCTGGGAACGGGACAGGAGTAGAAAAATGGAAAACAAGGAGGCAACACATCAGGGGAGTAACTTCTCAACTGCTGTCTTCTGCACCCAGCTCATATTGCCTGCCAGCTTCATCTGTGAGATTCCTCCTCATGACTGGCAGAAGATTTATCTCAGGAGGAGTCCACACAGTGCCTGGGGAGAGGTCAACAAACTATTGGGAGCTACACAAAAAGCACCTTGAAGTAAGCCACACTCCATGTTCAGTTGCCAGGCTCTAGACAGACTGAGCTGTGAGCAGGGAACAGCCACAACACCCACAGGAAGACGAATTCTAATTTATATTGTGGGAGCCTGGGGCCTGTCAGAAAAGAGAAGCAGGACATGTCAGCAGGAAGGAAACTTTGCTGATGACTTACAACAACAAAAGGGGCTCCTGTTCAAAGCACTACTTAGCCTAGGGCAGTGGAGATTGCTTCCCTAACAGGCTGAACAAGGTGGCACATCCTGATGGTTGGTTTCTTCCTCAAATACATACCCGAGGAACTGGCCTGATCAGCATCCTGGGCTGGCTGCACCATAGAATTGGGGGAAAAAAGAAATCAGATTGTCAGAATTGTCTGCCTGCATCAAGAAGAGCCTGGCTTTGGCACGTGACTTGGTTTTCCTCTGCTTTGGAATAGGTCATGTCCTGGCACTGCTGCAGAGCTGTCCCAAGGAGCACCCAATGGAGAAGAAACAGCAGGACTGGCTCTGCACAGGCTCCCAGCTGACAGCTGCAGGCAGCAAACCAGGCTGGCAGAGACACTGCTCATGCACTCAGTGGTTTCCAGTGCTCAGTGACAGTGCAGGAAGGTGGCTTTTGTCAAGCTGCTGACAATAAATCTTTGTTAGCTAAGGGCAGGAGGTGGCTAAATTGGGAGTGCAAAATGCTGCCAGTGAGCAGGGTGAATCGCTGCAGGCTCTGCCCTGACTCCTGGCCCTGTGAGCTGCATTTGAAGTGTGAAGATATTCAACACCACTTAATTTGACACTGCTTGTGCCATTCAAAACAGAACATTCACCACCCATGGCAGCTGCATTCCTCATGGTATTGGAGCTATTTCCCAGGCTAAGTGCAAGAAGGCCGCAAACACCATGCTGAAGGACAAGGCTGTGGCATGGCAAACTTCCCTCCTGCTTCTCCTTTCTCTTCCCCTGGATGAAAAGCTAGACCACAATGTTTGAGGACAGGAGGGAAAAAAGCAAGCTATTTTTGGCATCAGCCAAGTTTAAATGAACTGCAAGCACTTAGCTGTTTCTTAGGGATTCTCACTTCATTCTCAAGGTGAGGAGAAGTCAGAGACAGGAAACCAAAGCAGGACCTTCCAGACCCTGCAGCAACATCAGCTGGAGGTGCTCAGCTCTTACTAGCCTACAACACACACACTCAGCTGGACTGGACTTGTGCAAGCCCAGAGCAGCTGGCACTGTGGCCACATCCAGCCCAGTGTTTGTGTTTCACACTGAAGGGTACTTGCCCAGCCCTGGGCAATGCCATTTGGGTCCCTACCTGAGCATGAAGACCTCATTGTGCAGGTAGTTCTCAAACGTCTTGCGGAAGGCAGACTCCTCCAGCTCCTTCTGTATCTGAGAGTCTGTTTTGGGGCAGGAGCAACATTCTCCACTGACTTCTTCATTTTCACTTTGATTATACTTCTGAGGGTCTTCGGATTCAAAAGGAGGAGACCACGTTCTTGAGGGCAGCTTTAATCCTGGGGACAAAACAGTTTTAATACCAACTCATGCCTGATGTGGCAGAGGCAGAGATTTGGTCCTACAGAGACCCCAAACCAGTGCAGACAAGATTCAAGGCACATCTGGGCATCCTGAAAAGAAACCCAACTGAGCAGCTGCCCCTTTTCTATGACTGAAAAAGTCATATTGATTCAAATCACCTTTGATCCAAAGCTGTGCTCTCTCTGAAACAGAGCTTGGGTGCTGCTGTGATCATCCAAGTTCTACCCCAGCCCATCCCAATTTAGGTAACACAGGGCAGCAGGTGAGATCTGGGGGGGTCCTCAGTGAAACTCTCCTCTGAAGAACTTTCAAAGCAGGCACAGGTGGCCTTCAAAAATTAACTTGGCCACTGGGTTTTTTTTCCATTACTATGCCCAGAGATATTAGACTCCTCACTCAGTTTCAAAGGAACAAGTGCAGAAGGGAGATCCCCAAGGGAAAAGCTCCGATTGCTTGTGAAGAACACAGCTCTGGAGAGCTTTTGACTGGGCAGAAGCACCCGGTGTGGAATGTTAAGGGAGCAGTGGGAGAACACAGCTGCATCCCAGCTTGTGTCCTGGAAACCCAGCAAAACCCTGCAGAGCACCTCCTCTGCATGTGAAGCATCTCCAGCAGTTGGGAGCAAGCCTGAACCAAAAGCCTGGACATGGAGAGGAGCACAGGCTCACCTTTCAAGCAGTAATCCAGCTCATAGAGCTCACTGTCCTCTGCCTGCTGCTGCCAGAACACCAGGTAGTGAGTGATGTTGCCATTGGGCTCCGAGGGCGGCTTCCACTTCAGAATGATTTGGGATGAGGAGTTGGAGACAGATATGGGATCCAATGGAACTGATGGAACTGTGGGGGTGGAAAGAGAAAGAGGTCACATTCTCTGCTCTGCCAGTGCTTGACAGAACAAAGACAAGCAGAGCCAGTGTCCATTCCCATGGGAATAAGCAGTGCTCTCCACAGCAGGTCCCACTGACACCCAGCAGTGCTGCCACATGACGCTCCAGAGGGAGAAGAGCAGCACATTGGCAGCAGCTCCCCAAGCAGGAGAGCCTGCACCCTTTCATGGCTCTGGGGACAAAGGAGAGTGGCTATGGCAGTGCCAAGTTTCATGAATATGGGATTATATGCCCCTGTCCTAGGCACTGGTGTGGCTGCACCTCAAATCCTGGGAGCCAGGTGAGGGTTGGTCACTTTGCCCAAAGGACAAGTGACAGGATGAGAGGAAATGGCCTCAATTTGCACCAGGGGAGGTTTAGGTTGGACACAAGGAACAATTTTTATCCTAAAAGTGTTGTCAAAGCCTGGAACAGGCTGCCCAGGGCAGTGGTTGACTCATCATCCCTGGAGGGATTTAAAAGCCATGGAGACATGGTGTTGAGGACTATGGGTTAGCAGCAGAGTTGGCAGTGTTGGGCTAATGGCTAGATTCAATGATCTTAAAGGTCTTCTCCAGCCTAAGTGACAATGCAATTCTGTGACTCTGTGCTGGCTGCCAGGCAGAAGCCTGTTTGGGTCTGCCTGTCCCTGCCCTGCAGGGCAGCACTGACCCGTGGCACTGGTCTGCACGTAGATGATCTCGCTCTTGGCGCCATAGGTTCGCCGCTCGTCCGAGAAGGTCACCAAGGTCTTCACGAACACCGCGTACTGTGTCCAGGGCTTCAGGCCCCTCAGCAGCCAGCCTGGCTGGGCCTGGGATTTGGGCTCATTGGACCGTGGGGGTGGGTCAACATCCACAACTGTCCAGCTGTTTGACCCACACGCATCCTGACCATCAAACTCTGTCACATTCTGGTATGGGCTTCAGAAAAGGAAAAAAAAAGGCAAAGAAAAGCCTCAAATGAACAGAATCCTAATCCAAGCTTTTTAAAATAACATTTCTGAAAGCACCACTGGAAGTTGAGTTATGATCCTTCACCCTTTGGGGAAAGTATCTCACAGGGAGCTTTGCAGCCTCAGCAGCATCACAGACCGGGTGCTGATAGTCCCAGCAGCTAAACCCAGGCTATTCCATTTGAGCTTCATGAAAATCATCTTGGCAACCTTGATTCTAAAGGTTGCCGCCTCTGAAGATTCCCACCTCCAAAGGAATAAGGCCTTCAGCATCTCATGGAAATGGTGGGGAGATGATAAATGCCGTGGTTAGAGTATGTAATATATGTCTGGAAGAGTTGGAACAGCTCATATCTGGACTGCCCTCAAATAAGGGATTTTGACTGTATGCAACTCATTCAGCCCAGGACCTTAACAAACAGTTTTATACAAGGGCAACACCAGAGACTGAAGCGCAGAAGCCAGCCAAAGGCAGAGCCTGGGGATCAGGTTGAACACCTGCTGCTCACTGCCAGCTGCTGTTGCAGGAGCCCAGCAAAGCTGGGGGCAGCTCACTTACGCTTCCTTGTAGAAGAGCATAAAGCCCAGGAGGTCGCGGAAATCAGGAGGCCAGTAGGGTTCCCACTTCAGCAGGATCTTGTCATGAGAAGTTCTGATGGAAGAAAACTTGAGCAGCTCATTCTCACCTGTAACCAAAGAGAAGCCACAATGATTTTGCCAAGGCTAAAGTGAAATTCTTCTGGCTTTAATTATTTTAGCAGTTTCTTTTCTCCACAGATAAAGGTAAGAAGCTGGCACTGCAGAGAACTGCACATGAAAACCTTATCTTACTTTGATGCTATTCCTGCCTTTGGCTTCCGGATCTCTGTAAGGCTCTTGCCAGCTCAGATGTTTCTCTTATTTTAGGAAAATGTCCCTGCAGAAGAGCAGAACCAAATTTTGTGAAGTCTAAGGTGATAGATTCTAAAATTCCTCACAGGTGAAACAAGTGGTGGGCTTTGCGGTAAGGCTACAAAACCTGTGTGGATCCCCAGCTGTGCCCAGGAGCAGCAGGGTCCCTTTGCAGAGAGGTGGGAAGGACAACAGTGGCAGGAAGACGGGGTTCTGAGGCTCAAAGGACGCATTATGATATGGTTTGGCCAAGCAGCCCAAGGAGGACAAACTGTGTGGCTCCAGCTGGCTTTGCCATCCCTGCTGCCCCACAGCCAGGACAAACAAGGGCTTTCCTTTGCTTTTTTCTATTTTTTTTAAAAAAGGATGCTGCCAGTGTGAAAACTTGGCTTGAAAGGTAAAAACAAACAAGAAGTCAAACACACTGGCAACCTGTGGTCTAAGGCTGGAGGTAGCACAGAGAATAGCTCAGCAGAGTGGAGCTAAAGCTGGCAGAGAGAAGTGCAGCTGCCTGCTCCAGCTGCTCTCAACAGCACACCCAGCCAGGTTGGGGAAGACCCTGCCTGTGGCTCACTGGAGCTGCCCTTTTAGAAGCAGCTAATTCTTCCTTGCAGCTGTGATATACCTGAGGGCAGGGCTCTGAGCAGCTCCTCTCACTGGCACTGCCAGTGTTTAGGCAGGCACTCACTACATTCCCTTCTTCCCACTGGCATGGCTGCATGTGGTGGTATTTGGCAAACCAGAGCAGGAAACTGCTTCAGCTGGAAGCTATTCACTTTTTCAGTCTGTTCACAAATAGCTACATTAGCATAGCAGGGCAGAACTGGGGAAGGGGCTGTTTAAGCAGAGCTGGCACCAGATACTGAACAACAGCACAGCCACAGGATGATCTGAGCTGCTCTGCAAGCTGCGAAGAGCAAGGGACTGAAATAGTTCAGTTAGTGCTGGGAATCAGTGGCAATACCCAGGTGTGTCATGTGGCAGCCTGTGCACACCTCTGCTCATATGTGCAGCTAAAACTTTGTGAGGCTGGACAATAAATCAGAGCAGAAATGACACAACCCAAGAACAAAGCAGAAATGCTTGGCTATTTTTCACCCCATGTAACTTCAGCAGTCTGGCTCACCTGCGTGGCACAGAATGGGAACAAACACAAGGGTTTGGGGTGCCCAAGAGATGTGCCTGTGGCAGCACTGTTGCCAAAACAGGCATCTGCAAAACTGCATCTTCAGGAGCAGGACTTCAGTTAGAGCACAAAGCACTACGGTAGGTTTGCTCCTTCACCTGCTGACGCAGGCTCAGCCTTATTGTGTTCATAGAGAAAGCTCCTAGCTTAGAAACCTCTGAGCAGCAAAACAAAAACTTGAACAATGTCCCTGACTGTTGTCATGGCAACTCCCTCCCCTGGCGGCGAAAGGGGGGTGGGAATCCTGTTCTTCCAGGACGTTTGCCTTGTGTGCATGCTGCAGCGTCATGCCATGGGTAAGGAGATTACAGCTCTTGGGCAGGTGCTCAGCAGCAGTCCCGGGCTGGGCTGACCCTGTGCTATACTACACTCTTCCACGCAGCCCTGAAAAACCCACAGCTGAGCACACAAAGAGCAAACTTCTGAAGACCAGTTGGCAAGGTGGCTCCCGGCCAGGTGGGGCACCCAGCAGCACTTTGACTCGGGGCACACCGACAGCGTTGCTGCCGTGCAGAGGAAGCTCTGAGCCCCAGGCCTGGTGTGGACAAAGGGACAGAAACAGGCCCTGGGAAAACGTTGTGGGCCAGGCTGGGGGCAACGGCAGGAGAACAAGGCAGAGAGCAAGCAGAAGGGTGCAGATCTCGCTGCACTCCCAGACTTACACGAGGCCTGATCCCCATTGGTCTTCAGGGCAATGTCGTTCCTCTCCTGGCGCCCCTTGGTCCCAGAGATCTCCTCCATCTTGTGGATTTCTGACAGGCACAGCTTGGGGTTGTAGTGGAAGAAGAGTTTGCCTCGGGCAATCGTGAGGTTGTGTTTACTCCAGTCCCAGAGCTGGCGAAGGTTCTGGTTGTCTAAGGCATAAAATGAATAATTCCTGGGGGCAGAGGATGAAGATGGGGATTAGAGGGGGATCCTGAGAACTCCTTTTTCTCCAGCAGCAAATCCAGACACCAAAGAACACAGCCAGCCTGCCGTGGGAGGACACAAGCCATTAGGGCGGAAGACCATTTAAAAATAACTTGGGAACTGTATGCTGATACAAATCACCCTGATGGCACTGCTGCTCCTTACACTTCAAAGCATTAAAATCAACTCTCCCTTGAAAGAACTCACCCAGCCTCCAGCGTTTCTCCTCTTATCAGATGGAGCTTACGGAAGAAAGAAAGAGAGACCAAGGCATAAGAGCGGCGAATTTTGAGGTAACCTGAGATTTCCTCTATCAAGCCAAGATTTGCTTCCAGCTCAGCTGCTATGTTATCTGTGGAGAGGAAAACATCAGGGTTAGCCTTCTGATACCACAGAGAGAAACACTGATAGCAGAATCCAGACTTATTAAACAGAACTGCTTGACATAAATTCCTCAGACCTGACAAAAATCAGCCAGCAGAACACCCCCAGTGAGCACCTCAGGAGCCTTTGCTCTGTGTTTCTGAAGCATTTTGAGGTTTAGAGCGCTCAGCGCAGAGTGAACCACCCCAGCTCAGAGATGGTGCCCCAGATGTGACACCCAGTGCTCCTCAGCCCCTGCAGCGCTTACTTCCTCCTCGGATGTTGATAACCAAGCTCCCATTGACCACAGTGCAGCCACGGAGCTCCTGTGCTGACGTCACTGAATCGATTGTCTTCTCCTTGCCAAAGTCACAAACTTTGGGGCAGGGCCCAGCACAGGGCGTGCAGTGCAGGCTGCAAAACAGGAGGCAGAGGTGATGCTTTTGTAGAATCCCACCTGGAGCAGCCCCGGCAACTCCCACCAGCAGAGGCCATGTGCCAGTGTCCCACCAAGGTGCCATGGGATTCATCTGCAGCACACAGATCTGGGAACTCCACCCAACGCTGACCCTGCTGACACTGTCATCTCCACCTCCTGAAGGGGAATGGTTCTGTCCCTTCCTACACAACACAACCCAGAATGATTTTGACCATTCTGAAAAGCCCATCTGCCACAATGCTGCACAGTGTATTCAATAGATACCAGTACTGGAGATGTGGCCGCAACAGGGCAGACAGAGAGGTGAACCTCAAGATTTAGAAACCCAGTCTCCATCCTGAGATTGTTACCCAAACATGCAACTGATGAGTGGAGAGCTCACCTGGGAATCCTCTGACCAAAGACTGTGCAGAAAGTTGCTGCATTCAAGGGAGGCAAGCGAGAAGGCAAGGGTGTGCCTTGTGCCCTGGGGAAATGCTGCCTGCACAGCAGCAGGGTCACTGCTGGCCCTGATCATATGACCACAGGAATGTGCTCCCAAGGGGCTTAGAGAAAGAGATGCTCTAGGAAAAGGTGCTGCTGACAGCAGCCTGCAGGAGAGACGTGATGGCTGCTGGTCCCCAAGCAGTATCAACTTTGGGGGCTGCTACTTCATTCTTCTGACAAACAGAACAGGAAATGGAATAAAAAGTCCTGTTAAGAGTAAATTCCCTGAAATGATTACAGCAAGAACAAGCCCTTGGGAGCACAAAGCCAGCAGCACTCACAGGACATCAGAGTCACAACAGGTTACTGCTGTGGGACAAACAAAGCTCTCAGTGACAAACAGGTCAACAGCAGACCTGAGTGAAGCCCTTTGTCAGAAACCTTGGGAATAGAGTGGCCGTATCCTGCTCTGTTGCATGCTCCACTCGTTTGTTACATTGTCCATCTGTGTCTGGCACAGCTTGAACCTGCTCAATAAAATTCATTACAGGGCTGAGGGACAGATTCTGAGAAGGATGCACTCAGATACTGGGCTCTGGTCATTAGCTCAGCTCCTCCCCTGGCCTGGTTGCAGGGCTCCCCAGCCTCAGCTCTGCTTTGCAGGAGAACCTCCCCGAGCCTGCTGGCCACACTCTTCTGAACGTACCCCAGAGCCTCGCCACTGCCCTTTCCCTTATCCCACTCTGTTACACTCTGGTCCTCTCAGCCTGAGGACTCTCCTCTTCCCTCCCATCTTTCTCAATCTGCCCTTCCCACTTTTTCCAAACTGCAGAGGCAACGAGGGAGGCCAATGGAAGAAAAAAGCCCTGGTCAGGGCTTTCTGCTGTAGGTGACTTAAGTTAGCAAGGTCTGAGTTTGCAAATCACACTACAGTGGCGCAGGTCACAGGTGCTCCAATGCCAAACATAAAGCCTCCGCCCAAGCCAGAGGCAAGCTCGGCAGCAGGCCTGCAGCAGCTCTGCACTCACTTGCTGGAGTTCATGATGTACCCTGAGGGGCACTCGTGGACACACTCCTGGTTGTGGATGACGTGGCAGCCTGACTCCCGGGCACTCCGGCACTTGTTGTGCAGCTCCTGGCAGAAGCTGAAGGTGACACAGCGCCAGCCTGCAAAGCGGTAGAAGCCCTGGGGGCAGCTCTCCACGCAGCGCCCCTCCAGGTAGAAGTTGCGGCAGGCGATGCACTTGTCAGGGTTGTTGGGCTCTGTGCAGTCCCCCAGGCACTCGCTGTGGCAGCACTGCCCGTCCGGGGTGCAGCCCTGGGACTTGCAGGCAGGAGGACAAACTGTGGAGAGAAAGCACCAAAGGCAATGAGCAGCAGAGGACAGGTCTGCGTGAAGGCCCAAGGAACAGCTTCATGAGGAGTGGCTGAGTGGCACAGGGCACCTGCTTAACATCTTGTTTACATTTGTTATGGGAGTTTGTCCTCAAAGTCTGCTGCTTACTGACACCTTTTGAACTCAGATGCAATTATTCACAGGGCAAAAAACATTTCAGTTCTAAGCTGGGAAGGTTTTTAGAAGCTGCAAGTAAACCTATTTTTAACCTGTTCTTAACATTTCTCTATTTCCTGCTGTACAAGCTTCTGATGCCTGGTGACAGATTGAAGAAAGCAAAGCAGTCATGGCAACACCAAGATCTGTCAATCACTATTTTGCACAAATCCTCATCACACAAGACCCTGAAGGGATGTCATCTTGCCACTGTCAAGGCATGCCTGCTGGACCTCTCCATCACAGCTTCACCTGCAGCATCCAGGTGAGGTGCCTCTGGATGGGTCAGGCAGGCTTTGGTTTGGTTTTTTTCACTGCCACATTGCACTTTCACTGTAGGACACTAAATAGGTTTGTGCTGACCAAGTCCAGATCACTACCTCTTCAACACTGAGGTTTGCAGACTCCAGTAACTGTCACTGACTCACTGCAGACTCACCTCCTGGCAATGAGGTGGCACTTCTGGAGCTGTGGCATGGTAAGGTACAAACTGAAGTGACACAGGTAATGCTTAGACACAGCACATACACAGCCCCAGCCTCTGGCTGATGCCGTGGGACTCTTTGACAATGTGGTGCCTCCTCCTCAGCATCTCTCTATATTCCTCCCAGAAGGTGGAAGTCAAAAGGCAACTTCATCAACCCAAGTTAAAGACAAAGGAACAGTGGCAGAAGCCACCACGTTGTACCATAAAAGCTGCTGCAGGAAAAAGTGCTTCAGCATCAGCTGAGCAGAGCTGCTCAGCACAGCCAAAAAAGCTCTTGGTCAGAGCTGTAAGAGTAGGACTTCCACAATCCCTGTCCCCAGGAAGACAAACAGGATAATGCTGAACTGATCTGCCCTGGATGGGGAAGAAATGGAGCTGGCAGAGGCTCAAACCTGTTGTTCCAGGGGTGAATAAATATTTAACTAGCTAGAGTGGCCCCAAAGACTTGGGAAACAAAGCATTTTACAAAGCTTTCTGATTATAGATTCAAACTGACATTTCTTCATCCTGCTGAGGCCCAGCTGGGGGGGAGGACACAAAAGGCAACAGAGTCAGCACAAAGGAATTTCTACCTCTGTGCATCACTCCTGTCTCACCACTTCCCTGTGCTCCAGGTGGCAACAAACCACACTGGTACTGTAAACAGACTCCAGAGCAAACACAGGGAACCAGGAGATCAATATTTAACAGGCAAGTCAATCAAGCATTAAGCTGATCAGCTAATAAACAGTTTGTCTGAGTATTACAGTACAATACAAAATGTTTGTGCTAGCTGTGTCTAGCTTTGGGCTAACAGAACAGCAGTGGTGGACTGTCAGAGAGGAAGAAAAGACACAAATGGCTCAGGATCAGCTTTGGGATCCTCTGTCACTGGGAGGGATTAAATACCAATGTCCTGGGAGAGCTGGATTGATGGTGGTTTGAGTCATGAAGCAGATGTGTGAACATCAAAGTGCTGCATACACACTGTACAGGGACAGTGTTCACACATGGACCTGCTGGAGAAGATCCAGAGGAGGCCTCAAAGATGATCATGAGGCTGGAGCACCTCCCCTACAAGCACATGCTGAGAGAGTTTGTGTTGTTCGGCCTGGAGAAGGCTCCAGAGAGGCGTCAGAGCAGCCTTCCTTAGCCGCAGCACTGTGCAGCAACAAGCCCTGTCCACGGGAAGGTGGCTCAGCAGAGGCAGCTCAGGCTCAGCAGAGGCAGCTCAGGCCACCAAGCCATATGCCCTGCGAGCTGCTCCTCTTGGCCATCGCTGGAGCCACCAGCAAGGAGCAAAGCTGCCCTGCACAGGCAGGCCCTTCGCCAGGCTGTGCTTTTTTACACACAAGGCGATTAGGAGGCTCCAGATCCAAGGGAGTCCAGGACAGAAAACAACTGCGGCAGGAGAACCGCCCTCGGCCGCAGCCAATGCGTTCGCTGCCTGCACGGGAGGCATCCAGCCTCGCTATCTGCAACACGCGAACAGCATTAACCCCTTGCCCGCCGCCCGAGAGGGGCTCCTCGGCCAGCCCTCTCTCCCCCCACCGTCTCCCAACTCCTCCGGCTAGTGCGGGCTCTTCTGACAGCCAGCCTTCAGCTCCAGAGCTGTATTTAGAACCAGGGCAAAAGAGCTTGGAGGAGGAAGCCAGGAGGAGCCCGGCTCTGACATGGCTCAGAATGGCTGCCATAGCTCGGGCTGCTGTCAGCGTAGGCGAGAAGCATAGGAACAAAACTGAGAGCCAGGTCCTGCAGACAGTCCCGGGGAGCTCTGCACTTCCCCCCCTGCCTCCTCCTGTCAATGGCTGCAGTGCCACAGACATGCACCAGGGACAGTCCCCACACACGCACGGATCTGCAAGTCCCTCTGGACTGCGGCTTGTGTCCTTCAGTTATTTCTTCATGTCACCAAGACCAGAAAGTCAGAAACTTAAATCCTAAAGCCCACCAGTGGCAGTTCTTAGGCTACACAGGGCAAACTGATCCCAGGGTATTACAATAGCAGTAACTTGGGAAGAACATGGTTATAAAGGTCCACCAGACTGGACTTTTGATGACTAACAGCAGCTCTCCCAGACCTCCCTGAATTTCCATAAGAAATGGAGAAACTAGAACAGCACAAAGCCCAGGAGTTTAATGTGCTTCTGCAAACAGACTGCCAGCAAGGCCACTGGCTGCAGGTAGCAAGGTTCAGGAAGCATCACCCTATGTCCAAGTGTCCCTTACTCACAGTATTCCACTGCCCTAGCAACAGGGGGTCCCTCCCTCTGCCCTGGCACCACAGCTTAGCCGACCACTAATACTTCCAGCAGGCACTGACTCCACTGCTGGGATCCACCTGCAGGGCTTCAGGACAGGCACCAACTTGGGATGGAGCCAGTGCCAAAGAAATCCAAGGTTTGACAATCAGCACTCAAATTAAAGTGTTATTTGTAAAAGGAGATACTGCAGTACACAGGGCCACGACCCCACTGACTTGACAGGCAGAGCGTTAGGAGGTCCCCATTCACACAGGAACAGATACAATGAGCTGCAGGTGCCTCCCTTCCCACGGACAGCCACTTCCAAACACAACACTGTCCAAGAGCGTCAAGGAAACTCTTCCCACTGACATTTCTCAGTACAGCCTCACAGCTCTTATCTCATCCATCAGTAAGAAGAAGAAAAAGCTTGTTCTGCCTCCCAGCCCTCGCACAGGTTACGTGCTACAGGGAATGTCTCCAAGATTCCAGAACAGAACTAGTGTCACTTGCAAACTCACTGTGTTCAGCTGCTTCCTCCCAGTCATGCTCCCAGCCAGCAGCAGCCACCACAGCAAAACCAGCAAAGGTGCTGGGGCTGTGGTGTTGGCGTGGGGAGGGTCAGCAAATGTGAGCTGAGAACAGATAAAAGCCTGTGGAGTCATGTGGCACCTTGACAGTGGTGATAACAGAGGATATCCTTCACGGAGGTCTGTGAAAGGAGTTGTTGAATGCAGATGGGGGGGCAGGTTGAGCTCTGCTGGTGATAAAGAGTGAATAAAGGGAGACCTCTCCAGAAGCTCAGCCTCTCCCATGCCAGCCTTCTGCTGCCTCTACTCAGTGCTCCATTAACTTCTGCACTGCCTTGCTGCAGGAAGCAGAGAAACCTGCTCACATGTGAGTGATGCCAAGGAGCACAGGAGACTTGCCAGGAGGAATTCCTCCATACACAGCCACTTTCATAACATATAAATGTGTATTTTATAAAACTCATCAGAGCATGATGTAGCCTGGAGGAAGTCATCAGCCCCAATGGATCCACTTCACCTGTGGCCACTGGCTCTTGATTTCCTTAGGAAGCTGCAACCTCTGAAATGAGTTTCTGCAGCTGCCACAGCAGGGACACAGGGCAGCACCTGTGCCCAGATCCACAGTTTTCATTCTCCTGGGACCTTTCCATCGAGCAGATTCCCCAGGCAGGTAAAAAACAACTTGCAGAAATCTGTCTCAATTGCTGGCAATTGAGCTTGGAGCAGCAAAATGCAGAGTTTGGTTTGAAAACACAGCAGCACTGTGTGAGGCAGGACAAGTGTCACAGAGTGCACACCAGGACAGCAATGAGAAGCTGTAAATACTTTACCTGCTGTCTACAGCAGTGCTGTTGTGCCATTCTCCAGCAAGCAGATCAAGCCTGCTCCTTGTACTTTGTGCTCAAAACAATGTGGCAGCTTTGAGCAGCAGAGGCGATCAGCAGTGACCACCCGCCCCTGCCTGTCTGCTGGTTCTTCTCCAGCGTGCAAGCCCCCAGAATGTCACCAAGCCTTCAGGCAGACCTGGAGGCCCCAGCCAGCTATCACTAAATATAACCCCTGTGCAAATCGATACTCAGTGCCTCTGATGGCTTATAGCTGGGCATGGTTAAGAAGCCACCATAGCCACTCCTATTCCTCAGGTATCTGAGAGTTGGGAGGCCAGAAATTGCTGAGCTTCAGCCCAGTAATTTACAAAAGAGGCATGACGTGAAATCTGTCCCCTACAAAAGGAGCAGAAACATTGAGTGCACGTCACCTCTGGGGAACACAAAGAGTTGTAAGGAGCAGCTCATTTGAAAGCAGTTTGGACATGACAACATGGCTGGGGACTGGGACATCTCTCTTATGAAGAAAGGCTGAGGGACTTGGGGCTTTACAGCCTGGAGAAGAGACTGAGAGGAATCTTCTCAATGCTGATCAGTTCTCCAAGAGGTCCCTTCCACCCCTATCATTCTGTGACCAGTCATCTCATATAGCACAGGATTCTGTGCATGGAAATGGAGGATTTGTAATTTAGACCAAGATCAGAATCCTTCACTTGGAGGATTTTCCTGTGAGATCTGCTCTGCTGAGCCCTCCTGCTCAGGGCTAGGAGGGTGCTGCATTGTTTTTGTTGTTATGCCTTGTTCATTTCCAATCCTTATCACAGCTGAAGGATTTTTGCTGCTACCATTCAGGAGCTGACGCACCACCCGGGGTTCTCATCAAAGCCTCATGTTAATATTTAACTATATATTGCTCCTCCTGATGTACAGTATCTTGCAAACATCCCTGCTCACTCTGACCTACTCAGATCAATCCTGGTCACTCATGCTGTGATCCCAAGAGACCCAGGAGCATCCCAGTGAAGTGGTCCAGGAAGCCATGCATGTCCCAAAGGTGTAACTGTCTGTAAAGTCTCTGTCTCCACTGTGTTTGAACGCAGATCTCTGCTTGCTGATCCAGCAGGATGTGACCCACCTTCCTCCCAAGCTTGGTGACCCCACAGCACAGTGCTGGGGGCAAGCTTCTCATCAGGCAGGGACTGAGCAGAATCAGGAGCCAGCAGCTTAGTACTGAATGAGAGAGAATGCAGCTAGACAAGCCATGGAAGAGAAGAATGGGAGCCAGCATCTGCCCTGCTGAGAAACAGAGACACATAAAGAGGAGGAGCAGCACTTCACCATGCAGTGATGGTCCAAGACCAAGGTCCAGCTCCTTCTTCCTAACACAGGCCCAAGATCAGCTGCTGCCTTTGCCTACAAACCTGTCCTGAAACTGAGGAGTGATATGGCCGAAGCAGGAGGGGAGGTGTTCAACCTTTGCTTTCTGCAGAGATAAGAGAGGGACAAGAGTGCTTTTCTCAAGGCTGCAGAGGATAGAGTAGCATACAAGGCAAGAAAGAAGGGAAGCTAAGTTGACACCTTCAGTTTGCTGGGAACAAGGACGGCTGCACATCAGATCTGTGCTGGGAACAGGGGAGTGGAACCCAGCCTGGATGCACAGAACAGGAGCAAAAAAAGGATGCACAGGTTAGAGCAGAGGAGAAAGTGGAGTTGCTCACAAGAAAGGTAATGAAATGCGTGGAAGTACAAGATTAACCACAAGGAGACTGAGCTGATAACTAATGATCTACAAAGAAATGTCAGACAGAGGTTAAGATTTTAATCTGGACAGATTCCACAGCACAATGAGGTATTGTAAACAGAGATCCTGAAACTAAAGTTGTGCTTGTGGGTGAAGAACTGAAAAGCAGCAGAGAGAAAGAGGGAATACAACTTATTCCAAATGCCCCCTTCCCACCCCACTGCCCAGAAAGGATGAGGAGAGAGAGGTAAAGGATCACCTGAAGACCCGTTGTGCAAAGGAGCAGCTGGAGGATGACTTTTCCCAAGCAGCAGAGCTAACCAGCCTTGCCAGCCAGAGTTTTGCTCCCTCTGTGCCCAGGATGCACAAACTGGTTTAGTGCAGGGTCATTTAGCATGCTGCCCAAATCCAGGCCAGCCCTGGAATGGCTGTGGTGGGAATCTGATCACAATGTCAGTCTCTGTACCACCGTGCAACCTCTCCAAGGGTAAAGGGCTTTGCTCTGTGCCAAGCAGAGCTGACTAATGGAGACAATAGCAGAGGGAAAGTGACTCTGGGTCTCCAGCAGCCTCTCCAAGCAGGTAGCACCCTTAGAAGAAGAGCTGCTGGGCTGCTGCCTTCTCCCCAGCATAACCCTAGGCTGGCAGGAGGCAACATGGCAGGCACCAACCTGGAGCAGTTCCAGCCCATCAGCAGCCAGCACACAGAAGGCCTCATCAAAGGGCTGACACACATCCTTCTGCCACCAGATTGATTTCCCATCTAGCTACATCCCAAGCCAAACGTGGTGGAGCACGGCTGCCAGTAACCCGAGAGTGGTCTGCTTTCCCCTGCCCCTACCACAATTTTTTTCTCTGTCATATCTGACCTGGAGAACGAGAAATTGCTGCAGTGTCTCCTTACCAGGCCTAGCAGATCAGATGCATACACTGCATGCAGCCATCTAATGTCCTCTTAGCTATTGCAGACATTTTGGCCTCCTCAGCTCCTGTCCACTCCTTTACACACCCTTCTCCCTCTGCCCAAAGCTGCGAGCCTGCTCTCCAGTTTATTTCTAGGAATAAGACTTTCCTTAGCAGTACTGAAATAGATCCTGTTTGCTTGCAGTCAGAGCCAAGCAGTTGAGACCTCTCCATGAAATGTGGTTTTATTTACTACTTGCCCATCTCCAAGTCATTCAGTGCAGAATGTCGCTCTGCACAAGCTCTCCAACTCAGCTCTATCCAGATAGTTATCTGCTTATTGGCTTCCCATTCTAGACTGATCCCTGTGGGGTTTGATCTATAGCCCCCTTGACAGCTTGTTGCCAAGTCCTGCTCAGCCCCTGCAGCCCCAGAGCAAGGCTTGCATCTGAAAGCACTCCAGGGCAGGCTTTGGGGGGCTCTGGTTAGTCACTGTCCAATATGAGCATGGGGAGCCCTACAGCATGTCTGAACAGCACAATCTGGAGTTGTTCGGCTATCATCGACTGCAGTGGGTGGAAAATGAAAGGCCCTGCTCCTTGGTGCTGATCAGCAAGGACAAGGCAGCAGTTCCTCCTTCCCCAGCCCAGCCATGCAAAACACCAGCATGTTTTTTTTATCACACCCACCAAGCCCAGCCCCTGGACACCCTCACAGGAGAACATTTTTGACTTCCCAGAAGAAAGCCTGATGCAGATACCCAGTTCTGACAGACCTGCAGGCTAGTTTTGTGGCTGAGATACCTGGTGTCCAGGCACTGGAAGAGCAGCCAAACACTATAAGAGCTCTGAGCTGAGGTCATTGGAATGGGGAGGAGAAGCCTGAGGAAAAGGCACTGTACACATGACATTTGAGAGCTCAGTAACGGTGCAAACCTGCCAATGAGCTGAGAAGTTCAGGATGAGGGGAAGCGGCCTCAAGTCACACCAGGGGAGGTTTAGGTTGGATATTGGGAACAATTCCTTTGCTGCAGGAATGGTCAGGCATTAGGACAGGCTGCCCAGGGAGGTGCCCAGGGAGGTGGTGGAGTCCCCATCCCTGGAGGTATTCAAGCAATGTGTGGCCACGGTTGGGGCAATGGTGGTGCTGGGCTGGTGGCTGGGCTGGATGATCTTTGAGGGCTTTCTCTACCTCAATGATTCTGCAGTTCTAAGTTGTTTCAGATACAGCCTCAGTTTCCACATAAATGATCCAGGTAAGACTGGAGCTACTGCACCTTCTGCTTTCCCTACTGCCAGGAACCCCAAGCCCCAAATCCAGAGAATTGAATGAACACAGAAAGAGTTTATTGAGCTTTAAGGCCTTGGCTTCCAATGCAGTTTGAAAGCAAACCCCTTTAGTCCTCTAAGCTGTGCTAAGGCTTCACTGGGTGAGGCCTGCAGACAGGCAGACATCAGCCTAGGAGCTCCATTTCCTCTCTGTCTTTGGGGAGCTTTTGAGGGGTACTTACAAGAGAGCTCTTGGCCTCATTCATCCCAAACTGAAGCTGTGTAAACACATCCAGCATGACCAGCTGTGATATTCAGAAAGTACTGAAGACCAGAAAAAAACAAGTCCTGTTTGGTTTATTAAATCACTTCTGTTATGTTCTCACAAACCATAGGGAAGAGCTGGTTTGTCTTTGCAGAAAAGACAACAAAAACATCTGTCTGACACTCAGGCTTTAATGAACACTTTGTCCTTCCCTTGCTGATGAAGGACCAGACTCCCTGCAGGGCTGTGGTGCAGCATGGATGCCTAATGAGTTAAAAATGGCAACAAAAGCACGGAGCCCACAGAACCACTGAATGCATTGGGTTGGAAAGGACCTTTAAAGGTCACCCAGTCCAACCTCCCTGCAGTAAGCAGGGACATCTCCAACTAGATCAGGTTGCTCAGAGCCCCATCAAGCCTGACCTTAAATGTCTACAGGGATGGAGCCTCAACCACCTCCTTGCACAATCTGTTCCAGTGTCCCACCACCCTCGGAGTAAAGAACTTCTCCCTAATGTCCAACCTAAACCTCCCCTGCTCCAGTTTCAACCCCTTGCCCCTCGTCCTGTTACTCCCAGCCCTTTCCAAAAGTCCCTCCACAGCTCTCTTGTAGCCCCTTCGGGCACTGGAAGGCTGCTCTAAAGTCTCCCCGGAGCTGCCAAGTTAGCAGCTCTCCCCCCGACACCAAGTGATCCTTCCCCTGAACAGGCAGGATCATACTCAGCCCTCCTCACATCAGTAGGGGAGAAGAGACTAACCCCCACCTCACTGCAACCTTCTTTCAGGGAGTTGTAGAGCACCAGAAGGTCTCCCCTCGGCCTCCTCTTCTCCAGGCTGAACAACCCCAGCTCCCTCAGCTACTCCTCATCAGCCCTGTTCTCTAGACCCTTCACCAGCTTCCCGAAGCTCCTTCTTAGTACAAAGCATCCTCTTGCCCTGCCTCTGTCCTCTCCTCCATAGCAGTTCTGACCCAGTTTTGAAGAGAGGAGAAGGAAACTCCGCATTAGAATCTGTTAGGACATGAAGAGGAGCTGATGTCCTGCCCTTTTCTTTCAGTTCACTTCAATACAGACACCAAGGCAGCCAGACCCAAAGGCAAACCTGACCTTTGCTTTGCCAGCATCCAAGTCCTGCACACAGCCAAAGGCAATTTTCTGCTTGTCTGAAATGTCACAGCCAAAATAAAAGCAACGACTCTCAAACAATGTCAGCACTGAGCCCCCCCAGCACCGTCCTCTGAAAACTCCAGATCAAGACCATGAACACAGCCAGTTGTAATCTGCAGTATTCCAGGGACCAAGCTTTGGACACTTGCTCACTGCCAGCAGCAGACTCTGATCACAGCAGCAACTGAAATAGCTACAGACACGTCCTGGAGCCCAGCACTGCCCACAGCCCCAGCCCAGCCGTGTTTGCTCCCAGCCAGCAGCTCACTCCCACCCCATAGCACACAACGGCAGCAGCAGCACTGCTTTGTGCTACCAGCGAAGGGGGAGCCTGGCTTCCTCCAGGACACCCCTGGTGATCCCCTAGCTCTGCCATTCATCAAAAGCTCCTGAAATCTTCAACCTTCAGATTGACACAAGCACCATAAATCCCTTAACTACTCTCCTGGAGCTCGCGTGCAGGGGTTTGGGCTGCGAGCACCACGACAGCCACAGCAAAGCTGCTGCTTGGCAAGGGTGGGAGCAGAGCAGCACGAGCACTGGGTGTCAACTTCCATCTGGCATCTGGCAGAGCCAAAGGGGAAAAAATACAAATAAAAAGCAGTTCTTATCAGATCTCCAAATAAAATGAGCAAATCCATTTCGTGTGGTAGCCACTGGAAACATTTCTAATGTGTTTGAAGTTTTAAAAATACCTCACCCTGGAGGCTGGGCTCGGTGCTCCAAGACGCTTTCCCATACAGAGGTAATAAAACTGAGCTCATGGTTAGTTACAGACATTCCCAGCACATAAAAATCACAGGAAGCTGTTGCTAAGTAATATCTCTACCTAAGTAAATATCACAAAACGTTTCCCACACACACCTCTGAACTTTTGTTACTCAAACCTGCCTTGAAGATGTTCTGAGCTGCATGATTTTCCTTCCAGATCGCCCGGTGCTGTTCAGCAGCAGTGAGCAAAGATCTCCTGAGAGCTTCTACCAGGAAACAGAGCTCAGCAGCTACTCTGCTATTCCTTATCTGTTCCCTCACTGCCCCAGAATGCTCCCTGGACAAATCACAGGAAAATTAAAGAGATTCTGTTGTATGCCAAGTCCCCAGACCTGCCTCCCCTAACAAATTCTGGATAAACATTGTTATTCCCTTGAGCAGCTCCTTTGTCTGTCAACTGTTCTGTCACCCCCTCCATCAGCTCTCTTTCACCACCCCCTTCTGCTGGCCCAAAAGGTTTCATGCACTTCCTACTTTCATAGAATCACAGAATCATTTAGGCTGGTAGAGACCTTTAAGATAATCAAGTCCAGCCTCATGAGGTTGTATTCTGTCACAAATTCCAGGCTGCACTAATTCAGAGACACAACTTCTGCTTTTATGGCATAAAGATTGATAAGAAATTGGAGCAAGAGTTGATCCACAAACCTGAAATGACTCACATTCCGAGTAACTCAGATTTGCTGTTTGTGGGAAGTCCCAAGATGAAGAAGATAAGACATCTACAAGGTTCCATCCAGGATGAACAGGAGAACCTGAATTTCATAGAATGCACTGGGTTGAAAGGGACCTCTCAGGGTCACCCAGTCTGCAGTCAGCAGGGACATCTCCAACCAGATCAGTTTGCTCAGAGCCCCATCAAGCCTGACCGTGAATGTCTCCAGGGATGAGGCCTCCACCAACTCTGGGCAACCTGTTCACATGTCCCACCACCCTCACAGCAAAAAACTTCTTCCCAGTGTCCAATTCCATCATATCCTCTAAGGAACAAAGCCTCTGTCTCAGGAATCCCTCCTTATGCCCCAGGAACGTGGCCTTTCAGCATTCCCTGCCTGATCATTTTCCTGGCCACTTTCATCTGCCCATTCCACTTTCCCTTCCTATCACCTGACTCCACTTCCAGCTGAGCCAATATGCAAGTCGAAGGCTGTGCTCTGTAATTAGACTGTCAGACCCATCAGGTTGCTTTGACTCAGGCATGGCCAGAGACAGAGAACTGCAGGAAATCCGATTTCAGAGGGAATTGTTCCTTCCACGCAGGGTGACAGACACAGAGTGGTTCTATTGCATTAAAAAAACATGTGGAGAAAAATGCAAAATATGAAAATCATGTTTGGCAGATCCAGACTGAGGTCTAGGACGTGGCATTTCCAACATTTTAGTTGTCTGCATTCTTCAGCAAACACTCTCCGGATGTACAGGCTGCACCGACCCAGGAACTGCTTTTTCACAGCCATGAAAGCATAGAGGGAAAAAAACATCCTAAAGATGTGGGCTGAAAAGGGACAAAAACTCCAGAACAGCAACAGTGCTTGGCTGCCATAAACAGCACAAGGCTAGACCCAAATTCCACACAGACTACACATTTTCCTGCTTTCCTACCCAAAATATAGCATAAGTTGGCCTCAGCTGAACCAACTTGCTTTGCACAGCAGCACTGTCGGTGAGACAGAAGTGAAGAGAACTCCCAGGAACATCCCAGGCAGCCTCCATCCCTGCTGGATCCACCTACACAGCCCTGCACTCAGCCACAGATTCCTCAATATTGCCACTGCTGTTTCAAAGCCTGCTGCTGCCCACAAATCATTTCAGTTCCTCCCAAGTGGTTTCATCCCCAACCTTAGCTCCACTGCCTGTAAGAAGATCCTTTACTTTGTTGTCTTGAACACGCTATCACCAACTGAAAAAATGTCTGGGCTGGAGCTATAGCTGCAAGGATGATTCAGAGCCTTGGATATGTGCCATGGAGATAATTACAGGCTGCAACTGGAAGTTAGCTCTGGAGTTAACTGGGATATCTGTGCTGGTTAAAACCAAGAAATACCAAAGAGGCAGCATCCACGTGAGCTGTGGCAGCAATAAGGTGAAGGAATTAACCACAGGGAGCAGGCAGGAACAGGGCAGGGAGTGCTGGGGACACTCAGGACCCCACTCCAACCCCACCTGTTGCCATTTGCCTTCCTCCTCATGCAAGATTTTCCTGTGACATCTTTCAGCCTTGTGCTTCCTCCACCTTCTTACAGACCCACAGAATCATTAAGGTCAGAAAAGCCCTCTAAGATCAGAATCCAGCTGCCAACCCAACACCACCATGGCCACCAAACCATGGTCCCCAGTGCCATGGCCACACATTTTTTGAGCACCTCCAGGGATGGTGACTCCACCACCTCCCTGGGCAGCCTGTTCCAGTCCCTGACCACTCTTGCAGTAAAACCATTTTCCCTAATATCCACTCTTCTTGTCCATCTCCTGATTTGCTGCAGCAAGACTCAAAGCTCAGCAGGTTGGAAAAGCTCCTCAGCTTGGGACTTGACTCTGTCAATTAACACATTCTGTAACATCCAAACAATCAATATTGACACATTCTTGAAGGGTGTTTTGTCCTGTAGACAAAACAGCCAACAAGATCTCCTGGCCAGCAGTGCAACCCAGCAGTGCTATCAGTTCAGACAGCAGCAGCTTCCCACCCTGAAAGGCAAACCAAAAAACAGCACACAGGAGATTCTGTGCTGGGTTTCTAAACCAAGCTGTGCCAAACAAACCCCTCCCAAAGCCACCCCCCCCCAGCACACTGATCTGCAACTGCTAGCCACAGAAAAAGCTTCAGCCAGATCTTTAACCTTAGGGAACAGCAGAAAACAGAAATCAGGTCTGTGAAAGAAGCTAGGGCTGGGTGCTGGTAGCTGTACACCAAAGGAATTTAGACACTGAGATGTTTTACAACCACCTTCTCCACTCTTAGAAGGGAACACACACTACTGATTTGCATCTTATTGCTCATACCCTATGATTTAGGGGTTCCAAGAGCAGCTGACTTTCTGAACACAGCTTTGCCCCTGGATCAAACCCCAGACTCAAAGCCCAATTATTTCACTCTCCCCAGGATTCCTGCTATGAGCAACCCCTCTCCAGGTCCTCTCTTCTCCTTCTCCTTTTCCCTTCAGGTCTGACGTGGCTTCCAGCTTCAGTCCGTGTAAACATTGCTCAATCACTCACATATCTTACACCTTTTTATGGCAGGAAGCTCTCAGTAACAGTATAATTGCACCTTTCTAGAGTTGGCTTTATTCCACAAAGACTTCTCCCCACTGTTGCATTTTCACCTGCTGCAGCCCCTCAGTCAGTCTGGACTCTCAATCCCCTACCCCAAACTAACACCACTAGGCACCAGTTACACTCACAGCCTGTTGGAGCTGATGTCTCTGGGCTGGCGTTAACTTCCCAGAGTAACCAAACACTGCATTTTTAGGTGTATTATTCACATGGGAGAAAGAACTCCTGACACAGTCCTGTCCCAGAGGTTCCCTCTTCGCCTACCATCAATTTTGAGCCTTGCTTTTAGGAACCTGGGCTTAAAGGCAGCAATTAATTCTTCCCCACAAGGGTGGTGAGGCACTGGTACAGGTTGCCCAGAGAAGCTGTGGAGGCTTCAAGCCTGGAACTGTTCAAGGCAAGGCTGGATGAGGCCTTGAGCAACCTGGGTTAGTGGGAGGTGTTCCTGCCCATGGCAGGGGGATTGTAACTGTGAATCTGTGCCAGCTGTACCCTGCCAAGAGACCTGGGTGGCTAGACGGTGACAGAGCATAGGAGGTGATTGTAGCTCACCTCGCTGGCAGCGGTCGTGCGTCCAGCAGCGCTCGATGAAGATGCCGTTGATCACCGTTGGGGGACAGCTGCTCTTCCCCTTCACAGCGCCCGGACACACATCTCCACACTCTTCCTTGTCATCCTTGTTGGCCACAATGTAGTTGTCCTCTACAGAATCCAAGATCCTGGACCAGTCGATGGTGGAGAGGTAGCAGAGCTCGTTGTTCTTCTCGATGCGCACAGCGCCACGGGTGATGTTCATCAGGTTGTAGAGGCCAACCTCCTTCAGGTGAACCATCTCGAAGATGACCAGGGCATAGTTGAAGAAGAGGCGAGTGCCCCGGATCACAGTCAGGTTGGGGAAGAGCCCCTTCAGGCTCTCCAGCCCATAGACACGAAACAGCAGCAGGTAATCTGTGATCATGGTCAGCTTGGGAAAGCTGAGCTCACGGAAGTCCTCAGGCTTGGTTTTGAACATCAGCAGGATCTGCAGGTGGCCCTCGATCACTGTGCAGTTCTCCAGCATGTGCAGCCGGGTCAAGTTGTTGCGGATGTCCATGCTCCTGCAGACTGGAAGGCAAAGAACAATTCATTTACTTCAGACAAGCTGATCTGGAGCAGTTTTTCAAAGGTCTGACCACACCATGACATGGGGCT
The DNA here is from genome assembly GCF_027791375.1 of Indicator indicator. Lineage (NCBI taxonomy): Eukaryota > Metazoa > Chordata > Aves > Piciformes > Indicatoridae > Indicator > Indicator indicator. The sequence continues at coordinate 2,024,928 of NC_072045.1, read as the reverse complement.
ACACTCGGATCTCGCCAGGAGGTCCTCTCAAGCTTTAGGAAATCTGCTGTGGGGAGCACTCCCTGCTATATGCTTACACAACAAGGCTGGAAGCACGTTTCATAACTTCTTCTGCCATCTTGAGCTCCTGGATGTCACCCCAGCACGCCTGCAGCTGTAACACCAGCCCCCAAACGTCATTTGGCACCCACAGGAGTCAGAGGTGGCTGTGCAGCAGAGGCTGTTTTCTTTAGATAGTTGCCAGCAACGCACCTACCTCATCTCAGATTGTGCAACTAATGCCAGTGGATTAGAGGAAGCAATTTAGAGTGGTTGCAGGGAGGGGAAGATAGGAAAAGAATAATGGCTAGGAAATGGCAGTGCTTGGGAAGGGAGCCGGAAAACCTGGGAACAGGCAGAGGAGAGCAGAGCCCAGGGTCAGCCCAGGGTCTGCCCAGGTTCTGCAGACAGCAGCACTTTCTGCCCCAGCACTCTTCTCAGATTAGGTCTTGTGGCTTTTCTTGTTATTGTTCTCACAAGGCTGCAAACCTCCTTGCCTTGACTCCTTGGGCAGTTTATTTAGCAGCAGCAGTGACCCAAAGAACTGGCAAAGTGGACGATGCCATGAAGCATGAATGAGTAACAGCAACCCCAGGACCACCAAAGGGATGGAAATGGAAGAGGGCAATTTTTATTCACTCTGAGCACAGACAAGCAGGAGGAAATGTAGAGCCCCATGCCTGCAGAGGGGCAAAAGCTCCAGTGACCATCCTTCTAAAGCAAGCTGCACAGAAACAGACACTCTGACCCCAGTGTTCAAGGGAGAAGGCTGTGGAAAGGCAGCAAACACCCAACCTCTTTCCTGACCTGTTCAATTTCTTTAAGACTGCATGCACTTGAGGGATTTGCTGTTTTACCTTCAGCTGAGACAGCTTCCCCCCACTTAGAAGCATAGAATCTTTACAACTTTGTCACTGTAAAGCTCTCCAACTACGAAATGACCACATCAGAGCTACAAGAAATCACCGAGCAATAATCAGGCTTCACAGCAGTGATACAGAGACAGATGTTGTCTGACTGTTCATGGGTTTACCCAGATCACTGCTGTGTGGGTTAAAAATAAATTTTATGTAAACCTCTTAATGATTATTCAAAAATTTGCTCCACTGCAGTAAAAAAACCCAAAACCTGGCAACACCACTACAGGATTTGAAGCAACCTTCTTGCCCAATGGGACTTTGTGGCACTGTATCCAAGTAATTTCATAAATTGCTTGCTGGAAACAGAAGCAAAAGCAGTGCCTCAGAGAGCAAAGCTGCACTTGTGAGAGCACGGAAGGAGAGCTGATGACCAACTAGTACCACTCCCTTTGTCCCATGAAAAACTAGAAGCAAGCTGAAGGCTGTCATGCTGCACATCCCAGCCCTGGGCTGAAAGAACTGGGAGAGCAACAGGTTCAATTGAAGCACTCTAAATATTTAATCTTGATAATGTTTTAGATAATTAAATACCAACTAAGGCATTTCCAAGGAAGCAAGTGTGTGACAGGGTGTGGCAGTGGTTTCTTCATGAAAGGAGAAACAACAGATGAATAAACACAACTCCAACACTGAACTTCATTGTACAGGTCAGCAGTGCAGCTGAAGCTATCTGATAAGTGCCAAATCCACCACCCTGGTTCCTCCTCACTGCTTGGCTGAGCTTGTGGGCAAAGCACAGCAGCCTGAGGTAGCCCCCTGGCCAGCTGCTGTATCCCACTACCCAGCACTGCCAGCAGTGATGGCTGCGTGCAGCTGACCTCCAGGAAAAAGGAAAGGGCAAACACAGCTCAGGTCTACAGACCAAGAATTTCTGACTTTCAAGAGCTAAAGCTTTAGGCTTTTTCTTTTTTTTGAGGCTCCAGGCCACAGAAAGTATCTGTAGACTAAGCATGATTACCCGAGGTTTTCACCACTGCGACTAGTATTAGTTAAGTCACTAGAAACTGGTCCCCAGCTGGCCCCCAGAGAGCCTCCCAATGCACACACAGCTGCCCCTGCAGCAGCTTGAGCCTGGAGGAAAGAACTCGCATGGTCAGGGTGACATCCTGCAAGGGCTGGAGACGCACTTCAGGCTGCAGAAGCCTTCCCATCATCCAGCCATGAAGCTGAAGGATCTGGTTTTAAGGAACAATCCCTGGGGGGCAGCTGTTGCCTCAGCCCCACACCACACAGAGGGCAGAGTGCCAGACACCAAGGGAAATCATGATGCCATTTGGCCAAGGAAGGGATAAACATCCAGCAAGGCTTCATGGAGAGCATTCTGTGTTCCTGTCTAGCACCCAATCCTCTGCACTCAGAAGTGGAACTACACTGCTGTGACTGACCCACATCACTGCAGGTCTTCTGGAGATCACCCCTGACACAAGCAGCCAGAAAGCTGCTCAAAGACGGCTTAAACCTCAGCCAGCTTCAGCTACCCCCACCCTGAAATGCATCCCCCACAAGACCACAGAGAGGGTGACCAGAGGCTGACAGAGCCAAGTACTTTGACCAAATCTTACTTTGACCTCGGCAAAGCCTGCTGAGGCTGAAGCTAGAACGAGCCAGGTGAGGCTTGGGAGTGAGCAGCAAAGCTGTGAGAGTGAAATGATCGCAGTGAGAGCTGCAGGCCCAGGGCCACAGCCAGCACCTGTCTGCACTTCAGAGCTAGCTGTGCACTCTTCACCAGTTCTGTTACTGGTAACCAGTGCTGTCAGCACAGATCGGACAGGAGGCTCCATGTCTCCACAAACCAGGATGTCACCAGGATGCTGCTGCTGCTTTCAAAGCTCAACAACAGTAGCACCACAAACTGGACCTTGGTCTGCTGTGCTTCAGGGGTTCCAGCCCCGGGGGCTCTGCCCCAGGCCCTTCAGCAGAAGGCAGCATCCCATGCCTTTGTTAGCCTGGTACAGAAACTCAGGAGGAATTTAAAACCAATTGAGGTTTGCTTCTGAAGTAAACACTTGCCCAGAAGGCTAATAGAATTCTAAATGTACAAAGGTTAAAAGGCTTTAGACATTTCCTCCACATTCAGAGAAAATAACACTCAAACTAGGACATGAAAAATCACTGAGTGAATCACTGTGGTTTTGCAGCCACCTCAAGAATCAAGGAGAATAATGAGTTAAGAATATCCAAAATATGCCTTTTTTTTTTTTTTTTTTTTTGGAGGCTTCTCAATCTTTTCATGCTTTTGAATGCTGTTCAGCAGTTTGCCTCTTCTGTTCATGCAGTAGCTGCTTAAGTCACCCCATAAATTTATTGTTCCCAAGACAACAAGCAGCAGTTTTCAGCAAATCAAGGAGTGTTTTTCCACAGCTCCTCGCCATAGTGTTTCCTCTGCAGGGAGACTGGAATTAATCAACTGTTCAGAACCAAGGTTGGGCAGGTTTGATCCCAGAAGGATGAGAGCAAAGCTGAGCACTCTATTATAACACAATCAAAACACACATAAATCAGCTCTCAGGAAAATCAGAATCTCAAGCTGATTCTCCGGTAGCAGGCCCAGAGCTATTCCTGTTCAAACTACTGCAAAACCTCTGCTTAACACAAATCCCTAAAGCGCAGCAGAAACAGGCTCCCTGTCCAGCACAGCACTGCCAGGGAAGAAACTCCTCCATCCCTGCTCAACTATAAAATCATGGCAACTGTGTCCCACCAGAGCCCCTAGGAATAATAGCTGAAACCAGCCAAAGGCAAGCCCAAATGCCAAAGCTTCTTAATAAACTGCTTTGGTAACAACCTGAAAGGACTGAATGAAGAAACTAGATCTGTTGTCAGAGGTTAGCCTTCAAGACAGAGGCTAACGATGGGAACAGCTGGAACTTAAGCACTGTTTATAGCAAACACTGTGGATACCAAGCCTGAGTGATTCACTGCCATGGAGCTATGGCCCCTCAGCAAGCAAGAGCAGACCCAGGCAGCACTGCAGACAGCCATCACCAACTGCTCATCCTGCACTCTCACCACAGGCCCTTACAAAAATCCCTGTCCACATCGTCTAAAAGAAACAAAGGGATACAGGGCATGGGAAGAAGTGGGTACAGCTGCCTCTGGGTGGAGGGCAGTGCTGTCACAGGGCATGTTGATGGGGAACACTGGGCACAAGGCTCCAAGGATGCAGCCGGAGCTGGGTTGCTCAGGGAACAGCTCTTTTGCTTAAACAGCTCTCGCCTGTGCCTCTACCCTGAGCCTCCACACGCTGCCTACCACCGCAGAGCACAGAGCATGGGGGTCCAACACCAACATGCCTGGAAAACCTTTGGGATTAGGAACCTTCTTGTCCAAACTGTGAAATGCCTGACAAAGTATTTTGCACTGTGTGAATGCCAAAGAGCTGCAGCACTCTGGGCTCTGCTGTGACACCTTGCGCATTGCTGCTGCTCCTCCATCCGTGAATCGCAGAGCAGGAACATGACAAAATATTAGGGAGCTCAGACCACAAACGCTCTTGTAACCCAAAAAGCAGAATACACCTAAAACAAATAATTAAGAAGCTTCACTGTGGTGGTAACAACGATGGTCTGAAATCAGAACCCATTGGAGCAGAGCTGTGTACATTGCTGGATAGCAACCACCCTTCCATCTCCCCCCTGGTAAGGGGCAGGTTGGTACAAGCTTGCCAGCTGGGACTTACTCTCCTCAGGTGCAACCCTTCCACTGGTCTTCCTTGGGAGGAAGAAACTGGGGAGGTTTTGAAATATGGAACTTGTCTGATTGCTGGAAAAAAGAGGCTGTCTGCAGGGCAGGTCCTGCTTTGTTCTCTGGAAGAACACACCTCAGAAATGCGCAGCACTGACCCATCTGCACTCAAACCAATTCTCCTCCTACTGCCTTTTCCAATGGGAAGCTAACAGCTGGAATTGCCTCTGAAACAGACACTTTACATATCCAGTCAGCTCTCTCTGAATGAATACTTGCATTAAAAAACACCTGTAAACATCACTCAGAATTAAGGCCTCTATCGAGCAGAATTTCCTGTGCAAGTTTATTGAATATAAGCCATGGAACAAGCTCATAAGGCTTAAATCGGTGTCAGCCCTGGATTTAACAAGTGTGTGACCTCCAGCACATTTACGTACCCCTCTCTTGTAACTCACAAGACCCTGTTTAAACATAGAATCACGGAAACGTTTAGGCTGGCAAAGACCTTTACCATCATCGAGTCCAGCTACTAACCCAAAACTACCGTAAAGTCTGGTGCTAAACCACGTCCCTCAGCACCACTGATCTCTGCCTCTGAGCTTCACCCGCCCTTCACTACCTGTGGATTTGAAAGACTAACTTAAAGTCACCCAGCTCTACACCTCACCACGCAAAAACCCTTCTGGAACTGGAGCCAGTCCTGAAACCAGACGGGGACAACCGTGTCGGGGAGCCGGAGCCCAGTCCCTCCCCGCCGCGGAGACGGGGCCAGGCCCTGTCCCGCACCCGACCCACGCGAGGCCCGGGGCAACCTTCCCGGCTGCAGTGGTACGGCCGTACCCGCTCCGCTCACCTCCGCCCGGCCGAGACACGGAGCGCAAGGATGAGCGAGGAAATCCTCAGGCGGCCCGCCAGGAGCGGCAGCTCTTCCCGGTACCGTCCCGGCTCCAATCTCGGGCCGCGCCGAGCCCTCCCTCACGGCGCGCTCTGCCCCATCGCGGTTTGGGGCCGAAAACGCCGTCTCCGGGGATGAAGGTGACCCCTGCGGGAGGGCTACGGGCCCCGCTACTCCGCTCCGCAGATCCCGGCCGAGCCGCCCCAGCCGTCCGCCCCGCGGCGCGGCCTGGCCCGGCCACCCCCCCCAGGCAGGTACAAAGGGTAACGCGGCGGGGCACGGCCGTCCCGTGCCGCCCGCTTCGCCCCCTCCCGGCGCGGGGCCGCGGCCTGCCGCCACCGCCCGGGCCCCGGCTGCCCGCCTAGGCCGCGCCCCCGGCCCCTACTCACTCTCGCCGCGGCTCCGGCCGCACAAGGCCGCCAGCACCACGGCCACGGCCAGCGCCGCCACCGCTCTCGGGGCCATGCCCGCGTCCGCTGAAGCCGCCGCGACTCGGCGCGTCCCGGCGGGGGCGAATCAGAGGCCGCGGGGCGGGCGCGGGGGCCGGCCCCGGCTTCGCATCGTCGGCGAGAGCCCCCGGAGAGGCACTTCGGCCCCTTTATAGCGCCCGGCTCCTCCCTGCCCCGCGGTGTCGGCCCCGGCTCCGGCGGCCCCTTCCAGCGCAGGCCGGGCTGGCGGCTGCCTCCCTGGCCAGTAAACAAGGGGGCTGCCCCCGTCAGCGGGAGCGGGGCGGCGGCAAGAGGCGGTGCGGAGCCCTGCAGGGGACGGGACGGGACGGGACGGGATGAGGGAGGAGCGGCGGCGGCGGCGGCATCCACCTGCCGGGGGCGGCCCCGCTGAAGCGGATGCGGGCCGGGGCCGGAGGCGAGGGGAGCTGGGGTTATTCTTTCGGGCTCAGTCGGCTATAAACCAGGCTAGAGGTGAAGGTGCCCCAAGGAGATTGTTTTTGCCTCGGTGGCTTGGAGCGAGTAAAAGTGAGAAGTGCAGTTACTGGAGAGGATGGGGCAGCTCATTGTCCCTGATGAAGCTCAGTGTCAAAGGGGAGCTTCTTCCCCAGCCCTGACCGAGCCATTCCTCTCAGCAAAGCCTCTGGAGCCTTGGAATTGTCCCAGAGACCCACAGAGCCTGGGGAGAGGCTGCTGCCTGCTGAGCAGTACCCTGGTCAGCATTACATCAGTGAGCCCAGCCCATAGAGCCATTTCGGACTTCTGGTTGTCTTTTTTCAGTGGGATTCAACATTCGAGGTCGTCTCCTCCTTTTTTAAAATCATCTCTGCACTGTCGGCATCCTGAGCCATGCCAGTACGTTTCCTGGCAACTTGCAGTGACTTACTTTCATCCTTTTTTACAAGATACTGAGTTATTTACTGCTGGAATAAAGCTGTTTAATTCAAAACCACTTGGTAAATAAATCATCATCTTTCAGATCTTTCTGCCACCATCTTCGGCTTACAACAGCTCTGATTCTTTTGGTACAGCTCTTGCTCAAGGGGCTACGGGACAGGCTAGGGCAACCAGCAGCTCACTCAGCACCAGCTCCTTGTCCTAGAGTCTGAACTGCCTGAGGGTCTGCACTGCTTTCAACACTTTGTGTTGCTTTTCCACTTCAAGAACTGCTGCAGTTGTTGAAGGGGAGTTCCGGAGTTGTGAAGGGGAGGAGGGCTGGTCTATGAAACGATGGGATGGTTCATGCTTTGAGCTGTCCCAGCTGAATGGGGCAAGGTTATGGCTTCGTTTGACTAAATCCCCCCAGAGTCAGCAGCAGGAGCTGTGATGGCCCAAACTACGTGTGAGTGCTTAGACCATGGAATGAGTTGGGTTGGAAGGGGCCACAGAGAAGATGCAAGGCCCTGCAGGGTATTCTCTGCCATCACTGCAGCAGATATGTCTGCAGAGCACAGCAGCTGTGGGTGTTGGGGCAGCAGAACCGCTCTCAGGGCAAGAGATTTCCCTCACCTTTCTGTTCTCACTGCAGTTCCTCGGGGGTACTTGAATGCAGAGGAGACTCAGAATCCAACTCATTTGGAATGCTTCAGGAAGGGAGGGCAGCTCAGGAATGGAAACAAAAGCACCTACCCTGTCCTTGCAAACCAACCTGCTTGGTGACTGCAGCCTTCACACAGAGCAGAGCCAAGCATCACTCAGCCAGGCTGGGCTGTGTGCGATCTGTAACGCAATGGTGACAGGAACCTGTTTGTGCTTCCTTCTGTTCTCACTGCCTGCCATGTAACAATGCTATCAGCTTACAACCTGGCACGTGGGGATGAAAGGTTACAGATTTACTATCTTTCCCTAAAACACCTTTTTTCAGTTTCTAATTACCAGTGAGGAGCATCAGGGTGGGATCTTCCCAACATCTTTCCCACAGGCTGAGTGTTGCAGCTCACCAGGTCTGCAAGCAGATAAACCAAGTGGTGATGGGGGCGCAAGGAAACCAATCCAGCACTTGCTTGCTCTTCTTGTTTGGTTCCTTTTTTCCCTCGTAGTTTGGTTTGTCAAGCACTTTCCTGCTCATGAGTTTCTCACCACACACCATGCACAGCATCCTGCATCACTGGCAGGATGTTGCTGTAAAGGTTACCCAACTCACTCCTCAGTGACTGAATCTAAAGCAGAGAGGAGAGCTGACCTTGGGAAATGTATCTCATCCTGTTTGGAGTCCCACAGAACCTTCTGCCAATCTCTTAATATAAAATATTTCACGTCATGGGCTGGCCAAGTTCCTTTCTTACCCTTCCTTCCGTGCACACCAATGCCGATAAGGACCTGCTCCCAGCTCAGCAGATGAAGGTCCAACACCCTATGTACTAAGGACAGAAGTCCCAGGATTTTACTGTTGGGACAGGAAACAGTCAGATCCTTCTGGAGAATTCCATTGTTCCGTTAACAAATGCAGCCTTTGCCCAAGGTGGAAGTGGCAAAGGGCAGCTTTCTGCCACTCACAATTCAAAGAAAGGAGGAGGGTGCAAAGGAAGTAAAACTCTCCACAGCCTGTCCTTGTTTCGTCTCTTTTTGGTCCTGTTTCTGGATTTGTTCCGTTTGATTTTGGGATGTGACAGAGGCCAGATGCAAGATTTGACTTCCTTTGCACCCCTTGTCAGAATATTTTGCTTTAATTCAGCACCAAGCTTCTAAGCTCAGCACCTTGATGTCCCTTCATTGTTACAAACCCCACATGACATTTGCAGCCTGGGCCCACCTAGGAAACAGCCAGGTGGGTCTGTTTCTGGCCTTCAGTCCTCTCCAGCCTCGTCACCCTCCATTCTTTCCTACAGCTTCTCACAGTACACCTAAGCCCTTCTGGGTTTGCTGTGCTCTATCTGCAGTCACCTGCAGCATTGTCCCTCTAACACAGAGCACAGGCAGAGGGTGACCAACTGGCTGCACCAGTTCTGATCTACAGCTCACCACCCCTGCCCCCCCTTACTCATCTCTTATTTCTTTATACTAATGCAGGCTTTTGCTGACTCAGTGTCAGAGTTAGAGGGACAGCCCTGTGGGCAGCAGGCAGCTCTGTAGCTAGGAGCCCACTCCTCACACGTCGCACAGAGCAGGCTCATCTGATCCATTATTCACTCACTGCTGCTGCTTCCCACTTCCATCTCCTATGAGGAGGCAGCACTGGTGCCAGAAATATCGAAGCAGCACCATGTGACAGGTGGCACTGATTCAGCTGGGTCAGGTTTTAAGGTCACTCCTGTGCAGCAGGAACACACATCCAGCACACACTGAGCCTCAGGTGGCAGACCAGGGCAGGAGCCACTGACCAGCCCTGCATTAGGCTGCAGGGCTCTGGAATGGCAGCAGCTTTCTGCTGGACACCAACAAATTTGATTAGGATTTTCTGCTCCCATCTGCTCAGGTACCATGGTTATGATTTTTTTGATGCCTGCAATTATTCATCACGAGGCTTTGATTCTGAGGTTTCACATCAGGTCTCCAGCAGACTAGAACTTGCCCATTGTCACCCAGTGAAAAGTCAGGAGCAGATCCTGCTCTGTCCAGTCCATAATTTTCACCCTTACTGCATGATTCCTTCAGTTGTGGGAAGCTGCTCATGGCCTACAAGGTTTGAGAGGCAGAGGCTTTGCAGAGAACAGCCCAGGGAATGTTTGCCCAAACCAAGCCAAACGCCCAGCCACAGGATCCGTCATGCAGTGCCCTGCTCCTGCCGATCCTGTATCCCTACAGACAACCCAGCAGTCAGCCAAGGAATCGTTTTGATTGGAGACGATGTGTTACAATACAGCATCAGGGCCTCTGTCACCAGAGCTGTTTGCCAGAAAGGCTCAGGCTGACCTCTAGCCACTGCTCAGAAATGGTGCCTTGGCCAGCCTGGCATGACCCAAGGCTTCAAATGAGGTCTCATTTTTTCACTTGCTCTCTGGAAGCAGGTAGTCTGCCAAGAAGCCAAACAAGGCCCAGCCCCATGCCTCATCTCTCCGTCTGGATTTCCCAAGCCTTTGAGAAAGTTAAGCAACCCTCACTTCCCAATGCTCTCACAAAGCCATTCCTATAGGTAAGGATCTGCAGAGCAGAGCCCAGAGCTGTGAGCTGGAGCTGAGGGCTGCAGCAGCAGACTCCTGTGTGGGTCAGAACTGTCACTCCAAGTGTGAAGTGTCACAAAGCCTCCAGCAATTGTTCTAAACACTCATGGCAGCCATCTTCGAAGTGTTCTGAATGACTGCAATTATTAAATGAACTCACAGCAAGGGCTGGGCTGCCAACTGCCAACAGCCATTGTGTGTTGGGGATCACTGGCGACTGAGGAATGAATGTCTGAGGTGCCAGGGCAGACGGTCACATTCTTCCAACAGGTCAGAGGTAATAGAAGCTCAGGGCAGTGCTGGGCAGTCACACCAGGGGTCACAAAGGGCCTTGGTAGCCACAGGACTCTGTCTCAGCTCTGGCACTTCATCCTTCAAAACTGCTGCCCAGCTCCTGCCCACTGACCTGCTCCAAGTTGTAGCCAGCACACGGCTGATAGCAAAACTTTGCTTTCAACTTGTCTGCAATGATGCACCTGAGCCTCTTTCAAGCTGTAAAAATATTTACTTTGAGTAATAAAGGAGAAAATGTTACAGAAGCTGAAGCATTTGTGTTGTATCATCCCAGCATGGCTTGCACACAAAACATTCCAGCACCACATCCAGCCTCTGCTCTAAGAAAAGAGCTCAGAACTGAAATAGCTGCAGGGAAACGAGTAAGCAATTAGAACTCAAAAATCATTTGGTGACATCCAGGCACCAATGATGCCCAAGGAAAAAGCAAGTACTGCAGCTGAAGAAAAAGTTTGGGGAAAAGCAGAGATGTCCAAACCTGGATTGCTGCAACTGCACATTTCAGCAGAGTTTGCTTGAACAGAAGGAGCACAGGCCATGAGCTAGCAAAGCTTCCTTTGTGGTGTCACTCCTTGGGTGAACCAGTGACAAACCAACCTGCAACCCTTGGGCTGAACGATCAAAAACCCTTCAGGTAAGAAATGTCAAAATCCCTTCTTTCTCATTCTGTAGCAAGGAACAGCTCTGAGGCAGAGGCTGCCCCATGGAGTGCACTCAGAGTTAGGTTTCACAAGCAGCTCTTCCCCTACTGTCCTCTGGCCCAGGGCTGCTATGGCATCAGCAGGCAGGTCCCAAGGCCCCATCCAGTGGTCCTACAGCATCAGAAAAGGCCAGAGAACAGCTGGGGTTCATCTGCTGCCCATCAGCAAATGCCTTTTAGAGATACTAACATTTGCTACAGTAAAACCAAGACTGTCTCTAGCCCCTATGGAACTTGTGAGCAGGTGCCACCTGGATCCCAGTTCTCCCTCAATGGGCAACGACATTCACTAAGCAAGTAGCCAAGTGCAGAAAACCTCCTTCGTGGAACTCCTCACTGAATCCAGTGACTGAACAAGAGAGATGCAAGGTAGGTCATGGACAGCCTCTTCAGGGACATGAGAGGTGGTGAAGAAACTGACTTTGGGAGTTCTTGCACCAGCTCAGCTTAGGAGCTGCACTTTTAGCAGTTTTAAATGAAGAAAAGAATCATTTCAGTTTGGGGAAAATCCTGATGAAGAGAATCATGCTGATAAATATGAAACAAACCACAATCAGCATGATCCAGAGCAGCCAGTTGACCGACTTCTTGGCGTGCTGCTCCAGGCGATCAGACTCATCCTTGAGCTTCTCAAAGTTCTGGTCTGCCATCCAGAGGGAATGTGACAGTGTCTGGGAGCACAGAGAACAAAGCAGCTTCAGACTCAGCTCTGACAGATCTGACTTATTCCTCCCAACAGAGAAAAGCTTCAGCTGCACTACAGAAGCAGACAGGTTTTGCCCCCAGCCTCCCCTCTCTAATCCCAGTTGGACTCAGGTTGCACCCTGCAGGGTGTGGCCCTCAGGCACTACCTGGTTGTCTTGCTTGATCACATTCTGTGCAGCCAGAGTGTTGTTTTTGAGGCTGCGAGCCAGACTTAGCATTTCTTCAGCTAACTTCTCCTGCATGTCCTGGTGGTGCTGCAACACAGCATCCAGCTCCACCGCTGACTGCTTCTCATCAGATGCGAGGCCTCTGCAGGTGCACAGGGGTGAAAAAGGGGAGATTTGTACCTTCTTGGGGCTCACCCTCCCCAGACTCTGCAGCTCTGACAAGACTGAGATAAGCTGTCAGCAGTCACTGTATTTGGTGTCTAGCAGCAGAGCCTTAACCCAGATGGAAGCACATCTGTGATTTAAAGGCCACTGAGAAAGCAGCTCCCAAAACATTGAGCACCAGGACATCTGCACTCACTTCCGCTTCCTCATAGTGAACTCCTCAAAATCTGCAAAAAGAGAGACATTTGTGTTTGAGCAGGTTATGAAGGGCTTTTCAGGTGTCCAAATCCTACCTGACCCTCTACCCCAGGGAATAGGCACTCCAAAAGGCTGTCTGCTTCTCACAGGGGCAAGACAACACCCAACTCAAAAGCAGGGTTGAGAGATAAAGTCCAGATGAATCACATCCCTGGGGGAACAGTTTAAGCCATATTCTCTTTCAGAACACCTTAGCCTGGCCTAGCTCCAGCTGCTTTAACAGTAGCTATGGAAACCGCAAATTAATTCCTAGCAGCTCCCTACCCTGGGTGGGTGTTTAGCAGGAATTGCACAACACCCACTCTAGGCACCTGAGATTGCCTCATTTCCTCCAAGCAGCAACAAAGGCAAATTGTCCCTGCTCATTCTGCACCCAGAGTGTCTGCTCTGGATGAGCTCTACACAAAACGGCTTCTTCCAAGTCCCTGCTCCCATACTGGAAACAGCCCTCACACTTTCACCTGTTAGGGCCTTTGGTTTCATTTGGTGTTAACATCTATCTCAGCCACCTTGGCCAACCTCTAATAAAACAAAGCCTTCCTCTTCCCTTCCCTGACTAACTGAAGTAAGAAAAACCCAACAGATTAAACTTACCATTGACAGCCAAGGGGTCCTGGGAGACAGAAACAAAAGAGAAGATTACAAAGGGGCAGTGATAAAGGATGGTCCTTCAGGCCCAGGGCAGTGCCTGTACCCAGTATTCAGACCACCCAAACCAGAAAAAGGTGACTGCCTGCCCAGCCTGGGGCACAGCCACCAAAGGCAGCAAGAGACAACCCCTAAAGAAGCAGCATGACCACAACATACTGTGCCAAGCAGCTCACTCCTCATCTTGCCTGTGCATCGAGCCTTTGTCTGGAGGTGAACCCTTTTAGTTGCTGGGGTCCTTTCTTTGGCTGTTGTGGGGGTACGGCCAGGGGCCAAGAACTGACTTGCCAGAGCCTTTTCAGTTGATGAAGACTGTGAGGAGGAAGCAATGAGAGAGTAACCCTATTGCTATAGGCAATAAAGGGAATACAGGCAGAGCACACTCAAGTCTTTTCAAGCAGATCTTACCAATTTTTCAGCATCTAAAAGTCCCTTCAGGAAGTCCACTTTGCGAGAGTATTCATTCATCAGTTCTGGGGCTGGCTTGCTATTAAAATTGAAAATAGTGACAGAATCCCCCAGAAGTTATTGCATTCTCTGTTGTCCAAGGGACTTTCTAAATAAAATAACCCCCCAAACATCTACTTCTTCAAGAAGCTTCTTCTTCTAACATAGATTAGTGGTAGGTTGGACAAGGCCTAGAGCCCATGGCAGGGGGCTGAGGTCAACCCAAACCACTCTGTGATTCTATGAGGAGCAGTCTCTGACTAGGAACTTCCCAGCGAGCCCCTGCAGATCACCCAGGCACTGCCAGCTTGGGGACACAGCATGGTAAAGGGGCTGAGGCTGGCAGGCAGAGAAACTTGTGGGGAACACGGCAGAGCTGCACAGATCCTCACAGGGCTCTGCTGTTGTTGCTTTGCAAGTATAGCTTGTCCCTCACCAAGACCTCCAGAGAGCAGTGTCTGCCCTGCGGGGGGTGTTTGTGCGCTAAGTCAGTCTGCCTGCTTGCCTGTCTGACAGGTGAGAGATGCAGGATGCCCTTGGATTCCAGAGGACTCACCTCGACTGCTTCTTCAGCTCTTGGAGCATGTCTTCCAGAGCAGCCACATACTAAGGAGAAAAAAACCTTTAAGTGACAGCATTAAGGAGAAACATTCTGCCTGCTAGAGGGCTGCAACTCCAGTTCGACTTCTTAATGCTCCCCAACGCTCGCTGCCTGTTTGTCTCGGAGTCGAAAGCGCTGACGCGGGGACAGAAGGGTGGGAAGAGCTATCGCTGCCAGCTGGCCCCTACCGGCCTCCCCCCGCGGAGTGTCGTTCCCCAAAGGCTGGATCAGGCCGCGCCTCACCTTCTCCAGCCGCCATTCCTCGGGGTCTCGTCGCTCCGCCGCCAGCGCCTCGCACCGGCTCAGCAGCCGCATGAGGTTCAGCTCCAGCCGCGTCGCCGCCATGGCTGCCGCCACCACCACCAGAACCTTCCTCACGGCCACTTCCGGCGGCGGCGGCGGGGCGCGGCGGCGGGGCGGGACCCCCGGGCTATGGAGCCTTCGGAGGGAAGCGCTGCACCGGTTAGAGAGGGCGCCCCGGGAGGGGGACGCTGTGTCTGGGCTGCAGAGGCAGTGCCTGAACCGTGCTGACAGTGCCCGAGCCCTGCTCCTCCTGCACTTCGGCGTGGAGCAGGGGTTTCAGAGCAGCTCCCTGAAGAGCTGGCGAAGAGCCTGCTGCTCCCAGCGGGTCCCGTCCCAGCCTCGGGGTTCACCGCACGATTGTGAGCCCAGCTCTGCGCAGCACCAGCCTCCAGCGGTGCTCAGAGGTGACACCTCGGGCTCGGTGCTAGTGCCTCCCCCGGTGCTGAGCTCTCCCCCTGTTTCAGGGAGCACTGATAATGAGAAGTGATTCCAAAGAAAGAGTTCCTTCATCAAAGCTGTCCCTTACCCAAGGCAGACATTCATGAACACACACGAATTGTTTAAAAGTGCAATGTATTAATAAACGTTTTAATATATTTTGTCTCAGTTAAGGCTATTACAACATTAACAGTTCTGTAAACCATACAGAAATTGGTCATAAAAACATTAAAAAAAAAAAAAGCAACACAAGTTGACCCAAAACCTCATAGTTGGTCCCATTAGAGTCCAGTGTAAGGCAACCGGAAAAAGGCATGGCAGCAGAATCTGGGGGCTGTTCATTTCCTGCACGCTCAAATCCATCCATTTTGCTCCACCAGGCTTGCCTTCTACTTTCTTTGCAGGGTTTTAATTTAAGGTGAAGAATCTTTGTTTTAAACATCCTTGCTTAACCCTTACAGTACTGTATACATGGAGGCTGCCCTCCAGGCAGCCTCTTCAGAACAAGTTCACAGCCTCCGAAGAGTTACAGCCAAAGCTGCACTCAACTTCAGAAAAGGTTCTGACAGTTCCAGAACTTCACTGCTCCAGACAGGGAAGGTGAGAGTAGGGGTCTGAAAACCTACGTTGAACTTTGTCTGTTGGTTCGCATCCCCCTGAGAGCTCCTGCGCCACTGCAGACCCATGTGCCACATACACAGAGTGGATTTTGTCCATTCGCCTTGCTGGCTGCTCCCGTCGTCTCACCAGTACCTGAGCCTCCTCCTTAGCTGAAATCCTGCCCTGAGATCCTTCTGTACATTTGAAAATCCCAGGAGGAAGTTTTATATTTGCTGTTGGCATGACTGGAGTTCGACGGGGCACTTTCATCTTGGGCAGTGTCAAAGATGGTCGGTGTCTTGAAGACAGGGATGCAAAAGAAGAGTCTGAAGAGGCTTGCAAAAGATAAGGCACTTTGCAAATGTCTTTGACAGGCATGCTGGAGCTCTGAGCACAGCAGTGTAATCCAGGAATTGCTTTAAAGAAACAAGATCCTTAGATACTGAAAGCGTGCACGAAAACATAAGCTGATAGAAGCAGCTGTGACCAGCTGAGGTTGGTAGAATAAAAAAAAAAAAAAACACACACTCTACCTTAATACTGACCTTCCGTAGCCCCCCGCCCTGCCCTCTCCTCCAGCAGGCTCTCCGTACTTGCTGAGGTCTCCGAGTCCATGTTCTCCTCGTCAGAGCCACGCTGGTCGAGCTCGGGTAGGCGGTAGGTGATATCCTCCCTGCAGCAAAAGGGACATACAGCTCTCAGACACCTCTGGCCCCAGCAGCTTCACATGCAGCTCCTGCTCGAAGGTCAGCCTTCCTGCAAGGAGCCTCTCAGGGTGTTTTCTCTCAGCCAGTCCTTTGTGTTTTCCTTTTCACCCTCACAAAGGCACACAGGACAGCATCAACCAGGGACAAAAGGTGCCAAAGTGGCACCTCCAGAGAGGGAGAAGGGTCACTCACTTCTCTTCCTTTATCGACTGTATGCGATCGATCAGAATCTCCTTCTCCCGACTATCAACTTCAGAAACTTCCTCCTCTTCGTGTACTGAGTCCAATCCTAAGCTGCCAGTGTCACTTCCTTTGGCCTGGCAGCTTTTACTCTGCAAGACAAAGTGACATTTAACACTTCTCGGTTCTCAGCTGTATGAGCCTTGGCTGGCTGCTGGTTGCAAGGCAGAAGACAAATGAGTAGGCCAGAGGAAAGGCTACGGAACTGATGGAGAGCTGTTAGTTATCCACACAAATGTTTCAAAAAGTGATAGAAGTGTCTCTATTCACCTGATTTCTGGTGGTTTATTACCTTTTTTGACGCACAGCAATTCGATTTACCAGCCTCAGCTTAGTTTTAGTAGCCACTTTTGAGTAAGATCATTGCACCCAGGACAGGTCACACTCAGAATGTGATGACAGAACAGGTCAGCAGCCCTGCATGCAATCTGGGGAGCAAGCTGCTCCAACACATGCAGTCTGGGTTGTCCAAAAGGGTACTTCAAACCGAGTAACACCACACCCAGTGAGTACTTTAGTCATGCAGTAAGGAGAAACCCCATGCACTCTTAACACAAGCAAGCAGGGTACATACCAGCATCCCCTCATAAGGGGAAGAAAACCCAAGTTTTACAGGCCAGAGCTAGAGAGAAATGAAGACCAAATTCACTATGTGCAACTTCTGAGCAGACAGTGTGGTTTACTCTAACCAGTACAATAAAACCCTATTTGCCTTAATAGAATGTAGCATACTTTTGTCCACCATCTCTCTCTGAAGTAAAGGAACATCTTTGCCATCTAAGAGGCGCAGCAACTTAGTTCTAGTGACTGAATTACGTGGGAACACATCCTGACCACTCCAAGAGCGGAACCCCACCCCTGTGCCCTTTGTTTATCAAAGAGACTCCAGTGCAGCTCTGTATTTAGCTCCTACCTAAAGCTTTGGGCAAGCCCAAACTGTCTCCTCCTCATCCTGCAATTGATTTGTGACTTACTGGATGGCACAGACAGGACAAACAAGCAGCACATCCCTCCAAGCAGCTGCTTTCTGCTGAATGGTCCTGAGGTTCAGTTCACCACTTACCGTATTCTGCCGAAGCAATGAGAGCCGTCGAAAAGCGATGCTCTCAGCTGCCTCCAGCTGATTTATTTCATCCATTTTTATCTTGTACTTCCTTATCTGCTCTTCTATCATCATCTCCACACACCTGGACAAATGGGCAAAAGTTTATTCAGCAGCCTCATGCTAGAAAACCTCCTGGGACAACTGGTGTGGGACGAGATGCCTCTGACAACTTGGGGATATGTTTGGCACATGGGGGGATGGCCTGCAAGCCACATCCCAGGGCCTGCCCTACAGCAGTCCAACACAGCAAGCAAGACAGGACAGACTGTGAAAAGGAATGGCAGATGTTCTTCCTGGGTAAGCAGAGACTCCTGCTGACTGCATACAACAATGGTAAGTGAGCAGACACTACCATGGCTGCTAACTGCTGCTAGCTGTCTTCCCTGTGCTGGCACAGATTGGGAGATGCAGATTGACCCTGCAGCTTCCCTTTTTCACCTCTATGGCCTCAGGGATCAGTAAGAAGTTAGAAAAAGTTGACGTCATGCAGTGAGGATGGTGAGGGGCATTCAGCCAGAGTTGCTGGAGGGTAAGAACAAAGAGGATCAAGCACAGAACCTTCTTCAATTTAAGGAACAACATCCAAGAAATTATCAGCTAGTTCCAAGTATGCAGGAGACAGCTTAATTCTATATCCTGCTCATTATGGCTTGATTCTCAGCAGAATATGGGTACTGCGCGATCCCCTCAAGAGATTATCTTGCTGTAAAACACAGCAAAATAGATTTGAAAGCTGTCCTTTGCAAACTTGAGAGGTGGAAGTACTCAGAGCAGGGCATACAAACTGGCAGCACTAGCAGAGCCAGAACTGAGCAACTCATGCCTCAGCTTCACACAAAGGCAGGTGGCAGTACTGTCCTTTCATTGTGTTTCAAAGTACTCCTCTGCAGCTTGCTGCTAAAACTTACATGGTTGTTTTTGAAACATCCTTCATGCTGGTTAAGGGGTCAGAGGTATCAGGACAACGCAAGAGGCACGGAGCAAAAACAATGGCCAAGGCATTGGGTGACATACGGTTGACATCTTCTATCAAAGCCACTCTGGAATTCAATATTCAGAACAAAAAAGTTTGAAGGAACCTTTTTAGAACACAAACATTCATCTGCTTTTCAGCACAGCTATCAGCTTTAATTCCTTCACTTCTAAGCCAGCAGCACAATCCCTACACCGACACTTAAGGGGTTTAAAATTTTAGACAGCTTCCAAGAGGGACTGCAAAATGTCACATGGAACTTCTCCACAAATGAAGTAATTAAACTCATTACTTGACCAGATGGAAGATGAGGCGCTCCAAGGTGTTATGGTTTGCTTGTGGCAGCTGTTCAAGGACACTGTAAATGGCACAGAGTTGCTCCTGTTTTTCTGGTAGCTCTGCACAAGGGGAGAAAGCACAAGATCAAAACTGCTGTGCAACACTATCGGGAAGCCACCAAGCACTCACTGACATTGTCCCAGACTGTCTGCAGCAGAGAGATTAAATTCTCAGAAGTCACAGTGTCACTCCATTTGCTAATGGTCATAGCTGGATGTGAAAGCACCCCTCGAGGCACTACAATTCTCCTGCTTTTTCAGATGCTGTTGCTGTTAGTGACCATCAAGTGACACACCAAGATCTCCAACAATAATTGGGGTGCTTTACTTCCACTGAAGTTAAGGGAGTCTAAAGATTTGAGAGATCTGGCTTACTAGATCTGGCCAGAACATCAAGCAGAACAAAAAACTTTGAGGGGAACCCTATTCACACAGTGCTGTTCTTAGGCAGCTGTGTGGTGATGATGTGCTTCAACACAAAGGAATCTGAAAGCAAGGCCAAGGAAGCCAGAGGAGGAATTCCGTTTATGTAAAAGGTCTAAAATCGTTGCTGGAAGTGTACTGGAAGGAAGCTGCTTAGCCAACATGAGCATCTTAAGAGATTCTTTTCCCAAGGACACAGCAAGTTCAAAACCCACTGCTTCAGACATTTGTCCAACCCACCCACGGCTCGCAGGAAGTCGTTGTACTGCGCGGATGTCATCAGGGGGTCTGGCAGCTCCCGCAGCCACTGCTTCAGGATGCCTGTGATGGTGTGGATAGGGTAATTCTCCAGTTTCACCGAGTTTGGATCTGGAAAAAAAACATGTTTTGTTATTTCACATAGTTCACTTCTTTGGTGTACACAATGGGAACCCAAAGAAGCAAGATTAGAAGCACTCAGATTCACAGAATCAAGAGTGGCAATTCAGAAGGATAAAAACCAAGTCTGCTGATAGTCACTTTTATGTAGTAAGCAACTTCTTCCAACCTGCACAGCCACAAAAAGCTGGGTTTATAACCTTAAGAAATGTCAGATACTTTCAGACAGAACTGCAGAGAAAAGGAATATCATGCAAGGAAACCTCAAAGGTGGACAATGCTGCCTGACCTGCTTGCAGCAACTGTTTCAGCTCCTTCATACGATTTGCTGACCCTGATTTCCTGTAGATGCCCTCGGTGTAGAGGCCGTGCATCTCCACATACTCCAGCAGCTTCTCCATGACAACAGGAACTGAGTTCCTCTCACTGGTCAGGGAACTCACACACACTCCAAAGTGACGTGGTTCTGCATCCTGTTCATTCTGGAATTGATACAGGTCAAACCCTGTGCATACCTGTTCCCAAGCTAGTCAATTCCCTTGTTGCATGCTACAATTACTTGTGCATCCAGACACAAAAAGCCTTGGACTACAGCGCAGATTTCCTGAGCTGCAGCAATAAAGAAGCTTTCTGGTACACATGGAAGGATTTCTTTAACAGTTTGTCCAACACAGCACCAAGTGTTGGACAGAGAGTTCCCAAATTAGTTTGAGTATCACCTTTTAGAAGATTTCTGAACCGTTTAGGTTGTGTTTCTGCAACTGCAGGACCTGTCTCTGACTACATGCAGGCAGAGGAGTGAATTGAAACATTTAAACCTTTCTGCTCACTGTTCATTTGCTAGACAAAAAGGCAGCATTTTGCGTGCCTGACTCTCAGAATCACACAGTTCTTACCTTTTTTCCACACGACATACAGCTGCTCTGGATTTTGGGCATGCATTTCTTGTGACAAGTCAGCTTGCAAACTGGAGAGAAAACAATTGTTAGCAGCACTGCAGACACTAAGGATCTCCCCTTAGCACCGCACACACTAAGCCCCTTCTGTACCAGCCAGAGTTACAAGGGACCTGCACGCAGTGTAGGCTGAGTGGCAGGCAGGAGGTGCTTCCACTCACCACTGCAGAGGCAAGCCTTTTCCATGGGCCAGATGTAGGAGCAGCAGTGCTCACACGACTGCCGTATGCTCACTTGGTAGTTTGTGAAAACGTGGCCGTTGTGTTCTTCAATCTGGAGTGAGACAGAATGAAACTAAGGAATATTCTTTTTATTACTGTTCTTTTTAATGTGTCTACCTTATCTTAGATTTTCCACTTTTATTTCACAGTTACAGCTGATGGCTTTGACCTTGAAAACAAATTTAAGCCTATCAAAGCAGCTGCGTTTGCTGCATCGTTTCATCATGAACTTGTCACCTTGATTAAAGTTCACCAGTGCAATGCAGTAGCTATAGTTTGTTATCAATATTTAGTATTTCAGTTTAAACAGTCCCATGACTCTGGAGGATCTTTGAAGTCCCTTCTAACTGAAACCATTGGCAGAACTTCAGTACAAAATCAGCTCTTTCAAGAGTGTTTTCATCTGTGTTCTGTGAGCACAGCTGAGGACTTAGATAATGGCCAACAAGAAAGCACTTACTGCACGGTCTTGTTTCCGTTTCTTCTTCTGGGCTTTGGTCTGCTGCAATGGAATACAAAACTAGCATCAGTCTTTGAGATTCAGACATTTCATTATTCCTTGGTCTTTTTCTCCCTATTCTGCATCTCCAGGCATTTGAGACACTGTACTGGAGCATCAGCTTGGTATGAGAGTTGTCTGAACTTCTTTAAAAATCAACTGAGCTTATTGCCTGATGACAGAGCAATTCCAGCTCTAAACATTTCAGGCAGCTCCTAAGGTTTCGCCAAAGGAGATGCACAAACACTTTGAGATTGTGAAAATACGAAATTAAATAATGAAGGACTCAAAAAAGGTGCATCAGTGCTCAGAATGTGACAGAAAGGTGATCTGTGTATGGGAAGTGTTTCTCAAATAACAGAACACAGGGCACACATTCCTTATCCTAAGAGAGTGCTGTTACTTAATTATCCCATAAGCCAGTTACAGAATAAGTTTTATACCTTGGGCTGCTCAGATTCATCTCTTTTTGTGTATCCTCTGATGAATTCATCCAGAAGGGACTGGAAAAGATTCAAAACCAGCTTGACTTCTTTCTCTTCCCTTTTTTGGGCCAGATTTGTAACTAGAAGTTGGTAATTTTCTGCCAGATCTTTGTAGCCAACGTGGATTTGCCCATTCTAGAAAAGGAAAAAATATTATTCAGAAGAGTCCTTTTGAATACTGTTGAGACAGTTTCATCTTTTTATGTGTTTAAGTTCAGAGGTGAGGAAGCATGTTCAGGATTAAAGCACAAAATAACAGCTCACAACACAACAGCACACTTCCCAAGTTGAGAGGAGCACTATATTGAGACAAGGCAGTGTCAGAAGAAAAGGGAAGCAAACTGCTCTGCTTAAGGTTACAGCAGAGCTGTAAAACGTTCTTTTTCAATTCTAACATTGAGCTAAGAATTGCTGAATTGCTTTGATAAAGAGCTGTAGTTCAAGCAGTTAAACTGCACCCTCAATTCATTTATCAACTACCAACTTTTCACTTAATTGAGACTTACTACTTACAGGAGCAGAATACATGGTCTTGATGTTCCCTCTGAACTTCTCAGTGGCTTCAAAAAACAAACATTCCACACCAGACTTCTGGGAGCGCAGGTCATTGATCTGCAAGGCAAGCAGGTCTGCATTAGCTTGCACCGAGACAGGAACATCCCCAGTGTTCAGCTTCAGTTGCTGGGTTAGTTCTCTGTGATCATTCTGTCCAACTTCCCCTTTGCTTTAAATCACAGTAATAAACTTCATCTAGCGAAGCAGTCTAACACTCCCCACAGAGCCAGCACAGCCTTGAGCTTTCCCCCAGGTGCTGCCCCTTACCTTGTTCAAGAGGAACTCATCCAGGTGTTTCAGTTCATTGGCGTTGGCAATCTCGCGGGCCATGGATGCTCTCCAGTTCTGGGACACACTGGAGATCTTGCTGATCTTTATGGTCCGGTTCTTCCTCACCTTGCTGCTCTCCTTCCCGTGGCGCTCCCCAGCCTGCAGGCGACTTGGCTGTCCAGAGGAAGCTGGGAAAGAAATTCAGTAGTGGATTACAGCAGGATGCCCGAATTCTGCAGGATTTGTTCCCGTAACAAAGCATTACAGAAAATGGAACTCATCAAGCTGGGGATCAAATCACAGCAACTCACTTTCTGAGGCTTTCTGGGTTCCTCCTGTCTCTGGAAAGAGGATACAAGATATAAGGGATAGGCCTTCTCCTTCATCAATCACATCAGGACTCTCCTTTGGAATTTTCTTGTCTGGCTTTTTCCCCAAGAGTCTACGCAGAGGACTTTTAAAAGCAGACCTGAACATAAAACCAGAGTCAGGTCTGTCACATCAGAAGCACTGGGCACAGGTATCACAGTATATCAGAGGCTGGAAGGGACCTCAACAGATCATCAGGTCCAACCCCCCTGCAAAGCAGGATCACTTAATTTAGGGTAGTCCACACAGGAATGCATCCAGGTAGGTTTTGAAAGTCTCCAGAGAAGGAGACTCTACAACAACCCTGAGCAGCCTGTTCCAGTGCTCTGTCACCCTCACTGTAAAGAAGTTTCTCTGCATGTTGAGGTGAACTCTTCTATGTCCAAGTTTGGACCCGTTGTTCCTTGTCTTATCACTGTGAATCACTGAAAAGAGCCTGGCCCCATCCACTTGACACCCACCCCTCAGATATTTATACACATTGATGAAATCCCCTCTCAAGTCTTCTCTTTCTCCAGACTAAATAGCCCCAGGGATCTCAGTCTCTCTTCCTAGGGGAGATGCTCAAGTCCCCTAATCCATGGCTCTCTGTTGGATTCTCTCCAGCAGGTCTCTGTCTTTCTTGAACTGGGGAGCCCAAAACTGGATGCAGTATTCCAGGTGTGGCCTCAGCAGGGCAGAGTAGAGAGGTAGAAGAACTTCCCCAGACCTGCTGGTGATGCTTACAGTGACACAAAGCAGCAGCACAGCTACTCCCAGAGCTGATGTCAACACATTTCTCCACAACCAGTCTCAGGATGCCCATTTCAGGTACCAGTGGAAACTCCCCTAGTTCCCTTTTCCTACAGGCAGGCCAGGCACACTCAGGATATGTACCTGGCATCTATTTGCTGACTCGTGGACTGCAGGGAAACAAATGCATCTGAGGTAGGTGTGAGGTCACTGGGCCTCTTTTGCACAGCCTGCTTCTTGGGGCTTTTTCCTTCTTCTATTGTATCCGGCAATGGCTGCAACAGAGAGGAGTCAAGAAACTGCATATTGACTGAAACAGATTCTTTAAATGCTTTTTAAAATCAGAATGGTGAAAAAAAGTTTGCTTCAAGACAAAACACTTTACCCAACAGATATCAGCTTACTAATGCAAGATCCAAATACATGTAATGCTCTGATCAAGGGTCTGCTTATTAGAAATTAAATTTCACACGTTGCATAGCACTTCCCAATTACATTTTCACATGGGTATCATGCCAAAACTAGAAGAACTCCACCCAACCAAAAGAACACCCCAAACCAACCCACCTGAAGAGAACACAGGTATAGAGAACACACTATAGTAAATTAGTCACAACTAAGTAATAATGAAGTATAAATTAGGGATAATTAAGTATAAATAGGTACAACAGCATCAGTACCTGGTTCATAGCAACAGACTGGGCCAGTGTTGAGAGATCACTTAACGAAAATGAATTCCCCTTCTTTCTGCAATGGTACAAGACCAGTTTCAGAATGTGCATTTTCTAAGTCTGTAGTCTCTTAATATTTACCTTTTCAATCACCCACACATCAGTGTTACAGCTGAGAGAGAGTCCTGACCAACTCCTGCAGCTCACATTCAGATGCAAAATATACTGGAAAAGTTAACCTAACCTGGGGATGCCCAGATCCCCTGCTGTGTTAGAGGGATGACACTTGCAAAGTGCAGGTCACTAAAACCTTGTCTGCAATGGACAAAAGGCACATGGAAATAAACTCCAGAGCCTGCTCTAACTCTAGTCTTGGCTGGCCACTTGAACTCAGCGAGGCAGGATTTGCATCTTTTGTGAGCTTCTGAACACATTCTACCTATACAGGGTCAACTGTATAGGACTGGGAGCCAGGGAGCTCTATTTTCTCCCAACTCATGTCCAGATGCACAGGTTCTCAGCAGTTCTGTATCTTTAAATATCATAGCTGGCTGTTTTCTGAAAACATATAAAGGATGAGAAAGTTGCCCTTACTCAAGCTGCTTCTGAGGAGACTTATCCACACATGTTCTCTCATCCAAGGACTGACTCAGCATGTCATTCTGACCAGCATCGGATTGTCGCTTTCCTTTCCACTTCTCTCTCTTGTACTTCAGCTTCCCTGGGTCATCCACGTATCTCTGGATTTGGGAAGAAGTGGGACTGTCCAGATCTTTGGCAGCCTTCTGCACAAGGTGTTTGTTCTTCTCTCCCCAGCATTCAGCCAGCACGCTGGGAAGGTTCAGTGCAAGATGTGTTGGCCTCTCATGGCCGAGGAGGCTTTGGCTGCCTTTCATCTGATTCCCTTTTGTTTCTGTCCTGTCCAGTGCCTGGTCATCTCCTGACACAGGTGGCTGCTCAGGAACAGAGCTGCTCTCTTTTATCTCACTTGATGCTGGTGTGTCTGAAAGAGCCTTCTCTTCCCCTGAACTTTTCTCTCCCTCACTGCTGCTCTGAAGGACAGCATCCTGTGCCACCAATGTCTCTGAGGCTGAAGGAATTTCCAGGACCCCTTCAGAAGAGGTTGGCTCCCCCTGCCAGTGTGGTGGCCCTTCAAAGGAGAGCAGGACGTGCTTGTTCTGTAACTTGTTGTGCTCCAGCCCCCTCTGCCGCCGGGACTCGCGTTTCTCCCTGCTACTTGGGACTCTCTCGGCGCTCTCAGGCACGTTCTTCTGGAGGGAAGTGGCTTTTTCAGACCAGTTCACGTTTGCAGGTTGCTCATTTGGTGTTTGATCATGGTCCCCAGCACCCTGATCCAGCTCTGACTTGTGTTTTACAGGCAGTCGGTCTGTTGTTTTTTCACTGTGCTCATCCTTGCTTGTATCATTCTCTGCGACCTGACCTTCCTGCCTCTCTCTCTGCTTTTCTTCAGCTTTCCGCTTTTCTGTGACCATTTTCTGAAATCTGTGAAGAATTGATAATGTGAAAACACAAATATTTAATGCCCAGCAGTCAAGGAAAGTATCCAGCTGTTCAAATGCAGCCTAAATGTGAAGTCCAAATACAGTCCCAATAGGACTGGATGGAAGTCTGCTTCTCAGGACTGGCAGCATCAGTGCAGCTCAGCTGAACACTGCTCAGAACTAAGTGCTTGATTAGCACCCCCCCAGCAGCAGCCATTTGATGGGGACTACAGTATCCCATAGGAATGTCTTCAATCAGCACATTACACAGAGCCCGAGCTTGGCACGGAGCAGGCTCACTCAGTGGTTGAAAGGCCCTTTGCATATTGCACTGCTCCTCTGTCTTTACCTTTGACGTTGTAGATGTCCTCTGTACATGGCTTGCAGAAGACAAACTCTCCTCTTCTGCTGGAGGTAGCATTTTCTCTCCCTGTACCTTCGCCAAGCTGCCTGGATGCACACAGCTGCGCTGCTCCTCTGCAGCGCCAGCCTAAGGCACCGGGAACGCCAGCAGGCCTTGGAGGGGAGAGTTCCCAAGTGAGGGAGGGGTACTGAAAGCAGGGGGTGATTTGAGATGGGCAGTTTGTTGGTCAGGAAAAGCTGCTGGATACCTGTAAGACGATGGCTGCCTGCCGTGTCCTGAGGAAGCGCCTCCTCTCCAGACCCATCCGCAGCCAGCTCTGCAGCAGAATGATTTTCCGCATCACCTCTCTGTGCAACGTATCCTGCAGCTTCTGCCGCTCAGCCTCCTTCATAAACACCTGCTCAGGCCAAGAGAGCCCATCAATAAATGCTTAGAGAGAGCCTCCCAGCTCCCTACCCAGAGTACATCCACCTGCCAAACGTGAGTGTAGTGATGAACCAAACCTCGTCAGCCAACAGCGCACCAAAGAGTGAATCAGATTTGGTAAAACAAAAGGAGTATTTGGATTCCAAAACATGCAACTGCACATCAGAGACTTCAAATCTCAGAACCCTCCTCAGATGCAAACATTGACAAATGCCAAGAGCAGCAATTTCCCCAGAGCAGCACCCACACAGCAGAGAGCTGAACAGTGGTGCCAGACAGCAGGCTGCCACCAAGAGGAGGCAGCTAACATCTGCAGGAGGTGAAGCAGGCCACTTACATACAAAATGCAGAAAAGAGCAACAGCTGCAAAGGAGCTGCACAACATTTTGCAGGGCACATCAGCATTTCTTACTGGTTATGGGGGGGTTTCACAGACCTTGGTTTTCCCTATTTGATAGTAGTTCTCATCCAATTTTAGTTTATTCAAATAAACACAGATGTCTTCCTTAGAGGCTTTGGCATTTTTGGGCAGCAACACCTGAAACTGGTCTATGAATTCCTGTAAAAAGCAGAGGCAGCAAGAGATCAAAGTCAGTAAGTACTTCATGTGGTCTGAGTTTTAGCTTTATTTTAGAACTCTAGCTAAGACATCTAAGCTGTAGGGGTTTGAAAACATTTAGTTGTCACTCCAAACTGAATTAGTTTTTCCTACTCTCCAAAATGCAGGCTTCATTCAGCCTCCAGGTAACAGCAAAGATCACAAGTATGGGAATCCATGGGAACTTTTATAAAGACATGCAGTGATAGGATGAGGGGTGATGGCTTCAAACTGGAGGAAGCAGGATTTAGATGAGAGATTAGGAGGAAGTTCTTCTCCATGGGAGTGGTGAGGCACTAGAACAGGTTGTCCAGAGAAGCTGTGGAGGCTCCAAACCTCGAAGTGTTTGCAACCAGGCTGGATGTGACCTTGAGCAACCTGGGCTAGTGGAATGTGTCCCTGCCCATGGCAGGCATTTGGAACTAGATGACCTTCAAGTTCACTTCCAGCCCAACCCAGTTTGTGATTTCATGATCTAACAGAACCACACACAGAGAGAATTTTATAGAAACTAATGCCTGTAGGGAGACAGCAACATGCAGCATTGACCACTCATGTCTGCAACACAGCACTCTGAATGCTTTCATCATGCAACAAGTAGGATGACTTACTGGTAGGTGACTCACACAACAGTTCAGACAACAACTTGTTACCCTGAAGGTTCCGTCAGAGTTATAGTGAATTTCTACAGTTCATCCCAAATGGATGAGCTTCATGTGAATACAGGCACAAAAAAAAGAGGAAGCTCCCCACAGCCAGACATTTCTGACAGCATGCTGCACCTCCAGTTCCTCACATACCTGGAAGGTGTACTTGGCACTGTAGCCAGACCTTCTGATGCGCACCGTCTCCAGCATGCCAGTGTACCTCAGCTGCTGAAGCACCAAGCTCTCATCAAACAGCATGTCTTTCTGAAAGAAAGCAGCAGCTAGTAAATGCCCAAGGAGTCTGATTGCTGTCCAGCAGAGAAAGCGTGTTCTGATTTCACACCCTAGTTGCCTGGAACGCCAGTGAAAAAGTCAAGAGATCCATCGCAGAGCTGGAGGACCTGAATCCTCAGCTAGAGCAGCCCAGTCTCACCTTCTCGGCATTGGAGCGAATGCAGCGGATGAAGAACGGCTCAGCTCTGCCTAGTGTCTCCAACAGCTTGTTCAGGGAAGTCTGCAATGCAATATTCAGAAACATTTTTCTTCTTCAGACAGCAGCATTCTGAGTTGCAGTGGACAGCAACCCAGCTTCTTCCTTGGAACTAAGACTGTTTCAGACCTGGATGGCTCTGCAAAGCCCTATTTCACCCAACCCAGGGGGTCCCCCTCATTGCACAGCAGATCCCTGTACTTGTTTGTACCTTTTCTCAAGGTAATTAAAAGTGGGGTTTGCAAATGCTGGAACAGCAGGGATAGATCTGTAGACAAAAACTGCTCCAGAGAGCTAACACGATTCTCATTCTAAGGGTAGTCTCTAAAGAAGGTCTAACTTTAGTTAAGCAATAAAGCCTTACTTCAGACAAATCCCAACAAACTCACTTTGCTTTTCAAGCAGAATCAGCCTCAACCAGCTCAGGAAGGCCTGTTCCCAGGAGGTCAGGGTGCATCCAGAGCTGTCTACCACCACATCAGTCACCCACCTGGAACTGTGCACTTATGCTAGGGGGTTTCTTCTTCTTGTGCAAGTGCAAGAGGGATTTGGTCGTTCGGTCATGCAGGGTCATGCTCACTATAAGCTTCAGAGACTTGGAATCCAGCAAGTTCTAGAAGAAAGTTTTCACAATCAAAGTGCAAGTCTCTTGTCTGAAGGAGAAATATCTCTGTCTGCTTCAGAAAGAGTAAGAGTGAAGCCAGGTCACTGGAGCTCCATGTTCAGTGACATGTTACACTCCATCACTATTTCTAGTTTGGCCCAAAGCATCTCCTTAAGAGTGAAACTTTTCCACTGGCCCGTCCCAAGACTGTAAGGTGACAAAGGTGGACAATGCCACCCCTGTGTTTGCCTTCCATGGCCTGATTAGAAAGGGCTTCATGTATTGATGGCATCTCCAGCCTAATTAAACAGATGCCAGATGTTAACTCTTCAGCAGTTCTTACAAAGGTGAACATTTTAACTATCCTTTTAGACAGTCAAAAAGGAAGTTTGAGACGGTAGATGATACAGCTTCCCTATGCTGTGAAACAGCATCTTCTGAGGCGAGCTCTGTCAATCAGAATGAATGTTCACAGTGAAAAAGGAAACAAACCAACCAACCCAAGGACCCCGAGAGAAATGTAAGTTTACTGCATAACTTTACCTTGGGAATGATCTGCTTTTGTTTCATACCTCTACTTTTCCTGTTAAAACATTAAAGATGATTTAAGAAAAATCCAAAACTCCACATGATGTTTGGTTATTTCAGCAAGCCAGATGTTGGTGCAGTGCATGAGGCAAGACAAAGGATAGATGGAAATGAGCACAACAGCATCAGGGTATGTTCATGCATGTCTCTTACAAGTGATCAATGCAAACAATGCAAACTGCTTCAAAATTAGTCTTTTTGTTAAATAAACACTGTAGGTATTGGAAGCTTTTAAAAGCTATTAAAAACTGCAATGTTGCATACTTTTCATAGAAGTTACTCTATTTAGCTAACTGTGCAGTCACTGAATTCCTGTCATAATAGGAAGGCACTAACAAATTAAAATACACAACTCAGACTCACTACTGCTTGTAGCAGGACCCCTGTGAAAGCACTCAGGTCAGTCCCACCACTCCACTCAGGAACCGCGATAACAGCTGAGAACCTCCTGGGGCACTACACAAACCTCAGGCACGGCTCTCATCCCTCACAGATAGGGATCTAGAACCTCTGGGCTGTAGCTCATATCTTCCAAATTCTAAGCACATTAACTAAGGCATTCTAAGGCATGTTCCAACTCCATGCCACCCAGTTTACACTTATCATACAGTGGCCCCCCCGACTGATTTTCTTACATGCATGCACATGAAAATAGCCTTAACCCTGGAGTGTTAACAGCATTACCATCCGAAATTTCAGGAAACCATCAGCTACAGCTTCTGAGATTTCATTGCTGAATATTTGCAACAAGCTTGCGTGACAGAGGAGGGGATTTGAGCAAGTTCACACCAAAAGCAGACTCCACTTCCAGCTAAGGCAAGGAAGCAGCAAAGCTTTCTCTACAGCCCTGGCACTTTTTAGGAGGAATGATTTTATTCTTGGTCATTTCTTTGCAGAAGACTTGGGACAGGTCTGTTTTTCTGGACTGCGTTTACTGCTTGGTTTCTGTTGTACCGTCAAAACAATGCCTAGGGCACCAGAACTCACATGAAGTGGGAGTGGTGTTGAAGCAGATTGAGCGACCGAAGCAGCTTACAGGGATCCTCCCCCTGCCATGGGAGTCCTTTAATACTTGCGATGATTTGTTCATGCATGTCTCTAAAATGATCCACAGGAAAAGAAAGGTGGCAAACAAAGAGTCATAGCCATGAGAGAGATAGAGTAATCAAACCCCAAGAGATCCCATCACCATGTGCTCTCCAAATAGCAGCAGGTCAATCCCAGACTACTTTTTCCTAAGCATGAATGATTCTGATGCCAAGTCAGCCCTTCCTGCTCTGTCAGTGCACTACACAATTTCATTAAGAGGGCCTCATACTAAACTTACCCTCTAATTCTACCTTTCAATGTAAAATCTTCAATTCAGAACACAGAGGGCAATTTAGCAAAGTGTTCTCAATGGGCAAGGAATCCTTTTGTTAAGGTAAGCAGCCTTTTCAGACAGAAATAAGCTTTTCTTATCATGAAGCAGTAAATACCTTTATAGCTAGATATGATTAACAGAATACATCTGCTTAAGCAGACTTGCATCAGAAGAGTATGGTAAGAGCCAGCTACTACAGCAATACAGATGGAATTTCATTTTCCATTTCTGTTTCAAACATATCCGTGTTTTGGATTTCAAAGTAAGCCTGGGATGGTCCCTAATCTGTGGCAGATTCCAGTGTCTGAAGCATGCACTGAGCTTGTGAAGCAGTGTGTCTTGGCAGAGAACTTACCTTCTTTACTCTCCAGAGAGGCACAAACCAAAAATAACAGAAGCGTAAGAATCACTTCTGACTGTCAGATGGCAGCACTATTCTGAGCTGCTCTTTGGGGCAGCACCATCACTTCAGATGGTCACTTGCTTTCCTTGGCACCTCTGAGCCGTTTTGAATATCAATATTTTGGTTCAAGACATCAAAAGTAAACCAAGATCTTACTCCATGACCAATCCTTTCACCCAAATTATATCCTGAGTTCTGAGTTGCCACAAGTAACAGAGGCTGTCCAGATG
Organism: Indicator indicator; assembly: GCF_027791375.1. Taxonomy (NCBI): domain Eukaryota; kingdom Metazoa; phylum Chordata; class Aves; order Piciformes; family Indicatoridae; genus Indicator; species Indicator indicator. The sequence goes on along the minus strand of NC_072045.1, from coordinate 1,993,378 downwards.
GAGTAATTCCAAAGCACCATGAGGCCACCACATTGTGTACCTCAGGGCTTCACCTTTACACAGAGCATGCTCAGACAGTCGGTCTGTGCAGGAATGTGCCTCCCTGGCTGTTAAGTGCAAGCCTATTTCTACTTACTTCTTGTTCTCATAAAGAGAAATGATGTCCTCAAAAGCATTTATATCGAAATCCTCAGAACAATCAAACGAGAAATCAAGCACTGAGCAGCTGCAAAAGGAACACGTATAAAATCTGAACACTTCATGGAAAGGCAAATATGCCTGTAGAGAGCAACGCATGGAGGTGGTTCTGTGGGACGTGCCCTGACTCCTACGCATCTCATAATGCTGTGACACCCATGAGTGCTCCTGCAAACACTTCAGTGATATGGACTGGCTGCAGAGGAACACATAATGTTAAAATCAACAGACAAAAAGCAGACAACTCAAAAACCAGTGGTAAATATAAATGAGGCTGTCATCACCATTTGGTAGTACTGGATCTCATGTGAAATAAAGCAGAGCATTAATTTGATAGCATCAAAATGGTCAGGCAAAACAAGACAGAAGATATAAACCAGGCTATCCTTGTGAAAGCTCCAGCTGAGATTTGATATATGACACTGTGGCTCAGAGAGTCATCTGCTTTCCCCCAAATAGGTCAGAAAACGTGTTTCTCACCGGTAAACTTTTTCTACGGGTGTATTTGATCTCTGGAGTTCTCCAAGGGGAACTCTGGGTCCTTGACGTACCACTCCTGTTATGAAATAATCAACAAGTTGAATTTTGACAATGATATGAGCATCACAGACAAAAAAAAAAAATATCTACCCAAGGGCCTGGATTTCTGCTCCAGTACTTTAGCTATCAAGCTAAATATCTCTTTCTCCAACTCCTTCCTACTAGAGAGCAAATTGCAGCTGCTCAGAAAAATCACTTCAGAATTACTCTATGCTTGCCCTTGTTGACCTTTATCAGGTTCCCCTCAAACTAGTTGTGTCAACAAGCAGTAACTGATTGCAGAGTACTTGAGGGTGCTTGCAGAGCACTTTTCTCAGTTTATACCTGCAGCCTTCCGGGCTCTCTGACGCCCAGCCTCTGCAAAGACAGCCATGGCTCTGACGGCAGCACGCAGCACGGCCCAGCGGAACACAGCCACGGGGTCCATGCTGATCAGCTCCCGGACATAGGCACTGTCACTGCTTCTCAGCAAAGCGACGATATCTGGTCTCATGTAATCCATATTTTTCTCTCTGAAATCCTGCAAAACAGGCACACTGAACCAGAGGCTCTCAGGAAAGCTGTGTCCTGAGTCCAGAGATCAAACATAATTCAGAACAATCCATTGCTGTGACCAGCTCTCACTACAGTGAGCTTTATCCTGCAGCCTACAACACCACAAACAGAAAATAACTGTGAAGTACCTCTAGGGACACATCTGACCCACTCTCAGCAAATTTTATACATCTTGACAAAAATAAATAAATATTAAAAACAACAAAAAAACCCCAAACTATCAGAAAGGCAAGGAAATTGGGTTGTGTGGCCAGCAGTTCTTTCACCTACTTTTATCTGGTATTTAACTTTTCCAGCAAAGTGTCGAATAATAAAAGCAGGCTCCATCACCGGGGTTCCAACAAAGAACTTGTTCTCCTCGTGCTGCTGTTTGAATTTTGCAAGTAGAGTTTGGTTGGTAGCATGTGGAAAACTAGGAATACAAAACAGAAGAGGTCAGCTCCAATACTGAGATGCAAGATGACACCAACAAACACCTATTGATCCCTATGGGAATTATCCTATCATGCAGGATCTCTGTGCTTTGACACACACACACCCCCCTGTATGATGGTTTGAAACTGTCTCTTTCATTTTTCTTTGCAAAGTTCAAGCAGAGAAAGTGAAAGAATGTAAATAAGCCACTATTTAGTATAAGAAAGCAAAATAATGATTGCTCAAAACACTTCCATTGGATAGATAGAAATGTTTAAGAACTACTACTCAAAACAAAGCGGGGAGTCTGCAGTTGGGGCAACTTGCTGGGCTGACTGGTTGCTGTTTCTTCTTCTCTTCTGGCTGAAGATAACACACTGACCTTGGCGAGCTAAGTTAAGTTTTCTGCTTTAACTAACACTGGTTTCTGCCAGGGGAGTCTGGGGGGGAGGCCCCTGGGAGAGAGGCCCCTTGGGGGGAAGCAAAGGGAGCTTGGTTGTGCTTTTCTGTTGATTGTATATATTTGTAAATGTTGTGAATTTTGTATATCTGTACATTGTACATATTCATTGCATTTCATCATAGATTGTAGATTTTGCTTGTAAACACAGCTTTCATTCGCTTCCAGACTGAGCTAGCCTGGTCATTGTCGGTGGGGGGGGAATTTCAGCTGCCACTGACACACACCTGCCTCGACTCTTAGAGATGGGCTTCATTTCTGGACCGAAACGTAACAGCTCACACACAGCACAATATTCTGAGGTTTCAAGTCTGCATCAATGCTTCCTCCCACTTCACCAGTCAAATTTAGCTGCTACTAACCATTGCCAAGCCTTACACACCTGCCATATATCCTCATTGCAATCCCTAATACAATGCAGTGTTTCTGAGTTTGCTTAAGCCAAAGTTCAATTTTAGCATCAATTTGTATCACACCGTATTGCAGTCACCAGAAGCAAACTACAGCGTAGATCATAGTCATAATGGTAGGGGTTGGAAGGGACCTCTGGGGACCATCTAGCCCAACTCCATGCTGACCTGTGCTTCCCACGACTTCCCACTCCTTTAAAAGGTGTTCTATTTCTGTTCCCATTCACAGTCCTTCCCTCCTCCCTGCCACAGAGGTTTTCTCCAGATGCTGTTTGTTGCTTACTTGCTTTCTTCATCCAGAAGATAGAAGAGGCCAGTGGGCTTCTTGCTGATTAAGTGAATGCAGGCCACATTGTCAGTATAGTCAATATTATGCCAAGTGATCCCTTCACTCTTATACTCCTCCTGTGGAGCTCAAGAAAATTCCCTTATCAGTACAGTGCCCTGACCTTTTAACATCTTGTGGTCTAAATGCTGAAATGACCTCCATCAACAGCTATGGAAAGCTGAGTTTGTTAGTTTACGAAGCAGAAACAAACTAAGGACAATTTATAACCAAGAGCAGAAGAGTGGGTACACTGGGGCAGATTGAAGGCCCGCCTAGGAAAGTCACGCAACAGCAGATGCTTGGTAAAACTCTTTAAAAAAGAGAAAAGCAAGTTTTGCTGTGCAGTCCCACAAATCTGTAGATAAGACATTACATCCACACTGTGGGTAGGCAGATATTGAAGGAATTAAAGTGTATTTTTCTCTTCCATAGTTCTTATATTATGGGAAAGGAAAAATATTTACATATCAAGCTCCAGAACTTCCAAATTGCACTGGGAGGTGAAACTGAGGTCCCAAACCAGGCAGTGAAGTCCTGAGGAAGCAATGGATGTCCTAAGGGTCAGTGACAATCTAGCAAAGGCTTGACAGGACAAGCTTCCCATTAAGGTATGGAACCAACTCAGCAGGATTTCTTAGTGCTGTAAATGCCCATAGGAAGGAAAACTAGCAAGATACTAATGCAAAACACCTACATTGCACAGCAAGTTAGCTCTGTAAGTGTATGTTTAAGGAAAGACAAGGAGCACCTCTCACTGTTCTGATGCTGATTAGCAATTATTATTTCTAAGAAGGTAGAACTCAGCCTGCCCAGGCCCAGAGTGCTGTGTGCATGCCACCTGTGCAACTGAAACGCCACTTCCACAGACAAAAAAGCCTTTCTTTAAGAGATATAGAGCTGGCCCTGGGGGCACTCATGCTGCAAGAGATACATTCAAGGATTAAGCCTATTTGAAAAAATGGCATTAGAAAGAAGAAAATGATGTCACTATTTACTCTGGCTAGCCATGGCTGTCCTAAGCTACCAATGGGGACCTCAACACACAAGGGACCTTTGGTGACTCTCCTCTCTTTAAAATGCTTGTTTAAAGTTATCTACACTTTGGAGACAGCACAGGACATTGCCTGGCAGAACATCTCTTCAGCAGTGACCCAAGAATGATTTAGCACAAACCAGGTCTAGAGCAAGCCACAGTCTACAGACAGGATCTGTTAGCTCTGTGAGATGATAGCATCTGCAAACAAGTAAATCAACGGAGGCCAGCAACAGCAGGATTCCAGAGCTACAGCCAATAGCAACAGGCAGTTGTATCCCCTAAGTGCAGTCAGGTAGAAGGAGCAGCAAAGATTGGTTATTAAATAACCAATGAGATCTGCCAAGAGGAACTCCCCACCATTACACAAAACAAAAACCTGAAACAAACACCTCACCTACAGATTTGAAATCTCAAAGTTCAGTTTTATGTGAATTCTGTCTGGGATTGCGTAAATGTCTTTTTAGCTTCTTGCAATCAAGCAGAGACTTAGTACAAGACCCCACTACCATTAGTGCATATAGAGCACTGAAAGCTGCAACCTTCAAAGAACAACAAGCAATAATTAAGAGATTAAAAAGTAAGATTTTTGGAGATATATTCAAGCAAATACAAAACTCATGCCATGGGGTTTTGCAGAGTAGTGAGTCAGTCTGCATAAGATAGGAGCATTTGATTTAAAAACAAAAGCCTGTTTCAGCAACTTTCATTTCTTACCTGTTCCAGTTTGAAAATATGCTGATTGAAATAATACTGAAGCTGCTCATTTGCGTAGTTTATACAGAACTGTTCGAAACTGTTGGTTTCAAAGTCTTCAAATCCAAAAATATCAAGAACACCAATGGACAGACACTGAAAGAAGATGCAGAAATCTAGTTAAACAACCAAGTCATGCAGTGACTGAACTGACAGCAGTAACCCCTGCAGCCAGTGCTGACATGGTTTGAATGCTGGCAGTGAAATCCACTGCAAAACCAGAGATGATTAAATATTACCAGGAAGTTTACTACAGGCTTCAGAAGCTGCAAAATTTATCCCAGATATCTGAACGCATCATCTACAGCCTTGTCTGCTAGCTCTACACACACAACTGTTTATAAAGAAAAGGTGGTTAAGGACAAAGAAGCTGCTGAAGGGTCTGGAGAACCAGTGCTGGTGAGGAACAGCTGAGGAGAACTGGGACTGCTCAGCCTGGTAGAAAGGAAGCTGAGGGGAGACCTTCTGGATCTCTACAGGTCCCTGAAAGGAGCTTGAATCCAGGTGGGGGTTGGTCTCTTCTCCCTAGTAACAAGTGTTAGGATGAAAGGAAATGGCCTCAAGTTGCACCAGGGCAGATTCAGATTGGATATGAGAAGATAATTCCTCCCTCAAAGGGTTCTCAAAGCCTGGCACGGGCTGCCCTGGGAGGTGGCTGAATCCTCCCTGGAGGTGTTTCAAAGCTGCAGAGATGTGGTGCTGAGGGACATGGTTTAATCTCAGCCTTGGTAGTTTAGAGAATGGTTGGACTGGATGATCTTAAAGAAACTACTCATGACTCTCAGATTTGCTCCAGAGAGCAGCTCACCGTAACAGACTCCTCCATGTCCTTCTTGTTGAGGAGCGCGTGGTTGATGCGCAGCACGATCCAGTCAAACAGAGCACTGTACAGGGACTTGGCCATCGAATCACGAGCTGTTATTGCCTGCAGATCACACTATCTTCAGAGCTTTGTTTAAAAAACCCATTTCTAGTTGACAGCAGTGTCACCCAAAGGTTACAAACCCAAGACACAAACCCAGCATTTCCCTTTAATGCCCACACCTCCCACTCAAGGCGAGGACGAGACACAGCAGCCAGTGCAGCACAAAGCAAGGCTCAGGGATTTCAGTTCCCCTGCCAGTGTTCCTGACTCACCTCACTGAGGCTGTAGGGCAAAATGAGTTTGTCATTAGCAGTCACTGTTTTTCTTTTTGTTAGCACTTCTACTAGAATTTCTCGTTTAACCTTCAAAGCAAGCAAGAACAAGAATCATTCACCCTCTGGCTCCCCACTGAGTAACAGAGTAGCAACATAAAACTGGCTCAGAGAAGCCCAGGCTCCTAGACAACAGTTACATTTCCCATCCATCAAGAGCATTACAATCCTTCAACTTCTTTAGGTGACTCTTGGCCTAGACTCATTCAGATGTTTCCCTGTGATGGTGAAGAATATCTCTACTAAGTAGCTCTCCAATAAGTGAGTAAACAAATTCTTATATTGCAACCCTAACCCAAGTAATTTCACCAATTTCCTCCACTTCCCCTCCCGTAAATCACATAACCCAGACCTAGATACAGCAAACTGGGCAACAAGATATGCAGGTAAGATGCTGAGGCAGAGCAAGATGAAAAGGTGCATCAGACATTAGAGCTGAAGAGGAATACTCTACTTTCAGAAGCTGGGAAAGAATGTCCAACGCTTCAGGAGGTCCTACTTCCAACCCTTCATCACGCCCTGTGGCTTTCTTCTTGTATGTAACGTTGCCCAAATACAGAATAGCTGAAAGTACTGAAAAAATCCTAAGGAACAAAAATTGCATTTTATAAGAATTGTTCTTGTGAGCTCATTAGAAGAGGTTAGTAAGACTTAATTCTACTTGAAGCCTGCACTCAGCTCTCCTTGCACTCTCCTGGATTAAATGTAATCCCAGTACATACACAGCCATGAAGCTTAACTAGCTATCAGTTATGAAAGCTTAGAAGATTTTATGAACACTGAGGGGTTCTGCTTACTGGGTCTTTGTTGCTGACAGAAAGCCAACCATCTCCATGGCTTGTTTTAATCTCTCAAAGTCATGTCGGAGATCTTCCCCATCTTCGATTTTCAAGTTATGCTGTATAGAGAGATCCATAATTAAAGGCAAAGAACAAAGCCCTAGTATGGCAAGAAAACAAGAATAATCCATTTTATCTTTAACCCAACAGACAACACTTGTCTGTGCATTGATAAATGCCTGTCAGACATTACCTGATTGAGGTAGAAATAATCTTCAGGTTGCTTGAGGTGAAATTCTTTACGTTCCTCCTCAGTGACTCCAAGTAGCAAGTAATAAAAGACGTGGTAGTTCCTACGAAGGCAGCACATTGCTCTCATGAACAGACAATGGGTTTGCTTTTACTCTGTATATTTTAGATGCTCTTAAACTCTTACATTGATGATAAGTGTGTTAGTAAATTGCATTCATCCCTTACCTTTCATCTTTTTCTTGAGAAACTAGGCGAGATTTTTCAAGCAGGTATTTTTCAACGACAGCCCTAAAGAGCAGCAAAACAAAAAAGATCAAAGAGAAGACGTCACAAAACAGACAGCCACTGTCAAGAGAGTTCAAATAGTGAAAACTGCACTAAAATACACAAGAGAGTAGCTAGACACTGTGTTAAATCTAGAGTAAAAATTTCTGTATGCATTAGACTGTAACTGGGCCTAGGAAACACCTATCTGCAGTGCTTGCTCCAAGCAGACACAACTGGAGAAAGGCGGACGGAGCGAGAAAAGTGCTGATGAAAAACTGCAAGCGAAAAGAAGATACGCAGAGTGCTAATGATATCTGCTCTGAGATTAACAGGAATGTAAAGACTAAGACCCCCCAGACATCCTGGATAGCTGTCTGCTTCCTACCCTAACCTACTAGATTTTTATGCCAGTATAGAAGTCAGTCTCAAACGGAAGCCAGCCAGCCAGCCCTTATAGCTTGATAAAGAAATCTCCTAAATGATAACCTGAACTCCTTGACATGGGATACAGTGAGCGAGGCGAGAGCTTGAACAGCTTTTCCTCATGCTGAAGACAAAACAAACATATTCAAATTGCACCAAAGTCCTGAGCTAGTGGAGCTTCATCTGAAACAGTGCCAATTTTTTTCAGAGTAACAACTCAAAGCAAATACAGCACAGAGTTCCCAGGCACCTGGGCTACTGTACACTGCAAACACCAAGAGCAGCGAAAGGAGCACCAGCCAGCAGTCACTGTGCCACAGGGCAGCAAGTTTCAGGCAGAGCTCCACACCAGCACTGTGTACCTGTACCAGCACAGCTCCATCCTGACCACATACCTGACACTGCTGGACATTCTGCAGATGCAGGCATGAAAGATTTAAACAGCTCTTTACCCAGCAAGATCCGACAGAGTGTATTTATGGCATGCCGTTAGACACACAACTACACAACTATTTGCACACAAATCACTGATGCCAAGTCTAAGTCTTAAGCATTCCTCAGCCCAAGCTGTTCTCACATGAGCAGAGCCTCAGAAAGACAGCATTTTGCATGCAGTTCCTGAAAGCAGAGAGCTCAGCCCCAGCAGAACCTCTTGCTGTACTTACCCTCGGACAATACCATTCTCTAAATAGTTGACTTGAATGAACTTTCCAAAGCGACTGGAGTTATTGTTGTGTGCTGTTTTTGCATTCCCAAATGCCTGTAATAAAAGCAAAATGAGTTAATTTTCAATTAAACAAAGTATGCCAATGCAGAGCTGCTCATTGCTCAGCCTCCTGCTAACCTGTACTATGGAAATGGCAGCATACAGGTCCCAAAAAGGCTGCTTAGGAAGCCCACACAGCTCCGCACAGACCTGTACTTGTTTACTGTTTGTCCCATGCAACAGTTATTGAGGGACTGAGGGAGGAGGATGACACATTCAGATATTTCTAAGAGTACAGGAAAGGTAATCACAGCTATAGAGTGCAAATTAGCCTCAATTACTATTTCCAAAAGAGCTCCTCATTCAAAGCTCTCTTACAACCAGATTTCTACTGTCAGCTTTCTAGAGCTCAGAGAACCCCAGAAATTCTCAGCCTGGGAGAACGTCCATAATTCTTCAGCCAGCCATTATTCCTGACCTGAAGGAATGAGTTAAAGGAGTTTTGCCTGCGTAGAGTGAAAATCCACAGGGCAATTCTGCTGTAACTTCAGAAAAGCCACTGGATTTCCACAGAGAAGTCTTAGAATCACAGGATTGTTTCAGCTGGAAAAGATCTCTAAGATTGAGTCCAACCATCAACCTAAGACCATCACAGCCACTAAACCATGGCTCCAAGTGCCATGTCTGCTTGGTTCTTTAACATCTCCGGGGCCAGTGACACCCATGGCCTTGTGCCCAGCAGTGCTTGTACATGACTGAGGTGGAGTTCAACCTTCTCAATTCTAGCCAGCACACTACCTGTGTTACCACGCAGACAGCATCCCCACTCAGGACTGGCCAAAGCAAGCAGTGACACCTTTCTGCAGCTACCAACCAACAACTTATCACCCAGATTAACTTTATTCAGAGCCTGTCCTGTATACAAACGCTTATGAGCCTTTGCATGAAATCCAGGCCAGCTCCTTACAGTTACCAAACTGTAAAACAAACAGCAAAGCAAAAGTGGAAGCTCAGCAACACCAGCACAGCTAAGGCATGCCTCTGGTCCCCTCTCACCAGCAGCAGCTCAGCTGCCTCTGAAGGACACCATTCGACTTTCCCTCAGTGGTGGAGTGAACTCTGACAGGCTGTACAACAGCAGACTTGCAAATTCATTCTGGAAAAACTTCTTGTTGCCAACTGAAGTGACCAGCTAACTTACCAGCTATATTCCAGAAACAAAAGCACAGCACACCCAGTCTGGCCAGGTTATATTTTTAATAACAAATATTTTGGCATTACAGAGTGAAGAAATCCCATAGCCCAAGCTTCCTGAAAAACTTTTCTTAGTGATTATTCATGTAAGCAATGAATCCACTTTAAAACCAAAGGCTCTTATGATCTCATGTGTCTGGTATTTAGTCAAAGCATACAGCAAATTCTTGCAAGCTGATATAATATTATCAGTTTTAGGGAAGTTTTCATGTACTGAATGGCTTTCTCATGAGAGTCTTTAACATCTACAACTTTTAAAGAACATTCCAAGTTGCTGAACATTTTGGGTGAGGAATCTTTTCTGGGTGGCATTTAACTTTAAAGTTTAATCACTTCTACCATATTCTTCAATACACTTTGACCAGTTAAGCACGATCAGCTTTCCTGTCACCAGATCATCTGACAGCAGTTGTGCTAGCACTGTACTTAATTTTTAACCACACTGTCTCAGTATCCTGTACTTCACTTCTCAGATGTTTGAGAAGTTAATATAAAGCACCATTTAAGGTCAAATCTCCTTTCATGGTTGGGGTTAAAGTCCATTATTCAAAGTCTAGCTCCTCGTTCACAATTTCTAAAGTATTAACAAGAGTTTATCTGCAAACTACTTAAAGCTTTGAACAGAGGTAAGCTGGCCAACCCAAAATCAGGACTGGGTAAGACACACGTTCCCAAGCGCACTAAGTATGTGACAATGAAACTGTAAATCCATCTCCATACCACACTAAGTGTGCTTACCTCTGTACTAGAAACGCTTGCTTTAACTCCTTGCATTTTTACACGTCAGCCTAGAAACACACAATTTACTTAGGTGTGAGAAAAATAAGAGGCCACTTAAAAGAGGAAGTTCTGAGCCAAAATGCAAACAACTTGTACATCAGAAGAGCCAGGGAGACAGGCTTCAGTTCACAGTACATGTTGATCTTCCCCAAGGATTCAAAACTTCTAGACTGAACGGAACATTCTTGAATAGTTCAGGCAGGCTACAGAACTGTTCATGCAAAAAATCCCCTGAAACATCCATTCAAGGAAAATTCCCTGGTAGCACTTCAGTTCCCTTAAGTAAAAACCCAAATGAGTCACCACAGTTGGGTTTTGAAGTGACCAACTCTAACAGCAAAGTTTAACTTCCACAAAGCAAAGGAAGGTTCTCCTTGCATGGCTCCCTGAGATGGAGCTCTGACTGTGGTGCAGCTCTGAATGACCTTTAGTGACCAGAGTCACACAAGCGCAGCCATGCTGGGAACATGGAAATCCCCGTGTTCACTGAACCTGCTCTGCTGGACCCAAAGTAGAAGAGTTTGAGCTGAATTCTCGGTGTTCTAGGCATACCACAGCACCACTTTTTGATATGCACTGGAGCTATGTGAACAGAGAAGTAAGTTTCTGAGGATTTCAGAGGAGAGCCCCACATTTCAGACAATGGACTCCAACAGCCACACTATAGTCCCTCTGACAAGTTTGCAAGCTGAGCTTTAAATTGGTCATTGTATTTCTGCTACCAAGGCCATTTCCTCATGCGTTACCAAATGCCCACTGGAAGTCTGAAGAAGCTGCAATACTGATGACAGCCAATCTTACTGCAAATCACAAAGTCTCTCTCTTCATGAGCATGCCCAAACATCAACAATATCTGCCTGTAACTCCAGAAACGGTTTTAATTTTAGCTTTGAAGCTAGAGACATGCACATTTCCCACTCAATGGACAGGCCACAGCACAAGATCTTACATCTCTACCTGGTCTCACACAGCTGCATCACATCTGGTAGGCCAGGATCTGAAACAGTTAATTCTATCTGCAGCAGCGAGATCAGCTGATCAAACAGCGCTTTCCACAGTGACCCCCTTCCTGTTTTGTATTTAGAACTGCAAACTTGAACTCCAGCAACCAATAAACCTCAAACTATTCTACTTCTTCTTTCAGGCAGCAGAAAGCAAGGCAAAAAAAGAACTTGCATAGATTCCTCGTTCTTTACAGAAAAGCTTTCTACAATCACAAGTGTAGCACATTTGAAAGTTCCACTTCCTTGCTTTTTCTCATCTTGCCTAAAAGCATTTAAAATGGCTTATTACTTTTTTAAACGAAGTGTTGCTACAGTTGAGAATATTTGAAGCTAAAAATTCCAGTGGCCACATGCCATCTCCTTGCTGTAGAAGATTCTACCATGAATGGTCACTACATCCATCCAAGCTTTCAGCTTTTCCTTTCAGATGAGAATAAAAGGGAGAGACGGAAGTCTCAAAGCCCAGCCTAAGTCTGCCCTGCTGCTACCTAAGGCAATGCCCTCCTCCTCACTTCCTGTTGGAAATGCTCTAGCAATAAAAGCCAAAACCATCTCTCCAACTAACAATGTTGATCTCTTCAAAGCAAACAATTCTAGAAAGGGAATAACTCCCTGAAGAAGGGAGTTGATAAATCTGCTGCAGGACATGCTGGCACACACAGGCAGGACAGCACAGAGCCATTTATGTTTCAGTGGAACGATCTTTCCATACAAACATTTACTTACAACTTGATTCGACTGCCATCAAGACTTTATAATTGCAAACATAGGTAACCTCTGCTCCAGAATTCGTGTGCAGTGGCAGAAAGTTAAGTCAAATATTAATTAAAAGCAACAGGAAGTCAACTGAACAGAAGGATGAATTAAGGAAAATCAATTAAAAGCAGTCAGGCAACACAGCCAAACACCAGTGCAGCCCAAACCATGGAGGTGACTCAAAGCAAGATTCAAACAGCAGAGAAAGTTTCTAAGAAAGCATTTTCACAAGAAGGCACTTTTAGCATAAATTTACCTCCAGAACTGGTCCCGCTCCTAGAATAGTTCTCTCCACGCCACTTGCGTACCCTTTCTGGCTCAGTGCTGTGAGGCAGTGAATTAAGAAGTTTGTGCTTTGAGTTTTCCCCGAGCCACTTTCCCCTGAAATCACGATGCACTGGTTAACCTGCTTCTTGAGCATGGTGTGATAAGCCACATCAGCAATGGCAAAGATATGAGGCTCCAGCTTCCCAAGCTGGTGATTCTCATACATCTTGACGTACTTAGGATTATAAATGGGCAGGAACTTGAAGGGGTTAATTGCAATGAGAATACTTCCTGCATAAGTGTAAATTTTGTATTTCAGAAAGCGGCATTTGAGATTCTCCAGGAGAGTTGTCTCTGTTAAGTTGGGGAGGTTGCACAAGTCATCAAAGTCCTCCTGATGCCAGGGAAGAAAACCCCTTTCCACCAACCGTCGTGCATCTGTCTTCTTGGGAAGCAACTGCATCTGGACGTACTTGATAGTCCCATCAGTGTTTCTCTCTTGCAAGAGAAAATAGTACCCTTCCTTCTGGGGATGCTCATCCTGAGCACGGCGAGGCCAGAGCAGAACTCGATGCACAGGTGAATCATTTATATCAAGCACCCATTCTTCACCACCTGATTCTTTCACTTCCACAAGCACATAATGTTTTGAGACATCCAAGTTTAAGATACTAATGACATCCTTGATGACATCTGAAGAGGTGCTGTCCTTGGTTGCTGTCACTTTGCAACAGGGAGCACTTTCGGTTGAGAGTTGGGGGTAAATATGAAGATTATAGGCTGCCTTTGCCTGGCAAACTGCACTGTCAGCATCTTTCAAACTCATTCTGTCCCCAAATGGGCTTCAGTCTTCACCCCTGCTTAATATGCAGTGCCCATTGTCTGAAAAAAAGATGAGAGAAGCCAGGTGTTAAATATCAGTGTATAAGATTGTACCAGGGGTTTATCTTCCTGAGAAAGAGAATAGTTCTTAAATAGTCAAATTAGTAAAGAACAAATGCATTCAGCCTATCTCACGCAGTGGAGAGCTGCCACATTATCTATCCCCTTCTCACTATTCCTTCTGTTCCTGTGCCATCCCTCCCTCTTACAGCAGCACAAGCAGCTGCACAGCCACAAAGCAAACCGAACTTGGATAAATCCCTACACCAAAACTTCCTTGTTTTCCCAGATTACTTTTAACCCAGACCATTCCTCTGACTGTTTCACTGCATGGCTGCATAAATATTTCTTCATCCTCCCACATAAACACCCAAGCTGCACGAGCAGTTAGAGGTAGAAAAGGGGTTTGATCAATTCTTAGATCAGCAGTGAGAGTTCAGAGCAGCCATGAACTACAGCAGAGGAGCAGTGCAGAGCTGCAAGGCAGAAGATGGTTCTGACACTGAGATCCACACTTTTTTCATTTCCCCCAGCTGACCTCTATTCATGAAGGGTACAGGACAGGTACAGCAGCCCCAGTGCCTCTCCTGCTGACAGCTCCTCCTATCCCTGTACACCACCCTGATTTCTTAAACACACATCACCTACCCAGACAAGAGACTGCTCATTTTACTTCAGAGGAACACATCCTCACTACAGAAACATTTCAACGTGCTTTTGATCTTCCATTTTAGGTAACAAAGTCAAAGCAGTCTTAGTGTGACCACTTTTCAGTTCTGCTACCAAGATCCCAAATAACTCACTTCACTCACAAGCCTTTGTACCCATCACAGCAAGTGTCCTACCTCACTGGGTTTCAGGAACTTCATGCATGAGACTCTAAAATTCTTTTTCCTTCTTTCACACCTGCTGCAAGCCAGCAATCTAACATCAACCTAACATCAACCTCATGGAAGTCAGCCTCCCCTTGACTGCCAAGCTAAAAGCCTCCAGAGTTACTAACACCATGCTCGTGCTGGTGATTTTTCTCTCCACTGCAGTTCAATGTGCTCAGATCATCAGGACTAGGTTTGCTAACTCTGCTGTAGTTCAGCAGTTTAATAAGCTTATTGATGGGTAGTAAAAGGAGAAGGATAATGAAGCACCTCCTTTTGTTTCAAAAACAAGGTGCTCTGATTACACACTTACAAACAAAAAAGAGCAGGGAAGTGCCAGTGAAGTTGCTCTTTGCCACTGAACAACTGCACAGGAACTTGCACAAGGCCACTGAGAGCAATCGTTTCAAACTAAAACCCGAAGCTGGAAACTTCTAGCTGCCACTTCCACTGCACGGAATGAATCACTCCACAGGCATATGACAGATCTGCCTCATGAACAGTCTCCAAAACAGAGAACTGTCCTTTAAGACAACTCTGAGCAGCGAGCTTACAGAAGACACTGTTGTGCAAGCTGGATCATTTTTAGTGGCTACTCATCAAAAGGCAGCAAGAAAAACCACAGCACGTCTCTGCTCAAGCTGGATGATCGCTCCCAGAATTTTTTTTCCCCATTACATTTCACTCTTCATTCATTGAAGTGAGCTCATTGCAAGAACTTGGTCACATAGAAGGATGGACCAGGGAGCTCAAAGTCCCCTCTCCATTTCCTATACTAATCACTGTCAGGAGCTAATAATCTGAAGTACCTCTTAAGTAATTATGCAAGTGTAAAGCATTCTTAATCTGCAGAAGCTCAAACACCTTAATTTGCAGTATAATCTACAGCAGACTGCTGCTCATGAGGAAGATAAATCTGGAGCACATACAGAAAAAAAGAACAACAGTGAGCATTTTCCTCCCTAGTTAAGCAGCCAGTTCAGGGGACACACTCCTGTACAGACTTCCTTTTCTCCCCGACCAGTTAGTTTCAGACACAGAGTCTGGTATGACAGAGGAAGCCGCCTCAGTGAGCAGTTTCACCCAAACAGCACCCCGAGAAGAGGACACACTGGACAGTTGTAAGTCAATTACCTGATGAGTCCCAGTATTCAAGTAAGGATAGGGTATCATTAAGCAACTGGAGGATTAGATTCTAGTGAAGGTGGACCACTGTCTTAAAGCAAACATTTTCATGTTCTAAAAGAAAGAGAAGAGTTATTGATGAGGAATGCATCACAGAGACACTGAGATGGCAGTAGGCAATCAGAAAGTTAAATCCACTATGTAGTTGAGTAACACAAGAGAGAGAAAGCAAATGGTAAACAGATTTCAGTTCAGTTTATAGATACAACTTCAGATTTATCCATGAAACAATCCATACCAGAAGGATGGAATGGGAATCACCCTGAAATAGGCTTGGAAACCACAGCAAGTAATCATTTAAACATGATATTCTCCTAATACCACCAAAAAGACAGTGAAGGCAACAGTAAATGAGTATTTAGGTAGGCAGACGTGTAGTCCTTCGACTCAGAAGGTGACCAGTACTGCATCTAGAATGTGTCTGAAAATCAGTTAAGAAGCTGAGATAAGAACAGCAACAACAAACCTGCTAGAAAACACCCCCTCACAGCAAGATGCTCTAAAGCTTTGTCTATGAGAAGCACAGAGGAGACTGCTATCAATGAAGTCCTTGCATGGAGAACTACAGCTTGGCAACAATCAGCAGTCTGGAGAACAAAGCTGTAACACAAACTAGTGGCTGGAATTCAAAGCCAGACAAACTCAGGCTAGCACTGGGCATAAATGGCAGCAGGAAGCTACTCTACACTGCAAAAAAACTTCTCTGACACCAACAATGAGGCCTGAGTGCTTCAGCCAGGCCCCAGTTACAGAAGTGCCTCTTAATTAGAAAAGTTAATTAGGTATCACCCTCTCATTTATGCCAGGAGTGCTCTGAAAGGATAATTACAACTCCTTCTAATTTTATGACCTCTATTTAAAAAAATTAAGCAGTTGGATCAATGCACTTTGGTTCATCAAGGAAGCACAAGCTTGAGTTCAGGTGCAGAGAATATCTGAATCAAAAAGAAATACAGGAGGAAGGTAATAAAGACAGCATCCTGGTCAGCATGCAGAACACCACTGTTGAGTGCTTTCTGTAGATGGAAATTCTGCCAAGTTACCTCAATTTCTTTCAATATCCTAAGAAGCCCCTTTCCAATGCATGTGTGTTAGAGTTTAAGAAGTGGGAGGCAGAAGCTGGCACTAGATCTACATCAACTAATTTTAGACTTCACAGTCAGACTTCTTCCTGTTTTCCTTAAAATGTTTGACTTGTCACAAGCCATTTGTAGCACAAATAGACATCTTCACAGTACTTTAAATTTACTAAGGCCAGTCATCAGTGTGTACAGAACACAACAAAGCATTATTTTTCACCAAAGTCCTCTTTTACAGAACGAAACAGAGCTGGGCAAGAGAAAAAAGTCCAAGTTAGAGATGCAAAGCTTTGGATTGTAACCCTTTATTCAAAACATTAGACTGCATTAATTCAATGAACATGAGTGGGGTAGCAGCTGCCTGGGATTAGTGTTAAAGGATACAGTGATATATGATTTGCACCCTTGAGACAGTGGTTTCATTGTCCCAGTAAAACATACACAATTTAGTAGTATTTATTTCAAATGAGATTGGAGAGAAGTAAATCTGAAGTACTGCTAGACAAATTTAACTATCAGGTACCCGTCACAGACCACTTTTTACTCAGCCCTGTGCTAGAAGGATAATTCCAACAGGTCTACTAAGAAGAATAATCCCAAGCAAGTCTAACCAATCTAAAATCCCTTTTAAGGATTTGCTCCTTTCCCCTTCCTCACTCTTTGCAAGTTCTACAAACAGTGTGTTTGTTAGCAGAGCTAACAGAGTGAGTTTACAAGGCAACAGTCTAATGCCATATTTATATTACTTGGCAATTAGCAATTTCATTTGCTTACAAAATAAATAAAAGCCACAGGGCTTACCAAACAATCCAAGTGAACACAGGGTTAGACTGATTATGGAAGACTGATTATCTTTGCCACTAAAAATCACTGAGCAAGGCAACATTTCAGCTAAGTCCATTATATTGTAGAAGAAACAGACAGAAATATAACGTGTAGGCTATGTAACGTATCATCAAGCTATAACTTTGGGTTTTGCTCAGACATTAACAGAAATAGAAACCCAAACATTCCACTTCTACATGCTAATTTTGATGGCATTTTCTGTTTTCAAGTCTCCATTAAGCAAATTGAATTTTTAATAGGCATTAAAGCCAATACTGTCCACTCACTAATGCAGTAACATTCTAGAGGAGAGCTTTGCCCTACTTTAGTTTAGTTTAAATAAGGCCATCATTTGAAGTCACATATTTAGTCAATGAGTCACAGCCAAGCTAAAAAGGGAAAGCTACCATTACTGCAAAATTGTTAAGGATGAACTTTATAATATTGCAGTTCTTCAGGTTTTCATGCGCATTGCCAATGCTACATTCCTCAAACTGAAAGACTCAAGCTTCTTCCATTGTTCTTTGAGTAATCTTGAGGACAAAAGTAGAAACATCGCAAGGACTTGAAGTCTAATATGCTTGAATACCAGAATGGCCAACGACCACTCCCAGGAGCCTCCTCTGATCCAACATTTAGCAATTTAAAACATTCAGCTATTACTGATCCTTAATTTGCAAAACAAGGAATTTCCAGCAACATAATGGGCTGTAGACACACCCTAAAGTTTCCACAATTAACTGCATTACAAATAAGGCAAAGGCCTCAACCCTTGTCTCGTCTCCTGTCATAAGGACATTCAGTTGCTTTTAGTAGATCATAATTAATGTTAATTTTTTTCCAGTATTTCAGACAACTACCAATTATCTGAAAATTGTTCAGCTTTTTATTAATATTTCAATATTTTTCTTGGTCACAACAAATTCTGCTGGACTAAATAACCTTCAATCCTTGGTTTTCTTTAATGAAAAGCTCATGGCTTTTTTGATGCCACAAGGAGTTCCAAATGGAGCATGCAAGTTTACAACGTTTGATACTACTCTTTGTAACCAACTCTGCCAGAGAAGTTACTCCACAGACTGCCTAAGCAAGGAGAAGCTGGTCTGCCGTGCAAGTAACATGACATAACACAGGAAAAACTCAAAGACATTGCTATCATCACAGGCAATTCCTTCTCAGTTACCCTCTCTCTACACCCTATTGCCCTTGAGACCCCAATCTGCACCCTCAAAGTACTTAAGATACAGACTTCTACTTCCTCTCAATGACTCAGGAGCACAATTTAACCTCAAAGCAAGGATACTTTATCAGGTTCACAGTGACACTAAGGGTCTATAACATGTTACTCCTATAAAAAGTGTGATGTCAGAGATACAGATGTATGATTCAGAGGAAATGAAAACAAGGAACGAGAGCAAAACAGCTGAGAGCATCAGAGGCAAAGAACACAAGCCAGAAGAATGTTGGAGACTATGCTACCACCTTCTGTAGTTTCCTTAATTTTATCACTAACAACATTATAGCTGGCAACAAAGGAAGAAAAAATTTCACTGGTCTAATGTTGCATTTACACTGGTAAGAAATTTTATTAAACTTTAGGTTGAACTTCTCTGTGAACTAGAGAAAAAAAAAGCAGAATGGACACATGAAAAATACCTTTAGAAACACTTTTATTGTTAAATACTGTTGGTCTTTAAAGAAAGAGCATACTTTTGTAGGATCAGCACGGAGTTTCATTTGGTAATGAGATATAAACAACACAAAGCCTAATAAAAGCAACTTTGCAAGCCACACTTCAGCACTTGAAACATCAAGAAAAGATGATGTATGCTAGACACAGAACCTCTGAACTCTACTCTTCTGAAACAAAGACACTCACAGCCCTTTCAGAAGGCAGATTACCTACTAAAATAACCATCCTTATCAGCACCACCTCTCCATGATACTAGAATAAGGTCTTGGTTTTTAGGGTCAGCCTTCAAATTCACAAAGAAGTGGTGAAGCACAAACTTTTTGTTGAATCATATTTTTTCATTCTTTTCCTTGACTCCTGAGATAGCCAATACTGTTACATCCTTTAGGAATTCTTCCTTTTCAAATGTTTAACTTCTGTGATTCTAACTAGGGAAAAGCCACATTTAGCTTAAGTAACACTGAACTATGCACATATGAATCAAGCAGTTATTCATACACAGGATTATTCAAGGTCTGACGTTTGAATCATTGTCAGAAAACTCAGCCTGTACAAAGCTTTGCTGTCCAGGTGAAACTCATTTAAATTTTTCATCAGCTGTATTTACTCTTCCTAAATTATTCAGTTCTAGAAGTGCTTCAGGTTCCACAGAAAAACACAAACCTGAGCATTCCCACTCTGATTAAACCCTTTGGCACAGAGCTGCCCTGCCCCTGCTGAAGCTACATCATTCAACTACTAAAAAGGCTTTTATTGAGACAAATGTTCAAGCAGGGCAACAAAAAACCTCCAACCAAACCCCAACTGACCCAAATTGTGCAGATCTACAAAAACAGTTCTGTCACATCATTGCAGCATTGAGTTTGATAATAAATAACAAACAGTAATAATTATGGAAATGGCCTTAGATGCATCAGTGTTACTGGACTTTACACATAAAGAAGGCTAAGAATTTCATTGTTAGTGCAAAGCCAAAGGTAACAAAATTAACTCTTTTCTAAGAAGAACCACAATGAATGTTGAAGCTAATGGGAATACAAGTGTGCGTCAGGAATTGGCCATCTTGCTTCCCCTAAGTGAAACGACTTTGTTCCTGACATGATTCCCAATTAAAGACACTAAAGGCTCACTAAAACTTTCTGGATGTGACAGGAACACATTAAACGGGAATGCAAGGTTACTTTGCATTGTTACTTTAGGGCAAGTACTTAACTCATGTATTGCAGCTAACACACTTGAAAATCAGAGAGCTTCTAATTACCCATGACAAATCTTATTTGCAAACAGCTAGGAAGACAAACCAATACCAATCCACCTCGAGGAGTTCTGTGGGAGCATGCTGATGACATCTTTGAAAGGCTAATTGCAGTTGCTAGAAGCCTGAAATTGTCTCCAGCCCTTTGCTACGCTGCCACCCAATTCCAGAAGGTGAAATCAAAGAATACTTGAATACATTTGCATCCAAAATACTTCTCACTTATCATAATCACGACTTGCAAATAAAGATGAGTAGGAATTTTGCCAAAATACTTGCAGATATACATAAAGACTAAAAAATTATACTAGAAAGTCATCTTACGAGGATCACACACACACCCATATCAATTCTATGGTTACAAACAGTCATAAATCAGGATAGTACTCTGCTACTTTTAGTCTACAAACACGTAACTAAGAGATATTCCCAGCTTGCAAAAGCTTTACTTGTCAGAGATTGCAAAACCAAACTTACCAAAAAGACAGACCACTCCAAAAGATACAGCTAGAGATGCAGCAATTAGGCAATGATGGTCACCATGATAAAGCACAACCTCAAGACAGCAGCAGCACCGAATTGTCCCAGTGTTGCCCAAAAACAGAACATGAAACAAAAGAACCTGAAGAGTTTTAAGGAATGTTTGAAAGATACTGAAGTAGTTGTGTGAAAGTTTCCAGGCTGTTCATACCAAGAGTCAGAGAAACCAACTGAAAAAGCAGAAGGCTGTGTGACGGAAAGATCAGTAGCTAGGGATGGAAGTTAACACAAATGGCACGATCTTCCCCCGCTGCCCTCTGAGAGCCGGAAGATACAGCCGGGCAGTCAGGCATGTTGTTTCCTTAGGGCATGTCCAGCTGTAGCGCACATCGACTCAAACCGAGTCAGCAGCCACACATCTACCATCCCGCCTGCTACAAGCCCACGCAAGCTCCCCGTAGCCAGGCACAACGCAGCTCCCGCCTGCTCCTCACCCCGGCCCCAGCGCCCACTGCCCCAGCCAGCCCAAGCCCGACGAGCAGCTCCCGGCCCCCAGGCTCGGGAGGGCAGCTGCGGAGCCCCACAGCTCCCGGCTGCCAGATACCCACTCCACAAACGTAGAGAGAGCTCCCCGCTCACCCCACAGCGCCCCGCCACACCGGTCCCGGGGCTCGGTGTGGGATCCGGCCCCTCTGAGGCGCTTCTGAGAAAGAAAAAAAGGGAGGGAAGGAAGGAAGACAGGAAGAAGGGAAGGAAAGAGGAAAGGAAGAAATTAGGGAAGGAAGGAGGGATGAAAGGAAAGAAGGAAGAAAGGAAAAAGGAAAGAAAAAAAGAAGGAAGAGAGGCCGGGCAAGTGCCCAGCGGGGTCGCAGCACCACACCTGACCGCCGTTTACCTCAGCCAGTCGGTGAAGCGCCGGCGCCCAGCAGCGCCGCCCGCCACAGGCCCCGCTCGCCACTTCCGGGTAGGGGGAGGCAGGGCGGTGCCCATTCAGTGCCGCGCGCGCACTACGTATGCACCACCCCGCGGCGGGGCCTGGTGACGCGTCCGCGTGGGAGGTGCGAAGCGTCGCGCTCGGGTAAGGGCTGCCGAGGCTGGACTTACCCTCCCCTGCGGCTCCCAGCACGGCTCGGGAACGGGCGCACGTCGGGAGGTAGGTACTCTCTGAGGCAGCGCCTTGCGGTGAAGAAGCGGGAGTGGGTGGGTTGATGGTTAAACCAAAGAATCCCGATGCCCGTGCTGTGAGAGCTCCTGCCGTGGAGGTGGCTGATGGTGATGGTGCACACGGACCTTCCCGAGCCACTGTTAGAGCACTGGGGCAACACAGGAGATCCCTAGTGTAGCGTTCTTGGGGGTCGTCAGCTGAAGGTACAGGGTGGTCACCTCCCACCAAAGGCCTGGGGACAGAAGAGGGTTTGGGATCGGTAATGCCGTAGAGTCTGTCAGAGCCTGGTGTCTTTTTTACCGTGGTGCTGAAGGCAGCAGCCCTCTGCAGGAGCTGCGCAGGTGGGAGCGCCCTCTGGGGACGCTCTCATGCCTGTCAATAGGATAAAAAGTAATGGCCTCAAGTTGTGCCGGGCGAAGCTTAGGGTGGACGTTAGGAACAATTTCTTCACTGAAAGGGTTGTCAAAGCGTGGAGCAGCCTGTCCAGGGAGAGTGGTGGAGTCCCTATCCCTAGAGAGGTTTAAAAGCTGTGTGGATGTGGTCCTGAGAGATATGGTTTAGTAGTGGACTTGGTAGCTATGGCTTAATGGTTGGGCTTCACAGAATCTCAGCGTGGTGGGGGTTGGAAAGGGCGTCTGGAGATTATCCAGTCCAACCCACTGCTAGAGCAAGATCACCTAGAGTAAATCACCCAGGGATGTGTCCAGATTTGGAATACTTCCAGAGATAGATTCCACAATATCCCTGGGAATCCTGCTCCAGGGCTCTGCCACTCTTGATGAGCTAGAAGGTCTCTTCCAAGCAAGATGATTCTGTAGCTCTGGCATTCTGGAATTCCATCTTTCTGTGGATTTAGAATTCTGCGGTTCTATCCCTCCGCGCCGCCAGGGCGCGCGCGTTGTTGTTCCCTTGCCCCGGAGCGCGGAGGCGGTGCTCCGCCTGCGCGCGGTTCAAACGGAATGGCGGCGGGGGCTTGAGAGAGGGTCGACTGCTCGCTCGTTGGTGGTGTCATCTCCCTCTCTGTCTTTGCAGGACGTCCTTGTTGGCGAGCGACTCCAGTACGACGATGGCGGACGGAGAAGCGTCTAATGAAAAGCGGAAAGGTAGCCGTGGGGGGAGAGGAGAGCCCGCTCTGGTTGAGGCGGGAAGCACGGCGTCGGGCCCGGCTGAGCTCTGTCTTTGCTCTTTCAGGAGGAAGAGTCGTGAAGTCCCGCTACCTGCAGTGCGATAAGAAAGAAGTCAAGAAGGTACTTGGGCGTCTCGCTGCCGAGCTCAGGTGCCTCTCAGCGAAGGATAGGAATGGTTGGGGGGGCGGCTCGGAAGTGTGTCAGCGAGACCTGAGCAAAAATCGACTGCTGGGGTTCCGAGGGCAGTTGTGATGTATTATTAGATGCAGCCTGGAGAGGGATCTTGGGACTGTATTCGCGTGACTTGCAAAGCATCCAGACGCCCTGGGTTTGTTCGTTTCAGCATTAAAGTTGTAGGGAAGGTATATTGCTGGTCACAATTACTGCTCATCTTCGTTCTTACCTGTTTCTTGATTGGCAGGATACTTCAGCAAAGTCCTTTTCAAAGTCTGCTACTAAACAGTCTTGTACAACTAAACCAAGATCAGTTCTTCCTCAGAAATGCAGAACTCCTGTTGGTATGTTTTACCAGAATTTTAAATCTGTCCTTTTGTACTTCAGGAGCTCTTTAACAACTCTGAAGTGTTGTTAAGAGATGATATTTTGCATTGCTTGCATCACTGCCAGCTATTGTCCGTATACAGAGGGAATTAAGAAACTTGATGTGGGAATAAGAAATGTAAACTTGAGTGCATTAAACTCTTACCTGGATGTTCTGACAGAGAACTAAATTACAATTGGGTTGTCTAAAATAATCATCTCTTTTGCTTTCTGCACAGGGCTTTGATCTACTCTTACTTTGTCCTCACCATTGGCCTGCCTTCTTTTACTTAATCTTTTTTAATAATCCAGTTATAAGTGACTGAAAGTCTCTCTCTGCAAAACAGTGCATTTTTATTTCTTATGCAAGAATTACAAAAATAATTTTCTGGCGAGACCTCATATAAGGTTGCTGTGTATTAGTGAAAGCATTCTAATTCTTTTAGCTTGATAACAGCCTCTCTCTGCAGGTGCTGTCTCTAGATCATCAAATCAGAATAGTTTTGAGAAGAGTGTCCTTCAGTCCACATTATTAGGCGAAGACAAAATCAGTCGGCCAGACCTTGATCTTTCAACTATTAGTGGTGGTAAGCTTCCACTCATGCCCAGTTTCTTGATTTATTATGTTTAATGTGTATGCTGTAACTTGCTAAGTCACCCTTGTGTTCTTCTATAGCCACAAAAGGATTTTGATTCATAAGGTGAAGTTATTTCAGCTGTCTTTGTGCAATTCTATTAAGACCATGGGGGTTTAAAGTAACCTCTCGATTTTTAGTGTCTTTTGGGTGCTCTTGTTGGTTTTGTTTAAGATCAAATATTAAAGAACACAGTACTCTCTCAGTGTTTGTAACAG
Organism: Indicator indicator; assembly: GCF_027791375.1. Lineage (NCBI taxonomy): Eukaryota > Metazoa > Chordata > Aves > Piciformes > Indicatoridae > Indicator > Indicator indicator. The sequence goes on along the minus strand of NC_072045.1, from coordinate 1,969,040 downwards.
GAAAGAGTTAACTGCAGTTTGATTAGAAGTACCCAGCTGCCGAGGGCTGCCTGGGAATAATTGCTGTTTGTACCCAGCTGCCTGGGGGTGCCTGGGAATGCTTGGTGTTTGATCAGAAGCTCCCAAGTGCACTATAAGAGTAACGATTAACAAGTATCTGTAGGTTCCCCTGCTTATAAAACTAAGTGGGGATGGGAATGTATTGAATGTGTTGACATCCTGAGCTAACCGCGTAAGTCCTTCAAACCCTCATTTGACGTCTAATAGACCTGAGGGAAGATGAGGAAGACTATTGCTGGGCAGGGGGCATACGACTCCCTGAGCAGGCTGCGCCCATGAGCAGTAGGGTGAGGAGTTAGGCAACATGGTTGCGAAATATGGGAGGAGCTTTGGCTCCAATACCCAACCACCTGTGATGTCCTCGCGATGGCACAGAACGCGGGACCTGTGAAAACTGAAGCTCACTACTGGCAAGGCTCTGCTGCTTCTCTGATCTGACAAGACAAGATTTGGTCTCGCGGGCATGCCCGCCCGGATGGGGGATGGTCAGCTCTGCCATCTTGCTATCTTATTGAGTGCTTAGGGTAAGTTAGCTGCACTTTGCTTGGGACTGGGCTCTGCTTTCGGGTTGTGGGTAGCTTGCGGGGTTGTGCCTCGCTTTTGGGTTTCATGCCTTACGGTGTTCCAGTGCAACCTTGTTCACCTATATAATAAGTAAAGATGTACCTATCGGCACCTGTGGCAAGTGTAATTAATTAATTCCTCATCCAAAAGAACACACTTAATACAGTGCTCTAAAACAAGTGAGTGATGATCTGCCCTTCTGAAAATCCTATCACACCTATCTGTCACTTAAAGCTGTTCACATGTGACCCACATCTCAGGTCATCAGAGCAAATGCCTTTTTTGCTGGTGCACATAATTTTGGAATTATCTTTGCCTTTGAAGACCTTGATGTTTTGTTGACTCACCCCATAGACTTTGGTAGAAGAGAGCAGTGACTCTTCTGTTGTGATACAGGTAAAACCATCCACCTAGAGACATCTGCTTGGGAAGGAGATTCAGAAACATGTCAGAACCCACGACAAGCGGTGAGTCTAGCTGCGTTCAATTCTTAGTGTGTCTGGTTGGGATGTCTGAAATGAAGGGTTTCTGGTTATCTTTAATCTTGAACAACTCTGAGGTCTTGGGATGACCTAAAGACTTCTGACAGAAATTACAGGATAAGTCTGTTTGCTGGAAGTGTTTGTAGTGTTTGTCAGGTGTTTCACCACTGACCAAAGAACCTGCTGCAACTGTGGCACCTCCTCAAGTGGATTCTTTGATTCCTGCCCAGACTTTTTAATTAATCACCTTACCTTGAAAATATTTTCTGATGTTGGTCCAGCTTTATTTGAAGTGCCTTATTTAGGGGCCTTATTCAATGTAGTACTGCAACTTCAGCTTTTCTACCAGTATCATGAAAGTCTACTGAAAGTTGCTGTAAAAAATGGTGGAACAAAGCACAGAGAAGTTTATTTTATTAACGCTCATTGTTTAAAAAGCCAAACTGGTTTTCATCAAGCTTACTGTTGACAATGGCAATTCTGGGCAAAAATTGGACTTTATCCAGTAATGTATGTGAGCTTTAAAAAACGATCATGTAAATCTCAAAACTGATCTAATGTGTTCTTATCTTAAGGGATATGATTCTGATGCTCTGATCGAAGAGCTGGAATCTCAAACGCTGCTTTTAACTTACCTAAGAATAAAGGTGAGAGTCGCTCACGTGTTTGGTGTTTGAGACAGGAGAACATGGTCTTGAGGAATCTTTTAATTTCTTGTCTATGCTTTCTGCTCCATAAAGCTAGGGGGTTGTGAATTTTTGTGGTTGTAAAACTGTGGCTTGCTTTGAAAACTCTTGAGTAAATTCAGTGTCAGTTTCTTAACCTGGTGCTGGTTCTTCCTGAGGTAGGGGTATGCAGAAGGTCTGGAAGATCTGTGAGTGTCTGGAGTTCAAGGCTGTAGCAGTGCCTTTGTTCTTTGTTCACTTGGGGCTGCACATGTGTATTTTTCCTTTACAGAAAGTATTAGTGGTGATGGAGGGAGGTCTCAGAGTCATTAACTTTGAAGCTCTTTGACCTGTCCTGAGGCTTACATTTGTTTATTCAGAATATAGTAATTACGTAGATGTAGAATTACTTTGGTTGTGAATGTTTGTTTGGTTGGGTTTTTTTATATGTAATAGGCAGGAAAAAATCTTTCTGAGATGGAGAAAAAAGCAGAACAAAACTTGTTAAAGTTGTGTGAAGAAAGGGAGAGACAACAGGAGAAGCTCTGTAAGTTGAAGCGTGAAGTTCTACTCAAAGAGAGAGACCAGAAACTCAGTGAGGCATTAGACAAACAGGTAGGCTTTATATGCTTCTGTATTTAAACAGGCTCACTCACAAAGCAGTCCTTTATCCAGAGAAGATTGCCCTACTTCAGTGGTACAATGTCATGCATCTGAAAAGAAATATCTACCTCCTGTTGTGGCGTATCATGCTCTCCAGTAACCTAAGCCTTTTGTCACTTGTTGATTGTCCCTTGTGGACAGGCAAGAAGAATTCAGAGCTGTTGGGCAAGGGGTGGCAGCAGCAGCAGCAGCATACCAGCTGCCAGAGCAGTTCACAGTGCAAGTGTCTGAAAAACATGGGAGCATCCCAGCAGTCATGGCTGGAGCTGAGGTGCTGACCCTTGGATGGGAAGTGTTGGTCGATTGTGTGTCTTTTTCAGGTGGAAATACTCTCTCCTCTTGTTCCTGCTTGTGAACAGCTCAAAGAGCAATATAAGAGCTTTGCAGTTTCCTTGGATGCCACTAGACATGAGCTGCCCACAAAGGACATTCACATAGAAGGAGACACACAAGCATACCTTGGTATGGAAATGTGACTGTCAGATTTACTCTCAAAAACAGTGGATTTGGTGTGTTAAAATTCTGACCTGCTGCATCACCCTGGCCACAAGGAATCGTGTGTGCTCCCCGAGCTGTTATGGGCACAGGCTGAGGCATTAGTCCTATGCTTTGCTGTGAATAGTTCTTGTCTCTGTTTAAATACTGAACTGCACTTGAACAAGGTTTTTTATCTTGCAGCAGGTTTTTATTTTCTGCACTTTTTCTTCATCTTTTAACTGTATTTGTGGCATTCCTCTTCCTTTCTTGTTCCTAATGGGTAAGCAGGTTGCAAAACTGGAAACACTGTGACCTGTCCTTGTTTCTGTGTTTGAGAAAGTCATGTGGATAGACTAGCTGGTACTGGAAGAGCTAGAGCTGTAGAACTGGAACTGCAGACAAAAAGGGCTGAAACAGAACTAGAGAACTGTAGAACTGGAACTTAGATACATTCTGATTTGTTAGCAATTTTAAGAGCCTGTTGCTGGTGTCACTCTTCGTACACGTTTGGCTTTCACAATTTTCTCACCATGTGTTTGTGAGGATTTTCCTATCCTCTCGTTCGATGGCTGCTCCAGCTGTTTTCAGTCTGCTAGTGACTGAGGCCACTGTGAGTGTTCTGAATAAGGTCTGTGATATCTGATGTTGCAGATGAACTGCAAAAGCAGCTAACCATCACCCAGGGACTTCTGACAGAAGTGATGCCAAGCTTCTCAGGAGAAAGTGCAAAAGCATGCAGTATGCTGAAAGAGCTTAAAGAAGTTTCTCAGAAACTGGATGAAGAGCTCCAAAGGTATTTACAGCAGTGGGGTGGAAAGGCTCACTGGCTGAATTTTCAGAGGGAAATATATCTAGAGTGTTTATTGGAGGAGGGTTGATTGTGGGGGTAGTAGCACTGTTGAATTCTGTTTGTATCAGACATCTCTCTTTCTGTCCCTGTCCTACCTATGGAGGGGGGAAAGAGATCTTTGGAGTTGGCTTGTGTGTTTTAAGTGAACTATTCAGTATGCTGTTGTGGTGGTTTGAAACTGTCTTTTTAACTTTTCCTTGCAAAGTTCAGAACAGAGAAAGTGAAAGAATGTAAATAAGTCACTATTGGGTGTAAGAAAGCAAAATAACGATTGTTCTAAACACTTCCATTGGATAGATAGAAATGTTTAAGAACTATTACCCAAAACAAAGTAGGCATTCTGCGTTCGGCAGTGGGGGCAGTTGCTGGGCTGTCTGGCTGCTGTTTCTTCTTCTCTTCTGGCTGAAGATAACACGTACTGACCTTGGCAGCTAAGTTAACAACTTTCTGCTTAACTAACTCTGCTTCTCTGTCCAGGGGGGTCTGGGGGGGAAGCTCCTGGGAGAGGGAGGCCCCTTTGGGAGGGTCCCCTTGGGGGGAAGCAAAGGGAGATCGATTGTGCTTTTTCTGTTGATCATATATATTTATGAATGTTGTGAATTTTGTATATTTGTATATATTCATTGCATTTCATTGTAGATTTTAGACTCTGCTTGTAAATACAGCTTTTCATTTGTTTCCAGACTGGGCTAGCCTGGTTATTGTTGGTGGGGGGGGAATTTCAGCTCACACCGACACAGCTGTTCTCTGACACTTAGCTGAGAGTTTCAGTGAGCAAAAATAGCTCTGCAAAAGTGTAGGAGAACTGCAAGAGAAAGGATGGAACTGGAAGCACTGTACCTGTAGGAGGTACAAGCAGCACAGAAAACGTGGTTTGTTTTTTTTTTTTCCCTTGAGTATTTTATCAACACATGGGAAGTAACATGTGGGAGGGAGTAAACCATACTAAACATCCTTTCCCTCCTTCATTTCCATAGAAGAGATTGCAACTAAACCCTTTTTTGACAGGCCTTAAGGATCTGTCCCCCCCTCTCCTCCAAATTCCAACTTTTGGGAAGAAAATGTGCATTTTGAATATTTTTTTGCTTCAGGTGGCTCCATGGTAGAATGCTGCAAACATCCAGGTGCCAAGCATTTGTGGTTCACAGAAGCTGTTGTCGCCCATGGAGTAACTCATGGAACTTGCTTCTTTGTTCCAGGAGCTTCACACAAGTACAGAACCTGTCGTTTGAAGTCAGTAAAGAAGTTTCTCTACATAACCAAAGAGTATGTGAAGAGAACCATGGACTGGATGTGGTGAAGCATTGGTACTTCAGCTGAGGGGGGAAGGTACTGACAAGTGGCCACTGAGGCAGTGCCAGCACACCTGTATGAGGTACAGCTTGTCTGGTCAGTTACACCAGAACATGAAACCAGCAAATGGAACTGTTTTCTGTCTTTCTCTTGAAATAAAATAAAACTGTTTTCCCCTGCTCCAGCAGTCACCTTCATCTTTGCATATCTTCAACTGATCTCCCATACAAGCTTTTGTTTCCATCTGGGCTTACCTAAGGCTAATTCTAAACAGCAGGTGCAGTGGTGGTTGTGGAGACGCTAAACAGTGCCAGGGGCGAGCTCTGGCCTACTGCTATCCAGACTGCCCTGGTCAGAAGAGTGAATGTGAAGAGAAACCTCAAGCTTCTTCTGGGTTTAACTCCACCTGGCAGCTGGGTCAGGGAACTGCTGCAGAAAGTCCAGGGAGGCCACAAAGATGCTGAGGGGCCTGGAGCATCTCTGGGAGGAGTAAAGGCTGAGAGCCTGGTGAAGAGCAGCCCTACAGCGGCTCCAAGCAATGCTCAGCAAGAGCTAAAGGGTGGGGGACAAAAGGATGGGGCCAAGGAGTAATGGATGCAAACGGGAAGCCAGGAGGTTTCATCTGAACAGGAGGAGAAACTTTGGTGTGAGGCGGCTGGAGGCCTGGAGCAGGCTGCCCAGAGAGGTTGTGGAGTCTCCTCTGCAGACTTTCCAGCCCCCACTGGCCATTGTGACCCTGGGCAAGCTGCTGTGGGTGCCCTGTAGCAGGGGGTTGGACTGGGTGATCTCCAGAAGTCCCTTCTGTTGTCACTACTTTCATTTTATGACTATCAGTGCCCGTTTTTTTCACAGCACCTTATCCATGAGCCAGTGGGAGGGCAGTGAGTTATTCTTAGCTATTCATCTGTTATTGCTTCTCCTTCAGACAAGTTCCATGAACTATCCAGGTTGGTCACCTGTGGCAGGACCATGCTCCGAGCCGGGAACAGGCGCTGCACCTTTGGAGCTGGCCACTGGATGGGGACCTTTGCTAGGAGCTCAAGTCTGGCTGCCTAGCAGCCAGTTCGCTTCTGTGTGTGGAGACGTCGGCAGAAAGTCTCCTGTGTGATGGAACTGGTCATAGGGCAAAGCAGTGCTGGGGGCTGTGCTCTGCTGGTCTCAGAAGAATCCTCAGCAGTGACTTGAGCATTCTGGCCACTCTGCTCCTTCAGCTGAGCACTGGGGTGATTCTTTGCACAGGTGGTAGAACAAGGGTTAGAGCAGCTCGTCCTCTCCAGCAAAGGCTTTGCAGTGGGCTTGCACCAGGATTTATCCAGCTTGATTTCCCTGAATGTTTTTTCTAAGTGGTTTTGGTTTGGCTTTTTGCAGAAGTGTTTTAGGCTCCTCCACGTTGTAAGAGCCACAGAATTAGATCCTTGCCATATTTAGCACTGTACAAACAACACCACAGAGCTGTAGAGTCACTGGAGCAGGAGCTAAGCAGAAGTGACACCAATGGTTTTGTTTGCCACTCTCTGATGGTACTGGGTGCTTGGGGCTGGTTGGGATCCTAAACTGAAGACTCATTTTATTTGGGTTATCAATTGCTGTCTCTCTTTTTTTTTTTTTTTTTTTTTTTTCCCCTAGAATTAATAATGTTCTCCCTTTTGTAACTGGCATCAGTGTAGAACTAGTTTTGTTATAGCTGAGTTTGTGCAGTGCTCACTACCTACACACTCACCCTTTAGGCCAGAAGTTCTTACTGACCAGTTAAGGTATGTGTGCTCTGTGCTGGTTGTTTTGGGGCAGGAGGCTTTTCTTTCCTCTTCCAAAAAATGAAAGCAATTATGAAATGAACCAGTCAGGTCTGAGAACCTGGATGGGAGAACAGAAATGTAAGCATCATCCCCTGCAAAAAATTTATTTAATTCTCTAAAAAGAAATTGGTAAAGGTCATTTTAAGCCAGGTGTGCACTGCAGAGGTTGCCCTGCTTGGATTCTGGTATTTCTCTCACTGTGTTCTCCTCCGTTTCACTGCTTTCACCTCACTGTTTTGACCACCAGCTTAGGAGCACTGAGTGAAAGCATTTTTTTTCTGCAATTCCTGTGCTCCTTGAGATAGGATCACCAGGAGTCAACCTGAGGAGCCTGTGGTGTGAGCTGTGGTGAGTAGTAGAGCTGCTGCCCAGGAGATACTGGAGATCAGTTTCTCTCCTCCTCACCACCCCTAAAACTTTGTTCACTCTGGATTCAAATTGAGCAGATTCTTTGCTCGTCAAGAGCAAGCAAGCAGCTCATGAGCCCAGCAGCTGTTTCTGCATTTTAGGCTAATGAGAACTTATCAGATTACTGCAGCCCTCCCCGCCTCAGAGTCAGTGCCACTGTCGGGATACGGAAGCTCGCAGGGAATGTGATAAACAAACCACGGCTGGGCTACAACTGCTGGGACATGCAAAGAGTTCCAGAGCAGAAGATCTAACAGCTCTGAAAGGCACCACTGGGCCACACCAATTAAGAGCATTTCTAGTGATTATGTGAGCACTCCTGTTCAACTCAGAGAAATTATTTTAGGTTGTCTCTTCTTCTCCATTTGTGTGTGGTCTGCAACACAAGCACCTCTGAGCTTTGCAGAGGGGGCTCAGACACCTCAGATCAGTCTCTCTCAAGGTGTTTCTGTGATAATGGCTGGGCAAGACCTGTCGAGCTTCTTGGTACTTTCTTCACTGAAAGAGTTATTAAGCCCTGGAACGGGCTGCCCAGAGGAGTGGTGGAGTCCCCATCCCTCGATGTTAACAGCCAGGTAGATGCGGTGTTTGGGGAAATAGTTTCATGGTGGCTGTGCTGCATTTTCAACAACTGAGCTCAACCTTGGAGGTCTTTTCCAGGATTAATGATTTGGTGATTCTATGACTTTCAACAGAACCGTTTAACGATTATATTCCCTGTTGATATATGCTAATAAGATTAGAGCCTTGTTTTGAATGTGCTCTTTAATCATTCTTTCCTTGTAATTTTGTTCTAGAGATGCTTGAATTCCCAGAGGCAGGATCGGGCTTGTTTCTACCACTCTGTATCTGGACTGCTAAATTGCAGTAAAAAATTGCTGAAAAGTGGCAGGAGTATGCCAAAGCCAACAGGACCCTTGTGCTGCAGTTATCAGCTCCTGCATGAGCTATCTGTGTTTGGCTAGCAGGAGGCTGTCACAAAACACAAAGGGAGAACAAAACAGGGAGTTAAAGAAGTGAGTGGGGGGCTTACTGTGAATATAGTGCTGTAAAAATTAACTAAGACCTCATTCTTGTCTGGAGGTGTATAATGATGGACAGGAACACACATGCTACTGAGAAGTCATTCACAGCCTGGTTCCTTAGGTGCACAGCAGAGCACTGATCAATCTGATGTGCTCTCAGAATCTTTACCTAAGTCAGGGTCACCTCCTGTGCTTTCAGGGCTGCTGCCTCTGAGACAAGGCAGTGATAAACACGCATTCTGAGGCAGTGAAAGAGTAAGGCTGTGATCCTACCACTTGATCTTTCTGAGTGGTCCTATTGAGCTGAATTTTGCAACTGAAAGGTGGAAAAAGCAAAAGGAAGCAGAGCTGAGAGTAGCAGTGCTCACAACATCCCAGAATCCCAGCATGATGGGGTTGGAAGGCACCTCTGGAATCATTAACTTGTTTCAAAGGAGAGATTCCTTCCCCATGGAAGATTTTCCTTTTGATATTTACTGACTACAAGAAATATCAGGCAATCAGTCTCCAAAGACCACAACCCATCTGCTAATTATGAAAGTATGTGCAACCCTGGTCTAAAATGAAAAAGGCTTTGGATCTCATTTCAAACTGTTTAGTTACTGAAATGGAATTTTCTGTGCCTGCCAAAAAATGAATCCTATTCGGTGTGATGCAACAGGTGTTGGAATTCCAGCAGCAGCCTGTGAGCCACATCTGGTACTGGTTAGGAGTTTAAAGGAAGTTCAGTAAGAGCTGCTCGTGTATAAAACTGATTTCACCAGGCAGGTCCTTGGCCACCTTCATCCTCCCTCCCATGCTGCTCTCAGATCCTTCTTGCATTTATAGAAAATTGGATTTTCCTCCTGGCGTTTTAGGAATCTCAGGCACTTGTCCACACGGAAAGTGTATGGGGCACTGGTGTGGCCCTACTGATGTCAGCAGGGTGAGGGACTGGCTGTACTGAATAGATCTCTATTGCTTCTGACTAGATCCAGTTTGCATCCTGACTGCTTCTATGTTCCCATCATTATTCTGCAGAAGAAAGCGTTGCCCCCACTCCTTTCAAGCAAACGATGTGCAGTGTTGAAACCATCATAGAGGTATCTGTCAAACAAACTCCAGAGTTGGTGCTAAGTTACACTAACGTTTGCTTACTAATATCTAAAGGAAGGGAGGCAGAGCACGGACAGGTGGTGCCGGCGCTGGCTGGGCCGGGCAGGAGGGAAGCGGCTGCCGTGGCATCAGGGCCGGCCAGGCTCGGCTCTCGGGGCTGCAGAGGACAGCGAAAGTCGGAGGATGGAGCCGGGATCCCGCCGGGAACTTGTGCCAATCGGGCAGCGCACCTGGGACCGGGCGGGGGCAAGCACGACCTGGGCCCCGGTCACCTCCCTCGGTGCACGCTGTCGGGAGCGGGCGGGGAGCCACAAACAAAGAGCCGGGGCCGGAGAGAAGCGGGCACCGGGGCCAGGAGGGGGCGGCTCGGGGGCGGGGACGCGGCGGGGGCGGCGGCGTCCAGAAACACCGGGTAGCCGAGCCCGGCGGCGGGACGGTGGGGAAGGCTCGGGCTGTGCTCGCCGGGAACAAAAGGCTGTTCCTGCCCGAGGAGAGCAGCGTGGCCTGGGGCTGTCAGCACCATGTCCCGCAAGGAGGCCGGCGCCTGGGCGGTCCTGCTGACCCTCTGCAGCCTGAGTGCAGCCCAGCCCCAGGACCGGCAGTAAGTACCGGGAGGGTTGCGCACCCTGCGCCGGGCGGGGAACCTCCCCGTGAAGGGTGGCGGGGGGACGGACCAACCGCTCTGCTCGGGGCTCCGGAGGAGGCTGTGCCATAGAATCACGAGGCTTGGAAAAGACCTCCAAGATCGTCAGGTCCAACCGGCAGCTCGCCGCCAGCCGCCGAACAAAGCCTGGGAAGAGTCCCCTCGAGGGCCGCGGGCGAGCTTCGGCGGGTCCCAGAGCAGCAGCGCGTTTACGCTCGCCGGCGCAAAAGGGCATAGCACGGGGGAAAAAAATACAACAAAAGGCATAACAAAGAAGAAGAAGAAAGCCTCCTTAAAAATACCTGCCTCTGGCTCCTCCAGGCAGCGGCTGCAGAGCTTTTATCTGCGAACAATTATTTAAGGAATCCGGGGTGTTGCGCAGGGCTGCTCTTGCGCCTGGATGCTTGAAGGCAACGCTGGTTGCTCTCAGAGAGCATATGAAGCATTCTTGTGGGGAGGATCATCCAGGGAGAAACATTTCACTACGGGGAAAGTTCTCTGGCTTTTAGAAACTTAATCCGCAGCTTGTTGCACAGCTTTTCGGTGAACTTTGGTTACGGTTTGCTTTGTTCTTTATCCCAGGCTCATTACAGCCATCAGTAGCGACATTAACGGTGTGCCACGGAAAACTTATTTTCACTTGCTTACTAGAAAATGTTTTGCATCCTGCCAAGTTTTGGTGTAACCTGACAGAGCTGTTAGTAAAATGAGCGTCAAGGATCTGTCCAGTCACTGTCAAGTTAACTGTTTAATTGCCAACGCAAATATTTAGTATTAAATAGCTGTATCACAGCAGCAGAGAGTTATGTGAATCCATGTGATTTCACATATGGCCCTGGGGTGCTGTGCTGACGTGACAGTTTGAATCTAATAATTTCGTACTGGACGCAGATGGTGTTTCCCTCTGCAACTAGATCATCTATGTCTTTCTTAGCAAGAATTTGCAGACTGAGTAGTAACTATTTATTGTTATTTATTGTTGTTCTGATGAATTTTCAAAGCTGGCAACCATAAGGTTTTGAGTCTGCAAGCACCGCGTGCAATTTAACTCAGATGCCACAGAGATCTGATCTTCCTTTGGGGGTAATGGGATCTCCATGGCAATGAGGCTTGCTGAGGGAGAAATGTGGGGTTGGAATTTGATGAAATGTGACTTGGGGGTTGTAAAACACTGTTGTCCTCATCCCAAAGTGATAATTAGTCATGAACTAAAGCAACCTGGCTCATGGAACTGTGGAAAGGCATGGGCTGAGAAACTAATTAATTATCTTGTTGTAAAAAATCCTGTTGGGTAAAAAAAAATCCAGAGAGGTGTGTCATGAGGAGCACATGAATGTGTTGCTTCCAGCTCAATGCATCAAAGAGCTGAGAGTCTGTAATGCTTTTAGCTGACAAGTTCATGGCATGGTGCCATTACAGCACAGAAATGGTGCAGATTCTATGCAGGAATACAAGGATTGTGGTTTATATGGGAGGGCATCTAGGATGGCTTTCAAACACCACTTGTCTGCTAAAATAGTTATTGTTTTCCAGGGTTTTAAAACTTGCAGGATATTGTCTGGGGAAAAAAAAAGACAAAACCTAATCCATGTCGTGTCAGAGCTGAGAATTTTTGCTCAGCCTTGCAATTAGAGTTTCTGGGTTGCTTCTGTATCTGTTGGAAGTTTCAATGTGGTACATGGATGTGAGTCTGCCATTTAGAAAATGCCAACTGTCAGCATTGAGAGTCACTTCTTTTTTTTTTTTTTTTTTTTTTTTTTTTGCATCAAGTTGATCTGTGAAAATGGAGCCATGAAAAAATCACTGAGGGAAAAATATTAGAAGTATCTAAACTGTTTCAAACCGAAGCATTACCTCCAAAACTCAACTGGAGGGTCAGGTACCTCCTTATTCTTTCATGAACTTCAGCATTTTAATGATTAGCTGGTTCTGTATTTAGTTTATTTATATACAATACAAAATTAAATATGTTAGGTATGCAATAAGCATCCACATTGCTGTCTTTATTTAAATACTAGGAGTTTGTAAGACACTTGGGCTCTGTTTCTATGTGCACGCTGTGTTCTGTAATGCACATTAGATGCAGGCTCAGACTGCTGGTGGTCACAAATGTGACCCCACAGGGATGTTAAAGAGCAGTCTGTTCTTTTGTTATATGTAAAGTGGCTTACAAGTGAAGATCAGATTCTTGTTGCTATTCTTAACCATCTGCTTCCAACTTTGCTCCTCAGGGGCTATCTGATTGCAGCACCTTCTGTTTTCCGATCTGGTGTGGAGGAAGCCATAAGTGTCACCATCTTTAACTCTGCCAAGGAGACAACGGTGCAGGTTCAGTTGGTGGTCAAAGGAGAAACAGTGTCACAAGCCCACGGAACAGTTCTGGGTAAGTTCCTCTTATTCTGAACTCAAGACCTGTTTTATAAGTTGAGCTGCTGTTGGAACTCTTCAGTGTCTCTTCGAGAAATGCTGTAGGTGATAAGAGAACTGCAGCCAAATTGTTTAATTCACTGACTACTGCTAAATATTCTTGGTTGATGGTGGTAATGTGGTTTTGATGTGTGCGACCTCAAACATCCTGGGCATGTAGTTTTTGGAACACCAAGACATACAGGCCCTAGATAATTGATACTCAAGGATTTTATAGTGAAATTTTTTCCTTTTGAAACCTGAATGCTTGACCCTGGAGAGCTGTATATGGAATAAGATTAAGCTGACTTTGAAGAAAAATATAAAATTTACAACCACCTCATCACTTTCTACCCTTATGTTAAAATGAGCACTGGAAATGCAGTCTCCCCTCTCTGGACTAAGTGGTGCTGATATTTGTGCAGCTGAAGTCTTTAAAATCCAAGAGAGACACCTCTCCATCCTGTGTGTAAAGACAAAAAGTGTTTTGATTATGTCCAGCTTAATCCTCAACGAATTTACATTGGTGAAAATGAAGCTCAGTGGCACTGTTCTAGTGCTGCCAGTAGTAGTGTAAGCTGTCATCTAGGCAAGCTCCAGGCAGCCAGGCTCCTTAACCATCTATTTGTTGAACTTGGGAGTTGTACAAATGCCACTTCCTTTCCTAGAACAGATTGACTCTCATTTTATTCTCCCCTTGTCGTCTTTGAAACTGGCTGGCAATTGCTGAGCGATTCAAAATGAGTGATGCTTACACATGTGGACAACACATGGCAAAGAGAGGTCTTAGGTATGGCTGTGTCCAGCCACCAAAATATCTTCTTTGAGTGTTTGAGAATTATTCAATCCCAAAAGAGGCCAGGTCCTCTTTACAGCCAGATGATGCCCTGTGCTGAGACCTCAGCCTTGATGGTGCTCTCTAACCATAGAGCACTTTGCAGATTACCTTGGGCCAAAACTATAAATAAATGTGGACCTGGTTTACTTTGGAGAGCTCTGACAGGTATGAGTTGCTCACCCTGCAGATTGTTTTACATGATGTAGGACAATGACTTCAGGTGAAATCACAATGAAGGGGTGTTGTACGAGGCACAAGGTCTCCTTGCACTCAGCTGCAAAGTCTGAAACGTTGGTACCTCAGCTGGAGAAGAATAACTCTCTTTCTGTCTCTCTCTGTCTCTCTCTCATTTTAGATAAAGGAACAATTAAACTGAAGGTGAGTGTCAACTATCTTAAGATGGGACTTGCCTTCAACCACATCAGGCCCAGCTCTCTGAGCAGATGTGGCACAAGCACAGGTCACGTTCTGGTGCATGCACTTAAGGAGACCTTCAGAAGAGAAAGAATGGAGAGTGAGAAGAGCAAAGCTTAATCCATCATAGCTCATCTGCCAGGCCCTTACACCACTGATGCAAACCAATCGCTGCATCTGTGGCTCACTGCTCACTGTCTCTTCTTGTGATTAGCGCACAGGGATGGCAGCATGTGCTGGGAACTGAGTGATGTGGAGCATTTGGGCAGACCGCAGAAGTCCATTGTATCTCTGCTGCCCTTCAAAAGCCATGGCCTCTCGCCAGTTTGAGCTGCATTTTAGCCTTTGGCATTGACAGTATTTTGCCATCATCACAGTCCATAAAGGAAAGCTTACAGAAGCATCCAGGTGAGCTTTGTGCTCAGATGAGGACCTACTGTTAGCAGCTTTCTCTAGTATCAGATTTTTTGTTTGGTAATTTTTAACACCATTTCCAAAGTCTTCTGTTTCTCTGAGCAACTGGTTGAAAATGTGCACATGTAGCCTTCTTTAGTGGAAGCGGCACGTGTAGTTCAAATATCACATTGCTTGAGTGATAAAAAAAGGGTAGAGGAGAATTTCCTGCTGAGTTTTTTGCACCACTTTGCCTTCTTTAAAGTTTAGACGTTGCAAAGGCTGTAGTATGTTCTTCATTTTCTTTTTATTATTAGTACATAGTTACACTGAAATTCAGCAGGTGGCTGCTCTTTGCTCACTTCACTGTCAGTTATATTCCCCAGCAAGTTCAAAGGCTTTTCCACGTCTTCTTCACCTCATTGTCTGTTTTCTAGGTGCCTCCAGGACTCCGTGGCCAGGCGCATCTAAAAGTCTGGGGCAACCGGCACCTAGCAGAGGAAGGCTACATTTTCCACAACTATACCACAGTAACCATTGACAGCAAAGGGTCATCAGTGTTCATCCAGACTGACAAGCCCATCTACAAACCCAAGCAGAAAGGTAAAGTGATGTCTGAACTTTCCACATCCTAAGACTGCCTTTTTTTGGGGGGGAAGGGGTGGAGGAGGGAGAGGGAGGGGATGGGGGATAGGTTCTGGGATGAGATATTCTATTCAGTGCCAGCTGAGGTGGCTAAAAAATTTTATCTTTTCCTTTTTTAGTGTTGATAAACCTCTTTATGGTGACTTCTGACTTGAGACCAGTCAATGACAGGGTAAAGAAAACTGCTTTCTTTCTCCCTGTAAAATCTGATGGAATACTTGGGAACCGGCATTTTGTTCTGCTGTGTGTTTGTGCAGAAACACCACTGGATTTTGTAACCTCTTCAGGCATGTCTTCTGTTGGCTCCTTGTTATCCACAACTGAGGCCTTTTGCATTTGGTCACCTTACTGCTGAAGGAGACTAAACACTTTTGCAGCTCTAGCAAATACCTTGTGACTGCACCAAGCAGTTAGAGTGTTTCAGAGACTTGCACTCTCTTTAGATCATGCCCAGATCTGCACCAGTTAGATGTGTGAATGAAATGTGTTTCTCAGGCTTGTGGTTGAAGTTTTGTCACTTTGTGCACCATGCCTTACCTGCGTGACTTGTGACAAGAAGCAAAAAACCATTGTGTCAAAGCTTGCCTTTTTTTTTTTTCTCTTCAGATTGAAGCCTATGTGGTGGTGAGTATCTGCTGAACCTCCAGCACACTCCCTGAAGAGGTTCTTGTAGCCTTGGGTGAGCCACTCCCAGCTGTGACCTAGGCAGTCATCTCTGGTCCTGTGTCTCCCTGATCTTTGTGTCTTGCTTTGTCATTATCACCAGCAAAGATACTTGTTTTCTAGTCAACTTCAGAAGTCCATTCCCATTTTCCAGCCTGAGAAGAACTGGCTGGATTTACTGGGGCTCATAGCTGTGTGGTCCCACTCAATTTCTCCATTCCTCCCAATGCAGACACACTTCTGTCCTTCACCTGGGTGGGCTGGTAGAGCAGGGCCCCTCTCATCTGCATCCAGACATTATGACAGTGGACAGTGTAAATTCATGGCAAGGACAGGGTGCTCCTGAGTTTCCTCCGTGGCTAGGGGGTTGGATTTTTTTCCTTTTTAAACCATATGTTTTCTTTAGCTGTCAGCAAGCAGAATCCATCCTCTTCTGTTTGCATTCAGTTACACATTAAAGCTGACAAAACCAGCAGGATTGATTTAATCTAAAAATTGTCTTGCTAGTTGTACAGCTCCTTCGTGAGTAGAAAGAGTCTTCAGGGGCCAGCTCATTTAATCTAAAGCATCTGCCTAAGATAGGTGGAAGATCTGCCATGGGTAGTGCTCACTGGTGTGTACTGGTTCTAGAAGCAGTGTCCTTGAGTGGGTGTTGAAGTTTAGAAAGCAAATCCCCTGGTGAAGCCTCTGCAGAGTGTTCTGGGCAGGTGTGAGCCAGGTCTGAGCTGCTAGCGAGGTGTCTGCTGCAGACTGAATTCTTGGTTGCAATCTGAGTTCAGCACAACAGTGACGCTCATGGTGACTGCGATGTTTCTTATTCCCACACCACTCTGCAGGATCCTCGGGGCTCTCGTATGATAGAGTGGAACAATTTGAAGCCAATTTGTTGTGGTAAGGTTCAGATTTTTTTTTTTCCACTGCCTTTGCTCCTGAGTTGTGTTCAGTAAGTCTTGCCAGCGGTTGGGGGTGACACCGAGTTCACAGTCTGTTGTTTCCTGTTTCAGGTATTGTAAATATGACTTTTCCTTTGTCTGACCAGCCAGTGTTTGGGCAGTGGCTCATCTTTGCTGAAATGCAGGGGCACACCTACAACAAATCCTTTGATGTTCAGAAATATGGTGAGTGGTGCCCACATCAGCTCAGTCTGGTACCCACCTGGCAGAACAAGACATTGTGAAGTGTTTTTGACTGGAAGAACCCTTTGGAATTTGGAATTCGGAATTCATTTTTTGCTACCTTCCTCTTCAGTCTCAAAGTGCCCCTAACAGAAGGTGGCTGCTGTCACCCCCAGCACACAGCCTGTGACCTCTGATCAGAGAAGTGATTCTGTGAAGTGCTTCTGGACACGCAGACACTGTCAGCTCAGCTCTGCTGCCAGCATGGTGTGGCAGAGTCAGTAGCAAGTTGTCCTTCTAACTGTGTGTCTGAGTTTGGGCTCAAATCCTGGGTCACAGATCCCTCTGAAAAGTCGTCAACACCTCAGGGTGTTTTGCTAAGGCCATCTCTCCAAGACGGTCTTGGTTTTCTCCATTTGCTTATTCAGTCTGCTGAGTGCTGTTCTGTCCAACATTGGCTTCCCTGGCCTCAGCTGATGGCAAGCTGAGACCTTCTCAGAGCTGCTGTGCTTCATAATCTGGACCATATGTCTCCTTCAGAGGATTCTGTTGTATTTCTTTTCATTGTAGTATTACCCAAGTTTGAGCTGATGATTGACCCCCCTCGCTACATCCGTGACCTTTCACTGTGTGAAAAAGGAACTGTCCATGCCAGGTAGGAACCTGTCCCAAATCCAGTTTCATTGCTAGGGATTGTAGTACAGGACCAGGAGAATGCAGTCCCTGGAGCTTGGATCTCCTCTGCTGCAGCCTTTTCATAGAATTTCTGCTCATTATCAGGAGCTTTCCTATGTAAGAGCCTTTATGGAGCACATTCACAAGCTGGGAGAGCTGTGATGTTGCAGGTCCCAGTACCCACCTTGACAGACTGGGGAACACCAAAACCAGCTGGAAGCTATGAGTGATCTTCTTTCCTTTTCAGATACACGTTTGGAAAACCAGTGACAGGGAAGTTAATAGTCAATATGACTATCAATGGTGTAGGGTACTACAGGCATGAAGTGGGACACCCTGTCCTCAAGACCACACAGGTGAGGGAGACCTTTGAGGCAGCTGCCATAAAGTGCCTGATCTGTACCTTCGGACATTAATACCATAGCTGGATTTTATCTTGCTGATGGGAGAGCAGAAAATAAGTTAATAACTGTGACGATTTGGCCCAACATAATGTAAATAAGATGTAAAAATCTGGAGTATGTTTGTGATTTGGAGGATAAGAATTCCTAGCCAGAGCATTAGTCTGGGTTTAGAGCATGTAGGCTGAGGGAGAACATGAGAATGAGAGACTGGGACAGAACTAGTCCAGAGTCTGGGTAGGGGAGGAAGATGTAAGGTGTTCTCTTGCCTCCTTCCTTCTCCATGCTTAGTTCTCTCCTCTCCACGTCCTCCCAAAACACAGCTGCCAAGTCCTGTCAAATGTCTGCACTTCAGGTTTGGCTTCTAGATGCTTTTGGATTGTGAACACGAACTTCTGTTTCCATTCTCCACCCCTCTGTAGATCGATGGCTCTGCTGTGTTTGATGTCTGTGTCAAAGACATGATGCCAGCTGACGTACCAGAACACTTCCGAGGCACCATCAGCATCTGGGCCACAGTCATCAGCTCTGATGGGAGCAAGCAGCTCACATTTGATGACTCAACACCCGTTCAGAAACAGCTCATTGACATCAAGTATTCCAAGGATACCAGAAAACAATTCAAACCTGGACTGCCTTACAAAGGAAAGGTAAAATGAATAGGAGAGTGAATAGGAGAGACACTGCCATGTGGCTCATAGAAGGTTATACTAAGAGAAATTCTTCCCCTGGAGGGTGCTGAGGCACTGATACAGGCTGCCCAGAGGAGTTGTGAAGGCGTAAAGGAGATTTCAAGGTCAGGCTGGATGTGGTCTTGAGTAACCTGGGCTGGTGGGAAGTGTCCCTGCCCAGGGGAGTTGAACTAAATGATCTTAAAGTTCCTTTCCAACCCAAACCGTTCTATGGTTCTACGACACCAACTTGATCCCAGCATGTTGCACCCTGTTCTGGTGTGGTTCTCCCACCTGCTGTTTCTGTCATTGGCTGGAATTGTCTGCAGTGTGTAACTTGTTCCATATCTGAAACACTCTGCAGGTGGAAGTCACTTACCCTGATGGGAGTCCAGCTGACGGAGTCACTGTCCGAATTAAAGCTGAGCTCACACCAAAGGACAATGTTTACACAAGTGAACTGGTGTCAAGAGAGGGCCTGGTGGAGTTTGAAATCCCCTCCATCCCTACAGCTGCCCAATATGTCTGGCTTGAGGTGGGTGAAAGCTCTGAGAGGATTAGTGGATTTTCATGTAACTAATCCTGTCAAACCTGCACTGGATCCACCAGTGTTGCAGACAGCGAACCGCTGCCTTCCCGCTGCAGTTTCCTGAGCTGAATGCAGCAGACAATGGTTTTGTTCTCACTGGCAGTGGGACTGATGCTGACCGTTATGACGAAGTGCCTGTTCAAATACAGCTTAACTCTGGTATCTGGAGGGTGCTGTTGCTGTGTAAAGATGACAAGAGATGAGCAGCTGGGGCGTGTGAGGCAGGAGCTGTGACTGCAGGGTGGTAGCACGAGTGGGGCTGTCTGTGCCTGCCTAATGCTCAGGTGTGACTTTTTTCCAGACCAAAGTGATGGCTATTGATGGGAAACCATCTGGAGATCAGTATCTGCCAAGCTACCTGTCCATCAGCAGCTGGTACTCACCCAGCAAATGTCACATCCAGCTCCAGGCACCAGATAAACCTTTCCAGGTACGCTGGCTTCACAGCCCACTGTGGCAGCCACTGCATTTCTTGGCTCAGAGTCCTTTATTCTGGTTGAATCTTTCTAGCCTCTGTTTCTGGGATCCTGGACAGCTATTGTTTCCACACAGAAGCTGAAGTAACTGCACTTCAGCCACCAAATAATCGTTCAGTGTGGGCTCCACAGGGTTCTAAGACAGGTACCCTTGATGCTTTGCACAGCTTGTCATGTCCTTGTGCTGTGGGGACAAGGCAGATACAGGCAGGAGACACAGGGGTTTCGTAATCAGTCTGATGTTCTGTGCAGCTCCAGTAATGCTCACATAGGAATTTTGGTGAAAATGATGCTTCAGTTCAAGTCAACAAATGCTGAAAGATTGGAAGTGATGCTAGTGGGAGTAGCTTAATTCCTAAAGGTCCAAATTGGGGCTGTGTAGTCTCACTGGACCTTCCAATTTAAATCTCAGCTGGGTCTGTTTCGTCTTCCAGTTACCAAACTGTGAAGGTGCTTCTCTTGTCTTCTGCAGTTTCTGAGAAGTCTCTAAACTTGTAGCCCTTGGTATAAAAGTTGTCATGACCTCTCCTAAAGCAAAGCTCCGATTTAACCACAATTCCTGGTGCATACTTACTAAGAATTGTTCAGGGGTTGGTCTGTCCCCAAGCAGATGCTCCAAGGGTCTACATTTTGCTCGGCATAGAGACACTTAAGATATCTGTTACCAGCAGGCTGGTTTCAGACTCTCTGTATCCAAGTAAGAGCTTTTTCTTTTTCCTTTTATCATTACATTTCAGGAAAGTTTAATGGCTAATTAATCTTTTACAAGTTTTCTGAGGTATGGAAAGGGGATTATACACTGCTAATCTGAACACATTGTTCTTATTATAACCTGATTAGAACTAATTCTTCTGTGGGAAAGCAAGGAGTTGGATGAGCAGCTGATGTGGGAACTGTTTCCTTGCTTTGCCAACTCTTACTGGGTGTTCCAATTAGCTACATTCATTTTTTTTAAATTAATTGCTTCATCATTTGCACTGGGGAATTCTTAATACTTCCAATATGTAATGTCACGGGGCACTTCTTGGACTCTGTGGCATTCTCCTTGTGCTCATTGTGTTTTAGAGCGCGCCCCTTTGGTTTGTACCATCTGTGCCTTCTGTAATGCTAATGCTGTGGTAGTGTTGAAGAAGGAGGTTTTTCAAAGGATTTCATTGGGCTCTAACTTTGCTCTTCAGCCTTTACAGCCTTGCCTGGTCACTGCTGTGCTTTAAATGGCAGGAGAGTCAGGACTTGCTAAGGAAATCCTACTTGACACGAGTTGCTCCTCATATCCTAGGAATGAGGAAAATTGGCTGCTCCACAGAAGGTTTATTGCTGAGGCAGACATTACCCAGCCCTGGCCTGTGACTGTCCTGGCGTCTGTGCTGCTGGGACTGGTGGTACCTGGGGGATCTTGTCTCCAGGGTATTCAGTGAGTGCCTCTGGGTGTGGAATTTCAGGGCATAAAAAGTGCAGGTGGTCTGCTGCTGTAAACATCAGCTGGGTTTATCCAGACAAAAGAAGCTCTCTTGTCATTTCTTTGTGTGCTTGACAGCTTCTTGAGTGCCAGAGCTGCAAACTGATACCGAGACTTGTCTAATTTGAAATGTTCCCTCAGATCTATCCCCAGTAATTTCATGCCATGTTGGTTCTGTTTGGATTGGTATTTGCCATATGAAAATAATCACAACGCATAATCAGTTCAACTGCAGAGGCAAATCCCCAAGGACAGTCTCAGTCGCACTGTAGGCTATCAAACACACATCTCTTCCCACCCCCACCCCAGCTCTTCCCATTCTGAGCTGGACTACTGAAGGGGTGTCTAGAATCCAACCAATTCTGACAGCTGCTCTGTGCCTAAAGCTTAATTTCCAGGATTCCAGAGATTCCTTTATTGCTTTATTAATGCATGGAGCCCCCCAGCCCATTCTGGAGTCAGATACGCAGGCAGTGCAGAGCTGCACACAGGCTACTCCTGGCTGTGAAAGCAGCGTGAGCAAAGCTCACTGCTCAGTGCCTGTACTTTGGGGGACTTTAGACTGAGATCTGAACAGTTCTGTGCTTTGTAAATAAAAGCCATGCATTGTGACAGACCAGATCTCACTTTTCTGTCTCTGGATGCAGGTGGGAGAGGAGGCTTGGATTGCAGTGAAGTCCACGTGTCCTTGCAACTTCACTCTACATTATGAGGTGGCATCGCGAGGCAACATTGTCCTCTCAGGACTGCAGCCCAGAGTTGTCACCCAGCAGAGGAGCAAGAAGGGCACTGTGCCCTTTGAGAAGAGCTCTGAT
Source organism: Indicator indicator (assembly GCF_027791375.1). Classification (NCBI taxonomy): domain Eukaryota; kingdom Metazoa; phylum Chordata; class Aves; order Piciformes; family Indicatoridae; genus Indicator; species Indicator indicator. The sequence goes on along the minus strand of NC_072045.1, from coordinate 1,947,459 downwards.
ATCACACACCTCCCAGGAACAGGTAGCTAGCATCAGAAATGCAGACTGCTCCCTATGTTCAGGGAAAAACAACCTTTTCACAAAACAGTGTCCTCTTTTTGATGCTTTTCAGAGGGCATAGAATAATTTTGCAGTGGGAACAAGGGATGGATGCAAGCCCTGGATGGAGAGTTCTGTGTCTTGCAGTGTTTGGTTGGGGAAATAAGAGACTGCTCTTGATAAATAAACCTTTCAACAATGTCTTTTTTAGCACCTACCAGTGCCCCTTCAGCAGAGGTTGAGGTCTGCCGGACATTCCTCCATTTCTTGGTGGTTCACAGCATGGCTCCCCTGGGTCGTCTTCTGGTATATTACGTCAGGGAGAACAGGGAAGGGGTCACAGACAGCCTACAGTTCACCGTGGAATCCTCCTTTGAAAATCAGGTATGGGCACTGCAGTTCCAGGGGAAGGGCTGACGTCCTGGTGCTCCCTAGCCTTGTCTGCTGACTGGGGTGATGGGATATCCTGTGACATTCCTAGGTTACAGTAGCTCTCTCTGCAAATGAGACCAGACCTGGTGATGCTGTGGACATCAAAGTCAGAGCTGCCAAGTCCAGCTGTGTCTGCATAGCCACTGTGGACAAGAGTGTGCACCTGCTCAAAACAGGCTTCCAGCTGACAGCCAGGCAGGTGAGGGAGGCTCAGGGCCCTGATACCTTTTCTTGAGGTCTGTACCTCACCTTCAGGAGACAGCCTGTACAGCTCAGGAGAGCAGGCACCTCCCTTTCCCTGCAGGTTTTTCAGGAGCTTGCAGAGTATGATGTGTCTGATGCCTTGGGAGCCCCAAAGGAGGAGGGACACTTCTGGTGGCCAGGCATGTCCTCACGGCGCCGCAGGTCCTCTATCTTCCCCTGGCACTGGGACATTACCAAGGACGCTCGCTTCGCCTTCACAGTAGGGAAACTCAGCCTCAGTTCTCTGTGCAGTGTGTCTTTTGTGCTTTGCTGCTTGCAGAATAACCTTCAGCTCTGCAAGCCTTTGGGGTTTTCAGCCCAGAGCTGTTTCTTCAGGGGGTAGGCTGAGGGCAGAGACTCCCTGTCCTGCAAAGATGGGCTGGGGCGGTGGGCTGGGTAGGTGTGGAAAGAGAACAAGGCTCCTGCTGCCTTTTGTGCCTGGGAACTGCTGTCTCCTATGAATGAAGGCATTTAGGGGACAGAGTTGGCCAGCCCCTTTCTTAGGAATCCCGTGTTTTTTACTGGGAAGCTGTGTGGGCAGTTTCCATTTTTTTCCAGCCTGGCATTCCTGGCAGTGCAGAGCTGGTGATGCCTGACGTGGGAGCTGCCTTCTCACTGCAGCAGGAGACACTGGAAACTTTTAGAAAGGGTAAAAAGTTGTAACATAATATTCTGGGGAGAAATGTGTAATGATGTTGCCTGCTGCTGCCTGCTGACTACAGACACCCAGTGATGCTGGGTCCTGCTTCACATGGACTTTGCAAGCAAATGAGCTTGCTCAGGCTCTGCCCATTTGCTCAGGTGCCAACACTTTCTCACATCAACAGCCACTTTTATACAAAGCTTGGGAAGATCCTCAAGGTCCAATGAAATTTAACGTGTAAATGTTGGAATATTTACCCTGTAAATGTTGGGATGGGGTTGGGCGATTCTATTCAGAAAAGTTTGTTATGGGTACATGTATAATTCTTTTTTTCTCTTGCTAGTTTCTGTTTTGCGGTCTTTATTTTCATTCTCTAGGAAACTGGTCTGGTCGTGATGACGGATCTGGTCAGCCTGAACCACAGGCAGAATGGGGGCATGTACACAGATGAGGCTGTGCCAGCTTTCCAGCCACATACTGGCACACTGGTGGCTACAATGCACTCTAAAATAGCACCAAGGTAACATTTCTGTTGCAAAGCATCTGGTCCAGGATACTCTGAGCTATTTTTCATCTTTGTTGTTTCCCACTTCCATGCCCCAAGGAAATTGCTTGGTTTAGATAAGGCAATGGTGGGGAAACTTCTCTGTGCTCTTGATAGATGTGATAAAATCATATCATAGAATGGTTTGGGAGGGACCTTAAAGCTCATCCAGTTCCAAACCCCTGCCATGGGCAGGGATACCTCCCACCAGCCCAGGTTGCTCAAGGCCTTGTCCAGCCTTGCCATGAACACCTCCAAGCTTGGAGCCTCCACAGTATCTCAGGGCAGCCTGTTCTGGCGCCTCAACACCATCCTGGGGAAGAATTTCCTCCTCATGTCTCATCTCAGTCCAGCTTCTTCCAGTCTCAAGCCATCACCCCTTGTCCTGGCACTGCAGGGCTCTGTACAAAATCCCTCCCCAGCTCTTCTGTAGCCCCTTCAGGTACTGGAAGCCTGCTTTAAGGTCTCCCTGGAGCCTTTCTTCTCCAGACTGCACAACCCCAGCTAATGGTTGAGCACCAACTTGATGACAGCTATTTTGTTAGATTTAAATTAATTCTGGCAAAACGAAAAATAATATTTTTCAAAAGCTTCATGTGAAACTCTGCATCTCTTGGTTTTCTGTTCATTAGTTGCTGTTTCTCAATATGTGCAAGCTAGGCCTAAAATATGAGAGATCAAAGTAATTCCAAGAGAAGAAACAGGAGGGGAACATCAAGCAATGATCATGGTAACTGTGAGGCAACATCATGACCTCCTGGGAAGTCCCATGCTCTATATTCTCCCTTTTGCTTTTGCTTGGGGAAAAGATTTGGCTCATCCAAGCTCCATGTTTTTTGAGGTGATATTATTTACACTGGCTTTTAACATTGTCTGACACTCTTAAGTCCTTATTTGTCTCCAGTGTGTGTGAAGTGTGTGGGGATCGTTTGGTTTATGAACAATTTTTAATGCTTCTGCACTAGCTTGAGTTGTAGTTGGTGGCGTGAGCTTGCACGCAGGTGGTCACACTGATGTCTCAGTTACTGCTGAAGCTGCCTTGTTGAAAGAATTGATTTCCAAGGATTTCTTTCTTGTTCAAGCAGAGCAGAGAAGAGAAAACGAACCTTCTTCCCTGAAACATGGATTTGGCACTGCCTCAATGTCAGGTATATCCAGAGGGTTGTATCCTTGTTGACTACAATGCTCTTTTACACCCACTGAAGTTACCCTGGCATGCTCTGACAGTCTTTGTTGGTTTTGCTTTTCTTCGTTGCTGCTTTCGTCAGTAACCTTTCTCTGGAGTGTTTTCACCTGGTCTTGCAGTGCCCTCACTCACTCACACCCCTGGGTAATTCACCACAGTGTCACCAGCAAAGGAGCATTTTTGGGGGAGAAAAGCAGCAGTGGTTTGGTCCAACACATTTCCAGGCTTCACTCACTTATGGACAGGGCACATCAACAAGTTAGTGATGAGCAAGCTGGGATACAGGTTTGCAGTGAGTGGTTCATGTGAGGAGCTGCCTGTGGAATAAGCTTCCCTTGCAATCAGTGCAAGCAAGGCTGCTCTTGCAGCAGGAAGGGGCTGCAAGGTATAAAGTGGTGCTGCAAGTCCAGCTCTGTCCTAAAATCTTCATGTGATCCAGAATTCAGTGTACCACTGGAGACTGAAGGGGAATGGGAAAAGTTGATGAGTTCCCAGCCAAGACCAGCGCCTCAGGAGTGGCAGTTTTCCTTTGCAGCAGGGAATGAGTTGGGTCTGGATTTGTATTTGGATGCCAGGGTAATTAAGGAATGTCAACTTCAAGCAGTGGTGCTGCTCTTCTGCCTTTCCAGCCCTGTCCTAGCATCAATTGTTCTGTGTGCTCGAGTGGGAAAACAGTCCCAGAGTGACATGTGAGGACATGGAGGCAGAGGAGCTGCTCCTGTAAATGCTGCTCTCGTTTCACCATGCCCTGGTGAGTGTTCTGCAGTGATCACTTTTCAAACTACACAGGGCCTTCTTTCTCTTTCATCCAACACAAAAGTGTTTCCTCCAAGCCTTCATTTGCTGCCTAATAAATCCTGGCTTCCACTGCATACAGCTGGAACTAAAAAAATGGATAACCAGGTAACTAATGCCTCCAGAAACAGCACATCCAGGGCAATTTGAAGCAATTATTAAAAGGCTTCTCCAGGTTTGCAAGTAAAGTTCATGCTCAATAAATGATGACAAATTAAATTTGACAGGAACTTGCAGCAATAGTATTCAAATCTGTTCAATTGAGCATGAAATATGTGTTGTAGGAATACACAAAGAATTCCAGAAAGTGCCTGTTGGGGCCTCAGCAAGCTGGGGCAGTTAATTATAAGTGGGGGAGTGTGGAATAAAAAAGTTGCAGATTGCATTTTCTCCACTTCATTTCATTAGAAACAACTGTGTTGAGCATTCCTGGATTTCCACTCTCTTGAACAGGAAGAATTTTTATATATTTTTTTTTCCTTCTACTATTTGCAATTATAAGGTACAATTAAAAAAAGAGAGAGAGACTAAAGCCCAATGTCAACTTCCCAACCCAATTCTGAAAGGTCCTGCAGCGTGGCTATAGGGTCTGATGGCTGGGCTGTGTGCTTTGGCCCTTGCCCAGTAGAGTAAGTGCCCTCATGTGTGAAAATCGTTAATGCTGCTTTGGGCTGAGTCCCAGTACAGAGAACATCAGCTGCAACAAACTGGCTGCTTAAAGAGGTGGGAATGCTGCCAGCTCCAGAGCTAGGACAACTCCGCTGCTGCTGAGGGTTGCAGGTCAGGGCAGGTACCAGCTACCCAACTCTAGTTGTGGTGACAGCTTCAATGCTAAGGAGGTGTAGGGCTTCAGAGAAGGTTAAATAACTTTGTGCTGTCAAACCAAGTGCAGTTCCCAGGCTCTCCACTCTTTGGTGTGAGCTAGGGGGCCACAGTCATTGGCTTGCAGACTGATCCAGCCTCACGAGTCTGTTCAAAGGCCCAGGGAACTCTAGTTTTTCATCAGACCACTTGTTTGAATCCTTTTCCTTCTGCAATATAAATGCACAGAGCAGTACCTGATAGGCTGCCTCATTCCAGTTACAGGAGTTCAGGCTCAGTGAACAGTGCATCTGTTCTAGAGGATAAAAGCAGAGCTGCTTTGTTGGTAGCTGTGTGTGAGTAACCCTCAGCTGAAAAGCAGTGAAAGCCCAGCCCTTCCCTTTGTCCTGGTGGCAGGCAGTGGTGTAAGGCAGTGTCTCCTGCTGTAGGCTCACAGAGCTTGTCCTGAGGACCTTGCTTTCTCCTTTTCCATGCCAGCTAAAATGCACACTGCCCTCAGACATGCAGAGCTAGCAGCATGTGGATCAAGCTCTGGGGAATAAATAAGAAGTTGAGAGGAAACAACCTTAGGGTGTACTCATAACTGCACCAATCATCCTGCCAGCTGAGCCATGAAATAGCTTTTGTTCTTGCTTTAGAGGAAATGTTTTCTGTTCAGGCAAGGCCAAAGCTGCTTTGCAGGAGGGAAATAGCAAAGTCTACATAAGAAAATTGAATTTCTGTTATTATAAAGCATGGAAGAGGATAGCAGGTTTATGATACCCTGTTGTGATATGCACAGGAAAGAGAAATACTCGGAAGAGAAATTTGATTTTTAATAGTAAGTTTCCTTATTCCTTCTTTCCTTATTGAAAGAAAACTATGGTTTGGAGATCTTCTGAGTCAGGCATGCCAAGGACCAACCAACCAAAGTGCTTCTGTATCAAAACATGCTCCCCAGGACCAGCAGCTGCTGAACTTGGTGTCTGGAAAACTTCCCCTTTGCTCTTATGTTGAAGCAGAGTCTCCCAGGTAGCAATGTATACAGGACAGTGGGTTCCAGCAAAAGTTACTGTTGTGTGAGATAAATTATTGCTGAACTGTTCTTGTCCGGGACCTCTGTCAAAGATCCTTCTCCCCTTCCCCCCCCCCCCCCCCCCCCCCCCCCCCCATCCTTCTGGCTTTTTTTCCTTCTTCCTCTCTCTCCCTCTTGCTTTCCTTTCTTCTTTCTTTTCATACTTGGTACAGATGTTTGCCCCTAAGCAAAGCGACTCTACAATGCCTGTAAAGCTTTTAAGCCAGTAAGAATTTGTACTAGACTTTGTTTTGCTTAAGCAGCCGCTTGCTCTTCTGCTCCTTAGAACTGTGTCTAGATCTCAGAGAGCCTGCTGGTAAACACTGAGCTATTTCTCAGCTGCTGTTCAGAGCAGACACTGCTGCTGTCCTGTGTTGGCTCTGTGTGCTTTAGCTTCATGCCAAAGCATTTCATTAAATCTGATCACTCCAAGTTATTCCTTCTTCTGTTTGGCAGTAATGTATCAGGAGAAGCACAGCTGCGTGTGGAGGTGCCAGACTCCATCACTACCTGGATTACTGAAGCTGTGGGGCTGTCTGAAGAGAAGGGGTTGGGCATTGCCAGGCAAACAGAACTGAAGACATTTAAACCTTTCTTCATTGATTTCACCTTGCCATACCATGTCATCCGGGGAGAGCAGACCAAAATCCCACTGACTGTCTACAATTACTTAGCTGTCTGTGTGGAGGTAACAGCCCTCTCTAGTCCTGTCACTAAGTTACCAGGTGCTGTGTTATCATTGGGCTTCCCTGTGCCATCTACAAGTTACAGTGGATAAGCAGTAGGGATAAAGTAGTGATAAGCTCAGCTTGAATCCTTTGCTGCTTTTCAACATGAATAAGTCTCACTGCTTTATTTGCATCTAGCTTGGGACAGCTGTAGGAGTTTGAAGTGTCTTGTGACACCTCAGAAGTGGAAACACTAAAGAATGAAGGGAAGATGATTTGGAAGCTTATGCTGAACCACAGAGAAGAATTTCCTTCATAATCAACAAGCTGCTGGAAGCAGTTTATTTGGAAAGAATATGGTGTTTTTCCCAAGAAACCCTGTGCCCAGGTGTTTGCTTCTCAGCCACTGCCTGCTTGCACTGGTAGCATTCTGAGGCAGCTCTGGCACTGTGGAGCTGCAAGCCAGGCTGCCGGGTGGGCAGGTTGCTGGGTCTGCAGAAGGAACCATCCCTGCATGCCAGGATGTTCTGCAGCACCTTGTGGGTTTCAGATTTTTTGTATATTTTTATTGGGTTTGCAGCTTTAATTTGTGATCATTTTTATAGGTCCATGTGAAGATTTCTGTTCCAAAAGGCATAAAGTTTGTGGGGCACCCTGGGAAGCACCATCTGACCAGAAAGAAGTGCGTGGCCCCTGAGGAAGCTAAACCTACCTCTGTCGTTCTGTCCTTCAGTGAGCTTGGACTGAGCAACATCACTGGTAGTATAGAAATAAAAACAGCTTGCTGCCTGTCAGCCTTGTGCAAGTGTTTCTTCTGATTCCTCTTTTAGAAGGAAATTCCCATGTCCCTAGTACTCCAGAATGGAATCATTCATTCCCTTTTCTGCCAGCTTAGATTTTCAACTTAATTTGTGTCTTAGAAACTGCCTCTGCAGTGTACTGCAATGAGCAGTCTCTGTCAACAAGCTGCAGGAGGCTCTTTAGTCACCAGTTCTCCTGCTGTGTGGTGTCTAAGGTGTGGGTCTGTTATATCTTCCTCAGAACAGAGAGGATTTTTCAATAAGAAAATAATAAATTCTGTTCCTCTTTCAAGCAAATAACCACAGGAAAATTTGTGCAACACTGAAAACTAGGAAAGAGTTTCTCTGTTGCCCACTGATGGTCCAAATACTGTCCAGGTTTAGATGTGACCATTCAAATGCAGAACAAAGGTAATGAGAGAGAGCTGCAGTTGCAAACCACTGTTAGTAGCTGTTCAGTTTAGATCCTGAACTCATGAAGGTCTTCCATCTCAAAGCCTCTTCTTACCCCTTCTGCTCCTTAGCAAAAGCTTTTGCTTATGGTGAAACCAGCTGCTGCCAGGAGGGGATGCAGACCCTGAAGAATAGCAAGCACCTGGAGGACAACGACATGGACAGAAGGACCCCTGTGGGAGTGGATTATGTTCGCAGTAGTGTTACCATTGAAGTAAGAAAAGAGGAATTTGGGTAATAATTCAGGGGGAAAAATAAGTGCTTGGATAAATCGTGAATAGGTTTACAAGAGTCTTCAAGTTGGTTTCTGATCTGTTTCCATGATGGGATGTGATTGCAGTGGGGCATGTGTACAGAAAGAGCCCAGCTGGTCCTCAGTACTGTTCAGGAGAAAAAGGGATAGAAATTTTATCAGATAAGCTTGGCTCTGTTAATCTAAGTAATGTGCTTAGACCTTCTGTTCTCTGCAACTACCTGAAAGGAGGTTGGAGTGAGGTGGGTCATGGTCTCTTCTCCCAAGCAGCAAGTGACAGGATGAGAGGAAACAGCCTCAAGTTGCACCAGAGGAGGTGTAGGTTGGACATGAGAAACAATCTCTTCCCTGGAAGGGTAATCAAGCCCTGGCCCTGGCTGCCCAGGGCAGTGGTGGAGTCCCCATCCCTGGAGGGGTTTCAGAGTTGGGTAGATGTGGTGCTGCTCTAGCACTGGGCTTGGGTTAACGGCTGGACTTAAAAGGGCTTCTCCAACCTAAGCGGTTTCATGATTCTGTGCTGGGGTGTGAGATGGGCTGGCAGTGGTTAGCATCTCTCCAGCTAACAGAATACAGGCTTGTAACCTTTCTGCAGAAGATAGGAGCTCCCCAACAGCAGCAGAGGTATTTTTGTATCTGTAAGCAAACCTGAGTGGCTGTTACTGTTAATCCAAGCACTGTCTTTAATGTCTGGATTTCTGTCTTCCTATAGCCAGAGGGACTGTCCAGAGAATATACCTACAGTGTGTTCTTCTGCCCAAATGGTGAGTTCAAATGAGATATTCAGCCTGTTTGATTTAGTTATAAATAGAACCATATGGCTTCATCCCTTGGAAAAAAAAAAAAAAAAAACAAAAAACAAAATCTTTGTTTCCATGTCTCTGATGAGTGATGGTGTGTAGGAGGAATTTTTGAATGGAGTCTTTCTTACCTGGCTGGCTAGTTATGAATTTTCTGTGCCTGCCTAAGTGATTTCTGGAAATGGCAATGAAATTCCTGTACTTTGTAAACAGCTGCAGTGTTCAGCACTGTGGACAGTAACTGGGGCTGTGTTGTGTCTGCAGCTGATGTTTTCACATTCAGTCTGGAATCAGAGTGTTCTTTCTGCCTGAGATTTGGATAGCTCAGAGCTGGCTCCAGCAGCTAAACAGAAATGCTTTTGACCACTAGATTAGAAATGAAAGAATCACTTACAGACTTCATAAGAAATCCAGCTCAGCAGTTTGAATTGAAGGATCTTCTCCACTGGAAGGGAGAGAAATAGAAAATGGGAAGAAATAGCCACATAAACTTTGACAGTTTAAGAGAAGCTGGGAGAAAGAGCCTTAGAAAAGGTTTGTTTAAAGTGTAGTGGTTAACTGTGGGTTGTTTTTGAAACATGAACTGAGCTCCCATTCTTACAACATTCTCTTCTCTTTCTGACTAGAGAAAATCCACATCTCTACCCCCAACAAGTATGAGTACCAGTATGTGCAGAAGCCTGCCCAGATGACACAGTTTGACATTGCTGTGAAAGCACACAATGATGCTCACCTGGCCCTGTCCTCTGGGCCACATGACATGGCAGAGATGGCTGAGATTGTTATTGGTGGGCATCAGAATACCAAAACATGGATTTCCATCAGCAAAATGGGTGAGCCAGTGGCCAGCAGGGACACAGCTGGCATCCTCTCCTGGGATGAATTCCGCAGCTTCTGGATCAGCTGGAAAAATGGGATTATCCAGGTAGTGAATTTACCTGTGTAATGTGTGGAAGTCTCTTTGCTGTCTTAAATGGGAGTTGAGCACACATGGCGGGATGTCATGAGGCACCTGCAGGAGGTGAAAGGTTCGCTCCTGTTGCTGGTTCTCTCTGAAGGCTTGGTCAGGCTGTTTTCATCTATCTGCTTGCCATGTTATGTTCTCAATACCTTCAGTGCTTTTAGCGCTAAGTGAGCTGGAGGCCTTGGAGTTCAAGCCTGTGGAATTCGCATGACATTTCCTTCGATTGTGTTGTGAGACAGCAAGAGAAAGCTGCTGCTCCGTGGTGCTTTCTGGTGCAGACATCACACTGGGTCCCAGGATGCCGGGCAGGTGACGTTGTACCTGTGGGCTCTTGGGACTGCATGGTTCTGTTGTTCCTTTCAGGTTGGCCATGGTACTCGGGTGCTAAATGAGTCTCTTATTGTGGAGTGGAGAGCTCCCAGGCAGCTTGAGGTGAAGTACATTGGCTTTTCCACAGGCTGGGGGTCAATGGGAGAGTTTAAAATTTGGAGAAAAGAAGAGACTGATGAAAATCACAATGAAGCATTTACTCTTGGAGTTCCTCACAACATAATTCCAGGATCAGAAAGAGCTACAGCTTCAATAATAGGTATCAATTCTGAGGAGGTATCACTAGGTACCAGTTATCAAATAGGAAGAGCTACTCCAGCTGTTGCTTCTGAGCAGTACCTGGACACCAACTAAGATTGTGGTGGGCAGTTACAAACATGTGTGCTGCTTAATTCCAGGACAAATAATTGTTGCAGGGGGGGGGTGTGTGTGTCATTTGTTTGAACCATGTTCGAGTTGAAAGTGACTTCAAGTAGATACCAATGAGGGTTGCACAGAAGCACTGTCAGTTAGAATTCATAGTATTCATTTCATCATCATCATCACCCATGGTGCTAGATGTGTTCTAAACTGGGGAGTCATGGATAGTAAGGCTCTGAAACGTGGTGCTTGTGTTACTAGCAAGAGCCTGAATGGCTGAGACTTAGCATTTGAAGGACTTCCAGCTGCTGACAGAGTTCATTTAAGCTGACTGTGTAGAAATGAGTGTGATGCCTTGATGCTGAAGAGATGCCTCTTGTTCAAACAGGAGATGTGATGGGTCCTACACTGAACAACCTGGACAGTCTGCTGCATTTGCCCTTTGGATGTGGGGAGCAGAACATGATCCACTTTGCTCCTAACGTTTTTGTCCTGAAATATCTGCAGAAAACCAAACAACTCAGTCACGAGGTGGAGACTGAAGCTACTGATTACCTTGTTCAAGGTAGCTCATGCTTAGCACTTAGAGGAGAAAAGGCTTCTAAGGCAGAAGAGATCTTTAACAGTGTCACATTGTCCCTTCCACTCAAGTGTCCCAAGTAAGGCATCCTCGTGGGATGGCCTCACAAGTTAAGAGATTTTGACTGCAAGATATTTTCCCTTGCTATGCTGCCTGTATTTGCCCTAGTTTATCAATTATGCTTATTAATTGATAGTTTTTGGGGGTTTGGTGTGTTTGTGTGGTGGTTTTGTTTGTTTGTTTGTTTTTTAACTAAGGCAGATTCTTTCTATGTTTAAACATTTCAGAGAGTCAAGGAGAAATGAACATAGTAAAAATCTGTACCTTTAGGTTTTACCCTTTCTAAAAAATTTTACTCTTTCTAAAAAATTGGTGCTTTAGTCACTGAATGCTCTTCTCTGAACTTTCTATTTTAAACAGTATTTATACCCAAAAGCAAAAGTTAGTATCCAGGGTAGTCAACCTAGAGCCACATAACAGAGGCTTTTATATGCTTTTCAGTGTCCTTTCCTGTCTCACTGAAGAGCCCAATGCAATCCAGCTTTCTTATGGACAACAGTCCAAGAGCCTCAGCATTTGTTTGGGAAGAGCCACATGCAGAGGAGTTTATAACCAAACACAATTCTCAGGACAAGTTAAGAATTCTGGGTCATCCTTGTTTTTAATGAACTCTAAAGGACAAAGCTGTCTTGTATGTGTGTCAGACAATAGTCATGTCATGAAATCAGAGGTGACAGGATTAGGTAGCTGTCCTCTGACAAGACAAATATTAAAATGCAGTGTCAGAGATTTCTTGTGCTCAGCAGCAAAAGCCCAGTGCTGCTTCCTCTGCCTGGCTGCAGCCACTTCACTTGTTTTGTGTGTGCTGAGAGCAGGACAGAGGGAGTTTTTTAATAGCCTGGGTCAGGGTTTCCTTTGCAGTATCATTTGTTTTAGTTTCTTTTCATGAATCTGCAAGCCTGCCAGCTTTTTGGCTACAAACTCTGCCTCCTAGCTAACCCTTACAGAAGAAATCCTCAAGAGTTTTAAGCTTTTCTGGGATTTTTGAAGCCCTGTCCAGCATAAGATTTAGATGGGAAAGGCTCTTTGCTCACTCTGGAAGGCTGTTGTAACTTGCCAAGCCAGAAGACTCGTTTATCACTTAGTCACCTATCATAAAGTGCTGATACCCCACAATTCCCAGATATTTCCTGATCTTGAGAAATGGCCTGAGCTAAACTAGTCAGTAACTGTCCTACTTTCCTACAATGCAGTAATACAGAAGCAGGTAAACAGCTAAAAACTGGACAGGTGAACCTCTCCAGCCTTCTGACCACTCCTTTCAGTGCTTGGACTCACTCAATCCCAGCATGGTGGGGATTAGAAGGGACCCCTGGAGATCATCCAGTCCAACCCCTTGCTGTGGGGACAGCCCCGCAGCAAAGAGGTTGCCTCAGGCAACTAGTGCCAGATGGGCTGAGTCTTCACTCACTTTGCATGCTTGGTTTTCTGTGAGGATTTCTGGGTTCCCCCAATGCTTTGTGACTTGCAGGCTACCAGCGGCAGCTGACCTACAAGAGGCAGGATGGGTCCTACAGTGCTTTTGGAGAGAGGGACTCCTCGGGCAGCATGTGGTGAGTGGCTCTTTAAAACAGAGTTAGAAAATCCAGTGTTTGTTAAATGGGAAAAGTACACCAGTGGCAAGGAAAGAGGAGTAATTTTCCAGCTTCCACCATGGTATCACACAGAGAACAGAAACAATGCTCAGTGACATGGACTTGCTGATTCAGTGCTGCTGAATGCTCAGGCTGTGCTGGTAGGTGTATTCTAGATGCTTCCAGACTCAGGGGCAGTTAAGGGCATTGCATCTACTCATATGCCCAAGCTTTAGCCACAGAAGCTATAGTTAAGGATCATATTTGGTCTGCTGGAATTGGAGTAGCAATCTCTGAGGCATTTGAGCATTTAATTCCACTAGGGAATGGCACTCCACCTGAAGCATGTACAGAGAAACCTGCTTCTCCAGAAGTGGCAGAGACTTCTAATAGGGTAGGAAAAAAACCCACACCAAAACCAACCCCAAAAAAACCCCAAAGAAGTCTTTCTCCCAAGTGCTTTATACCCCCTCGTGGGTGGAATGGAATGATGTGGATTCATGCCCTGAGAATTGAAGAGCAGGACCTTGCAGAGTCACTATGAGAGCCAGAAATCATCCAGCTGAGGAGTCAGGTCATCCTACTGACTTCCCTCATAGGAGACCATGGCCTCTAGGGTGGTACCTTACATCCCCTCACCTTGTTAGCTGCCAGTGATGGTTCAGGTGTGGTAGACTCTTGTCTTCATTCATTTGCTTGTATTGTCATTTGGTTTCTCCATCTGCTCTGCATTTTGCTTTAAACTGATTTTCTTCATGAGCTCATCTGAGGGGAAGGACCACTTCTGTGATGCCATATCTGAGACAGTAAACTTTTATCTCAGATCTGGCATCTCTCAGTCCCTAGATATGAAATATGGTGACACAGAATTACTTAACACTTGAAAAATCCCCTGCCAGGCAGTGTGCTTTCTACCCTCCCATTCTTCAGGGGCTTGTAAAGTGAATGAGTCAATCTCCCAGAGCTGGCAAAGCTCACACTTGCTGCATGTCAGAGGTTTATAATTCCAAAAACACTTTTGTGGCTTTATTAAGCCTTGATTCTGCATCAAGTCTAACACAGCCTCAGACTTCAGCACTGGGGCTGGATTACTTGAGACAGTAATAAAATTGGGAAAATGACTCTTTACAAATAATTCCATGTTTATAAGGAATTGATTCTTAAGTTAAAAGTTTTAATAACTTGGGAAGCAGATGAGTACCTCTGAAGGGGAACTGAACTCAGAGTGTGCCATAACTATGACAAAGCTCTCTTTCAGCTACACTTTTCAATGTGACCCCACCACTCTTATCCAGAAGCGTGGGCAATACGCAGTTGTTTTCAGCATCAAGAATGTCTTTAACAGTGTTCAGTGTTTCCCCAACAAGATATTTACAACTTATGCTCTCTCAGAATGTTGCTCTCCCCTCACTGATGCATCATTCTGAATTTTTCTCAGTAAAAATGCTAAATTCATATTTACAGGCTAACAGCTTTTGTCCTCAAGTCATTTGCCCAGTCTCGAGGGTTTATTTTCATTGATCCAAAAGAACTGACAGCAGCCAAAGACTGGATCATCCAGCATCAGAAAGAGGATGGCTCTTTTCCTGCTATGGGCAGGATACTAAACAAGGACATTCAGGTAAAAACTGTACAGACTCCCAATCATGCAATAGGTGCATTTCTACAGCTATTTTCAAAGCATGAAGTGGTGCAGTTTCCTTATGCCTCATATGAATTGCACCAGAGAGGTTGGAGTAGAGTGGGGAGAATCAGAAGAACTTGAGTGAAACCAGTCTCTGAGCATGCTTGGGAGCTGTTAGGTCTTGCAAAACCCTTCAGAGCCAAGTCTTGGAGTGATTTCATGTGTTTCAGCTATTGCTTGGGAAGGAAGGGACAGTGCTGGATTGGTTCCCGAAGTTCATGCTGCTTATTTATAAATGAGAAGAAGTTCTGGGATGCCACAGCTTCTTTTGTAATCAGGACGTGTTCTTTGCCTTGCTTCAAGAATCTTTTTCCAGCATCCTTTCCTCTAGTTTTCACGCAGTGGTTTGTGTTTGTTGTCCTCCAGGGTGGAATCCATGGTAAGATCTCCCTGACAGCTTATGTGGTTGCATCTCTTCTGGAGACAGGTGTAACTTCTGAGGTAACACAAACTTGGCTGAAATAGCTCTGCTGCATTCTTCGCTTGCTCTTCAGCAGCTGAGGGAAGGAGCACGGGTGGGGGGGGTGAGGGGGGAGGCGCGAGGAGGTCTGCACAGGTGGAGTGGGAACGTTAATACAGGAGGCACTGTGGGTGCTGCAGCATGTCTTGGTGACCTGTATCCAGATAAAACAGCTGCCCATTGGGGCAAAACCCAGAGAGACTTCAAAACAGGCAGTGCAAGCAGCAGTATTTGTTTGGAGTCATAGAATCTTGGTGGCATCCCTGTAGTGTTTGAAGAGTTGAGCCCATGCTGCTGCTGCAAGCAGATACCCCCTAGATCCCAGTTCCTGTTGGAATGGAAGGTCTTCAAGCTTATTAAAGAAAAATTAGAACTCCTTCAATGCTCCTAGAGCCACTATGTGCCTCCCCTTAGTGGTGTCCCCCTCTGAGAAGGGATGTGATGATCTTTCAGGCTTCTGTGTGGCAAGGCAGCATTTCTGGTTTTTGAAGTGCACTTTCTGTGGATCTAAAGGTTTTCAGAGAGGAGATCTGCAAGTGTTCCTAATGATCCTAGCTAGGAAATGAGGAAGGGGAAGGTTAGTGCCACAGGGAAATCAAAGGAAACCGAATTACATCAAGTCCAATTAAATTGTTTCTATAAATTATCAGAGCCACATTCCTACATGGTGAGGTCATTGAGGGAGTTAATAAAACATGTTTGTTGGCTGCAGGGACCCCTGGGAACCTTGGCCTTTATTATCCTCTGGCGTCTGCTAGACGCTCCAGAGTGTCAGGAGCACAATCAGACACAGAGCGGCCAGCTTGCTTCTGCTCTCTGCAGCTGCTGCCTTACAGGGCCATGTGCTGTCTTCAGCTTTAGGGGGAAAAATGGATCTCAGTGTTACTCTAGACCATTGCTGCTATCACAGAGTGTTAGGGGCTGGAAGGGACCTCGGCAGATCATCTAGTCCAGCCCCCCTGCTAGAGCAGGATCTGATATGCTGCCTGCTCCTTTCTTTGGGTTTGTGCTCCCTGGCTTTTCCTTGGAGACGGAAGGTGCCAGTGCTGCTCTGCAGAGAGCCAAATGCCTCTTTCCTGGCTGGGGGTTTTAATGGAATAAAGTGATTCTTGCTTCTTTCCTTGAAATACAGGAAGAAAGAAGAGCTGTTAACAAAGCAAAACACTTCTTGGAGTCCAACTTGTATTCAGCAGCAGACCCCTACACGACTGCCCTGACTGCGTATGCCCTGACGCTGCTGCGCAGCCCGTCTGCGGCCCTGGCGCTGCGCAAGATGAACAGCTTGGCCATCACCCAAGGTATGCTGCTGCTGGCAGCCCCTGTGCTGACAGGCCTCTTGCAGGAGCACACAAAAAGCCCCTGAAGCTTGCATGACATGTTTGAAACTGTGGAGTAGAGAGGAGCTGAGGTGGGCACTTCCTACAGCACTGTTTGACTTTGGAAGTCCAAAGTTTTCCTACTTCTCTGTAGAGGGCCAAGCACCTCAGTTCCATGAATGCAGCTGATGCTGAAGGGAGGCAGGCACCCTGGAGGCTCTGCTGTGCCTTTCCTGTCAGAGTGACAGTTTTCCTTGGAACATGGCTCATTCCTTGATGTGTGTTTTATTCCAAAACCCAAGAACTAGCTGATGTGTCATGCTGAACCATCTTTGTGGTTGCAATGGGAGCCTCTTGCCCAGAGGATGCTTGTCCAAAAGCAGGGACAATGCAGTTCAGGGCATGAGTCTGGTCTCTGAGTCAATGCAAAAGTAGAATTTGATTCCTCCCACACACAGGGACTCTGCAGCCCTGCTGTAATAACCTGCATGTACCTCTGCCCTGTCATTCCAGATGGGTCCACACACTGGAGCCTGACAGGAACTCTTGTTACTGATGAAGATACCTTCATGGGGTTCAATGATGGTCTCTCTCAGTCAGGTACTTGTACTGCAAAGCCAGAGATGAGGGAACAGTCAAGTAGAAATAAAGGTTATCGATTATGTGAAGGAATGAGTTCACATTGGAAGCAGAGATCTCTTTGGAACGTGATGAATCTTGGCTGCAGACATCTTTTTAACTTCATTTTTCTCTTCTTGTGTTTACTTCTACAATGCTTAAACTGAAAAAATAATAAAACCCCCAAGCTTGTTGCCTAGATTTTCACTTCTACATTGTATTTTGATTATCACGTAGTTTTGTAATTGTTTTTTTTTTTTGCCTCCTCTCTTTCAGTTGTTTCTGCAGAAGTGGAAATGACATCCTATGCCCTTTTGACATACACAGTCCTTGGAGATGTGGCCTCTGCGCTGCCAGTGGTGAAGTGGCTTTCACAGCAAAGGAATGCACTTGGGGGGTTCTCATCCACTCAGGTGGGCAGCCTCTGGAGGAGGCAGCTCCAGTGCATTCAGAACCCCCTGATTCAGGAATGGGCAATGCAGGGTTTCCATCTAGAGTCTAGGCAGAAACTGTCTGTCCTGATGAGAAGAAAAACTTCCCAGTTCTCTTTGCTGCTTCCTTCTCAAACTGATGATTTGAGAGGAGCTTAGGTTTTGTTCTTACAGATGACAGGAAAATTGGACAAAACCTGATATTGCTTTTGCTATCTGAGTTAATAAGGAAGATTATGCTGATGTCTGTACAGCACAGTGCTTGCTTTTAAGTTTACTGTGCTCCTATATTCTTCACCACTCTGATCAACCCTCTTGTGATCCCTAGGACACATGTGTAGCCCTGCAGGCTCTGGCAGAATATGCCATCCTTTCTTATATTGGAGGAGTCAACCTGACTGTTTCTCTGGCTTCTACTAATCTAGACTACCAAGAGACCTTTGAGCTTAACAAGATGAATAAGAAAGTCCTCCAGACAGCAGTGGTAGGTGGCTTTGTGGTTGTGTAAGTGCCCTGTGTGAGCTGGGTTCAGGATCACAGCTCAGAACAGTTCAGTAATGGTAAAAGCACAACTTGGGCACTGAGATCTTGGGACTTCCGGGGGGTTTCTGGCTGGGTTCTGATACAAAGGAGGCAGCATTCAAAGGTGGTTTTCACCAAAACTAGTGCCTGAGGCTTATTTTGTGATGCTGTTTGGTTTTACCCTTGTTAGATGCAGGCGGCTGAAGAGAGTAAGCCATACTGCCTGCACTTCTCCAGCCTCCTGCATAGCCAGAGAGATTTCATACAGACTAAAGCTGAAATGGATGTTTGTCTCCATTCTGAGTGCCTTGTCTTGTCTGGTTCTTAACTGTGGATTCTCTCCAGATCCCCAGTATTCCGACGGGGCTGTTTGTGAGTGCCAAGGGTGAAGGCTGCTGTCTGATGCAGGTAAAGTTGCCATGAGGCTGAGGGATGCAAGTCAGCAGAGCTCTAAAACCTTCATGTTTTTAATCCATTTGCTGGGAGGGCAGAGCTGTGCTTTGAATTTCTCCCACAGTAATTATAGGTGGTAATGTTGCTTTAATTCATAGAAGTAAATGTGATTGTACTGGAGTGAATTTGCTCTGGCACAGTTTTACCTCTATATAATTGTGTGGTAAAGCCTCTATTGTCCCTGTGTCCACCATCACCTCTCTCTGAGAGCTCTGGTGTTTATGCTGGTCTTTAGGGAACACTTGTGGATGCTATCAAAGGTTGGGATCTAATAAACCCCTCTGATAATGTCTGGTTTCCTCCCCTTTCTGCTACAGATTGATGTCACTTACAATGTACCTGATCCTATTGCCAAACCAGCTTTCCAGCTCCTGGTTAACCTGAAGGAGCCAAAGTCAGAGCAGCATCTTCAAGCTCCAAATCCCCTACGGTCTGTCTCTCCAGATGAGAATCGTTCTGAAGCCTTGCAGAGAGAGAGGGCATTGGTGGATGATGATGACCCAGCCTCAGATCAGGACCACCGGGAATACAAAGTCATACTGGAGGCGTGCACCAGGTAGGAGAGATGCTTGTTGCAATGGTGGTGAATTGTGCTTAAGTTTTGTTGAGTAAAACCAGAAAATGGGATTTTGTAAACCCAAGTAGGCAGTGGCAGTCAGCAACTCCTTCAAAGAAGAGTAGGTCCTTGTAATTTATTTTCTTTCCACTGACGTTTCAGTAGGTCTACATCCTGAGTTGTCCATGTACCATTTGTTACCTTGAATCCTAACTTTGTTTTCATTCTTTCTCTCTTTTTGTCCTCATGGGAAGGTGGCTGCACTCTGGGTCCTCTAACATGGCTGTCCTAGAAGTGCCCTTGTTCTCAGGGTTTCGTGCAGATATCGAGAGTCTAGAGCAGGTAAGATCCTGTGACAAGAGTGCCAGGCATGGTCTTGGGCCAGCATGTGCTCTCTAATTGGCAGCGATTCCCTCTGGGGAGCAGGAAGAAGCAAAGGCTGTTAGTGTTAGAGCACTGCCCCCCAAATTGCAATTAGAATGGGAGGAGAGGGGAGGGCAGGAGATTTCACTTGTCAAAACACATTTCTCTGCAATGAGTGAAGAGATGCTGAGAGCAGGGTCAACAAATGCACCCAGCATGGCCAAGCAGAGGCTTAGTGCTGAGAACAGTGCACAGTAACTAAAGCAAAGCTTCCTGGAAATGCTGAAGTGAAAATGTGCTCTAACAGGAGCTGTTTATAGCTTCTTAGTGGGCTGTGTTATCTCCAGCATCTGGATTCCATTTCCTTGGAGGCTCCAAGTCTTGGAATTTTTTGTACACCCCTGCCCCTTTCTTCCCCCCACCCCCGCTTCCTCTCTATCTTCTGGGAGCACATCATCATGTTTATTGCAGCCCAAAGGGAGGTGGACAGAAGGTGCCTCTCAGCCAGGCAGCCCTCCAGGCGAGATGAACCATAACCTTCAGCATGGCTTAGGTATGCTGGAAGCACTGCAGTGTGTGCACTGCTGGGGTTTGTGCTGCAAAGACTTTTTAAGGACTGTTTAAGTAAAGAGGTGTAAAATTTTTGCATCCTTAAGATACCTGTAAAGAACTAAAAAGTATTTGGCTTCAAAAAAGATCTCTTTCAGTAAGAACTTTATCCTCGTTGCACTGGGAGGGAGAGGGATTTGAGGAAAGAATTTTAAAGCAGAGTTGTAGTGAAGAGCAGGCAGTTTAATTTGACATTCTGACTCAAGGAGAAGTGCCTATTGCTGTGTCTTCTCTAGGATTTCACTTGATTGGCTAATTTAGCATATAAACACCACTACATTTTCTTGGGGAAAATGAGATCAATATGTTCCTCTTTGGGAACCTACAACTGCTACCAAAACCTGCTGTCAGAGTCTCCTGGGCTGTTACTGAAGCCAGAGAAAGTCCTGTCTCAGTCCCTGGGAAGAGGACTGAGACTGGCATCCTTTCCGTGTCAGCAAGCTGTGCTAGTGTCCTTCTGCAGGGGGATGTGCACTGAATCAGGTTTGTTTTGTATCACCAGCTGCATGGTAGGAGTTGTGTTTTTAGGTGCATGTATATAAAACATGTCAATCTTTGTTTTCCTGCGGGCCTTTGATGCTGACTCTGTGCCATGTGCAACAAGCTGCTGGCAGAGATGAGAGTTTCCAGGCTGAGGGTCCTGAGAAGGTCCTAAATGCTCCTGAACAGCTGCTGTGGGTGCCTTGCTTTGGCAGAGGGTTGGGCTGGATGATTTCCAGAGGTGCTTTCCAACCCCCACCATGCTGGGATTCTGGGATTCAGTACTGGGCATTCTATTTCCATACTCAGAACAGAAGGAAGGTGGTAGGTGGTAGGAGACCTTTCTAAATTGGGAAGGATATTGCATCTTCAAGAGGGAATGTTCCCCTTGGAGAGCTGAATTCCATCCTTCTTACTGCAGAAACCTTTTGCATCTGTAAAAATGAAAGAGCAAAGTTCAAGCATAGTAGACAGTGAAGGTGCAGGTACAACCTGTGTGACTCATTCATAGCTTTCAAATATGCATCCAAATCATGTTTGCAAAAGTGAAATTCTTCCTCTGAAGACCCAGTGCTAGCTCTGGTTTCGGTTTTGGTCACCACCTTCAACAAAGGCAAGTGCTGTCACTCCTACTACTGCATTTTATTGTCACCACAGCCATTCCGCTCTCCTGGTGAGCAGGAGCGGGGCTGTAACTCCTCTTCTCTAGCTGTTTGCCCTCAAAGGGGAGCAGACCCACCTGCACTCGGGGTAGTGGTGGTTAATGAATGCTCTGCTGCAGCTCCTGGGCAGCCCCCTGGCTGTGCAGCCACAAATCCTCCTAACAACGCTGGGTGTTGACAAGGTCAGGAGGTCATCACAGGCTGCTGTATATCAAACCTCACCAGAAAAATGCAATTTTAGCTGAGCTGAGCATTTCCCAGTGGCGCCAGCCTCTCCGAGCCCTCATAAAAGGACTGTCTGCAGCCATCTACTGCTGAGTAATAACAGCCACCACCAGGCTCCTAAAATTATAAGGACAAATTAAATTGGCCCTTTCCCCATTGCCTGGGACTTAAACACATGTTCCTTGGCTTGTTACAGTCATGGCAGGAAGCTGTGTGCAGGCTTTAACAGCTAGCAGCTCTGTGCTGCAGAAGTGCACAGCTGAAGCTGTTGGTAGCAGGTTTTAAAAAATTTCAGAGGTGATTTTTGCCTCATGTCATTCTTTCTAACATGTAGTGAAAGTCAGGCTTTGTCTTCCTTTCCACAGAGTTTTCATTCTCAGATCTCAAAATACCTTAGGAATATTAAAAAAAACAAACCCAAACCAACCAACCAACCAAACCCAACAACAAAAAAGCTAAGGCAATGTTCGCCCTGTGTCGCAGGTGGGATTGTTCTTTAACCTGTCAGACAGCTTGGAGAACAGAATTCAAGTGTCTGCTCTGGCCCTTATGCTGCTCCCCAAACTGGGATTAAAATTCAAGAGTCATTTTCCAGAGCCTTTCATCCTCCCCAGCTTCTGGAGCCAATGTTTTTCACATGATGGATGTCTCCTGAATACAATTTATCCAATGGCTGCTTGACTGAACACAGTATGGCAACTGGTAGCAGAGCCAGCTGATGGCCTTCCAGACCCAGAGTGACACAGGAGGAGCTCCTCTGGAGGTTTAAACAACAAACCTCTGTAGAATTCTATCAGATGATAGCATTTAGATTTTTGTGGGGATTCATTAGCTACATAGAGAGGTGATTCTGCCACTTCTCTCTGCTTTGGTGAGACCTCACCTGCAGTGCTATGTCCAGCTCTGTGGCTCTCAACACAAGGAGGACATGGACCTGCTGGGGAGGCTCCAGAGGAGGCCACAAAGATGATCCAAGGGCTGGAGCACCTCAGCTATGAGGACAGGATGAAAGTTGGGGGTGTTCAGCCTGGAGAAGAGAAGGCTCCAGGGAGACCTTAGAGCAGCTTTCCAGTAGCAGAAGGGGCTACAGGAGAGCTGGGGAGGGACTGCTTCCAGTCTAAAATCTTTCTCCTCTCATTTCCAACTGCTTGCTTTGGAAGGAGATGAAACTAAAACTGCTGCATTTTTCCCCAGTTATTGATGAACAAGCAGATTGGATTGAAAAGATATGAAGTGGATGGAAGAAACGTCCTGTTTTATTTTGATGAGGTAATGACTTCGAGTTTTAAAATTATGTTGCTTTTCAATCAAAAGCAAATGCCCAGTGGCTCAGGCATCAATGCAGTGTTGTGATGGTACCTCACAGATGGGGATTTATCCTCCAGCTTTAACTGCCCTGAGCCTCTTTTGGGGCAAGTCGGTGTGGTGGGTTTAGTTGGAAACTAAAGGATTGAAAGAGGCAGGTAATAAGCTTCAGCCCATATAGAATTTCTGGGAGATATCACTTAGTCCTTGCCTCAAAATAATTTCACCTTCAGGCACAAATAGCATGGCTAAAAGGATGGAATTAAAATGCAGTCTAATTCAGATATCCTGGCACATACCTGGGATTGGAACATGAGATCTCTCCTGTCTTGGCCATCAGTTTTAGCAGGCTGGCTGATGACAGGAGCAGTGTTAGGAGAGCCAGAGAACCCAGCTTGACTTTCAGGTTTGACTTTCCCATGTTGCTGTACAACAGTTATGTGCTTTGAAGGTCAGCAAGGCATCAGCTTTAGTTCATCCATTTTGGTTTTTGTTCGTAGTCTTAGTCTCTGCACCTAGTGTTGGAGCAGTGTTCATCTTCCCCAGGTGTCCAACACAGTGTGCTGCAGCAGGGCCACACAGTATTCATTCGTCTGCACTGCAAGTGCAGGTTTGGTTGCAATGAGTCTTTGCCATCATTTCACACAGATCCCAAGCCAGTGTATGACCTGTGTGAAGTTTCAAGCTTTCAGAGAGCACATAGTTGGGAAAACAGCTCCTGTTCCCATCAAAGTCTATGACTACTATGAGCCAGGTATGTGCCTCTCTGCTCTTTGGCCTTTGGCAGCAGCAGAGCTCTGGGCACAAGGCTCAGTTGTGATTTCTCCTTCTCGCTGGCCTGCAGCTTTTGAAGCAACTCGTTTCTACAACGTGAGTGAAAACAGTCCTTTGGCTCGGGAGCTCTGCGATGGGCCAGCCTGCAATGAGGTGGAGAGCTCAGCTAGCCAGTGGGTTGGTAAGTTCCACCAAAGTCAAGCAGAGATTTTAGAAAATGGAGCCTAAAACTATCCAAGGGTTTGGAATCCAAAATTATCACTAGAAGAATGCTCTACTTCAGTCTGGGTTAGTGGAGGCTTTATGACAGTTTGTGGAATAGCAGCAGTAAACTGATGACAGCCAAAAGTCTGCTCTGCAGTCACCAAAGTAATTTTTCTCTGCTTCAGAGACAAGATAGAATGTGTAACATGGGAAGAACCTGCAAAGGGTGAGATGTGTTAACAGAATTGAGACTAAAAACTCTTTCAAATACGGTTTGGGTTTCTTTCTCTAAAATGTCTTGCAGTAGAGGTCTGCAGTGACCTGGAGGAAGATTGAACACTTCCATACATCATTGGAAGAGTCACTTTCCCCAGAAACTGCATATGCTTTCTGTCCAATAGGTCATACAGAACAATTTCTTTATTCTAGGATCTGGAGTCTGCTGCAACAAGGCTCTGTCAGAAAGCTTGATTCCCACCAAGTGTGTAAATCCCTAGCAGAAGTCTTGGGGGATTCAACAAGAAAACTTGCATCAGAAGGATGTTGCTAGTCCACCTCCCCTTCCCCATGCTGTGTGAGAATATTTCTTTGGATGTTTTTGTTTGCTTTTCAGGCTTTGCCCACTCAGGGCCATGCAACAACATTTTTGGCTGCTTGGAGGATGAGTACTTTGAGCAGTGCCTGTGTTCCCGAGACTGTGGCTATGATGGGGAGCCTGTCTGTGGATCAGATGGACAGATATACCCTAACCACTGCCAGATGGAAGTAGCATCCTGCAGGAATAACACAAGGATAGAACAGATGCCCATGTTCCAGTGTTCTGCCTGTAGGTTTCATTCAGCTCCCTATTCTGTTACAATCTAGTTGCAGAACAGGACATGATGCTAATTGCAGAGGTGTGGCAGGGGAAGAACTCAGCATCTGGGTGTTGTTTTGCTGCTCATACTACAGGGGATCGAGTTACAAGAGCAGCTGCCTTCCTGCTTTCCTCAGAACCCCGTTTGTGTTCTCGTGTGTACATCTACCAGAGTGAACCTGAGACAGAATTAGTGACTGCTTTATCTGGAGGCAAAACCAGCAGCCATGAACTGTAACACTCTTTGGAGATCCTGCATGGGCTTTCAAGATGTGCAGTGTAGAAGTTCAGCGACCTGACTTTGCCACCTGTGAAGTGCAAACATTTTTCTAGAGATTCGTTAACATATTTTATGACCAATGCATTTCTTCTCTTCACAGCCAAGAATTTGCCAGAAGAAAGGGAGACACAACCCCACACAGCTGAGCAACCCAGCATTCAGCAGACTGCAGCAGGTACCCTCAGACCTTTGTATTTACCCAGGGCCTTTTGCTTTAGCCAAGGTGAAGCTTATCCTGTTGCTGTATAAAAGGGTCTGTGGCTCTTAAGCACATTGAAGTAAAGATGCTGAATTTCTTCATCTTTTAGGAAAGACAGAACATTCAGAAATACGAGGATGTCAAGGACACTTAGGGTGATAACTTCAGCAACAGACTGCCCCTTCTGGTCCTTTTCCTTTCAGGAAACCTTGCACCATGCCTGCTCTGTTCAGTGAACAGGCAAGAGTTAGGTAATTGTTCACAGAAGTAAAGTGACCCTTCTATTTTCTCAGCCCTGGTATGTTTGAACAAGACTCTCTCTGTGATCTTTTCTTCAACATGAAGCTGGAAACCAGGCTGATGTAACGTGTTCCAACAGACAACTGCACAGGATATGACAACAGTCTAAACCAGTGCAAGAACTAGAGGCCAGGTGGATTAACCTGGTCTGCAGAAGGTCTGTGCACAAATAGAGCTGGTAGTCTTGATTCACTCAGAGCCTCTGTTTGGAATAAAGGGCCTTAGTGAGCAGAAATGTTTAAGGTCAGTAGATGGAGGAGGCAGGGATTCGGCTGCCTGTTTTATTTGGTGTTCATATTCCTGCGTTCCTTTCCAAGGCTCATGTTGAACTTGCTGATGGCTCACAATAAATCTCACCAAGGAGCAGCAGAGTCAATAGAACAGTTTGTTTCATGGTGTTTCTAGTAAATAAACTGGACTAGATTTTTCCTGGCTGCTTTCCACTCAATAATTTTCCCCTGGATTCCAACTGTCCTAACAAATTGGTAAAACAAGTTAATTCTTGAAGAGAAGAGTCTGTGCCTTCCCTTGTCCTTGTTGTGCACCAGAGTTCAGACGAGCACATGTCCAACGTGACAGACGCCATCCTGTGCTCTGCCCTTCCTCTGCTCTACGGAAGTTAGCAGACAGTTTTCTTAGGAAGGTGAGGAGCACGGTGAATATTCTGTTAGGATTATTGTACCTCTGCTGTGAGGACAGGCTGGGAGACTTGGGGTTGTTCAGTCTAGAGAAGAGAAGACCTCCAGGGAGACCTCCTGGTGGCCCTTCAGTACTGAAAGGAGCTGATAAGGAAACTGGGGACAGACATTTTATCAGGAATAGGACAAGGGGGTAATGGTTTCAAACTAAAAGAGGGAGATTTAGACTGGAGAGAAGGAAGAAATGGTTTACACTGAGGGTAATGACACCCTGGCCCTGGCTGCCTGGAGAGGTGGGAGATGCCCATCCCTGGAGACATTCAAGGTCAGGCTGGATGAGGCTCTGAGCAACCTGCTCTAGGTGGGGATGTCCCTGCTTACTGCAGGGGAGCTGAGCTAGATGACTTCCAGAGGTCTTTTCCATTTCACTGTGTTCTATGGTTCTTGTTTCATTTATGTGTGCTGAATTTTTAAGCAGATGGTGAATTAAGAGCCCTATGCCATAAGGATCTCTTTGTTAAGGCTCAGGTGGTCAGAGATGGCTTTGTTTGTAAGGTCTGGGAGTGCTAGATTCTCCTGGAAGGCAGATCCTTCTCTGAGCTGAGCAGCCTTGGTAGAATGAGCATTCAGAAATAAAACTGACTAAATCCTGCATCAGGAAGAGCTCCCAGCATGTGATTTTCATTAATTCTCTGGACTCCTCCCAGGTCAACCACGCAAGACATGAATCAAAGTTTAACAAGTGAATGAATCCCTCCTGCCCAGCTCTCCTTGGGGCTTGCTGGTGTGTTAGCACTGAAGCATGTGATGGGTTTAAGTCAGCTTAGGTGCTCTGGGTTTGCAGCTCTGATGAGCCATGGCTAAAGCTGATTTCCTAAAAGGATGCAAAACTCCAGGAGCCGAAACAAGCTCAGGGCACGTTGATGAAACTGCCTCAAGTGTTGTTAATCTTCAGGAAATGCCATTTTCTTGAAGAACCACATGGTGTTTATCTTGTCTGAGACCTTTCTGTGTTTGCCACCAGACTTGTGCATGCTCAGCTTGGTTTGATGCTTTCCTTGATAGCTCTTTTCTGTGCTACCCCAGCAATGGCAGCAATGAAAGCCAGCTTCCTCCCAGCAAGCAGTGGTAGGATGTCAGAGTACATTGGGGCTTGTTCTTGCAAACAAACTTGCAGGGCAGATCCCTATCAGCCCTGAGTTTGCTGCAGTAAACCTCAGCTCCTGGTTTGTGCTGTTCAAGGTAAGCAGCTGTGCACCGATGGTGCTGAGCAATCAGAATGCAGCACTGCATGCATCACCTAGCTGCTATCAAAGCATTTTAAAAAGCAGATGTAGCAGCAGTGGCTAAGGTTTCATCTTCAAACTGCAGCCTTTTTTGTACAGATGGGGAGATCTTCACATCTTTAGAAATATTCTCTTGATTGAGGGAAAGTGTATATAGAGAGAGGACTCCACTGAAACAACTCATCTCTGAATCCCCTTCCTCAGCTGTTCTTTCTTACAGGCAAAATAATGAGACTCAGAGGAACAGAACAGCATTTTGATAAGTACCATGGACCCACCTTTGCCTCTAAGCATTGAAGCTCTTCTAGGATGCTTCACAGCCTGGTCTGGCCATGTTTGCTTATACTGAAAGCTTCTGAAGCAGGATTTTGGTTGCAAACTGGAGTGTCAGTGTTTTGTGCCTCTCTGCTGGTGGCTTCCCTAAGATCATTGTCACATGAGGCTACAGAAATACGGGTGGGACTTCAGAGGCTCAGGGATCCTTGGTAGCTGTGATATCATCTCCCTGAAGAAGCAGTGGTTTGATTGCCTCCATAAGTCATTAACCCTCTTCTGAAACTCCCTAAATCTTTCCTGCAAACTGTGCTAAATCTCCAGCCACAGATGCTGGAGAGCAATGTGCTCGTGTCGTGATCCTGCATGTATTCAATGGAGAAGCGGTGTCAAAGGGGGTTGCACAGTACTCGGTGGTCCCAGTGCTTCTATTCTGTTGCACTCTGCCTGCTTCCAGCTTTCTCCCCACCACTGGGACCATGTTACTTTTACAGGTCTGCTCAGGCAGTTAGAAGGGCAAGTAGCTGGAAGAAAATTCTTGGTGGCTGTTGTGCTTTAGAAACCAGTCCAATTAACTGTATCACACACAGTGGATATTAGGAAAAATCTCTGCTGCAAGAGTGGTAAGGCGTTGGAACAGGTTGCGCAGGCAGGTGGTGGAGTCACCATCCATGGAAGTGTTAAGAAATATGTGGCTGTGGCACTTTGGGACATGGTTTAGTGGCCATAGTGGTGTTGGTTTGATGGCTGGATGATGTTAGAGGGCTTTTCCAACCTTAGTGATTCTGTGATCACTGGCTCCTAACAAGAACATCAGGGTGAGCTCTGCTTGCAGCTGGAGTTACCTCCCAAGGCTCCCTGATGGGCACATTATTCACAGGGCTGCTCCTGCAGCATTGATGGAGCTTGCAAGAGGCCATTTTTCTTCCCCCCCCTCCCCCAGTGTTCAGCAAACATTGGCTGAGGCACAAACATTTGGAGCAGGGGCAGTGGTTTGTGTGCAACAGAAAATGTTGCCGTTCGTCTTTGCTTTGATTTGCAGTGTTACATTCATCGGAAGAGTGAGGTCTGTGATGTTAATTCTGTCCCTGGTGGACAGCAATCATGCATTCATAGAAGGAGTTCATGATCTGGCAGGTTCTCACATGGAGAAGGTCAAGAAGAAGTGAACACAGAGACTGACTCTGCTTTCAGGCAAGTGTTCCCCTGCCTAGGGCTGAGCCTGTTGCTCAGGATGTGGGAGACAACAGGGAAGAGCCTTCAGATATTTTATTTCTAGAAAACAAACATTTTAAAAGGCCTTGATGAGTGTTCTCCTTAAATAAAGCCAGCTTTGCAGGGTGGAGGAAAAGAGAGACTTCTCCTCCCTGCCACAGCTGTGACTCAGTGCTTGCTTTGGTGTGGATGACAGCACTCTCCCCAGGAAGCAAACAGGAACGATGCACAGCTGAGCTGGCCCAGGAACAGTTTAGAAAGCAGGGATTGACTGATACTCCTAGAAGGCTTTTTGTCCAGTCCTACCCTCTGGACAGCAAGCACTCACCCACCACAGAGACGCAGCCTGCTTTGGGTGGGATTCTTGCTGTGAGGGACCTACCAGGGTCCTAGCACAGACTGGCATGAATGCAAGGGGGGTGAACATTTCTGACTATGCTGTGTCTGCTCCTCTTCAATGAGGGAAATTTCTCAGTGGTGGCTGTGCTGAAACAGATGTGTCTCAGCTACTGCTAGTTCAGGCTAAGGGAGAAAGGAGTGACTTTGATCATAGACTCATAGAATTGTTTTGGTTGGAGAAGCCCTTTCAGAGCATCCAGTCCAACTGTTCTCTAACTCTACCAAGGCTGGGGCTAAACCATGGTCCTCAGCACCACAGTTCTGCAGCTTTGAAACACCTCCAGGGATGGGGATTCAACCAGCTGGTGCCAGTCTTTGAGAACCCTTTCAGTGAACAAGATTCTTCTAATGTCCAACCTAAACCTCTTCTGGTACAACTTGAGGATATTTTCTCTCCTCCTATCCCTTGTTGCTTAGGAGAGGAGACCAACCTCCACCTGGCTCCAAGCTCCTTTGAGGGAGTTGTAGAGAGACAGAAGATTTGCCCTCAGCCACCTCCTCTCCAGGCTGAAAAAACCCAGCTCCCTCAGCTGGTCCTCACCAGACCCAATGTAGGTTCCTAGCCTGTTGTGTCAAAATCTTCACTCTGGTTGGGCTGAAGATAAATCTGCTGACACTGCTCCTTTCCATGCCATGCTCCATC
Organism: Indicator indicator; assembly: GCF_027791375.1. Taxonomy (NCBI): domain Eukaryota; kingdom Metazoa; phylum Chordata; class Aves; order Piciformes; family Indicatoridae; genus Indicator; species Indicator indicator. The sequence continues at coordinate 1,918,111 of NC_072045.1, read as the reverse complement.
ACTCTGCCCTCTGGCTTGAGACTTGCTGTTCTCAATCAGTGCTTAGAGGAGCGCAGAGACCACACCTCTTCCTATGGACTTGTCGCTCCTTACACAGATACTTGATTTGGACCTAGCCAAAGCAGAGAGATGGATTTTGGGGTGCAGAGTAACTTATCTGTGACATCTGATGATCCCAAAGATTCCTCTTACTCTATGCAGGTCTTGAGGTGAACTGGTTCCTTACTTTAAAGCGAGGCTTTCATATTTGTTCAGATTTCATGGCCCTTTTTTTTTTTCCCCCTTTTTTTTTTCCCCCTCTTTCTCTCTCTCTCCAGTTTTCAGGTCTCAGACTGGGAAATCAAATACTCTGTTTACAGCAGTTTTTCTCCTGGCATGTGGATCTCAGCATGCACAGGTCCATGGATATGTGCATCCAACTTTTCTCATGTCAGGCACTCATTTGGGCTCTGATTTGCCTCCCTAGTTAAGATTCTTTTCTTCTGATGTCATTCCCCTTTTCTGTGCTGCAATATGTGATGGTGAAATGCGGGTTTTTTGGCTTGAGCATCCCCTGAGACTCCTCGGTTTCCTTTCCAGCAGAGGAAGGCCCTCCCCTCCAGCCAGACCTGTCTTACTACTCCTATGAGTACGATCCAGAGCCCTACGTGTCGGAAGCTGACATTTTTGAGGTGGTGGCAGAACTGACAACAGCAAGCATGGTGAGAGAAGTGGACAAGAGTCAGGAAGTAATGACCACAGTAGAATGGTGAGCTGGAGAGTGGGGGATCATGAATCTAGTTTAAAAGTCAGCATTAAGCACTTCCTGATCTGATGGATCAGTTCCTCACAAGAGGCATTCTCACAGTCCGCCTGCTAACCTCTTTAGAACATAGGATAACTTTGGTTGGAAAAGACCTTTGAGATCCTCCAGTCCAACCATTCTATAACTCTACCAAGCGTGGGGCTAAACCATGCCCTCAGCACCACACCTCTGTGTCTTTGAAATGCCTCCAGGGATGGGGATTCAACCCCTCCCTGGGAAGCCTGTGCCAGTGGTTGAGAGCCCTTTCAGTGAAGAAGTTTCTTCTGATGTCCAACCTAAATTCTTTAGCAAGGAATCATTAAGAATTAAACCTTGCTAGGGCAGCATATAAAGGTCTTTGTCCCCAGCAGGATGAAAAGTGATGTTTTAAGCTTTTTTCTGCCCAGTCCCCCTGATGCTTCACAAAGATGTGTAATGGGAAGGTGACTTCTCTTCATTATCTTCTCTTCAACAGACAGATGTAATCTGAGCAAAGAGAAGAGGCTCAGAATCAACTCGTCTATGAGTTCATTGCTACAGAGGACCTGCTGCAGACTGAAACTGACCGATGACTACTTGCTGGTGCCTTCAGAACTGTAGGCTTTGCTGCCCCATGGGGGGATCCCGAGTGCTAAGGGGGACACTCAGCCTGATTTTTCTGTCTATTTTCCTGCCTTTTGTGCATCCTCTTTGGAGTATTTCCAAGGATGAGAGAGACTAGCATGCTGTGCCCTCTAGGTGAAAAAAATAGGGGCTGGAATACCAACCTATAGACCATCTCCAAGTGTTTTCTCTGCTATCAGCATACTGCAAATGCCATTTCCTAGCTACGTTTAGACGCTAAGGCCAGGCGTTGTGCTTAGCCAAACTGCTGTTTGAGGAAAGATGGCTGAGAAGTTTTCTCTCAAATTTGTAATAATAAAAATCAGTGTGTTTTGCTAATTATGACATAGAAAGAGGTTGACCATCTCTCCCAGCCTATAGGTCTACTGTACCCATGACAATGTCCCACTAGAAGTTGTTCCCCATAGGCTCCACGTTCAGGGAATCTGTTGGGAGGTTCATTTTACAAGAGAACACTGAAATCTCCTGTCAGGCTAAAAGGCTTTGACTGTCCACCACGAGGCTGTTGGCTTCAGGTTTCAGGGGTTTGCCAGCTAGAGCAGTGATGAGGATTAGGTGGGGGAGCCCTCTTCATGTTGCACTATGAGCTGATAATGGCTGCTTGCAGCTTTCTCAGCCCTTTTCCTGCTTTTAACCCTGGCATGAAAATAGAGCTGACCCAAGGCAGAGTCCTGTTAAATGCTTGCCTGACCTTACCAGCCACTCCTATTCTGCTCCCACTAGGATCCCATGGGATGGTTGTCCTGGACATAGTTGTTTGTGCATGGGCCCTGTACAAATCACTGGTGTCACAGAGGCTGGACTCCCTCAGACTGACCTGCCCCAATCAATGTGGTAAAACTAAAAACAAAAGCTTTGTGCTTCCAAAAATGCAGGGGCCAAGATTTTTTTGGGTTTTGTTTTTCCTTCCAGCCTGGAGCAATATTGTTCTCTTTGGAGGAGCTGCATGCAATTGCCTGTTGCAAAATAGCATTAGTATTTTATCTTCCTACTTCTCTTGTTACCAGGACCCAGGGTAGGGTGGAAATCCCTTTTGAGGGTGTTTATTGATGAATGGAAACAGGAAAAAGTCCAGCTCCATTCATTTTTTAGGGCTTGTTTACACAGGAACCAAGAATATATCCCAGTACAGACATTCCGTTCCAGAATAAAGGCAGTTTTATTCAAGAGAAATGTTGTCATGGGCACAGATCAGGAGGTATCCCAGGAGCTGGGCACCTGCAACTTCCAGCCTTTTTTGTCTTGGGCCAGGTATCTGCAGAATGCAGCTGATGTGAGGGTCTGGGTCTTGAAGCTCCCAGAAATTTCAGAACTGCTTTGCTGGCAAGTTCCCAACCTTCCTGGGAGAGTGAGATATTTACTCACCCTCATAATGTCCTTGTGCCTAGCTTCCCACAGAACGTGGGACCCCTGTCCCAGTGCTTCTCCTTCCTTTTTTCTGAAGGTCCCTCACTGCAAAAGGAGCAAAGTGCCAGTGGGTTTGTCAGCCCTAGAGATTCCTACGTGCATCCACTTCTGTTGCTGAATAGCAGCAGCAGCACTGGTTGTCACTGATTTGTGCTTGCAGTCCTTTCAATGGATATTTATATATTTGTAATTGTAGATTATGCAGAGCAGTCATTACCATGGTATTTATTTTAAAGCAATAGGTCTTTTGCTCTTTCTTGTTCAAGTGCTTTCACCTTGTCTCTTCCCTTGTTCCTTGCCTTAGTCTCAGTAGAAAACAAACACCAGAAGAATGTGCAGCTTGCTTGAGGAACATCATTGAAACAACAGCACTTGCTTTGCAGATGTCAGCTATTGCCACCTAATGCACAGTTACCTGTTAATTACACTGTGTTTCAGTGTTGTGAACAGATCATCTCTTTAGACAACCCCATCTCAATTTGGGGATTAGGGTTGGATTTGGGGTTTTTGTTGGTTTGCTGGTTGGGTTGTTTTTTTGTTTGTTTGGTTTTTGGTTTTTTTTTTTTTGGGGGGGGGTTTGTGTTTTTTCAGTGCTTGCTATTTCTGACTAAGTGGGAAAAGCCTCCTGTGCTCAGCAGCTGGCACCCCCCGCACATGCAGGACTGCACCCAGCAGATAGGTTCTAGTTTCTCACCTGTGTTTCTCCCCTACACATACCTATGAGTGCAGCTCTGTGATTATTTTTGGTTTATGCACACAAATCTTAGCAAGTCTGAGTCCAGAAAACGGTTTGGTTTAGAATCTGATAAATATTTAATTAAAAACTGATTTTAAGACAATATTGTCTGTCTCTTCTTACTCCCAGTGCAGCCTGTCTGTCTGTTTGGTCACACCTTTACTGTAAAAAAAAAGAATTCAGGAACACTGAGGTGGTTTATTGCTCATTTTCTACCCTGCTGCTGGCTGGGATATGCCTAGGTTGTGTCCAAGAGCTGAGCTGGCTGCATTCTGTCAAATTTGCAACAAGTTCCATCACAAGAAGCTTGGACACCTTTTCATAAGAGACAGCTCTTGAAATGTGTGTGACATTACACAGAAGTGTGGAGATCCAGAGCAAGAGTTTTCTCAGTTCTTTAATTGATTTCCCTTCAAAAGACATCATAGCTTTTAAAAACAATCCCTTCATATGGCCTTCGCCCCACAGAAATTGTAGCTGCAATGGGTTATTTGCAAAGACAGGGATTAGTACATGGGGTTTTTACCCTTGTTACCAACCATGGGCTGACATTACTGTGGTGCTGCTGACTAAACAAGTCCATGATGTGTTTGCTGGAAAAGCCAGAGCTCTACACTCTCTTGACAGAATATTTTAGTTCAGAAGAGTCCCTCTCACCCAGGCACTTCCTAGTACTAGCAGAAACAGAAACAGCACACAGATAGCAATGAGCTTGCAAGATACGCTGGAAACACCAGACCTAGGTGTGTGGCAAGAGCATCCCTGGCAATGTGTGACCATCTGAGAAGCTGCATGCAGTGTCCCAGTAACAGATCTGTCCATGTCAAAACACTCCACGTCTTGGCTGGACTCCACACTTCTCAAGGAATCCTGTGGCCCATATTTGTTTGATCTTAGTTATGCAGGAAGGAGAGAGGATTTGTCTCCCAGGAAATGCTTCTCACTGCTCTGGAGGAAACTTGTGGAATCCCAGTGTTGTCATCTCATCCCCATCGTATGTTGTGAGTGTGGTGGGAGCAGGGAGCTGGGATGGAGGCTTACACCAGGGAGTCTTTAGAACTCTTTTGAGGCAGTGTTTCCTTGGAAGTTTTTAGGGATGTGGTATTTTGTTTCCTATGACCAAAGAATTTCCTTCTCACCTTATTCCTGAAGTCCTCAGAAACGTAGTAGTAGACAAAGGGATCAGCACAGCTGTTGAAGGTGCTGATGGCCAGGCTCACCATGTAGCTGATGTACAGGTTGCTGTACAGGTTGCCATAGCGCTTGCAGTTATAGCTGGAGTAGTGAACAAGGAGGAGAATATTGCTGGGAGTGTAGAAGGCCACAAGTGTGAAAAGCACCAGAGCTGTGAGCTTCACGGAGTAGGAATAGCGCTTCCCACTGCGCAGGAGCACGTGCAGCACCGAGCAGTAGCTGAAGAGCATCACCAGCAGTGGGACAAGGAAGGCACAGGCGATCAGGCAGATGAAGTAGTAGAAGAAATAGGCCTCCTCTTCCTGCCTGGGGAGGACGTCATGGCAGAGCATGAGGTCTGCCCCGTACAGGGGGTAGGACTGCTGCTGCAGGGTCAGGGGCAGCGTCAGCAGGGCAGCACAGAGCCAGATGGCGGCGCAGGTGGCGGCAGCAAAGGCAGGGGTGCGGAAGGAACGCGAGGAGAAGGGGTGCACAACGGCCAGGTAGCGGTCGGCGCTGATGCAGGTGAGCAGCAGCACAGAGCAGTACATGTTCCCGTAGAAGAAGGCTGTGGTCAGCCGGCACAGGCCCTCCCCAAAGGGCCAGTGGTTCCCCAGGAAATAGTACACAATCTTGAAGGGCAGCACCAGGACGAGCAGCAGGTCTGCTGCAGCCAGGTTCATCAGGAAGACTGTGGAGGTCAACTTCTCAGCCCGGGTGGCCAGGACCCAGAGGGCCAACCCATTGGAAGGCAGCCCCAGCAGGAAGACCAGGCTGTAGAGGCAGGGGATGAGCCTCACCGTGACCACGCTGCCCAGCTGAGCACGCGTGGCCTCACGGACCAGCAGGTAGGTGACATTGTCTATGGTGGCCTTTTCACTGGGAATGGATCGGGGGCACGCTGTGACCTCTGGTGTCACCTGCTCGTGGGTGCTATTCTGAGAGTAATCTGTCAGAGAAATGCAGGCTGTTACTGGCTGTTCCTGTAGGTGCCCTTGAGCTTTGCAGAGCAGGCTGCATGTCAAGCACTTACCCTAAAGGTTTGCACTTTGTGTTGGGGTCCCTAAAAATGTTTGGGTTTTTTTCTGTAAAATGCCGTTGTGTGATGGGCAGAAGAAGCTGGCTCATAGCGTTAGGTGTGCAGGAGCCGCCACCAGCACCCCCACTGAAAATGTGCAGGGCTGCCCCCAGTTCACGAATGTCTGCTGTGTTGCACAGCTCTCAGAAGGCCTGGGAAACCTCTGCCCAGCTTCCAAAAGAATCCCAAGGCTTGGGGCCACTCCAGGGTAAAGTCATGGCTGTGGGGGATCTGACTTTTAGCTAAAGATTTTGGTTTCAGGCACTCTCAAGTTTCTTACCACTGTCTTCCACCCCAGTTTCTTCCTCTCCCACATCACCTCCTGCCACAACTACAGCAAGTATAGAGCTGAAGCAGTGTGCTTCCATGGGGCAGCTTTGAAGAAAGCTTTCAGGGGTCTCACAAAGGCACCAAGTGCTTTCAGAAGCAGCAATTTTTGACTCCATGATCTACAACTCACCATCATAGTCTGCAGAGGTCAGGCAGAGTCTCCAGAAGGCACAGCACAGCACCAGCCCCCATGACAGCCATCTGCTCCTGAAGGTCTCCATCCTGCTGCTGGCTCCAGCCACGCACGGCTGTGCCCAGAGCCCGCAGGACAGGCAGCCTTGGTGACCCTGCTTGTGCGTTTCCTTTGTTAGCCCTTAACTCACGGAAGCACCAGGCTCACCCCCCAGGATGGGCCCTGCAGGGCTGTCACCACATCCACGAGCGGTGACCAAGCAGAGCCTTAGCTCCAGTGTGGGATGCAGGGCTGGGAGGGCCTATCCCCATCCACAGTATTTGGAGGTTGTGCTTCATCGTCACAGCTAGACGATGGCTCGAGTGACTCACTTGGGTCTCCTTCCTGCTCCAGAATATTCCTGGAAATAACAAATATGGTCAGATTTGATGCAGTCTGAATTTGGTTTAGAGTGTAAACTGAACTTCTGACCTCCTGTGTCAAGCATCCTTCAACCCAAGAGAGACTGAACTGGCTCTGTGTGAGATTTGAGGCCTTTCCCCACTCCCTGATTCAAAAATGTTTTCTGGTAGCGTAGACTAAGCAGAAACACAGATAAGTAATGGAAGAGCAGGAGAGCTGCAGATCAAGATGATTCTCCCCATCTCCCAGGGGTGGCACCGGCCTCTTGCAGCCTCATGTTGTGACAGTTAAAGGTTTTCAGTGTCTGCCTTGCAGCCTCCAGATCAGGCTGGGCCTTTTGGAATTCTCTTGCACCTTTATGTCTGCTCCTGCTCCCTGGCTAAAGAGGGCACAAAGCTCCTGCATGCTCCTTTCTTGACCTCGCTGCAGAGGATGATTAAAATGCAGTGGTTCGGAGGTGTTTGCATTTGAAAGCATCAGCACTAGCATCAGCCTGGCGTCCTACCACACAGAGGCTAAGTGGCCAGTCCCAGGGCTTGAGAGCTGTGCTGTGTTTCCGCTGATAAACTGCCCGGCACAGGGAGAGCTGCTCCATCCAGCAGGAAAGGGGCCTGACAGGGGTATGCAGGAAGTCTGCTTTTGGGTAGATAATGGTGAATTTCAGCTGCTCTTGCCCAAGAGGAGCTGTGTTTTTCCACCCAGGTAACCCCCAAGAGGGCTGAGCTCTCTGTGTTAGCTCAGAGCTGTGGTTTGCTGCTGCTTCATACCTGCTGGGTATATGGAGAAGACAACTCATGATGTGGTAAGGGGGACTGGCAGAAGTTACCTGAACCTTCAAGAGCCTTTGTGGCTTGCCTCCCCTCCCCGCCCCCTTGAGAGTGTAAATCCTTTCCATGCTCTGCCTTACACAGCAAGTCCCAAATCCTGTCACCTGTGTAAGAGCCTCAGCATGACCACTTTCTGGTGGTCACCAGCTGGGTAAGCCAGCAGGACAGGAGGTCATCACTTGAGAAGTTGCTGGTTTCTGGGCTGCTGCTCTCCAGTCCCCTGCCTGGCTTCACAAGGGAGTGAAGACAAGAGCCAGAGTCTGGGCAGTAGGAACTGTAAATTTGGTTTGGCAACCTGAGGAGCAGTTGACTTCTTTCTCCCCAGCTTATGAATGGCCTCTTCTGTAAAGGTTGCAAATCTAAGCCTGACTGCTGTTTGATGAGATTCCTGTGTTCCAAGGAGAAAATGACCCTATTTCCTTTGCTTTCACCATATTCTCACATCCTTGGGCCGAGCATGTTGAGAGGTAGAGTTCCACTGGCAGGGACAGGGAAAAATGCAGCGTTAGATGGTTTGCTTTTGTGATTCTCTCAGGATTTATGAACCATTACAGAGTGACTCATGTGGCCACGTATTTTCCATGCCTCAGCCAGGATCCTTTCCATGCTCTGTATGCAAAAAATTAGCCATAATCAGGCTCAGATAGTGTGCAAATTGCAGCCCTGCTTCCTAGGGCCAGGTTTCTGGAGTGGAGCAGAGCAAGGTTACGCCTCTGTAGCCTTCATTTCTTCAGATGCTGTGAGATCTTTAGTGACTGCTTTAGATGAAAACCAGCTTGTGTGAAAATTCTGATGCCAGAGGTTTGTCACAGCTTGTTAACATCTATTCAAGTCGTGTGATCCCTGCCCTGTGGGGTAACAATTTGGTTTTAAAGTAATTTGTTGTGCAATAGATCATCTTGTGGGAGAAGGTGCTTTTTTATTCCATGGCTCTGAACCCAGAAGTCATAATGCTAGAAAACAGGCTGGGGGTTTTAAAGCTCACTGCTTCTCAGCCCTGTCTTTCTCTCTGTGCATCACTGTGACAGGGACACACGTAAACAAAAATAGAGCCTGAAATACTGGTGCTGCCTTAATTCAGAAAACTGCTAATTCTTGTTCCATCCTGCAAACCTGAAAGATACTTTTAAGCTGTCTTTCTTTCTCTGTCCTTGCCAAAGCTGTCCACTTGCTGAGCTCTCCAACCGCTCTTGGGAAATATCAGATCCAGCTGTCTCTCCCTGTGAGCGCAGGGAATGTCCTCTTTGTGACAAGTCCAAGACCTCTTTGAGAAGTCTAGTATAAAGTGGCCTCTGAGGCATCACGTTAATCAAACGATTCCATGCAATTTATGCATCTGAGGATTGTTCCTGGGAGAGCAGCAGTTTGTTACCCTGTGAGAAAATAATACCGGCAGAGAAAGCGGAGTTGTCTTTTGTTATGGCAACGGAAGTGTTGAGGATGATGTCAAGGAAACTCCTATCAGATCTGGGTCACATCACCATGGCCTGATCTGCAAAATCTGCACATTCACTTGTTATGCGGAGCTCACAGGGAAGGCAAGCTCAACATGTTACTGCCCAGAAATGTGAGGAGGTTGAGGGAAAGGCGGGTGGAAAGTTATTTTCACGGTTGGAGTATTGTCTTAACCTGTAGCAGATGTGCCTCTAGCTCCTAGAGCTTCTCTTCAGTGGCTTCAGTTGTATTTAGCTTGCCAACATTTGGGGGCCAGGCCTGAACCAGGTTTTTGTGCCACACCTCTCATGGCAAAGGTGCTGCTAGAAACCAGCCAACCTGTGCTAAACCCACACTTGCCTGGCACTGCATGCTGCTTCCCCTGGAGACCCATCTCTGCAGGGAGCAGCTGTGCCACCCTATGGCCTCTGCTCTCACCCAGCTGAGGACCTTTGCTCTGAGAGGTCCTGGCAGCAGGCATGGCCGTGGATCCACCCCCACTGTCTTCCTCCATGGGAGCTCCTGTTGCACACCCCTCACAGGAAATTTATTTCCCTTCTTTGTTAACCAGTGCTATAGCTCCATATGCTTACTGCGCACTAACTTCTCAGCATGGGTAGGGTTAGAAATTTGCTGCCTGCTGGACAACTGTAAGTAAGCTGGCACACATCAAACCCTAACATCCTGCAGCTTGTCTAGCAGAGAAGTTCATCCAGCTTTCCAACTGCATTTTTCTACCATTTAAAGTCCAGTTTCAGGTGCAAGACCACCAATTGCTCCTGCACTGGAACATAGGTTCCATGTAAACATAAAGACAAAAATTCTTCACTTTGAGGGTGGTGGAGCCCTGGAGCAGTTTGCCCAAAGAGATTGTGGAGTCTCCTTTTCTGAAGGCATTCAAGACCCATGTGGATGTCTTCCTAGGTGACCAGGTGTACTGGTTTGGGGCCAGACAGATTGTCTCTTGCCCCAAAAGGGACAAAAGAATGACACTCACACAAACGGATTGGAGAGTGATGGAAAGTTTAAATGGAAAAGCAATTGGTGAAACTACAAAACACTACAAAGCATAGTGGCAAAGAACATCCCAAAAGCATACAGAGCCCCTTACATAACACCCAGAGGCTTCCCAATCCTTCCCTTCTCCCCACACCTGAGGGTATACCCAAACTCCCAGGGCTCTTTCTTCCCTCCCTTTCTCCCACTGCTAGGCAAGTCTCAGGCTGGCCAGGTCTGAGACTGCCCCCCCTCCTCCATTCTCCTCCTGGCATTAGGCCTAGACAGGCCTAAGAGGCCAAGAAGATACTCCCCTGGCATTACCCGATAAGAGAGGACATCTCCCATGGGAGCAGAGAGGGAAGAAAGAGAAAGATAATGACTTTGCAGATGGATTTATAGGGCGCAGGATTTATGGGTAGAAATACGTCGTTTCCTGTGTCCACCCCTATTGGGTGGGCACCCAGGACACCAGAGGTGTAATTTATGTGGCAGTAGGAGGGGGCACCCAGCCTAAACTGCCACACCAGGCTATAGGAGGGGGGGTTGGACTAGACAATCTTCAGAGGTCCCTTCCAACCCCTACCATGTAGGGATTTTTTGTGATTCTGTAAATTCTGGAGAGTGGCAGAAAGTTTAACTTAAAATAAATTTTAAGCAGTGAGAGCTGCAGACTTTTAAAATCAGTATTTTATTTTACTTGAATGTGCAAATAAATATAAAAAAACTACATTCAAAGAACTGGCAAAGCAATTACAAGCCCAAAAGCAAAGATCCTTCAAAAAAATAGAAGAGCAAACTCTTGAATCAAGGTTGTGCTAGCACTGACACAGCAGTCGAGCTTAAACTCTCAGCCATTAAGCAAGCCCCTCTCAAGCTTGCACTGCCTGCTGACGCCATTCGCATCATTTGCTGCTATCCCTTGGGAGACAAGAGTACTGGCAAGGGCAAAAGTCTTTATTTAATCCATTCAGATCATAAATTAAGGTTTACAAAATAAGGATGCTTAAAACTACCTGAAGTACACTTAAAAATGGGGAGGTGAAACAGGACGGTGTGCAGGCAGTGACCCTCCTGCACCTCAGGACATGTGGAATCAAATGCATTTTAAGCCACAAGTTGCAACCTATTTCCTAGTAAACATTTTTCTGTATCATAAACTCATAAAATTTGGCACAGTTGTCATCTCCACTGGAGAACAGTGGAGAGGTGAACATGACTGAGGTGTATTTTGCTGAGCTGTCTAGAAGCAAAAACGGGATCCTGTGCTTCGCACTGGGCTCATCCCCCTGCTCCTCCACCCAGCCCCCAGAACTCTGCTGTGGAAGGGGAAGAACCTTCAGACCATTTCAGTAACCAAACTTTAGCAGACAACCAGCCAACAAGAACATGAGCTTCTGACGAAGTCCTGTGCTGGCAGTAGTTATGCAAGTGGCCACAAATGCCAGAGACTGGCCCCCCTCCTTCCCTCCTACAGATTATTTTGCACAAAAAGACAAAGAGTCAGTACAGTTTTCTATTAAATGTACCCCAAAGGCCAATTTTTCTGCTGTCAAAAGAGACAATTGCAAAACCAGTGTTGTACAGTGGAAATAACCCAGGACAAATCCTGCAGGCTACTACTTCAGTCTGGCAGAAATTATAACTGAGATCAAAGCCACAGAAAATATGGGGGTCGGGGGGTTATTCCCCTAAAAGCCAGGAAAAAGCTGCAGGCATAGCTGAGAGTCGGCTGGATTTGCCTCAAGACACTGTATTTGTAATACACTCCACGGACAGTGTGCTTGCCTTTGGCCCCTCAGAAACAAGAGGGATCGAGGACAGACAACAAAATCTTGATTTTTTTTTTTTCAACAGATTGAGTCACAAGGGAGGTGGGGTTCTGCACGGTTCAGAGCAGGGGTTTGTTCGATTCCACTGCAAGGAAGCTTAGCTAGAAGTAGAGACGGTTCAGCGGAAAAGCTTCTGCCCGTTACAGCTTTCCGTGTGTCACCGAGGACGCAGCAGCTGTGCTGACCCAGCAGGAAGAGCAAAGTAGCCGGGACAAAGCCGGGCTCCAGCGTGCTGCCGGAGCGCCAGCTGCTGCTGCTCCTGGAGTGGTGCAAGCCTGCAGCACCACCGAGGCCGGGCACACAAGAGGAAAACAAAGCGCCTGGGCACAGAGTCTACGGAGGCTGCCAATCAACATGCAAAATACAAAACACCCCCCCCGCCCCCACACACACACAAAAAATAGGCCAGACCTCACAATGGATACACCTCCCCAAGCACAAGCTGCAAGCAGCTCCAGGTCTGTGAAAGCAGAGGAAGCAGCAGGTCCCAAGTTCACAAAGCAACAAGATAGGGTCCAGTGCACAACAGAGGGAGAGCTGACAGGCCTGGGCTGCCTTGTGCCACAAACTGCAGCTCAGAGTTTCTTCCCTTAGCTGATGCTCCAGAAATACTGTGTTCGAGTGAGAGCCAGAGAACTTGGTGTGCCCTCCATCCTTATCTCAGTTTTGGCACTTCCACGCTGTGCTCATTGCCTCATTAGCACAGAGAAGATGAAGCTGCTCGTCATGGGCTGAGCAACCTGAGCCAGCTGCTTTCAGTCCTGCTGGCACTCAGAGGTTACACTGAAGAGCTCTGCAGGCTGCAAGATGGCATAAATTCAGCAAGATAGGGAACATTAAACCTTCAAAGTGGAAGCAGCTGCCAGCATCTGCTCAAACACCAGCCTAGCTCCATCTCTAAACTTGCCCAGAACCCCTCACTCAGCCTTGCAGCATTGACTAGTCAGCAGTGGCCTGGAGCTAGGAAACTCTCACAGGGTTTGTGGCCATGCTGAGAGCCCTCTTCCTATAAAGGTTTAAAAGTCTCTTTGTTATGGCTGGGGGATCACACTGCAAGGAGACAAGTCTATGCCATATAGAAAATACATTATAATCCAAAGTAAAATGCTGTTTGGATAAATATTAGTAACTCATACACTGCATTCCCACCACTGTTCTCAGTATATGTGTTTCACCAGCAACACTCCCACTTGTCTTGGTCCCAGGAACTAGTCTCTGCTCACGGTGAAGCTGGACGGCGGCTGTACTGAACTCTGTATCTGTTCACTGGGACCCCGTGGACATTCACTGTCTCACAAGTGGTTTTACAGGGCACCATCTCCTCATCTTCATCTCCCATCAGCCAGTCTTGGACTACATCAACTGCCTCCATGGTCACATTCTCTTCTAGCCACCTATTGTGCCACTCTTCAAACTGCTGGTGGTGCTTCAGCAGTACCATTGGCTGCACCTGAAAACAGGACAGTAAAGATCACTGATAGGTTTCTGACAGAGAAGCCAACCCCCCCACCACCTCTTTTCCTGTCTGAGTTACACATGCTTTAAACACACCACCAACAGTAAACCAGGAAACTGCTTCCTAAGGTTTGCCACTCCCCCTCGTACTTTGCATGGCATAGAAAAAGCTGCTGAATTGCACCAAAGTACAGAGCATTTAGCAGCTCTCCTCCATGTTTCACCCAACAGAGTAGTAACTTCTGGGTCTAGCTGCCAGGAATTCAGCCACAAGACTTCATATGGGTACGTGTCTTTTGGCTCACATGTTCAACCTCAGCTACTGCCTGAGCTGCAGAAAGAGTAACAAGAGGAGCTGCACCTGCTTGGCCCTGCAGAGAGCTCCCCGACGGTACATGTAATCCTCTGAGTTCATGATGAACATCATCTTGTGGGTGTTGAGCTTGAAGCGGCAGTCCACATTGCAGGCACTTTCCACCCCAATCAGCCTCTTCCAGGAGCTCTTCACTTCGCTGCGCAGAGCCCTCACTTGCTTACACTGCCACTTGCGAAACTTCTTTAGGTTTCTAGAGAAGAACAAGGGTTGGGGAGCAAGTGTCACTCTTGGTTGTCCCTTCTCCTACGCTAGCAGAGCTGGCAGCAGAAGTATGAAATTTGTATTCCCGCATCTGGTTTTAAGACTCTAAGATCTCCCTCCACACACTGACATTTAGTGAAATGGCAACAAACTAGGCAATCCCTCAGAGGGATTATTCAGAGTCCCATTCCACTCTAACCAGTTTCGTGCACAAACCTCCTGCAGCGGGCACAAATGTTTTCCCCTCGTTCTTATGCAGTGCACTGGCCTGCAGCAGCCCCTTTGGCCCTCGGAGGTGAGTGTGCCTCCTGGGAGCGGCCTGCATGGCACAGCACCAGTGCTGCCGCAAGCAGGCAGGAGCAGCTGCTGCAGGTGGGGCTCAGGGTGTGCTCACCTTTGCAGAAAGACTGGCTTCAGCAAAAACCCATCGTTCTGGTTGCTCACAGCTCCTTCCACCCCAACATACTGCTCCATGTAGTTAGCCAGGTGCTACACAAGAGACCCATTGCAAGTCAGATTTCGCTCTCATCAAAAGTTTCTGCAAATTTGTGAAGCTGATTTATGTTGAAACTGTATGAATTGAAATGCATGTTGAAAAGGTATCTACTGGGCTTAGTTCTGGGCTCCCCAGTTACATAGAGACAGGGAACTACTGGAGAGAACCCTGCAAAGGTCACAAAGATGCTGAGGGGCCTGGAGCATCTCTGTGAGAAGGAAAGGCTGAGAGCCCTGGAGATGTTGAGCCTGGAGAAGAGCTGCCCCACAGAGGATCTGATCGATGCTCAGCAAGAGCTAAAGGGTGGGGGGCAAGAGGATGGGGCCAGACTCCTGTTAGTGGTGCCCAGTAACAGGACAAGAGGCAACAAGCACCAACTGGAACCCAGGCGGCTCCATTTAGCATGCCTATTTCTCTCAATGACCACAGCCTCACAGGTCATCTTCCCACCTCCCAGGCAAACTTATCCTTCTGGCAAAGCCCCACTGTTTGGAACAAGTGAGCAAGCATTCTTAGATATCTGCTTTTTCTCTGGTACACCAGACTCCATGGTGACTGTGACATTACCTGGACCTCCACAGGGTCTTCTGTCTGGGTTTCTTCTGTATCAAGCAGCTCAATGGTCATGATTACTTGTCCCTTCCGCTGAAGAAACATGACCTGTAACAAAGCCACAGGCACAGGATGTTGGCCACAGGAGTTCACAATAAAATGTTGTGCATTCAAAACAAGTCCTTTGGACAGCAGGAGAGCAGTAAGCAGCAGAGCTTTTCAGGGAGCCAGTAAGTCACTTCACCGTCTATGCTCTGATCTTGGTGCTTTCTCTCCATACTGCTCTCACCATTGTGGTGGTCTCAGAGCTTCCAAACCCACTTCCTGCAGGTAAAATGCCACAGTCTAAGTTTCCTGTCAGCAAGTTCTTACCTTGAAACAGTTTTCATCTGCCATGCAACGTTCAGCCTTCCACTGATAGCTGGTCTCCTTTGCTGCCCGGACACACCTAGAGGACAGGTTACCTCCAGCAGCACCTCGCTTCCTTTCATTCAGGTAGAGCTCAACAACCTTCAAGCAGATGTCATCACTGACTAGATGGTGAAGCTGCCAAAAAAAAAAAAAAAAAACCAAAAAAAACCCCCAGGAATTCAGTCAGCGAGTCTGGCCAAGAGTTAAGTCCAGTTTGTTGTGAAAGGAGCACAAAACCCAGCACAGCATCACCCCCAAGGTGAGGCACCAAAGTGTCAACTCCAGACACCTCCCACAATTCACTTTTTCATCACTTTGCAGTAAAAGGAACAGAGAAGAGCAAGGGGCTGCTGTACCTTAACTAGAACAAAACTGCAACCCAAAGACAGACTAGAGTCAAAAGTACTGGACCTTCTTTTTGCCTCAGATGTACTTTGGGAATGGCAGAGTTCTGAAAAGATTGGAACTTCAAAAAAGTTGGAAAAGGCCAGTAGCAGTAAATCTCCTGAAGTGGTTCCGGTACTGAAGCTGAACTATCTCAATGTCTATTGGTGTTTCCTCTCTCTAGATTTCTTTCATGAGTGCTTGCACTGCAGGGCACTGTGAGAAACCTCTGTCTATGGCAGAGAGAAATGCAGCCCCCAAGCACAGCCTGGCCACCATGAGTTACCTGGCGGACAATGTTCTGCACCAGCTTGTCCATAGTAAAGCCGATGTAGGCGTGGATGGTGAACATCTCCCTCAAGGTGTCCTCGTACTGCGTTGGGTCGATGTTCCCATCCAGAAGACTCCTCACCATGTCCAGGAAGGCAGGGTAGTACTCCTCCAGTTCCACCTCACCTGGGCAGGGAAAAAGTGCAGGCACTTAACACATGGAGGAGGCAGAGTAAAGTCACGAGATACAAAGAACAGCACTGCTCAAGAACCATGACATTCAGGATGGAGAACATGCTGACAGACAGCTCTCTGTAAGGAGTGCTGACAGGCTTGAACAGTCTTATCTCATGCACTTCCACAACTGCCCTGCGCAGTTAACTATTTCATTGTGGAGCCACTTACACGTTAAATCAAAGTAACAGATTAACACAAAGAGACACCTGAGAACATCTGACACCAGTGGGCTTGTGTGAATTCTCTATGCACCACCTGGGAGGGCCCTTGAGATAAATGACAAACTGGCTATGCTGTTGAATTAGCTGTATCCACAAACCACAGGGAGCACTGCACCTCCACATTCCTTGCAGACTTGCCTGCTGGTCTCAGTTTATCAGCTACACACCATCGAGCACCAGCAACCAGAGCATTAAGAACAGACTATGGGCTGGGTTATTCTTACTTGGCTGCTTCAGCCTCAGTTCCATGGCTGGATCATTGTTTTTTTCCTTCCTTCCCTCACACAGGAGCTTCTCTCTCTCCTTTTCAGTCCGGTATTCTAGAAGCTGCTTCTGAGCCTGGCGATAAATCTTTAGGAGCCTTGAGCACAGAGTCTGGTGAAGGCGGAGGAAGAAATACCAATTGTTATTGACAAAGAACAGGCTGTAGACATCATCCAGAGTGTTGTGGGGCTCAGCAGCTGTCACATCACAGAAGGTCGCTTTGGCCTCCAAAGGACTGTTTGGAGGCCCAGGCACATGTTTTTTCCGTAGCTCAGGAGTATCCAGGTTCTGCCCCTGATGGTTTTCCCTGTCCTCATCTGTTGATTCTTCAGAAATGCCGTGCTCACGGGGCTGAGAGAAGAACAGCTCAGGTATGAAGTGGTGCACTATCTGCCGGATGGTGGCTTGATCCTCCTTTTGGATAGTGGGCTGCCGCTTTACATAATAGCTGATGAGAGATGCTGCATCTTCCAAAATCTGCTTATCTTCATAGATGAAGATAAGATGAGGCTCGTTTGTGGATGAACTTCTTCCCTCTGAATGCTGCTCCTGATGCTGAAATCAAGAGACAAATAGATAAAGATCCTTCCAATCCGTGCTCAAGAGCCATTCCTGCCAGAAGAAATAAGCCAGGATTAATGCTGTGCTTGGGACAGTCATTTCTGACAGAGAACTCTTCAGAGCACTGCCACTTCCACAAGGTCTTGGGTGCTACGTCAGCATCTAAATACTAAAGATGGAGAAGGCACAGGGTAGGTTATTTATAAGCATACATACCTCATCATAGACACTCTCAATTTCATTCAGCAAGCTCTTGGAGCGCAAAGCTTTGGTGTCATTCTGTTTGAAGTTGACAGCCTGGTGGTCAAGGGACTTCAGGTAGGCTTTCTCATACTGCTCCCGCCAGATTTTGTTGAAGCCCTGCTGGGCTTCCCGCCATTCCTCCTCTTTTGCTTTCAATCTATACAGAAGGACAATGTGCTTCAGCTCAAAAAGATACCACAGAAATGCAGACAAAACGTTTGAATGTGAACGCACCAAGAATTTGTCAGCACTCTTGGAAGCAAAGGTGATTTAACAAAAGCAGCACCACTGAAGATGAGTTTTCCCTTCAAACAACATCTACAGAAAACAGCTGTTTAAAAAGGCTTTAGGAATCATTTATCAGTCTCTTAAGAGAACACAGCCGAACACAGAAGAAGGGAATTACCTCTTGAGAACAACAGGAACTGCAGTAACTGGGTTTTTCTTAAGACTTTCGATGATCTCTGGTGCTTTATCGCCATAGATGCGATAGATGGCCCTGCGCTGGATCACTTCTGACGTCCCTCCCAAGCAGTCATCTAGACGGAATTTCTCCTGATCCTCCTGAGTCAGCCTAGACAGTTTTTTCTGCACACTCTCCAGCACACGTATTGTGGCTAAATTGGTCTCCAAGACAACATCCAACTGTGAAGAGTTCACAAGAGATGTGGTGTAAGAAAAGGCAGAGCAGGAAAATGGAGACCAGCGGTGCCAGGATTGTGGGGTGGATCCCAGTCCCACTGTGTGCCCCCAAGAAGCATCAGCAAGGTTTCTGGCTGGAAAGCGCATCCCCACCAGTCCTCCCAAAGGTAACATGCATAGAACTGGACTCATGCCTAGAAGGAGCAGTTAGACTCCAAGCAAGTGGAAAACACCAAACTCGATCTCAAGCCAATGAACAATAATAGAACTTTCAGTAGGTGACCACCAATTAATTCAAAGCCCTCCTAGCTAGAATTCTGCCTTTCTGAGGAGGCACAGACAAGAGGCTCAGCAGCAGAGGTACCTCAAACCGCTCATCTTCACAACGGTGTAGCTGCTCCTCATAAGGGGTCTTCTTGGAGCTGACGAAAGTGGAGTCTTCAGACCAAGATGGAAATGAAACCCAGGTATCATTTAACACCTGCAACAGTGCAAAGACATGACACTGAAGGGAGCCTTGGGAGCCCTGAGCTGTTCTCATTAGGCCTGATAATTCTCTTGTTTATTTTCGCACAGTTCTTCCCTGAATTTCTGTTGGAAGTTTCAAACTTAGTTCACAAGTCACGATGTCATGATGGCTCCTCAGAATACTAGAAGTCTATATGGAACTGTGCCAGGGCCCTGCTCAGAAAGCTCAAAAGCACCTTCAGTCACCTCCCAAACTACTGAGATCCCTTTGCAGCAATCAGCAACTGTGAGTAAAGGAGACACTGAGAGGTGGGAGCACCTCTGCTGCAGATTTCTGTTCCCAGTGAGAGGAACGACCAAGGCACTGGCTCATGGTACTCTTTCAGGGAAAAATTGTTTCTGCAGGCCATATCGGCCCACTGTTAGAAAATTAATTTCAGGCTATTTAATACTCTGTCTATAGGAATACATTTGTGTATGCACACACACTCAAGACATTAAAGGGAAGGATGAGATCTGAGATGGGTTTAGATAAAACCCACATGGACGCACATGGATGCTCATGTCAGTAAATTGGATGAATGTAAGCGATGTGAGATCAAAGCTGGCTGAGCAGCATTAAAGAGGAATCCACATGCAGGAGCTGTGGCACTAACAATTCCACTTCAAGTAACCCAAGTGCAAAGTGTGCTCAGGGACTGAATAGGTTGGTCCCAAAGTACCTCCTTGCAGATGGCTGTCCTTCCACTGCACTTTGGCTGCTGGTAGGTTTTGGGGAGTGCGCGGTAACTGGACCCTATGCGCTTGCAGGACGCATAATCTATTTCCCGACTCACTCCATCCCCAGATCGGTCACTCAGTGGCGAAGCAAAGGAAAGCTCTTTCACACCGAGAAAGGACTTGAACTGTGCAAAGAGTTCTGGGAATTTCCTTCAAAAGCACAAATAAAGGCATTTTGTTATTTCACTGACACTTTTAAGCATGCTCATGTTGTAAAACCAAAGGAGAAAATCTAAACAAACTTAGCACTGCAGTGAGAAATCTTTCAACAACCTTTTACTGCTCTTATTCTCTCTGAATTACCTAGGGTTTGGGTTTTATTCACTTGAGGCAGGAAAAGAATTTCCCTTCACAACTTCACGAATACTTCCCTTAACTGAGGAGTCACTGAACCTTCCCATGTGACTCTCCCATTTCCGTTGGAAGCCAAACAGCATGAGTGGCTCACATCAGAGCTCCACCTACTTCTCCTTTTCACAGCTGTGGTCTAAGATTTCATGTTTACACCTCTGTTATATCTTGAGAGATCAGAACTGGGAGTGTGAACAAAGAGCACTAGAGTTAAGAGCTAAAAAGTACCATATAGCAGAGAAGGTGGTAACTTACCCCAAAAATGGTGTCACTAGCTGAAGCAACTCAGAGCCAGAGACCAGCTCCTGGTTGAAAAGAGCAATGCAACGGAGGAAATTTTCATAGACTTCCTGACTCTTTAGCACCCTACGCACCTAAAGCACAGTTAGGAAAGGAATGAGCAGATCACTTAACACCACTTTTGTTTAGTTTGCATTCTAAGTAGTCCGAACCATGGGTACAGAGAGAAACCTCTGTCCACACTGCAACATCAGAAGAGAATACTGAAGAAGAGTTCATTTAGATTGGACACTAGGGAGAAGTTCTTCACTATGAGGGTGGTGGAACACTGGAACAGATTGCCAAGGGAGGTGGTAGAGGTCCCATCCCTGGAGACATTTAAGGTCAGGCTTGATGGGGCTCTAAGTAACCTGATCTAGTTGGGGATGTCCCTGCTGACTGCAGCGGGGTTGGACAAGGTGACCTCCAGAGGTCTCTTCCAACCCAGTGCATTCTATGATTTTACAAATATGTGCAAAACCACTCAGTTCCAAACAATAATCCAGTAACTACACCTGGTACCAAGAGGAAACATCACTGAAAAATAGAGACAAACTCATCTGTGAGAGACAAGCATTCATAAAAAAGCTAGTTATTATTTGTATTTATTTTCCAAACCCACCTGTTTTCTCTTTTCTTGGTCTTTCTCTCCCACTTGAAAAGTGGTCGACACACAGATTGTACAGAATCCCAACCAACTAATAACCACACAAATGGCTGAAAATAAGTCCACAGAACGTGAGAACAGGCCAAACACCGACCTTGTCGAAGAAGGAAAACTCTTGCAGTGTCCCATATTTTCCCACTGTTGCTACTGACAGATCTTTGGTACCTCGCAGTTTCATTTTCTTCTGTTAAAAGAAGCAGCAGTTATACTTAAAATGTTATGACTCAAATGCTATCAAATTCCACTCATTGACATCTAACAGTACTCTGCAGAGGCTGAAACCCCACAGTTCCCACACAGTGTCAAGTCCTCCACAGCAATCCCTATCAAATGACTCCCAGCTAAGAAGAAACCAACAGAAAAAAAGGATCACTTGAGAACGAATTCCAAAGGAATTTCTTAGTAGAAGCAATAAATTGTCCCTTTCCAGAGCCAATACTTAGGACAGAAGGTCTTGATGTTTAGTGTTAACAGACTTTAGAAGTTCCCTTTATCTACAGTAATTTCGTTTTACACACCTAACACCTACATACCTCAGACACTGCTCATTACAACTCCACCTAAGGCATTCCCTAACCACACAGGGTGAGCTTAGATTAATCCAAGGCTTCCCTTGCTACAAGATACCTTTGCTGGACCAGAAACAGGACGCAACAGCAGTGGTCTTGATCGCTTCTTGCCGTGTTCCAGATTCTTCTCGTGCTCAGTTTTCTGGACACTGTTCACTTCACAGGGTCCATTTCCTGTGAACTGAAGAAAATAAACCATGGTTTCAGCATCCTCTTCTTGACTAGCCCAAACGACGAATCCCACACACCTGGGCAGAACATGGAGTTATGTCACCTGTTCTGTGCAATTCCAGACAGTGAAGAGGAGCAAAGTTCATCCACTGGCTCTATGTTCTTCCCTAACATTTTGCATCCCTACATCTTCTTTATGTATTCTATATACAAAATATCCACTGTTTTGCCTTGTTCTAGGCATACACATACCAAGGACCTTTTAGCCTCCGGGAGAAACTGTCCAAACTCAGAAAGTAGATCCTCCTGTCCCCTGAAGAGATTTGCCACTTCAGTAAAAACTTCTTCCTCTGACATGCCCCGGAATGGTCGTCCTTTAGTGTTCAGCTGTTCTTTCTGAAGAGATACGCACAAATGTTAGCCAAAACCACACTGCACGATACAAGAAAACTCACCAGCTTAGCCAAAACCCTTGTCCTACATGAATGTGAATGGGCTGTCAGATTGTCCAAGGTTCTTAAAGTGTATCCTTCCACACAGGATATCACTAAATGAGCCAAAGAGCGGTACAGACAGACCTAGATATGGTCCCACTACACCTCAGACCCTGGACGTTTCTATGGTTTTCAGATTTTTGTCATTTCATGTGAGTATCTGTGAGGAAATTGTAGGACAAAGTACATAGGAGCTGTTTAATAGGCAGCAATTTCATTTGACAACACATCCTCCGACAGCTGCTTGGAAGACTTTTTTACCTGGTAAGTATGGAGAATTTCCAAGAAGGATCTGTATATTTCTGGATGGTCAAGGAAACGCGTTTTAATCTTGTTCACATAGCTGATAGCATTATTGAACTCCACAGAATCAGACTCCAAAGGAATTTGGGATTTATCCTCTTTGTATGGAAACTGCTGCCTAAACTCCTCAGAACAGTCACTGTGGTTGTGAAAATTCTCCTGGGAATAATGCAGCAGCAGCCCACTGCCAGAGAGAGCGCTGGGAACTGGCTCGGAGGGCACCTAGTGGCATGAGACATGCAAGACAGTGACTGCACAGAAACAGAAGTGCACGCTCAACAGTCATCCAGCATCAGGGTTTTCAAGCTGTTTAGCTAAAGAAAAGATTACCTTGTGAGGAAGAAAGAAAACAGATTTGATTAGCCAATAAACTTCCCTACGTAGTTTATTAACACCACAGGTTTAAAAAAATCCGCCAAGTTGTATCTGGCTCACAAAACCCCTGACTCCCTGCTGCTTTGGACTGTCCTGCATTAGCCACTGCCCTGGAGAGGCTGCACCAAACAGCACAGACTACAGCCAGTGCCCCCACTGCTGTACCGCAGAGGATACGTCACTTTTAAGCAGCATATTAAAACATAAGGCTCAGAACGATGCTAAATTTCAAAGCAACAGGGAGATCCAAGGGAACTGTGATTTAGAAGATATTTACTGCTACTAATTAACCCCCAAGCTGATCAGCAGAATGCAGGTAATAGCCCTGCTTCAGCTACCACCACACAGCAACTCAAAGTAGCAGAGGCCAACACATTGCATCTGTACTAGCAGCAGATGTCTGTCATCACAGGGTGTCAGCAATTGCACGGCAATACCTGAGGTGTTTCTAGCCTAGTGCCTGAATACATTTCCTAGTTTCTCTGTGGGGACTGGAAATGTGAATTCATCCAGGATGTCCTTCTGAAATGTGTCACTACACACCCCATGTAGTGAGAACTTAGAGAAATGTGTCAAGCCAATTTCAGTTGCAGTGCTCCTGACTAAGTACTTGGAGTTGAGGTGACACTTCATGCAGCAACAGGAGTTTTGTGTAAGCTACACTAACAACTGTTTTCAGAGGAAATCTTTGCATTTATATTATGCCCATTGGCACAGACTTTGGAACCCTGTAAAAATATTAGCAACATGCAACGCATAGTGCAAGAGCCATGTATAGTGACACGTGCTCTATAACCTACCTGACTATTCAAAGGTGACTGGATACTTAACTTCCCATTCTTTGGAATTTCTATCCTGTAGCCCAGAGGGAGGAAAGCATTGAATCCTACAATGAGGTCAGGATGCTCATGGAAGAGCTGTGAAACACGTCGGATTACTCCAGGTGTGTCAATGCTAAAATGGAGAAGAGTTTGTTACTTGCAAATCAGAAATTCAGTGTAAGCCCAGAAAATCACTGAAGTGTGTGAAGCAGCTGGCTTCTGAGAGATTAATTTTTAACAAGTTTGAGAACCTCAAGCCTAGAAATGAGCCAAAGACAACGGGATGCGGACTGCAGCCTCAGACTGGGAGGGTTATCCAGAGAAGTGTGCAGGTAACCCAAAAAGGGTGAGACAGCCACCACCTTTAGGGCTGGCAGGTCCCAAGAGGCTCTGCACTCAAGTTTCTTCACTTACTTTCCAGATCTGCATTTCAGAGTGAGAAGTAAGAACAGATTTGCCTTTTCCTGTGGAAAATGATGAGATGGACAAGCACCTCCACCATTAAGTGACTGTTCTACTAGGGGACAGACCAGCATGGCAGCCTGTGTGTCTGCAGAGATGGAAAGATGGTGTGAAGGTTGAAAGACCCTGCAGAGAGAGATTCTGCAAAGGCTGAGGAGCTGCCCTCAGCCCTGGGCTTTACCTCTGGCTCTTGAACTCTTTCATGATCTCCAAAAAGCCATTGTAGGTGGCAGGGTCACTGCCAAAACGGATCTTCACCTGGTCCAGGTAGGAAAGAGCATCCTCCACCTGCGGGGTGAAATCATGAATGTTGCCCAGAAAGGGACAACAGGCCCTGGGCCACCCCACAGCCCCTGAATAGGGACAGGGGCACCCTACAGCACTGAGGGAGTTCTGAACAGGGCCGAGGGAGAGCCCCACAGCACCAGGAAAGTGGAAGTAGCCTGTGAAGGGGGATTTGGTATCAGGTGAAGAGGCCTTGAGGAAGGCAGGCCCCAGTGGTCGTACTAGGGAGGGTGGACCTCACGGTACTGGAGGAGGATGGCAAGGCACGGAGCAGGGCACAGTACCGGGAAGAGAAGCGCAGGTACCCGGGGAGGAGGACCGCGGTACCAGAGGAAACAAGAGGGCTGGGGCGGGGACGCAGGGGAGGTGGGGAACAAGCCCAGGGGCGGGGGGTTGACGGTACCGGAGGAGGAGGGCGTGGGCCCGCCCCAAGGGACCCCAGGGTACGGGGCTGCTCTACGGCACCGGGGGAAGAAGCTTCCGGAACACCCCACGGTGCGGGCAAAGGAGAATTCGACGCCGCAGACTGGACGGGGCAGGTCATGGAGGGGCGGGCAGGGCCATCGCCGGTGGGGGCGGGCCGACAGCGGCGAGGAGTGGGGCCCTTCGCAGGGCTGGGATGGAGAGGGGGGATAAAGGAAGGGGAAAATCACGACGGTCCCAGCAAGGTGAGCCACCGGAGCGGTCACCACACTCACATGCACCGGCAGCTTCTCTTGTGCTGCGGCCCGGCCACCGCCGCCACCCCAGCGCGGGGCGCTGCCCCCCCGGCCGCCGCCGCCCCCCGCCGCCATGTTGCGAGTCGGACAGGAGCGCACGGCCCCGTCAGCGCGTGCGGAGCGCCTGCGTCAGCGCGTACAGCACGCGGCTCGGCGAGGCCCGCAGTGGGGTCTGTGAGGAGCCTGCGCGGCCGCCCGATCGGCGCCGCCCCTCAGCCCCGTTGCTTCCGGCGTTCAAGCGCAATGGCGGGAGCCGCGCGTCGACTGCCTCCTCGGCGGGTCCGGCCCCCGGTGAGAGGCCTAGAGAAGGGGGCGGAAGGGGAGCACTTGAGGCGGTGCGGCACTGGGCAGGGGGCCTCAGTGGTAGCTGGGGCTGGAGCCGAGGCCCTGAGCGGACAGCGGTGGCCCGGATCCCCAGTGCCTCTGTTGGGAACCGGGGAACCTGGCGAGAAGGGGACAGCCGAGGTGGGTGCGGGAAGGCCGCGGTACTGAGTGCCTGCCGGTTTCTTTGATCTCTGTCTGAGCCTGCTCTGAGGTAGTTAGGTAAAATAATTAGGTTAAGGTTGGGGGGTTTGTGGGTTTGGTGGTGGGTTTTTTTTGTTTGTTTTTGTGGGTTTTTTTGTTTGTTTCTTTGCTTTTTTCTTTTATTTACAGGTCTTGGGTGATTGTTACTGCGATATGCGACAGCAGTAGTGCTGTGCCGAGGTATCAGGAGACTGAACAACCACAGCGAGGGAATTTTCAGCAGTGTTTAATATTGTAATTCTGAGATACTAAGGCAAAAGATCACAAAGAGAAACCCAGTCTCAGTCCTGGGTGTTTACGCTAGTTTATCTTGTTCATCTTTGTTTTCACACCACTGAACAGCTATGAGAGAGCTTAGTGGTATGGATTGGGCTCACAGAAGAGTTTCCTTCGTTGTACAGTTGCTTGCTTGAGTTTTCCCCGCTTTTGTTTCTGGATTTTACTGTACACGTTGCCACAGTGATCCAGAGTGGGTTATACCGAGGAGGGTTGGTCTTAGGGCAGCAAAACTTCCCATGCATTGTATAGTCAACTTTTGTTGTTGAAACAAATCTGTCTGCAGTTGGTACAATTCTGGTAGCAGTTGTGTATACAGATTGTACAGACAGTAAGGCATCTGTGGAAACCAAACTCAGAATAAAGTATTTACTGTGTAGTAGGGTTGGACTTAAAATAACCCACTTCCCTCAGGTGGAGCCTTGTCAGCAGTTTGTAGTCCTGTAACACTGGGTCACATGGAGAATGAGGAGAAGGGCAAAACCAAACTATGCTGCTGGTCTCTTCTTAGAGCATTGGATGATTTGCATATAAGAAACCATTCTTGCTTTGCCCTGAAACTCACTGCTGACCATCGAATCCAGAATATTTTCTCTCTGCTATGTGCTGGAATGCTCCAGCTCTAGGCTTGCAATTGCAGCTGCCAACCACAGTGCTCATACACTGCCTCTGGGGTTGGGATTCTAGCCTAGTTGCACAAAATGCTGCTGTACAACGTTTCCCTTACAACACAAAGGATGCTCTGATCCTGCTATCATTGCCTTGTGAAGTCTCATTCTCTTCCCTGATTCGTGTCCAGCTTAACAGCAGCAAAAGGAACTGTAATAAGCTGTAAATAAATAACTCCCAAAACTTAAGTTTAGTGTCAGAGCTGCACTCATTCACTCAGTATCAACACCTTGATAGTGTATCTAGATGTAAGGGTGCTTTAAAACCAGACCTAGATGCTGAGAATAACAATGCTGCCTGTCAGGATTTGGGTATTCTCTGTCAGAGCTGGGAGTCCTGTCAGTTGGATTGTCCCAGACAGCTCAGGGCAGTAATTGACTACTGACACTGTCTTACTGCTGTCAGACCTTAGAACAGCACATCTCATGTTCCTGCTGACAGAACTCCAAGTCCTAGAGGCTGCAAGGAATCTTCAGATCCATTGAGTGCCCACTGCTTGCTGTGGCTGCCTTCCAAAGGAGGTCTGCCTTCTGTGACCTTGCAAAGGAAACTCTTGTGCCTGAGGGCAGTCATAGAGGAGTAAGTCCCCACTAGTCATGCCTAGAGGACTCTGTAATTTGCAAGAACAGCCATACTGGAGATCAGAGAGCCAGAGGGCTGTTTTAAGGTTCAGGTGGGCCTGTCAATCACTGGACATGGGTCTGCAGGGAGAATATCAAGCACAAGGACAAAATCATCATATGCTATGGCCAGCTGCTTCTCCTGTTTGTTGAGTGCTGTGTCCTTGACTGGTTTCCATGACTCTGAAGGTGGGACATGTGCTATGTCCTGCCTGGCATTCAGGAGAGAGATGAGGACAGTGGAAAGGAGCTGTTTCCAGGCATCTCACTGAGGCAGTGTCACACACTTCGCTTGTAAAACAGGAGGAGATCAGCAGGACTGTTCTAATTCCAACTGCATGTGAATGACTTCCCCCAGATGAGGCTCATCATTGGCTTTTCTATTTGTGAAATAATTTGTATATTATTCATATTTTCGGTTCTCTGCTGTCGTAATAATAACATATTCTAGACAAAAGATCCCCTGCTAAATCCCAGTATCATCTTTCCTTGCTTCTGGATGAGAAGAGTGGGTGTTGGTGTTTCTTCTTGTAGCTATGATAGCTGACATTTGGATCTCAGTGGTGCTGTCCCCCAGGCTCTGTTCCTCCTGCAGACAGCCATAATCCTTGGCGTGATGGTTTTAAAGACCGTAACCCTAACCCATCCACCCCTTCTAAACAATTCCATTGGCTGCTACTACTATCTATCTCTGCAGTGTGGAGTCCAACACACAGAGTTGCAGAGGCAAGAGACCTGGTCTTGGGTTGAATACTACAGAATACATCCATGCATCCAGTGCCTCTCCAAAAATCTGGAAGAGGAGTTCTGCAGTCTCTGTGTGCCAAGGAAAGAGGTGCCAGAAGGGATAGGAGTAGTGAGGACTGAGGCTGCTTTTCTGTCTACAGCCTTTGTGGTTGTGGCTGAAACTTCTGACGTTCCTGTTCTTTCAGCACGCTTTAAGTTAATGGCTCTAACTTTGACTCTGAGGAAAAATGCACAACCAACGCTCCTCATCCACATGAAGGTGATGTGAGGGCTGTTCATCAGTATGTGTGTCCTGAATAATAAACTTGATCTGCCAGAAATCAGATTCCAGATGTCAGCTGTGATCTGCGGCAGCTGAAACAGCACAGGTTCCTTTTCCAAACACATTGATGCACCTATCCTCAGCTGTAAAATAAGACAAGGATTCTCAGAGTGAGGGATTCTCAGTGCTGTCAGCATTGGGAGAGTGCTGACAGCTGGGAGGTGTCTGTGTGCCTACAGCACAAGCATTGTCGAGCTGTCAGAACTCTCCTCAAACATGAAAAGAGCCTCCCAACCATAAAAAGTGGAGAAGGCTCATCAGAGTGCCCAGGAAGAGCATGCAGCACCTCAAACCCTTCTGTGTTCCAGACAAGCATTGAGCCATCCTGGGAACCTGCCACCAGCAGCCAGTGATCAGAACCAAATGCCATCACTGTGACACTTACCATTATATACAAACAGGAGAGGTTGGTTTTGATGCTACAGACAGATAAGAGACATTTAGAGATTGTTGATATGCTGCGTTGCCCCAGCTGGAACACTCCTGCCCTGTCTGAACCTTGCAGTCTGTGCCAAGAGCAACATTAGGTTCCCTCAGACATATCTAGGTCAGCTATGCCTTTGTTGTCCTGACGACAAAATGACCCACTTTAGCCTCATTTGTTGAAACAGTTGTGAATGGGCTGGTGCATGACTGAGCATGAAGGCAAGGGGCCTTTATCCTGCCTTTCTGTAAGCTCCCAGGCAAAACTGTTCCTGCAGAGATAGATGTTCTCCTTGCTCTGTTTGTTTTTTCTGGTATTTCAGAGTCCATCATAACAGATGGACCATTAGATGGATTTGTGGGCTGTATCTGTCCCCAGGCTGAAGCCTCCCTCTGATGAATCTGGTGAGCATGGTGTGTAGGGGCCCACAAGGTGCCTGGAGAAATCCACAGTGTGGAAAGAGAGCAGAATAGGGGCAGACACTGTACCAGCTCAGACACTGCTGGCACAGCCCCCCAATTACCTCGGGGAGAAGGCACAAAGTAAAGAAGCCTGGCTAAGGCTTCTGTGTATGTTATGCTAAGAGGGCAACAACCAAAAAGCCTTTTAGAACGTGACTGGTGGGGCTGTCAGAGGTGGTATGGTTGTATTTTAGGTGATGTGATGAACTGAACTGGCCTCATCTGACCAGGCACTGGATTAATATGAAGAAGGAAACAGTGTAAACATGGGCAAATATAGTGGTGTGGCAGGATTTTCTCAAGGGAGGAGTGGGTATTCTGAGGAGCAGACAGAGAATTGGCACTGTATACCCTCTCCTCTAGTTATCTTTAAAGCTGCGAAGGAATCCGGATAGCTAACAGGTGCTTGCACTGGACATGTGGTAAACTGCTCATATCAAACAGACAAAATATCTGTTGGCAAAGCAGAAACCTCAGCTACAGAGGCTCTACCAGAATGAGGCATTTATGGATCTTTGATGGATCCCAGTTGCATCACATTCTTCATCCCAAAACTGTTCCCGATGAGGTCTTCCCCAGCTTGGCCAGATGGTATAGGTAAACCCGTGGCAGTAGCTATGTCCTTATATGCTCACTAATGTCAGATTGTCTGCAGTTCTCATCCATTTCTTCCAGAAATTGCAGCTCTGACAGTTGCTGTCAGCGCTGACCAGTCTGTCTGCTTCAGCTGGAAACACCTCTGTCCAAATGGGGTATTCATCCTGTTACATCCTACTAGAGGAGATGCTGCAGCACTTTCTGTTTTTGAAAAGCACTTTCTGGGGACTTGAGAGCTTGTCTAAGCAAAAGAATTTCAGAAGAAAGGGAAATTTAGCTCTGCAATTCCTGAAAATCTGAGTAATTGCTACCCACTGCCAGTTACTGCTGTAGGAGCTCAGTCTGGCAACTGTGTCCCAGTAGGCAGGGGAAGTGGGAAATATTTGGATATTATCCAAGAAGAGAATTTCTTCACAAATATTTCTTGCTATTAGAGTGGTGGATGGGAATCAGATGTATGTTTGCCTGGGGTTTTGAGAAAGCCTTTGAATTTCTCTTGTCTTGTGTGCAGACAAAAATTGAGCTGCTCTGAGCTACTTCTGCACAGGATAGCCTAAGGCTGAATTTGGGCTTCACTGCAAATGCCATTGGTTGCTGGGCTAGTGCAGAATTCTGCCATCTCTGACGTGTTCACTGCAAACTCTGTATGACAGAAAAAAGCTGTATAGAAAATGCAGCAGATTATTGGCATCTTCACTTTCAAAGGAAGCTGCAAGCTGACAGCCTCTCTGCTAAGCACAGTATTCTCTCCACATCATAATACCTTGCTGACTGTAGCAGAGACAATGTCTGATGCATTCAGCAGCTTCAGGACTTTTCAGCTTATTTACTCAGAAGAAACTGAGCTGATGAGTATTTGGACCAGGCTGTGGGGCTGGGAGTAGGGAGGAACCATCTTCCCACTGCTCTCTGGACTCCCTCCTCAGTAGGCTCTGCTCCTTGGAAGGCAGATGAGTAATGGTGGTGAACAGTGGTCTGTGGTGCCTCTCTCCAGAAAGCTGGCTTGCTCCTTTTTTGCTTTTTTTTTTTTTTTTTTTTTGAAGGAAACCCTGGGAAATTTTCATCTGCTTTGACAGGAACAGTAGGAAATGGTTGACTGTGCTGAGATGCAGTGAAACTTCCTTGCATCCTGGAATGATCCATCTGTGTTTGAAGAGGACCAATATCTTTATAGCAACCAGTGTTTGTCACTTGGGCTGAATCCCCAGTGCCTCCTTCCAGCATGCTAAATGTGCTGCCTCTGAGGTGTGTACACCTGAGGTCCCTCTCTTCACTCACCTGGGCTGTCTCGGAAAGAATGGGCTCTATTTTAGCATCACGCAGGCATGGCAGCACCAGTGTCAGCCATTGTTCAGGTGCTCTTAGCCATTTCAAGCATTATTTTTAATTCCCAGGGTGTTTGCCCTGGCACTATTTGCTCTTTGTCAAGCTGTGCAAGAGTGAATTTGCTGAACATTTGAACTGTGCATAGTAAACGCTTGCTGCTTTATGGCTGTGCTTGGAGTGGGGCATCATCCCTGCCAGAGCAGCATGGGTGAAATGCAGAAAGAAAATGCTAAAGATGTATTGAGCTCAAGGGCAGGAAACTGCAGCTGTTAACAAAGAACAAGTAGAAAATTAAAATCTTTGTCCAAATGCCCTTAGAATGCAGAGGGAGAGGAGGTAACTGGTGCAGACATCTCAGCAGAGGCCCTGACACACTCAGTGTCTCCACTTTACCTTCTCAGAGTATGCCTTCAGCACCTCTCCTCCATATTGCTCTGCTCTCCAGCACTGGCAGTGCATTGCTGTTTCAGTCTGTGCTCGGTAGTTTTTCCCAGAAGAGATGCTGCTTTCTCCACATCCTGCAGAAGCAAAGAAGGTGCTGCACCAGCCAAGCAGATTCAGTCCCTTGGAACCACTTTCTGCTTCCCCACTTTCTCACAGAAGACCATAATCTGTTACTTCTGTGGCTTTTTTCCCTTTTCCAGGAAACTGAATGGGGCATGGCAGAGAAAGCCGGTATCAGCCAGAGCAGCTGCTGTGTTCTGTCTGTTTCTCTCATGACATGGGATTTAAGAGTCTGGTGTCTATTCTTGTCTGTATGCCTCTTGCATACGGAGGAATAATTAGAGAAAATTTGGTTATGTGTATTTATAGGCTCCTTTTTCAGACAGTGCTTGATTAATCCCCACACTCACCCAGCCAAGTAAGAAGAGATTAACCAACATCCTAATCTATCATAAATCAAATGGGGAGATGAAGCATTTTACCTTCAGAAGCAAACACTGCAGAGAGCCTACATTAGGGTTTAGCCTACATTATTTTAAAGCTAATTTAAGTCAACATTAGGACTCTAAAATCATGGATTTTTGGACTTTTTCAAGGCACTGCGATCTGTGCTGTTACATGAACCTCATACCCCACATACCTGTCATTATTACTGATCACACCAATTCTTGTCACTAACCAAAGAGAATTAGCTCACTTGCTGACTCAAGCAGTTGATGGCAGTGAAACCAGAAGTCCCCAGCTAGCAGATCTGTTTTTGGAAAGTCAGCTCCAGTTGGGAAGCTTCAGGGGCTGAGATAATGGGAAAAGCAGCAGCTTGCTTGCTGCAGGAATGCAGCAGGTGTGTTACAGTTCCTGCTGAGCTTCCTGTGATTTGCAAATCAAAACCAAATCTTTTCCAGGGACATTCTGGATTTCCTCAGGCTATAAAAATGTTCAAGTCTCTAAACATAGCAGACCTGTTTTCCTGCATTCCACAGCTATAGCCTTACCTGTACCCTAAAGCTAAGATGAAATCACTATCTCACACTAATTCTTCCTTCTTAAAAGATTCCATCCACAAGCTCTCTGAAAAATTCCCTACCCCGGTTCTCTTTTGGAACACACAGGAGACAGATAAGTATCAGGATTAAAAAATCTTAGAAATTATACTTTTTCTATTGATAATGTGTGAAAGATGCAAATACAGAAGCGTAAAAGAGAACAGGCTCCAAGATGCTCACTACCAATATCTTTTTGTCAAAAATGTCATCACAGAGGTGAAGTGGATAGCAGCTGTGAGTCACAAAGGCAGTGTGGTCTCTGGCATGACAGGGAACTTGTTTTCCCTCTGTCTGTTCCATGACCCATTGTCCCCTCATCAGCTTGCTCACAGACTGCTGCCTTCACAGACCACATGAGAGCAGGATTAAACTCTTAGCTGGGAGATAATTTTGTGGGTGTTTACCAAGGAAGAACCACACTGATGTCTGATGAAATTCCTTTCCTTACAGTGGATAGACACACAGGACAAACCAGATCTCCTTAGGGCCGAGTAAGAGCATCCTGAAGAGGCCTCTGTGTGCAGTGACTGTCCCAGCTTTGTTAGCAACAGCCTGTGTCCTCCAGTAGTTTGCCTTGTCAGTGTCCTCTCTTTCTGGTAGAGCTGAAAGAAGCTCATGCTAAATCCAAACTATCTTGGTGAGCTTTCTAGAAGATCTTTTATAGATGTATCTTGAGAGAAAAATCTTTGCCGAAGCAAAAAGCTGGGTGTCTAAGGTTGTAGGAAGCACCAAGCTATGCCCAACTTACCTTCTATAGAATCCTCTGTCATGTGTCTTACAGTAGCCAGTTAGGTCCCTTAAACAATGGCACAAGAACCGTAGGCAGTTACAGCTAATAAAGATGTGCTGCTGTGAAAACCATAAAGCTCTGATTTTTCATGCTCTTCTGTGTCCTATGTGCTTTTTGGGCTGACACTCTCAGCACTGACCTAGTGCTTTCCACTTTTTAAGGCAGCAGGAAGAAGCAGCAGGCATTTGGCAGCTAATCACCTGGCAAGTGTTAAAAGGAAAAACGTGCCTGTTGCTCCGGAGATGCCAAGGTAACATCCATCTTTATCCTCTGGGTCATTCTGCTTTGCTGGATTATATAATTTGTTTATTCTTTGGACAAAATGTGGAAGAATGTACCTACTGCACTTAAGAATGAAAGGGAAAGGGGAAAACAAGCATTTTTGTTCCGGCTTTGTGCTCTGGTGTACTGATGTTGCCTTTTCTTACACTGGCTCTTTAATACACAAGTGCTTTCCTTTTGCCTCCTGTTTTTTTACTTGAGTTCATTTACTGTGAAGAATTTTTTTTTTTCTTCACAGTGAGGGCTGTAGAGCTTTCCCTGTCTGTGAAGCTCATCTGCCACAGTGAAAAGCTGTAGACCTCAGGGTATGGCTCATTTCATGTAGCAGAAAAACGAAACCTTGTTGCTCAACAAGAAATGCTGAAAGCAGCAACTGAAACACTGCTTTTTCCATCAGGCAGCCAGGGCCCCTTGGAGGATTAAACCTATTGCTAAATTTAGCTGCCTCTCACTAGAGTTAGTGTCAGGAGTTATCCGATCAGGACATCTTTGGAGGGAATGACGTCTGTCCTGTGAAGTCTAACCCCTGTTGGGCTCCTTTCCTACTCTGTGGAGCAGTGGAGCTCAGAGCTGGGAGCATTCTGCAGGGCCAGGACAGTCTAGGACTCTGGACACATGGCAGTGTTCTCCAGAGCACTTGAAACAACCCCTCCCACCAACCTGAGGGTGACTCTGCTCTCCAGGTCCTGAGATAATGCTGAGATGATGTCACAGGAGAGGGGAAGGCTTTAACCATGTGAAACGTGCTAGTGCTTTTCACTAGTGTTCTCATGTGGTATGTGTGAGGCTTGCACTGACCCTGTGCCATTCCTTGGGTCATACAAGACTTTAAATCCTACACTCCAAGGCAACTTACCAACTTCTCTGAGGAATTAAGGGCTATTAATAGACATTTTAAGAGAGTTAGATCTGGGGAGAGACAAGTGAAACCCTTCAGAAAAATAGACCTTTGGTGAGCTAGGTACTCCAGAATCACAGAATAACAGCATAGTGGGGGTTGGAAGGGACCTCTGGAGATCACCCAGTCCAACCCCCTGCTCCAGCAGGACACCCACAGCAGCTTGCCCAGGATAACAGTTGTCTGTGTGGGGACGTTATATGGGGTTCATACTGAACCTTGATATAAATCTGCTAGCACTGTATATGCGGAGCTGTTTCTGCAGGTGTACAGTCTCCTGTCACAGGTGAATGTCATCCTTGCCCATCTAGTGACAAAAGAAAGATAAAATCAATTGCTACAAACAGCAAAGGAAGTTAGTTTCCTTATTATGCTCCCTGAAATCTTGGTCTTATTGGACAGTAATGCTACAAATACAAGAAAAGCAATGGAGCTTTCATCATATTACTTAATTTTGAACATGCTCAGGTGTACTTGTGGGATATATCAAAGTCTGATCTCTCTTCAGTTAGAATCATTTTGTCATCAGGTCAAGGATATGTTAAGCACCTCAAGGAGTGTGGCCTCTGGGACTGGTGAGGGCAAAAGAAACATTTCCTCAAGTGCCAGTAGGCAGTCAGAGTTACTTCACAATTTTTATTTGTTCACAGCTTTTATAAAACAAGATTCCCCTTGAATCAGACCTCTCATAGAACACTCATTGTTGCCTGCATGCTAGTGATACATCAGATTTCAGCAGACCAGTGTCTGCAAACTAGAGAGGTGACTTGTCAGGGAGAATTCCTGTTTTTTACCAAAGAGGAGTGAAACTCACAAAATTAAGGCACTGTCAAAGCCCAAACCCACAAGCATTTGGCTTTTTGCACTGGCTTTCATCTGGTTGTATACAAGAATTTCTTTTAATTAACCTTCAATTTTAGTTTTGAACAGGGAAATACACAAAAAGTACACTTTTCTTAAGTCCTCCAGTTTATATTCCCAGTTGCAAGATGATAGCAACAAACCTTGCTGCTAGGGATGGCAATGTGCTGCTTAACTGAACACCACATCCCCATGCACATCATTCTCACCACGGTGATCCAGCCTTTGGATGAGGACATTTATAAGAACAAAATCAGTTTAGAACAGCTTAAAACTACTCTAAAAGGCAGTATTCACAAAGCAGGACATGAACAGACTGATAGACTCCTCTCTGAGCCATGCAAGGCATTTCAGATTTTCCACTCATTGGGCTCAAGCTGCTTTCACAGACCAGTACTTTCACCACAAGGGACATATAAAAAATAATCAATATCTTCATCTGGTGTGGTTTTGTCAATTCTTTACAAAGAGTCTTAATCAG
The DNA here is from genome assembly GCF_027791375.1 of Indicator indicator. Lineage (NCBI taxonomy): Eukaryota > Metazoa > Chordata > Aves > Piciformes > Indicatoridae > Indicator > Indicator indicator. The sequence goes on along the minus strand of NC_072045.1, from coordinate 1,882,532 downwards.
CTGGTGTGAAATCACTTCTTCAGCCTTTCTATTTTAAGAGTATAGGAAATGTTCCTTCATGCATCCTGCAAGAGTGTTCAGGTTGTTCTTCAGCACACCAACAGCAATCCTTCAAGCACACACCGGCATGTAGCTGTGGCCACAGACCACACTTAGAAATATCCAATTCTCTACATAAAAATGCAACCTTTTAAAAAAAACCATTTCCAGGTCCATGAATTCAGTGCCCTGAAAATTATAAATAAATAGTAATAAATACTTACTTATACTCACACACCCTTCCTGTATCCCACAGGACTGCAAACAAATCAGAACCATGCTTGTTCTGTAGTTAACTATGATCAAATCTGAGGTGGAACACACTATAAGTGACAACGTGCAGCAATGCTATGCAACAGTTCATAGGAGTAACAGCACCAATACATAGCACACCGAGCATTTCACAGCATCAAACCTCTTGCAGACACAGACTTAGTCAAGAAAGTGACAATGTTCTATCCATTCAGGATCAGAGGGAACTTGGAAAGAAGTAAGAGTTTGGCCAGGACACCAGAGTTGCTATCCTTATTGCATATAAAATGTCACATTAACTGGAGATATGGCAGATGTGGGAGCTAGGATAAATAAACTCAGGCTCATGCAAGACTATTTAATTTCCTTGAGTATGAAATCCAATTTCTACAGTGATTGTGTCTTAACAGTTTGTTTCAGTAGGGCTCAAAAAGGTCCATGAAAACTCAAGGGAACTTAAGCCCTGCAGGAGCACAAACTTGGCTCCATTCAGAAATAAACATAGCGGAAGATTTTGCATCAACCAAAAATGCTGCATCATAACCACTGACAGCTTTGGAACTGGCACCCACTTATCCTGGCACAGAACCACAAATCCCTGAAAACGTGATCAGAATAGAGAGACAGAGACCAAGAAGCAAGCAGAAGCACATCGAGCACAAATGACTGCCTGGCAATGTCCTGGCTTCCACCTCTTCTCTGGAGTCTGACAGAGAAGGACTGGAGGATAAGGAAGGTCACAGATGGCTCGGAGACTCAGCTCTGGAAGAAGTTTCTTGGCCTATTTACTGTGTGGTTGCTTTCATTCAGCTTTTTTCGCTTTCCGTTTCCTTGTGCCTTCATTTAGCTCCTCTTTTGACTTTGCAGGAGGAGGAGGAGGATGGGAAACCTCATGGGAGGCCCCATGGTGATGATCATGATGGTGACTAGTGTGTCCACTGGAAACAGAGCCAAAGAAAACCGGGCAGAGGAAGTTTTCCACTGGAGCAAAAGGTGAGGTGTGAGAGTGAGTCGCCGTCAGGAAAACCTGCCAGGCAATAGTGAATACTTACAGTTAAAGACCACACACATCAGCCATGAAATACCAGCTATAAGGAACACTTTACTTAGTCCAGATAAAAGGCCCTATTGCTTCATGACTCAAGGCTGTATCACAAATATAGTGCCTACATGATGGAAATTTTAGCCTGTAATTTCCAGAGCAGATCTTTCATGGCATCTATAGCCAATACCTCAGTGCTAGCTCAGAAAGGTGTACACCTCTGGGTTTAAGTATGTGCCCTTCCTCTGGTTTTGTTAGCAACAAACCTGCTGTACACTTACTTTGCAAACTATCATAAACATTGTGAAAAAGAAGATGAGATTCGCTTCAGAGATAGGGAGCCAGTGAGTTTGTTGCAGAGCAAAGAGAATTGTGCCATACAGACTGGCCTTTGTAGGGCTAGAAGAGAAATAAAAACCTTTTTTAGGAGGTTTGCATCCTGTCATGAATGTTTCTTTATTTTCCACTCTGGGTCTGACAGAATTTGCAGGCTCTCTACTTACAAGGACATATGAAGAATTTCATTTGTTTCTGGCTTCCAGACCCCACGCAGCAGCTGCTCAAAGTTAGATATCAAGGCAACACCAGAACCTGTGAAACAGTCAATGTGAAAAGCTAGAACTGCCACACCAGCAGAGAGCTCTGCTGCCTTTTCTGAATGTGCAAGAGATAAGGATACCCTAAGCAAAACAAAAGGGTCAGGACAGTCTTCCCAAATTTCAAGGCAGTCTTCCCAAATTTCAAAATGCTTTCTAGACTTCCTATAAAGTGCAGGGAAAGGGAATTTGCCTCTATCCATTTACTGGTGCTCTAATGTTTGCTCAAACCAAAAGCTAAAAACTGACTGGGCTGTTTCAACACAGATAGAACCTCCCTGGAAAGAGACAGGTGAGCCAGAGACACAACATGGGAGAAACAGAATCACAGAATGGTTTGTGCTGGAAGGTATCTTGAAGATCATCCAGTTCCAACCCTGTCCCATGGGCAGAGACACCTTTCACTAGACCATGTTGCTCAAAATCCCCAAATTTTATGCCTCTATTTCATACTGACTCCAGCTCTTCACACCTCCATTAAAATTATTTATTAATGCTGCAAGCATTAATAAATACCTGGGGAACTTGACAGAAGCCAGCTGACCACATCCACTGACCAGCCTGCTGATCAGCACTGAGTGACGTAGTCACATCAAGCTTCACCCACAGATTCTCCCATCCCTCCCCACAGGGCTGGGTGCCTCCCTGCCACAATAAAAATATCTTGCATTTCACCTTTGACCCATCCAGTAGCCATCATAATGAACCACCCATGGTGGTAAAGGTGATGAGCATGGTGGACCCCAGCAGCAATTTTGCGAACTCTGACCACCTCCTTCATTGCCACAAAGATGAGTTTCATAGGCAGAAAGCTTACACACTTGTAGAAGAGGTTCATGGGACAGAAGAATATCAAATACCTGGAACAAAACCACAAAGATTTTAAAGACGCATTTGTTTGTCCTGACCTGGGACACAGAGAAGATTTATTAAGAGTCTTGTGTGGTTAGTTGTGTCAGGAAGAGGGAAATGATAGTTCTGTCAGTCTCAACCACACACAACCATGAGGAAATTAAATGTGGAGTAACTGTACTTAAGTTGTGCACATCTCACTAGCACAATGAGTAAAACGCCCCCAGTCTCCAGCATGTGACACTCCTCTGCTAAATGTGGTATCAGCGCAGGGCACAATGCTCGTGTGGTTTGGCCATAGTTCAGCTGCAGCAGCTATGAATAGAAATGCCCAGCTGGTGGACTGGACCCAACCAGTATTAGACAACTGCTCAGAGAAACTCGATCTAGGAATACAGAAGACTGCAAGACTCCACCCCCTTCCCCTTTCTTTCCCCCAGTTAATCCACACATGATAATTCATACACGTGTGTCACACCCGCAGAAGACCTCCCTTCACACCAGGTGGCTTCATGAGCAGCCAGCAGCATCTTGTACTTAAAAAATCAGGTGAAGGGCAAAAGACTCACCAGACTGAGGTGGCCAGGATGACACTGGAGTTATTGCTGAAGTAACCAATAGGTGGTTCTCCGAGTAACAGATCAGCAAGTATGTAACTTCCAAAGCAGTGGAGCATGGCACAAAGCCAGGAGGCAAAAGGGCTCTTACGAGACATTTCCACAGCTCCTGTGAAGCAAATGCTCCATGAGAAGATGAATTCAGCAAATAAGCAGAATCTTCAAGACCATCTAAGAAAGCAGCTTATGGTGGATGTTCTCCAGGAAAATCGGTCAAAGAAAGGTGCTTGTAAAGCAAATACATGCTCTGAAATCTGGACAAGTACTAGATATTGCACAGAAATGGTCTGTGTGATCATAGCTCGCAGGCCCCACCATAAGGTTTCCAGTGCACTGAGTCGTTAGAAGTTAAGAATTGGCTAAGAGTTCCTCTCCTGCATTTGCTGCTACTTACTGCAATCGGGAACAACTTTTCCCTTGAAATCATTGTCCTGGGATAGCAGCAAAGAAGTGGCTGCACCTAAATATTTGAGTGTGGTTGGAATCTAATTTTAAACAAAACTCAGTTTTCAAACCCGGAGTGCCTAGTTCCTGGGTTTTTTCTGTTTTTCTATTTGGAGACAAGTGTCAGATCCCAGAACAGCGATGCAGTGATGCTTCGAGCCCCGGATCCTCATACACTGTGGCTGTGAGTACAGCGCAGGGCGACCTGCTCAGGCACAGAAAACGTCACAGAAAATACGACGAAGTGTCACAGCTGCTCCCCAGCACTCGCGTAAAAGCCCGGGTCATTCACCGCCTGGCCCACCCCGGCCCGGAGTGACGCGGCTACGGCCGAGCCCCCCGCCTCAGCCGGGGCAAGAGGCGCGGGACCGTTCTCACCTGGCTCATACTTGAGGTACAGGACGGAGACAATGAAATAGGCCGTGTCGAAGACCGGGAAGATGGGCAGGGCGGCGAAGGCGGCCGCCAGCTCCCCGAGCTGCAGGGCCCCCGCCAGCTCCATGGTGGCTGCGGGCACCACCGGCCTCCCGCCTCCTTTCTCCGCTGCTCGCCTTCCCCCTGGACCCGCCTCCAAAGGGACGTTCACGGGGTGCGGCCTGGCGTCTAACGGGGCTGTGACGGTGGCGGGAGGCGTGACCAGCGCAGCCCAGGCCCGCGTTGGTTCTCCCGCCGCCGTTGCGAAACCTGAGTCCGGACGAGGAGGACACCCTCACCCTTTCCCCTGCCCCGGTCTCGGTGCCGCACCCAGGACGCGCAGGCACCGCGCCGGTGCGAGCGGTGTCCACCCGCCCTTTCCGCTTCCGCCGCCGGAGCCGACGCCATGATCGGGGATCTGCTGCTCTGCGGGTAGAGGGGATGGGGACTGGGAGCGGCCCGGCCCGGCCCGGTCCAGTCCAGCTCGGTGTCTGATGCGCTGTTTCTGTCTTTTCCGTAGGACGCTGCTGGTGAACGCCGGTGCCGTGCTCAACTTCAGGCTGTGAGCGGGCGGGAAGGGGGGTGAGGAGGGAGGCGCCGGTTTTAGCGGGGGATTCACCGGAGCTCAGACGGTGTGTGTGTCCTTCGCTGTCCCGTAGGAGGAAGAGGAATACGGAGGGATTCGGCGAGGAGTCGAGGGAGCCCACGACCGGTATCGGGAGCCGCAGAGCGGGGTCTGGGCACAGCCAGCCTGTGTCCTTGCCCCTGGGCTGCCTAAATACGTACAGGAACGGGCGTTTTCGAAGGAAATTGTTAGCGAAAGCATTTTCAAGGCGCCAAAGTACAATAACCCCAATTTGTGTACATGCGAATTACTCTGGGGCGGGAATAACTGGTTTACTAAACTGGAACCTAAATTTTTACTCGATGATGTTGACATAGAGACATTGCAGCCCAAAGTATTGATCCCAAATTGGTGGTTTGAGAAGAAATGCCCAACAGCACATTTCTTTCTGCAGTTTTGACTTTAGTTGCCTGTGCTGTGGAGGCAATACTCTCCTTACAGCCTGATTCCTATTTTGGTGTGTATCTACACTGCTGCTTCCTATCTCTGCTTCCTGCTTAGAAGTCACAGGAAGGCTGGAAATTGCTAGAAAACGTGTCCTTTCCTTTTTAATACTGTGATCATTTTGTATCAGTTACTGTTTTCCCATCTGCCCATAGAAGGGATGCACTGAACGCAGCATGGATCTTTTACCTAAAACTTCAACCTTCAGGCTGTTGCTTTCTGACCAATTTGTTTTTTCTCCCTCTGTCAGTTGCTTAAGTTTTTCAAGCAGTGTTGAAAATATGACTTGTCAGTGTATTGGGTATTTTTGACATCAAAGGTTTCTTCTGTTTTTTAGGTGATAATATCAGGGAGTTCTTGCTGAGTCTCAGATACTTTCGAATCTTCATTGCCTTGTGGAACATCTTCATGATGTTCTGCATGATTGTGTAAGTAATGTTGTATGGCCTCACATGTCTGCTGGAAGCTGGATATGTTGGGATTTTTCATACTGTGTATTTCTTTGCAGATCTCTTTCTCTCCCACTGTCTTCTTCCATAATTTGTTTTCATGTCACTTATTTCAATCTTCAAAGAGATGCTGGTTGACCTCACACTGCTTTTGCTAATGTGGGCACCTGTTGAAAACCTCCTGTGCCAGTGTGTGAGTCATTTAGTCTTAGAACATTCCTTGTAGTGGGTTGCTGAGAAAACATCATTTGACACTTCAGTTTGACTTTTGGGATGTTTCCATTTTAGGGTAGGATACCCCCCATTATTAGAATGGAATCAGCCTTGAGAAGAATTTCTGGAAACCAGAGGGTTTAGTTCTGGAAGGCAGGCAGGCTGCATCCTTTCGTGTAGCTGTATGGTGTGATGTATGGGGGAGCAAAGCTGAGGCAAGGTGTGCGCTGGTGGGCTGGAGGGGTGTGGGCATCACTGCTCACATCACTACCCAATTCTCACCTGCTTTTTTTCCTGTTGCATCCACCAGGATATTTGGATCTTGAAAGTCATCCACAAACATGCCTATTACCTTGGAAGAGACACTTGGCTGTGTGAACATAACTTTTCTATAAAGTAAAAGATTACACTACTTTCAAAACACAGCCCTGGGACTGTGGCCTGTTCTTCAATGCAAGCTTCTATCGTGCTACAACATGGAGCACATCCATCCTCTTCAGGCAGTTGTGTCATCATCTGGTGCACACTGAGTCACTTGCTGCTGGAGGGTTGAGCCCAAATCTTCAAAGTAAGATTATTTCAACTTTCCTGAAATAAAGAGTACTTCAGAAATTGTTTTGCTAGGCTTAGAGCACAGTGCTCAGCACAAAGGGTAGAATTGGAGCATGGCTGAAGAGCAATCTTAAAGCTCTGTGTTGTTGGTCCCTCCCAGCTCTGATATCTCTGCTAACACACCATCCTCTACGAAACCTGGAATTTGCAGTTTGTGATTTTGATTTTTATAAAGCTGAGCAAAGAATTGGTGTAACTCCACACTGTTGCATTTAGTTTTGTTGGAGAACTAGAAAAGGATAGTCAAATGGAGTTCTTGCCTTTTCTTGCTGTTACTCTAAGAAAGTGCTTTTTAAATTAAAATTTCAGAGAATTGGCTGTTTTTTCGTTGTTTTTTTTTTTTCCCTAAGCAATAGGCTTTTGGGTAGGAAACAGCAAAAATAATTATATATGGCAATACTAAGGAATAGTTTTGGAATAATCTTGGATTTGGTTAAATAAAGTTCTATTTAAGGCTAAAATGTTTATTTGATGCCATGTTCATTCTGTTACAAGAGAAATCAATTCAATGGGGGAGGGCTGGTTTGAGACGTTTTATCTAGGCTTGTGGTTGTGTTTGGCTATTTGAATTTTGTTTATGCTCAGTTAGCCTCTTTGACCAGCACAGTGCTCAAATTAAACCAATAGTAGAATTTCCTTGGCCTTGATTTCCTTAGCTGTCTGACTGTTGCTTTTAGCAAAGACCTTGAATTTTATTTGGATGCTATCAAGCCAACCCCAGATCTCCCTGACAGGGTAAAGGGGAGGGGTGGAAGTAGCCATCACCATCTGTGCATAATCCATGAGAGGCCCCTGGACTTGGCACCAGTGCTCAGGCTTGGCTTCAGACTTGAGGATTTTGTTCTTACTGGGAAAAACGGCTGATGCTGTGTGGAACCAAGTCTGCTTTCTGAGCAACACTGAACACAGTGAAAGAAACAGGATGACCAAGTTCTACTGATACAGAAATAAAGACAGGTTTATCATTCTAAATAAATGATGTGCTTGTAGCATGCTGTCACCTCAAGATCAGAATTGCTCAAAATAATAAAAGTTGTGATTTAGCTGCTAAGCAGGTGCTTTGAAAAGGGTTAGTTTTGAGCTATTCTTAAAGGCTTTGGAAGGTTTAAACGCCGGGCTGGTCACTTGGCCAGCGTGATATAAGAAGCCTTTTGCCTTGCCTTTTACAACTGCTTTGGTTTGACTTGTAGTTTCTTCTGAATCAAGGGGATAAGAAATGTGACAAGGGAAGTATGTCTGTACAAAGAACCATTTGTTCATGTTGTGAAAGGTTAGCCCTTTTCAGGTAATGCCCAGAAGCGTCTTTATCCAAAAACACTGAAAACGGGAGGTCCTGCTGCTTGCAAAGCCCTCCACCGCTGGCCTTTGGGCTTTTCGCGACTTAAAAGGACCCCGGTACCTTCCTGCGGGCCTGGGGCGAGACACCACTGCCTTCCGTCCATGATATCTGAGTCGCGATGGTTTATTTTCGATATTTATTTCCTCAGCCCTTCTCTACCCACGAGATTCGGTCCCATCAGCCGTCCGGGACCGCCTCTCGTCCAGGCTGCCCCGCAGCAGCGCTGGTGGCCGGTAGCAATCGGCGTGCTCGGGGTGCTGGCCCTCGGCGGGGACGCAGGACTCGGTGCTCTCCCCGCCGGATCAGGCTCCGGGGCTTGCTGCTCTCGCCGGCGGACCCTTGCCGCCACCGCCGCCACGTTCAGCGCTCACCACCCCCCTTCGGCGCACGCGCGTCCCCGCTGAGCCAAGTGCGCAGGCGCCCTCCGGGCCCGCCGGTACGTTTGCCGTGACGTCAGGGTGCGGCGTGACGTCAGGGGCGCGCCGCTCGCTACGGCGTCGGGCGTGTCCCAGGGTGCCCTGCGCGGGGCTGGCTCCTGCCCACAGTTGAGTTTGGCCCCGAGCGGAACGGTCGGGCCTGGCCCGGTGACGCCGTCGTGATTCCCAACGCGCCCCTTTTCGAGCACCGCCGTCCCCGCCCTGCGGGGAGCGAACATGCGACTCCGGCTCCCAGAGGAGGCCGCCGCCGGCGAGTGAGGAGCCGCCGCCCCGGCCCGGCCTGGCCCCGCCGCCCGCCCGCCCCGGCCGCAGCCGCCCCGCTTCGCCCAGGCAATGACAGCGGCTCCGGCCCCCTCCCCGCAGCAGATCAGGGACCGGCTGCTGCAGGCCATCGACCCGCAGAGCAACGTGAGTACGGCCCGCCGGGCCCCAAGGCTCCCGTACCGGTAGCGCGGGGACGCTGGCCGCGGGCCGCCGCCGCGGCAATCCCCCGTAACCAACCACCCACCCGGGACGCTGGTCCCGCTGTCCCAGGGGCCGCCGTTGCAACGCGTCCGCCACCGCTTCGCCTCCCGCCGCGATCGCAGCTGCGGCCGGGATCCTTCTCCGGTACCGGAGGCCTCCGCTACGGGCGATATCGGGGAGCTTCTTAGTGTCCTGCCCACCCGGGGTCCCACTGCCAACGGCGCCTCGCCGCCCGCTCCCCACAGTTGGGACCGTGGGGCCGCCCCGGCGGTGGCATCGGAGGCTTATCCCTTTTTGCCAGGGAACTGTGTCCGTCCCCTCGCCGCACCGCCTCCCGCCGTCGCACGGCACCCCCGGGTCCCGGCTGGCGCTGCCTGGCCATGCGGTGTGCGGCCCGGCGGCCTCCTGACGGCAGGCCGTGGCTCGGGCGCGGCCTGCAGGGGGCTCTGGGCCGGGCTCAGCCGCGGCTTGCTGGGATCTTCCGGGGCGCCCACCTGTTCCTCGGCCCCTGTGGCCGTCTCTAGCCCTGCCGTGGGGTAGGTGCTTCGGATTCCGGGGACGCCGGTAGGGCTTCGACGGTGGCCTCAGGGCTCTGGGGCTGCTCCAGCAGTGAGCACCCTCGGTCTTTGCTGTTACCCTTCTCCGTAGTTAATGAGCTTATCTGCTGCCTCTGCGATGCAGTGTAAGCACAGAATTCGGCATATATTCCACCTTAATGTGGAAATGGTACTTATCCGAAGCATCGTTTAGTCCTTTTAAGCTTGGGGGAGGGTTTGAAACGTTAAAGCAGTTTTCTACTTAGGTGTTTATTACTGCGAGAGAAGTGCAGAGCCTGCAATCTGCTTTTTCAATCTTAGATCGACAGTCATTACAGCAGGATGCAGAGGTTTGTCTTGGCCATCTGCAGTTTGTGGGGCAGCTGTGGGCACCTCAAGCTGAACACACTTGTATGTATGTTACTCCAGGAGGCTGGCAATGTGAAGTGGTGTTTTGATTCTATTAAAGTTGAGCCTGCTTGTGTCTGAACAAGTGATTTTTTTCTAATGGACCTCTAATGAGGTCTTAAATTAGCTAATGAAATTATTGCCGTGTGGAAATATTCTGCAGTGGCATGTGTGTGACATGAGAAGTGAGGAAAAATCACCCCGACCTTGTAGCTTCTTTAGTAATCCCCTGTGGTGTTCCTTTGTCATGAGCTGTGACATTACAGAGTCAGGTAACAGTAATAACTTACAATGGTAATTGTGAGCTTTTAATGCCCAAATTGTTTCAGTTTGCAGTATTTTAACGTGCATCTGGCTGAAACATCAGTGTGCTATATGGATTTTGTTTGCTCTGTGTTCTCTCATTGTGGCTTCAAATTTTTCACCTCATGTTAGACCAAGTGTAAACCTACTTTAATAAAATTCTAACATATCTGTGATGTCTTTTAACTTCAGAACTGTCAGCAGCAATAGTTATCCTCATTCTGGTGTTCCTTTCTAAAATGCTCTGGCTTTGCTGAATTAAGAAGCCAGGAAATGTATTTTGTGACAGATGCTTTTCCCTTTCCCTGTACATTAAAGTTACATTATATTGTGAACCTGGTGACAGTGGGGTTGTGATGAGGGGACCAGAAATAACCAGGCAGCTTCCTGCAGAGGGAGGTCAGAGCTCTGCTGGGTTTCCCACAGGTCAGTAGTCCCATAAGTTTAGGAGTAACGTATGTTAAATTGCAATTTTACGTACTTGATACTTGTCCAGGGCAAAAATTGGTGGCAGAAAAATCAGTCCATTGTTCAGAAACGCCTGCAGGCAGTAAGCTGTCTTCCATTTGAACCTTTCCTTGGAAGGAGAGCAGAAGTGGTGTAGTGGACAGTTGTGCCCACAGAGGTCTCGGACATTTCCAGGCTACTTGGCAAACAATTGTACAACTACCTGTAATCACACTTCCACAAAGAGAAGGAAAACTTACACCTTAGACATGCTTTAAAGCAGATTCTGCAGTGAATTGCTTGGGCAGCTGTGTAAGCACATCATGTATCCGGATGTTTTCCTGCAGCACAAGATGCTGTGCTTATAGCTGCTCACAGAAAATTCTGGCTGCTTTCTTCTGGCTTTTAGAATCTTCTTCTGAAGGAAGTGGTTGCATCCAAAACTTAGAAGTATTCATTATTGTGGTGGACTTCCTTGTGACCAAGACAGACAAGCTTTGAGGCCTGGATTTCACTCAGGCTTTTCAATATAATTGTCAGTGTGTGTATGTGTGTGTGTTTCTGGAGAGGGTGAAAACTAATGTTCCAAGTGTGTCAAAACTAGTCCAGCCTGGTGAGGCTGAGGAGGAGGATGATGTGATTCTTTGTAGTGCCTTGTTGCAGGGTGCTGTGAATTTAAGCTTCACTGATACATGTTCTAATACAAGCTGTGTATATTCATTGTGGTGTGGCTGTAAGGCTATTTGTGGGACGTACAGGTCTTGATTGACTCTGAGCTAGTGCCTTAAACAAAACAAAGAGAATGTTTCCCTACCTGCACTGAGTTGAACTGGTCAAAATAATCTTGTCCCCAACCTTTCAGAACCTGCTTGCTGGGAGAAGTCATCTTCTGTGCTGACTGTTCATCTTTCTTTGAACTGCTGGCTCTGGAGAGATGTGTTAACTGTACACAGGTGCTCAGTGCCTGAGCATTCTCCCAGTAGCTGCTGCAGAATGTATTTATAACTTGGTTTCCCACACTTAGGTCAGAATTTACACAGGTAACCTCTATTTCAAAGGAGACCTATAAGAAATAAGCTATTTTTAAATAGTTGACTCATCTTGGGAGCCCCCCGGGATATCTGGGATTGTATCTTCATTTATTCTACTTTTTTCCCCTCTGGAAAAACATATGGACAAGCTACTTCTGCTGCAGGATTTAAGCACTAACTATCAACATTATCTTCCTTCCAAAGCTAGTATGTTAGGGAGGACGTACCAAGACTTGTGCTGGAGGGAAGTAGGAATTCAGTGGCATCACCCACAATGATGGCTGATTCAAGTCTGTTGTAGGGAAATCCTTTTCCTGGAAGAATCCTGTAGAAACAGTAAGTCACAAAGAGTGTCCAAAACTTTACCTGCGGCAGTTGTGTGAGGTCTTACAGAGGAGATATTACTTGATTCCGGGAGAGTGATGCTTTTCCATTTGGATTCAGTGTTCTTAGAAGTCTCTTCCACTCAGCAGAATGCTTTTGCCTTGCTAGATTCTGTTCTGTGCTCTTTGGGAAATTTATTACCTGCTGTCAGGAATAGGGGGGCTTATTTGGTTTTGCCTGGTGTTTACAATTGGCAAGAGTTAAGAGTTGTGCTTGAAATTAAATGGTTTCTCATCCTGAATATGCAGCAATCTGTCCCTTTTTGTAAATATTGGGCAGTAATTTAATTATTTGCCATTAATCGCTCTCCATGATGCAAACCCAGCTTTGGTTTGAGTAGCAAGCCATAGTATGCTCACGGTGTGCTTGGAGGTGATTGTAAGTCAGGCTGCCATTCATGTAGTATCTTGTCCGGCCTTGCTGCTCAGACCTTCCAGAGAGGTCCATGATCTGAATTATTAATGATAAACTGGTCCCTGTCTTAGTAAGCAGCATGTTGACTTGGGGTGATCTTCCAGTTAATGCCGGAGCTGCAGCTGAAGATGCTTCCATGGCTGGTTTTTGTATCGATTGCTTTGCCAAAGGCCTAGAAACAAAAGCCTGGATCAGCAGTGGTAAATGTGCTTTTGAGAACTGTGTGTGAAATGGGTGCAGAGGTAGGTGTTGGATGCTGCTGTAGTGACAAAAAGGTATAGAGTGGAGGACAGCAGTGGTGATTCACTTCAGGAGGGTCTTGGTGACTTCCTTGGTTACAGGGAACTGCTATGTGTGGGTGAAAGTAGACTGGCATGGCTTTTACTTTAGCTTGGTCCTTTCTGTGAGGCCCTAATAAGCTTAGCAGTTTTGAGGAGGCTGCAGTGTACAAGGACTGGAGTCTGTTGTACCTCTCGCCTTATTTCCTTATTGTAGCTTGTCTTGGTTCAAGCAGTGTCATGTTTTGTGCATTGAGGTTGTGCTTCAGGTGTGTGGTGAAATATGCAGGTGGTCGTGGCATTTCCTGGTGTGTAGGGTCTGAAGTGTCATTATTGGGTCAGTCCTGGCTTCCACTTGAAGGTTTGGGCCTGTTGCACTAAGTTGCATTGCATTCAGGTTCTTCATAAGTCTAAACAGCCTTAAAAGAGGGTGGCTGCTGCTTTTGTTGCACTGCCTTGTAAACTGCTGGATATGCTTGCAGTCACCAGGTTGAGAGCGGTGGTGTAGTTGGTTTCTTGGCCTTCCTTTGGAGTTTTGCCATCCACCTCTTTCCAAAACAGCCTTTTTTTGCTTGGTGGGAGTATATTCCAAGAGTGCCTGTGGTGTTTATGCAGGTACTGAGTTCTACCAGTCTGAGTTAGCCCTTGTCTGGTTAGTCCTGAGCCTCTTCCTCTGTGAGAGGAGGTGAAAAACTTTTCACATGCACAGTACCCCTCTGCAGGAGTGAGACCTTTACAAAGGTTGAGGTTGCTCAGACAATTGTGAGCAAACAAAAGTAGCTGGTGTTTGGGTCAGAGCAAGGGAAATGCCAAAGTGCCTTTCTGTTGTAAATTCCTTGGGCAGGTTGTAGTGTTGATGGCAGCAGGAGTCATTTGCTCTTAACTGTAATCTGAGTGTTTGTTTCAGCAGCAGGGACAATTTCACTAACACCCACCTCTTATTCCTGCCATACACCCATTTTGTGTGCTGCTGCAGCAGTTTGCAGAATCATTGGGTGAACTGAGTGGGGAATTGATCATGATTTAAAGATAATGTGTTATTTTTTCCCAAGTAGTTTTTCATGTAGCTTGATTACCTGGTGAAACCTCTGGAGCTCCACAAATGGGTGTGGCACCAGAATTTGGTGGTAAAGTGTTTTAATACAGAAGGTAAGAAGTGGATTTTTTTTTTTGTTGCCTTCCTTGTGCTTCCCTGATGCCTTGGCAGGCTGGTCTGGGACCTTGTAGGAAAGGGCTGTGTGCTTTGAGAGGAGCGTTGGAGGCCTTATGGTTGGCACTTGTTTGTGGAGGCATTATTCTTGCTGTCACCTGTGTGGTTCAGGAATGTTTGGAATTGCTCCTGTGCTTGTGGTGATGCAGTAATGGGAGAGCTCAGCAGGTCTTCCTGGGTAAACACAGGGAAACTTCATGGATATCCAGGAGGATGCTCCTTGCTGGTTTTGCAGCTCTGAGAGTAAATCACCTTTCACTGAGGGCTGTGTGGCTCGTGTTCCTGACAGTCAAAAACTGAGTTGATTTGGCTTAAACATATACTAGCTGAAACTGCCAAGGAAGCCACACCTGGCAGGAGAGCTGCTGTGGTCCCCATCACTTCCCCATCTGAAGCTGCACATTCCTGTTCCCTCCCTTGTGCTAGGCAGCCAAGGAGCAAACCTGGCCAAACCCTACCTGGAAGGGGCTCTTCTGGTGCCTCTTTCTGTGCCCTGGCTCCTTATGGGCTTGGGGAGGTAGCAGTTTGGGCACAGAGCAGTGTGTGGTGAGGTGGCAGTGGGGTAGTGACAGCCCCAAATGGTACAAGCTCAAGCTACTGTAGAGCAGCACTCTCCAGCCAGGCATCCCTCTGCCTGTCAGGTTGTTTCATTGAAGGGGATCAGGCTTTTTAAATACAAGTGATAAAACTTGCCAGCAAGAAGCACATGCTGCAGTGTGGACTCTTGGTGGGGAATGAACACTTGGAGTGCCAGAGGGAGGAAGTGCTGTGAGGTTTGAAATAACCCATCTCAGACGTTCTTCTTGATGTGACCATGAAGCCATTTACTGAATGGAAGAACTAACTTTTTGTGCATAGTTCTTCTGTCATGAATAATCTCCTTCAGTCACCATGAACCAGTGTGGAAGACAGCTGATGCAGGATGTGCAACCTTGCAGGAGAGTGTTGCTGAAACAAACTTCCTGGAGAACAAAGCTCCCAAGCTGAGAGAGACCCAATCTGTGTTGTGGAAAATGCAAAGACTTTCAGCTTAGCCTGTGTTTCATGAGTCTGGGCCTAGGAGAGAAGCTCCAATCTGTCATTCATTAGGAGTTTGTGCAGTGCATTGAGGGTGAGCCCAGCTTAGGCATGTATAAGGGATGCGTTGTTGCCTCTCTTCAGGATTTTTGCTGTGGCCAGATGACACAACACTCGTTCTGGCACCTTTGGCTCCTCATCAAAGCGTTTCAGAACAACCAAAGCACTCTGAGGAGGAGGAGCCTTTTCCAGTTTCTTTAAGGAGCTGTTAAGGTTGACAAGTGGAGGATTTTTGCAGGAAAGGAGGAAACTATTCTGCCTGCTGCAGAAATTTGATGTTAATTAAGTAGCGCTTCTTTCAATGCATCGTTACTCCAATGTATTGGATTTGGAGTTCAAGTTATAATAAATACACACACAGACTCCCCATCTGTTTTGGCTGATAACAGGTTACTACTGTCTTGTCTCATCCATCTGGGGCTTGGTGATAACTTCAAATGGGCTTTCTACACTCTGTGATGTGGCCTCATTTAGCCACTTGGTCCTTAGAGAAATACTGAAGGTAAAGGTAAGCACATCACATTCATTTTAATGTAGGTTTGTTTATTCAGTCTTCTAACAGCTAAATTATTCTTTCTGCAGGTGATTCATGCTTTCAGTGTTTAGAACAATATTTAAGAGCCAGCATATTGCTTTAATTTGAGGCATAATCTGCTAAACTTCACAGCATGTCAGCGTTTTCTGGGGCATGGCTTTTTTGGTGTGTGCTTGAGTGGGATTGTTAATATCCAAGAATGCAGTTTTCAGCATGCTCAGTCGGTGGTGGAAATGTCTATAGAGGAACCCCTCGAAGTAAAATGTGATTAGTTCTATTTTACTGAGCGGAGTGGTTTTCTAACATAGCAGCTGGGGAGAAGAGGAATCCTATGTCTGAGTCTGTCTCTAGTAGTCAGCAACATACTCACCTGGGCATATTCTGAAACTTGGTGCTGTGAAGATGGTTGTGCAGAGGTGGAATACTTGTCTGAGTGACAACCAGCACTTTTGGAGCCACTTTCTTACATTCTGTTCTCATGCAGAGTGACCTTGCAGAGAATCATGATTCTACTCCAGGTCTAAATCGCTTATTTTATTTAAAGGAGTGTTGCACTTGCAGAGGTAGAGCAGCATGGGCTTTTTCCAGAGTGCTGATGCAAACATGCAGCCTGCCTTCAGTGAACAAACTTTCAGCACATCTGCAACCAGCACTGGATTTCTGTAACTCGAGCTGTCAGAGAGCAGAGCTCCTGGAGCTGGGTAGCACAGCCAGCAGGTCACACTTGTGCTGGGTACATTAATTCTGAGGAAAGGAACATGGGATTTTTAGGTCTCTAAGTTACCATGGATGTTCCAGAAACACGTGTGCCTCAATAGTACAGTTTGTCCGTGGAGAAATTGCAGTTGATTCTTGACCAGCATGGAGAGATGGAAAAGAGGACACAGGAGATAATGTATACAAACGTCTAAAGGGTGGAGGTCATGAAGATGGAGCTGGGCTCTTCTCAGTTGGTAGCCAGTGATAAGACAAGGGGCAGCAGGCACAAACTAGAATCCAGGAGGCTTCACTCGAACTTAAGGAGAAACTTATTTGGTGTGAGGGTGCTGGAGCCCTGGAGCTACCTGCCCGGAGAGGTTGTAGAGTCTCCTCCTCTTGGGACTCAAACCCCACCTGGCCATTGTGATTCTGGGTAACCTGATCTAGGCATACGTGCACTCGCAGGGGGTTTGGACTAGCTGATCTCCTGATGTCCCTTTCAACACTGCTGTTCCATGATTCTATGCTTCCAATGTATTTGCAAAGAGGTGTCTACAACTATTGTGTTTGTGGGATAAGCAGGCTGGGCCTGACTGCATCATGAAATCTCTGTGTCACATATGCAAGAGTGCCAGTCTGTCAAAACAAGCTACTGGGTTTTGACTTTGTGTATTTTCTTCACTGGATTTTAAAGATAGGCTGCCAAGGGACTTGAGCACCACTGGGGCTTGCTTACATGGAAATCGTGAAGTTTTCTGCTCCTAGGTTAGAAATAACTAGTGCCAGGTGCAGGTTCCCCAGTGTTCTGTGTTTAAATTATTTTTTGTCCTTTTATGGCCACATTGGGCAATTTGTTCTGGAGAGGAGCTGGTCTTAAAGTAGCCCTCCAGGGGATAAGCCCCGAAATGAAAGGTGCTGTGCTTATCTCCTCTAGGAAAAGATGTGGCTTTTCTTCCAGACAAAGGTAGAAAACTCTTGTTTCCAAGTAGCTGCTAATGATTGTGCCACTGAGTGGAATGGTCCAGCATTCTCGACTGATCATCAGAGAAGAGCCATCAGTTTCCTGACAGGTTCTATTCTCTGAGGACCTGCACAGTCTTCAGAGAATGTGGAGTTGTTAGGAAATGGGTGACTGGCAGCGGCATTTTATCTAGAATTTGGTGATCAGCAATTCTGGGGAATGAGTAAATTGATTGCAGGTTTTTTTGTATATTTGTAAAACCTCTCTGTGGTATGTGCTGATATGAATTCTTTTAGGAACTGCTGTGCAGAGGTACAGTGACTTCTCCCAGACTTGGTATTTAAGAATTTTCTGGTTGGTAACAGTATTTTTCTCAGGTTTTGTGCAGAAGTATGCCGTGCTTCAGTTCTCCTGAGCAGCCACATAAGCATAGTGTACTTCACTCTTGATGGATTCCTAAATTCCACAATGCAGCATATTCAACAGGCGCTTGCTTAACCTCCTTTATCATTTAAAGAACCAGCTAAGAAGCTTCCCTGGTGGGGCTGCTCCAGTTAAAAGTACACCAGAAAGTTGGCAAGTTCAAGAAAAGAGTGAAAAGCTGGTATTGTGATGACAGTAGTAGCACTTTTCTGTATTACAGTCAGATATAAACAGCTCTAAGCAGATATTCCATGTGGTAGGTAGCATGGACTTAAAGAACTTCAGGAAGCTCTTGACCCTCTGAAGCTGTTCTCATCAAGCCCGTAAATGTGTGTTGCATAATTTTAAACCTCCACTAGTTCTCCGGAGTGCATTAAGATGAAGCAGGTGATTGCAGAATGATTCTGTCCAGGTGCCTTTAAGGGTCATTCTCATAACCCAGCTGGGGGTCTGTGCTGGTGCTGTAACACAGATAGATAGTAAGATGGGTTAGGAGAAGTGGAAGCTGTTGTGGTGGGACCCAACTGCTCTGCATGAACTCTCAGCATTGGCTTTTCTTTGCCCCTAGACAGCTGCAGTCCTTAGCCCCAAGATAAATTAGAAGGGGCACATTTTAAGGCTGATTTTTTTTTTCTGTGATGTTGTTACTCTGCCTGATTAATAAACAAGCTGCATTTCTTTTCAAAGCACGATCAGATGTTCCTGTGACTTTGCACAACAACCTCATTTTATGGCTCTCAAAATTCTTAAGCAGTAATTTCAAATGTAAGGTCATGGCTTATAATAAATAGTAACTAGCACAATTCACCTGGTTAAAGGTTCTGGACAGGTGGAAGAGCGGTTGTCATCTACACAGTAAAACTCTTGTGGTTAGATGTCGTTAGGACTAGCATAGGGATTGGATTTTTAGGGTTTGTGTTTGTGATGTGTTCCGTGGGTGTTGCTGTGCTGAAACAACCTGCAGTGATTGCACAGGGAATGGGGGCCTGTTGTGCTTGTGCAGCTCAGCAACTGGCAAGTCTCCTTCTGCTAGACATGCCACCTTGTTCCTCTAAACATTCAAAATGTTTGTAGCTGGCCATGTGATTTGAGGTGCTCATGCCAGAAGGCATGGTGTGCTCAGGCCAGAAACAGAATGTGTCTGTAGTTAATTTTGGTTTATTATGCTTCATTTTGGTGTGATCATGCTGTGTTAGAAACGTGCTCAGGTGGTGTGATGTTGAGAGACAAGTAAGTGTGAGATGATTGAAATAGTGGCATGAAGTGACTACAGAGCTTGAGTGGTGATGAGCTGCCTGTGGAGGCTGGGCTGGCCTTGGGCATCTCTCCTGCAGTCACGGTCACTGGGCTAGTGAGGCTGCAGGGGCAGGGGGACAGCCAGTTTGGAAGTGTTGATTTTGCAAGTCCTTATAATACGAATTGCTTCATAATTCCCTATTTGTCATCTTAAAGAGGACATGGTTTAGGATTCCTTCTTTGGCCTAGATAGAAATGGATGCTTCAATGTATTCCTGCTTCTTACTGCTCAGTATCTGTTCCCTAGGTGTTGATCATAAGAGGGGCTTCAAGAAGCTATGTGGTCCCCTTAGCTTCACTGAAGTACCATTGCTTGTATAAAGCAACTGCTTCAAGACTTACCTAATCTGTTCTTCAACCTCTGTAGTGGCCGAGGAAACTATTGGAGGGCTTATTTGAGTGCATTGGTAGCTCTCTGGTTGTGCTTAAGGGGTTACCAGTATTTGTCTTGTTGCAAATGAGGCCAGTGAATGTGAAAGAGTCAATTGCCCTGTTCTTCATTATGACTAATAGCTTGAAGTAAGCCTTTTTATGAGTTTCATTTGTCTTTTCTCTCTATTTTGTTCAGCACTGTGTGAACTGAGGACTTAAACTTTTTTTCCTTATTAACCATGTTTTCCAGACCTCTTATCACTGCTCTTCTCTTAACTTCTCTTTGTATATGTTCTTCCTGAGCTGTGGTGTCTAGAGGTGAACATGTAATTCCAGCAAGATCTGAGTCCTATACCATTCCTTATCAGCTGAGTGAAAAACAAGACTGAAATTAGCTTGCTTGCAGTATGCTGTGTATATACCAGTAAGGCTCTTCTGCCCTGCTGGGACAGTGACTTCCTGACCCTGGTCAGCAGTACCCATTCTTCTGTTCTGCTATCTTGAAATTCTGCTACACATCTTTCCAGTGCAGTCACATTTCACGTAACTCACCTTCATTTCAACTGCTAATAAGTGTTCTCCAGACAGGTTTGGCCCAACTTCATGCTCTGCTGGGTTTTTTGGTGGTGTTTTTTTGTGTTTTTTTTTCCAGTGAATCTTCTGTTTCGTATACAATGAGAGGGAGGTACTACAGGTACAATTAGGATGTTGCACAAAATGTTTAGTGACTGTTGAAGCTGACAGACAATTACTCACTCTGCTGTAAGAATGTCCTTCCAATTACTAGTTAATAAATACGAATGGAGAAAAGCATTACACTGTTGACTGTTCTCTTTGCCTTAAAGACCTTTTCCTGTAGAGCAAGGAGACTTCCCTCAGTGTGTCACCACTGCTCTGTGAACTGATGTATTCTGGGTGTATGTCTTGTCTCCATGATCTGTTTTACTACCTCTTATCTTTCTGATTAACCTCACCAAAAGATACTTCTTTCATTTGAGGCCTTCCCCTGCCTTGTCCAGCTGAATCAAGGACCTCTGTCAAGGTGAGAAGTCTCCTTTGGAGTGGACCATGTAGAGAAGAGTTGAATGTTGACGGCATGCACCAACAGCTTGATTTGTGTCTCAGGCTGTACCTGCCAGCACAAACTGTTTCTCCTGCTGGCAAACTCCTCTTGTTCTCTCAGCTACTGCAGTATCTCTGCACCTCCCTTCTGTGTATACCTGGTGCCAGAAGGTAGCAGAGGGTGAAGTGGTGTCTCTTGCTCAAGTATTTCAGATCTGCCAATTTCTTCACAATGAGGAATTCTGTTGGAATCTGACTTGACTCTTGTGTGGTGAGCCTGTCTTTGTCAAGTGTATGTGGGAGGGTATCTGGATGATGGTACTTTGCCATTCAATAAAGCACAAATAAAATACACACTTTGTTTTGACTCCATATCCAACCTTGAAACTTTAAATCCTGAGGAAAGGATCAGCACCTGCTGTGCCCAGCCACCTCTCTAGCTGCTCTTGACAGTCAAGGAGCATTTCTTCTGTCTGTTGTTTTGCAGCACAAATCCCTGATCAGCTTTCAAACACAGACTCCAGATGAATTTCTCTGCTACAGAAAATACTCTCAGTGAATGACTTTCAAAGAAATAATTGATTCCTTCCTGTTTAAAGATCTGCTTTATTAAATACAATTAAAAGTCACCTTTCAGAATATCTTTTGTGTAGTAGTGAATATTTGAACTCTGCAAACTGACTTTCATGTGTCTTCAGTAATGATGAACAAAGCAGCACATTGTTGTCATCTTGGTCTGTTGTTTCTGAGAACAGTATCTCACGTACCCTTCCTGAGACAACGTTCGGACACACAGCGGGGTAGGGGGAACTGCTAATAGATCAGTTGCAGGGGAACTGAACTAAATATCATCAGGTTGTAATTGAATTCTATATTGTATGTTAGTCTATCTCTGAAAAAATTACATTCTAGCTGACTGTGGCTGATGTATGTTGCTGGTACCTGATACCCACTGCAGCCCATATGAGGTGCTAAATAAGCACCAGACTGCTGTGTTTTCATTGCCGTGTTTAAATAAAGCCTCATACGAAGAGCAACTTCTCTCCTTCTTATTCCACTTTTCAGGTTATTATGCAGTGAAGTAGCTTTTTGGAGGGTCTAAACCTGGAAGTGTCCAAAGCAGTTGCACTGTCTTTGGAGCGGCTCATGATGCCAGTGGTGCTGTTGCTGTACCTCCTTGGGAATCAGCTCTACCTTCCTGGCAATGTCAGCAATTCTGACTCAGAACTGGAGTTTTCTTGAGCATTAACCTGCACTACACTGCACTACAGAGGGATAGCCATGGCCCATGGATATATGACAGGTTTTATAACTGTCCAGTAAAATGCTGCTGTCTCTAGGTGTAGGGGGAAGTCAAGAAAAAGGGTACAAATGCTCCTGTGAACCCTGGTACAGACCATCCTGTGGGTCTTACTAATTGCTAGTAGAAAACACCAGCTTGGCACTAGAGAGCTGGGTTTGTATCTGCGGATGGAAAGATCTCTTTGGTCTTCCATGGTGGATCTGTTTCTCTGCTTGCTCTTGTGAAATTGCTTTAAAACCACAGGTGGGAAAATGGTACAAAAGTACTTGAAATTAGCAAAATTATGAGTCTTTATGGCATGTTCTGAGGAAGTCAGTCCAAGTATGTTGACAAGTGCATTCTCTCAAAGCTACTGTCTTCTGACTGATCTACATTGTCCATTTCCAGATGTCTATGATGGAGTCAGATTGCTGATGATTGTAACTCTTGAGTTCAGGAGGATATCAGTGTTACACTTGGGTTTAGAAAAGCATCTGTAATTAATGATTCTGGACATACCCAGCCAAGTTAAACATCCTTTAGAAACTTCTAAAGCTGCAGATGTGACCCTTTAGATGCTGCTGCTGTGTCAAAAGATGCCTTTTATTGCTCTTCTATGAACTTCAGGTGTGAGAGAGTCAAGAAGAGCTTTTCTAGCCAGAATCCCCTTGGATAGGGAATCAGTATTGGAACTTTCATGGCAGTTTTGTTTGTAACCGAGCATCTTACTCCCAGATGCTTGTTTTACAAGGAAAGAGCTGCTCCTTTTCCTATTCTAGGACTGCACAACTGTCCCAACAACATCATCCTGGCTAACTGATATCTGGTTTGTCATCTCTCATGGTCTAATTGTGTGTGTTTTAAAGAAACAACCCCAAAAAAACAAGCACAGCAAATAAATTGCTGTATTTGAGTGACTGCAATTGCATGTTTCTCTTAACATTTGGATTTTAGACAGCAGTATCTGAGAAACTACTGCAGGTTGTCCTTTGTGGTGAGGCAGTCCTGAGGAAGAAAGGAAGGTTTTAGACTTGGAGCTTTTGTGTTTTGTGCCTGGACTGGTCTGTAAGTAGAGACTCAAAGCATAACTTTGGAGTGTGCTGGTCCAGCGTAAACCACATCACAGCAGGCTGATGCTCCCAGCCTTTCCTCACCCCTGGCACTTGGAAATGGTGATTGCAGCTCATGTGTGGATGCTGTTTTCAAATCTGCAGGGCAAGGAGGCAGGGAATAGCTGGACATTAAACCTCTCAAACACACGGGGCCTTTTAAACACCCTGAAATTAGTTACTGAATTCTTCTTGATTTATGAAAGCTAAAATGGCAATCAAAAAAGGAAATTAAGCTGCTTGATCCTTTCCAGAGAGTTCAGAAACCCACATTTTTGTCCAAGGCAACAGCAAAAACATTTAGTGCTTAACTTGGCAAAGGTCTCTGATAGCAGTTGTAAGCTCCAGAGCATGGCCGAATGACTTAAGGAGACTTACATGAAATAAATAAGATACGTTTTCTATGACTGTCATTAGGGTTGCCTGGGAAGGATTACTACAGATGACTCAAGCAGATGTTCTCCAGTAAACTTTTGAGTGAATTAGTCTGCATGCCAGCCAATCTCCACAACATGGAAACAGCACTAGAGAGCTTCCACAGGGATTATTCTTAGCTGTTTTCTGCAAGCTCCTGGGGTTGCATCATAAGGTCTTCTTTTGGGGTGATAGTAGCAGGTTGCAGTGTTAGTAGACAAACAGAAAATAAAATGATGTGCAAGTTCCTGAGACACTGACTTAGGCAATTGTATTCCTAACCAGTGTCTGAAGAGAGCAAGAGCTGCTAAACTCCCGTGTCGTGTGCCTTGTTACTTTGCCTACTGCCCTGTGGCAAATAAGTGTTTTTAATAGTAGCTTGTGTTGGTAAATTCTAATTTCTGGTGCTGCTCAAAGTAGGATGATGTCCTGGAAGGTTTTGTAACTTCAGTCTCACGTCAGTTTTGTGACAATATGTTAATCTTACTAAACCAGTAAAGGATAGCTTAAGGTAAAGATACTGATGTGCTGCTACTACTGAAATAGGTGTCTTCACACTGAGTAAATGATTTTTAAGGCATGTTGGGGAGGTCATCCTGTTTTTGTCATAGTGCTTAACTATACCACAAGAAATGTCACAGTCTGTATTATTTTGAAATAGGTGAATATAATTTTTGTTACAAGCTTCTCTTTATAGCAGTTTGGGTGGAGCTTCCAACAGGGAAAGAGTGGAGTTGTTATACTTGCCTGCACATTGTACTTTATTTTTTAAGAACCATGCTTCCCTGCAGATCAAAAAGAAGGGAAGCAAAATGAGAGGAGCTTGTTGCAGCTGATCTGGACCATGAGCCTTGGTGCTCCTAGCAGTGGCTGCTTCAGCGCAGTAGCAGGTTTTCAATGGGTTACAAATGTGTGGAGACTGAAAGGGGTGTTTTGTGTTTTACCAGAAGTTGTGTGATTGGCAGAGACTCGGCAGTGTCAGGCAGCTTTCACTGTCTGTAATTGGCACCATGTGTCCCTCCAAGCAGGGAGTGAAGTAACAGTTCATTGGTCCTGGTGCAGTCCGGTCCCTGGTAGGTGATTTAGCATTCAGGGGCATCCATCTGTGTGTGTTTGGGTGTATTGAACAAAGGCAAACCTGTTACTGGAAATCCCCTGGCTGCTTTCACTTTTCTGTAGGCCTGTGTGGGTATCACTTTCCCCATCTCGACCTTCTGACAGGCTAATCATCTTTTTCTGCTGTTGGTCTGTCATTTAAGTAACAAATATTTGGGGATTACCAGTAACTGCAAAAATAATTGTACCAATTATTGGTGTGTGAGATACACAGAGCCTCATTGCACCCTGGTAATTCACAGGCTGAAGTACCTGTTGGGAAGGAGAGTATTGTGTTTTGCAAGTCTAAAAGTGTTTGTCTGGAAACTCCCAGAATAGAGCATTAGCTATTGAGTGCTCTGGTTCTAGAAACCAAAAAAACCTCTTGGTGTTGTGACTTAAATTGTGGGGCTAAATCACCCCTCCTAGGCACTAGAATGGCATGACAAGTACAATAGAGAAAAACAGCACACTGAAGTGAAATAGTAAGAACTAAAATATGTCAAGATATGTTATTGCTGCTTTATAGCTTAAGAGGAGTTTTAGCAGACATGACTGGATGGTAGAGCTTTAAATATCTGTAGAGACATTGTAGTTCAGAGAAGAAAAGACCATGGCAAATGAAATTATCTTTGGTCTGAGGTTGGTTTGACAACCTGTAAGAGTTCCAATTGTCCCCAACCTATCTAGACTTCAAACGTTAGTTTGATAAAAGTAAATCTAAAAATGGAGCAGAGATTTGTCGTTGCTGGCAGCCTGATCCAAGTATCCCCAGTCTTAAGCAGTCTGGCTATGGTGGAAGAAACATTGTAAGTACACAAGGTTTTCTGGAAGGAAGAGACTTCAGTTCCTGATTCTCCTGCTGCATCTTACCAGAATGCTAAAATTGACTGCAAAAGCGAGTTCTTACAAACTTGGAGTCTTTTTAACATGAAGAATCCTGCAGTGGACTCTGTTGGGTAGGGCAGGGCTACTTGATTGTGCTTCTGAGAAGACTTTAGGATAATGTGGGATTTTTGCAGGGTTTCTTGCTGCAAGACTTCTCAGATGCAGTTCACATCCAGTTGATGTGTAATTAACGTAATTAAGCAATAAATGAGACTGTGATTCAAGTTTTCCTTTGCTTATCATTTAAATCTACGTACGAAGGGGAATTAGAAATTCCTGCTTTTGGTGCTGGTAATACCAGGTAATGGAAACCTGGATCTCTGTGGTTAGGAGTTTCTCACAGGAGTCATTAAACCAGCCAGACTTGTGCTTCAAATCGACAGACTGTGGTGACTGCCTTTGCATGGCCCTTGTGCGTGTGGAAACGTTGCAGTGAAACCCATCAGGAAACCTGAGGCAGGTTTAGTGCCATGGGGTTTTCTGCAGCCACTCCTCACCACCTTACACGTGAGGAAATGCAGTCCTAGAGCCATTGCTGCTGTGGAGGAGCTGTGGCCATAACCCTGCCTGGTCCAGTGATGGGCTGAGGACACCTACTGGGCACAGCACTTGCTTCCTTCGCTCTTGAACTTGTAAGAGTTCATTGCTGTGTGGGTGGGCTCTGATGTGTAGCAGTTGGGTCATCGATTCTTTGAACAAGCTGTAGGACGGTGACTAATGTCAATCTGAAGCAGTTCCTAAGGGAATAAATACAACTTTTGGCCCATTGTTTTTCTTGGTCTCCTTGGCACTTGTTTTTCCAGTTTGGGTGTAGGACAGTAACTGATACGTTGGAGTAGGGGTCTCAGAACTCTACCAGTGAGTCATGCTGGTCTTATTGCTAACATTTCTTTTAGTTTTACAGAAGGTTTGTTACAGCTTCTGTAGTTTCCAACTAGGTCAGTGAAGTGTCCTTGTCCCTGTTCTTTGAACAATCAGCTCCCTAAAGCCAGACAGTGTGGTGGCAATTTTGTGATTAATGCTTCCAGCAATTATAAAGTGGAAGGTCTTGAATTACATTTGATAACTAAGACCTGTAGATGAAACATAAAGTGACTTTGTTTTCCTTGTTGCAGATCCATAACATGGTGGCAGTGCTGGAAGTGATCTCCAGTCTGGAGAAATACCCCATTACCAAAGAGGCACTTGAGGTATGTCACCCTCTAAACATTCCTTTATTTCTGTCTGTATAAAAGGACTTTCTCTGCCTGATACCCATCAGAGTGTTTCTTGAAACAATAGATTGATTGCAAAGAATTCACAGTTAAGATATTCTTTCGTCCCTTTGGTGCTGCTGATGCCATCTCACTGCAGGCACAGTGATTCTTTCTGGATTCAGATCAGCATTCTGTGCAGCACAGTTTCTGTTTGTGTGGGGCACTAAATTAATCATTGCTTGCTACCAATTAATTTTGTTGCATTCATCAATGCCACTCTGCTTGCTGAAGCACTGATCACTTTTCTAGGTGTTTGGTGACCAAGCACCAAAGAATCCAAAATAAGAATATAGTTCCTCTGTGTCGGCAAGATGAATCTTAAACTCAATTAAGCAAGTTTCAGGGCCTGGTCTTGTTGTTGGGATGAGGTGTATCAGGTGCAGCCTCATTGGATACTCTCAGAAACATCCCAAAGAAGTTTTTATGGCTAAGCTGTGATTTTTTTTTTTTTTTTGTATCTTTATATTGAAGTGATTGCTATTTCTGGCCCTTAACTGCTACTTAATTCTAACTAACATACGTATCACAACCTGTCACCTATTTCCCTCATAGTCTGGTCTGTGTTTTCCTCCAAGGTACTTTACTTAAGAACTCTGATTTGTGGACCAATCCTTTGTTTTCAAATGTGCTTCAGGAGCAGTCAAACATTTCCCTTCCTTCTGCTTATGGAATAAGTTTTAGGAATGCTTGTTTAAATCGGTCTTTTTTGGCCCTTCAAGGTACTGAGGAGTGAAGGGAGAGGAGAGGTGGAGGAAGGTAGGACATAGGCACACCCTGGCTGGGTAGGGTTGTGAAGCAGATTTTTGTCAGCGTGCTGCTGTGACTGACAAAGTTTCTGGAGGATTTTTCCCTCTTGCTTTTTTCTACAGATCATACGTTTTCATTGTGTAACCTTTTTTTGCCTTGGCTGTTGCATTTCCTCTTGAATCTGAGCTTATGTATTTCTACTTAAGATTCTTGATGATTAAAGGAATTCCTTTCCGATTTTTTATTTTGTCTCCACAATTCTGGTGCTTCAGCCAGGGAGTAAAGACAGCAGGTCTCATGTTGTGTGGCAGAGCACTGGGCCAGCTGGCCTACTGCTGATTCTTCTCTGGGTGTTTCCTAGGGCAAGCACTACAAAGCAGAAATGTGCCTCAACAGTTTTGTTTACAGTGACACCTGTTTGTTAATGACTTTTCTTTCCTTACAGGAAACGAGACTAGGGAGGCTTATCAATGAGGTGAGGAAGAAGACATCCAACGAAGAGCTTGCCAAACGTGCCAAGAAATTGCTGCGGAATTGGCAGAAGTTGATCGAACCTGTAACCCAGAATGACCCTGTGCCAAGAGGGCTGCCAAACCCGCCCGGCTCAGCCAACGGTGGTGCTCACAACTGCAAGCCAGAAGCGCAGCTGCCTGCTGTGGCTGGCTCGAAGCCGATCAGCGAACTGAAGAGCAGGAACGATATCCAGAAACTAAACTCTCCGAAACCAGAGAAACTGGGTAATAGGAAAAAGAAAGGTGAACACAGGGATGGGCATCAGGGCCCTCTTCCCCCAAAGGTCTCCAAAGCTAGTCATGAAGTATTACAAAACTCTTCGCCCCCTCCAACAAATGGAATTGGAGGTAGTCCTGAAAATTTTCCTAGTCCTGTAGACATAAATCTACATGCAGGGCCTGAGAGCAGCAGGACAGAACTCAGTGAAAACGATAAACACAGTAAGATCCCAGTAAATGCTGTCAAACCTCACACCAGTTCTCCAGGACTTGTAAAACCTTCAAGCACTTCCTCATTATTAAAGACTGCAGTGCTTCAGCAGCATGATAAATTGGAAGAAACCACGGGCCTGCACCAACCGAAGAGTCCTCGCTGTTCCTCCTTTAGCCCCAGAAATGTCAGGCATGATACTTTTGCTCGGCAGCACACCACATACTCACCAAAGGATTCCATGCCTAGTCCATCTCAAAGGTCTCAGTTCTTAGATACTGCACAGGTGCCATCACCGCCACCGTCTTTGATGCAACCATCAACACCTCCAATGCCAGCAAAGAGACTGGAATTCTCCCAGCAATCAGTACCTGATGCATCTCAGCACTGGCAGGAGCAGCCGGTACCTTCTGAAAGCCAGCACAGGCATACAGCAGGGACGCTTCAACAGCATACATCTCCTAGCTGCAAAACCAGCTCCCATCCTGGGGATTCTCTCCTACCACACATGAGCTTTTCACAGGACACTTCAAAAATGGACAGTGATGATGCTGCTTCAGGTTCTGACAGTAAAAAGAAGAAAAGGTACCGACCCAGAGACTATACAGTCAACTTGGATGGGCATGTGACAGAAGGGGGTGTGAAACCAGTGAGGTTAAAAGAAAGAAAACTCACTTTTGATCACATGACAGGACAGATAAAGCCTTTAACACAGAAAGATCCTTTGCAGGTAGAAATCCCTGCACTTACTGAACAGCACAGGACAGAAATGGAAAAGCAGGAGCAAAAACCCAGCCTGCAAAGCCCCTTTGAACAAACGAACTGGAAAGAGTTATCCAGAAATGAAATCATTCAGTCATATTTAAACAGACAGAGTAGCTTGCTGTCCTCATCAGGAGTACAGACTCCAGGAGCTCACTACTTCATGTCTGAATATTTAAAGCAGGAGGAAAGCACTAGAAAAGAGGCTAGAAAGACTCATGTTCTAGCTCCTAACAGCAAACCTACAGACTTGCCTGGGGTCACAAGAGAGGTCACGAGTGATGACCTTGATAGGATACGTGAACAAAACTGGCCAGGTGTGAACGGTTGTTATGACACACAGGGTAACTGGTATGATTGGACACAGTGCATATCCTTAGATCCACACGGGGATGATGGTAGATTGAACATCCTGCCTTACGTCTGCCTAGACTGAGTACAGTTGTGCTAAAAATGCTTTTACACCCGCAGTTAGCAGAGAGGGCAGACACCATGCCACTTAACGCTGGAGAAAACAGCCTCCTGTCCTGGACACACAGGCCCAACGAGCAGAGGGTGTGAGGGAGCTGGTTCCTTACAGCTCTGTCCTTTCAGTTCTCCTTTTGTGAAATGCTGCTACCAGTTTACTAACAATTGCAAAGGAAGGCATACGAAGGTTGATAAATTGAGTTCAAAACTCCATAGTGAGCCAGCTCTAAAAAGTGTTAGTCCCCAAGAAGTGAAGAGGATTTCCAGCACTTTCTGAATGCCGGAATCTGATTACAGGCAGGTACAGAGAAAATTGTGGAAGTTACCTTAACAAAATATGCATCTATTTATTTGACTTGATTTGGGTTATTATTTGGCAGTGAGATACTGGGAGAGACAATGTGCAAAAACTGTAGTTTTATTTGTACTACATCTCTGGACATGATTGTGTTTGGTTTCAAGTCAGGGGGTATGGAGGTTGGGGTTTAAATGGCAGGTGTTGCACTGCAGGCCGGGCAACTGGCTTCAGCTCAACATTCCATAGGCATCCACATCTTTTAGTCTGGTTTCAGTTTAAATCCAGTCTCTGAGAAATGCTGCAAAAACTAGATGTTTAACAATATTTTTTGATCCCACCACCACCAGCTAAATATTTTAATTCCTTTTCCCTTCCTGCAAACTTCTAGAAAAACAAAACACAGAAGAAAAACAAAACAAAACAAACACACCAAAACAAACAAACAAACCCCAACAAAACCAAATCACAACCCAACCCCCCCCCCCCAAAAGGCAAGAAAAATCACCTTTTCTAGAATCTATAACGAGGGTGCTACAAGTTTGTAACTGTACTGTGAGAGGGAAAAAGGAAGCCTCTTTGTATGCTGGAAGTATACTTGTTACCATTCCTTTAGATATTGTTTGCCTTATGGATATCCATCATAAACGCAATTTGCAAAAACAAAGAGCCTTAGTGAATGTACAGTACCTAGACTTCTGTGTTCTCAGGATGCAGAAGGGAGCAACTTTGCTATTTGGTCCTTTAAGTGGACACATTGTGATATAAATGTGGAAATAAAAAAAAATTTGCACAAACCAGTTTGTGAATTCTTTATAAATACCTCAGTTGTGTCAAGGTTTGCTTAATTCAGATCAGCTGAGGGATTCCTGACCCCATCAGAGTGGCATGGGGGAGCTAGATCCCATCTGACCCAGCAGGCAGCTGGGATACTCAAGATGTCTTCCAAGTGCGTTGTTGGTTTTTCAGTCATGCAGGTTGGATTTATTTTGGTTTTTTAACTCTGGTTGCATTCCAGGGTCTGGAGATTGATATAAACCAATTACTGTTAATGTACCTCAAAGTCCAAAAGAGGTCCTAGTTTGTCTTTTTTCCTCAATAACTTTGTAATATATTATTCCTAATTGTTCAGATGCTTTGTAAGGCAGCCTGCCTCAGCATAGAAAGCAAAGGGTTTCTATTAACTGGAATTGCTTTAACATTGGGAACTGGTTGTTTTCTGCAGTCCCCAGCACTGGGCTCCTGTCCAGGAGAAGAGGGGACACAATACCAAAAATAGTTTCTAGACTTAGTGATGTTAACTCTGTTAACCCATTTGTGCTGGGTTTTACTTCTACACTGAAGAGCCTTGGCAGGAGTTCTCCTGCCTTTGAGAGCAGAGTCAAGCTCTTAGGTGAGGCTGTTCCTCACCAAGTATATGTTAAGCTGGTTCATTCCCTGGAATACAATTGATTTAAATCATTCCTGTTCAGACCTACGGGTTTTTTGGTCTGACTGCTGTTGAAATGTGTGGGTGTCTCCAGTTCTTCACTTGATGTCTATTTGCTTCTGCTGACAAAATATGAGGGTGAAAGCAGAAACAGTGGTTACCAAAAATGTTACCAAATATATTTTCAGTTTACTTCCATTTTGTCCTCCTGCAGCTGACGAAGTTGAGCAGTGTGGTTTACTGTCTCACAGCTCAGAGAAGTAGATTTAATGGTGGAGGGCTGAAAAACTGCTCATTGGTACGTGCTTGGGGTCTGTTCATGTAAAAAATAGTGAGCATCTGATCTCTCCCTGCTCCTCCTGCTTTCCCTGAACAGTCTGTGCCCTCAGGAAATGACAAAGTGTTGCATTATGAACCGCTCTTACATTTCTGATGCAACCGGTGGCCCCTGTGGACCACACTCGGTGAGGTGATGCCCAAAGTTGATCACATCTAGCGCCAGGTCACAAACTGACCATGCTGATGCCCACCTTGCTTGAGGGAGCACCAGGTATCAGAGGCAGCCCCTTCCCTGGTGGGACAAAATCCCAAAAGAAGTTCACTCAACACAGACTTTAAAGCTTGTTCGTACCAAGTTTGCTTCTGCTGTAAAGGTCAACTCACTCGGTGTCATCCAGGGTGAAAGAAGGCTTGACAATCTTTATTTCAGCATGCGAGTATAACCCATTCTGTGAGCAAAACCAAATGTGAGTAAGTTTACAAGGTGGTATTTTTTTTGTAAACAAGTTCAAATGAAGTTTACCATGTGCATATCTCCTGTGTACTCTCATTTTTGCATGAACTCAATTTTTCTGCTGCTGTTTTTTTCCTATCTGCCTTGCCAAACTTACTTTTCTGTTCCTAAAATCTTTAATTCATGCTGCCCTTTCATGTCAGTGGCTGACATGTAAAGGCTCAGTGCAAGTCTTTGGGGAGTCACCACTACCTAAAGTTGTGGGGTTTTAGGGGTATATTAATGATGTAGAGGCTCCAGAACCCACCGCAGCTTGACAGGTGCCCCCTCACCTGTCTTTTAATGCAGCCGCATTGAGTTGGTTTTAAAGGTCAGGAGCAGCTGTCTCGTTGCCTTTGAGTACGACCTTTGCTCGGTCGCTGCACGCACCCCCCTGTCGGTTTCCTGAGGCAGTCTGCAGTGGCTGCACTGTCATTAGGGCCCATCCTCCGCTTAGGAGCCCGCCCCTCCTGTCACACCACAGCAGAAAACCGGGTGTTGTGCGCCCGCGCTCTCTGATGGGTGATTTTTAACCCCTCGGGCTCCCTCTGGGCCTCGACTCGAGCAGCCCCAGCGAGCAGCGGCATGGAGGGCCAAGGGAGCCACGGTCTTGAGCCGCGTGGACAGCGGCCTTTGGCCTTTAACTAACTGCTCTGGCGGCGGGGACGTACTCTCTTAACCGGGAGCTCCGGGGCTCAGCGGGGCTGGCTTCCCGCCGGCTGACCTGAGCGGCTCGGCCCGTGGCGGAAGTGACGCACAGCTCCTCCCGGCTCCCATAGGGACTGAGGCGGCGGGTGCCCGCCACAGGAAGCGACGCGTTGGTGGTGGTGACGTTTCGGCGCCGGCCGGGGGGCGCAGGGAGCCATGGCGGCCCCGCTGGCAGCGGCGGGCGGCGGCGTCAGCGTCACGGGGGCGGCGGCGGGAGCAGTCGGGAGTGGGGGCCGTGGGCCAGCACTGCGGGAAGGGGCGCGGGTGTCGGCGCTGTGCCTAGCCTGGTACGGGTTGAGTGCCGGCGGGAACGTGGTGAACAAGCTGCTGCTCGGCGGCTTCCCGCGGCCCGTTACTGTCTCGCTCTTCCACATCCTGGGGCTGTGCGGGCTCCTGCCGCCGCTGCTGCGCGCTTGGAGAGTACCGCCGGCGGGCCCGGCCCAGCTGCCGCCCCGCGCCTACCCTCGCTACATCCTTCCGCTCGCCTTCGGCAAATACTTCGCCTCCGTCTCGGCGCACGTCTCGCTCTGGAGGGTTCCGGTTTCTTACGCGCACACAGGTGAGACCCCAGGGGATGTGGGATTCGGGGGGCAGTCGCCGGCGGGCAGTGTGCGCTCACACTAGTGTCCAAACTAGTGTCCCGGGGCCTAGCATTTGCTTGTGCTAGTACCTAGTGTTTGTTTCTGCTGGTG
Source organism: Indicator indicator (assembly GCF_027791375.1). Lineage (NCBI taxonomy): Eukaryota > Metazoa > Chordata > Aves > Piciformes > Indicatoridae > Indicator > Indicator indicator. The sequence continues at coordinate 1,849,397 of NC_072045.1, read as the reverse complement.
CCTAGTGGGGTGATCTGAAGCCTGGTATGTGCTCATCTGTGTACCCAGTGCAGTGTCTGGTCACCAGTGCATGCTTGTACTGGTACCTGCTGCAGTGACCAGAAGCCTGGTATGTGCTCATATGGGTGCCCAGTGCAGTGTCTGGTCACCAGTGCATGCTTGTACTGGTACCTGCTGCAGTGACCAGAAGCCTCGTGTGTGCCCCGAGTGATGCCCGGTGTGTGCTCGAATGGTGCCCAGTGCAGTGTCCCAGAGCACCGAGAACCTGTCCATCACGGTGACAGAGAGGGGTGACCCAGCATGCACTGTGGTTGTGGCTTTGATGGGACCAGCTGTGAGTCCCTTCTCCATCCCCAGCACCCAGCCTCTGCTGATGGTGGTTCATGGAACTGACCCAGGTTTGCATCCCCACCGATGTTTTCTTTCTGTTCTCAGTGAAGGCGACGATGCCAATCTGGGTGGTTCTGCTGTCACGGATCATCATGAAGGAGAAGCAGACAACCAAGGTGCGGGCAGGTTTGCTGTGCTTTCTTCTCTCACTGGTGTTTGTGGTGGGCTCTGGTGGCTGGGATCAGGAAAGCTCAGGCTCTGTTTGGCTAGGTGATTTTTGTGATTGAAACTAGATTACAGAGATTTTACAGTTCCTTCTTATTTTATTGTCAACGTGAAGGAAACATGAGTAAGGTGATGCTCCCTGATAAACTGCGGTTTTTACAGCGTATCTCACAGTCACTGAATGTTCTTATACTACAACAGTATGAAAGTTGGTCCCTGGTTCCGTTGCTTTATTCTTCCTTTTCTTTTCCATCCCAGAGCAGTGGTTGAAATAAAACTCACTCAGCTGAAATGAAAATTCAGAGAAATAAACTACTCCCTTTTGTTCCTATTCTAGGTGTACTTGTCTCTGATCCCCATAATAACTGGTGTCCTGTTGGCCACTGTCACGGAACTGTCCTTTGACATGTGGGGGCTCATCAGTGCACTTGCTGCTACTCTGTGTTTTTCACTTCAGAACATCTTCTCAAAGAAGGTAATAATTGTGCTGTTCGTAACCCTGATGAGTAGCACAATTCTTTAGCAGGACAGTTAAATATTTTCCAGGGCATATACATATTTATTCTTTTTTAAGGTGACTTTCTAGCCAAGCTTAAAGTCAGGCTTGGTATTTTCTCTGTGTGTTCTCTATGGCTCTTCCCACATGTCAAAGCTCTTATACTGAAAATTGGGCAGAACTCGGAGTTTATCCTGAACTTTTTCTTTACTCTTCAGCATGGATTTTTTAGTTCTGCTGACAGTTTGATAGTGCTTAAATGTAAGTTTATGTGAAAGATTAGTGTATCTTGTGTCAAAACTTTGTAGTGAGTGAGTCAGTGGCACTGACAGAAGCAAATTTTAAAAGTGTATCTTGAATCTGTTCAGACTGTTTTGTAACTAGTTTGCAGAACATTTTGAATGTATCCTTAACTTGTTAATAGGAGGAGTCACTGCTTAAGAAACCATTGTTTTTCCAATGGACATCTGTTTTCCTTCAGTTATCCTTATAGGAAAATCCTACTGTAACAGTATTTATGGTTCTCAGAATTTATCTGTCATCTGTTACTGTTATATGGTTCCCAAATCTCTGCAGCAGCTGAAGAAAGCTGTTCAATAACCTTTTTTGTCAGGTGTTAAGAGATTCCCGGATACACCACCTTCGGTTGCTGAACATCCTTGGGTGCCATGCTGTGTTCTTCATGATCCCCACCTGGGTTTTGGTAGATCTTTCATCCTTCTTAGTAGAGAACGACCTGGTAAGTGTTGTGTTTGGGAAGCTGCTAGTGAGGGGGGAAAAAAAAAAAAAAAAAAGCACCACCAGCCATACAGAAAAAAGTAGACTGAAGTGTTTCAGTGTAGTTCCTCATCAGCCTGGAAGGAACTGTTGTGAAACACCTGCAAGTTGTTTCACAAAACAAGCACTGTGCTCACTTGTTTATCTTGCTGTGAGAATTCCAGTCAGCACTAGGAGAGAGCATCAGTGGCAGCACAGTCTTGGGAATTTTGAGGTGGAGGCAAGAGCAGATGCACCCAGGATGTGTATTACAAGTCCTTAGAGCTAGTAGTTTAACGACATTTGGGTGTCTCTTTAAAGTTAAGCTGCAGAGGTTTTACCTACTCAGTAGCAGGTGAGAAGTGACTCAAGCTGTGTTTGTGTTTCTTTGTCTCTTATCTGAAACATGAGATAACTTTTTCTTTCTTGACATGTTTGTCTTTATAACAGAGCACAATGTCTCAGTGGCCCTGGACCTTGATGCTGCTTATAATCAGTGGATTCTGTAATTTTGCCCAGAATGTCATTGCCTTCAGTATCCTGAACCTGATCAGCCCACTCAGTTACTCTGTTGCAAATGCCACAAAAAGAATCATGGTCATCACCGTGTCCCTTATCATGCTTCGCAATCCGGTTACAAGCACCAATGTCCTTGGAATGATGACAGCAATCTTGGGGGTCTTCTTATATAACAAGGTAAGAACTTTGTTCATGAAACTCACTTGGAACAGTCCAGCAGCTTTGAATTATTGTTTGTACAAGAAGTTAATGCTTAGAACATAAACACAGAGGACATGGTTTGAAACTTCATTGCAGGCCTCTAACAAACTTAAATCTTCATCTTAATGTTTTCTTGGAAAATGAAGATTGAGAAGTAACTCACCCAAATCTTGAGCAAAAGAGCAGCTTCCTGATTTGGCATTTGAGAGGAACGAGGGTTTTATGAGAAGCTACTAATACCTGAAGACTCTTAACAGGCATAGATAGTGGTGTAGAGGTAAACCGTGTGCTTCTTCATAAGGAAAAACATCTTTGGTGTGAAGGTGCTGGAAGCCTGGAGCAGGCTGCCCAGAGAGGCTGTGGAATCTCCTTCTCTGAGGAGCTTCCAACTCCACCTGGCCATCGTGATGCTGGGCAAGCTGCTGTGGGTGCCCTGCTCTTTAGCAGGGTGCTGGCCAGGGTGATCTCCAGAGGTCCTTTCCAACCCTCAGCATGCTGGGATTCTTCCTAACTGTGCAAGCCTGTAAGATGGTAATGAACAAAAAAAACCTTTTCCTTCTTTCCTAGACAAAATACGATGCAAACCAAGAAGCAAAGAAGCAGCTCCTTCCAGTCACAACCGGAGACCTTGTGAATTTAGACCGTCACCGAAACATTCCCGAGAAGTCTCAGAACGGACTCACAACATTTGCACAACATGGAGACTACCAGCACAGCCGAACCAGCGTCTTAACAGACCACTTCCAGTACAACCGGCAGAACTATCCCACTGCCTACAACTTCAATCGTTTTGATATCTAGAGTCCTGGCAGACAGGTATAGACTGTGATACCCAAGTGTCCCCAGCATTACCAGAAACTTTTCAGTACATCCATGAATGTAAAGCCATTTATTGTACAGCTCTTGCAGAAGGGAAGATGCATGGGGAGGGGAAGCAGTACAGACCCTTTGCTTCTGCTGAGCAGGCTGTAGGTGTGAGCAGCTGGGCCTGTCTCTGGAGTTCACTGCAGAGTGCAGCCCTTGTCCAGAAATCCTGGGGAAATGCCCATACAAAACCACAGAGTGAAATACCTGCTGCACTGCTCCTCCTTTTCAGGGTCTGTCAACTGACTATTCTTTTGGCAGATCAGTTCTGGCCAGTATTTTGTTTCCATACTGGTAACATCACCTTTGATTTGTTCTTTCCTTTGTTTTAATGATACTTTCTTCTAATGAAACTTCCAAAAAGAGGTGAATCTTAAGGCACCCTTCTGGTCACCAGGATTTGTCTGTTGGAGGAGGATATCAGTTGCAGATAGGTAGACCTGAATTCCTCTCCAGCAACTACAAAACTCCGTGTGGGTATTAACTGATTTGTGCCTATGCCTTCAGGTTATGATGACAAATGAGAAGTGTTGCTGAAAGAGCAGACGATGGGATGATTGATCTCATCAAGAAGCATACTTCAGGTGTAGAGAAACGGAATTCTCTAAAAACACTGCTGTCCCAGTCACTGTAGATCACAAATGTGGCTTACAATCATAATTGTTCTCTGAACAGTCCTGTAACTTAATCATTGCTCTTCTTCAGCCATACAGAAAACACCTCCACCAATAAAGTGTTTGGAATAACGTGATTATTTTTACTGGCTTCATGCCTGTTCTTACAAAACTCTTCTGTTGCTTTCAAAATGGAAAGGTTTCAGCTGTTTCCCTCTCCATTTCATGCATAAATTATTCTTTCTTATATGATTCTTATATGAATGCATTGATTTGAATAATCATAATTTCTAATTGTTTCCCAAGTCTTATTTTTTTAGCTTCTAGTTGCGTTAAGTTTATCAATTCCTGCTGCTGGACTTGCTGGGTGCCGTGTAGCCCGACTTCCACTTCCACTGAAAGAAGTTAAATGTTGTGTCCTGCTCTGTTCCTGCAACTCTCCCAGCTCAGACAGAGGAAATTGTTCAGAAAATATTATTTGAATCAGCCATAAATAGGTAATTTCCAAAGATGAACTGATTCTGGTAGTTAATTCTAGACAGGTTGGTTATTGTGAGTCAGATACTGCATTTGTGCATGAAGAACAGAACCAACTGAAAGTGGGTTCACTGATGCAGGTGGTTGTTACTGCTCTAGCAAAGTAAGATTTTGGAGGCCTTCTTAATAGAAGAGCTGTTGTACAGTGAGGCTTCTGCTAGCCTGTTAGGTTTTTACTAGGGAGGTATTAGACACCAGTGAAAACATTCAGGGTGTGGTACTGAACCCTCCCTTCACTTATTTATTGCTTTAAAAATGACCAATGCAAGCTGATGATTTGGCTACTTTCTGGGTGATAAACAATTTCTTTTTAAGTGCAAAATCATTTGATCTTCCTCAGCAGGCTGTGGGCATAGTTACATAGACTGCCTTCCACCACACAGTCCAAAAGAGGAAATGAGCCTTCTGAAACCTCACAGATGGGTTTAAATATGCTGCTAATGTTTGTAAACAGAACTTCTTTGGCTTGGTTGGAATTGAAACTGTTCATGCTAGTTTAAAAGTTGGGCTTTTAGCTTAGGAACTCTAAATGAATTATTCCCTAGCCCAGGTTAACAAGATCATGAGGAAAAGCATTCTTGCAAATTAAATTCCTTTTTCCTGTCCAGTTTTAACTGGTGTATAGTTGTTTCTTTTCAATACGGGAAAGTGCAAAATGTGTGTTTCTGAGGCTTGCTTCCCAATGTTTAAGTGCTTTTACATACAGGGAAGAAAAGGATTGTCTGGACTTTGGGTTTGGATTAGGTTCTGGCTCTGCATAAGACTGATTTGAGGGTGAGATGTTCCTGCTGAGATTTTTTAAGAGGGGATGAAGTTCTCTGGCTGCTTTCAAAGGGAGCTAGCTGTGAACTGCTAGACTCCTGCAAATGCTTCATTGTGGTCTTTGTGCCTCAATTTTCCGTTTGGAAAAGGGGGGTGATTCTTCCCTGCTCTTTAGGGGGATGAAATGCCAGAAGGAAGTAGCAGTGGGAGCCCCAGGGATGTACAGCCATGCTGTGAGTTCCCCTGTTCATATTCTGCTGCTGTACCATCACCACACAACTTGAACTGTTACCTGAAATAAAGCTCTGCATACTGTATTCACAGATAGAGGCTTTCTTAAATATATGCACATGGTTTCCTTTTAAAGAACACAACCAGATCTCTTTTGAGACTGCTTTCAGAGAAAGCTTGCACTGCACACTTACTGTGGCAGGACTTTAGCTTGGCTTTTTCTGTCAAAAGAACAACAGCAGGTGAGGGCTTTCTGTTAAAAATATCTTGTCCCAAATTCCAGCCCATACTCACGGTCTCACTGTCTCTCAAATAAAGCTACTTGACTTGCAGAGCAAAAAGGGGCTGATCCAAAAGGAAGACACCATTCCTTTGGGGCCTAGAGAGTGAATCTCTTCCCTGGAGCCTGCCTGACAGTGTTCATGCTCTTCTAGTTCAGGTCTGTGGTCACCAGGGATCATTTTGTATGATAGAACATGTCATTAAAGCAATGAAGTGAATTCGTTACTGAGGTGGTTTTGCTGAGTCCTTAAGCAATATTGCCCACATTCATGTAAAGGAAGCTCCTTGTATTGTTGCAATATGTATTTTAATCCTGAAGTGCTCGAGGTTTTGTTTGGCAAGGTGAAGAATTTGTTCTAACGTGGTTTGTAAATTACTGATGTGTACATAGGTCTGTAGAAAGAGTGGATGTTGGAATAAAAAGGGCATCTCTAGAGAATTGTGTACAATGACCCTGTCACTAATCCAGGACAAGGGCTGGGTTGGGGTTTTTCCTTGCAGGAAACTTTAGGAGTGCCACACGAAATGGTCACTCCAGAGGAACGGGATTCCTGTTTTGCTCTGTGGATGTGATACTGGACGATGACACAGGTGGAAAGGATGCCATAAACAGTGTTAGGACACTGGTTGCTGGTGTCCTTAGAAATGTTTTCATCTCCGTTGTGCATTTCTAACATTGCCTGTAAATGCTTTACAAAATTGGGAAATGGATAGAATCAGATTCAGATGGAAAAGACCAATCCAACCATTCTCTGCTCTTCCCAAACCAGTCCTGGATGTTTCTGGAAAGATCAGTGTCTGTCTTGCTGCTGAATGTTTTCTGTTGACAGCTCCATCAAATATCTGGTGCTCTTTGAAGATCTCCTAAATATTTGCCCTGCAGCTTTAATCTTAGTACCCAGTAGTGATTAGATCATTATCATCTGGTAAAATATGAGTTTTTAAAATAACTGAATGCTAACCAAAATGGAGGCAACACTTGGGCCTTGTGGGTATACAGTGATTTGTAAAAACAGTGTTGGGAACTTGAGGTCAACTCACAGTGGTTCCTGAGGCTCAGGACCTTTTCTTTCTCCTGTGTATTCAAATCCACATTTTCATGATGTAACATTTTGCAGGAGAAGAAACTTCTGCCATGTAGCTCTTTGTGAAGAAGATGCAATATGAATAAAGGGGAAGTTTCGTTTTTATAATGATTCTATTTCTGAACCATGCTGTAAGCTGTGAAAAGTAATTCTGAACTATCTTTGTGGTGATGGTACAGGCTGGTAGCATTTGTTTGTGGTGAGATGACAAGTGTGTGATACAATCACACCATGAAGAGATGCACAAGTGCAAATCTGCAGGTGGATGTCACCAGCCCTTGTGTTATAGTGGTGTTGGGTTTTTTAATGTTGGTATTCTAGAAATTGAGGTGACTTTCAGTGCGTTTACCAAAACCACACTGCACTTACTGTATGAAATTTGGTGCTGAAGCAGATGAACACGTCTGTGTTGTTTTCCTGTTCTGGTTTCAACTGTGACATTTTGAGGTTGTGGCTCTTATTCAGCCAGATGACCTGTGCTACACTGCTCCAGCCTCCATGATGCTGCCAGAACTGGGATCCCTCAGAGGCTGATGAGAAGAAACCATTCCAGTGACTTCCAGCTACTGGGACTCCTTTCTAGCTGAAATAAATCAGGTGTTCAGGTTGGTTTTGGCAGAGTTTTCTGTCAGGTATCTAGAGCCTTTGGGGGGTTTTGTGGATAAATTATTGGTGTGTGCTGAGGAAAATGACATGTGGACTCCAGCATATAAAGCTCTGATATCTCTGTTGGCATGGAAAGCAGCAACAGGAACTTTGAGAACTTTAAGGATAAGCTAAGATTTGAACTTAACCTGGTCTTCTGGGATCTGTGTTCATTTCCAGGACTGCCAAGTGATGTAGAATCACTGTCAGAATCTGTATTTGATTTATTTATTTTTTTCATTTGTTATTTGGATATATGGAAACCTCCATCTTTCTCAGTTTTCTTTCTGTAGATATACAGAGGCTCTTCATGGTATGACTTGTTAAGAATAAAAAGTTCTGCCTTTTTGTGAGGATGTCTTTGAGTGTTATCTGTGGGTCAGGAAATCTTGTAAAGTGTAATTTAAGGCCTGAATCTTCAGATAGTGATTACAGATTATTCCAGTGAGCACTGGGATACTCAAGTTTGCTTTTGGCTTTATAATTCACAGGCAATCACTTGCCCTTGTAGTTTGTTTTCCTGGAATATTCAAGGACAGCAAAATAATTCAGGACCCCACTTTGAATCTTGATGTTAAGCTCTTACGTAAGTGGTGATGAGGCTTTATGGGGTTTATTGAATTGCTTAAGTAGAGGGAGATGAGCAATTTCTGCCATGCCTTGTACGCCTTGACTTGGGTGTGAAACTGCTCAGATCAGTACCTGCTTTTGAAGGAATGTTTTCCTGAATCCAGCAGGTATGTAAATGTGGTGTCATTGGAATCCCATTTTGAAAAATAACGGAATTTCAGTTGCAAAAGGAGAGTTAAGAAACAGAAGTTACTTTAATATTTTCATTTTAATTTTATAATTATCTTTAACCAATTATCTTAAACTAATTCACTTAAAGGAAGCAACACTGCTTCAGCAATGTCCCTGCATAGCATCTGCACTTTCTTCCATTAACAGTTGAAATTCCGTTGACTGTCTACTGAGCTTCCTACACATCCGTGTTCTTTTTTTACACCATGCCAAGGGCCTGCATACGTTAAGTGCCATCGCAATGGATTGTACCTCAGCATAAAACAGATATTAAATGCCATGCTTTCTTTTAATGCTGTTAGAATTGCAGTTTCGAGGTGGTGTTTTAAACGTAAAAGAACCACATGCTTCTCGAATGGGAGTGCTCCGGCGGGGCGGCTCAGCGCGTACCGGGTAGCTGAGCTTAGGGAGGATGAGGTCAGGATGAGAAGCGGCTGCTGAAAGCCTCAGCTACCCCAGCGGCGCTGGGGAAGGACACCTTATGAACCGAGATGGCTCCTGCCGCACTGCCAGAGCGGCCTGAGGTCTTTTTACATGGCCTGGCCAGGGCCTGTGTCTGGGCCTGCCACCGGTTCCAGGTCTGCCTTCAGGGCGCCTCGTCCCGACCGCCGTGTGCTAGAGGGTAAGGGTGAAGGATGGGGGTGGAGCGGAGGGGGGGGGGCGGGAGGAAGGGTGGGAGACCGGCCGCACGTGCCCTGTGCCGCGCGCCGTCTCCATAGTGACGGGGCCGTAAAGCGCAGCCGCGCGTGCCGCCTGGCGTCTCACGGTGCTTCCGGCCGGTGGGGCCTAGCGGCGGCGCCCCGTTGTCCCCGCAGCCATGGAGATGCCGCTGCCGCCCGACGGTGAGAGCAACCCCGGTTGGGCTGGGGAGAGAGAGGAGGATGGGGGGGAGAAAGGGGAGGCGGCGGTGGGACTGGCGGGGAGCTCACGGCGCTGCCTCTCCATAGACCAGGAGCTGCGGAATGTCATCGACAAGCTGGCGCAGTTCGTGGCGCGGAACGGGCCCGAGTTCGAGAAGATGACGATGGAGAAGCAGAAGGAGAACCCCAAATTCTCCTTCCTCTTCGGTGGCGACTTCTATGGCTACTACAAGTACAAGCTGGCCTTGGAGCAGCAGCAGCGTGAGTGGGGCCCGCGCCTTGTGCAGGGCCGGCGGCACGGGGCCAGCACAGGGCCGCGACGGGCTCTCTTCCCCTCCCCCGCGACCACTGTTTTCCAGCCCCGCTTAGCCCCGGCTGGCAGAGCCGCTTTTCTCTCTCCTGGCGTCGTTCTGACCCGCCAGCCCTGATTTGCAGCCTCTTCCTGTCCTAAGTTTAATGTAGTTAGCCGAGCGCAGCCTACGGCTCTAAATGCTTCCCCGGTTGCGAGTCTGGAGGTAGGCAGGGCTGCACCACAGGTGATAGGTTCACGACAAAGCCCAGCACCTGGAGGGCCCTCAAGAATAGGGTGGTCCAGCACAGGAGCTCTGGGGCTCAGCTTGTGTTGGAGTCACTACTTTCAAAGTGTGTGAAGAGTCACTGATGCTCCTCTTCTGCACTATCCCCCCTTTGCTGCACAATTTTAATTTTGCTTTAAGCAGTTACACCAGGAATGAGGGTCTGCTTTGTAATCATCACTGTTTTCATGTGCGTGGTGGTGGTAGATTTCTCTGTGCGGCTTACTTTGAAAGTTTACTTTGTCTGATAGTGTTGTGCAAGCAAAGTCAAGATATCGAGGCTACTGCACAGATCCAGCCACTGCCACAACCATCTCTCCCACCAGCTGCACCTATCCCAGCTCCTCAGGGCACTCCTTCCGTGGAGGAACTTATCCAGCAGAGTCAGTGGAACCTGCAGCAGCAGGAGCAGCATCTCCTTGCAATGAGACAGGTTGGTTTAAGATAAGCAGTCCCTGTCCAGTTTGAAACCATGACATCTCCTCCTGTCCCTCTAGGCCTTTGTAACAAGTCCCTCTATAGCTCTCCTGTAGCCCCCTTCAAATACTGGAAGGCTGCTATATGTGGTCATGTTGCTTGTTAAAAGGTCTTTGAGATAGCTACTGATGGCTAAGAGAACAGGGATAGAACAGCTTAATTCTTCAAAGGAATGTTGGATGAAATGTAATCTTTTCTTTTTTATTCATCTGTTACTCAGGAACAAGTCACATCAGCAGTAGCCCTTGCCATTGAGCAACAAATGCAAAAAGTTTTGGAGGAAACCCAGTTAGATATGAATGAATTTGACAACTTGTTGCAGCCAATAATTGACACTTGCACGAAAGATGCAATTTCAGTAAGTGATGAATCTGAGCAGTTCTTTTGTGGTGTTGTGGATTAAGGATAATTTGAATGCTGAGCTTCTCTGTGGAATAAACAGCAGCTTGTTGTTGTGTCATGCAGTAGGTGAGACAGTAGCTGTGTCTTCAAAGCTTTCCTCCCTGACATTATTTCAGAGTTCTAGGAAGTCCGTGTGATATGAACATGTTAGACTAACTTAAAATGTGTTAAATTTGCTTTTCTGAGGCTGGCAAGAACTGGATGTTTAGTAATGCCAAATCTCCTGCACACTGTGAGCTGATGGCTGGGCACCTGCGAAATCGCATAACAGCAGAAGGAGCCCACTTTGAGCTTCGCTTACATCTCATCTACCTAATCAATGATGTATTGCATCACTGGTATGAACTAAATTATGGATTTCAGGTTTTTTTGATGAATTTGGTAAAGTTTCTCTCTGCTGGATACATTGTTAGTTTGACTAGTCACTTTTTAATGTATTAGTTTTTTAGCAGTTGTCTTAAAATGTCCATAACTGGTAGAAGGAGCAAGTGCATTAATAATCAAATTCAGCTATTTCCTACTTTGTGTTTTTTTTCCTCCAGACGAGGCTTTACAGTAAAAATGTAAAGAGGGGGAACTCTCCATTTTCTGAATCTCTGCTACTTTTAGTATAGTGGAAATTGGAATGAACTGACTATTAGGACACCCTTAGTGAAAGGCAGTAACTATTCTCTTCCTGTTCCTTTTCCGAAGCCAGCGGAAGCAAGCACGAGATCTTCTGGCTGCTTTGCAGAAGGTGGTTGTGCCTATTTATTGTACCAGTTTTCTAGCAGTGGAGGAGGATAAGCAACAAAAAATTGCCAGAGTGAGTATCTTGGTTTGGTTTAACAATGTACTTTGCTTTGTTAGGTTAGCGCTAGGCAAATTAACAAATAGGAGGATGGAAGAGGAGTGCTGAGAATTTTCTAGTGTGATTGTCTTCATGAAATCTCTTATAGTGTGTGTTTTAATTCATGCTTACACTAGAACTTAAAATCATTTAGACTTTATTTAAAAGTTGGGATGGATGCATTTGAATTTTCAGTGGTTGAAAGACAAGGAATGAAATCCTGGATCTTTTGACAAAGCTAGAGGTATCAAAATGGTATGCCTCAGTTTCTCGTTATTCATAATTTCTAAAAGACTTTCATTCTTGAATTTATGCAGCTTCTTCAACTATGGGAGAAAAATGGGTACTTTGATGAGTCAATTATTCAGCAGTTACAGAGCCCGGCTCTTGGACTTGGCCAGTATCAGGTTAGCCACAAAAGAACTCTTATTTATGTAAATACTTTGAAAACAAATTTAGGAAATGTTTTCCTTTTTTGAAAGGTAAATACTAACAAAAATAACGTGAAACAGTCTTGTGGTTTCAAACATTCAACAATCCCGCTGCTGGATTCCATCTGGAAAGTCTGTTTGGGTTTGTAATTGCTACAATGAGAAGGATCGTGTGATGAAAAGGAAACCGAAGAAATTATTGCTTTAAATTGGATACACTGAGCATAAAAATTGTGGCAGCAGGAACTCTTTGTTTTCACATTAGTAACAAATGCTGTTCGTCTTCAGCTGTACTTGAAAGCTGGCAGTAATGCAGGCAGTGGATTCCAGCCTTCAGATAATAATTTAGAAGTCTTCACGGAGCTCCATATCTCATGGCTGGGTTCTGCCTGCAGGTCATCCTGCATTCTCAGGCATTTCTTGGGAGGGAGCTTCTGAGTGAGCAGGGAGGATAATGGTGTTAGGTACAGTGTTAAGTTGTTCTTCATTTATCTCCTTTTCTCAGGCAAATTTGATCAATGAGTATGCAACGGTAGTACAGCCTGTACAAGTAGCCTTCCAACAGCAGATCCAGAACCTGAAAACTCAACACGAAGAGTTTGTAAACAGTTTAACGCAGCAGCAACAGCAGCAAATACAAATTCCATCTTTAGAGAACGAAGTGAAATCAACACCGCCACCTCAAGCCCCCACAGCAGCACCAGCCTCTGCTCCACCATCTGCTCCGGTTACACAAGCAGGTACTCACGTGTTCAGGGGACCTGTGCAGAAACCAGTGGGTGCCAGCACTGAGGGACTTTTGCTCCTTTTTCAGTAGTGAGGTGCCAGGTTTTGCAGGCTTGGTTTAGGTGAAAGCCTGAAACTGTCTGGAGTCTTGAAGCTGGTGCAGTCTGATGCTCAAATGTAAAAATAACCAATGCTAAACAGATCAGAAACCCTTTCTCCCAGCAATAGATAGCAGAATGTTTACACACCGAACAGAATTCAGATGGAGCCTGTTGTAGGTGTGCTGGTGTTTTATTAACCATATGTGAGCTGGATGCTTACAATGATCTCCAATTTGTTCCAGATGATGGTAAATCCCAGCTGCCTCTAGCTGGTTCTACAGACTATGATACAACAGGGTCTGGAGTGCCGGATTCTGCCTCTGGATCACGTGGTCCTGGATCTCATGATCAGATTCCTCCAAATAAACCACCCTGGTTTGACCAGCCTCACCCTGTTGCACCGTGGGGTCAACAACAGGTAAGAAAACCTGTTCTGAAGCAAAATGTAGAGGGAGGTGGAGGCTCAGAACGACTGTCTGGGTTGCGGCAGTGTGGTGATAAAGTGTCGGAGTTACACATCCAGATTCAAATGCCAGGCTTTCTCATTCTGAGGCAATTTAAAGACAGAGTATAAATTGTATTTCACTTTGTCAGTTATCAGACTTTCCCTGTGAATAGGGAGAACAAGAAGTGCTGGTTTCAATATAGAGCTGCTTGGTTCAGTAACAGTTTGGCCTTTCCTGTTTTTGAAGCTACAGCTGTTCAGACCTTGTGTTTGGAAAGTACTTTCCACTTGAGCATGCTGCTGACAAGCTAGATTTACTTTAAAATGTAGCTTCTTTGGTTTTGTACCAATGACCAAGCTTCTCGTCACTGCTAGGGACCACCTCACTGTCCTCCATGGAATAACAACCATGAAGGAATGTGGAATGAACAGAGAGATCAAGGCTGGAACAATCAGCGAGAGACACCTTGGAACAGCCAGCCCGATCCTTCATGGAACAACCAGTTTGAAGCACCGTGGAACAACCAGCATGAGCAGCCTCCATGGGGTGGGGGTCAAAGGGAACCTCCATTTCGAATGCAGCGGCCACCTCACTTCAGAGGCCCATTTCCTCCACATCAGCAACATCCCCAATTCAACCAGCCCCCGCATCCGCATAATTTCAACCGCTTTCCACCTCGCTTCATGCAGGATGATTTTCCACCTCGCCATCCCTTTGAAAGGCCTCCTTATCCTCATCGTTTTGATTACCCCCAGGGGGATTTTCCTCAAGGTAAAGTGTGTACCAGGCCAGGTTTTCTTACCTTGCCATGCTGGTTGCCATTACAAAAATTCTTCAGTGCTTTGGGGTGACAGCTGGTTTTTGGTGGACTTTGTAGTTCTCCCAAGAAATGTTGAGTTTGGGAATTTGGGCAGCGCTGCTAACAACACAGGATGAAGTGTGCGCAGAGTCAGATGCTTGCTTGCTTTCCGTAACGGACGCAGGTAACAAAAAATTCTAATCCCAACTCCAGTCGGCAACTCTACAGACACCCCTCTTGTGACTATTTCACTATAAAATAATAAGCTCAAAGGTGAGAAGTGGTGTTTGCTTATGAATTCCATCTCCTGCACACCAGACCAGGGATATTCAGCTGTGCCCTCCACAAATGGAAGAAGTTAAAGGAAGGCAGGCTGGAAATATCTGTTGCGTATATACTCATCTGGGCCTTTCTTTTATTTTGACTGAAAAGCTCTCTAAGTATCTGCCTTAATGTCGTGTGGCTTGATGGTATCTGTTGAAATGATCCTTACCCCCTGTTCTCCTTCCCATTTGATTTGCTCTCTTGCTGGAACACAGGAATGTCTGAGTGCAGCCAGAGTATCGCCTGCCTGGCCTTTGTGGCTCAGGTTCAGGTGTGAGCTCCCTGGTGCAGTCTGGTGTAGTTCTGCCCTGATACAGTTTTGTGTTTCACATGCAGAAGTTTTGACTATTCTGGAATGATCCTTATCAGTGCAAAGTCCACTGTGATTCTGTAGCATAAGCCACTTAAAAAAGCAACTGCGTTGTTTTGTAAGACTTGCTACTTTAAGCTTAAACAATTCTTTGCCATGAATCCAACAGACATTGAAAACTAATTAGTTACAGCCTAGATATTTAGGATTGAGATTAATTTCTCCAGCAGAGATTGTTCTTTTTTTTGCTCCCTTTGGATTTATTGTTCATTTAGGGTTTTTTTAAGACTTGTGGTAGGGAGTAGCGAGAACAACTTCTTTCTTGGGGGAAATGAGGGTTTAAGCTCAGAAAAAAAGATGTTCCATTTTGGATTGTAGTGGTGATCTCAAACATCTGTTGTTCCATGGAAAGTGTTGGAGGAGAGGATCTATTAAAAGAGACGGCTAAAATTAGGAAGTGCTGAAGCCATGATAACACACTGTGGTCAAATTCTGATGAAGATAACTCAGGTAGATTGGGCAGTGGCTATAATGGCTTTGCCCGGAAAAACTGTTGGTCCTGCTGCAGATGAGTAGTGCACTGAGTTCAGCAGGGCGTCTTGGCATAGATGGCAGATGGCTCATCCATCAGTGATGAGGTGGATGTCATTCTCTTCTGTGTTTTAACAGGGTATTATCTCTACCTCTTCTAAAAACACTTCTTTAAACAAAGTATTTTCTTGTCACCTACTCATGTGAGTTAATTCCTGCCATATTTATTTCTTCACATATGGTGATTTGGCATGGAGACAGAACTACTTACAGGTCCCTGCTGAGATGTGATTGTGTATTTAGGCTTCAGAAGCAGATCCTATCAGTAGCTGCCCTGCTGCATCTGAAGCTTTTATTCGTGAGCATATCTCTCTTGTGGTACCCTGTGACCGCAGTATGTCACAAAGTAAGCAGTGCATTAGGGTTAAAGTATCCTGATGTCTTCAAAGCAGTTGTTCTGGCCAAGGAGGGAGACGCACTACAAGATACTTGTGACTGTGGACTTGTAGTAGCTAGCCTCTAGTTCTCCAGTTATATTGCTTTTCTGTATCTGCAAGGCTCTGGGTGCCAGAATTTGGTTTTTAGGATGAATGCAATAATTGAAGTACATCTCTGATTTGCTGTCCTTTCTCTGTAGCTAAGTAAAATGTTTTAACCCTCCCACTCTGCAGAAATTGGACCTCCTCATCATCACCCTGGTCACAGATTGCCTCATCCTGGAATCAGTGAGCACCCTCCCTGGGGAGGGCCACAGCACCCCGATTTCGGGCCTCCCCCACACGGGTTTAACGGGCAGCCTCCGCACATGCGGCGACAGGGCCCCCCTCACATGAACCACGATGATCCCAGCCTGGTGCCAAACGTTCCCTATTTTGACCTTCCTGCTGGACTGATGGCTCCACTTGTGAAAGTAAGTGATTGCAATGGGCCCTGACTAGTAGGATTCAAAGATCAAAATAAAATATGAGTAACAGGGATGGTTTTAACATGGACATTTATAATTTCAAATCTTCCATTCAACAACCCTCAGCAGAGGTTGTCACAGGGCATACAGGGACAGGAGGAGGAGGAGGAGAAGGTAGTGGAAATGTTAACGTTTTCAAGGGTTTTGTCCTCATGAAAGCTGTTTGACCTCACATATGTGAAAGACTAATCTACTCTTGAAAATCTTACCCTGTGTTTAAAAAACTGGAAATCACCATGATTTTTGGATGACCAGAGGGACCTTGCAGCTTTGATGTGGCCACTGTGTACTAGGTTTTGGTATTCAGAGATCTTACAGAGATGTTTTGCAACGTTAGTGTTGTATATACAAGCAGAGAATGATAGAGAACAGGAACTGTCTCTGTACCAGCATCTTTGGGGATATACATTTACACATTCTGTTTGAGGTGAATCTCCCATGTCTAACTTCTTGTTACTCTCAGCATGCACCAACTTTTCCCAGGCTTCCATCCAGCAAATTAGCACAAAGGTGGGTAGATGAGATCTGCATTTTATCTGCCTGGGAACCAGTTAATGCTGTAACTTGTGCAGTGCTGGCTTTTCTCAGAGAACTGATAATGGTTGTGCCAGCATGAAAAGGCATCGGGTCAGCTGCAGAATCCTTATTTCTGGATGATTTTTCTTTTCCCAGTAGTGAAATGTGAGGTCCCTATGGAGTTAAATGTGTGTTTTTTCTCTTCAGGTAGCCCCCCTATGACACATGACACTGATGTATTTTTTTTTGTTTCTGGCAGCTTGAAGATCATGAGTATAAACCTTTAGACCCTAAAGATATTCGTCTTCCACCTCCAATGCCCCCCAGTGAGAGACTACTGGCTGCAGTTGAGGCATTTTATAGTCCACCATCTCATGATAGGCCTAGAAACAGGTAAGAGTTTGTAGAGCTGACAATATATGGTACGGAAAATCCCCTGAGAATCTCTCTGAAACCATAAAGTGCCTTTCTCTTCTTTCACCTATGTCTTAATTCTCTTAATGCTGAATTGAATTCTCTTGTATTTTAAACTGCCCTGCTGTTTGATGTTAATGTGGATACTTGCAAGACTTTTTTGCCTGGGCCCTTTGTTCCCTACAAAATCTAGTGGAAATCCTGAATGTCTCTGTTGATCCAAGTTTTACAGATGTGGGCTCTATGTGTGGTTGATTTGTTGCAGTGAAGGCTGGGAGCAGAATGGACTGTATGAGTTCTTCAGAGCTAAAATGAGAGCAAGGCGGAGGAAAGGTCAGGAGAAGAGAAATAGGTAAGAGGTCCTGTCTGCTGCTGGTTGTTTGGAAAGTGATAGGATTATCTTGGACTAAATGCAGAGGAAAAGTCTGGTCAGCAACATGCTGATGGAATAAGTGAGCTGGAATTTTTGTTACCCTCCAAGAAATAGTTTTTGCTACACTCAGGTTTTCGCTGGATTGCTGCAGAAATACAGTGCTTGTGTGTGATGTTAAGCTGATGAGAAATGCGTTTGTGTTTGCCACGCTTCTCCCAGGAGTTTCAGGGGGGTGTCTCTGTTTTTTCTGTGCAGTGGGCCTTCTCGGTCTCGCAGCCGGTCCAAAAGCCGAGGGCGCTCGTCCTCCCGCTCCAACTCACGGTCTTCAAAGTCATCTGGCTCCTATTCAAGGTCACGCTCTCGCTCTTGCTCTCGGTCGCGATCCTATTCACGCTCTCAGTCCAGGTACGAGTGCACTGGGCCGACTTCAGGGAACTGTGGCCAGCTAAGGAGCCCTGGGTGCTGCTCTGGTAGCTTGTCCGTCTGATCTCACGTGCTTTCCCTCTGCAGAAGCCGGAGCAGGTCCCGCTCTTCTCACAGCCGCTCCCGATCACGATCGCGATCAAGGTCGAAATCGTACTCGCCAGGAAGGCGGCGCCGATCCCGGTCTCGCAGCCCCACTCCTCCGTAAGCTTCTGTGTGGTTATTTCTCTTTTCACCTGGGTTGTTTGGAGAAGTCCCAACAAGGGACTTTCTTATCAGCTGGGTGAAAAAATATTTCAACAAACACAAGAAAAGCAGATGCAGAAATTATTGATATGCTCAGTGTGCTTAGAGCAACAATATTGCTCTGCTGTGGTGGCTTTTTGTTGTGACAAAACACTGCAGCTCTGAAGGCTTTGTACACCTTTGAAGGAAGCAGCAGGAGTCCTCTGGGTGCTGTGTAAAGAAACTGTAGTGTTTGATTTCCCTTGCAGTGAGAATCAGGTAGAGGACATTTCTGGCACCTTTCTAACTCATCTAATAGCTTTACAAAATATTATTTTAGTGGAGTGGATGGGATTGCATTGGATGTTAATGTTGAACAGACTAGAAACAGCCTTGCTTTGTCAGAACATAATCACTTGTTCTTTAATTTGTTCTTTTTATTTCCTTAGTTCTTCTGCTGGCTTGGGCTCCAGTTCTGGGCCTCCTATCCCTGAATCAAGGCTGGGAGAAGAAAATAAAGGCCATCAAATGCTAGTGAAAATGGGTAAGATGCTGTTGTAGAATCTTACTCAGGCCAGGAAACAAAATCAGGCAGCACATTCATGGAGACGTTTAATTAATGCATATACATAAGCAATTATCCCCTGGTATTTTAAGGTCAGTGTAAAGTTACTCAAGAGTATGTAGAACATGAAGCAATGTTGGTATTTGCCTTTATGGGAAGGAAACAGAAGACAGGGTTGTGAGTTTGGCATTGAACAGAATTTCCCTACCCAAGACGTTTCATCTCCCTAGTGTAGATCAGCAGGGTTGGCTGAACAGGTTGGATTTGTGCTGTCTTTCCTCTTGCCTTCCTAGAAGTTTTTAGGGGTGATACCAATGCAATAGTTACAGAACTGCAATGTCTTGCCCTTTCTGCAGGGTGGAGTGGATCTGGTGGATTGGGAGCCAAGGAACAAGGAATTCAGGATCCGATTAAAGGAGGGGATATCCGAGACAAATGGGATCAGTATAAAGGAGTGGGAGTTGCATTAGATGACCCCTACGAAAACTACCGAAGAAATAAAAGTTACTCATTTATCGCACGCATGAAGGCCAGGGATGAATGTAAGTGAATGTTTCTGAGCAATTTAAAACGTGCAGCTTGGTAGTGATTTGTTCTCTATGTACTTGTAGAGTGAAAACCAAATCAAAAGACTGGTAACTCTTAGTTCTTTCTAATGTAATGGATAGAATGAAAAATCAGTATGTGGACATGCTGTAATGAACAGGGCATCTTTTGAGTTGTGTTGTATTCTCATTTCTGAAACAGTATTTAAATAGCCTGTGTTGTGTCAGCCACTTCCTGGCTGCAATACCTGGAGCCTACATCTTTGAGTGTTACCCTCCAAAAACTAGGAGCAATCCCAGAGGTAGCAGAGGGAGCCACAACACAAGAGCACTGGTGGAATGAAGTTAGACTGTGCTATTTGGCCCCGCCCAACTCTGAGTTCTGTAAACTAGCTGTGTTGTGCCAGAGCCAGAACTGGCATTAAACGCACTGCAGTGCAAGAAAGGGTTCAGAGAGAGTGGAGGTGCTGCTTCAGAGATGAAGACGATGACCCAAAAGAGGGATTTTTTGCAGCGTTTGTGTTACGTAGAACAACTACGCCTGCCAATGACTAAGGAAAAAAAAAAATTGGCATGCTGAATGAAAAGTCACTTCTGCCTGTGGCTGAAGTAGCTCTGTGCAATGAAATGTGTTCAAATAAAACCCAAAAGGAAAAGGTCCTTATTAGAAGAGCTCACTCCGTGAAACATCTCAGACAGCATAGGTCACTGCAGGATGTGTAAGAACTCTTTTCCCTATTGTTTCAGTGAAGCGTGAAACACAAGACCCTCCACCACCTGAATAACTCTCTGAAGAAAGATGTCTTGCATCTTCTACAAAACATTAAACTTGTATAAATCCGGATTAAAGTCTGGAGGAAGTGACAAATGAATCACATTTAGAACTGTGATGGAAAAAACGGAAGGCTAGGACATGTACTTCAACAGTTGGGGTTTAGTGTTTAAAAAAGGGCAGTCGTTCCTCTGACATGTCTAGTGAGTTTAAGAACTTATATTTATTTTACAACATTTTTTAATTAGTTACCAGTTTTCTATTAGAATTAAAGCCCAGCCAACCTGTCCCTGGTGCAAGATTGTGATTTTGTGATCATTCATTCCTGTGGTATACAGACGTTATCTGATATGGTTGTGTATTCTCTAGTTCCGTAATGTATGTTTATTTCTCTCAAAAGGTTAATTCTATTTGAAGTGGAGGGGTGCTGCCTTGAGATCAAGTCAGACTGATGCTGAGCAGTGTATCCTAATGTCTAAAAGGGGAATGAAGCATCTAGTTCCAGTACAGGTGACCTATGAGCACTGTGCGAGCTTGTTAGAACCTACCATACAACTTACACCCCTACACACCAGCTGCTGCAGTCCCACCTCTGATCAGAACACAAGGGTTCACTGCTCTAGCTTTTCACGCGCTCTGAGGGATGTTCAACGCTTTGTAATGGAAGACATTCTTGAAGCTTTTTATATTTTTGTATATACCCTTTAATAAAAGCTAATTAGAGTTCAGTAGAAGAGAGAATCATTTTCTCTGCTCTGCAGGTTTCTAACAATGAAACATTCTTGGAAACTTCCTTTACTCTAAATGAGAAACAAAACCCTTTTGTAACTCTTTCCAGAGACCACCAGCTAAAGATATTAGACCCTGACACTGCATTCCACTTGAGGTCTGTGTGGTGGTAACTTCTTCCAGAATCGTTTGTTTGTATAGCAGAAGCCCTCTTAAACCCATTCATTTACTATGGTGAATACCCGTTTGTTCTAGATCTACTGTAGCTGTGGAACTGTAACTGTCTGTGAATCAGCATACAACATCTGTATGTTACCAACTTCTGAATTTTATTGTTTTGCCTTCCAATAAACACTTTTCTAGAAATAAATTGTTGGTTCATACTTGGAAGCAAATGGATTCCCAGATGGTGTTTATGTGCCTTCCTTGCAGCAAATTCATCTTAACTTTCCTGTGCTTGGTTTTCTAGTAAACTAACAAGGCTTGTTATACACAAAACTGTTTAAATACAGCCTGCCCTGGTCTTTATTTTACTGTGATCACATTCCTTGGCTGCTGTAGTATAGAGACTTTCACTTCTACCACGATCACAGATCACATGATCTATGTGATAAACATGCACACACCATACTCCCTTCTAGAAGGACGTGGTTTCTTGGTTTCTGTATTGTTGAACACTAGCATAGTCTGGCTGCATGTTCCTGCCTGGCCCTGTATCACACATGTTTGTTAAATTCAGAAACAGAAAATAAATTATGTATATTAAGACACATAGCACTTAAACTGTGTACTGGAAAGATCTGTAGTAACTACCTGTGCAGTTTGGATGGGTTTCTTCTTCTAGCTTGAGATCTGTAAATGGAAATTCAATTTAAAATCCAGAGTCAAGGCAGCTTTTCCTCCTGTGCTCTCCCAATTTCTTCATGCACTTGGTTGATTGTTAGACGTGCAGATCTGTGAGCACTGATGTACTGCAAAAAGTGTTAATACACAAATTTCTTTATGTAGATAAATACTTTCAGGCATTCAATAATCTTCATGTCAGGACAGCTGCATTTTTCTATACTAGCCACAGAAACTAATACTCTGTCACTGGTTTGAGTACAACAGAATGTTCCAGCAAGTCTCAAAACTGTGGCTTTCAGGAGGACTTTACTCCTTTCCTTACTGCATAAACTCCTGACTTGTTACTAGTAGGGCCACAAACATCACACTATTCTTCTATGAAGTAATTTATTCAGTGATAACACAAACTTTAATTAATGAATAACATGCCAAAAAAAATCTGTTTGCTGCAACTACTGGAAGCGTTTGGAAAGGAACATGCCCTTAGTCTATTTAGGCTGCTGCCTGGTCCATGCTAAATACCTCTTTAGCCTCTTCCAGGGTATGGTAGTGGAACTTCTCATTCTCCAGTGACTCCACAATGGATAAATGAAGGTGCCGAATGTTCTCTACAAACTGCTGAGTCAACATCAAGTGCTGTTTCAACATGGCATTTAAAACAAGAACTGATGGGATATATGCTGTCAGGGCTGCAAGAAATGTAGAGTTAATTCATGAAATAGAGAGTATATCTCTCTGACATGTCATAGGCTGAGAATAAGTACTGAACAATCCAAGTGGGGGGTTAGATGCATAAAATCCAGTAAAATAGTAAGAAAAATGTTTTCTCAGTACCTTCTACTGCATCCATGCTGATGACGTGACTGGCAATAGGTACTGGATCAACATAACTGTTTCCTACAGGTGGGTCAAGTACTGCAGAGGTGTTTGCTGTGAATAGGATAAAGAGGGAGTTACTGGGTTTGGAGGGTGGAAAGGTTGAATACTAGAACTTAGTTCAGCTTCAGCAGTGGCCACAGAACCACTGTAGAGCTTAACAGGGAATTCAGTCATTAAAAAAAATGCTCCAGTACTTCTATGACCTCCACAGTTTCTTTACTCTTAGGTTTATGCTACGTGCCACTGCAGGAGGCATCTTTTCTAACCCTGAACAGTAAAAATAAAGGTTTTTCTACTTGAAAAAGCTACTGTTTTCAAATACATCTGAAGTGCTATTTTCTCCTCCTTGAGTGTGGGAAGAAGCAGCTCTTACCACTTGTTCCTTTTAAGTGAAGAGAGGGAGGAAAAAGAAAGGCCTTTTGTAAATGGAGCCTTAGTGCTTACCCAAGAAATACACACAAAGCAAGGAAGAACTCTACCACAGGTGATCACTTCAGGAACAACACAATAGGATTGTTTATAACAGGAAAGATACAATTAAAATGTCAATTCCTTTTGAGAACATCACTCGGGCTACCACAGGCTGTCACTAACACCCATTAGTGTTAGTGGCTAACTAACACTAGGCTCAGCCAGACAGAGCTCCTGTTAGGATTTTTTAGCTAAAACAAGTTCTTGCACTGTTGTCCCATCCTAATGTTCTCTACAGAGAGCCAAATTGAGTGTTGGGCTTTAGAAAACTTTTAATTTGTCTGCCAGAGGAAGCCAGTATTGAAACTAAGAACTCCATAAAGGATGACTAGGCTACCACAAAAATATAAATGTGACAGTTCTCCAAGTAGGGCAACATCTCATGAACTTACCCTTTGGCCAGCAGTAGGTAAATGAGGGGTCTACTGTTTGAACCCCAGTTTCTTTGACAGTGACTCTGCATGCTTGGCCACACAGCTTTCTGGTAGATGAAGGTGATGATGCTGAAGATGGGTGTTTTCCAGAATAGGTGCAGCTCTCAGAATATTCTGACTCTTTCAATACAGATCCTCTGTCTGTTGCCACTAGAGACCTTTCAAAGTCTTCAGAATATGCTGAGTTAAAAATTGTCTCATCATGATAGAGATAATCCTGTTTGTGTCTAGGGGAATCTGCAGAAACTCCACTTAAATGCTCAGAGATTTCAGCTTCAGTCACATTGTTTTCATCATCCCCTTCAGAAGCATCATTCATGCCAGTTATTGCACAGGCCATTTTAAGGGAAGCCTGGTCTTTTTCCACTAGGGATGTATCTTTCTTTGGATTTCTGTTTGATCCTTGAGTAATTTGAATGTCTGTCTCCTATAAAACAAAACAGCTGTATGTTAGGAGAACCAACAAAATCTAATCTAGAATGTGCCTCCATTCTTCATCTGGTCTGCTGCATAGCACTGAGAGTCAGCTGCTGTTCTATGAAATGAAAACACTGCCCTTCTGTGCCACCTTGCAAACACTATGGCAATGCACACACTAAAAAAACGTGGTCAGGTTTCAGCAGACTGCAAAATTCTGATCTTCCAGCTAGTGAGATATGCCCACTGCAGAGAGCCCATGAGTAGAACATAAATATTTACTTTAGAATATCCACCCTCCACCAAAGACAGAACAGAAATAGGTGCTAGTAGGGAATTTCCACTTACTTTCTGCTTTAATTCTACTGCCTCACTGGTGGTATTTGGTGTCAAATCATCAAGGCTTAGAATATTCAGTCTGAAGCCTGCAATGAAATGCCATATTGCCATGGGAATTTGCATATAACTTACAATACACTTTCTCTTAAACAAGAAAAAGGAACAAAGTAAACCAGGGCTGCATTTCTTAAAGTATAATACTATAAAGTGACAGCAGTCAGTCACTCTGAACATTTAACTTAGCAGCAGCTCTTTTAAAGTTTCCTTTTCTGGCTGTCGGTGGATCTGCTAAACCCAAGCCCATCAGGCTCTTGCTGCCCGTCGTTTACCCTTGTTCTTACTCAGACCCATTAGAACATTGTCCCGTTTATACTTGAAAACTATTCTAAATGTTGCAATTGTTTTAACGTGATAGTTAAGCATACCCACAGAAGCATCATTAAACTGAACCCATTAAATCAAAAGGCAAGAAAAATACAACTACACCAGAAAAAAAGAAACAGATCCACATAATTCCTTGATTTCTGTAAAATTACACCAGTGAATCCTTTCCAAGCGATGTTTTTGAAACCTCCCTATCCGTGGGGGTGGAGGGGTTGGAACTAGACAGTCTTTACAGTCCCTTCCATTCTGCCATTCCCAACCCATCCCATTCCACCATTTTTATCAACCAATTCATAAGCAGATTATTAGTACAGTTCTTGCCAAGTCTACCCAGACAATGTTTTAGAACTAACTTACCATCTGAGCTCCTGCTAATGAAATCTTCTGAATCAGCTGCTTTGGAAAACATGTCATCCAATGATTTTATTTCACTTCTGTCACTTTCAAGTGATATTTGGAGTTGCTTGGTGTTGTCTGTTCCAAGCAGAGTAATCTTTACAGTACTGTCTTTCACAGAGGACAGGGCCTGAGATCTCATGTTATGGTGTACTGACAGGTTTCTGCTGGCCAGTGGTGTTGGTGAATTAACTCCACCAAAACCATTTTTCATCAAGTCTTTGCTATAATAAGATGCTTTAGATACCTCTGCTGGTGAAGCTGCCTTTTGAGATGGAGGAGGCATTTCTGATGAAATAGGAATCTTACCCTTTTGCAGAACACAAAAAAGAAATTGATGTCTTTCTTCATTTGTTATGTGTAAATCACTAAAAACAAACCAAATTATAATGGGCAAACCCCAGTAATTTTAAACTGTGAAGTCAAATTATACCACGAACAAGCCACAGATCTAAAATTTCCTGTTTCTAGTGTTATCTAAATAAAAAGTGACCTACAAATTGAACACAATTTTCTGAAAGTGTAAATAAAAATACATAATCCAGAAAAGTCTGCATTTACCTTTACACCCCATTTGGAACCACTCACAACACTCCTCCAATTCTCATTTCCACAAGAAAAATCCAAAGAATTGTCCATCACTTCTCTCATTTCCTCCTCACCACCATCCAAACCAAGCTGCGGTTTAACCACAATATTCTTTTTAAGGCTTTTGATGTTTTCCTCTTCTTTAGAACAGGCATTACTGTGTGTCATGTTTCCACTGGCAGTAGCATAACTCTTCGGGTATTTCTTGCCCCTTGCACTGTGTTCATGACTGGAAGCAGATGAGGAGGACTCTTCACCCAAAGACTTCAGGCCCAAATCAGTGTTTTGCGATTCCATCTGCTTCCTTCGATTCATGATTTTACTTTCTAGTTGTGCCACCTTCCTCAGAGTTGAGCTTGACCGTGTGTGAAAAGCGCTACCCGGAGGGCTCCTCGCTACGTGTCCGGTAACGGTCTGTGCTGCATTTCCCTTTATCTGGCACCACTGGCTTCCACACACATTTTCGTTGCGCACCTCTAGGAATCTGCTGCGGCTGGACGGAGCTCTTCCAGTTTTCTCCAACTCTGCCCCAGCCACGGAGACGTCACCACAGGAGCGAGGAAGGACGATAAGCCCGGATGTGGAGGTTCTGCGAGGAGTATCGCTGTGCCCCTGCCGAGAAGAGGATGTCAAGAGCCCTCAGAAGCGGAGACAGGTGCCCCGCTTCAGCGCCTAGCTCCCCGGACTGAGCAGACATTGACGCTTCCCACGGCCCTGCCCTCCTCCCAGCCTGTACCGGGCCACTTCTTCCCACTCTCCAGTGTGGGGCCTCCCCACGCACGGCTCAAAAACTGTCCCGGGGCCAGCGGCTGCTCAGGCACTGACCGAGAACGGCTAGCGCTGAGGCAGCGCGGAGGCCGGGACGAGCGCTGGCTCCTTACCTGCACTTCACCCGCAGAGGCCCTCCGCGCCCGAGCGATCGGAGTCATGCGGGACAAAGATCCCTGAGAAAACAGCAGCTTCCCCAGGCCGAGGCGAGAACAGTCAGCGCCGGGCTGTATCCCGGAGACACTGACTCCCCAAAATCCCACTCCTTCATTGGCTTGTCGCACAGCCTTCCTACCTATGCATACCAGCCAATCCCGAGAAGGCATACTAACAGCAGTGCGCCGACTACAATTTCGCCGCGTGGGCACGTGGCGGCCCGCTCCTCCCCTCGGGGTACTGAACCAATCCGATCCCGCTTCACAAACAGTTAGGGAAGCGCAGCCAATCAGATCCTGCCATAGGATGGAAGAGGCCCTGAAGGCGCGAAGCTGCGGGTAGGTGTGGGTTGGCGGGGTAAGACTTGTGGCAGTCCCGTCCCGTCCCGTCCCGTCCCGTCCCGTCCCGTCCCGTCCCGTCCCGTCCCGTCCCTCGGGGTCGCACTGGACTCTTTTCCGGGTCACGGTGCGCTTCCAGGACGGAGGTTGGGTGAGGGAGGGCAGGGAGGTGGAGAAAGCAGTGGGGCAGCTGCCGGTATGGGCTGTGAGTGTGGGAGCTGATGGGGAGGGAGCTCCCGTCACTTGATTGTTGAAAACAGTTGTCCAAAACGGGAGAATCCTTCAGGAAAATCCGCAAAAATCTGCGGGTTCTTGACACAATTGCTCTACACTGAGTATATAAGCATATTGTTAAAGGAAAAATGAAAAAAAAAAACAACAAAGAGGCATCCTAGGATGGTTTTTTACCCTGTTCCTTCAAAGGTGCGAGCTGGCAGTTTTTGACAACTTCCTGACAATAGGTGATGTGATCTATGCAGACAACTTTGGAGATGAAACAAAGGTAACATTAAATTTTTGTGTCTGTTTTGATTCTTTATTGCTAGACTAAAAAAATAAAATCTGCCTAATCTGATCAAGGACTGAAGTTTTGCTGTAAGAACAGTCACACGTTACCTTTTTTCCCCTCAACAAATTTCTGTTCATCTGTTTTTTTTGTGGCCACAATGATCTAGCCTCATTCAGGCTGCTGTTCAATATTTAAATTGTTAACTTTGTTGTTTGTGATCGTAGAGGAATCATAGCAAGATCAGTTTTGACAAGATTTAGTGTAATTAAGTAAAATAGATTTGTCCAGGAGAAAGTTGGACGCAGATCATGCTGTTAAAAGGTCGATCAGTGCTTTGAATCAGTCCCCTGGAAGACAGAGCAGCTGCGGTCTTCCCTACACCTACTTTGTCCACAGCGTAGGTAGGTCACCGCCAGCTTCGCTGGAGGAGAGCCGGGGATGGCAGCAGAGGCTGCGGAAAGCAGGGGCTGAGCTGCGGCAGGACGGGGCAGCGAGAGCAGAGCTAGCTTCTCGGCGTGAAGAACGGCTGCCGGGGACAGATAAACCGCATCCGTTTTGTTTCCGTTTTGTTCCCGCGTCTCCTGAGCTGCCCAACAAGCTACCAGGCAGCAGCAACCCAGCAAGCCCCGGCTGCCGCCCGTCGAGGCCCGGCCCAGCGGGGCCACACGGTGCCAGGCGCAGCCGGTCTGCCGCTTGCCCCGCCTTCCCTCCGCCCCGGCCGTTGCTCGAATCAGTGGGAGGAAGATGGCGGCGCTCATCCCTCTCAGCCAGCAGGTAACTAGCCCGGCCCGCCGACGGCCGGACGCTGCTGAGGGGAAACGCGACTGAGGAGAGGATGTGGCCCGCTGGTCCCGACGGTCGAGCACCGATCTGGGATAGGGCGTGGGCCCTCCCCGGTGCTGCTCCCGCTTCCATCGGCGGGTGCATCCGGGGCCGGGTCGGCGCTGGGGCATAGGCCCTGCCTCTCCCCGCGGCCAGGGGAGGGCTCGGCCCGCGGTGCTCGGTGGGGAGCAGGCCGGAGCGGGGCGAGTGGGCCCCGGCTATACTCTGTAATCGGGCCGGAGCTGAGCCTCTCGGGGCAGAGCCTGCCGGCGCCGTCCGGTTCAATGGGGGCACAAAAGGCGCTGGCGCTCTCCATAGAGGCCCCCGAAGCTGTGCCCTGGGGAAGGGGTACGGCAGCACCGAGGCTTTCTGAGAGCTTTCCCTCGCCGGGCTTCAGGCTCTGGATTTGAGGTGCGGGCATTAACCACAGACGGTGGTCTGAAGTCCACGTTTGGGCTGCGGGAGGAACAGGGCTTACTTGGGACTCTGGCTTTGGTCATATCTCCCCGTTTTCCTCTTTGTAACACGGTGTTAATGCTACTTTTATCTGTTGGGTTGTCATGACTGCTTAATGTTTGGAAGGTGCATGAGTAATGTAGCCATAGGTGTAGGTACACCAGTAAAATACTCAAGAGGGAGAAGTAGAAAGGACGTTTTTACCCATCAGCAGGAGAATGAGTCTTCTGCAGGAGGGTGGAAGACACTTGGAGCCTGGCTCATGCAAGGAGGGTGACATGCCTCTGGGAGATCTGCTTTAATGTTTGGGATCCTTGCATAGATTATGGTGGTTGTTGTTGTTGTTACAAGTTTTTAAATTACTTTCTCACTTAAATAATTTAAACCTAAACAGTGTTTATTCTTTAAACTGATGATCGTCATAGAGTATGGAACTTTTTTGCTTTAAAACAAAAGCAAAGCAACTCCCCACCACCCCTAATGCCTTGGAATTAAAACTATTTTCTACTCCGTGGCCAGGCCAATCAGATACTTGGAACAACTGCTATTGGTAGTTCAGATTTTTTAAATACAATGATTTTCTTTTAGTAATGGGCCTTTCAATGGAGTTATATGGTGCTTGGGTAATATGTCATTTGCTGTGTGCTTTATTAAGAGAGTGCACAGCTTTTTAGCTTTGTAATAGCAGTGGGAGTCCTGATGAACATCTGTTTAAATAAATGAATATGTTCAGAAGCAGCCAAAACTTTCCATGCACATGCAAACTATTGTCAAAAATTTCAAATTATGTGAAATGCAGAATACTTATGTAAAATAAACTCTGGAGTTGAAAGAGTTTGTTGTTGTGGAAGTTCTGAAATACATCAGGAAGAATGGTTTCTAATATTAATTTTACGAGAAATCCTGCTTCTGTGTCGTTAAAATTCTAATTGGTATTTGAGAGACTGGCATGAATGGTATTACTTAGAATTTTATGTTGAGGGGAAAAGGGCCATGTTCTGTGAACATATCAGTTATTTTGACATATTTTCCCACTAATTCAATAGAAGCATTCTAGATTCAAAACTTCGTTTTCTATACTGAACTGTCAAGAGTAATCTAGCGATAATCAAGGCAGTAGACAGAATGTCCCTGGAAATTGTTAGACTTCATCTTTTAATAACCTCAGCTTCGTGATCACTACAGGCATATGGACTGGTTCAAATAAATGCTAGAAATGGTATTGAAAGGAACAGGAGAGGTTACGTGTGCTGTTATGCTGGAGTCCCTTCACTCAGAAAGTTCTAAGAGTATTGACATGTTAGGAGCAGTGAACCATATGGGTAATTCAGACATGTGAAAGTGTTTACTCATACTCGTTCTCATAGATAACTCCAGAGAAGAGAACCATAATAAAATTTAAGCTTTTATCAAAGAACATTTGGATGTCTAGCAGTGTTCAAACTAGTATTTCACTTCCTGTGTTTCAACTGGCAATGCATAAAAACAACTAAGGAAGAAGCCTGGAAATTAATTTCTTCTAGTTAAATGAAGTCCAATTTCAGTTGTTATTTGTCTTTGATAACTTAGGCTTTTTGAATATTTGTTTGCCTTATAAGTGGTCTTTCCACTGGGCCAGGCATGTTCATCCAGTTTCTGGACATTATGGAGAGTTAGATAATGGCTGGTCTTAATGGTCTTAAAGGTCTTTTCCAACTGAAACAATTCTATGATTCTGTTCTATGTTAAAGATACTGGGACAGCACAGATCATTGTGTAAATCAGTCATCTGAGAGAACTGGGGATACTTGGCAAGTAGATTAAGGGCCATGGTAAATATTCTGGGGCAGCAGCAGGCACCTTTTGGTTCTCATATTTGTGGGCACCTTGATTTTGCCCCCCTATTTTCATGCATCATAGGATGTGACAAGAGTGGCTGAAAGAAAGTTGTGAGCCAGGAGGATACCAAGGAAAGTACTTAATCTAATCATAACTTCAGGAGAGAGGGCTGCTCTGAGCTGGATTTATTAATTGTTCTGGTGGCAGCATCTTACTCCTGCCTTGTTCCCAGAGCTCTGTTAAGGGACATGGAGATGGATCTATGTGTGTACTGCATCCCACAAATGCAGTGTGCGAGTTTGAGACATGAACTTTGAATTTGTACAGCAAATCAACTTAAAGGTCAACCAGCAAGACACTAGGGTACTGAAGTGTCTGAGAGACTGTGTAAAGTCGTGGTCATAACTGATGTTTTGGGGAATGGGGAGTAGGCATAGAAACTGGAGGGTCATTAAACTGTAAACTCAGGCTGACTCACTCTATAGCAGGTTCTATCCTTTGACCACTCATCAACTGCAAACTCTTCAAAACGTTTTTCTCTGATTGCCAGAGAACCTACATTGTCTTGTGTAGGTTCTTCATCAGCAGATGTCCTCAAATTACAGAATCCTGAACAATAGTGATATAGTCACAAGTGGTGATGGGTAGATAGGCAGCTGTGCTATTTTTGTTACTTGAGCCCATTTTGTTTGGTTGGCTTCATCATAGAGGTACAGTCATTGAGGTAAATCAGTCAGAGAGGTTTTGTCTTTGTAATGTTCTGCAAGTAGAGCAGAGTGATGAAGTGCTTTCCAGCAGCATATATTGCTGTGGAAGAAACTTCACAGTATTTAAGCATGTTACACTGGATTCCTGCCACCTCTTGTCAGGTAAGTCAACTGTATGTCATGGCTTACAATATCAAATAAAGATGACAAGAATGGTGATGGGGTGAGATCATTCAGTGGTGCTGCTGGAGTGGTTTGCTCTGTATCTTGGCATGGATCCAGTTTCTACATGCTCTAGGATACTCACCAAATTACTTAGAGAAGTTTGTAGCTGTTTTTTGGCCAGTTTCTCTGATAACTGAGAATTTGGTGATAGCTGGTTCAAACATACTAGATCTCATTCCGAGTTGGACAGACTATTTCCTACCTCCACCTTTCCTTTGTGTTCCTGTCTAAAGTAGGAAACACACTCAATGCTGATTGTTTACAAGTGGGTAAAAGTAAGAGTGGGTAAAAGTATGAGTCAGATTATGAGTTATGATTGCAGCTTTCTTTTGAACTCCTATCCAGCTTCTGGAAGACTGAGATCTTCTGGAGCGTACTGGTGGAGAACGCAGTGGTGTGTTTTGTTGATGGATATGTGAAGTATGTTGAAGATGTTTAGGAAGCTCTTCTGAAAACGCATGTAATCTTTCTAGCTAAGGTGAAATATTGATCTTGAAAGAGCTCGGTGTTCTTTTGCTTTAGATGAATAGGTTTGGATTATTTTGGATGTCTCCTTAGGTAAAGCTTTGGTGTGTTTATTATAAACTCAGAGGAAGATTCTCTTTGCACAGAAAAGAAATTCATGCTCTTCACTGGTCTTTCATCATGTTTAGATTTCCCTTTTCCTCAGTGCAGGCAGAACATCTGGAAAACCATGTGGATGGCAAGGAAGAAGGTAGCATTTGGGAGTTGACATTCCAGTAATTAAAATTACTGCAAAATAATGATTTGTTAGACGTCTGACTGGTGCCCTGTAGGTGGAGAGAAGTTGTGCGGTTTGTTTTGTTGCTTGCTTTTTAAGGCCTCTGACTGTTCTAAGGGGATTGTAATGTTTTTGCTCTTGGCCTATAATCTGCACTTGGCTAGGTTATAGACCAAGTCTGTGTTCCAGATGTAGGGGGCCATTGAGAAGATGGGTGTTGGCGCTTCTGCCCTCTGTTGGCATTTCAGTTCCCATTTGCTTGGAGCACCAGCAACAGGGAAGAGGAATCTGTTTGTTCAGTTTCTTGAGAAGGCAGGGCCCTCCTTTGTGTCTGCTGCTTTTGTGTAGTGCAGTGGTAACACGAAGCTGAAATCCTCAAACATATCAGAGAATTGTGGCATTTGTTTATTAACCATTCATTCTATTGTTATTCTTTTTTTATTGTGTTTCAGTGTAAGATCTGAGTCCTGAAAATGCATTAAACACAGGCTTATTTTGACACCAGGGCTCTGTCTCTGTGTGTAATTGTCTGGTGAAAATACTCCATGGGTATATTTACAGTGCAGGAGGTAGGTCAGCCTTATTTTGAGAACTCTGCCTTTGATATCAGTGATAATCAAACTGATGTGAAGCACCTTGGCAAATACTTCAAAGCTGTTCTAAAAGCCTTATTACCATATAGTGTTGTTAATTAAAAGTGCAAGTATGAATACTGGTGAATAAGAAGTGTTAAGAGGTGACAGTAGTCTGTTGCTGCAGGTTCAGGAGAAGATCTCTGTTATCTAAACCTAGACTTGAAGCATCCAGTTAGGAGCACAGCAAACTAGCATACTACTTTAACAGAAGTGATGTAGAAAGTACTGTCCACTCCTTTTCTGTTGGTCCATAAAGGTGGGCTGTCTGGTTGCAGTTTGTTGCTTTCTTAACATCTCTCTTCTTTTTCAGTTTTGTACTGGGAATCCACTATATGAAACTTACTACAAACAGGTAGGTCTTCAAAAAAAGAATTTAAAATTTAAGTGCAATTTCCTCCTCCCCAAAATTTCCCTCTTTTTCATTTCCCCATTGCAGTGCTAAACCTCTGTAAATTTTCTCTGCTGGGTGGTAATGCATGCTTGTCTAGCTCCTTTCTACCTAGAGATGAGGTGTTTTATTTCTTATATCTGCTTTCATGACAGACATGCTGGAGTAAACTCTGAATTTTTATCTTTCAGGTAGATCCAACATACACAGGGAGAGTTGGGGCAAGTGAAGCTGCACTGTTTCTTAAAAAATCTGGTCTATCTGATATCATCCTTGGAAAAGTAAGTTGGAGGAATTAGGTAATGCAGTAATTTGTACACTTGATTACTTGCAGTTAACATTGGGAAGGGCTTTGCAAAACGGAGTTGAGTGGAATGCAAAGCAGATCTGTGGAACGTTAGGTTAACCACAGGTTGGTGATAGCTCCAAGGCATTGTTCTGAGATTCATAGGGGGCTAAAAGGAAAAGCTTTTGAGTGACATGTTTACTAACTTCAGAATTAAATAACGTTGTATGTCATAAGTTGAAAGCTGCAACAGTTCAAGGCGGCACACAATACAAACTGTTGAGGTGAGTTAAGCTTTATTCTAAAATCATAGCGGCTTTTATTTTTTATCACCACAGATATGGGATTTGGCTGACCCGGAGGGTAAAGGATACTTGGATAAGCAGGTAAATTAAGTCGTAGAATTATTTTGGTTGGAAAAACCATCTAGGATCATTGAGTCCAGCCATTGACCTAACTACTGTGGACGCTAAACCATGTCTCCAACTGCTGTGTCCACATGTTTCTTGAACACTTCCAGGGATGGTGACTCCACCACCTCCCTGGACAGCCTGTTCCAATCCCTGACCACTCTTGCAGGAAAGAAATTGTTCCTCATGTCCAACCTAAACCTCTTCTGGTGCAAATTGAGCCTGTTTCTTCTTGTCCTATCACTTGCTACCAGGGAGAAGAGACCAACCCCCATTTTGCTCCAGCCTTCTTTCAGGGAGTGGTAGAGTGAGCCTTCTTTTCTCCAGGCTGAACTTCTCGTAACATTTACGCTTTAGACTGTGCAGCAGCTTTGTTGCCCTTCACTGGACCTACTCCAGCAACTCAGTGTCCTTGGAGTGAGCGCCCTAAACTGAATCCAGTACTCAAGGTGTGGCGTCCCCAGTGTTGACCTCAAGGATAAGCTTATCCTGAGCTTGTTTTTCTAAAGCTTTCACTTACAAAATTAATTTTTTCCCCAGCACTGCCTCATATCCTAGTATCTTACTTAGTGAGGCTGCTTGAGAAATTTAGATCTAAATTCTGTCTCAGTGTTTGTGATATATAGGTACATGGTTATTTTCTTGCACCAGTGCAAACTATGGTTTTAGGGTTTATTTTAGAAGTCTTTCTTGCATGAAAAAATACAACTAGCGTTACTAAATATGGCTTGGACTATCACATACCAAGTTACTTGCAGGTGTGCATAATTTACTTTAAAATATTATTATTTTAAAAATTAACTGTTGACATTTGCTTTATTGTGGGAGAGTCCTTCTTAAAACGTAGCTTTGAAGTCTTCTGCTTTGTTCCATGTTACTGTGAAGATTTGTTTGAATTGTCTTTCAGAGCAGTGAGGTAGTTGTCACTGAACATGCTGTTGTTGCCATACTTCCCTGAGCTGCACGTGTACATCAGTGGGTTATTGGAGATTGACTCAGGCTGGGTTTGACAGCAGACATTGTTTTTTGCAGGGTTTCTATGTTGCGTTGCGCCTTGTAGCATGTGCACAGAATGGCCACGACGTTAACCTGAGCAGTCTGAACTTGACTGTGCCACCTCCTAAATTTGTAAGTAACACACCAAAATGTCTATATATGTTACATGAGAACTAAGGCTTTAGCTGGAGTGCTGGAACCATGGCATCATAGAATGGTTTGGGTTGGAAGGGACCTTGAAGGTCGTCTAGTTCTAATCCTCTGCCATGGGCAGGGATACCTCATACTAGATCAGGCTGCTCAAAGCCTCATCCAACCTGGCTTTGAATACCTTCAGGCTTGGAGCCTCCACTACTTCTCTGGGCAACCTGTTCCAGTGCAGAATTATCATCTTCCTCATGAATGTCTTGCTTCTGAGACCTCAGGCTGCTGTTCCTTATAACTGCAGTCATAGCTGCCATAGCCATGGCTTCCTGAATAAGATGTACCAGTCCCTTCCTGCACTGCAAAACTGGTGCAAGTTTAACTATAGTCAGTGTGGTCAGGAAGCTGATGTGGCTAAATTCTATATTTATGGGGAAAAAAACACATTTTGGGCTAGATCAACAGGATTGTGTAGGAAAGGGTATGAGTGCAGCTTTGCATGTAGTGGCTGCTGTGGAACCGCCTTTAGCTTGTCTTAGTTCCCTTCTGAGGTACCAAGCGTACCTAATGCCCTCATCAAAGTACTGTCACAGTATAAATCAGTGTGACTTATATTTTTTATCTGGGTACATGTGTGCTTTTTTATGTGTAGTTAAGTCATGTCTATAAACATCTCTTAAAGCAGTTAGTAAGGATTAGAAAAAGTGGTGTATGTGTTTTGTATATATATATATATATATATATATATGCGTATAAATGAAATCTTCTTTGATTTTTAGCATGATACTAGCAGTCCTTTGCTGATCACACCACCTTCAACAGAGACTCACTGGGCTGTTAGGGTAAGTGTGAAAGACAAAATATTCCATCTATTCTTTAAAAGGAAATATTTTCCTTGCCTGTAATTTTGACAGTGAGAGAATTTAGTATGCATTTCCCATTTCCGGTCCTCCCTTTCTGACGCCAGACTTGTGCACAACAGAGAATATTGAGCTATAGTTTTAGATTTGAAATAAGCATTAAACAAGCCTCTGACAACCAGTGGTGTGATGTTTTTAGGACACAATCTTCTGCCTGGGTTTCATCCAGAATCCCAGTAGCAGGCACTTTCATGTGTGTATAAAGGAACCCCACTGAGAGCAGCAAAGCATTTTGCTAAATCCAGCCTGAAGTATTAATTTAAAGCTTGAGTTTGTATGTTCTAATTAGCATTCAGTGATACACTATATATATATCACTGGATAAAAGTGACCTCTGATACATATATGGGGATATTTAATGGTGTATTCTGTATTTATTGTTGTACTTAGCATGTTGTACTTTAAGGTAGGAAGCAAATTACTGGGGAATAATAGTGTTTAGCTCTACAGAGTTTTTTGAAGTTTGTTTGAAACCTAGGCAGCAGTGTTTGAATGCTTTGTCCTTTAGAATGCTGCAGGAACACATCTTGTATGCTCTTAGTTCTCATGACTTTAGCCTTG
Organism: Indicator indicator; assembly: GCF_027791375.1. NCBI lineage: Eukaryota > Metazoa > Chordata > Aves > Piciformes > Indicatoridae > Indicator > Indicator indicator. The sequence continues at coordinate 1,813,078 of NC_072045.1, read as the reverse complement.
AAGTTAAGTTCTTAAAATCTAGTTCCATGGGGTTTAAATTTAAATAGTGTGATGGCACTTGCAAGAAAGCTTGGCAAGTTAGTATCAATACATTACTGACCAAATTTAACTTCTTGCAAATTCTCATTTTCAACACTCACACAGGCACACTTTTTTACTTATTCAGGCTATTTCTTACCAACTAGGTGGAAGAAAAAGCAAAGTTTGATGGTATTTTTGAAAGCCTTTTGCCAGTAAATGGTTTACTTTCAGGAGACAAAGTAAAACCAGTACTGATGAATTCAAAGCTACCTCTTGATATCCTAGGAAGGGTAAGTACACTGTTAAAATGTAGCTATTCTCTGCCTAGCTTCTCATAGTTGCAATGTTAAATATTTAAATGTAACTTGCCAACATCAGATCAGGTTTTGGCTGAGATTTTACATTGAGGGCATGCTGTAAAGCAAGAACATTAAGTAGGCTCTGAAGTCTTCCACTCAGAAATGAGTAATTTGTGCCCTAGAGTAGATTTGCTTAATTATGTCTGTATTCATTTTAAGAGCTGAAAATTTTTCTTTTGATTGTTTTGATTCACACCGACACACAACCTTAGCTCTTCTAAGCCATAGTAGCTGTTACAGCATTATACTCCATCGTGTTGTCCTTTTTCCAAACGCAAGTGGTAAGACATGCCATTACATCTACTCACTGTACAAGAGAACACTTTAAAACATCCCAGTTTACTGTAGCTGTCAAACTGTCAAGTATTTTTTCAAGTGTATTTATAAATAGTTCTGTGATCTGAGTTTAATGCATCCATTGCATATTAGCAAGGGAAGCAAACCTTAAAGCATTTATCTGCTTCCGTATAAAACGTATTCTTTAATGTTTTGCCTATTGATATGACTGAGAATGGATACATTCTACGCAAGAGCTTTATCTGCATGATATATTTTCATCTCTTTAGGAAGAACTGCCCCTTCTCTTTATTATCTACAATATCTAAGTATGACTTGTTTTAATTCTGTACTTGAATATTATGGAGTACTCAGTCTTGAAAGGCTTTGTGTTTATCATGTTATTCTCACGGTAGAAGTTCAGGAAGCATGTTCCTGTTCCAGAAGAGTTTGCCAATGAGATAGGGGACCGAGGAAGTGGGCAACAGACTACTCAAAGAGCTTAAATTTGTACAGTGATGAAGCTGGGAGCAGAGCTCAGATAGTTGAGCCTCATTTCTTAGCTTTCTGTTCACTCTTCTTTGCTGTGTCCAAGTCATATTGATGATTCAACAGTGATCGCTGATTGCTAAGTATTAGAGCACACAAAGTTTTATATCCTTCTCAGTCTGCTGCAAGTTTTATTGACTGTACTTCTATCATAACTGCTATAGGTCTGGGATCTCAGTGATATTGATAAAGATGGTCACTTGGACAAGGACGAATTTGCTGTGGTAGGTTGCTTTAAATTCTCAATTCAGTGTGCCTGCTAGAGCAAGTAGCTCATTTTTTTCTCAAGAGCACTGCAGGTTTTTCTGCTGCAGTTGACTTGTGTAAGCTGTCCACATGGAGCTATTAAACAACCTTTCTCAAATCCATCTATTGACTCTTCCCTGTGTCATCGAGACAAAACTTCTTGGAATTACATCCAAAATTGTCTGCTCTGATTTAAAATCTCTGTGGTGGGTTGGAAATTCCAAACACCTCCCCCCCCCCCAACATTAACTTTACCAGACTAGCTCAGTTTGGAAGCAAATGGAGCTATATTTACAAGCAAAACTACAGTCTACAATAGAATGCAATGAATATATACAATTATACAGTATTTACAATATTTACAAGTATTTACAATTAACAAAACAGCACAAACCCCACCCTGGCCTAAAGACCAGGGAAAGCTGACTCCCCCTCTCTACCTCCCCCTGACAAAAGGAAAGAGAGAGAAAGAAGCAGATAAGGTTAATACCAGACCAAGCAGTCAAGGTCAGCAGAGGCATGTTAGAAATCCTCCCAGCAAAAGAAGCAAGAAGAGAGCACTCTGCACCGTGCTACCCCAACAGAACTGAACATTGCTTTGGGAACTAAATCTCAAGGGAGCTATCCCTCCAATGGAATTGTTTAGAATAATGATTATTTTTCCTTTTTACACCCAATAGTGATTTATTTACATTTTTACTACTTTCTGCTCATGATCTGTGAAAAATTTTTAAAGGTGTAGCTTAAAGCCAGCACAATCCCTGATCTCAGTCTTTGTTTCCCTAACAGGTAAATGAAACACCGAAAATCTTGTTGCTTTTTTTCCTAATTGTTAATATTATCTGACCTTTTTGCCTTTGCAGGCAATGCATTTGGTTTATAGAGCTCTTGAGAAAGAGCCAGTTCCTTCACTATTACCCCCTTCTCTCATACCACCTTCTAAAAGAAAGAAGATGTCTGTCTTTCCTGGTGCAGTTTCTGTTCTCCCTGCAAGTCCTCCACCAAAAGATAGCCTCCGTTCTACCCCATCTCATGGTAGCGCCAACAGTCTAAATAGCACGGGGAGTTTGTCTCCCAAGCACAGCATCAAGCAAGCACAGGTAATTTTTTTTTTTCCCTCTCCTCTCTGGTTGTTCTTGTTTCTTTGTTTTTGTATCAGTAAACTGCAGGGGAAAAAAACCTTTTTAATTTCTGCCTTGTGAATGCTTTTCTGAGAATATGTTCTTGGGTGATTTGGGTGGAGGAAATGAAATGAGAACGACAAGAATTGGAATAATGGAGGAAGGAAAGGTGAATTTTAGGAGGAGGGACCACGAGGTGGCAAATCTAATGGGAATTTTCACTTTTCACAGCAAGTGAAACCGTGGAAAGGTTTTATTCATCTATCTGCTTCTATACCAAAGAAATCATTAGTCTACCTTTTAAAGCACCTGCATTGTTAGCATGAGGACTTACTATGCCTAGTTGGGTCCATATTTCCAAAGAATGAATGCTTTTCATAAAATCACAAAATGGATTGGTTTGGAAGGAACCTTGAAGATCATCTAATTCTAACTCCTTGCCATGGGCAGGGATGTCTCCTACTAGGCCAGGTTGCTCAAGGCCCTTAATATGCCACACCATCCAACCTGCCTTTGAACACTTAAGGCTTGGAGTTTCTCTGTGCAACCTGTTCCAGTGTCTCACCACCCTCATGGGGGAAGAATTTTTACCTGATCGATAGCTGTTCATCAGCACTTCTAATTCAGATTGAAAGGATCAAGCTGAAACATTAATAGGAAAAGGGGAAATATTTGTTTACTAATCAGATTTCATTGTGCAAGGTGTTCAGCATATCTGAATGGTGTTGTGTATACTCTGTGTGTTGATGGGGACACTCTACCTTCTTTTGAAATCTACAACCTTGTCTTCCAGCCCTCTGTGAACTGGGTGGTACCAGTGTCTGAAAAAGTGCGTTATGATGAAATTTTCTTAAAAACAGACACTGACATGGATGGGTTTGTGAGTGGCCAAGAAGTAAAGGACATTTTTATGCATTCAGGTCTGTCTCAGAATCTCCTAGCACATATATGGTAAGAATTCCCTGGTAGCTGTGTTTTTGTAACATGCTGGTCTATCCATGCAGAATTGTGTTCCTAATGTTAAAAAATCCACAAACTAAAGCAAAACCCAACTTCTTCTTCTGTTGCCCTACTGCACTAAGTGGACTTTATGGAAAAACAAGGGCGAAATAAGTACTCACTTTGCTTTTCTGGGACAGGAGTATAGGCCAGCCTGTGAATTGTGGTTGTTTTTTGGAGTTATAATGCTCTAAATATTTTCTCAGAGTAGTGCTCTTCTATTCACTTAATAAGTCTAATAAAATCCTGCTCTGTTTATGGAACTTTTTCACTAGAGTAAGCAAGCTCTGATTGGGCTGAATCTAAAGGAAATTACATGAATATCTGTATTTTGGGCTTGTTGGTAGAGAAGAAACAAGCTTTTCTTGTTTTTAAGTATGATCTCTTTTTTACTAGGGCTTTGGCAGACACAAGACAGATGGGAAAGCTGAGCAAAGATCAGTTTGCACTAGCAATGTATCTCATTCAGCAGAAGGTCAGTAAAGGGATTGATCCTCCACAAGTGTTGTCTCCAGATATGATCCCTCCCACAGAGAGAAACACTCCGATACAAGTAAGTCATGGATTATTTGTAGATAATACTGAGCTTCTGTGTTTTGAAGGTAATGAATTTTGAGAGCTAATGTTACAAATAATTTTTTTTGTAGTTTTATGGTAAAAGATTGCCTTTTTTATTTCCTCTTACAAAATTCTTTAGCATTTGAAAATATACACAGATTTTTAACAGTGCAAGACAATAAAGGAAAATGCAGTAGAATATTTCATAAATAAAGGAAAAATAATGCTGAGAAAAGTCTATCATGACTCCTTTCATAGAGAATTGTTGGGATTTTTTTTAGCTTTCACAGGATCACAGAATGTTAGGGGCTGGAAGGGACCTTGAAAGATCACCCAGTCCAAACCCCCTGCCAGAGCAGGATCATCTAGGACAGGTCACACAGGAACACATCCGGGCAGGTTTTGAGTGTCTCCAGAGAGGGAGACCCCATCACATCCCTGGGCAGCCTGCTCCAGTGCTCTGTCACCCTCACAGTGAAAAAGCAACTGTTAAAAGCTGTTTTAGTAGCCTGTCCCTGACTGTGAGCAGAACTAAATTCCACCCATGAAAACAGAAAATTTTTGAATGGCTAAATGAAAAGTGCCTAGTTTCTGGGAACTGGTGGTTGATTCAACTCTTGCAGCATGACAGTCCACAGTCCTGTGTCTATCACTGTTAGTACCATTTTACTGAAGCATCTGGTCTTTCACTGAACCCTGCTTTGTTCCTGTCCTTAATAGTGTCTCTGTATTTCTGAAATTTAAATGAATAAATACCTCTGTCATGTCAATGTCATTTTTTCTATCAACTATTAAGGTGTTTGGTTTTTTTTTTCTTTTTGGTTTTCCCTAACCAGAAAGCCTCAAGACTCTACATATGCTTTAACTGTTGCTGTTGCTGGTCCTATATTCTCTTTAAGGTTTTTCCTATATCCTTTTCCTGTAGACTCTGTCAGGTTACTTGACCCCTGTAGGAACTGAGATCTCAGCACTAACAGAAATGCGTCGTGTGAGTAATTGTTAATGTCCAAAAGAATTTTGTTTGAATGTGCTACTTGTAACATCAAAGGGTTTATTTCTTCACCTTCTACTGTCTCTTTGCTCTCGTGTTCTGTGGCACTTGCTCTTGGCATGATGATAACATCACAGCAGAGTGAAGTTAAAAGGAACAGCTGTTGACCTGGTGATTCTGCTTCCTTCCACAATTTGAGATGTGCTGTTCTGGCAGGAAGTTCTTTGACAGGCAGCTGAGCCTTGGCATATTAAAGTTTCTCCTGGACTAGCTCTCTGGAGCTGTTGGCCATAAATACACCTTGGTGCAAGAACTTTAAGCTTCCCATTATTTTCAGTTCATTGTATCCCTTTTTTTTTTTGTCTCTTTAAATCTGCTCTGGTTTTAGCTGAATATCACGTGAAAGAAACTGTGCTGCTCTTCACATAGCAGATCAGTTTTCTGCTCATTTGGAGCAATGACTGTTTTCCCAATCAGTGCAGCCACTCGATTTAACTTACTTCATAATAAAACTGAGTAACACGTTACTATGGTCCTGCACAGCTTATAGCACAGGTCTCAGCAAACATGAGCCTGAAAATAAAGAACTGATAGTAGAAGCTTTTGATTTGCTAGCTTGAAGAATTAGTATGGATTGCCATTGTTACTTATAAATACTTAATGACATATTAACAAAAGAAATGCTCACCCAAGAGAGAGGACTTAATGAACGCATTTAAGCTGCAGAGTCACCTACAGTTGCATGAAAAAAGTCACATTTTACTGTGCTATTTGTTTGTAGATTTTTGGCTGGGTTCTTGAGGGTTTTATATAGAATAAAGCTAAACTGTTCTGTGGTTGTCATAGCAATCTCAAAGTGAGCAAACAAGCAAACTGTGTTTCTTCTACTCAAAATACTATTTGAAGATGATAGGTCTCCGGTTTGTCCTAGCAGTGAGTTCAGTCTTGCAGTTTTTGCTCAGTTGCAGTGATTATATTTTTTTTCAAAGAAGTTTTTGTGCTACTGACAAATTTTGTACCAAATGCTGAGATCCTTTTTTAATCACTTCTAATGACAATTTTTTTGCCTGAAATGCAAGGGATACTCTCTGCATCTTCCCTGCTCTACACCTGAATGGCCGTAGAAATGATGTGCTGAGAAGTGGTTATAATTGCAGACATTTGCATGAACAGAAGGTGACTGAAATTACAATCTGACTTCTTTAAGTTCCCTGGAAGCTTCGCTATTGTCTATAGCAAAGATGGGGGTTCACATTCTGAATGTTAAACTCTACCATTGCCTGCAGTTTTGCTGTCAACATTGTGCATGTCCTTTAACTGCTGTGTATTTCCTATCCCATCTTTTCCATGGGCATAGAGAAAATTACTGTGTTTCGCAGGCAGAATTGCGTGGCATGCTCAGTGGTTGTTGCATAATAACCTGATGCCTCCCATAGAATTTTCCCAATGCACATAATGAGGATTGTGTTCCACCTCTCTCCTCAGCCTTTGCAAAGGAAAATCTCTGATAACTTGGCCTTTTAACAGCGTGTTTTATTCTTAACAGGATAGTTCAAGTTCTGTTGGATCAGGAGAATTTACAGGGGTGAAAGAACTGGATGACATTAGTCAAGAAATTGCACAGCTGCAGAGGTACTGATGTGTCCATTACTTTTGGGTTTTTATAGACAGTTTATTATTGCTTGTGGCTGAAGTTCGTAGATGCATAGAATGGTCTGGGTTAGAAGGGACCTTAAGGACAACCTAGTTCTAACCCCACTGCTATGAGCAAGGACATCTCCTACTAGACCAGTTTGCTCAAGGCCTTGTCCAACCTGGCTTTGAACTCCTCCAGGCTTGGAGCCTACACTGGCTCCAACCTGTTCTCTGGGCAACCTGTTCCACTGCCTCACCACTCATGGGGAAGAATTTCTTTCTAATGTCTCATCTAAATCCAGCTTCTTCTATTTTGAAGCCATCACCTGTCATCCCATCACTCCAGACTTTGTAACAAGTCCCTCTGCAGCTCTCCTGTAGCCCCCTTCAAATACTGAAAGGCTGCTCTAAGGCCTCCCTGGAGCTGATGGCAAATCTCCCACTCATAACCTAGTTAATTCTGTAAAGCCATCTTAGATTCTATCAGGTAACTTCAGAAGATGGGCTATGGAACAGAGTATTTTATGAAGAATAATTGATACATAGATGCCCTTACTCCTTTAAAGAATGTATCAGGCTATAGACTGGCATTTTTGGCTGCATGGTGTTTCCAGAATAATGTTGAATTGATTTTTGTGTGTGTGTGTGCATGTGTTGTATTCTTTAATCATTAAGCCCATGAACTAATCTTGTGCTTGAATATCTTACAGAGAAAAATATTCATTGGAGCAGGACATTAGGGAAAAGGAAGAATCAATCAGACAGAAAACCAATGAAGTTCAGGTAAAAACTCTGTTTATAATTATTATTTTTCATTGTAATCTAAAATAACATACAGGGAATTAAGCATTCTTTCTTACCTTTCCTTACCTTACTTGTGGGAAAGTCTTTCCTCTGGTGGGATTTTCCTGTAACTTGAAGACCTGTATTCTCCTGTTTTGCCTCGCCAATGTTTGTTTTGATGCTGGTTAATGTAAACAGAAGATGATACATGAACAGTTTCAAATGTCTTTTTTGTTAGTGTTTGACTGTAATTTAGGAGATCATTGATAATTAGGATGGCTTTATTACATGTGCTGTGTCACCATCTCTGTCCATCATGTGGGCCCTGATTTGTTTCCTGATGTCTTAAACAAGTTCCTGCAGAAACAGGAGGCAGTAGCCTATATGACGTAGAAAATCTTCTGGATTTTGCTAGCTGCTTTGTCTATGGTTGATCATTCCTATAAGACTACTGCTAGATGTAAGTAACAAACTGTGGACTTTTCCTCAGGAGCTGCAAAATGATTTAGATAGGGAGACAAGTAACTTGCAAGAGCTAGAGGCTCAGAAACAAGATGCCCAAGACCGCTTGGATGAAATGGACCAGCAGAAAGCCAAACTGAAAGATATGCTGAATGATGTGAGGCAGAAATGCCAGGAAGAAACACAGGTGGTGAGTGCATTAATTCCATATATGCTCAAGAGTATTGTGTCTTTTGGTGAAGGAAATTCTATTTGTTTAATGAATAAGCTTGCTTGGTTTTTTTCATTTTTACCATAAATAGAAATTTCTACACAAATACAGAGGTCCAAGAAAGGATTTTGCTAATCTAAATACCTTTCATAGTAGTCATAGAAGGGGAGTTGAACCAGGTGATCTCCAGAGGTCCCTTTCTATGTAGAGTGTTACTGTTCTTTGAACATATGAAACACTTATTCTAACTAATGCAGTATTCCTGACTCAGGAGACAGTCCCTGGGCAATGGTGCATATTTGGCCACTAAACCTCATCAATATGGTGAGTTAAAAGTGAGTTTTCAGGGCATAAAATTGCCAGAGTAGCTGATATGTTACCTCAGTGTAGAAACTTAGTGTGTAAGGTCATGGAAGAAAGCGTATAAGGAGAGGCCTATGCAACTGTGTAGTTTTGACTCTTAGCAGCGTTAAAAATCTGTTTTATAATACTTGATAAATGCTTGGATCAAACACAAGTTCTGAAAACTACAAAGTAACCATCTAAGAAACACCTCTTAATTACCTTTATAATTAGTGTGGTGTTTCTTTCCTTTACTATTTCTTGATTTTACTGAATGTCCTGTGTAGTTTTTTCAAGGATTTTGGATAACATAATAAGAAGCATGCAGTTATATCAAGTTCTTATCTTCCTTAACAGTCATAGGTTGCTTTACAACTTTCCATATAGTCTTATAGTTTATCAAATTTCACTCTGATTATTTTAACACTTTGTTTCAGATTTCATCACTAAAAATGCAGATTCAATCTCAGGAATCCGATTTAAAATTACAGGAAGATGACCTTAACAGAGCAAAAGCAGAGCTGAATCGCCTCCAGCAAGAAGAGACTCAGCTAGAGCAGAGTATCCAGGCTGGAAAAGTGCAGCTTGAAACAATAATCAAATCTTTAAAGTCAACACAGGAAGAAATAAACCAGGTATTCACTGTACTTTGTACAGCTGCTTTTTTGCTTCTTGAATGGCTAAGAGTTGGACATCCTAGGAAGATTATTTTTCAGAAGAGAAAAAATAAACCAACAGTGGTTCATGAAAAGAGAGGCCTTTTTTGGACTGGTGCTTAGTAGGTTAATTCCCAGTTTGAGTTTGGTGGGGGGGAAATTACAACTGTCTGGCAACCATGATTTGAACGTGTAAGTTAACAAAGCATTTTTCACTACTTAGGCAAGAAGTAAGCTTTCTCAGCTTCAAGAGAGCCATCAAGAAGTCAATAAGAGTATAGAAGAATATAATGAAGCTCTCAATGGGATTCATGGTGGTAGTCTGACAAACTTAGCAGACATAAGTGAAGGCCTTGGGCAGACAGAAAGAAGCAATTACGGAGCTATGGTAAAAAAAACCCTACTGATTTTTAATGTATTTTACAATCATTATGTTTGTAACTTACTCTTATTCTGAACTAGTTAAGATGTTTAGTTGGCTTTTGCTATGTTGGTCAATATCCTGAGCCCTGCAGGGCTAAGGTTTTAATGCTGGTGGCAAACCTGAAGCTTTGGGTTAGATCTTTTGTTAGGATTTTGTGCCTGTAGAACTGGGATATGTAGCAGGGATATGTAAGCAAACTGTAGTTTTGGAAACAAAAAGAAAAGGTTGAGCTAAACCTTCATTTGTAACCTGTCACACCTTTAGTTTCAGGAAGTAGCTAGGACTTTTTTTCCAGGTCAGATGTTTGGTGTTTTTCTTCTAAGCTCTCTAGTTTACCAAGGTGATACCTTCTCTTGTTGTAAACTTCCCTTTAATCACATATTTCTTATTTCTTAAAGAAGCTATACAGATTTCTCCTGTTCAGTGACCTCTGTTTATTACTTGTTTCAGAAAAAACACATTCCTTTCTCAAAATGCATAGATAGTTCTCTTCTGCTTAAACAATTCCAGCATCATTTGGTCTCCTTTGTTTTCATTTAATCAGTATTTTTCCCTATTCATAAGATCCTTCAAATTTTTTCAATTTCTTTTGTGTATTGTTCATTTGGATGTTTAATAATACTCTAAAGCAAAAGGTTTTTCAAATTTTAAGCCTATTTCTGCACTTTAAATACAAAAATTGTATACTTGCTTGATTATATTTGCACATCTCCTCGGTGCTTCTGCATTAGGGAAGCATTTTCCAGAATGTTTATAAGCACATTACTTACCATAGGTTCAGTATGAAGTTAAATATGTGTAATGTATGGTATATTTAGAAATGTTCATCAGGCTTGCTACTTTTATGTGCTATGTTACACTTTCTCTGTAAAATTTAAGTGCTCAGAAGAAGAAAAGTGTAGATGAAAACCAACAAGACATTGAGAGACATTTCAGTGCTTAGTTTCTGTGCTTGCAGGGCTGGCCTAAGCATGATGTTTAATTTCCAGTGACAACTTCCAGATCTTTCTCTTATTTGCAAAACCTGAGAATCACTGGGCAAAAACTCCAGTACATGTTCATAGTAAATCTTTTTTTCAATCATTCTGTCCTTTCCTGTTGCTTAAGTCTTTCCTCTTCTTCCCTCTCTCCCTCCTTTCCTTCCTTCCTCCATTCTTGCTGTTTTGGGGACTTCTTCAGCAGTTAAACTTTTTGTTGTTTTATGTTTTGTATCTTTCCATGTTCTGTGTAGCCTTGGGCTACGTATTTCTTTCTACTGTGTAATGACTTATGCTTAGAAGCCACGTACTCTGAAAGTTGTTTAGGAAGTGATTTTTAAGATCATTAAATAGGAATCAAGGTACCACAGATTTTCTACTGAATGAATAACTGAGGACTTTAATCATGGTGAGCTGCTGTAATGTTTCTCCTCTTAATTTTTAGGATGATCCTTTTAAGAATAAAGCCTTGATGTTTACCAATAATACACAAGAATTGCGTACAGACCCATTCCAGTCAGAGGATCCTTTCAGATCTGACCCGTTTAAGGGAGCAGACCCTTTCAAAGGCAGTAAGTGACCAATGGCTTACGTGAGACCTTGAAGAACAATTGTTGAGTAAATTATATTTTCACAGACTTTAATCACATTACTAAATAGTGGATAAAACAAATGATTTTTCTATTCTGCATAGGTGACCCATTCCAGCATGATCCTTTTGCAGAACAGCCACCTGCTCCAGCAGGTAAAAGCCCTTTTGAAGACAGGACAGGTGTGATCTAAACAATTTCTAGCAAAACACAAAAGTTTTCCACGGTTTCCCTGGCTTCAGATTTTTGGTTTGCATGTGGGCATAAAGAAACCTGACAGGGTGTTCAGGATCAATATGGTAATGTCATGCATGTAACTCTTTAACAAATCTGTAGCCCTAACATAAACACGTACTTGCTCAAACTTAGTAAATACCCTGTTTAAATAGATATCTAGAAGTTTACGAAATTTACCAAGTTGTTACATGTTTTAATTAGAAAAATTACAGGTCAATTACTGAACAGTTCATGATGGACACGCAAGGTGCTACATTCTACTTACCTTTTACTACTCCTCCTAGACCCATTTGGAGGCGATCCATTTAAGGAAAGTGATCTATTTCATACTTCTGCACCTGAAGATTTCTTCAAGAAACCAGGGAAGAGTGACCCATTTACCTCAGATCCATTCACAAAACCCCCTGCTTTACCCTCCAAGGTCAGTAATTTTTGAATCTACACATAATAGATGTCTTTACTTTTCTGAAGGCTAAAAGGATTGACATATGACTAAATACTTTTCTCCCAGAGGATGAAATATCATTAATTTTACTCTTAAGAACTCAGGTATGGATTGTTATGGTAATCAACAGTTTGTTCTCTGTATCTCCATGATAGTCATATGTATTCACCATGAAGATGCAGTTAGGTGTTTTTTTTTTGGGGTTCACCACCCCTGCCGCCTCTGGGAATTTCAAGCAGGCAGCATCATGAGTGAATATTCACACCAATGCCTCCTAATCATCAGTGTTTTTATTTGTGCAGTCATGTAGTGCATTGGATAGGGGTTGTACTGAGCTAACAACTCTTCTGAAGGTGAAGAGAACTATGAACGCTGTCTGTTTAAAATAAAGAAGTGATATAGAGACTCTGAATTAATGTAAATCCCTGATCTTTAGGACAAGAGGAAATGGCCTTAAGTTGTGTCAGGAAAGGTTTAGATTGTATTTTAGAACAAACTTTTTCACTAAAAGGGTTTTCAAACACTGGACCAGGCTCCCCAGGGAGGTGGCTGAATTCCCAGCCCCAGAGGTGTTTAAAAGCCACAGAGACATGCTGAAGAACATGGTTTAGCACCAGCCTTGGTAGACTTGATGATCTTAAAGGTCTTTTCCAACCACAATGACTCTCTGATGCTATGAATCTCTGTTGTTCAGAGACTGGACACGTTTCTTATTTTGCACTGGTAACTACTATTGCCTCTATTTCAGCGTGATATACTTTATTTGAAATGTGTTTCACTTGTAGGTGCTTGGTACTCTGTTCAAGGATATCAATAGTGAAATGCACTGATAATGCAATTTTCATATAATCAGCCAGTTTTATCCTACTATATGGTCACTGAACAAAGTGTTCTGAGATTGGAGTTCATTTATCTTAGAACAAGAGATTTTGATATGCATAAAAAGACAAATGCACAGTACAGCAGAACAATAACTATGTGTATCTGTTCTTATTTAGCCTGACCCTTTTGAAAGCAGTGATCCTTTTACGTTTTCCAGTGTCCCTTCAAAAGGTCCAGGTAAGAAGAAAAAAAATTTGCTTTTGAAGATGACTAGGGAGGTATCTCTTTATGAAAGAAGAATCAAATGTAAAAGTTGAGAATGAAGAAAGTGTCCTGTGAACTGTTGGCAAAAATCATTGTGGCCCTATTACAGATTATGAAGATTAAGTGTTCACATATGCTATATACTCCACTCTTCTTATTGCTCCAAACAACTGGTAGAAAAAACCTGTTGTTTGATGGAGTTCTCTTTTAATATCTCATGCCAGGTCAAAATGCAAGTGCTTTTTAATCACCTGCCTAGTTTCATACTTCACTGGCACCAATCGTTCTTTGTAGTTGTTAAATATTATTTTAAATAACTTTGAGGGTTTTTTCTGTATCTGTTTCAGATCCATTTGGAACACTGGATCCATTTGGAAGTGGTGCTTTCAGTAGTGGTGAGGAATTTGCAGACTTCAGGCAGATGTCAGAGGTAAAAGTTACAGGGAAAGCAACTGTCCTTTTAAAAACATGTGTACAGATTTACAGGTTGGTTTGTTTGTTTTTGTTGTTTGTTTTTTTTCCTGAGGGTGTGATACAACTAACTTTTCAGCTGACGATTCACTTGGGTTTTTGGTTGTGGTTTTTTTTTTTCTAATCAACTGCACCAATTACTTAGCAAAGTGTTTTCCATCCATCTCAGATGTGGCAAAGTCTTGCCAAGGCTGGTAGATTCAGTAGCAATAAATCAACTTTTCGCAAACATTTTCAAGTACCGGAGAAGCCAAAGAAATAACTTCTAGTTCTCACCTGTAAGAAAAGATTTTTTTTTTCCTAGATATTAATTTATTTTCATGTCTGAACTTCCTCAAAGTCCTGAAGTCTGCTTCTTAGGTACTTCATCTCTGAGAGTATCCTGACTTGTTCTTAAACTTCTCTGTGAGTACAGGGAGCCAGAGGAAGGTAGAAAACAGGTTGTGCTGACGTTTCGTAGCTCTTTCTTACTGGTTTTGATGGGGGTTTTGATCTCCACGAGGTGGCAGCAGCCTTCACAAATATTCATGTGTTTGCCTTGAGTTCGGAGGTTTAGCGAAGGTCCAACTACGAGTTTTTGCTTTGCCCACAGAATTCCTCTTTCTTCTTTCCAGTATGATAAATTTGCCTGCATGGCATAATGTTTTGTGCCTTTTTTTTTTTAATCAGTACGAGAGTCCTTCACATGAGCCAACTGAATACAAGGAAGATTAAACTCTAAATGCATGGGTTTGGAATTTTCCCTGAGCTGTTACAAAGAAGACAAATAGCTCTGTGTAACTTAAGGAAAGCTTGGGGAAATGCTCTCCATTCTGCAATCCACCACGTTTTTGCAGTTTCTGTTACAGTGCTGTTTATTAGAGTGAAGGCCAGGCTGTATTATGACTGTTCATTGCCAAATAGTTTTACTTCCTTTTATATTTCTCATCAGCTTTTTGCTAGGACTAAAAGTCCAAGAACTGTTTTAGCAAGGAAGAGTATAAGCAGCTCTGAATGCCAGTGAAATCCCTGCACCTCTGTCAGTGGGTGTCAGCGTCTCACACCACTGACGTATTTCTGTACAGCTGTCCTCATTTTTTAAAGTTAATGTTTTTACTCAAGTTAACTTGTAGCTTTCATGAAACAACAAATATTCTACAACGTGCTTACCTTTTTTCTTTTCTTTTTTTCTCATGTAGTCAGTAGCTTCAGACCCCTTTGCCTTCTGTTTTGGAGGGATGGGATTCCCAGATGACCCTTTCAAAAGCAAACCAGACATGCCAGCATTGCCACCGAAGAAAAATGTCCCTCCACGACCCAAGCCACCCAGCGGTAAGGAGGTTTTCTTCTATTAATAGCCAGTTTCCTCCATTACTGGGGACATGTGGACAAGTTGACTGTCTTCTATCTCATTATCCTACCTTCCTGCATGTTTGAAATATATGAGATAATCAGTTAATTGGCAAAAATTGTCATAAAGCAGACTGAAACTCTTCAGATTGGAAAACAGATGATTAAGGACTGGTCTGACATCCGTAAAATCACTTGTGGCAGGAAAAAATGGGGGTGGGGGGTAGGAAATGCTATCTTTTTCCAAGAAGGCAACAAATGGAATTAGTAAATGGTACCATGGCACCTTCAAAATAAACAAAGAGGTTTGTTTTTAGACAATACTCTAAATTTTTTTTTTCTCCCAGAGAATATGATGTATTGAAAAATATTTAAAAGGGCCTATAAGAGAACTGAATAATTCATAGAAGAGAAATCCATCAGGGGCAATAGGGTCTGCCAGAAGCCAAAATACTCTCTCTGGCTCCAGTGTTGCTGATGGATGCAAGGTAGTTTGATGTCTGGCTGTATCTTTATCTTGTACTGATGGTCTTCCTGAGGCATCTGCCTCTAGATACTTACAAGAACAGGGGGTATAGGGCTAGGCAGACCTTTCCTGGTCTGTCCAGGTATCATCCTTCTTGCATTGCCATATTTCTGCACTATTGAAATATAACCCATTTTCTGAATATATGGCTCGTTCCTGCTTCAAGTCCATGATGTCTGGAAGTTCTTAAGAGAGGTAGGAATCTCCTCTATGTGGGGAGATTTAATAGAGATGAATGGAGATTCCTCTTCTAGTGGAGATTCAACTTCTACTTGTTGGCCCTACCAACAAGTAGAGATTTCCAAAACACTCAGCTACCAGTGAAACTGTCTTAAGAACTGAAGCCACTTTGGGCTGCTAGTTTCAAGTCTCCTTTTAACAACAGTGGTATAGTTCAGTGAATACTAGCAGTGAATGTTCAGTTGGATCAAAAATCTGATTCTGCTAATGAATAGGCACGTCATTTTACATCCAGCATGGGTCAACATTTAGTGTTCTCTTGTATCCACTGACAATGTTAGGAAGCACAATAGGACAAAAACATCCATTACTAATGTATCCCTGTCTAAATATATGGTTTGTCTGCCTTTCTGCTGGTGCATTTGGGAGCAAAGCAGGCACCCTGCACTCATCTTCTTTATACCAGGTGTAGATAACCTGGCTGGTTTTGCAAACCAGTTATGCTAGAACTAGCTCCTTGGATACTGTGAAAAGTGCTTTCTATTACTGGGGTATCCTGACATTGCTATTAACTAACACACAGATTGGAAAATATTATCTAATACAATAGACTTCTAGGCAGGTGTTATTTTGCTCCTATTACTGTGATTTTATTACTCAAGAGATGATGATACACACTACAACCTTTCAATCACATTATGGGGTTCTTTGTAGACGAGTGTTGATGAAGGTTTGTCAGGAAATGCTGTAGAACTGTGGAAAACTTCTTGAAGTGATCTGTTCCATTCTTGCTTCAGGTAAATATTTTCCACTATTGAAGTACTAGAGAGCCTTCAGTAATGGGAAAAAAACCCCAAACATGTGACGTTGACAAATATCAACTAACAGGACACAAATAAATAAAAGCAGAAATATATAAGCTAAAGCTAATCTTATTGCCATTATGAACACTTCTTTTTCTTTCTTTATTTGGTTTTCAAGGAGAATATGTGAGTGGCCATCTTACTAAGAAAGGTCTACATAAAATTTATTGTTTAAAAGGCTTACGTAAAGTTTAAAGAGTCAAATACTGAATATACCTATATTATCTCTTTCATGTGGTTGCTTTCTCTTTCTTGTTCAAAACATGGTTATTTCTAGCAAACACAGTGTGGTTGCAGGAGAGATGAGAAATATATGCCATAGGGTTGACTAGGTTTAGGAGTTTGTCTCTTGGTTCCCTCTTTTGTACATATGGAGGAATTTTGGAGAGCATTTAGCTTTAATGGTTTGTTTTGAATTTAGATTTGTACACTCAGCCTTCAGTCAGCTTTTTAAAAATATCGGTTTAAATGTGTTCCTTCCCCTCTGCTTTGGAGACACCAAAAGCAAATGTTGTTATGATAAAATAGGCTGAGGAGGAAACAAAGCAGGGGTGTTGTGTTGGGGGTTGGGGGGGGGGGGGGGCGCTTGTTTTTTGTTTTGGTGGTTTTGTTTTGTTTTTTGGTTTTTGGGGTTTTTTTAGAGCAAATGGGCCTCATGTGCTTATGCAGTTACACTCCTCCCTTCCTTCCACAACTAAGGCAATCTTCAGTGGTTAGTTCAAGCATGAGAAATTATATAGTGATGAAGTGTGATTCTGGCAAGAGATACAGGCCTACAAGTGGCTGTTAGAAATGGGAATGCTGCTCAGAAAACAAACAATGGACAAGAAACTTCCCATTGTTTCTTACCTTTCTCATTGTTCTGTATCTAATTAAAAAACAAGTAGGTGATAAAGATCTTGCTGAAGGATGGATAGATGTAAGTTACTACCAGGCAAATCTGTAGTTTGCTTTTCTGTTCCCATCAAAACTTTTCTTTCTGTTGAAAGGGGGATTTTTGATATGGAAAAGCACTTGATGGCTTGCTTGCATTTTGTTAGGCAGGTGCAAGGAAGATCTGATAGAAAGCTTTACTTCTGCTGTTAAGTAGAAACTCCTAACAAATATTTTTTGTTGAGCATGGAAAGACATCTGTTTTTCTAAAGAGGAGATGTGCTGCCCAGAGGGTTTGTGGAGACTTCTGTGGAGAGATTCCAAACTGACTTGAACATGGGCAACCTGTTCTGGGTGACCCTACTTTAGCAGGGGGTTGGACTCGATTTCCAGAGGTCCCTTCTGGCTCCCACCATGCTGGGAGTCTGGGTTTCTGTTGATAGGGGAAACAGGCAAAATCCATCAGACATTATTCCCAATTCAGTGCTTTTCTACATGTGGTTTTCCAGATGTTTGTGTGTTACAAGCCCTCTGATCAGTCTACCAAGGTACTACAGGGTGTCGTGGATCAGGGTGTGGACAAAGTGTGCCACAGTTCCCACCTGGCCCATGTGGACACTGTGTGCAACACCTGATCATAGGATCATAGGACCAGGGAAACACTGCAGACAGTCTCTGTTTACCATTAGTGAGGTCTGATCAAAAGGCCTTCAAATGTACCTGGAAATACCTGTCAAAGGTCTATGTAGTTCAGATTAGCTGCTCTTATAGAAAGGCTTTGGATATTTAAGGGAACTTCCCTGCTGCTACCATCTTTGTCAGTAGCAGGATTGCAGTAGGTAGTCATTATTTAGCCTTGTAAACCATGACTTGTTTGCTGTCTGCTTGTAAAGTGAAGAGTGGTTGATTGTTTTGGTTTGATTTACTTTAGTTGGTGTTTTAATTTTTTTTCAAAGCTTGGACATTGAGAAGCCGCTATCACCTGACTGTATTAGCAGCTGCTTCACAGCTGTCTGTGATTGTCGCTGTCTGGGATAGGCAAACACTTACTGGTGGCGTGGATTAGACACCCTTGAGGTCTGTTTCTTTCCCTTCTCGAAAAGTAAGGTTAAGGGAGAAGATGACAATCATGGGATAATCCCCTTAAAGCTGTATCTTGGGCTGAATCTCTCTTCATAAATCATTTACCTTCTTTCTCACTCCTCTTTGAACTGAACTTTTAGATGTTAGAGAGTTAAACTGATCCTTGCCTGGTCCAAAAGAAATTTGATTAAATGTTCTATTGTGTTTTTTCAATATCACTAAAGGTAAAGTGCAGAATCTTTAAAGATAATTGAAGAAAGGCTGATAAATCAATGAACAAAATCAGAGAAAGGCAAGGAGAAGGTGCTTCAGAAGCAGATATTGGTGTACATCGAAGTTCCAACATACCTGTTACATGCAAAGATATGAAAAATCAGCATCTCTGTCCCTTACCTGCTTTCAGATTCTTCTTTTAGATTGAGGAAGAACAGCTAAGCAACAGCTCCAGTTCCTCTGACTAGACTGTTCTAATAAAATCCCCAAGGCAGTTTGTGCATGTTCTTTCTCTTCAGGAATGCGTTCGCTGTCTGTGCAGTTCCTAATGGACATTAGGTTTTGTACAGCCCCTGTGGGACTTGGCTGAAGTAATTTGATATTCACCAGGTGGTAGTGAAGAACTTGAAGGTTTCTTGGGAGAGAAGTGAAAGGTTTTCTGTATTTATTGATGCAGCATTTTAAATAATGCTCAGAACACACAAAAAATGATCCAAATATAAACAGGATTGTGCTTAGTGTTTGGGGTTTGATAACATGATATTAATTGCTTGTACTAACAAAAATAATAGTAGTGTATGTTGATCTGCTTTAGCAAAGGTGCCCCGTGACAGGGATCTAAATTCCAGTGCAAATTATTTTGTCACAGCTGAGTTTTGTAGATTTTCAAGTAGATGTTATTTTGTGTCTCAGAGGATTCACTGTAGTGTTTAATACCACTGCACCACTTAACAACTGCACTACTTGTTGGGTTTGGTAGGACTTTTGTGTAATTAAAAATAAAAATATCTGAAAGAGCTGATAGATGGGAACTTGTCAGTTAAAATGGGTTTTGTACGTTCTCACAGATTAACAATTATGTTTTCTGCCCAGAGCTGCAGATTGAAATCAGTCAGAGCTCACCGCTAAGTAGTTTCTAGGTAAAAGTTGTTGATTACAAAAAGAGAGAAACAGATTTTTTTTTTCTCTTTTTTAAATTTTTTTTTTAAAGTACAGGAAGTTGCTGTGTGGGTGTCAGTGATTGGGTTATAAGTAAAATTCAATGCTCTAGTGCTTTGATCGTGAGACCTACTGCTTTTGCCCCACCCTTACCACTTCCTTTCCATGCAGCACCATGCATTCCACATTGCGGTTATAATAGTGCTGTTAACCAGTGATATTAGTGGGAGAACCTTCACCACTAACCAGTGCGTAACCTTCAACCTCTTCTAAATTTTTATTGCTTGCTTATAGTGGTTTTGACCTTTCTAACCTTGAAAGAACATAAAAGTCCTAAAAACACAGGGAGAAAATGTATTTTACAATTTCAGTGTGCTTTCTTCTTGCAATGATTATTTAATCCAACCAATTATTTTTACCACTCTAGCTTTTTTTTTATCTGTGTAAATATTGTAATTTATGCTAAGTATATTGTATATTAGTGACTCACAGAATCATAGAATCATTTTGGTTGGAAAAGGCTGTTAAGATCGTTGAGTACAACCATTCTATAAGGCTAAGTCTGGTGCTAAACCATGTCCCTCCGCACCACATCTCTGAGGCTTTGAAACACCTCCAGGGATGGGGACATACACATGCTTTTTAGTAGTGTTTGTTTCTCTATGCTGTGTCTTCAATATCTCCATTAGATGAAAATTAAGACTTTATAGTTTGTTCAGTGTCTTGCACAAAAAGCCATGTTAAAACCAAAGCCTGGTTGCTTTATTGCCTGCATTTGCCCATTTCATTTCTTGAAAGAAAATTCTGTCTGATGAATACAGAGCATTCAAACACGTCACATTTTTGTGGCCATTCTTTTTGGCCTGCACCATGTGCAATATCCCTGGAATATGAGTCTGCATACAACATTGCATCATGTATTTAGCCACTCAGTTTTTGAGAAGACAGAAGCCATGTGTAGTAGATGTGACCAGGAGTGATGAACGAAAGCTCTGTATTAATCAGGAAAAAGTGTACACTAATTCCCTTGCATGGGCGTACAGGAGCGTTGTTTATTTCTGAGTGGTACCACACACCTGTTTCCTCAGAGCATCTCAAGTACCCAGAGTTATTCACTGGTAGCATAGTGCCTGTTTACCTTCAGGCTTTTGCCTCGTCGGCAGCTGAGAGTGAAAACTTCAGCCTCAAAGTTTGACTGACAGGAAAGATTTTTTTTTTTCTATTTTTCATGCTTTCTAGAAGCCCTGACAGTTGCATTAGAGCACAGGCATCCCATGTTGGGTAGGATAAATGACTCATGGGTGGAGCACCTGCCCAGCCACAAACTAAAAATTCCATTCACGCTTTGATTCTGTTGTTTTTGCTGATCTCTCACAGTAATGATATTTCAGAAGTGATTATGAAAGGTTTTTCAGAATCTGTCTCAAAGCAGATTGTTCAGTTGGATGTGCAATGATTTATCTTCTCACCTTTCAAGAAGTTTGTATTTTTCAGAATATTTCTTTTGGGAAAAGGTTTCCAGAATAGCTCAAGGTGCAGATTTTGCAAATATTAAACAAAAACAGTTTTGAGGGTTTTTTTGCGTAGGAATTTTTTTTTCATTCTGTTACTAAAAATACATGTTGTGATTTTGTGCAAAGAGCATTATCACCAAAGAGCTGAGTTTGAAATGCAGTGCAGAAGAATACCTCTGAGTATTCTGCAGAAAATTGTTTTTAATGTTACTAATCTTCAAACACATTTTGAAAGCTGGTGATTATATTTCTGTATGTTCTAAAGCTCACAGTTTATGCACTTTTTAGTCCATGTCAGTGAAAGAGCTAGGTACTGGATAAAACATGCTGAGTAAATTAGGCATGATATGGTAGAGCGCCAAGGCACAGTCTCTGGAGTTCTCTGGATTAACACTTCCTCTATGTGAGAAGATCTAAGAGGCAGGAGCCCTGGTATTGTATGTTCAGGTATAATTGCAGGTATGGAGTGAACTCACACTGTCAGTATTTATTTTTATAGCACAACTCTGTCTTCTTAAAGCATATTTTTCACTTCAGAAAGTTTCCTGCAAAGGAGTATGTGTTCAGTGAAAGCTTAAAGTTGTGTCATCTCAATCTGCCCCATTTGCCTGTGACCACGCAGAGCCCAGTCTGCAAACACATGAAAATAGGCAGCTTCTCATCGTTCACTAGGAGGCTCTGGAAAGCAGAGAGTTAGGAGCAGTGTTGAAACGCAGAACAGAGATAGAGCTCTCCACGTTTTATTTCATTGTCAAGATCTTTTAATTCAGTAAGACAAATTCTGTAATTGCATTTTGCCAGTGCGTTGAACTAGAGATCTCAACCTTCAAGTTTGCTGCGGGGCATGAAATTAGATAAAGCCTTCAGATGGGTGGAGTTCACTCCAAGTTAACAGCATTTGCTGTGGTAAACCATTTTGTTCATCATCTCTTTTTGCTGAAGTGAGTCCTCGGTGTGGTTTGGGTGCACCACTTGGGTAACTGCTGAAACTGCTGTGGTTTCAGAATAAGACCTGTTTTGCCTTTTTCTGAACTTTTTTTCCCCTGAAACTATTAGCAGAAACATCAAATAAGTAAAGGGTTATAACTGTTTGCCTGCACTTTCGTACTGCCATGCCTCAAAAACAATGAGCATTATCCTGTGAAAATGTAACATTTTCCAGTGAATACCAGGTTAATGCAATCTCAGTTACTGCTAAGAGTATATTGTGCAATATTACTATTTTACTGATGTCCTTCAGTTCAGTTGGTGACTTTTTAATGTGGTTTGGTGTTTTTTGTGTTGCGTTATAAAAATATTTCACCCACATTCTTACATACTAAATGTGGAATACAAAAATCTTTGTGTGCTTAAGTGTACACTTAATGTGCAGGGAGGCTCACACTTGATGCAAACCAGCAAGGATGTCAGAAAAAATAATTGTGATCTCGTTGTTTGTGGGAACCCATTGTTCATGGGATGTTTAGCTGGCCTTCATGGCTGTGTGGGGCCCTGGCACTAGTGTCATAAGAGATGTTGTACCCCGAACCGTTTGAGAAAGGATAGGAGTAAAAAATAACAAAGTGCTGTGTCCTTGAAGCAGATGGGAAAGGCAATTGGGGAGAAAAGCACCTCTTAAAATAGAGATAAAACAGTGGGATTAACAGGGGTAGCCTGTGGGAAAGTGGAGCTGTGCCATTCAGAAACTCCTCAATAAAATAGCCGCATGCTCTACAGATCGTGGCCATTTGTCCCACCCAACAGCCGTGGTCATCTCCTCGCAGACTGCTCTGTCAGTTTGTATCCTAGCTCACCGTGGTGGAGCCGGCTGGATCAGCATCACTGTATTTGTCACAGTTCTCACGGATGCACCACAGTTGTTACTCATTTTTGGCAAGTAAGTTAGTAAATTTGAACATCTGTCTGAACTAACCAAGTTTCTGCCAGGCCTCAAAACCGTGTTTGCTGAGTGTGGCAGGATACAACAAACTACATGCAATATACGAAATGTAGTGAAGAGGGCTTGTTCAGTCTGAGCCATGCCAAGTACATCCTCTGAAATTCAGGGTTTCAATTCATTTTCTCTGTGTTTTCCCACTATGCGTATCCTGATGTGGATAAATTACAAGATTGCTATTAGTTCAAAGAATTGGACATTTAAAAAAACTTTATTAATGCAAATCGTTATGGAGGAACTTGTAAATACTTGCTCCTTTTAGAAGCATTTCTAGATTTTCCTTTTGTCATTTGTCAAGTACACATTATAATCAGTATTGCTCATCCAAAGAAGATGTCCATCCCTGAGGCTAGATTGTGGCCCTTTCAGAAGAAAAATAAAATTACATTTCTGTTCAGTTGTTTGACCTAAAAAATAGTACTTTATGCAAAGGAAATTAAAAACTTTGAGGTTCTAATTTCAGGAAATAAAATATACAACTAAGCATCCACAACAGTTTCTGTGATTCCATTTGTTATTGGGGTGGAAAGAACAACAAGTAGTCCCCTGCAAAAGGTGGGTTGCAAAGAAACACCCCAGAACAAGGATATTTCTTCATCAGTCTCTTTTCCCTTTTATGTGTGGTGGTAGAAGGGAAAAAAAAAAACCAAACAGTTCCAGGGGGAAAAAAACAGTTCCATGAAAAAAAAAATCCCTCAGAATTAGTGTGTTCTGTAAAGTCCCAGATAAGTTACTTTTCGATTCTATTTGACATGATTGATTGTGTATCTTTAGTGATAGACATTTTTAACTATATTGCCTTTTGTATAATCCCAAATTTAAACTTGAAATACCTCTAATCCTGGAAAATGAGTGAATCATTCTAGTCAAATTCTGCTGAGCAAATGTCTTTTGGGTCAGTGTGTTGGGTTTTATTGTTTAAAATCTTAATGGTATTCATATTGCCATATGTATGAGTGAGGTAATAAATCAGTTTAAATGAAAAAGTGTTTGAGATGATGTGCATTGACAGATGAATACCATTGTATTTGGTTACATTTGAAACCAGTCCAGGAAGAATGGATCATACTCAAGTGTATCAGCACAGTTTCCTGTGTAAGGGGTTTGCAATGTCCCTGGTAAGTAACTTCTCTTTTTCTCCTTTTGTTTTGTTTTTCCTAAACTTTCCAGGTAAAAGTACTCCTGTAAGCCACCTTGGGTCTTCAGATTTTCCCAAGCCCCATGATCCATTCCAGCCATTTGGGGCTGACAGCAGTGACCTGTTTCAAAGTAAAAAGGGGTTTGGGGACCCATTTAGTGGAAAAGATCCATTTACTCCCTCCTCTTCAACTAAACCTTCTAGAGACTCTTCCTTGGGGTTTGCAGACTTCAGCTCTGTAAGTTAAGTTCATTGTCTCTGAGCAAACCACTTTCTGCTCTGCTTGCAGGAATCTATTGGGGTTTTGTTTTAACTGCAAACCTACTGTTGACTGGCTTCTGTCTCTTAGTACCTTCATGCTGTCCTCATTGTTTCTGTATTATTAATAATTCTGTAATAAAAGGTATTATTTCAATAAAAAAGAAGTTTCATACTAAATTTTAAAGGGTTTACTTGCATTTAAGTTATTTTAGTGCAGTGTGCCTTTACTCACAAATTCTTTGTAGCAGGATCTGTGTATTGTTTTTGTTGCATGGAGGCTATTTTGTAAACTGATTTTTGGAAGCCAGTGCTGCAAAGATTAAAAGCCAATTGTTGAAAATGTTCCTATAGTGATTTTACCATCTCCTGAGAAGCAAATCCTTAAAGGGAAAGTGTTTGTAATTGCTTGTCAAAAAAATTCTGACAATCCTGTCACAATATTTGCTGTATGTGATTGAGTGTGGTCATAAAGATACGTCTGAGACTGAGTTCATGAAAAGCCATTACAAGGGGCAGTGGCTTCAAAATGGAAGTTTGATTTAGATGAGACATTAGGAAGAAATTCTACCCCATGAGGGTGGGGAACAGGTTGCCCAGAGGTGTTGCCCAAACCTGGAAGTGTTCAAAGCCAGACTGGATGGGGCCTCAAGCAACCTGGTGTAGAAGGATGTGATCATGCCTCTGGCAGGGTGTTGGAACAAGAAGATCTTGAAGGTCCTTTCCAACCCAAACCAGTCTGTGATGATTTAGCTGTGATGATTTAGCTGTTGAGTTTTGTTTCAACTCCTGTTATTGTAGAAAAGCCCTTCATAGGCAAAGAAAACAAATTTGTTTTGTAGAACCAATATAGAAACACCCATACTGCACTCCAGAAGACATTATCTGAAGGTTTGAAAGCAAAGCCAAGCACCCATTCATTAAAAAGTAGCCTGGCTTTGATTTGAGTGCTGGCAGGTGTGTTACTGAACTGGAAATTGTTGTAAATGTAGTAGCAGTGTGGTTCTTATTGCTTCCATAAGTAGACAGAAATCTCTTCCATCCGTAGCCTCAGGCTTCTTTCTCCTTTCATGTGTTTTCATTCTGTCACATTGCCATGCAGTGAAATTGCCAACTTAATATGTTACTTAACTCTGATGGACAAAGTTCAGTGTTCAACAAGTGGAGATCTTTAAGCTGAATCTTTCAGGGTGCTTATTTTTAATGGTTTTTGTTTGTTGATTTGGTGTTGTTTCCCCCCCCAGTTAATAGTAAATGTATCACTTTCCTATTTCATACTGCTGGCTGAGGTCATCTGTGCATACTCTTAGCTTGCCTCAGTGCTTTAATTTATCTATGATACTGAAGACATCAAAGTTCCAGATTCTATGTATGCTCTACCACAGTTAGTATTAGCCTGTTGAGTTTACACAGTCAAATTCTGTGATTGTATACAAAATCGTGACAGTCTCAATAAAAACAAGACACAAAACTTGCTTTATCTGAAATTTCTTGAACCACATCTAATTTCTTTCTTCAGTGAGAGACAAGAATGGAGTGACTGTTTCCCAGTTATTGTCATCTTGCTTTACAGGGTGCATGTCTTACATTAAAAGTGTGGCTCATACTGAGTAATTGTATCAAAAGATTACCCCAAATCTGATCCTCATCCCACTGTGAAATTTGCTGTGCCATCAGGTGTTCAGGAGATGAGATTGACTTTAGAAGATAAGGGAAAAAATAGGGAAAATGAGATCTTGAGCAGCAGCCACCTAGAATCACTATGAAGTAACACTTCATCAACTGAAATTTTGATGGGTTTAATAGCTTTTCTGAATTGCAGTCTGATGCAATGAGAAAGGAAAAAAAAAGTGTTAACTGAATTTGACTGAAAAGAGATTTGATCCCTGTTGTTTTCACTTTGTTGGTTGTTTAGTCGGGGTTTTTTTTGCTTGCCTGCAACACAATTATGTTTCTGCACTTGGTAATTCTTAATCCTTCCGTATGAAGTCTGAAGTGCACTAGCTACCCCAGCAGCAGCAGGAGTACTGTGCTTCTTTGCCTTACGTTTGGGAAACTTTGGTCATCACGGAAATTAAATCAGTTTTATTTACAGACTTGTTTTTGACACCTAGTTTGGAATCTGAGAACAGAATCATGGAATTGTGTAGGCTTGAGTAACTGGATAACCTGATTTTTAATTGGAGCTCTTTACTGCTGCAAAGGAAAAACGTGAGGAACTTCACTAGATTTTAGTAGCCGTCTAGGAAATTTGGCTTTTTGTTGAGTTACTGGCACTTCATGCACCCAGAGGTTTAAGTTTATTCTCATTGCGTTCTCCACTTTTCCACTGGCATTAAAGACGGTTCTTGTGGTAGCTCATATTTCAGGTGTTTCTAGGTTCCAGCTTCAGGTTACAGAATAACAAAAAAAGCAGTCTTTCTGCCCACAGAAGGTGTTTACATTTCCAAGAAACAGAGCACTTGGAACTAAACTAAAATGCTTCTCTTCATATAAGCTGCTAATTTAGTAAACATGAGTCAGTTTAGCTTTTTGTGTGTTTGATCACGTGCTGCAGTCTGCTTTTTTTCCTCATTCATTCTTACTATACTGCTGAAAAAGGAAAAAGAAAAAGTTTTTTTTACTGTAATGACAGATGTGGTACATAGTTACAGACTTCTTGAAACGTGCAAAAACAATTGTTATTTTATTCCATGTCTAGTTACTTTACCTTTTTATAGGCAATCTGTGCAAGAATCATTGACTCTGGTGAACTGTTGTGCCTTTCACTCTCTAATGGTCCGAGTTGTTATGGTCCTGAAAATTTGACTTTATGAAGACCACCTGGAATAAGGCACATCCAGTTTTGTTTCCAATGAACCACTTGCCTATTTTTCCTTTGTTTATTTTACTCATCCCTTTTAACCACAAAAAAATCTAATTTGTGTATCATAAACAAGTCAGAATTGGGACTCTCATAATCTTTGGAATACTTATCCTCATATGTAAGCTATATAAGTAAAACTATTTTCTCAATATGAAAAAAAGAATCCCCAGAGGGTTTGATCAAAGCTTATTGTGGTTCTGAGAATAGAAACTGTTATTCTCTATCTCAGCTATAAGATATTCTTGACTTCTTGATCCTCCTTCCATCGAGTTTGTTTTTCCTGTATCTTGAAACAAATTGTCTATTTAAAATCTTAGTGAGCTCCTAAATCTTACCTGTCAGCTGACATTATTTAAATGAGGAATGATAGAAGGCTTCCTTCTTTTTAAAAGGAAAAACACTCTGAAATGTGTGGCACTCTCACCTTATTTCAGTAATGTTGAATGCAAATATTCTCATTTAAATTTTGCTAGCAATGAAAACAGAAGTATTGTATTGTTTGAGGAAGAGTAATTTTAAAACAGTCTTTTATTCATGCATCAACATCTGAGAAATCGTATTGACAAAAGTAAAATGAGAATTGTGAGTGTCCAGAAGAGAGTAGGTAAAGCATAATTTAACTGAATTAAATGAGTAAATGAGAACTGGTCTTGGGTTGAAATAAATTCAACACCTTTATTTTAAAAGTACAAACTACAGCTACAGTGCAGAGTGGAAAAGGCTGGGATAGGGCCATCACACAGCGTATATGCAGCCAGGCACTGGCTTAGCACTGAAAGCTGCATTTAATACTCGAGTTTGCTTGGGAAGGTGTAGCCATAGTGGTGCAACAAGAGATTCTGCTGAGTTCAGAGCCACTCTGCTGTGGACCACAGGGCAATTTTTGCAGTGTACATTCAGCGGGAACTGAAGCTATAAATTCCATATAGTTTTCTCTTACAAAACCCCCAAATACTATGTTTGTCTGCACATTCAAAAAAAAAATTCAAAAGATAGCACAAAGCAAATTTTAGACATGGGATATGATGCAAACATTTCCCTGCAGCTATGAAGGCTTCTGTTAACATCATCCTCTTCAGCCAGTGCAAAAATTAAACTGTCCCAGATTAGATTTTATTATTTCAATAACATATTTCATTACTTTGTGCAAAGCATTCAAACAAGCAAACTTCTACATGCTGCAGTGGTGAATAGCAGAGTATAATAATGGAATGGTTTTGCAGCAGTGTAGTTAAATGGGTTTTGGGGGAGCTCAAACAGGCTTAGGAGACAGCTGTTAGAGGGCCTTGTATTCCTTTAGTGGCTTCTGCTGAGGTAAACTGGATTCTGTTACGTTATTTCGTACTGGAAAAACTCTACACGTGTTGTTCTGAACAGTGACAGAACCACTTTTTGTAACTTCTGATGTGGTGATGAAACAAATCCACAGCCATTATTAAACCCCCTCACCCTCAGCAGGAAAGCCTACAACCAAACTCTCTGCAATGGAGTTGCACAAGAGTAAATAACTTTTGGGTTTTACCAACCATTTACTAGTTTTAAAAGTGGATGTAGATTGCTATGCTCCCAAACCACCAACTTCCCTCTTTTTGTGTTTGTGGAGTATTTGTTTGGCTCCAGTCCCTTTGCCATTTTCATACAAAACTGAAACATGGTGCAGCCCAGATGGGTTAGTTTCCTGGTGGGAGGTGGAAAAAAATCAAGGAAATAAAGGATGAAGTGAGGAAATCAGTGAGTGAATTTTTATTTTAATTTAGAAGAACTACTCTAGGACAACTTGGTACACTTGAGTCATGTATTTACTAAGTCTGATTCATTGTATTTTTCACACAGTTTCTTCTAAGCTGTTTGGTAAATTTATTAATTTATTTTTCATTTTCGTTTTTAGTTTGGAAATGAAGAGCAGCAGCTGGCATGGGCAAAGCGTGAGAGTGAAAAAGCAGAGCAAGAAAGACTAGATCGGTTGCGGAGACAAGAACAAGAAGATCTTGAGTTGGCTATTGCACTCAGTAAGGCTGATATGCCAAACTCTTAAGTAGAGGCTCTTTGGCTTCACCCTGACCAAGTGAGACCTTTAAACATGGCTTTTATAAAAATACTAAATTCTTGGGTTATGTTGTGAAAAAAATTATAGTCACCTTCAACTAAACAAGACGGGCTGGTTACGTCAAACTGGGCTCTGTGTGGCTTTCCAAGTGCATAGTATGCAGGAAACACTGTATAAGCTGTATTATATGTTCTGGATATAATTTACTGCTTGTAAGAAATTTAACATATGATCCTAAGATACTGAAAGCAAATTTCTTTATCTGGAAGACAGTGTTGCATATAGGAAAGTGCAGCTTCTGAACCTGCCTTCTTATTACCTGAATTCTGTTGGGGTTTTCTGAGGCTGCAGTTTGAATTTCAAAGAAAATGTCATAAAAATAGAATGTTTATAGAATTATATGTTACGTTCATTTAATAGTTCATGGCAAGCTAATCAGTATATCATTTATGTCAAAGCCATCAGCATAAATTAGTTATTAGATGGTTCCTTTTCACCCAGGAGGTGTGGCTTTTGCAAAAGAATCTGGTGGTTTATAGGGATCAATACAAACATAGTGAACAGCACAAAACAGGAGGAATTTGAAGTCTCTGCAAATGAGAAGTTCTAATTTCAACTTTAGTTTGCATTTAGTTTTAACAATTTTGATGTTGTACAAGAGGAAGTTAATCCAGTTGTGGTAAATTGGGCAAATAATTTGGCAATTAACTCATTAGGTAAAATCTGGCAAATCTGATTGCAGTGATATGAGTGCTGCTTTCCTCTGAAATCAAGCAATGCTTGAGCAGTGTTCATCCCTACAACTCATTTTACCCTCTTTAGCTCCAGCCACCAGAACACAGACTTTGTGTCACCCAGCCAACTGCATGTGACAGTCCCTCCCTCTGTTTCCTTAATTCCACTTGTCTTATAGTATGTGCTTACAAATCAAACAATTTAGCTGAAATAAGGCCAAGATGAAGCAGATTTCCTTTGCCAAATACATGTTCATGTGTGAGTTATAGAAGTACTGGTAGACTGCAGTGGCTTTAAAGTATGGCTTGAAGTAGTGAGTCCAAGTAGGAGCAGGTTTTATATACACCTGTAGAACTCAATGCTTCCACCTGGTAAGGGTAACATGGGGTGTTTTGCATGTCATATATACAATAAGCCCATATGATGAGTCTGAATTACTTGCTTACTACAAATGCCTTTTCTGATTACAGGAATTCTAAAACTTTTATGTCTAAATAGAGTAGGCATCTATCACAAAAGTTTTAAAATATTTTTAATATATCTGCTTTCTTGTCCTTTTTCTGTAGGAACACAAAGCTGAAGTCTGTTTTTACTGATGCAGCCCTGATCTTACAACACTTTCTCTTTTTTTCAATAATGTGTATTTCATCATCATCTTTCATGCATTTGTATTTTTTATGCCCTTGCTTTCCTTACTTTTATTTTTGTAATCCAATGATAGTGCCTGTTCACTGATGAAAATAGTCTTTCCCCTTCTGCTATAATTGCCTTACTCTGGATGCTTTCCTTACACAGGGATGAGAATCAGATTGGGTCACTTTACTCTCCTCAGTAGTTTTCAGCTCTGCAATGCAGCTGAGATGTGGAATTTGTTGTCTAAGGCTGTTGTGAGTAGGCGTATGGGTAAGCACGTGGCTGTGCATACACCCCCAACCCTCCCCCCCTGCATCCATTTACAACTGCAGAAATACACAGGACAAAAGTGAAACCCCAGATCTCAAAGCACAGTTTTACAGCCACACGGTTGCGTGTGTGCTCTTCAGAGACAAGCAATGTGGATCTTTCATTCCCTGCAGAAGTGAAGAAGATGCATTCTAGTATCACACCCAATCACAGATGATCTTTAAGACTATCTTTTAACGACCTCTTTAGAATGCAGTAGAAAACATTTCAGATTTTACAGAACTTGATTTGAAATCCCTTCCCATTGTGGTAATTTTTTTCTCTAAAACATGATTGAATGAGCAAACCTACCAAAACATTAAGACATTCACTTTTCTTTTGGTATACAGGACTTGAAGTCTCTGAGAGCAAACTTGGGTCTATCTCTAGTTCATGTGAGATAAACCTTTTGCTGTGAAAGAACAATTTTCAAAACTGACTGGCTGCAGGATTCTCAGTGAAGTTAAACACATTCTATCCGTGTCTAGGCTTCTCCAGTTTATTTTCATTTGGGCCAGAATCTTTGCGGTGTCTCTGCTACTCCAATAAACCCCTTTCACATGTAGTGCCATTTTAGAAAGGAAAACCACCTCTGGGCTACTCCTTGGATGATGTCACCCCAGTGGGATGGGGTGGATGAGCTAAATATCTTGACTCATTTTCTGAGTTATGTACCATAACAAGACTTTCTGCTGCTTTGTCAGTGCTCTGAAATGCTGTAATGTATCGTGCTTCTAAGGCAAGGAGTTGGTGGTTTTGAGATATCCAGCAGGAACCCAGAAATGTGAATTGATGGAGCATTCCATATAGTGTTAGAACTAACGGCTCATTTTCCTGTTTCCTTATTGACTCATTCTTCATGTTTGCTTGGACAGTAACAAGAAGCAAACCAAGATGTCTTCTATTCACAGTGTATTAGATTTAGTAACCTTAGGTTTACTGAAACACTCGAGTCAAAATTTTAGGCACTGCAGTAGAAGAAAACTTAGCTGTGATTTCTCTATTGAAGACAGTTTTCCCTATAAAAAGAAAGATTATCCACCTTCTCTTCTAACTCCATATTTTGTACCATATCTGCACTTGTTCTAAGGCAAACCTTCCATCCCAAGATATCAATCTTTTTCTTCCTCCAGAACAGTGAAATTTAAAGTGCTAGGCGTTGCTATTTGGGCAGAGAAAATGTGTACAGTGCAAGGCACGTAAAATGTGAGTATACACAATGCATAAGGACTGTGCATTATGAGATCCATATGATCTGTGTCTATGTCTGTATATATGTAGAGTATTGTCTGATGTAATAATGCTGTGTGTATATACTATACATGTCCACATGCTCTCCTAGTCTAGAGTAACTTGTGCCGTTTGTAAGATGTGTATATACAGACAATATGTAGAATATGCAGATATATTCTATATATTAAACCTCATGTGTATGTATTCTCTAAACAGAAACAGATTTTTACCCAAATGCTGATTAGATTGTGGATCTTTGAATTTCAGAGTTCTGGTGAAAGAAAACAAAGGCAAAATTGCTACTTCCACTACATTTGTTTCTGGATTACTTTTCATTGGCATGCTTGGCTTTGCCAAGTATGAGAGGGAAGCCTGGAAGAAAGTAGGTGTCATCTGCACTCAATGTGATTTCACATTCTTCTTGAGTTTTTGACGTGGGCTCAATTTCTGATCTTGTGAGTGATGGTCATGCAGTATGATCTTTGTTTTTTTTTTCCTCTAGGCTGAGGCAATGATTTTTCTCCTACATTTGCTTCAAGTTTCACTTCCCCCCCGCTTCTTGAAATTCTTTTCAAGAAGCTTTTCCCATACACCTCTGCCCCCTCCATCCAATTGCATGCTAAGGTGGAAAACATGCTTCTCTGGCTCCATTCCATTTCTCTAGGCTGCACATAATTGTCATCTGGATTTCAGCTCTGTTTTTCCTCCATTTCCACCTAAGCTTTTCCTTCAGGAGGAAGGACTGTCTGTCGCATTCTTATCTTTGAGGGAAGAATGGATGTGATTCTACTTTCTACTCAGATAAAATGACTGGACACTGTGGTGTAGTGAGCAATCACAAAGACTCACGTAGCCTTCAATAGTGGCACAGGTGTGTCTTGTGCAGAGCATCAGCACTGCTGGAATGACTCACAGAAAAGAGTGAGTTGCACATAGCAGTTAAAACAGGAAAGACAGACAATTATCCACATGAACCTACACAGGCAAACTGCACGTAGGACACTGGTACTGAGTTACCCACCTTGTCCTACATAGACAAGGACAGTATGTCCACGTTTGCCTTGAGTGGTTTCCCTGGGTTATATTCAAATAGTCATCTTGTAAAGCATACCAGTCATTCTGCAAAGAGAACAGATGCTCATAAAAGTAGGACTTCTGCAGCAATGCTGTGTGAAATACTTTCATATTGGCAAACCTTTCCTCATGAAATCTCTGCCCTTGGAGGAGGTTCATCAGTCCTTGCTGGATTTTGTTTCCTGTAACGTGCTCTCAAAGTGTAAGAAATTCCAAGTTGTGTCTGATTGTAACTTTTTTTTTTCCCTAATTCCCATCTGTGAAATTTTGTAGAAATTATTTTGTCATCTTATGCTCAATGATAATGCACTTTTCTTCGATTCTTCTTATAATCCTTTTGGGGTTACTATTTCTTCTTTAGTGTTTCTCCATTGAGAAGAGTATTTATTCTGTAGAACTAAGGCCCAAAGAATTTTGGTCCAAGTAGAATTGTTGCTTTTCCCTTGTGTGAGAGTTTTATTTCTTCCTTCTTCTGTGTTTTATTCCTTCCTCTCAGAAATTTAATTTCTGCTTAATCATTATTTAGAGTTGGAAACTCTGTTCAAGTGAATTGATCTGTGCTAATAATGATCTGGTCCGAATATCTCCTCCCTACACCAGTGGAACAACTCATTTTTTTGTTGTGTGTCAGCCATTGCCTCTCTGTAGTCTTCACCACAAACACCTTTCCTTAGAAAGGAATTTTGCTTGGATTATGGTGGAATTTTAGAATATTTCTTTTTAGAGTAAATCCGTTAACAATTACTCATTGATACACCTGTTCTCTCAGTTTATAGACTGCTGTTTTTACTTGAAAATTTTATAAGTAAAGGCTAATTTGTTATAAAATGGAATTATCTTTCCAGCTTCTGCCTGCCCCATTCAGTTTAACTCTAAAAAGAAAACTCCTAGTGACTCTGGCTCCTTCTGCTGTTACAAGTACAGAGATCTCTTCTGGTGTCCCTTTTAACACAGCATTCTTTACTCTGACCTAAAAGAGGTGGAAACACAAAGTGGAAACTGCAGTGTTGACCTAAATTTGACTAATATCTCCAAATATGTACGTTATTGTAGCTATATTTATCTTTCAAATATCGCAACAAATTGAAAAGTATTTTAACCCATCTTGTGTGTTTATTGTTTAATATAATAAGATAAATGTTACTGCTTAATATAATAAATGAAAAGTTACTTTTTGGAGCTCTGAGACTTCGGCAATCTTTCTTGGTTTTGTGTCCATGATTTCATAAGCTTTTCTGTCAGATATGTGAGTCCTGCTTAGAACAACTGCTTGATTCTCTTCATTCAGATCTTTTTTTCTCTTGCCTGGTGCCCTCTGCACACTGTTTTCCCTTCTGTCACTCCCCTTCTCCCTTGTCCCAGCCACATTTGGTCTGCACCAACCAGTCGGAAAATCCATTGCCGCACCCTTTCCAAAACAATTTGTGTGCCGCAATGCTAAACATCCAGGCAATTTATATTGGGAGGGGTTAGAGAGATCACCAGAGACAAACCCTTGCAGCTTGCTTGCACCTCACTATCATACTATCCAACGTTATTCACTTCGACTCATTCTCTTGTCTGTTTGATTTGCTCTGCTCCTGCACACATTGGCACAGCTGAGGACAGATTGCCAAAGCGTGTTTCTCTTGAAGTTGCTTTCCAGCAATATTTTTAGTATGTTGACATTTTGAAGGCAGGATTTGACTCTAGTGTGTCACAGACAGGCACAACTTCTTACTCAGCTCCTCTCCACATGTGCTGCCCACCTCCACTTACAAAGACATGGACCACAGCTCCCTGTTTTGCTCCTATTTGAGTTTTTGGAGTCTGACATGCATAACGTTCTTGTCCTTACACCTTCCCACATACTTGCCTCACCCCTAGTGTCTGTGCCTAATGCAAAGGGACTCTATCTACCAGGCATTGCATAGAGGCCAAGAGGCTCTTCATTGGGAAGAGGAGAAAAGTGTTGGTGTCCTGTTCTAGGAGAAACATTGACAAGTGGGAACTCAGACATAAAGGACCTCAAAGCTATGAGCCTAGCTGTTAATCCTCAGAAGTAAATTTGCATTTGCTGTATGACTGCCCAAACATTACCCAAGACGAGCTTGTGCTGTGGAAGCCTGAGCTAGTGCCTTTGTTGCCATCCCTATCTATGTAATCGCAGTCATATCTTTCCTAGGGAGGTACTACAGGAAGAAGAGTGCTGAATCTCCTGTCTGCTGTACATGACTGTCAGTGTAGTCACTCAGAATATCTTTTCCCTCCTGTATGGTTAGCATTTTTTTAATGTAGTGACTGCAGTTAAAACTCTTTATTGGTGCTGATGCAGCATTTCTTCCAGACACTACGGCCTTCCCTATTGATAAGTTCTCCTAATGCCAGCTGCAAACATATTTCTTCTGTTTAACGTCCCATAAACATTGTCCTCAATCACAACTTTTCAAAAGGAAACCGTACAGAAGAACAAAGCCCTCTGTGCTCTCTCTGCCCAGCCCTTGCACCCGCAGGAAGGGCACCCAGGCATCCAGTAGCCTTTGTTTGGCAAGTGCTTGTGATAGAACTAAAAGGATGTTGTAGTGTGGTGGCAGTCAGTCTCTTCTCCCTTTTATCGAGTAAAAGAATGACAGACAATGGCCTCAAGTTGCAGCAGGGGAGGTTTAGGCTGGATATTAGGAAAATTTTTTTTTACTGCAAGAGTGGTCAGGCACTGGAACAGGCTGCCCAGGGAGGTGGTTCAAGAGACCTGTGGATATGGCACTTGAGGATGCAGTTTAGTGGCCAGGGTGACGTTCAGTTGATGGTTGGATTTAATGATCTTGGAGGTCTTTTCCAACTGAAACAATTTTATGATTCTATAAAATCATTCATATATCAAAACCCACTTAGACTGTCATTGTGCACGGGCTGTAAAGAAAGTGGTTGTGGGAATTTGAGGATTTTTCTGTTTGGGTTTCGTGTTTAAGCCTCAGGCTTGGTCACTTCTCACCTAATATATTAATCTCATGGAGAATGTCCAGTGTGATATTCCAGATATTTCCTAAGGGCATAAGGAAAGTCACAACTGCAGGAGTGGTCAGAGCTGTAAGTGCAAGAAAACAAAGTAAAAGTTAATTAAATGGATAGCATATCTAATTACCAACTAGTAATAGGTAAGTTCAGCTGCAGTTTCTGTGTTGCTCAAATTTATGTTCACTACA
Organism: Indicator indicator; assembly: GCF_027791375.1. NCBI lineage: Eukaryota > Metazoa > Chordata > Aves > Piciformes > Indicatoridae > Indicator > Indicator indicator. Next base: position 1,776,708 of record NC_072045.1, on the reverse strand, counting down.
AAGGCAAAAATATTTTTTATTTGATAAAAGGATTATATTTGAAGTATGCTTACAGACTAAATGAAGATTTTGATGCTTCTGCTCTCCTTAGGTTTGGAAAAGTGATTTTGGTAAAGTTAGTACATCTTCATTATATGACTTTTTTTTTTTTTCTTGTCTACATAAAATACTGTAAGATGCAATATTTCTGGCTGAAAAGACCGGCCATAAAAGATTAAACCAAATGTATTTTCTGCCTAACCAGGACAAATCTCTGCCTCCTCTATGCACTTCCAGTTAAGAGTACTGTTGGTGGCAGAGGCTGTTCCCACTCTCAGCCTAAGTGACAGGGAATTGTTTGGTTGGGATCAAAGAACTCAGAGCTTTAAGGAATCTCTGGGAATCAATAAGTTGAGCTAGTTACCTCCAGGGCCTGTGAACTGTGCATGGCTGCAAGCTTTAGGTTACTGGTGGTTGGCTTGTAAACCTATTCTTTCTTCCCCAAATCTTATGGGAAGCATTTTCTTGAACGGAGGTGTGCTTCAGCCTGGCTTTTCACTCATGGCAGAGAGCGGCTGCTGCAGTGCAAGTGAGTTTCAGGAGTTCCAACCACTCAGCTCTTGGCACACAGGATGAGTCCCAGGCAGGTGGGACCTGTTACAGCTCCAGCAGAGAGTGGCTGCTTCAAGGACACACAGGAATTTCAAGGTTTGTAGAGGCCACCAAGTGTTTTGGATGTTAGCAACAGGGATAGCTCTCTCCCTATTAAATTACATGGGGTTTGGATTGAATTTTCCTCTTCGTGTTTCCTCCCAACACTGCCAGTTACCATAGCAATGGCTACATGACTTTGTAATAGTTGTTTTATTTAAATATAGCAAAAGAAATTGCTAGAGATTGGGATTCTGGCTTTGAAAATTCAACTTAGGAAAAGCCTAACAGCTACTCTGGGTTATAGGTGCACAAAATAACTTCAGAAACCACAGAGCTTCTAGTACAGAAAAACCACAGAACCACACTATCCTATAATTTGAAGAATGGACAAACTACTTTTGGTACTTCTTGTGGACTGAGGACCAAAGTTTGAGAGAGTTCATGTTTTCAGGCAATTTGGAAACAGATGTGAGTAACCAAGGACTCACAGACTGAAATCCCCCATCCCTGCACAAGGTGACCTGGGTCTTTCGGGTTACTTAGAATAAAATTACTTAAAAGATGATAACCTGGTGGTGGTCTCTTACTCGAAGATCTCACAGAGAAGATATTGCAGAGTGTTAATATTCCTACTGGCCAGAGGAGGCTTGGAAGATCAGTGTGATCCCATAGATGCATTTTTGGGTGTACTAATTTGAAACAATCAAGAGGGAAGAAAGGCAAGAGAGGAGCTAGCAATTACTCATAATAGAATGTGAGAAGAATGAGATCAACGTCTCTTTCTGCTACAGGATTATCTTGTGATTCAAGAACCTGCTGTTTCCTGTAAAGACCACACAGAAATTAGCATATGTGCCCTCCCTTAAATAATTAAAATCGATTTGGTCGTGAGCTTTTATTAGAGGTTTAAATTTTTTTTGTCTCCCCATCCCTCTTCACATTCAAAGGGTTGTATTTATATGTTTTTCTATTTATGTATGAGGATGACTTTGCCCTATTTTCAGTCAAGGCACAACTAAAAGCTGAGAGGACACAACCTCCTCATCTTTGCTTAGTGAGCAATGCACAGCAGGGTATGTCTCCACTGTTTGTCCTGATTTGAACACTGTTTGATCCCATGCAGATAACAAGTGTCTTATCTGAAGATGTTCTAGTGAACACGAGTAGAAGGAGCAGAGGTTTATGACCCTTAGAGCTAGACCACTTACTGGAGCAATAGGAAGCTTGGATAGTCCCATGCAGAGGTACTGTAGGAGGGAGAGGGAGCACCCATTGTGGTGGGTGCTACAGAGGAGACACACAAGGGTTTTTTTTGAGGGTTGGTGAATGCAGGCACTCTGCAGCATTCAGATGCTTTGTGCTGGTTCACCAGCTGTAGCTATCTTCCACCTCCATCATTTGGAAGGCTACAAAAGTGGACAGAGGAATAGCCATCAAGCCCAGTATCCTCTAACAGAGTTCAAGAGAGATAGCTGGGGATGAGCAGAGACAGACAAGCATGTTACAATGCTTCTAAGCTCACCCCCACTGATGGAAAGCCCTTCTGGGGTGCTTCCTAAGGGCAACTGTGGTGCTGTGCAGTACAGGGTGGCTGTACCCACCACAGTTAGGGGTCACTGTGGTATCCTTACACTACAAAAGAGGGAATAGTTTGAGATTGCACAATACCACTGAAACCTGGGAACAGCTAAAACCACGGCCAGTGCTTCAGAAAGGGAAAGCCAGGTGACTGCTAGGGGTAAGACCTCATTTCTTGAGGTTCTAAACACCAAAAGAAAGGCTGAAATACAAACTTCTGCTATGGTGAAAGAGAAGGAAATACTTAGAACTGTTGCAACAAGGAATGTGCTAATTTTAGAACATCTTTAAGTCATCCTCACTTTCTGGAATTAAATTATGCAATTTAATTTTTTTTTCCTAGCAAATAAATGAGTCTTTTTTTTAAGGAAGAAATGTTAAATCACCCTTACTTTGAAAGAGCTATAAAACTGAAATGTGGAACTCGTTCTTCCATGTCAGTGATCAAGAGCCCAAAATATATCTTTCACATGAACAACTGCAGCCTTTGCTTTCACAGAAGAATAACTATATTTGTAGTTACTTTAAATGTAAACCTATTGATTTAATTCCTGGGTATTCTAACTTGGAAAGTCAGAAAAAAAAATCAGTCAGAAAATCTTGATCACAATCAAGTTCCAAGTATCCAGATGTTACAGAAAAAAAGCTTCGATGTGAGGCTGACTCTGCATAGTTAATGAACAGTGATTTTTGTGCTGGAAGTATTAAGGCTCACCACTAAACTGTGGCTCCATCAGACTTGTTACACCAATTCATTGCTACAGCTGTTGCAGTAGCCAGCTGATTTCAGATCAGTTTTCTGGATTCCTTGCTCTTACTTTTCTCTGAAATAGTTAATATATTTCTTTACTCCTGAAGTCGAGGTGGGGTTACAAATTAATCAGTGAATTTAGGTTTTGGGTGGAATGAGTGATGAAGGAGTTTTTACCTGTGTTGTGAACTGATGGTTGAATTCCACTACTGTTCTATTGGAATCCTGCACTGAGCTCTTGAGAGCAGGGATAATTTATGGACAAGAATGCCTTAAAATAAGCCTCCGTAATTACAAAAACGCAGTGTTTAAATTTATAGTAAAAACCCACACACTGCTGGCAAAACTGTAACTGCATCTGGAAAACATTAAGGATGGTATTAAAATAGTCTAGGATAAACTAGAAAAATGAGTCTGAAATTACAGTGGTGCTTATTTAACCGTTTTTAGGAAGTGTATTTTGAATACGATCTACTTTCCTCCTTGATTTTTGTGATAAAACACCATGTTGTACCTTGTTTACCACCAAGATGAAGGACGTGCTCTGTGATCTACCTCAGAAAAAGCCAGAGCTCAGGTTTTTTTAAGTGTCTTCTTGCAGTCGTTAATGATTTAAAACACAGCCAGGTTGTTGTTGGTCCCAGCCATCAGGGCAAGAAAAGCACTAGGGAGCTCTCAAAGGAAAATGAAGAAACTACCAGCAATTTAAAACTTGTTTTATTAAAAAGATGTCATGTTTTCAAACATTGAAAAATTACATTTTTATAAAAACAGAAATAGGCAAAATACCCATTTGTCTTCTATTTACATATACAATATTTCTCACTGTATAAAATTATTTACAATATATAAAAAATTACAGTAAAATAGGTTATTTTCTTACAAGACCTCAAGCCCTGTACTTATAGTGTAGATCATGGCAAATAAGAATATTATTGCACCTGTGAAACAGTCTAATATCGGAGTGTTCTCTTAGCCATGCCTTCAACTGAGATCTAAAATAACATCATTAGCTACACAAACATTCATTTTATCTCTTCTAGGGTCAACTTCAGGCAGTTTCCATACAAACATTGTCTTGTAAAGCTTAGGACCGGGCAATTAGAATTAGGAAAAAACATATTTACAGCTTCTTCTATACAAGATGTATGGAGTTTACCCTTCGCAGAAGCTGCATAAATAACCCCTGTTCTCCTGCCCAGGACAGGCAGGTTCACTGATAGAGTCACATCAGATTCTCTGCAGGAGATGACTGGCTAAGTCTCCTTGTGTCAAATCCTCCTCAGCTTCTATCACAAGAGCATTGGTGCCTCCCTATGTAGTACCAGCTACGAGTTTTTAACACTTCTGCACCTGAGAAGTTTAATAACGTCCACTGTTGGCAGGTCAGCGTCTCTCAGGCTACATGTGCCTCTTCATGTGCAGTGCCAGGTGGTCTGACCTGGAGAATGCCCTGTCACAAAGGTGGCACTGGAAGGGCCGGTGCCCAGTGTGCTTGCGATAGTGACGGGTGAGCTCATCGGAGCGAGCAAACTTCCAGCCACAGCCTTCCCAGTTGCAGTGGTAGGGCTTCTCACCTGGTAGAGAAAGCAGAGCATGACTCAGCGTGGCACTCCCACAGACAGGCAGCATCACATGCCAGGCAGCCTCCCCCATCTATCTCTGTGGATCCTTTTATTTGCTACCAAGCCCTTCTATAACAACATCCAAAGTGCTTTTAAGCCAAAAAACTGCTCTAGCAATTACCTTACTACCTCTATCTTTTGAGAAAAGGCTTTAGAAGTCCTTAGAAAAGCTTTCACCTCCATATGCACAGGAAAAAAGACATTATATATCTGCCCACTTGTCATAGCTCAGCCATGAATACCCCTGGAGTTTAGGAGATCACAAGGTTAAAGCTCAGGCTGCAAACTGTTATACACGGGCTATCGCAATGGGCCAACAGCATCTCTCTGGATGAAGGCAACCAGTGCTATTTACCTGTGTGTGTCCTGAGGTGGGCCTTCAGGTGTGAACTCTTGGTGTAGGTCTTCCCACAACCTGCATAGGTGCATGTGTGAGTGGCCGTTCTCTTCCGTGGCCAGGACCGACGTCCTCTTTTTGGTTTGGAGTCCAGTAGCTCCAGCGGGGATGAAGGAGGGGTGAGCATGCCTCTGGGAGCAGAAGGTTGTAAAGGCATGCTCTCCTCGAAAAGCCCAAACTGGGAGGTGTTCTGGTATTGGAGATGGGTCTGTGGGTGGTGGAAGCTGGAGGCTGGGTGGTAGTTTTGCTGGAAGGACATGGACGAGGGGCACATCAGCTGCGTGTGGCAGTCACTCACCATGATATCGTCAGGGCTCAGTGGGGGTGTGTCTGCCCCGGGGATCTGGGGAGAGCTGGCCACACGAGGCTGCTCATAGGCCATCATGCAGGTTGCACTGCCCTCTTGCTTGATCTTTGGGCAAGCCTGGGGCACTAGACCCAGGACAGGCCCATAATTGTCCATGTCAGGCTCGGGCTTAACGTTCTCAACGAACTGCGGGTCCCCAAAGCTGGGTGTCACAAAGAATCGCCCATGGATGTTGCCGGGAGGGCAGTAGTTAGAGTCCATCTCGGAGCGGATCATCTCTGGCATGATGCTGGCATTGTAGGGCGGGGGGCTGCCTTGCTCTAGGGCATTGTAGCATCCCGGGGACGGGTTGGTCTGGTAAAAACTGCCGCTCTCCTCTTGGGCAGGGGGATAGTCCCCACCAGCCGTGCCCTGGCCATAGCCATCACTGCCCATGGAAAGGATAAAATCCAGCACGTTGTTGAGGTCTTCATCTTCCTTGCGTGGCGAGAGACCACCCCAGGAGCCGGCGGGGGTCTTGGCCTCCTGGTCACACTTCCACCTCTGGGGTAGAAAGAAACGGGAGAAGGTTAGAGGTGCTGGCTGGGGGAGGGTTGGGATTAGAGAGAAGCGGCCCCGCGGCACTGCCGCCCACCCGTGAAATGAGCCGCGGCGGCGGGAGGGGGATCGAGACTCACTTCGTGGAGGGCTTTCTCGCGGCAGGGGCTGGCGAAGGTGGCGAAGGAGGGCAGGATCGTGTCGCTCAGCGCCATGGTAGGGCCGGGCGGGACAGCGGGACGGCGCGGCGCGGCGAGCGGCCCTCCCCACCTTATAACCCGGGCGCGGGCTCCCTCAAGCCAATTGCAGGGAGCGAAGGAAACGCGTCCCGGACGGGGCGGGCGCCAGGCAGCGGCTCGGGCGCAGCCTAAATTTAGCCCCGGTATAAAAGGACGCGGCGGCGGTCCCAGCCTGAGCAGGGCGGAGCGGAGAGGAGCGGAGCTGGCCGGGACTGGCAAGGTCGGCGGGACCCTCTTCCCCTCGCTGCTGTCCCCTCAGCACGGGCCCCGGGGGGCAGCCGTGGAGAGGAGCCCTTCGCCGAGGGGAAACTGAGGTGTCCCTGCCCCGGGCACACCGAGGGCCCCTCGTGAGCTGAGGGGACACTGAGAGGTCTCTGCCTTCCCTGGGGATGCTGAGGGGTGAAAGGACACAGGAGGGGACCCAGTCTTAAGGATACTGAGGGACAATGTCAGGACATGAGGGAACCATGTGCTGCGAGACACCATGAGGGACTTACTGCTGGATGGGGAACACAGGGATCCCTGTCCTGGTGTTTCCGGGGACTGTCCATGACATGATGGAACACTGAGGGACCCTTCCTGATGTGAAGAGACCATGTGCTGAGAGACACCGTGAGAGACCTGCTGTGGGGTGAGGGATACTGAGGCATCCCTTCCCTGGAAATACCAAGGGACTGTCTGTGACATGGTGGGACAGTGATGGGTCCAAGTTACAGCAGAGACTGTGAGGTAGCTGCTGTGGGATGAGGAGTGCTGGGAGATCCCTACCCTGGGGACGCTGAGAAAGCCATCATAAATGAGAGGCTAGTTTCCCCACACCTCTCACAGTAGCTGCCCCACAACATTGTGTCACCCCTGGGACACATGGTGAGACTGGACACAAAAAACAAGCATGGGAGTGGGAGGTGCAATGAGCACAGCAAGGGAGGCAGATGCCCTGCTCTGTGCAGGTAAATGCACCGGTGAGCTGGTAATGGAAGTCTGTCTCTGGTCGCCCTAAAGGTCCCAGACCCATCCTGATACTGGCAGAAAGGTGTTTAATGTTACTCTGCTGGAGACTTGTGTTTAATGGAAATCCAGGCCTCTAGCAGAGTTTCCATTTGCTGCACAAAGACTGCCAAAATCAACGTTTTCCTATGACATTTTAAGATAAATAATTCAAGCAGCTTCTGTGATCTCCTCTGGTTGTAGCCAGTTTGTGGTCCTGGGCTGTATTTTTCGGAAGGGAAGAGTGTGCTCCTTTACCTTGGCCTCTAGCTCAGATGCCCAGTTTGAAGGAGCTATCACCAATAATTTTTGATAACAAGCCCTTGCCTCCTGTTTTTGAGGATCATAGATGCTTGGCAATGATCCAAGAGTGAAAGAGGAAAAGTGGCAATTCTTAAAGGAGAAAAAATTGTGATCTATCAGGACAAGAAAATTCTTTGAAAGCTTGTTCAGAGAAAGAGCTATGCTTTTACCCTTATTTCCTCCATGTTTCCTTTGCAATCACTTCTTAAAGGATTTCTAAGTGAGCTGGAGATCAGAAGAATGGCGAAAAACTCTCACTTCTGTGTGGTGTGTGCCTCATGAGAGGAAAGAGCAATGGCCCTTGATAGGCTCTGGTTCTCAGGAGCATTTTGAGCCCTTTTGCTAGAACCCATACCAGGCTTGCGGCTGTCCTCAGCTATCTCAGACGAGTACGGTTGCTAGGTTAAGCAAATTATTTTTTCAATAGCTACACGTGTTTCAAATAATGAATATCTGGTGTTTAACTTTATATACTTTTTATTCTAAAAGTTCACAGGATGGCCAGGAGGAGCAGCCAAACTTCTGTGACTGGAGCAGAATCAATATACTGAATGCATGGTAACAAAGTACACAAAGATGTATGACTCATAGCTATGTAATGTCACACTTGTGTAATCTCTCAATGTAAACTCCTTTCCTCTAATAAAATGTTAGTAAGTGCACAATACATATATATGGTGCTGTGAGTCAGCCAAGAAATATACTCTGATGAATTCAGAATGAATGTGAATGTTCCCCTGATAACACACCCCAAATGTCTATGTCAATTTATGTGCCTGCGATTTCAGCAACAGCTACAACAAAATATTTTGTTTCTAGGATGTACAACTGTGCTGCATATTTCACTGAGAAGCTCCAGTCAGATGCTCTTTTCCAGTGGGCACTCGATGGACTTTTTGTTTATAGAACTGCACTGACTGTCATCTAACTGTGTTTTTTCTTTGCATAAAGGAAACATTTAGTGGGTAGTGAGGATGAAAGGCAAGTGCATGAAATAATAAATTCACTGCCTTTAGTTTCTTTTTGTTTTCAAGTAAAGCAGTGAAGTTAAAAGCGTTTAGTGAGCTGCACTAAATCTTGTGGGATGAATGTGAGAATTTATTTATACTGTGAGTCACTGGATCTGCACAGAGTACAACTTTGCCATGACCTTCCACTTGGTCCATGATTGCTGTGCTGACGTTTTCTGTCTTTTGCCGTGTGCAACGCTCATTTTAAATATCTAAACCCAAGACACTGGCACTGAACTAACTTATGACAGCACATATTAGGGGTGATGCTGCTGATGTATTAACATGAAGAACATGAGATTAGAAATTATTTGTTAATCTACTGCGGGTAGAGGATGGCTAAGTGATTTGTGATTTCTTTTCCAGCCAAAGTAAACACAGGCTCGGCCATTTTTGTGCAGCAGAGTTGGTTTTTCTAGGTGTTGCTGCTGATCTCTGTTGTTGCTTTCACATCGGGAGAAACTTTTTCAGGGATTGCACTCAAGATTCCATATATTAACAGAAGAATGGGAAATGGGCTTCAAGGTGACCTGCAGTCCTTGAAGCCTGGAGCTAGATGGGTTGGTGAGAATGTCTGTGTCACCTGGCTACTGGAGCTCTCTGAGTCATTACAGAACCCAAACATACAAACAAAAAGCTCCTTTCTCGTAGGATTGCTCTCAGAAAATCCTGGCTACACCTAGAACAAACGTAATAATAGCAGAGTAAACGAGCTGAGAAGGAGACCTCTTAGCACCACTGTTCAAAATCACAGTGCTAGGAGCACTGTGACCAACCACTTATTTAAATGAGACAAGCATTATCACAGGATTTCCCTGCTTGCATCACAAACTGTCATGTTTGTTAACTATAGATTTCTATTAGTAATTATAAGCTGCAGATTCCCATTTAGTACTTTTCAGAGTCTGCTCTAAAGGAAGTTAATAAAATGATGTAAATAACCACATAAAATGAACTACCCAGGCATTTCTTAACTTGGAGAGGGTGATTTAATCTTGTAGACCTTTTATTTGATCAAAGTAATATCATGAATTAATTTTATAAAAGAGGCTTTTTGACCAGACCTTTCATGGCTATGGACAGGATCTTATTATGGATTGTTCTGTAACAGAACTTACTAAACCATCACCTAAGGTACGTCTAATAAGCTCTTGTGTCCAATAGGTGCTTTCTAGTGGTGGGAGAGCGCCATGACTTCATGGGACAGCAGTGAAAGCTCTTCATCATGATATTTATATGTCACTGGAGAGAAAGGGGTCACAAGCTACCTCACTGTGTTATGTACCACATTTGCTGAGTATCTGGACCCTCAAATGCTTTAATGGTTGGCAAACTGAGGACCAGCAGCAGTGAAGAGAGACGTTGCCCACCTCTGTGTAGGCAACCAGACAAGTGATTGATGCAGGCAAGGAGGTAGAGGCAACATCTGAGGAGAAGCATGATCAGCCATTGCTCATGTTGCTGATGGTGTGAAGCCTATCAAGGTGGGTCACCCTGAAGATGAGGAGTAGCTGATTGAGGTGGATCCACCTCCAGAATGGCTCCCCTGGCACCACATCACACCAGGGCAATAGCAGTGTCTGGCCAGAGCCCTACCATGGGTCCAGCCACCATACCTGTCATTAGCTGGGAGGTCTACCCTCTGTACCTGGCCTCCTGATAGATCCTACTCCGTCTCCCCAGCATCAATTACCTTGTGATCTTTCCCACCCCACACCCTCTCCTCTACCCCACCACACTGGCCCCATCCAAATTCCCCCAAGGCTTGTGTGATGTCTCCACTTGGCTTAGGTGGACATTTTTAACACATAGTATTTTAACAATCACTTGGTCATTAAAATCATAGAATCATAGAATGGTCCGGGCTGGAAGGGACCCCCAAAGGTTATCCAGGCCGACCTCCCCGCAGGCAGCAGAGACATCCCCACTAGATCAGGTTGCCCAGGGCTTCGTCAAGGCTCACCTTGAATATCTTCAGGGAAGGAGCCTCAACCACCTCCCTGGGAAACCTGTTGCAGTGTTCCACTACTCTCATAGTAAAGAACTTGTTCCTCACAGCTAGTCTAAATCTGCTCTTCTCCAGCTTAAAGGCATTGGTCCTCATCCTGTCACTGCAGGCCTTTGTAAACAGACTCTACCCATCCTTCCTGTAGGCCCCCTTCAGGTACTGGAAGGCTGCTATTAGGTCTCCCCGGAGCCTCCTCTTCTCCAGTTCCCTTAGCCTGTCCTCATAGCAAAGGTGCGCCAACTCCTTGATCATTCTTGTGGCCCTCCCCTGGACCCACTCCATCAGGTTCACGTCCTTCCTATATTGAGGGCTCCAGACCAAAATGCCAAAGAGGAACTTATTTTTGTCTATGCCAAAAAGCAGAGCTGATTGCAGCTTTCATTCCTAGAAGCATGACTTTAAGCTTGTCTATATGGCCATGGTGTGGTGCTTGGTTCTGTCTGGACAGTGAAGCAGTTATAACAATTCTGTAACAATAGAATGTTCTTGTACTTCCTTGAACTTTGTCATCTAGAACTTTATCAGGATCAGTTTCTCTTTTCTTCCAGGTCATTGTTAACAACACTGAATGGTAAGGGATGATAAAAAAGATCAAGGGCTAATAAACATACTTGATTAAAATTTAAATTAGATTTCAAGGTGTATCAACTTGTATTTGGACCCACTGGTGTGCACACACCACATCGAGTTCTTGTTTCTTGCTGTGAAAATCATTCCTTATAGAGATTGGCCTGTTGCATGAGCACTGCTGCTTCATTTAAAACATTGTTGCCATTAACAAAACCATCTTTATCTATAATTATTTTAATATATTGAGGCCTTCCAGTCTTTTGCACAGGTTTATATAGTGCTGACAGGCATATCTGGGTCAGTCTGTTTACCCTGTTAAAACACTGACATAATATTAACATTCTTCAAGTCACCTGGGGCTTCCCCACTGTTCTAAAATGGACTGATAATAAACGTTAACCATCTGGATATGTCCATAGTTGGTTCTTCTGAAACACTCGCATGTAAATTACCCAGACTTGGCAACTTAATATTGTTTGAGATGAGTAGAAGTTGTTTTAACATCCTCTTTAGTTACTGGAAAATATTTCAACATCATTATTGTCTGATCTGAACACAGCATCTGGCTTCTTCCCAAAGAGAGAATAGAAAAAATTTTCAGCACTTCCTCTTTTTCCCTGTGTGATTATTGACAGTTCTATCGTTCATTTGTGATGGTAATCTTAATTCGAGTGGAAGCATTATTAACTCAGCTACAAAGATCAGCAATAGTCAGGTGGTGATACCTTCACCCACAGTGTCTTTAGCTTCCAGTGATGCAAAGGAAGAATGAACTTAAATCCCATTTCAATAAATAGGTCAAATTATATAAAGACAATATTTCTCAGAAATATGCAAGGAAATGCTGTTCCCCACATGAAAGTATGTTCGTGGCTCAGCAAATCACACACACAAAAAATCAGCTGTTCAGTGTATTTTAATTATGTATTGTTATTGAATTTGCTGTGTGAAGAATGACAGCTGCAAATTATTTGTTGTCATTTTTGATTTGGGGGCTCAAGCCTCAACACATTTATGGCATTTTTTAAATTATCAGTTTTAATTAGGTATGTAGCTCTGTTTCTGACAGCTTTCCCTGATGTGTGTGTTGGAGGCACATATGTTGTATCGCAGATGGTCCCATTCAGATGCCAATTAGAAACACATTTTACAGATTTTTTTTTTACAGAACTGTGAAATGATAGCACAGTTTCAAAACCCCTGCAAGTGTGTTTAACTGTATCAGTGAAACTGCTTAAACTATCAGTCACTAGCAGATTTCACTTGTTGTCAAATACTTTTTATTACAGAATCAAATCTCCAGTTAAGAAATGGGCAATAAGGGTGTGGGACAATAGGAACATAGGTTAGAAAGTACCTATGTAGTTTCATTCAGAAAACTGTTACTGTTACCCTTCACAAACACATAACAGCCTCCAACAAGTGAAGAGCCCAGTAAGACAGAGCTCATTTAATTCTGGACTATAGTGGGTGTTACACTGTGAGATTTCATTCAAGTCACATCTTTCCTGGTCTGCATTTTAGGTGAGAACTTCTGTGGTTGGTCAGAGATGACAGAAGGAAAAGTAAAATGGTGTCTTATCGCTCATGTGTCCACTCGGACAGTTAAGGAAATTGTAAGACATGTGAAGTCAACTGGTTTTAGAAGTGAGAAACTGTGCTTGTTTAACGAAGGAATAAATGTCTGAGGGATCTTAAAAGAACTAATCACATGCACTTTTATCTTTTTACTTTGTGAGATCTATTGCAGTCTGAGTCAGCAGGCTAGGTGCAGATGGCCTTCTTGCAAAGTTTTTTGATTGTTTGGTGTGGTTTGGGTTTGTCACTTTGAAGTTCACAGGTTTCAACAGGGGGAGGAGGGGAGAAGACTGGACAAAGTTTAAACCCAGTCATGAGAAGATGGGAAGGCTTGGTTTGTTTTTTGTTTGTTTGTTTGTTTCCATTATTGGCATGCACATCATCTTTATAGATTATGGTTTTATCTGAAAAGTGGAGGCTTATTCATTAACTATACAAAGTAGGAGTTCATATAGGGTGTAGGGTAGAAAGCCTTGTTTAACATGATGAACATGTGGGGTTTAGTTCTCAATTATGAAATACCTTCTTTGTACTGTACCTGTAGTATTTATTAGTCATATGTCCTGCAGTTGTGTAATGGGAAATACTAGAGCAAGCATTTCATTAACTGTGATACTGTTAATTGGTATATTGCACGATGCCTGGAATTACTTTCCCAGTTTGAATACATGGAAGCATGAATCAGAGCTCAGTGAATTAGCCAGTGAGGGGAAGACAGGCATCTTTGCATGATAGGCTGGATGTATAGAGTAGCTGATCTCATTTGTCTTCCTGGCCTGTGAAGTCCTTTTCAGACTGAGCTCACCACAGTATTCAGCATGGTATATATTTTTTTCCATGATCACAATTAGCTCTATCATTATGATTAAGCTTTGAAACTTCAGTGGGATATTTTGGGACAGACTTTTTTTTCCCAGACACTTATGCCCACTGTTGGGGACATTTTTTTTCCCTTGGGCTATTTATGCCTGCCTTTTAGGATATTTATATATTTAAATTCATGGCTACATCTGAGCTTGGGAACGTCACAATGCTTTGTGTCTTGTAGAAAACGCTTCCTGTTTCAAAACAAAACCTCAGCATAATTTTTCATGCACCTGGGGACTGATTCCTAGTCATTCAGCTGATATACCTTCAAGCAATGTCACACATTGCTGACAACAGGCTCTAGGGCAGAATTAAGTGCCACTCCTCAGGGTTGATATTGATCAAAATTATTAATATTTGGTACTGTAGCATACACAGCAGTTGAAGAGAATAATGCTGTTGAAATCCCTCAAACGGTTGCAGCTATTCTTGAGCAATAAAATGCTTTTCAAGACACTTGCTGATACAATGCAACTTTGTAGCCCACACTGCACTGTAATTGGTAAAACACAATCTTCCCAGGCTTGTATTTTTATTCTAAACATTTATTTGGCACTTTTTGTGCCAAAAGAAAATTTCACAACTCATTCTACAAAGAGGTGTTCAGAATGGAGCTCAGTATATGGATGTTAGTGTCAGGTTACAGCATGGAAAAGGGTTCTTTAATTTGCCAAACAACCAGTGTGGGTTTTCTCCCAGATTTGCAAGGAAAATCTGCCTTTGAAAGAAAAGAGATGAGCCTAATGCCATGCAAAACTGAGGAGAAGCAGGCTTGGTAAGAAACCCTTGAGTACTGAGTTCGGTTTTGTGCCCAAGAAGGACAGTGAGGATGGGGAGCATACCCAGAGAAGGGCAGCAAAGTTGCTGAAGGGTCTAAAGCATACGTCTTGTGAGGAACATCTGAAATGGGGTTGTTTAGCCTGGAGAAAAGGAGGATGAGGGGAGACCTCACTCTCTATAACTCCCTGAAAGGAGGTTGTGCTGAGGCTGGAGGGGGTCAGTCTCTTTTCCCAAGCAACAAGACAACAAGAAATGGCCTTGCATTGCCCCAGGGAAGGTTTATGTTAGATATTAGGGAAAATTTCTTGACAGAAGTAGTGGTGAGGCATCAAAACAGGCTGCCCAGGGAGGTGGTACAGTTATCATCCCTGGAGGTATTAAAAAAATTTATAGACATGACACTTGGGGACATGGTTTAATGGCCATGGTGGTGTTTGATTCGTGGTTGGACTCAATGATCTTAAATGTCTTTTCTGATAGAAAAAAATTCTATGACTCTATGATTCTGTGGGGATGCAAAACACTGATTGATGGTGGCCAGTCCCTTCCACTGATGCTTGCCACATTTTGCTCCTCTGGTGGGCCAACACCAGGCAAAGCAGGGCACAGGGTAGGATTAAAGCTTCTGTAGAAGTGGTACAAGCCACACTGGGCCTGGTAGTAACATTTCAGGGGACCCTTTCTCCTGTTGCTCAAGAACTTGCATGATTCGCCCTGTTCCCTTTTTTTAAGTTTCATATCACAGAAACGCAAGTTATTTTTCAACATAACTTTTACCTCAGCCTGAAGTTAGATACTGAAACACTGTGTCTGTACTTACTGCTATAACTTAGCCTGACAGTGGTCTTGAAATAAAGCCTGGGATCCTGCTTGCTGAAAACATGCAAAATAAGAGCTATCATCTTGTGCTTGACTATTTGAAGGATGGTTTTCTGTCTCCTTCTGCTTAAAAAGCACCTGCTCAGAGGAGATGGCAAAACATCTCATTCACATGAAATCAGTACGAAGCAGCCAGCCAAGAGGCAGCGGCGTGTATGAGCAAGAGGGGATCCTTTGCAGCCCTTTATATACCAGAGTTATTTTTAACCACAGCCTCCATGCTTATTACAGTGTTTCCTCTCTCAGACGTTCAGGAAGCCTACTTGGCTCTGTTTCCTGCTAACATGCAGCCCTGGCTCACAAAATCTCTGAGAACAACAGGCCTGAGACTGCTTGGCTCCATTAAAAAAACTGGCAACTTTTCAAGCCCTGACAGAAAACCTTTGAAAGTTCTGGATTTCCTCCAGCTAACGTATGAGGCTCCTACATTGGTGACAAATTAGACTGAAACAGCACAAAATACTCCCTATCTAAATAGCCCTTTTCTGTGTTCACCCTTTTAACAGTTCAAATGTTATTTATAGTTATTTCCCTGGATGGAAAAATATTTTTATATTTTTTCAAAGATGGGGTCTATGAAATGTCTTTCTTGTTTATTTGGGAGTTTTGTTTTGTTTTGCTGTTTTTTTTTTTTTCCTTCAATTTTTTTTGTGACAGTTTTCTTAGGGTCCTGAAAGAAATTTTCCTTCCCGGTAACCAGTACAAAATTGCCGTTTTGAGTGCTTCAGTAAGAGACCTGTGTCCAGCATTGAGCACAGATCTCCAAGTGCTGCCATTTCTCCATTATTACTTAATAGTTATAACAGACACAAGCAACTACTGATTTCCTGAGAGACAGCCAAAGAGGTCAGTTGCACTTTATGGGTGCCTTTACCCATGTGTTTTACTCGTAACTAACATCCTTCATATTTGCTTTTTTCATATTGACTTCACATTGCTATTGCAAAGGAACTTCTGCTTCCAAAAATGCTTTTGGAGGGGTCAGGATACAATTTTCTTCTGAACTGACAATTTATAATATTCTAAGAAATCTTATAATGATGTAACTTCTCATCTCTGCCAGTAATAGTGACTTTGATTCGTAGAAAATAACTTCAGAATATCAAACTGTCATTTTCCAGTTTTCAATGAGTATTTGCAGTCATCTCATATTTGTCTGGGTCACTGTTGCCTTAAGGGTTATCTATTGCTCTGAGCATGAACAAGAATCATCTGTAAAGTCTACCTCAATTCTCTTGTTTCCATATTCATCTCAGATGCTGGAGGCACAAGCCTGGTCATTGCCAGGAGCAAGTTTGCTGCAGCAGGAGAATTTCCCTGATCTGTCCATTTTCTTGCTAGCTGGGCAATAAGATGCATTTATTCTCCCTCCCCAGTTTTAATCATCCATATCTTGATCATGCAGGCTAAGAACTTTTGTGGCTCTGTATATACGTAAAGGAGAGAGTTATGGAGAATTTATCCCACTGTGGGATGACATGGCCAGCCTTTAGCTAAAGACAATTGCACTTAATACTGTTCCTGCTGTACAGATTAATGGAATTCCCTCCTATCTTCTTTTTCCTTCTTAAAGGATTCTTTTTCAGTCTTTCCGTCATGCCCTGAACGACTGAGTTATGCCTTATGGAAAGAAAAAACAATTAATCTGTTTTTAGGGTTGACTATTTCTGTTGCCTTTGTATTACAGCAGAATTTTGCCCTTGGCCTTTCCATTGGAGCTTGGATAGTGTATGGGAGCATCTCCAGAGGGAAAAGCTCATCTCTATATTGTGAGGAAGAGGGTAAAGTTAATGTGTGTTTTACTGAGCTCAATAATGCTGCTCAAGCAGCTGTGCTTTGCTACACTAGTGACAACAAAATACTGATCTGGGAGCTAAGTGTATCAAGCACGATCTTGAATGAGTAACTAACACCATCTCTCAGATGACCCTTGTTCTGATTGAAATCATTTTACTCCCAAAGTTGTCTACATTTCACACAGACGTGGTTAACTTTTGCAGTTGAAAATTACTCTTATGAGACAAGAAAAATGTAAACAGTTTCTAGATGTGAAGGAGTTGAATCCCATGTCATAGAGCTTTTAGCAACTCACACTGCTGTTCATTTGTTGCTTAGTGAGTACTTTTGCTTCATTTCATACCCAATAACTGGGCTTTGGCTGTCCTTTGAATGAATCTTGACCAGCAAGTCTTTTAAATTCAGTGTATCACTTTGGCAAGTGATCCTGATTTTGCAAATGAAAGTTTTGTAGTTCCAATCATAGTTCAGTGCAATTGTCCACATAGCAGTAATTCAGTAGCAGGTTGACATTTATTTTCAGGCAGGAAACCAGGAGTGCAAAAATGCATCATGAACTGAAGGGGCAGGGTGAAGCCTTTTTAAACAAGACTCAAGGTGGTTGGGTTGCATTTATCACTTGCAGTCCAGCAGTCTAAAACTGTCTTGTTTTGCTGCTATTTAGAGATCACTGTAATGAAAAACCGTGCAGATTAACCTTCTGCGTCACAACCTGTCTTGGGATAGCAATACCAGCAAGGACAATTAGTTTAACTGTCACTCACAGCTGCTGTTTGTACTTGGTGGTTTATGGTAGAAATGGCAGGACAGCCTTCCATTTGAGCTCCTGCCAGTGGCCTCAGTAACTGCCCACTAGTCACTGAAGGACAGGCTCATCAAGGAATTTCAAAGTTACCTTACCCACTTTCAAATATAACTGAAATTTATAGCTAGCAGCTTCTAAAATAACTCACATTACTACCACATCCAAAAACAGCTTGGGGACCATGTGGCCTTGTGGTTATGGCTCTGGGGTTGTGGTGATGAAGTCAGAGATTCAAATCCAGTTGTAGGGAGATAAAAAGCTTCAAAGAAAGTGAAACTGGTTTTGCCTTGCTTCTGTAGAAATAATACCACCTTGTTTTACTTACACCTGAAAAACAAAATCAGGTATGGTGCAGAATGTCATGTCACATTGGGAGAGACACTGGTGATAAAAGCATATGGCTGGTACAGAGAGCTCATTCCAATTGCCATAATACCAAGGAGCAGGGTGACAAAAGTCTGAAGCCTCTACAGGCAGCACAGTCAGGGACTAACAAAGTCCACTGTGTTTTTTAATGTGCCTTTTGGCTGGCTGACTGTGTGCTTGGGGTTTGAGAAAGGAAAGGACTTTGTTTCTTTGCTTGCTTAGAGCTGCCCAAAGATTTCTCTAGGCTCTCAAGGGCTATTTGCAGTGCATGGAGGGTGCTGCACAAGAATCCCATAGGTGCCAGAGTGGGAATTGTTATTATTGTATAATAATTAGTAAATGTAAATAGAATAAAAACAACTGTGTAATTGTACATTATATGAACTCAGGGTGGACAAGGTGCTTCCTGCTGTTAGGAAGACACTTTCCCAGACTCCAGGGCCTGTGTATATCTCACATTTTGGAGTATTTCTGTTGTGGGATCCTGTAGATTCTAATGAGTTTTCACACAAAGTAGACCTGCTTCAGGTTGAGGACTTAAGAGATTGCCACTATGGGCTGGCCAATGTGTTTGGACTAGAATAGTGTCCTGTGGAGATGTATGTGTGTATTTATGTGCACACACATATGCACATGATATATATTCAAGTGCTTCAGGCCAAAGAGGAATCTAAATCAGGGCTAAATGAGTTGCTGAGTTGTTAGGAACAAGGGATCACACAAGTCTTTTCATCTGGAAGACTCTGTTTCCCCCCTCAATATGCAAAATTATCACAAGATTATTGCTATCATGCTGATTTATTCCTGTGGCCAGTTGATATGTTTCCAGGGCCCTTGCTGAGAAATCCTTGAGGGACTGTCTTTCAAAAATTGTGACATTTGCTTTAGGAGGAAGAACCCCACTAAGCCCCCCAAAATACCCTAAACCCCACCAAAATCCCAGTCTTGTGATGTTAACTATCAGGTTTTTTATCTCTCACTTGTAGCTAAATTTCCACTGTTTACACATGGTACAAAATGATTTTTAGCTCAAGCTGAGAGCCAAAAGCAAGTTCCAGTCTCACTTGAACACATGTAAATGTGAAGGAGTATTTCAGGGCATAAATATCTGCAGATTCTCAGCTACAGATCATAACAAGGGTCCATGGTGCTATTAATCCTAAGAATAAATATTAGTAGGTTACAATGACCTCTAGAAGCCCCAGGTGAACTTATCACATTTTTTCTGATTTATTTAGTATCATTTAAGTGGGAAAACATTGCAATTATAATGATCATCAATGGTAGATATTGTCTGTACAGTGCAGAGGGAAAATCCAAACCTGATTCATCAGTGACAAGTATGGCAGATTATTTCTTGAATTGCTTCAAGATTTAGTCCACACTAGAGACAAGCACAGAAGCATTTACAGAAAGAGAACTGATGTTTCCATTGTTGGAATCCAGTGGATATCAAAGATGTCTTTGAATTTCTACGATTAGAAGGAGCCAAATAAAACCCAAATAATTTTCCAAGCAGATGGCCTTAGCCCTCAATACCAAAATAATCAAACTCCCTAAATAGTTGTTTTAAGGGAGAAGATGGTAATGGATTTCTGAGCAAGAAGCATTAGTGATCTGGACTACAGCAACATTTTAATTAAAAAGTTGTACAATAAGAGACTCAAAATATAAACTTCAAACCATTTAAAGTCTAAATTACCATGGGTTCAGATCTGGCACTGGGCATGTAATTTTTAACATTCCAGACTGCCTTCATTATAGTTCAAGAAGCCACAGAAATACACCGCTATAAGCCAGGAATAGTTCTTCCTTTTATTTGGAAAGAGAATTATAGAGGGAACTGTTGGGAATTGGAGTTTAGTTCCTAAAGCAAGAGCAGGCTGCAATATTTTTACGCACAACGACAACCATATACTTGCAGTCATTTGAACATGCCGGACTAAACGGTGCCGGCTGTATAAATACTCAACACTAAGTTAAAACACAGGTTCTTTTTTTTTTCAGCTTTGAAGGTTTATTGTGCTATTTCTACTTTTGCAATATCATTTAAAATCTAGACGCCTCATACACACACACACACACATATATATACAAGAACCAGCAACTTAAACCTGCAAATTAAGACCATGGTTCTTCAGCAGGTTTGGATTAAAACTGGTTCCATTCTGGCCGTTGTTGTTGGATACAATGCTCACTTTCATGTATGGTTTTGTTGCAATTTTTTCCCCCAGCCAGTTACTCTTCAACTTCTTCATAATGCTCATATATTATTTTTTTGTTGTTGTTCAGAAATTGGACTCACATAACTTGTTGGTATGTAAAACATGTAAGGCCCCAGTCTGCTCTGAATTACACCCATGCAAACCTTTGAAACTTAAAAGGGTATTTAAAATATGCATGAGTAAGGAAAACGAATGGAGCTCTTAATTTACAAACTTCTTTGAGATCTTTAGAAAGTCATTGCACATCTTGTTACTTGCCCCCTCAAGATGGGAGGAGGGAGGAGTTGATACTTAAACCAGGATTTTAAAAAATTAGGTTTCATCAGTGCTTTTGATAAATCAAAAACGGTAGGAGAAGGAGAAGCTTCTGTCCCATGCTAAGGGTCTAAACTTGGTATAATTGAAATGTTCTGATGGAAAAATAGGTGAAATCCCAGCGGCTTGTCAGAAAATCAACTTTTGGGGCTTTTTTGCAAAGAGCAGTATAAATAAAACTGACATGAACAGACATGAAAACACTTTCTAGAACTGGTTGGCCATGATAATTCCACTAGGGAAGCTGATGAAGAGCAGCAGAAACTGGCTGCCCTCATGTTTGCCATCTCTTTCTCCTTCTTTTTGGTTTTGCTTTGCAGGCCTCATTGACTTGGACACATGTGGTCCTGAAGCCTTAATTCTGGGACAGAACACTTTTTAGGTACTTTATAAACTGTTTTGACTATTTTCAGATTGCCTATTCACAGGATCACAGGATGTTAGGGTTGGAAAGAGATCATCGAGTCCAAACCCCTGCCTGAGCAGGACCATAGAATCTAGTGCAGGTCGCACATGAATGCTTCTAGATGCTTCTAGCCTGTTCCAGTGCTGCTCCATGACCCCCACAGTAAAGAAGTTTCTCCTCATGTTGAGGTGGAACCTCCAGTGCTGTAGTTTATATCCATTGCCCCTTGTCCTATCACTGGGTGTCACTGAGAAGAGCCTGGCCCCTCCCTCTTGACCCCCAGCCCTCACATATTTATAGACATTTGTTAGATCCCCTTTCAGTCTTCTCTCCAGATTAAACACCCCCAGGGCTCTCAGCCTCTCCTCACAGGGCACCTGCTCCAGTCCCTTCATCATCCTTGTAGCCCTCCCTTGGAGGGCAGATTCCTGTCCCTCTTGAACTGGGGAACCCAAAACTGCACACAATATTCCAGGTGTGGTCTCACCTTGATCTGCTGGACACACTCCTCTTAATGCACCCCAGGATACCATTGGCCCTCTTGGCCATAAGGGCACATTGCTGTCCCATGGATAACTTCTTGTCCACCAGGACTCCCAGGTCCTTCTCCACAGAGTTGCTCTCTAGCAGATCACTTCTTAACCTGTACTGTTGAACCACAGTGGAAGTGTATGGATTCAAGATATTTCTGGTGATTGTGTAACTGGAAAAAACTGTCCCAATTTTAAAGTATTTTTGGCATACAAGTGAAAGTAAATAAATAATTTTAGAGTCTCACTGGAAAGTAATTGCTCCTGCAGGACACCAGGTGTGCCAGGAACTCTGGTAGATGCACTGAGTCCTCACTATTAAGCTTCAAACACAAAAGATCAAAACCAAGGATGTATAATCTAAATTGTAAGGAATTTGGAAAGAACAGATGCCTGTGAAGGGAGATGTCTAAACATATGCTCTGCATTAGGAGGGATTATGATGGAAGAAAAGCCTGATAAACTCCGGGTGGTTTGGCTTGCCATGGTGAGAAGCATGATCTGTGATAGTAGTGATATGGATGTGACACTGGCTGTGACAGTATGCCTGATCTGGGGATGGAGCTGCCTCCACCCATGGACACACAAACCTGCAGGGTTATCAGAGGTGGTCTTGGGCTGATCAGCTCTTCAAAAGCTTGGACCAGAAGAATTTCTGCTGGTGTTGACATGACAGATCAAGAGCAAGAGAAGCACCTTGTTTCGGGTGATGGTGAAGCAGAGGGATGGCAAACTTTAGATAGGAACAGTCTGTCCCTACTCTTCTGTCCAGTGATTCATTGGTGACTACGGAAGAGTAATAAGAGCACCACTGTTGCCTAATGTGTCATTAAAGGAAATGACACAATCCAGCCCAAATGACCATGTCCAAAGATGCTTGAGCCTTTCTGAGGTGCTCAGAATACTTCGACAGAGGAAATAAAACATTGTAGTGCTTCAGAATGTATAGCTTTGTCTTTAGGATTTGTATCTGGCTTTAATCATAGAATCAGTCAGGGTTGGAAGGGACCACAAGGATCATCCAGTTCCAACCCCTCTGCCATGGGCAGGGACACCTCACACTAGATCAGGCTGACCAGAACCTCATCCAGCCTGGGCTTAAACACCTCCAGGGATGGGGGCCCCAACCACCTCCCTGGGCAACCCATTTCAGGATCTCACTACTCAGAAGGTGAAGAACTTCTTCCTTACGTCCAGCCTGAATCTATCCACTTCCAGCTTTATTCCATTCCCCCTAGTCCTGTCACTACCTGATATCCTAAAATGTCCCTCCCCAGCTTTCTTGTAGGTGCCCTTAAGATACTGGAAGGCCACAATAAGGTCATCTCAGAGCCTTCTCCTCTCAAGACTGAACAGCCCCAATTCTCTCAGTCTCTCCTCATAGTAGAGGTGCTCCAGCCCTCTGATCATTCTCGTGGCCCTTCTCTGGTCATGTTCCAGCATGTCCATATCCCTCTTGAAACAGAAGTTCCAGAACTGGATGCAGTACTCCAGATGGGGTCTCACCAGAGCAGAGTACATGGGGAGAATAACTTCCCTCGATATGCTGGCCACACTTCACTTGATGAAGCCCAATCCAATCAACAATATCAAAGTATTAAATCAACCCTGTGAACATTAGCTCTCCATTTACTTTCATGGGACATTCAATTCCTTTCTGAGATGCA
This sequence comes from Indicator indicator, assembly GCF_027791375.1. NCBI lineage: Eukaryota > Metazoa > Chordata > Aves > Piciformes > Indicatoridae > Indicator > Indicator indicator. The sequence goes on along the minus strand of NC_072045.1, from coordinate 1,753,548 downwards.
CCAAGACAAGAGAGGAAAACCTCCAAAGAGAGAAAAGTTTCCAGGTTCAGCCAGTGGAAGTGAGATTATGTGAAGATCTCTGGTTCCATTTCCCTGAAAGTCAAGCTGTGACACTCAGCTCCAGCTTGGCTGGCTGCTCCCTCAGAGCTGCCAAGCAATTGGAAGTTGTTCCCCTCCTTGCAAGCAATGAGTGAAAAAGCTGCTCATGCTGGCTGCACCTTGTTTTTTTTTTTTTTCTTTTAATTATTTTTCACTCAGTGCTTTCTACTTTTCTATAAACACTATCATTAACAGTAAGTCTAAGGTGCTGCAATTGTTAGTATTAGCAAGGGTAGAGTTTCCTGACTGATGGAGATTTATAACATCATAATTCATCATTTATTGGTACTTTATTTTTACAGCAAGCATTAAGCCATTGCATTCTGATTATATTATATATATGTATGTATATATGACACATAAAACATCTATATAACCTGCATTTACATACACATACACACACACACACACACACACACACACGTATATTTATATACCCCTAAGGAGTTTATCTGAGAGGTGCGGTGGAGGAAGGCTATGATAGGAGGTACTCTTGACTCTATAGACAGAGACTTTTGTGCAAAAAGAAGCAATGTAGCCATAGTATAGGGGTTTGGAATTAAATACTTCAATATATTTTGAGGGGAAGGACCCCCAAACCCACAAACCCTGTAGCTGTATAAATAAATACATATCATGTATCTATAAATACAACAAATCTATAAATGCAACAAATGGCACAAAACAAGCATGTCCCAGTTATACCTCCCCCTGAAAGCCTGTCCAGGGCTTCAGTCTTAATGAAGGTGGGAGAAGAAAATACATAGCAACCACCACTATAAGCCTCACAGGCTGTCCCAATGTGAGTTAATCTGTGTGGTTTTGTTTGACTGTTTTTTTTTTTTTTTCACTTCTAAGCCAGCCCCATCCCTTCTATGATGCTGTTAGTTCAACAATGGGAGATGGGTGGCAGAAGGAAAATAGGCAGTTTCAGGGCTGTTACAAATTGTTTCAGGGACATGGTGCAGGCTGAGTGCAGCCTTATGCATTTTTTTTTTCATCTGGCTGTTTGGCTTGGGTTCTGCCAAGAGCACAGCTTAGTTTTCAACTCCTCACAATTTCATATGAATCTCACAATTTCATAGAAACTGAACAAGTCGTTAGAAACCACTGAAACTCAAATCTCTCTGAAAGTAATGACCTTATGAACTGTGAGCTGCTGTAGAGCACCTGATGCATAGGCTGAGCTGATACAGCATAAATCAGAGTGACTTTTAGCAATGGTCCTTTCTCTCTTTGGACCTGATGTGGAGAATGCTGCTGTGGCTGGGGGAGGTACCCTTGGAGAACATTGCAACCCCTATGCTTGCAGTGGCTGGGTGTCAGGCAGTGAGACTTTGGTGTTGTCACCTCCTCCTGTTGGTTTTCTAAGAGCTCAAAGAGCCTTTTCTACAGAAAAGCACTTCTTCAAACTTAATGTCATCTTTGAAACTGCACTTTGAGCACAAACAAAAATCACTGCATCTCACCAGTGGCATTGCCTGTACCCCTTGAGCTCTCAGCCTTCGCTGTCAGTGACACTTCTGTAAGATGAGTGAGTATTGTGAAGATGCTGGCCCTACAAAAGAGATTAATACACAGCTAGTTTTAACAGTGAGTGATCAGTATGAGCTCTTTAGGGCAGGAACTGACTTGTCTTTTGTGCTTGTTCGCATTGGGCTGCAGGGTAAGGCTCTCCTGGGCTTGGAAGTAGTCCTTAATACCACAGCAGAAGTCAGTGCCAATAAAATAATCAGGGCAGGTCAGCCCTAGTCAGGCTGTTCAAGTAGCAGATGATGTAGTATCACTATATGCAGCAGTGTATCCCTGAGATTTGCAGGGCTCCAAGCCAAGCTTCAGGCTTTCTAAAGGAAACACCAGGTGAAACTGTCTGGCCTCCTTGGTGTGGGTCAGATGGGTATCACAGTGCTCTCCCCAGGCTTCAGAATCTCTTTCTCCCTCCAAATTACTCTTGGCTTCTTCACTTGTGCAGCTGGTAAGGCTGTACTATGAGGCAGCCCTTATAAGCACTTTGCATTTTGAAATGTGCTGCTCAGTGAAGCAAGTTTGTTGTTGTCATCCCCCTTTCAAAAAAACAAAACAAAACAAAAAAACCCCAAGAAACCAACAACCCAAGAAACCTCCAGGAATAATATCTTGGGGCTAAAGTGAAGTCTGCCAAGGAATGAATGCCCTTGGATGGAGATTACTGAGATTACTGATATTGCATTTGTTATATTAGGCAGAAGAGGTTAGACCGTTCTTTAAAATAAGTTACAGTAAACATACTGGGTAGCTGAGCCCTTCAAATGTTTCATTACTGATGAGTTTTTACGTTAAGAGCTTCTATCATACAAATCTTGATCAAGGGCAAGATAAATGTGCTAGTTTCGAGCATTTCACTCCAAACACGGTGTTTGTGCCAACTGACACAATGATTAAATATGATCCTCTCTTCTCAGAAACGAGGAGAGCTGTAACCACACTGAGCTCTCCGCCACCGATATGAGATAAAAAGAGTCAAATTGTGTGTGGTTTTCTTCAGACCAAACTTGTGGTGCAGCATTTCGTGAATGATGTTGTCCAAAGTTAAAATAATTTGGTTTGCCCAGAAGTATTTTCACAGAAGACCGTAACAGTGTGTTTTTCTATAGAACGTTGGCTTATCCTTCACACTATGCTTAGTGCAAACAGAGGTTCAACACTCCAGTATGGGAGCGGGAGTTAAGAAGTGCCCAACTGCTTTTATTCTAGCAATGGATAAAAGGACAATCCAGCCTTAAAATAAGCTGTATTTGATTTTTTTTAAATAAAAATTAACAATCAGGACATGTTCCCACCAAGACCTCACTGCTCTTGCTAAGCGATGTCACTGATAACCCCAGACACAGGCTCACCTCAGTCCCATGCAGCATCTTGAGGGCTGCGACAGCCCCATTACTGACCACTGCTGAAGCCACGGTGCTAGTTAACCCCTAAAATGAAAAGCAGCTGTCTGTTTCTTTTCAGGCCTTTCAGAAAAACATGAAGATGTTCTGCTCCCCATGTGGGCCAAAGGCTTCTTTAGGCTTTTCACTTTCAGCCATGCTGAGAACACTAACTCTCTGCCTTTCTCTAAGGAGCTTTTCCAGTTTATATCAGTGAGCCTCTGCAGACCTGTGAGAATTAGCTACAACCATCCTTCCCCTATTGTGGACTAAGAAAAAATCAGTGACAGAGCTACCTCCAAAAAAAAAAAAAAAAAAAAAAGAGGTGAAGAATTGCAGTCCCAGACAAATCCTCACCCTGAAAGTGCTAGAGATGTGGTGCTTTGCAGCTTCTGAAAGCCCTGCAAAAGGTTTGGTTTGCTAAATCTAAGTAGGATGCCTCACCCTTCTCATGAGCATAGTGCAGCTATACTTGTGTTTCCTTTGTAGAAGGCTCTGACATCACACTGGTAACTTCAGTTAACAGCAGCCACTTTTGCCAGGCTCCACCAAAACATGAGACTTAGCACAGCTTGGTTGTGCCCTTTTCCCCAAAGTCCAGCAGGTTTATCCCAAATCCTTTACACTCTGCTTTACAGGACACAGACTCAGTGCAGAATCCTGCTCTGCAAATGACCTCTTCTGCAGCACCTGGGCAGCCTTGGAGAGGAGCCCTCACCAGGAACAAGATCTTGGAGGAAGTGTATTGTGACTGGCACCTGCTAATTCCTCCTGTGCCCTCAGATGGCCTCATATCTGCAAGATGGTCTTGAAACTTTTCTCTGCTTATGGAGCTTTAAGTGTCTCTGAATTGAAGGCGTTGGCTGATGGGATCTGACATTGCATATGATTCAATGCTGGACTATAAGAAGCACACTGAGATCCTCCCTTTAGAGAAAAGCACTATGCAGGGATGCAGGGAAAAGCAGTTGTAACATTTATACTTTTTCTCATTCTGTGGGTATGGGGAGAGGAGATGGTCAGAAGCCAGGAGATCTGAGTCCAGCATCCCTCATGCAAACATGAAACCAACAGCTTCTAACCCATATGGCAAAGGCTTGGGCAACCGATGTCCTTGATAGGAGGCAAAGTGGTAAATATCCCATCCTCAGTCCAAAAAAGAGACTCTATCTCCAGCAACAGGCTATGTATATGGATGGAGGGCAGGGACAGCTGCACAACAGGGCAAGATGGGACACCCCATATGCATCATGCCTTCCGACATCACTGGCTTCCCTTGCGTCCTTACACCCCTGCCACTCTCACCCAGGATTCGTGCAGGAAATGTGGGTGAGAAGTCCTCTGAGAGCAGACATAATCCTGCTGTTGGATGCCCACAGAGGCACCCAGGCACCAGCCTCCCTCCATGCAGCATGTCACTGACTCAGCACAGGGTGCTTTGCTCTCAGCTGGGAATGTCCCTGGCTACCTACAGGAAATTTAAACTGAGTGTGGAGGTGAGTGGCTTGTCATGAGGGCAGGAACTTTGGTGAGCTCAGCAGGGGAAAAAAAATAGAACCTCTAGGAAGAATTACTCTGAAGTTTTGGAAGTGAGGGACCACTGTGTTCCTTTGTACCATCACCTTTAAGATAATGCATTGCACAGAGTACACTCTGTGCCCATGGACATGAGCTGCAGCAGCAGCAGCTCTGGGACTGCGGCTTTTGGGGAAGGTGCAGCTTTTGGAGGAGATAGCCCCATCCTCATGCAAGGACCTCTGAGCTCTCCCCTTCATCAATTCTTCCAGCAGCAAACACACGCACACACACTCTGCTGGAAGCAAACACTTCTTTCTAACATGGTTTTGCTCAGCCTTTACTTCCAGCCATTGCAGCTGCTGTTTTTTTCTCTGCTGAATCCTTGTTCCTACCCCCCAGAAAAATTATCTCATGTTGTGGTGGTTTGAAACTGTCTTTTTAATTTTTCCTTGCAAAGTTCAGAACAGAGAAAGTGAAAGAATGTAAATAAGTCACTATTAGGTGTAAGCAAAATAACGATTGTTCTAAACACTTCCATTGGATAGATAGAAATGTTTAAGAACTATTACCCAAAACAAAGTAGGCATTCTGCGTTCGGCAGTGGGGGCAGTTGCTGGGCTGTCTGGCTGCTGTTTCTTCTTCTCTTCTGGCTGAAGATAACACACTGACCTTGGCAGCTAAGTTAACAACTTTCTGCTTAACTAACTCTGCTTCTCTGTCCAGGGGGGTCTGGGGGGGAAGCTCCTGGGAGAGGGAGGCCCCTTTGGGAGGGTCCCCTTGGGGGGAAGCAAAGGGAGATCGATTGTGCTTTTTCTGTTGATTGTATATATTTGTGAATGTTGTGAATTTTGTATATTTGTACATATTCATTGCATTTCATTGTAGATTTTAGACTCTGCTTGTAAATACAGCTTTTCATTTGCTTCCAGACTGGGCTAGCCTGGTTATTGTTGGTGGGGGGGGAATTTCAGCTCACACCGACACACTTTTTATTTTTGGCGCTCCAACTCGGGGCTCGATTGCTTGTGATTTATTTCTGCTCAGATTAGGAAGCAAAATGAAGCTGTTTTGGATTCTGAGTCATTCTATTTCATCTATTATTGGTGCAATTGTCTACAGATGGGCCATTTCTTGCATGATAGACAAGATTGTGAGATATGTGGCATATAAGTCGTTTCTTTGGGTTAAGAACAAGTTACTGAATGTTGGTGAATTCTGTTGTGGTCTTATTGGGCTAAGAAGCTATGGTAACTCAACTATGGATCTGCTAGCAGACACATATGAGTTCGTTACTCCTCTTACAACTACAGAGGGTTCTTGGAACCAGTGGTACCCTAGATATCTTGTACTAGCCTTAATCTTAATTTTGTTGCTTCTTGGAATAATCATGTGGCTACTGATAGCACTGTGTCAAGAAAGACATAAGGCTACTTGCTCTTCCAACTCTGCTGTGAATGTGAAAACCAAGCCAGTAAATTTGGTGGCCACTGTAACCAGAAAGCGTAAAGGAGATGCAGATGCTGCAGGAGATGGTGCAGATGGAGATGAGGGTCCTTCTATTCAGGGTCCCTCTGTTAAGAAAGATCCTTCTGATGAGGAAGAGAGGGTTAGCCTTAAAATTCTGGTAGACCTCTTGAGACCCCACATGGATGATGGAGATGTAGGTCAGGATGTAGACCCTGGTAGATTAGCAACTGCTGGTAGTGCCTCTGAACTCAAAGAAATTCAACGGAGGATTAAAATAGGATTATGGGGACAGCGACCTCAGGATGATGATGATGATGATGATGAGGATGACATACAGTCAGCTAATGCACCCAGACAGGAAATTAGACATGTGAGAAAGGATTACATCAGAGGAGATAATGAGCCAGTCCTGTCTTGGCTAGCCAGGTGTTTTGATATGGGAGCCCCAGCATTGGTGGTAGGTGACAAGTCGGCCTCTCAGTTGGGGATGCTCTCAAAGGATACTGGCATAGACAGGCACCTAGGCAAGTGCATTGGTAAAGTTTCTCTGTGGGCACGCCTCCTACTGGCAGTCTCGCTGAGGTACCCCAGCAGAGATGATTTACCATGGAACCCTAAGCCTTGGACCACAATAGCTGAGGGAATCAAGCGTCTGAGAGAGTTTGCTGTGAGAGAAGTAATGTATGGAGATCATAAGACTCTGAATCCTGATGAAATTCCTGTTGGAACAGGCCTTGCCAAAAAGCTCATTAAGCTTGCTCCTCCTAATTATGCCACTATTCTGGCAAGCAGGATTGTGGCAAGAAATTATGGTGGAGCACCTCCCACTGTTGGCCATTTCACTGACCAAATGAGGCAATTGGAGGATAGTCTTGCACGTACTTCTTTGGTTTCAGCCATTGAAACTTTGTCTGGAAAGATGGAGAATTGCATGAAAGAGCTGAAGGAGGAACTTAAAACCTCCATATCCAACTTGATGAAGGGGGATGATTCTAATTCCTCTTCCTCCAGATGGATACAAGTTTCAGCTGTCAGAAACAGACGTGCTCCAAGAAGGCCATTCCAGAATAGGTCAAACCAAAACAGACAGCAGAGGCAATCACGTGGCAGTATCTGGATAACTCTGCGTGATCAGTTTGGTGAGAACATGAACAGATGGGATGGTCAACCAACTTCTGATCTTTTCAAGAGGTTACGGGAGCTGCAGAGGGGCAGATCCCGAGGTAGCAATACCAGGAGGGTAGCTGTCGCTTCCTCAGTTTCCCAGAACAACTCTGATAGCTCCAACTGTGATCCTAATTCTGGTGCTGGACATTGTGCCAGCTGTACATGTGGAGGTAATCCCCACCATTAGGGGTGCCCTGCCTTCCGCCAGGGGGAGGTAAGGGATAATGGAGATAACAGAATCTATTGGGATGTGTACATCCAGTGGTCTGGCACTTCAAAATCTCAGAAGTACAGGGCCTTGGTTGACACAGGAGCTCAGTGCACCATAATACCATCAAATTATCAAGGGGGAGAATCTATAACTATTCAGGGAGTCACTGGTAGATCTCAAGAGTTGTTTAAGATAGAGGTTGACATAAGTTTAACTGGGAAGCAGTGGAAGAAACATACTATTGTAACAGGTCCTAATGCACCTTGTATTTTGGGAATTGACTTTCTGAGAGAAGGGCGTTTTAAAGACCCTAAGGGTTACAAATGGGCTTTTGGAATAGCAACTGTAGAAATTGATGGAGGAAAATTGAAGTTGTCCATTAGACCTGAGCTTTCAGATGAATCTGCAGTTGTGGGACAACATGAGATAGAGGATGTAAAGCTGCCGGTTGCTTCTCAAACTGTGCATCACAGACAATACAGAACCAACCGTGACTCTTTGGTGCCCATTCAAAACTTGATTCGTCAGTTGGAGAGTCAGAAAGTCATCAGCAAAACTCATTCACCTTTCAACAGTCCAATCTGGCCTGTGCGAAAGCAGAATGGAGAGTGGCGTCTGACAGTTGATTTCCGTGCCTTGAATGAAGTAACTCCACCCATGAGTGCAGCTGTACCAGACATGATGGAACTCCAATATGAGCTGGAATCCAAGCAGGCCAAATGGTATGCTACCATAGACATTGCTAATGCTTTCTTCTCTATTCCCATAGCAGAGGAATGCAGGCCTCAGTTTGCTTTCACCTGGAGAGGCATTCAGTACACATTCAATCGTTTGCCCCAGGTGTTGATTCACAGTTCAACCATCTGCCATGCAGTGATCCATGATGCTTTGGAGAAAGGTGGAGCTCCAGAACACATTCAGTTCATCGATGACATCATCGTCTGGGGTGAGACTGCTGAAGAAGTCTTCGAGAAAGGTAATAAAATCCTTGACATTCTCTTGCAAGCTGGTTTCGCTATCAAGCCAGACAAGGTGAAAGGACCTGCCAGAGAAATCCAGTTTCTGGGAGTGCGGTGGCAAGATGGTCGCCGTCACATCCCAATGGATGTGATAAACAGAGTCTCCACCATGGCAAATCCCATCAACAAGAAAGAAACTCTGTGTTTCTTAGGCATAGTGGGATTTTGGAGACTGCACATTCCTGGATACAGTCAGATTGTGAAACCTCTATATGATGTGACTCGAAAAAGAAACAGTTTCCAATGGGGTCCTGAGCAACAAGCAGCCTTTGACCAGATCAAGCGAGAGGTAGTCCAAGCGATGGGTCTGGGACCTGTCCGAACTGGTCCAGACATTAAGAACATTCTGTACACGGCCGCGAGTGACAATGGTCCAACCTGGTGCTTATGGCAAAGAGCTCCAGGGGAGACACGAGGACGTCCTCTTGGTTTCTGGGGTCGTGGCTACAGAGGCTCAGAGGCAAACTACACTCCAACAGAGAAAGAGATTTTAGCTGCTTATGAAGGAGTGAAAGCTGCTTCTGAAGTGATTGGAACTGAGTCACAACTTCTTCTAGCTCCTAGATTGCCAGTTCTGAATTGGATGTTCAAAGGCAAAGGTTCTTCACCACATCATGCAACAGATGCTACCTGGTCTAAGTGGATGGCTCTGATAACACAGCGAGCTCGAATGGGAAATCTCGAAAGGCCTGGTTTGGTGGAGGTGATCACAAACTGGCCAGAAGGCACAAGCTGTGCAAAACCTCCAGAGGAGAGAGTAGCTCGTGCTGAGGAAGCTCCTCCTTACAGTGATCTGTCTGATGATGAAAAGAGATATGCTTTGTTCACAGACGGTTCCTGTCGTCTTGTTGGGAACAAGCGGAGATGGAAATCTGCAGTGTGGAGTCCAACGCGCAGAGTTGCAGAAGCGAGAGATGGAGAAGGAGAATCCAGTCAATTTGCAGAGGTAAAAGCTGTCCAGCTAGCTCTTAACATAGCTGAACGTGAGAGATGGCCAAAGCTTTATCTCTACACCGACTCGTGGATGGTAGCCAATGCCTTGTGGGGTTGGCTGAAAGACTGGAAGAAGAATGGCTGGCAGAGGAAAGGAAAGCCAATCTGGGCTGCAGATCTGTGGCAAGACATTGCTGCTCGCATTGAGAGAATCCCAGTGAAAGTGAGACACATCGATGCTCACATTCCTAAGAGCAAAGCTACAGAGGAACAACAACACAACCATCAGGCAGATCTAGCTGCAAGAGTTTCCCAGGTGGACACAAACTCTGATCCTGATCCTGATCTTGACTGGAAACACCGAGGTGAGCTGTTTTTAGCTCGGTGGGCCCATGACTCGTCAGGACATCAAGGCAGAGATGCAACCTACCGATGGGCTCGTGACAGATCCATTGACATTTCCATGGATGCTATCACACAAGTCATCCATGACTGTGACATTTGTGCTGCTATTAAGCAGGCAAAGCGGATCAAGCCCTTGTGGTACGGTGACCGATGGTCCAAGTACAAGTATGGTGAAGCCTGGCAGATTGACTACATCACTCTACCTCGTTCTCGATCTGGTAAGCAGTATGTGCTGACTATGGTAGAGGCAAGCACTGGATGGCTGGAAACTTATCCAGTTCCTCATGCAACTGCACGTAACACCATTCTTGGCCTGGAGAGACAAATCCTGTGGAGACACGGAACTCCAGAGAGGATTGAGTCGGACAACGGAACTCATTTCAAGAACAATCTTGTAAAAAACTGGGCCAAAGAGCATGGCATCGAGTGGATATTCCACATTCCCTACTATGCACCAGCTGCAGGGAAGATCGAACGCTACAACGGTTTGCTGAAAACCACTCTCAAAGCCATGGGGGGTGGATCTTTGAAAAACTGGGAGAAACATTTAGCACAAGCAACCTGGTTGGTGAATAGTAGAGGTTCAGTGAATCGAGCTGGACCTGCCCAATCAGATTTGTTGCGAAAGGAAGAAGGTGATAGAGTTCCTGTTATCAGAGAAAAGAATCTGTTAGGCAAAACTGTTTGGGTATTTTCTCCTTCAGGAGAGGCCAAACCTGTCCGAGGGGTGGTTTCTGCTGAAGGTCCTGGTCACACCTATTGGGTGATGCAAGAAAATGGTGAAATTCAGTGTATTCCACAAAGAAATCTAACTTTGGCTGAGAGAGGTTAAATTCAGAGTGTTGCGCAGATACAGCATCGCGCCCAAGAGGAGAGTTCATGAGATCTACGGTGCACGAACCCTGAGAGCCCTGAGTCACCTGAGAGTCCCTGTTCCTTTCTTCGCTCCATCTGTGAGGAAACAAGCTGTTTGCTGTTTTTCCTGTGATTTGACTCTTTTGAATCATCTACATCTGAAATAGCCGGAATGGACTATGGTCTCTATTCACCTATTGTTGTAGATATTATTTTAGATTAGATAAATGATAGTAGCAGCCAATGGAATTGTTTAGAAGGGGTGGACTGTGGTGGTTTGAAACTGTCTTTTTAATTTTTCCTTGCAAAGTTCAGAACAGAGAAAGTGAAAGAATGTAAATAAGTCACTATTAGGTGTAAGCAAAATAACGATTGTTCTAAACACTTCCATTGGATAGATAGAAATGTTTAAGAACTATTACCCAAAACAAAGTAGGCATTCTGCGTTCGGCAGTGGGGGCAGTTGCTGGGCTGTCTGGCTGCTGTTTCTTCTTCTCTTCTGGCTGAAGATAACACACTGACCTTGGCAGCTAAGTTAACAACTTTCTGCTTAACTAACTCTGCTTCTCTGTCCAGGGGGGTCTGGGGGGGAAGCTCCTGGGAGAGGGAGGCCCCTTTGGGAGGGTCCCCTTGGGGGGAAGCAAAGGGAGATCGATTGTGCTTTTTCTGTTGATTGTATATATTTGTGAATGTTGTGAATTTTGTATATTTGTACATATTCATTGCATTTCATTGTAGATTTTAGACTCTGCTTGTAAATACAGCTTTTCATTTGCTTCCAGACTGGGCTAGCCTGGTTATTGTTGGTGGGGGGGGAAATTCCAGCTCACACCGACACACATGTTCACTACAGAAAAATTTCACTTCATTAATCTAAACCCCTCTGACTATACTGTCACAAAGTCCTGCTTGGAAAGAAGAAAGCTGCTTCAACACGACTGCCTCAGAGAGCTCAGTTACTCTAATGTTAAATCAGGAAGACTGAAATGTTTCCTCCTTTCCTGCTACCTCCACCAGCATGTTGCAAGAGTGAGCAAGAGGGGGAAAAAAGCTCTTACAATGTCCCATCTCTGCACTCTGTCAGTGCCTCTGAAATAACTCTTGTCATTGTTCCCTTATATTTTTGGTATTTGACACGATACACAGAGATAAGTTTGGGGACATAATTTTGCACAGCATTCCATACCTGGAGGTGTCAGGATACTTTGTGACAGTGCAGCACAGACTGGCATCAGAGAGGGATGCTGCTTTGTGCCAAATGAAGCTTTGTGGCCATTCAAGTGCTGAAACATGTCTGCATGCTGTGGAGGGTCTTGGTTATTTTATTACAGAATAGAACAGAAACCAAAAAAACTCACTTTCCTGGTGGAAGTCAGTTTTATTGGTAATAAAATGATCTCCTCACCCTTCTCTATCAAACAATTTGCTATGTAGAAATAACACGGATTTCTGAAGTCAGGAGGTGTTTGAAAAGAAAAATTGTGGTAACAGAGGAAGTTAGAAAAGCTGGCTGGGGAGCTCTGTAAAAGCAGCCGTGGAGTGGTGCAACAAAGGTTGTGTAGCACTGATCATTCTGAAGGATCAAATAAATGCCCATGTATTAGAATTTATTGCTTTTATGATGCATTTTCGGGGATAAATTTGAAACTGATGTTTTGTTGTTATTTTTCCTTCTTGGTAGCTGCAGTTACTTTGGGTGAAAGCGGTGATGGCAGCTCTGGGGAAAAACCCACTGTAACTATCAAATGAGGTTTGCCATAATCAGTGAGTGGTGTTATTCTGTTCAGAATATTAATTGCCACATTGTCCCCCTTCTGGTTCAGCTCTTTACAGCTCCATGTAAAAACTATTTGCTCTGATCTAATGACAGAGATGCTACCGGACTTCTTTGCAGGGCTGCTTCTTTCAATACACAGATCATTCAGCCCATGGAACACTTCTTATTTCAGAGCCCAAATATAACATGTTATCATCTAGTGAATCTGAAAATCGCTTGGACAGAGCTCAGTCCTGCACCATGGAAATCTGCAAGCATATAATGAAAACTAAACAAGGCCTGCACTGATATGATGTATGGATTTGTTGCTTGCTGAGGGCTTCTTTACAAGACTTATATCACCACATTAATTACTTTAAATATGTCTATCTGTGCTTAAATAATAAAACTATACATGTGAGCTGTAATGAAATATCACCCTGAACCATGCAGGGCACTAAAAACCATTCATGCCGCAACTACAGCAACTACTAAAATAGCAAAGCACACTGATTTCTGACACAAACCTGTTCCAATGGCCAAAATTTTTGACACTGTGCTGTGAGCTTTATATACCAGCTCCCAAAATATCTGAGCTCTGATAGGATGAGAAAATACTGTCATGTTCTTGCACCAGGCCAATTACAAAGCTGTAGTTCCTGTGCTGGGTAAAGATGTTTCCTGTTGATAACTCAAAAGGACAACAGAGCACTTAGTTGCTAATGTTATCTGGGACCCTTGTGACCTCTCGGAAACTTGAACAATTGTGGAGCTCACAACACGTAGAAGCACTCTGTCTTGTGCTTTTGTTTTAATAAATAAGCAATCAAGAAAATAAACACTCATTTCACAGCAATGTGCTCTCTATTTGTCAGGGAGCAATTAGAAGTGGGACACAGATGAGAGCTCAGCTTTAGTAGTAAAGGATTCATACGGCTGGTGTCAGACAGTGCTTCACTGCTAAGTCCTTTTCTAAACAACTTTTCTAAACATATTCCTTTTCAGCTTTGTAGACTGTTTTGTAATGTTTTAAGATGAAAAAAGCAGATCTCATTTGTTTACAAAGTTCATATTTCCAAACAGACCTCATTCATATCCCCCAAGACTTTTCTCTAACTTTTACACTGAATTCTCTTTAAACTCTCCCTGTCTTGCTAGCTTTGTCCTATCTCCTTGGCTGGACCTCAGTCATGGGTACACAGCACTCCAGGAGCTTTAAGAAAGAACTTGAAAATACAAACCCACAGAAGGATATGGGAATTGCATTACCCCTTAGTTGTCCTTTTCTAAAGTACAGTTGAGATCTCCTACCCCAATACCCAACCAGTATCTGCCAGTCCACTCACAAAGCTCTTATGACAAAACCTCCTAAATCTTGGTATGACAAGAAACTCAGTACCTCTACTGGACTTTGTGGGATTCTTGAATCCCTCATTCCCTGCTGGCACAGGAGAATGCTTATGCTCATGAGACCATGGGTAGGAACTGCCAGCTTCTACAAGCTCTTTAACTGAGGCTTTAAGTGGAAATCCATAGAGTAGGTTTTGTCCTCTCTTTGTTTTGGAGCATAGGCTCAATACCTGGTTTCCCAACAGTGTAATGCAAACCCTGCTGGTAAAAAACCACCCCATGGAATCTTACTTGCAATCCAACAGGTACATCAATGATGTGTAGACCAGGTTCTGTAAGATTCATAAATAACGGGTTTATGAATTTATCCTAGTCTGCCTAGACATACCTCTATGCTTTAAAATCCATGGTGCAACCACCATACTTCTTCGAATAGTCTAAGACAGTGTCAAATCTGGTATAGGAAGCTTCTTATGAAGGACATTTTTAAAGCTTTATAACTGAATATTTGGGCTTTAGTTCTGGGCTAAGGCTGACTCCTTTCAATGTTACTTAAAACACTCCATCTGCTCTTCAACTATACCTGCCCAACTGGAAGAGCTGAAACCAAACTAGTCAGCACTTTTCCTTGCTCAATTGTTATTCCTGCTGGAAAGAGGCAGGACTTCTTGTGATAGTTTCCTTTGAGCAGTGCTTATTCACAGCAAGTCACAGTGGGAGAGGGTGGGAGGCAGAGTTCATTCATTTTTGTGGCATAACACAGAGCTGATTGTGTTTAGATTTCACTAGATATTTGTTGTTCTACATTTCTTTGCTTTATATTGGAGAAGGGCCTGCAACATAACTTTGATCCAAGGTACAAATCCACAGCCAAGATTTGAAATAAGCTTACAAAACTGTGTCTCCAGAACAGGATGCAGCCCAGCACGCTGACTTTGGGAGCATCTTGTTCTTCATGCTGCTGATCATTTGATTCAGACCTGTTTCTCTTTATTTATCTGACCATCAGCCTGAAAATGAACTTGGAAGCTCCAAGATCAAGACTGTAATTTTTTGAAAACAATCTCGAGTAATTCCACCCACAGCATAGCAAAATTGCATCAGTGAAACACTGCAACTGCCAGGACAGTCAAGGAGACCAGAATGAGCATGAAGAGATGCTGCTGGTAGCTTGAAGGGGGAAGGAGAGAGAGGTCATAAGGTTGGACTGGGCATAATTTTTGATATTAAACTCAAAGCTATCCAAATCCTCTGGTTCAACCAGTCTGCCAGCAACCACAGATAGGTAAAACAGCTGGAGTGGGAAAAGCAGCTTTAATCTTCCCATGTGATGCCATTAATTTTGCAGAGCTGTTGACAGTCTTGATTTCAGATGGTTGCTTGCACCGATTTCCTGGGACCTTGGCCCAAAACAGCTTCTAATGAAACAGGAATCCTTCATTTTCAAGAGAACAAACACAGAACTGAGTTTAGCTACAAATTCTATTGTGAAAAATTGATGTATTTCTGGTTAGGAACACAGCAGTGGTCACATTGTGAAGAACCAACACCCAGAGATGGCCACAATCTGCACACAGCCCCTGTGCTGCCAAAGCCAATGAGATCAAAGTTACAGTCTGGTTCATCAGCCCCAGGAAGGTAGTACAGAAGAACCCAAGGTCTTTAACTAAGGCACTAATGACAAAGTGAACCGACTATGAAAGGGAACCTGCTGCATCTGACTACAGAGAGTGATGTGACTGTCTTTGCATAAACGCTGAGTCAAGATACCATGCCATAATGACAAGAAAAACAAGTTTTATCTCTGTGTAGGGAGGGCATAACTAGTAGAACCCTATAGATAGCACTAAATTCAGTGGAAAAAAAAAAGATTTAAGATCGCTCATGATTTCAGAACAACTTCTCCTGTAGCATAAATGACATTGTTGTATAAAAAAGTACCAGGGCAATTAAGATTACTCATGTTGTCCCTTATTTTTGCTCTCTCACACTGTATCTGCAAGGCCACCAACCCTCACAGTGCCAGGGCTGCTGAAATTACAAATAGCAGTGGTTGTCAACCACAGAGGGGGGAAAAAAAGTGCTGAACAAATTACAATACACTGCCTTTGGCCCAAGATAAAGTGACAGGGTGTCAAAGTTTAGCCCATTTCTTGTCAAAGAGTTAAAAATCAAGAAATAAACAGGTGTAGCTGCTTAACCTTGAGAAAAATCCTCTCTCTGTCCAAAGTCTTAGTGTCTCTCGTTATGTGTAAGAATGTTTTGTAGACAAAACTAGATCAGAGTAGAGTTGAGAAGCAAATATAAGCAGTCTAAACAGTATAGAGGCATAAAAGGCTGCCAAAAAGGAAGACTAGATACACGTCAAAGAAAACTACCTCTGTCTGCTCAGCTGGGAGTCAGAGGTGGACTGAAGTGTTTTTAATACATGAATTGTATTTGATTGGGAGGTGAGTTCTGTCTCCTTTTATCAGACAAACCCACTTTTCTTTAGAGATAATCAAATGGGGAAAAAATAATGGGGTTTTCAAATCAGCGCAGAGGAACTGAAAATACCTTCCAATTCAAAAGACACATTGTGTACACACTGTGCTCAGAATGCCATCTACTGGCAGAACTGGCTTTGGGAGCAGAAGAAAAACCCAGACCTAGTAGTTTGCACAATCATTCATTCTAGGAAAGCCAAGAGATCACATACCCACCCTCCTTCATAAAGGAAGTAAACGTACCTACTTACTGCTGCTGACGCACCTTGAGGACCAGCTAACGTATCATCAGCAATTAAAGAGTGTGTAGATAAGGTTCCAGTTTGGTGTGTCTGAGGAGGGAAAGGGGGAACGATTCCTGCTAAGGAAATATCCTGAGCCAGGGCAGATGAAACACACTGAATAGACCAAATGGAAAAAGAAATTTGGTGCTAGGAGGTTCCCTTCATGTGTTAGCCCGCAATGCTTTTGTTTGTCTCTGTGCGGATTGTAAAGCAAATATTTTACACATGCTTAGACATGGATGTAACTGATGAAAAGCCCCAATGATTTTCACACGAAGGGAACCTCCTAGCACCAAATATCTTTTGCCATTTGGTGTATTTTGAGGAGAGAGACTAAATGGAGCTTGCAATTCTGGCCTAGCTCTTTCCTGTCACCAGTTACAGCCATGTCTAAGCAGGTGGAAAAAAGCTGCTTTACAAGCCGCACAGAGACAAAGAATATCATGGGGGCTAACACATCAAGGGAACATCCTAGCACCAAATTTCTTTTGCCAATTAGTGTATTTTGAGGAGAGAGACTAAATGGAGCTTGCAATTCTGGCCTAGCTCTTTCCTGTCACCAGTTACAGCCATGTCTAAGCAGGTGGAAAAAAGCTGCTTTACAAGCCGCACAGAGACAAAGAAAAGCATGGGGGCTAACACATCAAGGGAACATCCTAGCACCAAATTTCTTTTGCCATTTAGTGTATTTTGAGGAGAGAGACTAAATGGAGCTTGCAATTCTGGCCTAGCTCTTTCCTGTCACCAGTTACAGCCATGTCTAAGCAGGTGGAAAAAAGCTGCTTTACAAGCCGCACAGAGACAAAGAAAAGCATGGGGGCTAACACATCAAGGGAACATCCTAGCACCAAATTTCTTTTGCCAGATAGTGTATTTTGAGGAGAGAGACTAAATGGAGCTTGCAATTCTGGCCTAGCTCTTTCCTGTCACCAGTTACAGCCATGTCTAAGCAGGTGGAAAAAAGTTGCTTTACAAGCCGCACAGAGACAAAGAAAAGCATGGGGGCTAACACATCAAGGGAACATCCTAGCACCAAATTTCTTTTGCCAGTTAGTGTATTTTGAGGAGAGAGACTAAATGGAGCTTGCAATTCTGGCCTAGCTCTTTCCTGTCACCAGTTACAGCCATGTCTAAGCAGGTGGAAAAAAGCTGCTTTACAAGCCGCACAGAGACAAAGAAAAGCATGGGGCTAACACATCAAGGGAACATCCTAGCACCAAATTTCTTTTGCCATTTAGTGTATTTTGAGGAGAGAGACTAAATGGAGCTTGCAATTCTGGCCTAGCTCTTTCCTGTCACCAGTTACAGCCATGTCTAAGCAGGTGGAAAAAAGCTGCTTTACAAGCCGCACAGAGACAAAGAAAAGCATGGGGGTAACACATCAAGGGAACATCCTAGCACCAAATTTCTTTTGCCAGTTAGTGTATTTTGAGGAGAGAGACTAAATGGAGCTTGCAATTCTGGCCTAGCTCTTTCCTGTCACCAGTTACAGCCATGTCTAAGCAGGTGGAAAAAAGCTGCTTTACAAGCCGCACAGAGACAAAGAAAAGCATTGGGGCTAACACATCATGTGAACCTCCTAGCACCAAATTTCTTTTGCCATTTAGTGTATTTTGATGAGAGAGACTAAATGGAGCTTGCAATTCTGGCCTAGCTCTTTCCTGTCACCAGTTTCAGCCATGTCTAAGCAGGTGGAAAAAAGCTGCTTTACAAGCCGCACAGAGACAAAGAAAAGCATGGGGGTTTACATATCAAGGGAACATCCTAGCACCAAATTTCTTTTGCCATTTAGTGTATTTTGAGGAGAGAGACTAAATGGAGCTTGCAATTCTGGCCTAGCTCTTTCCTGTCACCAGTTACAGCCATGTCTAAGCAGGTGGAAAAAAGCTGCTTTACAAGCCGCACAGAGACAAAGAAAAGCATGGGGGCTAACACATCAAGGGAACATCCTAGCACCAAATTTCTTTTGCCAGTTAGTGTATTTTGAGGAGAGAGACTAAATGGAGCTTGCAATTCTGGCCTAGCTCTTTCCTGTCACCAGTTACAGCCATGTCTAAGCAGGTGGAAAAAAGCTGCTTTACAAGCCGCACAGAGACAAAGAAAAGCATGGGGGCTAACACATCAAGGGAACATCCTAGCACCAAATTTCTTAAGCCAATTAGTGTATTTTGAGGAGAGAGACTAAATGGAGCTTGCAATTCTGGCCTAGCTCTTTCCTGTCACCAGTTACAGCCATGTCTAAGCAGGTGGAAAAAAGCTGCTTTACAAGCCGCACAGAGACAAAGAAAAGCATGGGGGCTAACACATCAAGGGAACATCCTAGCACCAAATTTCTTTTGCTAGTTAGTGTATTTTGAGGAGAGAGACTAAATGGAGCTTGCAATTCTGGCCTAGCTCTTTCCTGTCACCAGTTACAGCCATGTCTAAGCAGGTGGAAAAAAGCTGCTTTACAAGCCGCACAGAGACAAAGAAAAGCATGGGGCTAACACATCAAGGGAACATCCTAGCACCAAATTTCTTTTGCCATTTCGTGTATTTTGAGGAGAGAGACTAAATGGAGCTTGCAATTCTGGCCTAGCTCTTTCCTGTCACCAGTTACAGCCATGTCTAAGCAGGTGGAAAAAAGCTGCTTTACAAGCCGCACAGAGACAAAGAAAAGCATGGGGGCTAACACATCAAGGGAACATCCTAGCACCAAATTTCTTTTGCCATTAGTGTATTGTGAGGAGAGAGACTAAATGGAGCTTGCAATTCTGGCCTAGCTCTTTCCTGTCACCAGTTACAGCCATGTCTAAGCAGGTGGAAAAAAGCTGCTTTACAAGCCGCACAGAGACAAAGAAAAGCATGGGGCTAACACATCAAGGGAACATCCTAGCACCAAATTTCTTTTGCCAATTAGTGTATTTTGAGGAGAGAGACTAAATGGAGCTTGCAATTCTGGCCTAGCTCTTTCCTGTCACCAGTTACAGCCATGTCTAAGCAGGTGGAAAAAAGCTGCTTTACAAGCCGCACAGAGACAAAGAAAAGCATGGGGCTAACACATCAAGGGAACATCCTAGCACCAAATTTCTTTTGCTAGTTAGTGTATTTTGAGGAGAGAGACTAAATGGAGCTTGCAATTCTGGCCTAGCTCTTTCCTGTCACCAGTTACAGCCATGTCTAAGCAGGTGGAAAAAAGCTGCTTTACAAGCCGCACAGAGACAAAGAAAAGCATGGGGGCTAACACATCAAGGGAACATCCTAGCACCAAATTTCTTTTGCCAGTTAGTGTATTTTGAGGAGAGAGACTAAATGGAGCTTGCAATTCTGGCCTAGCTCTTTCCTGTCACCAGTTACAGCCATGTCTAAGCAGGTGGAAAAAAGCTGCTTTACAAGCCGCACAGAGACAAAGAAAAGCATGGGGGCTAACACATCAAGGGAACATCCTAGCACCAAATTTCTTTTGCCAGTTAGTGTATTTTGAGGAGAGAGACTAAATGGAGCTTGCAATTCTGGCCTAGCTCTTTCCTGTCACCAGTTACAGCCATGTCTAAGCAGGTGGAAAAAAGCTGCTTTACAAGCCGCACAGAGACAAAGAAAAGCATGGGGGCTAACACATCAAGGGAACATCCTAGCACCAAATTTCTTTTGCCAGTTAGTGTATTTTGAGGAGAGAGACTAAATGGAGCTTGCAATTCTGGCCTAGCTCTTTCCTGTCACCAGTTACAGCCATGTCTAAGCAGGTGGAAAAAAGCTGCTTTACAAGCCGCACAGAGACAAAGAAAAGCATGGGGGCTAACACATCAAGGGAACATCCTAGCACCAAATTTCTTTTGCCAGTTAGTGTATTTTGAGGAGAGAGACTAAATGGAGCTTGCAATTCTGTCCTAGCTCTTTCCTGTCACCAGTTACAGCCATGTCTAAGCAGGTGGAAAAAAGCTGCTTTACAAGCCGCACAGAGACAAAGAAAAGCATGGGGGCTAACACATCAAGGGAACATCCTAGCACCAAATTTCTTTTGCCAATTAGTGTATTTTGAGGAGAGAGACTAAATGGAGCTTGCAATTCTGGCCTAGCTCTTTCCTGTCACCAGTTACAGCCATGTCTAAGCAGGTGGAAAAAAGCTGCTTTACAAGCCGCACAGAGACAAAGAAAAGCATGGGGGCTAACACATCAAGGGAACATCCTAGCACCAAAGAACTTTAGCCAATTAGTGTAGTTTGAGGAGAGAGACTAAATGGAGCTTGCAATTCTGGCCTAGCTCTTTCCTGTCACCAGTTACAGCCATGTCTAAGCAGGTGGAAAAAAGCTGCTTTACAAGCCGCACAGAGACAAAGAAAAGCATGGGGGCTAACACATCAAGGGAACATCCTAGCACCAAATTTCTTTTGCCATTTAGTGTATTTTGAGGAGAGAGACTAAATGGAGCTTGCAATTCTGGCCTAGCTCTTTCCTGTCACCAGTTACAGCCATGTCTAAGCCGGTGGAAAAAAGCTGCTTTACAAGCCGCACAGAGACAAAGAAAAGCATGGGGGCTAACACATCAAGGGAACATCCTAGCACCAAATTTCTTTTGCCAATTAGTGTATTTTGAGGAGAGAGACTAAATGGAGCTTGCAATTCTGGCCTAGCTCTTTCCTGTCACCAGTTACAGCCATGTCTAAGCAGGTGGAAAAAAGCTGCTTTACAAGCCGCACAGAGACAAAGAAAAGCATGGGGGCTAACACATCAAGGGAACATCCTAGCACCAAATTTCTTTTGCCAGTTAGTGTATTTTGAGGAGAGAGACTAAATGGAGCTTGCAATTCTGGCCTAGCTCTTTCCTGTCACCAGTTACAGCCATGTCTAAGCAG